>NC_140585.1:1049787432-1051134181 GCF_964204655.1 Triturus cristatus | reverse complement strand
ATTAGCATGGCTAATAGCTAATTGGGCGATAGAGTCGCTGAAAAGTTTGGGGAAAAGGGGCATGTGATCAGGCGGTCTGTAAACAAGAATAAAGGTAAAAGATAACTTGGGAGAGGTAAATTTTAAAGCCAGGTAATCAGTATTGAGGATCGGGGTTACGGCAATCTCGGAGAAGGTGTGGGTCGAGCGAATGATAGCTGCCACCCCACCACCGGACTTCCCTGCAGGCCGGTTAGCTTGAATGATGTAATATCCCGAAGGGATTGCTGCAAGGATATCAGGGGCCGAGGTTTCTGAGATCCAGGTTTCAGTTAAGAGGAGGACATCAATAGAACTCTGATGCAGTAGCTGAAAGATCTCAAGCTGATTGCTGATAAGTGAGCGGGTGTTAAGATAGTAGATAAGTAAAGAGGAGGTGGTCTGCTGTATTGGAGAAGAAGGATTGGGGAGAGAGCCCAGTGTCGGAAAACCAGAGGGAACAAAGATGTCACATGCCTGGGCCATGCTAGCAGCGCGGGCAGGTATAGGTCCTGAGGATTTGAGTCTCAGGAGCTCAGAGGAGGAATAAGAATACAATTGGGCATTACGACAGGGCCCTGGGCCTGGTCGGCCGCGGACGGGCGCAGACGGGCTTGACTTGTGCGCGACTTCGGCGCGAAGTCGGCGCTCCCGCTGCGCTCGTCCGCTGCGCTTCCTCCATGCTACCATTAAATACTAGGGGGCGAGGGAACACTAGACCGCTAACCTGCGAAAGTTACGTGCAGGGCGGAAGTGGTGTCACGAGCGGAAGTGACGCTCCTCGAACTGACCCTCCGCACAAACGGCACAAGCCGGGGTGGAACGGGGTCACGAGGGGATGAGAGTACAGGTGAGTACAAAGTAGTGTTCTTTTTAAAATGCTTTTTCAGCGTGCTCAGTTAAAAAAATAACTGCAACAAAAGACACAAATAATAATAAACAGCATCCACAACAGCGCAATAACACGCAGCCTAACTCGCCGCGATTGTCAAAGGGCCTGGGAGCAAGAGTCTCACAATATATACTCGGCAGGCTCAGCAACACTAGACCGCTAACCTGCGAAAGTTACGTGCAGGGCGGAAGTGGTGTCACGAGCGGAAGTGACGCTCCTCGAACTGACCCTCCGCACAAACGGCACAAGCCGGGGCGGAACGGGGTCACGAGGGGATGAGAGTACAGGTGAGTACAAAGTAGTGTTCTTTTTAAAATGCTTTTCAGCGTGCTCAGTTAAAAAAATAACTGCAACAAAAGACACAAATAATAATAAACAGCATCCACAACAGCGCAATAACACGCAGCCTAACTCGCCGCGATTGTCAAAGGGCCTGGGAGCAAGAGTCTCACAATATATACTCGGCAGGCTCAGCAACACTAGACCGCTAACCTGCGAAAGTTACGTGCAGGGCGGAAGTGGTGTCACGAGCGGAAGTGACGCTCCTCGAACTGACCCTCCGCACAAACGGCACAAGCCGGGGCGGAACGGGGTCACGAGGGGATGAGAGTACAGGTGAGTACAAAGTAGTGTTCTTTTTAAAATGCTTTTCAGCGTGCTCAGTTAAAAAAATAACTGCAACAAAAGACACAAATAATAATAAACAGCATCCACAACAGCGCAATAACACGCAGCCTAACTCGCCGCGATTGTCAAAGGGCCTGGGAGCAAGAGTCTCACAATATATACTCGGCAGGCTCAGCAACACTAGACCGCTAACCTGCGAAAGTTACGTGCAGGGCGGAAGTGGTGTCACGAGCGGAAGTGACGCTCCTCGAACTGACCCTCCGCACAAACGGCACAAGCCGGGGCGGAACGGGGTCACGAGGGGATGAGAGTACAGGTGAGTACAATATAGTTACTTCCTGTTAGTTTCTCAGTTTGCCCAGAGTGTCGCTCAACCTTGCTCCTTCTGTGGCCCAGGACCTTTTATCATCAAGAGTCTTCCCTCTGCAACCGCCTTCCTGGCACGTAGCTTACCCATGGCTCATTGTCTCCATGGCCCCAATGTTCCCTGTCTCATCTGTGAAACCACCCCTTTCTCCCCTGACCCCCTATGTCTTGTGACCCGATTGTCTCTTTACCCCTGTTGTCTCTATCTCTGGAATTAGTGATGCCCCTCCCTAGTGTCACCCAGACTGAAAAGTCTCTCAAGATCAAGTCTCTCATTTATCCAAGTGTCTCCTTGGCTTAATGGTCAGTCTAGTTCTTCAGCTGCAGAGTGATGTGGTATGGGGAAATGTTGGGCAATGTGGTTTTGTCTGGTGATGGTGTGGTGAACTATAGTATGTTTTGATGTGTTTTGGTGATGTTGAATAGTGTGTTTGGTGTGAAACATTTTGGGGAATTATAGCAAGACAGTCAGGTATGTTATGAGAATGGTTTGTTGTATTATTTTTTATGGTGTGATGTTATAGTAAGATGTATTACGATGATGAGGAATTGAGTATGATTAGTTTGAATTCATTGTGCAGGAAGACAACGTGCCATGGTGAAGGTGTGAGGTGGTTACGTGGTATTTGTGTGATGGGATTTTGTGTGAAATAGTGTTTGGATCTAGTGAAAAGAAATGCTATTTCTGTGTGATGTCTAGTATGTTGGTCAGCTGCATTATTTTTTGGGATGGTGTGAGGTGGTGCTGTAATCTGTCATAAACTAATGATGCATGTTGCATCGTGGGCCAAGATGATATGTGGTACAGATATAAAGAGGTATTATGCTGTATGGTTTCATGGTGTTAATAAAGGGGTATTATGTTATATGATTTCATAGTGTTAATGCAGATAAATAGAGGAGAATTAATGTTTTCTTCTCTGCCTGCAATAAGTTTATTCCTCCATTGCGCCTGTTTTGAACCCATATAATAGTAGCTGTTTGCTTGACAGTGACTGCAGTCGGGTTGATCCTCTGCCACCTTAGAGTGGATTTACTCCACCTCTAATTGATTGAGCACAGTCATTACCTGGTGTATAGTATACCGCATACCTAAGTGGACACTCTGAAGCACATCAATGGATGGTACAATGTGTAATTATGTCCACTCTAAAGATGGTAAATAACGCTATACATGATTGCATCTATTTTCACACTCTGCAATGCCACATGCTTAGGCATTGCAACTCTTAACACACTGTTTCCACACTGTCTAATCTCATCACCTCACCCAGCATGCCCCACAAAGAACAAACTACAAACAAGCCCAAATCAATCTTGCATTTGAGCACCTTGATGGTCATCCAGAAATGTGATATTTCTCAACTGCCCCAGGTTATGAGGTGCTATGAACTTCACATAACATTGCTGGTTGCGTCTTTACTCCACAAAGCCTTCAGTTCGTCTTTACTCCACAAAACCCTTCAGCTCAATCCTGCACTTTTGGAAGCATGCAAAAGCAACATAGGGAGGACAAAGATTGAAACTGTACATAAGAGGGGAACGTCACAGGGAAGGAGGGACATTTGCTTCAGAACAGACTGGCGAGGTACAGATTTCCCCTCGATAACTATTCCAAAGGCTCCAGATACAGGCCCATTTTTGGGGGCAACCCCTGGCAACATACACAGTCTTTTCCCTAAACATACACCAATCGAGGTCCCTCGCCCAGGTCTCTAACGAGGGCGGTCGAATAGCTCCCCATAATTGTGCAATATTTCTCTTGGCTATCATGAATCCCATGGTAGCCCATTGTGTCTGGTAATTGTTTAGGTCCGTGGGTTCCCATATGTTAAGGAGGCAGCGTCTTGCCTCTGGCAACAACTGGATGTGCAGAACAGCCGACATTGTATCATGTACCTCTCTCCAGAAGGAGCTAACGTGTTGACAATCCCATATGATGTGGAAATAGTTTCCCAGATCTCCACATCCCCTCCTGCACTCCCCGCTGTCCGCTCTAACCATACGGATCAGTCATGACCCGGTGATGTATACCCGATGAAGTATTTTTAGTTGCATGAGTCTAAGGCGTGCCGGTATGTCGACTACTCTGGGGGATGACACTGTCTCCTGCCAGTCTTCATCGTCCATCTCGATCCCATCTCCCACCCATCGCTCCCTTAGTGTCTGGAGGGGATCTGCCATGTTATTAATTACTTTTTTATATATTAAGGAGATTGTTTTTTCTGGCAGGTGGCCATCCAAGATTCTGTCCTCCAGGGGTGAGGCTTCAGGGGGGGTTACCCCTTTGGGCAGCAGTGATTGAAGCGCATGGAGGATTTGAACATATCTGAAATATTCAGTGCTGGCCAAGTCGTATTCAGCCTGTAGTTGAAAGACTTGACTCTCCCAGTTCCCCAGATGTCCTTGACTTGAGAGATGCCAATGAGGTCCCATCTGTCGAAGCCTTTAGATCTCCATAGGCTACCCAGGAGTTCAGCATCCCAGAGTGGGGTTGCTAACGTCAATTTACGCCCCCACCCAAGAGAATTAATGACATCATGCCAAAGTCGAACCGAATGACTAGTGAGCCTTTTAGGTTCAGAGTAGAGTGCTCCGCTACAGTTACCGCCGGGGAGGAGCCATTTATCCATGGCATACCCCGGATCATCACTCCGTCCATAGGTACAGTGATTTACAGCCGCCAGGTGTGCCACCCAATAGTATTTTTTGATGTCTGGGAGGCTAATTCCTCCCATCATACCAATTCAGGGTCAGCTTGTTCAAAGCGATACGCGGTCTACCGTCCCAGAGCAGCTCTCTCTGAAGGCCTTCTACTTCTCTGAAGTATTGTGCAGGCACTGGGTCCAGGGGTTTTGCAATGCGTAAAGAAATCTGGGCAGAGACATCATTTTGAACAGGGCCGCCTGCCCAGCAGGGAGAGGGGGAGCGATTTCCAGCTAGTGATGTCTTTTTTGAGTTTGCGTAGGGGCGAAAGAAGGTTTTGTGCGTAGCGGGATGGTGGATCGAGGGAGATAAAAATACCTAAGTAAATGAAGGCAACATCGATTTGTACTAGTACGTTTAAGGTTGGGCATTGTACACCATCTTGTATCCTTCCCCGTAATTAGGGCAGGCTCTAACTTAAAGTGCCCTTGTGACAATGTCTCCAAACAAAGCTGTTGCCATTTTCTGTTATTTTGTAAATTTTATGTATTTTTAAGGAAATTTTATCTGAAACCTATCCTTTTAAAATACAATATTCGTTTAACAGTAGATGCCATGAAATTATTATGCTCTCTTCAGAGTCCAGATGTCTGCTTCCATGTTGCACTATTTATTCTAGAATGTAGAGCTGCTAGGAAATCTATAATTATATGATTAATGTGAAATTGTGTTTTGTTATGGCCTAATCTGCACTTATGCATAAGTCACTTTATTATAGCGAGGTAGCGTTTTTCTACTTTGTTATGGTCCATTTGCACCTGTGCACAAGTCACTTTATTATGGCAAGGGAGAGCTCTCTACTATGAAGAAAATTAATGTCTTTTGAGCAATTCTATATATTGATGTAATATTACAACGACAAGATTTATTTTGCACATATGCACAGGTCACTTTATTATAGTGAGGTGGAGCCTTCTACTCTGTTGAAAATTAATGTTTATATGATTAATGTGAAATTGTGTTTTGTTATGGCCTAATCTACATTTATGCATAAGTCACTTTATTATAGCGAGGTAGAGTTTTCTACTTTGTTATTGCCCAGTTGCACCTGTGCACAAGTCACTTTATTATGGCAAGGGAGAGCTCTCTACTATGATGAAAATGAATGTCTTTTGAGCAATTCTATATATTGATGTAATATTACAACAACAAGATTTATTTTGCACATATGCACAGGTCACTTTATTATAGTGAGGTGGAGCTTTCTATTCTGTTGAAAATTAATGTTTATCAAGTATCTTCATGTTGGAAACCGGGCAACCGGGTTAGCAGTCACCAGGTTCCCAGCACAATGGTAGCTTGGCTCGAGCGGTCGGGGGTCAGGCACCGTGTTAAGCGTACGTCACACCCTCACAATAACCATGCGTGCATCCGTTCCAAAAACGACACTACACCGTAAAAATTATGAAAGAAAGTAGTTTGTCTTTATCTTATTTTCTCTTAGTTGCAGGTTTCAAAACATACATACAATACCATAAGACTTTTCTTGAAAATAGCAGGTCAAATAAATAATACCACAGTGGGGTTTCAATAAATAGGATCAGGTCATAAATAAGCAAGGAATAAATAGGGGGTGCAATAAATACAGAGGGCAAATAAATACTGTCAGACAATAAATACAATGCAGGAATAAATACAGTCAGACAATAAATAAAACGCCTTCAATAACTAATATAAGCAATTAATAACAATTGCAAATCAGATCACATTTATGAGGTAGTTTGGTTTTACTATGCCCAAGTACAGCTTGTGGTCACTGGGGTGGCATGGGGATGTCCCACCTAGAGTGGTCAAGGCTGGGGCCTAAGCTGAGGTAGAATGAGGGTAACCTAAGGTTCTGGCTCTCCCAACTACACAGTCCCTCACACAGGTCCCTGCACCAGTCTCAGTTCACCCCTGGCACTCCCAGGCCGGTCCTAACACGCCTCTAGCCCCTAGAATGGTCTTTTAGGGCTCCACAGGGCCTCAGATGCCCTTTCTACCACTTACTGTCCCTTCTGCGAATGTCGGCTCCGCTGGTGCCGAGTCGACGCCGTGAGACGGTTCCGGTTCGATGTTGCGTCGATCTGTTCCACTTGACGCCGTGTCGGTGCCGTCTGGCGGTTCCGGTTCGATGTCGCTGGGCGACCTCGGTTCGATGTCACGTCGATCTGCTTTACCTGACGCCGGGTCGGTGCCGTGAGGCGGCTCCGGATCGATGTTGCTGGGCGGCCTTGGCTCGATGTCGTGTTCCGGCGTCACAGGGTTACGGTCTCCCCGCTTCCGGGTGTCTCCAGAGTGCGACCTCCACTCCCGACCTCCGTCGGCTCCACCTCGGGTTCCGGCGACTCCGGAGTGCGATCTCCACTCCCGACCTCCTGCGCGCTTCACCTCGACCTCAGGCGACTCCGGAGTGCGACCTCCACTCCCGACCCCCTGCGCGCTTCACCTTGGTTTCCGGCGACTCCGGAGGGCGGACTTCACTCCCCCGTCGACGCCTCACCTCGACCTCAGGTGACTTCCTACTCGACCTCCGGTGACTCTCCACGACCTCCGTCGGCGCCCTCTCTCGACCTCTGGCGGCTCCGGGTACGACGTCTGCTTTCTGTCAGCGCCGCTTCTCCACCTCGGGCTCCAGGTCTCCAGGCTTCTCGACGTCAGGACTCCAGGAGGACACTGCTAAACAGGTCAGGAACTTGCTGTTCTTCTTCTTTAAGGCCTCTTCACAATATTTAGGTCCTTAAGATGGTTTTTCTGATCTTGATCCCACACAGGGCTCTAGGCTGGGCTTGGTCAGTAGGGACTAGCATCAAGGGTCGGTTTCTGGACCCCACTCCAAGCACTGGTTTCCACCCCTGCTGCCTTACTCCGACCTCCTTCTGAACTGCTTCTCTCTCTTCTCCAGTCAGTTGCCATCTGCCCCTCTGAGATGGCCTCCCAACATTCTAAACTGCCTCTCACAGTCACAGGGTTCCAGAATGTTACGGAAGGTTCTCGAAATCTCCAGTGGGTTCTGATGATGTCACAGGTGACAATGGGTGGCCACCATTTTGTGTCTCAGGCCCTCAGACAGAAGTTCCAGGGGTAGGGAAAATGGCTCCCTGATCCTGCATCAACACTAAAAAATCTGGTGGTTCCCAAAAAGGAAAAATTATAACAGGGTTTGAGGCAAAAGTGGGACAAAATAAATAATAATGAGGAGGGACCACCCAAAGGGCTGACAGGTCTAACACGCGTCCCCCCCAGCTGAAAGTGGGGAGAGCTACCCAACCCCTTGGGAGTTCTCATCACTAAGGCGGAAATACCTTGAGAGACCGTCTGCATTGGCGTGGTCCACTCCAGGCCGATGTTCCACCTGAAAGTCCATTCCCTGTAGGGAGATAGACCACCTTAGCAACTTGGGATTCTCCCCCTTCATCTGCATCAGCCAACGAAGGGGTCTGTGGTCGGTCTGAACTAGGAAGTGCGAGCCAAACAGGTATGGCCGCAACTTCTTCAGAGCCCATACCACTGCAAAGGCTTCACGCTCTATTGCACTCCACTTCTGTTCCCTGGGAAGTAGTCTCCGGGATAGGAAGACCACGGGTTGATCCAGACCCTCTTCATTGAGTTGCGATAACACTGCCCCAATGCCATGTTCCGATGCATCCGTCTGGACAATGAACTCCTTGGAAAAGTCTGGGGCCCTTAAGACCGGGGCCTCGCACATGGCTTGCTTCAGTTTCACAAAGGCCTGCTGACAAGCCTCCGTCCAGACTACCCGTCGAGGTTGTTTCTTGGACGTAAGCTCCGTGAGGGGGCCCACAATGGTCCCATACCCCTTCACGAAGCGGCGGTAGTAACCTGTGAGGCCCAGAAAAGCTCGGACCTCAGTCTGAGTCTTGGGGGGTTCCCAGGCCATGATTGCCTCGATTTTCGCCTGGAGGGGCTGCACCGCTCCCCTACCCACCAAGTGTCCAAGGTACACTACCGACCCCTGCCTGATCTGGCATTTACTGGCCTTGATCGTTAAACCAGCTTGCTTCAGGGCCTGGAGAACAGTTTGCAGGTGACGCAAGTGATCCTCCCAGCTGTTACTGAAGACGGCAATGTCGTCCAGATAAGCAGCAGAGAAACTCTCCATTCCGGTGAGGATCTGGTTCACCAGACGCTGAAACGTGGCAGGTGCATTCTTGAGCCCAAAGGGCATCACGCAGAACTGGTAGTGGCCCTTGGGCATGGAGAAGTCTGACCTTTCCTTAGCTCCATCAGTCAGAGAGATCTGCCAGTACCCGGATGTAAGGTCAAAGGTACTCAAATATTGGGCAGCTCCCAGCCGGTCAATCAGTTCATCCGCCCTCGGGATCGGATGAGCATCAGTCTTGGTTATTGAGTTCAGTCCCCGGTAGTCCACACAGAACCTCAGTTCCGGTTGGGCACCCGGTGGTGCAGCTTTTGGTACTAGTACCACCGGACTGGACCAGGGGCTGCTAGAAGGTTCAATCACTCCTAGCTCCAGCATCTTAGTGACTTCACTGTGAATGCTGGCCTTCACCTTGTCTGTCATCCGGGAGATCTTTGACTTCACAGGTGGGCTGTCTCCTGTGTCCACATCATGGACGCACAGGTGAGTCCTACCCGGAACAAGGGAGAACAACGAAGAGTACTGCCCCAGGACCTGGCGGCAGTCCTCCTGCTGTTCAGGAGTTAGGGACGGGGAGAGAATCACTCCCTCCACCAACCCATCCTTTTCTTGAGACGCAAATAAGTCGGGGAGAGGCTCGCTTTCCACGTCCTCTGCTCCGTCAGTCACCATTAACAATATGACTTCGGGCCTCTCATGGTGGGGTTTGAGGCGGTTGGCGTGCAGCACTCGTAGGGGCTGGCGAGGGGTCTTCAGATCCACCAAGTAGGTAGCCTTACCCTTCTTCTCCAACACCTCAAAGGGTCCTGACCAGCGATCCTGGAGGGCGCTAAGCTCTCCTGGTTCGATCACCCACACCTTCTGGCCAGGCTCCAACAACACCGGGTGAGCATTGTGGTCATACCACGCCTTCATCACTGCTTGGCTGGCTTCCAAGTTGTCAGAAGCTTGCTTCCACAACTTAGCCATTTGGCTCCGGAAGGCCAGCATGTAGCTCACCACGTCCTGGGGAAGCTTTCTGGGAGTTCTTTCCCATCCGTCTCTCACCAGGCTGAGAGGTCCACGCACAGGGTGCCCATACAAAAGCTCGAAGGGGCTGAAGCCCACTCCCTTCTGTGGCACTTCCCTGTAAGAAAACAATAGACAGGGTAGGAGGACGTCCCATTTCCTCCGCAGGCTTTCAGGCAGACTTCTGATCATGCCTTTCAAGGTCTTATTGAACCTCTCCACCAGACCATTGGTCTGGGGGTGGTAAGGAGTGGTGAACCGGTAGGTCACTCCACACTCCTTCCACATCGCCCGCATGTATGCTGACATGAAGTTGGTCCCCCTGTCGGACACAACTTCCTTGGGAAAACCCACTCGGGTAAAGATTCCCATCAGGGCCCTAGCCACAACAGGTGCAGTAATGGTCCTCAGAGGTATGGCCTCTGGGTACCGTGTGGCATGATCCACCAGAACCAGGATAAACCTGTGACCAGCTGTAGTAGGCGGATCTAACAGACCCACAATGTCGATGCCCACCCTTTCAAAGGGGGTGCTAACGACAGGAAGTGGTTCCAGAGGAGCTTTCAGCTTCACCCCTGTTTTCCCACTGGCTTGACAAGACACGCACGTCCGGCAGTAGGTGTCGGACAACACTTTCATTTGAGGCCAATAAAAGTGTGGGACAAGCCGGGCAAAGGTCTTGTCTTGCCCCAGGTGTCCTGCCAAGGGGATTTCATGAGCCAATTCCAGAAGGAAGGCTCGGTAGCGTTGAGGAACAACCAAGGCCCGTGACGATCCGTGCATGGGTGCCTTGGGTTCACTGTAGAGGAGGCCATCCTCCCAGTAAATGTGGTAGTTCCCCTCAACGTTACCTGCTGCCTGGGCTTCGGCCTGTCGCCTCAGTCCCTCAAGGGTAGGACACTCCCTCTGGCCCTTGCAGAATTCCTCCCTGGTCGGCCCTCCCTCCACGTGCCACTTGGCCGGGATGGGTAGGTTCTCCAGGTTGGTAACATCCCCCTCCGCAGACTCCTGGTCCACCACCTCCGGTGGCCTATCCGTCACACGGGGCGCGGATGCCGAGGCAGGCTCCTCCTGCCTTCGGTTCTTCCCTTGGTTCTCCCAGGGACACTAAAGTGTAACCCGCCCACTCCCTTCCCTTATCTAAGGGCATCTCCTCCCCGAGCACTACACTAGCTACTCCGGGGGCCTTTCCTCCGATGGGAGGGGGTGGTCTTTTCGGGCACTTCACATCTCCCTTATAGTGTCCGACACCACCGCACTCGTAGCAATGGACAACCCTTGGCTGCTGACTCTGGCCAGGATTAGGGTTTCTGGGTGGGTTAGCCCTAGGGGTGAATCCTGTTCCCTTCCCTTGGAAACTATTTTGGGGGCCTTTAGAGAACTCTGTTTTCTTTTCCCCTCCCTCTTTCTTCTGGGGGGCGCCCTGTCCGGTCTTTTGAGAGTCCCCTCCAGTCCCCCTTGTGGACACCCGGGTACTAGCCCAAATGTCCGCCTCCTCAGCAAGCTTCCGGGGATTGGTCAGCTTGCTATCCACCAGGTGTTGACGCAGTTCAGGGAAACATTTTTCGAGCAGGTGTTCCTTCAACATCAAATCAAACAACCCCTCGTAGTCCCTCACCTCACTGCCTTGTATCCAACCCTCTAATGCCTTCTTTGCATAGTCCAGGAAATCCACCCAATTCTGTGTGCCCAGTTTGTGGCTACCCCGGAACTTCTGTCTGTACTTCTCGGGTGTTAGTCCAAACTTTCTTACGAGCGCCACTTTCATGGTGGGGTAGTGGGTTGGCTCATCCTGCTCCAGGGCCAATAATGTATCCCTGCCAGCTGGAGGCATGTATTTATATAACCCCCCTCCCCAATATTTCTCTGGAACCCCATGGGCTCTTAAAGAGACCTCATAGGCCGCTAGCCACTTGGCGATATCATCCCCTGCACTATAGCTAGCTACTATGTCTTTTGGCAGATAGGGTTTGGGTTCCCTGGTGATTTCTTTGTCTTTGCTGCCACCATTAGGAACAGTTTGTGCCCCGACTCGTAGGATCTGGAGATCTATCTCCTTGAGCCTCAACTCGTGAGCCATCCTCCGTTCCTCCTTCTCTTTCTCCAGCTCCGCCAACTTCCATGTGAGCTGTCTTTTCTCCCTCCGGTCAGTTAATTCTACTTCTGATAAGCCGCCACTAGAGACACTGCTGCCCTTCCTTGAAAGGGTTCTGGGCCCCTCTACTAGGTTCCCCACCTCAGGTTGGTACAAACCAGCCCCCTCGCGGTCAGTCTCTCCATCCCTGTCCTCCTTTTCAGCCTTACTTTCTCGTCGTGCCTCCCCCCAAGCCCTCAAGCTGGTTTGGAGCTCACCCTTCTTTGCACCTTGGGGACAAAACACCCCCTCTCGCTCACAAAACTCTCTGAGTTGGGCCACAGTGTAGGTTTCCACATCCTCCAACACAAACTCCATTTTGCCCACTCAGGATAGAAGACAGTTGCTTACAGAAGCTATGCAGGGGGGTACCTTTTGTAATACCTCCCCCCACCACCAGAAGTAAATTTGGAAAAACAAAACTCAAAATTAGGAAGTCCGCTTGGAGAAAACTCCCGGTGTAGGCCTATGGACTACCCACAGTTATTGTCAAGTAGACGCAAGCACAGCTCAATCCCACCACTGAACACCAATTTTATGTTGGAAACCGGGCAACCGGGTTAGCAGTCACCAGGTTCCCAGCACAATGGTAGCTTGGCTCGAGCGGTCGGGGGTCAGGCACCGTGTTAAGCGTACGTCACACCCTCACAATAACCATGCGTGCATCCGTTCCAAAAACGACACTACACCGTAAAAATTATGAAAGAAAGTAGTTTGTTTTTATCTTATTTTCTCTTAGTTGCAGGTTTCAAAACATACATACAATACCATAAGACTTTTCTTGAAAATAGCAGGTCAAATAAATAATACCACAGTGGGGTTTCAATAAATAGGATCAGGTCATAAATAAGCAAGGAATAAATAGGGGGTGCAATAAATACAGAGGGCAAATAAATACTGTCAGACAATAAATACAATGCAGGAATAAATACAGTCAGACAATAAATAAAACGCCTTCAATAACTAATATAAGCAATCAATAACAATTGCAAATCAGATCACATTTATGAGGTAGTTTGGTTTTACTATGCCCAAGTACAGCTTGTGGTCACTGGGGTGGCATGGGGATGTCCCACCTAGAGTGGTCAAGGCTGGGGCCTAAGCTGAGGTAGAATGAGGGTAACCTAAGGTTCTGGCTCTCCCAACTACACAGTCCCTCACACAGGTGCCTGCACCAGTCTCAGTTCACCCCTGGCACTCCCAGGCCGGTCCTAACACCCCTCTAGCCCCTAGAATGGTCTTTTAGGGCTCCACGGGGCCTCAGATGCCCTTTCTACCACTTACTGTCCCTTCTGCGAATGTCGGCTCCGCTGGCGCCGAGTCGACGCCGTGAGACGGTCCCGGTTCGATGTCGCGTCGATCTGTTCCACTTGACGCCGTGTCGGTGCCATCTGGCGGTTCCGGTTCGATGTCGCTGGGCGGCCTCGGTTCGATGTCACGTTGATCTGCTTTACCTGACGCCGGGTCGGTGCCGTGAGGCGGCTCCGGATCGATGTCGCTGGGCGGCCTTGGCTCGATGTCGTGTTCCGGCGTCACAGGGTTACGGTCTCCCCGCTTCCGGGTGTCTCCGGAGTGCGACCTCCACTCCCGACCTCCGTCGGCTCCACCTCGGGTTCCGGCGACTCCAGAGTGCGATCTCCACTCCCGACCTCCTGCGCGCTTCACCTCGACCTCAGGCGACTCCGGAGTGCGACCTCCACTCCCGACCCCCTGCGCGCTTCACCTTGGTTTCCGGCGACTCCGGAGGGCGGACTTCACTCCCCCGTCGACGCCTCACCTCGACCTCAGGTGACTTCCTACTCGACCTCCGGTGACTCTCCACGACCTCCGTCGGCGCCCTCTCTCGACCTCTGGCAGCTCCGGGTACGACGTCTGCTTTCTGTCAGCGCCGCTTCTCCACCTCGGGCTCCAGGTCTCCAGGCTTCTCGACGTCAGGACTCCAGGAGGACACTGCTAAACAGGTCAGGAACTTGCTGTTCTTCTTCTTTAAGGCCTCTTCACAATATTTAGGTCCTTAAGATGGTTTTTCTGATCTTGATCCCACACAGGGCTCTAGGCTGGGCTTGGTCAGTAGGGACTAGCATCAAGGGTGGGTTTCTGGACCCCACTCCAAGCACTGGTTTCCACCCCTGCTGCCTTACTCCGACCTCCTTCTGAACTGCTCCTATCTCTTCTCCAGTCAGTTGCCAACTGCCCCTCTGAGATGGCCTCCCAACATTCTAAACTGCCTCTCACAGTCACAGGGTTCCAGAATGTTACGGAAGGTTCTAGAAATCTCCAGTGGGTTCTGATGATGTCACAGGTGACAATGGGTGGCCACCATTTTGTGTCTCAGGCCCTCAGACAGAAGTTCCAGGGGTAGGGAAAATGGCTCCCTGATCCTGCATCAACACTAAAAAATCTGGTGGTTCCCAAAAAGGAACAATTATAACAGGGTTTGAGGCAAAAGTGGGACAAAATAAATAATAATGAGGAGGGACCACCCAAAGGGCTGACAGGTCTAACACTTCATATATGTAGTATTGACATATGTCTGATTTTTTTCCTTAACTGATGTAATACTTGTTTATTTATTGATGTATTTATGATTAGCGTATTACCACCCCCTGCGAGATACTAGGGCCGGTTCAGGAATAACCCTTTTCTTTTTAAACTGTTTTAAATTATGTGGTATAATATTTTACTGTATATTTTTTGTTTAGCTTAAATGGTTGTATTCATACAAACCGAATAAAAGCTTTTTGACTTGACTTGAAGCCAACTGTGTTAACCTGAATTGGACAGTTTCTCGGAATGGTTGGAGGGTCTCCTCTGAGGGTGAACAGTAAGGATTTACCCCAGTTGACTGTGTAACTGGAAAATCTGCCGAACACTACCAATATGTCTCGCACTACTATGAGGGATTTCGTCGGGGAGGCCAAATAAAGAAAGATGTCATCCACATAGAGGGAGATGCAGTCTTCCCAGTCCGGGGACCATCTCAACCCTCGTATCATATGATCCTGTCGGATCCAAGCAGCCAGTGGCTCCAGGGCGAGGGCAAAAAGGAGAGGTGAAAGCGGACACCCCTGACGGGTCCCTTGGCTGAGCGGGAATGTGGATGACAATTTATTATTGACCACTACCTGGGCCAAGGGTTCCCAGTACAGGAGACGCACCCAGCATATGTATTTAGGGCCGAAGTCCAATTTAGCAAAAACTGCCCAGAGGTAGGGCCATTCGACCGCGTCGAACGCCATGCTCGCGTCCAGGCACACTATCACGGCTGACTCCTGAATGGTTGATGCTCTGCCTAGTACTCCATGAATTCTACGTAAGTTCAATGCTGTGTTTCTGTGGGGCATAAAGCCCGATTTATCTGTGTGCACCAAGTTGGAAATTACTTTGATTAGACGAGTTGCCAGGAGCTTGGCCAATATTTTAGGTTCAGCATTAAGGAGGGAGATCGGTCTGTAGAAGGCGCAGTCCGTCCTGGGCTTTCCATCTTTATAGATGGTGACGATGGTGGCTATCCTCTGCTCCCTTGGTAGTGTCCCAAGGTCTCTAGATTCCTCAAACATCGATTTTAAGTGTGGTGCAAGTGTGTCAGGCCACAGCTTGTACAATTCAATAGGGATACCGTTGGATCCTAGGGCCTTACCCGGTTTCAGTGCGCGAACAGCTTGCGCAATTTAATCTATGGTCAAGTCGCTGTCCATAAAGTCGCGTTCCGTTGGGGATAGGCAGGGGAGCTGAATGTCTCGAAGAAGGTCCTGTGAGTCGTCCTCGGTATACAAGGTCACTGTCGAATATACTTTTTGGAAATGGGAGGCGAATCTGTCCACTGTTGCTCGCGGTTCAGTGAGTGAGGCACCTCCCTCCACTATGAGCTCCGGGACTAACCTGCTTGCCAAGTCCTTTTTGTCCAACCACGCTAAGAGCTTCCCTGCTTTGTCACTCAAGTCATAGACTCTGCCCTGACGCTCTCTGCCCAAGAGTTTGGCTTCGTCGGTGACTAGGGCTTTGTAATCGTGCTGTTTCAAACTCAGGAGATGGAGCTTTTCCAGTGTCACGCCTGTTTCTATGTCCCCCTCGAGGCTATAGACTTCGGTCTCTATGGCGAGGATCTCTTTTTGTTTTTCTTTCTTCACCCCAGCTATTAAAGACAGAGCCCGACCTCAGACTATGCTCTTGAATGCTTCCCACAGGGATTGGGATGAGGATACAGACCCTACGTTTTCAGAAAAGTAATCGTCTATGGCTTTGAGGATATTCTTACAGAGTTGCGGGTCTCGAAAGTACCAGGGGTTGATGGGGGCCAGTCTGCCGACCGCGACCTGGTTGAGCACCACGTATATCTACACTGGTGAGTGATCAGAGATACCCTTGGCCAGGTGCCTGATCTCATGTATGTGGGTGACTTGTGCTGCCGGGACTAAGCAGAAATCCAGGCGGGAAAGACTGTGGTGTGCGCCCGAGTGAAAGGTGTGTTGTATCTGGTCTGGGTGATACACTCTCCAGCCATCCACTAGACTCATAGCGTCAAGAAAATCAGGCAGCCAACGTGCAGAGAGGCCCATCTCCCTGGGGGGATAGTGGTCCAGTGTACCCGAGGCTACGACATTAAAATCGCCTCCGAGGACTAGGAGGCGATCCGGTACAGCGAGCAGGACTGAACCCAGGACAGTGAAGGTGGCGCCCTGTAATTCCGGGAGAGCATAAACAGATATTAGTGTAATTATGTGTCCCTCCCATGTGCCTGAAATACCTGCGTATCTGCCCCTCTCATCTATTCACGTAGAGTCAACGTTTAGGGATAGTGAATTCTTAATCATGATACCAACACCTCTGGAGCCAGAGCAGAATCCAGCGTGTGCAACCATTTTGTACCGCCCCTGTGCATTGCTTTGCAGAGATTCCCGACCAGGTGCATCTCCTGTAGTAGGACGACATCCAGGGCCTGCTGTTTAATGTATTGGAGAACCACGCTACGTGTGAGTTTGTCGCCCAACCCATTAACATTCCAGCTTAAGATTTTACATTTTTTGACCCCCATGTTGAACGTAGAGTAAGTTGTAGAATGCAAGTGCCTCTGCAATGGTAGTGAAATAAAATACCGACGTGCAAACAATGATAATACACAAACACAACCCCCCAACCCCAATAACCTCTCCCCCCCATCCAACTGCCTCCCTCCCCGCTGCCCTGCACTCTGGGCTTAAAACTGACCATAGAAAACTTGCAGAGTGCCTGTCGCCCTGGAAAAAAACTAGTAGTAGAAAATGAAGGACGTGGAAGCCCATGTTCCCATCCCTCCTCCTTAATTGCAAACGAAGGAGCCCCCTATCGTGGGTCACACACCAAAGGTTAAAAAAAGGCAGTCATTATGCAGGGGAGGCGTTTTCCCAGGGTCCGGCCACCATGCAGCCCAATACCTGTCTCAGCCAAACTCAACAATTAGCCCACTGCATGGAGGTCTCATGTCCATATTGGACTCATCTGCCGTGAGTCTGAGAGGCCATCTCACCCCCTGCGTCACGTTCATGGGAGGCCCACTCCATCCGATATTCAAGCCACTCCGCCGCTTCATCCGCATGCTCGAAGAACCAGGTTCTCCCGTCAGCTTTCACTCGAAGACGTGCTGGAAATAACATGGAATACTTCAGACTCTTTTCTCTTAGTTTTTGCTTCACTGCGGTGAAATCCGGGAAAAAGGAAATGTCGGCATTTTCGAAGTGAAGCGTGGGCCCCATACTTGCATTTTGGAGGATTACATCTCTGTCTCTGAAGTTTAGAACTCTCGCCAGCATCGGGCGTGGGGGGCTCCCGGCTTGGGGCGACCACCTGGGACCCTATGCGCCCTTTCAACAACAAAAAACTTACTGAGGCCTTTGGGTTGCAGGTGTTGCAAGATAAGGTCCTCCACGAAAATGTCAGGGGCCTGCCCCTCTGCTTTATCTGGCACCTAAGATGCGCAGGTTGTTGCGGCACAGGCATCCCTCATAATCGCCCAGCTTGAGCTCAGTGGCTTTTCGGAACGTTTGCAGGTCTTGCAGTTTGCCCTGGTCTGAGTGACATCGCCCACCAAGCTGGAGGTGGTGAGCTCCACCTGGTTGACTTTTTCGTTGAGCTTAGTGAGATCAGCTCGGATGAGGTTGACCTCAATCGCGATGGTGTCCATTTTGTGCTCCAGCGCGGATTGGCCAGTTGTAATTGCCTTCATGACGTCTTTCAGGGATAGCTCTTGTTCCTTCCCTCCATTTTCACTAGCGGCACCGCCCCCAGACTGTCGGTTGTGGAGCATTTCTTTGGGGAGGGCGTAGCGGTCAAGCCTATTAGATTGAACCAGTTTCGGACCCTTCGCCCCAGCAGCTTTGCCCTTCTCCACCGCCATTATGGGCTGCAGCCAGTGCTATTATCGGTCAGTGTGTCCCTGCATCTGATTTTAGGCCTGCACTGCGTGGCTGTCCAACCAGACTCCTTCTGTCTATTTCGAGTACAGTGGGGCGGCGGTACATTTCAGGACAGTGATGCCCCCACACCACCTCGGATGGCTCGGCTGGTGCGCTGGCAATGACCTATGCGGGTAAGCCCTGGCACCCTGAGCACCGACCAGCATGTCTCGCGCACTTTCACCAGCTTTTAAGCAGCATACACTGGAGCCAGGAGTAGGTCCGGGGCTTCAAGTTCTCTTCCAGCCTTAATATTCAAAGTGCGTGATCCTAGGGCCATTTGTCCCCCCGCCCCACTGCCCGCTGCTCATCTCCTAGTCTCAGCGCGGTCCGTGGGAAATGTCAGTCTCTCTAACGTCTGCGTGGCCCCTGCGAATGCCACCGAATCACCGCCACGAAGTCAATCCGGGGTGGGGAACGGGACGAGGAGAAGATCAAGGCGTCCTCTCAGGCGTAGCACCACACGGTCCCTCTCCGCCTCACAACTTGCCGTCTGTGTGCCGCCAGTTGTGCCCCGGGCGTGATCTCCAGATAGATCGCTGCGCGGCAGCTCCGACAGTCTTCAGCTGCACTTTTCAGGTCAGTTGTAAGGGCAGACACCGCCGAGGGTGTTATCGGGCCGCCGCCGTCTGGGCCGATATACGCATCAGTCCTCACCCAGAGATCGCCGGGAGACCAGGCCGTGCCTCAGCGTTTCCCCAGAAACAGAGCCCAAAAATCGCCTAGGCCCAACGCCGACGGGACCCAGAACTCCCGAAATAGATGGTCTATGGCGGTGTGAGTCAGTCGGGTGGCCCCCTCCTGTAGTCTGGCGCGGTCCCTCACTTCAGGGAGAACGGATGTAGATGCAGGATAGACGGAGGAGGGATAGAGCTGACGGAGCTAGGTGATCAGGCGGCCATTTCTCTCCGGGTCTTAGCCACGCCCCCTTCAACAACTTTCTCATGCAATATTTACAGTTCTTGACTTTGCCTGATTAAAATGTTTGCAATGTCATTGCTTACAAGACGAAACGCTAGATTTAGTGTTCAATTAGGAGCTGCACAGGGGGTGATGCTAAAATTACCAGGTTGTCATTTATGATTCCAACCTGTAATTGAACTCTTATACTGTGAAATTATTTATTTTTGTTCCCGAGAAGGAAAAGAACCCTGAGGGTCTACAATTACCAGGTCTTTTTGGCATGTTTATTCCAAATTTTAGGGAAAGTTCCACCTCCATTGCTTTGAGCAGGTGGAACATGGTAGTGTGAGGGTCTGTGAGGGTTGTGGGTGGGGTCAGGGGTGGTGAGCTGTCAGTGGGCAGGGCCCAAAGCCTGACCTGCCTGCATGTGCTTCCCCATCTTATAGGTGAGCCTAGCTTTGGAGGCCTGGCTACGCTTATGTGCACAGCACCAGTCCCGACCCGCCCCCCGCCTCAATATTAATTTCACCCGGCACCATTGTCCAGCGTTCCTGCAGAGTGTAATTTCATTTTTAGTATAATTCCACAACACTTGTGATTCGTTTGAGTGGTATCTCCACAGGGATAGCAGACCTGACCTGCAACTAAAAAATAAATGTTACTGTTTGAAGAAGAGTGCTGGGCCTTGGAGGATTTCTTCCCCCCAACCCCATGAAACCCCCTCCAAAAAAACAAAACAAAAAAAGCTTGCAGTAGTTTTCTAATGTTCTGCGGTGTATTCACAGCCCATAATCAACATCGACTGTTCAGAGCCGAACAAGACAAGCTAAAAATTCACCCTATGCAATGGTTTCTAGCTCGTATTCCAGAGCACCGTGTGATATCGGCTCCTCACCTTGTGACCGGGTGAAGGGAGGCGATATCGTTTGAAACACGGTGGTACCGTGTGAGTTTCCAGATTAGGGATAGCTCCAGGCTTTGAATTATAATCGGCCCGTAATGTTCTCTAATATACTTTTTCCCGACCTTCTTATAAGAGAGTGGAGTGGATAAACGCTGCTTGAAATCAAGACTTGTCAACGCTCTTACATTTTAAAAGAGATAAAATGCAACTGTGACAAATAGTCCATTTCTTAAGAATAAAATTGTGATTTTTATGTTTTCAGTTAAGGCACATGCACCTCGTGTACCCTTTTGATGTAATTTTCTTTCCGCCTGTTTGTAACAAGATAAAATGTGTTCCAGTTTAGGGAAAATCAATCATTTTGAACACCCTTACCGGCGGCCATCTGCCATTTAGCATAAGGCTTGGGACCAAGGTTGGTCGTTTTGTTTCAGTACATTACATGCCTTTAGATGTTACTGACTTTTCTTCGCACTCGAAGTGCAATAAAGCAATAACACTTAGGCTGCATTTGTTAAACTGGTTGAGTATTCTCACAACATGAAAAGGCTCTGCTGCTTGCCCAGGAAGACAGACAGCTCTCTGAGCTTCTGCGTGCCACTTTCCAACAGCCATTATTTTTAAGTTGTAAAGAAACATCATAAAGTGTTTCCAGTGAGAAAAAAACACTTTAGGGATTCCGATTTTTTACTGCAGACATTCCTGGTGCATTCATCCATAATGTGTGCTGTGGTCAAGGCTGTAGTGCATATTGTGCGCATGCCCAGAATTCAGCCCAAAAACCAACACTTTACTAACCTGCAAAGCCTGATGGGCTCGCAGAAGGCCTACTCTTCACAGTGAGTGAAGTAACAGCAGATCAGTGCCAGTGCATTGTCAGTGGACGGATGCCTAATTTGCAAGTGAGTGCCCTCCATATAAATAAGACAAGGTATCAGCCGCGGTCCGTGCAGGTAACAGCTGTGGGGCCAGGTAAGGGGCATTTTGAGGGACGATGCTGAGGGAAAATTAATTATTTATTTAATTTTCCCTCAGCATCGTCCCCCAAAATCCCCCCTTACCCGGCCCCACCACCCACCCGCTCTTACCTGCAGCGGCCACGGCTGCAAGGTATTTATATATTTGAAATCTTACAGTTAAAACATGAAAACATATTTCCCAGGGATCCCTGTACCTCTAATAGAGCCGCTATGCATGGAGGTCGCAGATAGGAGTGAGGGTCGCCAGACCCAAAATAGCGTAGGGCAACCACCACCATGACCCAGTGGTTCTGTGATGGACAGACCTCCGGGTCAAACGTTTCTGCTGTGTGGAAAGCAGAGGGTCCTCTGATGGAATCCCAGTGGTTTGTTTCCCCACCTATGATGGAGGCAGGGGAACCACACGTTTGATGTTCTGGTAAATCCACCATTTTATTGTGGATACATTTTTCAGTCAAGCTATAAATGACCCCCTAAAACAGGAAATATGTGCTGGTTGTTTTTTCTTAGTGAAAATATCAAAAGTTTAACTATTTGTACATCTAATTATGTTTGTAATATGTATATGTTTAATTTCATTTTATTAGATTATAATACTATGTCCAGGGATAAGGATGTAATATCCTGAGCAATAAATGTTGGCAGTAATAGGCACAGTCCACAGCAAAAGTAGTCTCAAGAGTTCTTCTTTGTCTTCTTTATTTCTTTAAAACACACTTCAACACAGGTCCTAGCCAACACATGTTTCATCTGAGCGTGGAATCAGCCACAGACTTCTTCAGGGCAAAAACGTAATGGCGAGCTATAGATGAGAAAAGTGACAATATTGTCAGTAGAAATGTATCATCCAAAAACGTCCAGGGCCCGAACAGTATGGCTCTTCTCGGAAACCCCAGAGCCCTAGTAAGCTGCAATGGGCTATCCTAATAAATTCTGAGTCCGGAGATTCAATTCAGATCCCCTTAGAAAGTAACGATAAAATTGAGGAGGGTACTCCAAAAAACAGCATCTTTTGGAGTACCCTCCTCAATTTTTGCCCTGAAGAAGTCTCTGACTGATTCCACGCTAAGACGAAACACGTGTTGGCTAGGACCTGTGTTGAAGTTGAAGCACAGAATAGGGCCAGATGGAGAAGCTGACTGTTGAGGGGGTCATTTATAATTTGGGAAGTGGCTGCTAGCTCGACAGGTCAGCAGAGACATTGACCTCTATAGTCTTGGTGGATACACCATATTTAAAAATTGCTGCCTGCAGCGCAGCAGTTGCTTCGAAGGCAGAGACGTTTGTCGAGTGATCACCATGCTTTTCACCAGCTCAGCAAAGTGTTTTTGCACAAACTCCCAAAGCAAGAGTTTGTTATTGAAAAGGTAAATTGCCAATGACCATGATTCGCAAGGAGTATTCTCGCAGTACATTTTTACTTTTTTATGAGTTTTTTATATCATGAGCTTGGCCTGAGTGCTTTACAAGACAACCAAACTACGTTACACATTTTTTAGGCATGACTAGATTAAGCGATTTGCCCAGAATCACTGGATGTTGAGCGAATCCTGGCCTGGTCCTGGGTAAGGAAATCTAGTGATGTTTGCCCTGCCCTATAAAGGACAAAGCAGACCCTGACTATAACCTGGCAGCTCGGGGAGGCATGGACCATCAGTTCATAGTGCACCTTGCTGCTTATAAACATAAGGTGCAGTAGAGTATGGAAGCAGGCAGATGTATGCCTACGCGTTAATTCAGCAGCCAACTAGATTAATTATTATAATGTACTCTAATTTGAAGTTTATATAGTACTTCATACCACTACCCAAACCCCGAAGATCTCTACTGTAAATTCGAGCTTGAGGCCATCACATTTATTGTTGTGGGTTGGGTAGGCTGACAACTATAGTGTAGCCTTTTCTGTAAGCAGCGATGGGGTTCAGAAGATTGTGCAAAAGATTTTGTGGCAAGCCTTATACTGCACCAAAGCGTACGAAAAAACTAAAGCATACAAAAAAGTGATGGATGGAATGCTTGCATTAATCTCAGTGACAGGTAATTTTTTTTGTATCCAAATGTGTGGCCCTAAGTGGAGCAGGTATGCCCAGATACGTGTCTTGTTCATAACTGTGTCACTGGAACCAAGCTGTTCCTAGCTGCTGAGCCCTAACTAGAATGAAACTGGTCTTGGGTTCCTGTGTCCTATTTCAGGGAGGAACTGGTATTTGTAGTTCAGACTGGACTTTCCCCCTTGGAACAGGGTAAAGACTGACCTGCATATGGCTGGGTCCAAACTTAAGTGGCATGCTGTGCACAATGAAAATGGACTGTGAGCAGCCCTAAGTAATTACCAATGGCTGATATTGATTCAATCATTCCATCCTTCACTTTTGTGTATACTTGTGTATGTTTCTCTAAGTGGGACAGGTATGGCCATATATGGGTGCTGTGCACACCATGGGCCTTATTTCAATGTCAGGCGGACTTCTGTCCCCCCGACACTGTTGCGGATACGGGTCTGCCTAACCTCTGGTAGGTGGTCCCCATCGCTGAACTTTGATGTGACAATACATGGTGCGGTCACAAGCTCCCTTTCTATATGGAAGCTTTTGCTGCGGTCAGAAACCTGCAATCAATCAATCAATCAATCAGACATTTGTAAAGCGCACTACTTACCCGTGAGGGTCTCAAGGCACTGAGGGGGGGGGGGGGGCGGGTGTGCTGCTACTGCTCGAATAGCCAGGTCTTGAGGAGTTTTCTGAAGGTTAGCAGGTCCTGGGTCTGCCGTAGGAGGATGGGGAGGGTGTTCCAGGTCTTGGCAGCGAGGTGGGAGAACGATCTGACACCGGAGGTCGCTCTTCGGATGTGGTTAGGGCGAGGTCGGCGGAGCGGAGCTGGCGGTTGGGGGTGTAGAAGCTGAGTCATCTGTTGAGCTATGTTGGACTGGTGTTGTAGAGTGCCTTGTGTGCGTGGGTGAGGAGCTTGAAAGTGATCCTCTTGCTGACGGGTAGCCAGTGCAGGTCTCTCAGGTGGGGTGTGATGTGGCTGCAGCGAGGGATGTCGAGGATCAGGTCTGCAGAGGCATTTTGTATGCATTGCAGTCATTTCAGGAGTTTGGCCGAGGCTCCTGCATAGAGGGCATTTCCGTGGTCAAGCCGGCTGCTGATGAGGGCCTGGGTGACCATTCTTCTTGTTTCGGTGGGGATCCACCTGTAGATCTTGCGGAGCATGCGGAGGGTGTTGAAGCGGGAGGACGAGATGGAGTTGACCTGCTTTGTCATGGAGAGAGTGGAGTCGAGGATGAAGCCTAGGTTGCGTGCATGGTCAGTGGGTGTTGGAGCTGTTCCCAATGCGGTTGGCCACCAGGAGTTGTCCCAGGCCGAGAGGGTGGAGCCGAGGATTAGGACTTCTGTCTTGTCCGAGTTTAGCTTCAGTCGGCTGTTCTTCATCCACTCGGCGACGTCTTTCATTCCTTCATGGAGGTTGGTTTTGCCGGTGAGGGGGTCCTTGGTGAGGGAGAGGATCAGCTGGGTGTCGTCAGCATATGAGATGATGTAGAGGTCGTGCATTCGGGCGACTTGGGTGAGCGGTGCCATGTAGATGTTGAACAACGTCGGGCTGAGGGATGAGCCCTGGGGTATGCCACAGATGATCTCGGTGGCTTCGGAGCGGAAAGGGGAGGCGGATGCTCTGGGTTCTGCCAGAGAGGAAGGAGGTGGTCCAGTCCAGAGCCTTGTCTCAGATCCCAGCGTCGTTGAGGTGCGTGCGTAGGGTGCGGTTGTAGACGGTGTCGAAGGCGGCTGACAGGTTCAGGAGAATGAGGGCCACGGTTTCTCCATTGTCCAGCAGGGCTCTATGGTCATCGGTGGCGGCGATGAGGGCAGTTTCGGTGCTGTGGTTGCTGCGGAACCCGGACTGGGATGGGTCCAGGATGCTGTTCTTCTCGAGGTAGCGGTTCAGTTGTCTGTTGACGGTCTTCTTGATGACCTTCGCCGGGAGCAGGGAGATGGGACGGACGTTCTTGAGGTCCTTGGGGTCAACCTTGGGTTTTTTGAGTAGGGTGTTGATATCGGCGTGCTTCCAGCTCTCCGGGAAGGTTGCTGTCTCGAAGGAGATGTTGATGGCTTTCCGGAGATGGGGTGCGATGGCGGTGCTGGCTTTGTTCAAGATGTGGTGTGGGTATGGGTCTGATGGAGATCCGGAGTGGATGAAGTTCATGATTTTGATGGTGTCATCGTCGTTTATGTTGGTCCAGGAGAGTAGGGGGTCGGTGTGGATGGTGGCCATGGGAGCGGAGGTCTCCATGGATGTCGGGGCAGTCGTGACATTGAAGCTGTCGTGGATGTCTGCGATCTTGCGTTGGAAGAAGGTGGCATGAGAGTCACACAGGTCTTGCGAGGGTGGGATGTCGTTGGTGTTGGAGCTGGGGTTGGAGAGTTCCTTCACAATTTTGAAGAGCTCTTTGCTGTTGTGTGCGTTGTTGGCTAATCTGTCTTTGAAGGAGGCTCTTTTGGCAGATCTGATGAGGTAATGGTGTCTGCAGGTGGCGTTCTTGTGGGCTGCATGGCTGTCCGGTGTCTGTTCACGGTGCCATTTCTTCTCTAGCTTACGGCAGGTTTGCTTGGAGGCCTGGAGGTCTTCCGTGAACCAGTTGGCTTTCTTGCTGGTGTGTCTGTTGCAGGGTTTCTTGATCGGGGCAAGGATGTTGGCACAGTCGTTGATCCATTGTCTGAGGTTGCGGGCGGCAGTGTCAGGGTCGATGAGGTCGGAGGGTGGGCTCCTGCCAAGGGTGGTGGTTGGCTGGTCTTCTGTGACTTTGCTCCAGCTGCGGCAGGGGATCTGTTGGGTGCCGTGGTGCGTGGTGGGTTTCTGGAAGGTGAAGTGGATGCAGCAATGGTCGGTCCAGTGGAGTTCAGTGGTGTGGTTGAAGGCAACGTGGGAGCTTGCGGAGAAGATGGGGTCAAGCGTGTGGCTGGCAGAGTGGGTGGCTGTGGTGACGAGTTGTCTGAGTCCGAGGTTGGCGAGGTCATCGATCAGGGGATTGGAGTTGCAGTCGTTGTTGTTCTCGTGGTGGAAGTTCAGGTCCCAGCAGCACAAACTCCCATACAGAAAAGGGAGTTTGTGTTCATCCCTGCACCGCGTGGCAGGCACTGAGAGGTACAGGAATGAACGGGGGGTACTATAGGTGGCCCCTCACCCTCCCAACTGAAACCCACTGGCTGAAGAGGTCCGTGCCGGAAGCCGACATCATAATTCGGACTGCGTAAAACGCCGTCCATAGGGATTACATGCCGGTTACGACTGGCAGACAGGCTCCTTGAGCTCATCAGAAGCCAGCCGGAATGTTCAGCCTGTTTCAAAACTGACAGCCTCCATTATAATGAGACTGTCCGTTTTGAAACCACGGTAAGGCTCGGAAAGCCCCCAAGCTGCACTCGGAGGCTTTCCGAGCCTCATTGTAATAAGGCCCTTTGTCACTGGAACCAAGCTGTACCTGGCTGATGAGGCCTAACTAGGGCAAACTGGACCTGGGTTGATGGTGTTCTAGTTTAGTGAGGACCTGGCTTGGCATATGACTCGGTCCAACCTGAGGTGGCATGGTGTGAAAAATAACAATGGATTGGGCTGTGGCCCGAGTAATTACCAGTGGCTGAGATTAATTCAAGCATTCCATCCATCATTTTATTGTATACTTTAAGCTACATCTAAGCATAAAGTGAGGTAGAGAAGTGTGAAGTAGACAGCACTGTGCTTGTCCATACAGTTCTTCACATGTTGAGGTGATTGTAAAGTATCCTTATTCTTGCTTCCAGAGAGTTTCCAAACAGCACTCTACAATGAAAATTATTTACCATCAATGCAAAAGTTACTTTATATAGGTCTTATCACAAGCCAGTCTAGGTTTTAGTGTGTTTTTAGCTGAATGTGTGAAATTTGAGTGGTACGAAGGTCAACCCACTGCAATGAAAGGCCTTGTGGGTAATTCTAAGCTTGAATTAGATACACTTCTCAAAGGCAGTCAGTAGAAAAGGGTGGATGTTGCCTAGCCTTCTGGATGAGCTGTAGTCTGCAGAGAAGAAAGAGACACACAACAAGGTACTACCTATTGGCATAATGTAAGCACAAAATACCATGGGGCAGATTTATGAGCCCCTTGCGCCACTTTTGCGTCACTTTTAACATGGGAAAAGTGACGCAAAAGTGGCGCAAGGGGCTCATAAATCTGCCCCCATGTTGATTGTGACCCTCATCCTGTGTGGGAAGCTAGAGGGTGTAAAAATAAGGCATTGGGTTTTCATGGTGGAGAACCAAGATTTGCTTACTTCTTGAACGTGTGGAACAAGATTGCGGTCAGAGTCAGTGATAACAAAGATGTTCTTCATGCCAATTAAAGAGGTTGATGGAGATCCAAGCTCCAAGGGCACAGTTTGGTAGAATGGTTGTTGTTCCAGGTTTCACAAGAGAGAATCTCAATATTTGATAAAATACGCTTGTTGTGACTGTTCTACATCTCAATGCTAGAGAGGAAGGAAGTGGTGGCTGCCATGTACAGAGGGTGATCAGAAAGGAGGGATGCAAAAACAAGAAATTATAACAAAACACTTACCTTGAGGCACGATGCGACATCCTCCTCCACTGGTCATCTCCCTTCCAGGCAGGCTCCAGCGGGGGACCAGAAAACTGCACCCACCAATCCTGGCGCATCTCTCAGCATGAGAGACACATCAAGATTGGAGGGAGCGGCCTCTCACAGCATTCCTAAGAGCACTGGAGGGCTGCGCTTTCTCTAACCTAGCTGTCTAAATTAGCTGGGTTAGAAAACATTTTGGTGACTTAGAGTGAGGTGTATTCCAGAGTGGTACTCAGAATTCCGAGGTTTCTCCATCTATATACAAATGAGGGGTGATGTCCTATGTCAAAGGTGGAAGAGAACCCACCTAGAAATAATGGCATCTCAGCTCTTCTCAACTGTGGTGTTCTATTTTAAAATTAAGGTGCATTTCTGGCCTGATTGGGAATCTGATTACCAGTGGCGGGCGGTACGTTTTTGAGGGAGAGGGTGGACAAGACACACACACGCACACATACACATAACGCTCACAGCCAGGCATTCACACACGCGCACACACACAAACACATCCATTCACGACACTTTTTACCAAACATTCATACATAAACGCACACATGCACCAAACATTAATTTAAAAGAATACAAAACACACTTACCTGTAGCCAGCTCTGCCTCGGAGGTTCCAGGAGGCTTGGGACTGCTGCCTTCCCTCATTGGCTGAAGCTTAGGTCAGCCGATAAGGGAAGGCAGCAGTCCCAACGTCATCACAGAGTGGTATGGGGTCATTGAGACTGCTGACCCCACCCCATTCTGTGATGAAGTGTCACTGATTAACACTCGACCCTGGGCGCTTCAGGGCCTAAAACTGAAGCGCCCAGGTGCGAGGCAATCAGTGACGCTACCCCTTGTCACTGAATGAGGGCCTCAGGGACCTCTGCTGAGATAAGGAGGTCAAGCCCACAGGAGCTGTTACTTCCTCAGGCCAGCGACGTTCACCTCAGGCAACCAGAAGCTTGCGCATTTTGCACATGTGTCACTCCTGGCTGCTTGAACTGAAAGTGAACAGTGTCTGTCAGACTGACCTTTGTGCAGCCTGACAGACACTGTGTGTGAGGGGCAAAAGGTGGAGGGGCTGGCCCCTCAGCCCCAATGGACTGGCCGCGCCTGCTGATTACAAGTTATTTTCCTCTAGGAAGATAGAGGCTTACGTGAAGGCCGGGATTTCGACTCGCTCCTCTAGGTCTGAAGACGGGCCTGGCTGCAGGGTCGAGCTCTGATTTGGCTCTTCCTGGCCCGTCAGCCGCTGCTTCGCATGTCTCGTGCATGCAGGGCTTGGAGCTGTGCTCGAACTGAGTCATCCTGCGGAAAATATGATTTTCCATCGCTTGTATTCTCGTGCCCCATCATTTTTCAACCTCAGCACGCTGCTCGCATCTGTATTTTTTAGTTGGTATTAATAATACTTTTACAAGCATTCCCTTTCTGAAGGGGATCAAGGAGTGCTGTTTAGTTTGAAAGAGCATGGCCTGCACAGCTCACCGCGTTCCCTGGCTCCAAGTACTTCCCAAACTGAGAACACAAATCCTTCACATGAGATGACTTATTGATGGCCCCTTCGAAACAACTGTGGAAAGTGCACCAGGTGCCTTTCACAGTGCTAAATAAGGTGTGTGAGCACCTCTACATCTAGGCCTGATATATTTCCAGGCACCTCGCAGCTGCTCAGACGTCAGTGCGGCCTCCAGCTATAATTAAGCTTCCCCAGAGAGCACTGGGCGGCAGAGAAGGAGGTGTCTCGTGTCTGCTCGCAGATTCTTGCTCAGCGGGCTGCGCATCCCTCGAAAGGCGCAGCTGTCACAAACCTTAAGATTAATACGATGCTCATGTATCGAAGTGCGCCATCAAACAGTGCAACATTAACGCGACATCTGTAGGCTCGCGTCTTCCATTGGAGCAGCAGGTGCAGTGGCACCGGGGCCCAGAGGCTTGAGGGGCCCACCAAATCTTGATAACTGCTATTTTTACTATTCAAACAGACAGAGGGCCCATACCCTTCCTTGCACTATGGTGTGTATCACATTGGTTACACCACTGTACATCCAAGGTTCAGCACGGCAAGGATTCAATCGACTTGATGTAGCAAAGGAGGCTAAGGTCAGCACGTGACTCTGTCGCGACCATAACACGCTGCAGCTGTTGACTATTCTGTGGCAGCGTTTGGCACTGTGGTAGCTGCAGTCATATCCCCACGAATAACCAAATCTGCACATATTGTACTGTTTGTAAAGGAGACTTCAGGGTTGGAGCACTGTGTTCTCCGAGGCATGGAAGCACATGGAAGCCTCAGTATACGCTAAAAAGTGTAGGAACTCTTCACCAGCCCTAGGCTTTTCACTGCCATAGTTGTCTGACTCTACGAGAGTTTATTTCATTTAGAAAAAATGACGAATCTCAATTTTTTTATTTGATTTGCCCCTACCAGTATAATAAAAAACGAGACCAAAGCTATGCGTATGAAAACCTTTATGTGAAAGCCTGGCATATTCAGAGAAATTCAGTTTTATACAATTATTTCACTAAACTACCCAACACAGTGCAAGGTTTTTTCCCTATAAAAAGCAGTGATGATACCTCTAAATTGACAATGCATGTTATTGTGGATTTATGTAATTATACCGCACAGCAAATATAGCATTACCACGTAGGCGGGTAGACAACTTTGTAAGATTACTGTCAGCGCATAGCAAATCGGAACATTGCATAAATAAAGGTGGAAAATGTGTAGTTTAAACTATTATTGAAACGTATTCCAGATCTATGATCCTAGAATACCTATGTAATATGGAGGGAAAACTCTGCATCTCTTGACAGTGATACTATTGCTACTGTTTTGGGGCATTACCTCTGGATTTACATTTGGATTCTAAATAATTCAAAATGAGGGCTTGAATATTTAGTTTAAGTGGTGAGGAAAAACAATGGTACTGAGACTTCCTACAGGTATAAAGTTTAATCAATAGTTGCATGGCAGGCGTAATGATAGCATCTGGGTCATTATGAAACTTATGGCGGCCGAACGCTTTTGTTAAGCTCAGATGGGTCGGTTGAATCAATTGAAGAGGGGTGATAAAACCCTGGTGGATACTGAGGTGAACCGATTGACTATTTGGGATATTTTCATGCTTATCTTGCTTTTAAGGATTGGATTGCAAAGGATAAAGTCTATCGAACAAGCAAGAGAGAAGATCAATTAGAGTTGAGCCACCAAGGTGATGTGAGGGTTGGCATGCCCAAGGCATGTTCAACCACTATGCCGTGTCAGAGATTTGAATGATAGGATGCAGGGGCAGGAGAAACCATTGACTAAATGTATGCTAAAGGTATTAATGATAGGATGGGCAAATTAAAGAGATGTTGTCATATAATTATTCTAAATGAGTCATTTGTGCCAAAGGAATGGTCAAGTGGTAATGCAAGAGAAATGTATGCATAGATGTTTTGGCATACGTTGTGGTAGTTGGAAATTACTGAGGAGATAAAGGCATCTGAATGGTTGGCACCAGTGAAATGGTGTGAGAGGACAATTAGGAAATAGGCATTCAGATGGATGTGTGCACCTTAAATGAAATCTTTGGATATATACATATTCCCTGTTCAATATCAATGAGATGCTCTCCTCCATAGGACATGATTAATATTTTTGACAAGTGATTTCTCCAAGGCCTATCAACAGATACTGTTGCAGTCCTTTGATCTTATGCACTTTATGGCCCCCTTTTGATCACACCAGCTCTGCCATATGCTTTATGGGCTAGTATTTACTTTAGCTGAGCTCCAAAGGACAACGCAGGGAAGAACTTCATGTGTAATATTCTTCTAGTGTGACATGCTAGTGTGTGGAAGAGATGAGCAGGACATTATTAGAAGCAGAGGGATGGTTAGAAAAGGCTGACTAATAGACATGACAAAAGCCTTTATTAGGTTCTGAGTGTGACATACCTAGGGTCTACAATTTCAGTAGATACCATTTGCCTAAGAACAGTGCAGTAAAGGCACTACTGGGAAAATATATTCCATGTTTTCTGGACAAGACTGAAGCATCAAGGGTGTTCCTTAAGAAGTGAACAGTGTCAAGTATCTCAAGTGAGATGCAATGAATATTTGACTACAAACAGGCTCTGAATAACCTCTTCTTTGCACTTAACATAGCCCAATCTAGCTAATGTCTGGTTTCATGTTTCTCTCTATGCTCACTTCCTCAACATTTCCAAAGCTCACACAACGCTCTTTCGAGCTCCTCCATCTGCCTCTTACATTGGCTCAAATTTTAATCTAACAAAAAAGATTGGTGAAGTTCCTGGGGGGATGGGTGTGGGGGGCCTGGTGGAGGAAAATAGCATTCAAGGATTGATCCGGAGAAATGATCAGGAGAACCCGGGGAGGAATCCCGGTGATAAAATCTGAATACCTGCACACACCAAGGAGGATGTCACATTTCATCATAGGGTGATCCTTATCGAGCCGGCCCTGCAACGCTCGACGGGCTCTTCAGTGGGTTCTCTTTAGAGGAGACATTTTGATCAAGCCATATGGTGAATGCGAGTGAGAGTATATTAGTGAAGGGTGGTGCTCAAGTAATTTAAAGAGTGCAAGGGAGCCCAAGAAAGGCTTTAATATGATGGCCCCCTTGACAAAGAAAAAACAGTGGGGCTATCTGTTCCAATAGTGTACAGAGATAGCTAAAAGGTCAACATGTTTCATGCCTAGGTGCAAGGAGGGCAGTGGCATTTCTTCAGGACCAGGTAACTGTACTTACCCTACTACGGATTGTAACCAGGAGATACTTGCAGGTAACCAATCAAGAACAGCTTATCTGCATGTGCTGCAGTCCAGGAAGGAGGATCCAACAAGTAAAGGGGAAAAATGGTGCAACAACCATCAGAAACATGCCGGAAGTGGCGGACTTTGAAAAACAAATGTCAAAGGAATCAGCACCACACTGCCCATAGGTGCTGTAAATGCCCAAAGTGGCTGTTTTACGAGCACTACTCACTGTACAAGGACATAAAAAGCACAGCCATCCAGATAAAAACTTTAATCTTTGGTATATGACTCACATAAAACAGTGTTTAAAACATTTGAAAAGCAGTAATGTGTGGTGAACATGCCAAAACTGCTATTTTGAAAACACACTCTTGAATGGAATGGCTCAAAACAGGGTAATGTGACATCAAGGTAAGGTAAAGGTAAACACTCACCCTTCAGTAGAGAGTGAGAGATACCCCCTAGGTAAGGCAGAGGGCTGCGCCTTGCTGTGGGAAACCAACTGATGTAAAACAATATTAATTGGTAAGTGCAGTGCTCAGGGAAATACGATGAAAAAGATATATCCATGGTCCGGTTACTCACATGAACCACACGGTGTGTTCACCGAGACCTACCCTCCTCTGCCGACCAGTAGGTATGGATTGCAATCTAGGTCAATTTAATAAAGCATTTGGGAACTCTCAAATTAGCGAGCAGGTAAGCATAACAGCTTACAGGTGTAGGTGACCCAGTTGCTATCAGCTGCGTGATTCAAGGTGGCAGAGTGAGCACACTGAGAGTGCAGCATTCTGCTGCATGGTTCAGGATGGCCCAGCGGACATGCTGAGTTTTGATCATTCAGCTGTGGGGCCAGCTTAGATTGTGGGATGAGCGCATTACTGGTGATCAGTCTTGGTGTATGTACTTGGACTCCCCGCTCCTTAATGATACTTAAGAGGTGTGGGGACCGCAAAACACACACGGGGCCATGTAGCAGTTGCTCACCTGTGCTATAGATATTTGATAAATAGCCATCAAGAGGTGGAGAAGAGTGGACACTCTTTAGCGGCCATATTGGAGCTAGAGGTATTATGATGATGTTTCAAAGGGACAATGAGTTTGCATAGAGTCACATTAGGTAGTGGCAGCCATCTTTGAATGAGGGTGTGTGTGTGAGAAGTACCCATATTGCCAGTACTAACTCCTCCCACCTCGCATATTACAATGAAGTGTGGGAAAACCATACAAAGGCCTCTGGGCAAATGTCCAGAGGGTCTTACTATGCTGGACAGTTCCCACACAGGGAATTAATTCTTTAGTAGTTGCAACTAGGAGGGAAAATTGTATAGTCACTTTCTGATGATTCCCTTGAGAGTGGTGAGGTGATGTTGGTAAAGGGGTAAGAACACCAAGGACTATAGGTGAAGGTCATGCCCCTCAAACAGGCTATGACAAAGGAGTGGTCCGTATCACTGATGGCGTTCATGCGGTATATATAGGAAAGTGTGTCATTCTGATTTGATCAGGGGAGCCTGGTCTGAAGAGGATGATCTAGGTTGCACCTCTGACATAATCTAATGCCTTAAAAGAGGGGAGGGCCAGACACTCTTCTGGTCTAATTAAGTTGATCAGGTGGGTGTGTCGGGCCAGACAGAAGAGATTTGCGGGGAGTACCCGGTAGCCAGCCAAATATCGTCTAGTAAATACTGAGTGGCAGACAAGGATGTGCAAAAACCTCATTCAATTAATTACATGGTATGTTGTCGTTCTGCCCTTTGGTGTTAGTGGAAAGGCTGAAAACCTAGCTTTGTTCTGTTTTGAACAAAGTATTTTTGTCCCACTGGTTGATTGCCTCTTAGATGGTCCATTTGTGATTATCTTGGGAATGTGGTTCTCAATGAAGTGGGCACTCATCTTGGTGGTGCTACGTTGACATCGAATGTTTCTCTGGTGTTCTGTGATTCTGGTCTTGATGGCTCTGGTAGTCCTTCCTATGTAGTGGAGTGAGCAAGGGCAGTGGATGAGCTATTCACAATTCTTCGTATTGCAGATTGTGTGGTCTCTTTGGATCCAGGTAGGTGTGTTGTCCAATGCGATCTTTTATAATGTCTCAGTGAGGTGGCAGATAGTGCAGAAGCCACAGGGGAAGTGTCCTGTGACTGAGGAGAGGATCCAGAGTGTACTTTCTTTGGATTTCGGTGTGCATCGTGGTCTCGTGTGTACCAGGCGGTCTCTCAGATTTTGGTTCCTCTTAAAGGTAAACTGTGAAGTCGGGATCTCTAGGTTTGCAGAGTGGTGTAAGGGCCAATGCTACCGTACAATCTTCTGTATCCGGCTGGAATATGGTGTAACTGTAGTAACGTAAGTGATGATGTTGTCTTGTTGTTTGGCCCTGGGTTGCATTAAGGATTGTCGGTGATTATTCGTAGCTCTCTTCCGGGCTCTGTTGACAACCTGTGGAGAGTAGTTGTGGGGTCGAAGATCCTTAGTCAATTTACGGGCCTGTTGTTCGTAATCCCTGACGTTGTCGCAGTTGAGGCGGAGGCGAAGAAATGTCCCATATGGGAGGTTGTCAAGGAGAGAGGGGCTCATTCCAGGCTGTAATATGGCCATCACAGCTGAATGCTCCACACTCAGTATGTCCTTTCAGCCATTCTGAATCATGCAACTAAGAGCTGAGCGCTGCACTCCCGCTGCCCCTGCTTGGCCATCCTGGATCACGCAGCTGATAGCATTTGGGTCTCCTACACCTGTACATAGTTATGCTCACCATCTAGCTAATTCTAGAGTTCCCAAATCCTTTAGTAACTCGACCTAGACATCACTCTTTACCCACTGGTCGGCGGAGGAGGGATAGTTCCCGGTGAACACACCACGTGGTTCATGTGAGTAACCTGACCCTGGATATAGCTTTTCCATCGTATTTCCCTGGGCATTGCACTTACTATTTAATATTGTTTTACATCCGTTGGTTTCCTGTAGCAAGGCATGTCCCTCTGCCTTACGTAGGGGATATCTCTCTCCTACTGATGGGTGAGTGTTTACCCTTGATGTTACATTACCCTGTTTTAAAGCATTGTATTGTATAGTGTATTTTCACAATTGCCGTTTTGGCATATTCACTGTACATTACTGCTTTTCAAATGTTTTAAACACTGTTTCACATGTGTCATATAACAAAGATGAATGTTGTTATCTGGATGGATGTGTTTTATGTCCTTGTACACTGTGTAGTAAACACAAAACAGCCACTTTGGGCACTTACTGCACCTATAGACAGTGTGGTGCTGATTCATTTGAACCTTGCTTTTCAAAGTCTGCTGCTTCCAGCATGTTTTTGACGGTTGTCTCAGCATCTCTCCCCTTCACAGGTTGCTTGATGTTTCAAACAGCTGCTCTGTGTCCCTCTCTTGATTACTATCTCATATGTTTATCCTCAAATGAAAATCATCCTACTCTTGTCCTGTTAACTCGAACCAATTTAATTAAACTATCAACGTTACATCCACATTTCCTACTGAACTGATTCCCAAACTGAAACTTGCAAATCCATCTTGCACACTGTCTGGCCTGCTCAATCCACACATGATTAAATCCTTTGTCTTCTAATATCAATCAATCAATCAAAGATCTTATAAAGCATGACTACTCAACCATGAGGGTTTCAAGGGGCTGAGTGGGGGGTCTGTGGTTCAGTCAATGAGCCAGGATTGAGGTCTTTCCTGAATTGCGTCAGCGGTGATGATTGCCTGAGGTGCAGAGGCAGGGAGTTCCAGGTCTTCGTAGCGAGGTAGGAGAAGGATCTTTCTCCAGATGTGGTCCTCCTGATCCGTGGGATGGTTACCAGGGCCAGTTGGGTGTAGTGGAGAATTATGGTGGGAGTGTAGAAGGTGAGGCAGTGGTTGTGGTATGCGGCTCCGGCTTTGTGGGGGGGCTTTGTAGGCATGAGTGAGAAGTTTGAAAGTGATTCTTTTGTTGACAGAGTGCCAATGAAGGTCTCTTAGGTGGCCGGTGATATGGTTGCGGCGTGGGATGTTCAGGATGAGTCTAATGGAGGGGTTCTTTATGGTCTGCAGTTTTCTTTTAGTTTCTGGGTGGTGCCAGCGTAGAGTGCATTGCCGTAGTCGAGTGTGCTGCTTAGGAATGCATGGGTGACCATTTTCCTGGACTCAGTGGGGATTTATTTGAAGATATTACAAAGGAGGTGAAGCGTGTGGAAGCAGGAGGACGAAGAGTTTTGGTGGTGTATTGTGAGCGAGGAGTCCAGGATGACGCTGAGGTTTTGTGTGTGGTCCGTTGATGTGGGGGGATTCAGAGCACTGCAGGTCACCAAGATTCATCTCAGGCAGAAAGCGAGCAGCCCAAGATGAGGACTTGATATAGATTTTAACTTTACCCAACGTCTTTTCAACTACTCTCTAAGGCCTGGTTACTCTCCATTATGCTTTATGTTAGCTGTCATATTGCCTCAACCATAAAAAAACCCACTTCTGGCCTATTAACCCATTCAATCATTATGTTGATCTTTTCTTAACATATTTGACCGTATTTTCATCGCTTAAAGCTTGTTTGATCCTCTACACCAGGTATCTGAGTGTCGACTCAACTGAGGTATCTTGCTTGAATGTTGCTAATGCTTACCTCAACCCACCATAGCAATCTACAAATTATCCTCTTACAAATCGCCCTCTCAGTTGATTTTGATTCAGTTTATCACCCCAGTCTACTGTCTACCCTTTTCATTCTTGATATCCATTAAAATGTACCCATGGCATTCTCATCTCAATACCATTTCAAGACCATAAGCTCGAAACAATGGCATGTGTTTCAACCCTACTGTTTGTCTGGTGACCTTCATAACAACTGCAGCCACTGCCATTAGATAACAATTATTGAACATTTACAATATCCACCCTCACATCTTCCATATTGCCAAAATACTGTTATCTACTTTAGTCCTCACCTACCTGGATTACTGCACGCATTTTCGCATTGCAATAAGGTAATACATTTTGGTACTAGAACTCTTTTTAACATTCCAAGTTAACCCCTACTTCACACTGACTTCATCAGGCATGATAGCAATCCGCCAAATGAAGGAATCTGAATAAATTGCTTCTCTAAATCTTCAAAACTATGAATGGATTATTTGCTAAATACCTACTCAAAAAACTGTTTAGGTACGTACCTCCTCAGAATCTTCACTATTCAGACCAAAATCTAGTCACACCCAAACCTCTCCACATCACTTCAAAGTTTCAGTCACATAACTGGACTGGTCCCTATCTCTAGACCTCACTCCTAAATGACTTGCACTTCATCTGCTCTCTCAATCTTTGAAATGTTTCCAGGGCCGGACTGGCTACCGGGCGTTTTGATGAGCTGCCAAGCTGGGGGATGATTTTGTTGACGGGGACCTGCGTGTGCTTAAAACCATTCATTTTGCTTTGTTTATTCAGGAGCACAGGGAGGTCCCAGTCAACTAAATCAGCCCCCACCGCAGTGAAAACAGCCCCCACCTCAGCAGCACACCAAAACGTCCGGTAGCCAGTCCGGCCCTGAACGTTTCCCTAAATATGCCTTGTCTAACAAGAAGGATCATCTAATGATCTTTCATCACTTACTGATCTTCCAATTCCAGTCCCCACAGCAATGCCTTTTTTAAATAGGAAATGTCCATTGCAACACAGGCATTACAAAGCAATGCCTTTACAGTGCATTCAATACAACGCAAGTTCCATTTCAACGCATGCCATCACAACGCATATCCCTCACTGACCAGCACCATCTCTGAGGCAAGCATCCGGTGGTGTTAGAATAGTAATTTTCGTTGTAATGGAACATGTGTTTTAATATCTTGCGTTGTAATGGCATGCGTTGTAATGAGGGTTGCATTGTAAAAAACGAGTTGTAAAGGTATGCATTGTGATAGTTTGCGTTGTAACGCCATACAACCTATTTAAACATACATACTTTGTATTTATATTTATATCTGTAATGTTGTGTAGTATATCACGAATCAATCAGCACCAGTAACAACATGCTGTTTATATTTTCCACCAAACTGTCTCTTTACCTCATAACATATTGCTTTTGTACAACACTGCTTACATAAATACTCTTGGACCAAAAAATGACCTTATCTTAACTCAACAAAAAAATACTCTATTGAATAGATAAGATAATATATTTAGATTGAAAACAAAACATAACAAGCATATAAAGCTACATATGCCTTGGTAGCTTCTCATTTTCCTTGCTTTGAATAGTCTCACGTTGAATATTTTAAAAAATAAAACTACTGCAGGAAAGAAATTCACGGCATTCATGATAATACAAATCATTTCCACATGCTTTGCCCTTTTAAGTGATAACTGCTGCACGCACTTCCGTCCACAGTCCTTAGTTCGCCATTTTATCATTAGTTAGAATGACTTTGCACTAGCAAGTGCATGTGATGCCGCAAGGCACCCTTTTCCCTCCTTCCAGCACGAGGTAGCTCCTTCCCGGCATTTTCTCAGAAGTTAGACATGGGTTCTCGTGACCCTGGCTGCGCCATGCCTGGCTGAAACATTCCTGCTCCAAACTGCTTCCAAGTGTTCCTGTTCTAGCTTTTGAAGGCCGCGTGCCTGACCTGGTCATGCCTCGCTCTGCCTCACGTGCTAGTCACAGATAAAAACGGAGCGGAGGTGTTGTATTTTTTTTTTATCTCGGGAATCAGTCCAAGTGTCGCGTGACTGCAGCCCGCATGTTCTGAAGTACGCCCCATTTACTTTGAAACAGACACGCTGTACTTTGTCGTTGGCTTTTGTATATACTTGAAGCGACGAAATCCAGTTCTGCTCATGGTACAGTTGTTGATGTTGTGTGTAATTATCGTGTTTCTTCTACTTTAAAAGAATGCATTATAACTTCCTAGAACTAGCTAGCATTGGTTCACAAGGTTTGGATTTACGGTACATTACCTTCATTAGCTCGAACAATTACTGAGAATGTATGCTATGCTAGCAAGAGTACAGGCTAATTAGAGAAAAGTTCGACTGACACTAGTGAGAAATGCACAGTTAAAACCCATTTGTTCTTAAACTAAATCATTTAAAAATAGATTTGAAAGGTAAAGAAGTTCAGAACGACATTTACAAATTGAAGGTATCAAAGGTGCAGACGTTCATCTTCCCTGAATTTGTGAAGAATTTTTTTTAATTAAAACTTTCAGGGGCATATTATCAAGCACGGCGTTAAAATTATCGCCGCTTTAGCGTCAGGAAACTGCTGCTAAAGTGGCGATAATGGGCTTGATAATATGCCCTTGTGAATTCCAATAGAAGCCCATGTTGACACCAGAACATGGGCATCTATGGGAATTCTCAAGGGCATATTATCAAGCCCACATGGTCTGTGACTGGCTACCCTCCCCTCCCAGCTTTCCCCACCACCTTGAAGGATTGACATAGGCAAGTCATCTTTGGAAGGCGGGGGGTCAGGGACCCCCCGGCCATATTTATTATACAAAACAATAAACTCAAACTTACATAGTACCCCTGACTAGCATTGTTCAGTAGCCTGTTTTTTGGGCTGGTGGGTGGGAAAAAATTAGCACGCCCGAGCGTGGAGCACACGGGAGACGCGGGGAGCGAGCCAGGGGCAAGAGGGCGCCCAGCTCCCTCCCCGTGCCTTTTAAAGTGCAGCTGCACCAGGGGTCGCCGGCCCAGCCGGCCCGTCCCCCGACCGACCCGCCCCCCTGACCCGGAAGCTGAAAAGCTGCTTCCGGGTCACGGGGGAGGCATCAGCCTATCGGAGGTGGGGGTGCGCCGCGAGCGTCATCGCCCTGCGACGCACCCCCAACACCGAGAGGCCGGGGGAGGGGGGGTGCCGCACCGCCATGTGGGCGGGAAGGCCGAGCGGCCCCCCCCTTTACACATGGTCTGTGACTGGCTACCCTCCCCTCCCAGCTTTCCCCACCACCTTGAAGGATTGACATAGGCAAGTTATCTTTGGAAGGCGGGGGGTCAGGGACCCCCCGGCCGTATTTATTACACAAAACAATAAAGGATGAATATCAACATTACATCAATTATGTTAAGAATACGCAAAATTCATGACATTAGATTCACAGTATTGAAGACAAATCTCAAAGGCTAACCTTAACAAACGTCTAATACAGCGTGTTTCCTATCCGAATCTAACATCCTGCCTGAATTTTGCATTCTAACATTTCTGGCCGGACGGCAAGGTCGCTAACCGGTGTCAAGTCCTACTAATCACGCCCTTACTCACAGGTGCGCATGCGCGACAGGGGACCGCCTACCCCGTCGGCATCGTGAACTCCATTTAACCAACAAGGAGGGCCCTTACACTCTGCGTCATGCTGTATGTGCGGGGTGGCTACCAGCCTAAGGAAAGCGTGACTCCCTCCCCCGCATCTTTAGCAGCTAGCGGATTTTCCTGCCCCTGAAGTTCTAGGAGGGACCAGTGGCCCCTCCCCCTGGGCCGCCCACTCCGTGGATGGTGACGCCCCCCTAGGACCTTAAATTGCTGCTCACCGATCATGACCTTACTGCCACAGGCCAGCATTGTTTCCCGACGATCTGGCCCCCCCACAACTCCTGCCTGAAGGTCATCCCTACCTCACAAAGCCCTTCAACCAAGCTAGGATATTATCACACCATATTGTATTCCCTGCCTCAGTCAAATGGACCCCATCCTGCAGGTACAATTCATCCCCCCAAATAGTCCCGTGCGGGATGGTCTGTAAGTGCGTGGTTCGGAAAAGTTTTTCTAACTTGGTATTGATCCTCTTTACCGAGTGATTCAATGCCCTGACGGAATCACCCCCATGCCACTGCAGCCGCGGTATCGGCTGGGACCAGACTACAGTGCAGTCAGGGCACACCCTCCTTACCCACCCCGCTGCTGAGATGACCCTCCTACCCAGTCTAGCAAGGTCATTCCCCCCCAGATGAAGAATCACCACCGCCGGTGGTGCTGCATGTTGGGCGACCAACTCCACAAAGAATCCCCTAAACTGACTGAGGCAGAGACCCCCCCTCCCAAAGAAGGAGATGGACCAACCTTTGTGCTCTAGCTCCCTTCTACCTTTGCCTGTAAAAAAGAAATTTTTTGCACGATTAACATATGAATGACCAACAATCCAAACCCTGCCTGACCGCGTCCTGTGTTCCTGACTGTTCACGCCACGATGAGTCGCCGATGAATCCAGATGATGACCCGAAGCAAGCTCTCCGCCTGCGTCACAGAGCGAAGGAACTGCAAAACCAGAAAAAACAACCCAATGTCAGCAAAACTCTAGGTACTTTACAACATGTGTACCCGCACATACCGTTTGTAGCAATTGGAATTGGGTGACCATCTCCCAATTCTTATAACACTGTTCACATGCAGACCCCTTGTGATTGCCTCAGTGGCTGCGCCTATCCTAAAGGAGAGTGTGCCAAATTCCTTCGGGTCAGGCCCACCCTGGCAATAGTCAACTCTATGACTCTTCTGAACTGGTATTTGGTTAAAGGGGTGCCGTCGGCATGTAGTAGGAGCGACCCACCCAACAGTCCACCCCGCTGCCTGATAAAAGTTTCCACATGGTGTACCGGGCAGCAAGGATTAGCCCTCGCCCTGTGCAGTACCACAGTCTCCCCCCGCGACTCCTGATCAGTTTTTGATCTCAAAATTGTCACCCACAATGTGTCTCCCTGTATTGTTGTGTTCAGGAATTGGATACCCCCCTGCCTATCTGCCTTGGAGGCTGCCACCAACTCGCTCAGCCTCAACGCTCCATAAAAGGCTAATGTGAAAGCTGCTTTAAACAATTGTATCTCCCAGCCTGAGCTACAGACGTCATGCAATGCAGGCAGTAATGCCGTCAGCCTCCCCAAGACTATTGGTTTCCTAGTGTCAGCCGTGCTGCCCTGTAAGCGGCGCCAACCTCTCAGACCCTTCCGCACCGCAAAGCTGTTAGTTGGATCTTTTACTCCCTTTGTCTGTGCGTAGAAGGAGACAGCTGCCCTATGCCTGATAGCTGTGGCCACTGAGCGACCCTCCTGATGCAATCTACCCAGATAATCTGTAAAGCTATTCTCTAGAGCCCATTTGGATTCCCAGTCACGCCCCAAGAAAGTGCAATATGAACCAAACGCCCCTTCATACGCTGTCCTTGTCTTGGGGGCTAAGCTGGCAGCCACGAGGACCTGTAATTTGGGGCACCAATCTGCCAGAGCGCTGACGGGAAGTGTGTCGGTGTAGGCTCTGCTGATGGAAGATGTTCCCTGAATACCTGCATTTTTTGGCGAGAGAGTGCATCAGCTGCATTATTAAGGACACCTGGTACATGTTTTGCCCTGAATACAACATTCAATCGCAAGCATCTCAACACAATCTCCTTCAAGAGGGAGAGTATGAACCTACAGCGTGCCGCTTGCTGATTGATGCACTCTACCACCGTCATGTTGTCTGACCAGAATATCACTGATTTGTTACGCAGAAGTTCTGGCCAGACCATTAATGCAACCCAAATGGGGAACAGGTCCAGAAAACCAATGTTGGTTGTCAACTCACTGTACACCCATTCGTCCGGCCACCTGTGGGTGACCCACTTGTTTCCAAGGATGGCACCAAACCCAACACTCCCAGCAGCGTCAGTCCATAAACCTAACTCTGCTGAAGTAGTGGGGGGGGGGGGCGGACCACACAACCCTGCCGTTGAAGTCCTCCAGGAATGCCATCCATATCTGCATGTCCTGGCGTACCTCAAGCGACAGTCTAGTGCGGTGGTGTTTTTCTCGCAGGCCCTTCATAGCCTGCGCAATTGAGCGAGAAAAGGGGCGAGCCATTGGTATCACTTTCAACGCGAAATTCAACTGGCCCGCTGTTTCCTGAAGCTGTTGTAACGAGACCTTCTCTTTGGCCAGGCACGCGCGTAGTGCCGCCTTGAATTTAGACACCTTTTCCTTTGGGAGCCTGAAACAACCCTCAACAGAGTCTATTTCAATGCCCAGAAATTCTAAGCAAGTAGCTTGCCCCACTGTCTTCCCCGGCGCCAGCGGGACCTCAAAAGCCCGCATGAGCGCGCAAAATTCCTGCACTGCCCGTGCACACTTCTGGGACCCAGCCGCGCCCAGGAAGAGAAAGTCATCCAGGTAGTGCATGACCTGCTGATGCCCGGTCGCCTGCCTCATTACCCATTCCAAGAAGGAACTGAACGTCTCGAAATAGGCACACGAGATCGAACAACCCATTGGCATGCATTTGTCCATGTAATACTTCCCATCAAACTTGAACCCCAAAAGGTGGTGATCCCCCTGATGCACGGGGAGAAGACGAAATGCAGACTCTATGTCAGACTTGGCCATCAATGCCCCTGGACCCAGGCTCCTAAGCAACACCACCGCTTGGTCAAAAGAGGCATATTTTACACTGCAGACATTCTCATCTATAGCATCATTCAAGGACGCCCCCTTGGGGCTGAGAGATTATGAATGAGTCTATATTCGCCTTTCTCTTTTTTAGGGACAACACCAAGTGGGGAACAAACAAAGTTGGGCACTGGCACCTCGTCAAAAGGTCCTGCCAACCTACCCAGGCGTAATTCTTTTTCAATTTTTGCAGCCACTACCCCTGGGTTATGCTTTACAGACAGTTGGTTCCTGCACTCAGTCTTACCTGTGTACCCTCCTGCCGGTATACTGAAACCCCAAGAAAATCCCTCCTGAAGTAATTTAGCCGGTGCGTGATCTGGGTATCTGTTCAGCCAGGGAATCATTGCCATGACATCAATGGGAGTGTGCGATACTAAACCCTTCTCTAGTCTATTCAGGTTTCCTTCTTCCCCTGGAGCCCTGGTTGCCACCCTTAAATCTGCAGGAGGTTTCGGGGTGCGAGGGGTACCCACACAAGGAACAGGCGTGTTTGAACTTACATGTGCCCGCTGCCCTAGTGCAGGACCGTTTGTTGAAATCCCAACATACGCCCTCTTTATCCCCCCAACCCTTACCCTTTCCTGGTACCTCACTTCCCTGCGCATGCCGAAAGGGCTGTTGCGGCTTGGCCGGGTATATTTCTTGTGAACCGGTTGCCCCCATCACTGCTGCCCCCCCAGATATCTGATTGTACCATGACAGGGAATCCACCACATCCCATGCTAGAGAGGGATTGAATTCCTTAGCTTTCCTGAATGAAATGTCATATTCCTTCCACCCATTCCCCACTTGTGTCTCGCTCCACATGGCAATCCTGCTCTGGTAGCAGGCCATTTCAGCTTGTAAATTGGGCGACCTTTCCGCTGTAATGGCACTAAACACGGAAAAGGCCCTCATCCAGTTAACAAATGTCTCCTCTACTCTGAACTTAACCAACTCTGTTCTCCATTCACTGGGCAACATCCATTCCTTTTGTGACTTGGCGTATTCAAGTTCCCTATTATCGAGCAGCAAGGAGAAAATGTTGATATATTTGCCCGCCCAGATCATCTCTATCACAGCCTGCGACTAGGGGTGGGCGGAATTTGCGGAATTAACCTTCGCAAATTATCGCGAGAATGTTTAAAATTATCGCAAACAAGCAGAAATATCGCGAAGATGCGGAAGTTTTTTTCCGGCACGTTCGCGAGATTTTCTGCATGGTTGCGGGTCGCCAACTTACCCATGTGGTTGCTTGCGGGCGCGGCCATCTTGTTTTGAGTTGTTCTCGCGGTGCATGATCGCGAGAAGAAAGACGTGATCGCGCGACGCATGACGTCACTGCGGGCGCGAACTGTCGCGAGACAGCGCAAATGGCTAAAAACAATACAACATCTCATGGAGAACGCGACCGGATCAAGAAAACTTGTCAGCGAACGCAGGGATTCAGGTAAGGCGATCGCGCGCGCGCGAGAATGTATCATTTTACAGCGCGAGCAAGAAACAAATTATCGCCAAGCTGCGGAAACCGGAATTTTTGACATTTTCGCGCTCTCCGCGGAACGCAAAAATGTCAAATTATCGCAATTTCCGCGAACGGAACGAAATTTTTGCCCAGGCCTACCTGCGACACATGTTGCCCCAAATTCTCCTTCCTAGAGGGCATAGCACCATCTTTAAGTAAAGGCAAAGCCACCTCCTTACCACTGTCAATGCCTTGCGACGTCGCCCCATCCTTCTTTGCCGTCTGCTCGCTGGCGGAACCTGTTAGGGGAGTAATTGGTGCCAATGGTGCCCCTTCCCCCGCCCTGGCCAACTTAATCATCTCAACCAGTTTCAAGGCTTCTGCTGAATGATCCTGAGAGGATGGCAATACCCCCCCCCCCCCAACTGTAACCAGGGTAAAACAGCGGCTATCTGGGATGCCAATTCCACCGGGACAACATTATTCGGGGGGTTGGGACGGGGGCAATGCTCACTGGGGTGGCAGGGGGAATAACCGGCAATGCTGGTATAAGAGGAGCTGGCCCCGCCGGTGCCAATGGGGGCATAACGGGAGCATCCTTAGGCACTCCCCCTGGCATACCCTCCCCCTCAGCTGTATACGTGAGCGTGGTGCGTGCGGTTTTCTTGGACTTGCCCCTCTTAGGAGGGGTGACAAAATCACCTTTAGGCTGTGGTGGGTTGACTCTCCTTTTTGGCCTGCCTTGTGGACCCGAAGGCCCGTCCAACCTCTGATTAATCTCAGCCACATTCCTACCCAACTCATCAACCTTACCCAAGCGCCTATCAATCGCCGTCATCCTGCGCATCATAGCCTGCATCATTTGCTCCATGCGGGAACTCTTATTAACTCGCGCCCCCAGCATATTCCACAATCGTGATGCAATCTAATCCTAGCCAAACACCGGCGATTGTACCTTTTTTAGATGGGGGATGTGAAGATGGCCGTAAGCACCATGCAACTGTGACCGCAAAACACACCAAGCTAGTCTTAGCGTGTGGGCGAGCGCCAACCCCTTGTAGGAAGGTCTCAAGCCCCGCGGCCCTCCAGAAGCAATGAAATGCAGGCCTGCCTAACTCTCCTTACCACCGATGACCCGTGTGTCCTCAGCCCGTTGCTGTGCTCTGCGCCCGTGATCTGTAGTCTGCCCCGGGAAAGAGACACCAGAGTAAAGCTTCCTACGAGAAAACAAATATTAATAGCCTGGAACACACTTTGTGAAATCAATCCCAGTGCCTGGAATACACTTGCAGCAACCAAAACCCTTATCCAGACCCACAATTTACACCAATCTCATTTAATATACTTCAAAAACCGGGTTTAAACTGTTTAACACCTGCCCTTTCTACTTGGTCTCCCTTCCAGCAGCTGCCCTGCTGTGTCCTGCTTCGCCCCCTCCCTGGGAAAATTGAAATGAGCAATGAGCCGGCTTCAAACTATTTAAAATTCAAGAATTTTCCTATTTGGTCTCCCCTCCAGTGGCTGCCCTGCTGTATCCTGCTTCGCCCCCCACCAGGGAAAAGCAACCTGATCCAACGCGTGAAACAGATCAAAACTCCTGCAGCCTATCTCGCCGCTCGACCGGCAGAAGCCATCCCCCCACACCTTACCGATGAGATGCACTCGACGCTCTCCCCGGTCACACCCACGAAGGTGGGGAGACACCTGAAAGGCAGGGACACACGCTGCCTGAAGTGCTCTGTGAAGGTTATCCGGCTTTGATCGCACCAGCCACCCACAATCGGCTTCACTGCACCTTCCTGCTTCCTCCGTTCACTCCTTGGCCAGATTCAAGAAAGTAGCTTGTGATTCCGCCGCAATCCTTAACGAAAAGGCTCCGACCTGAAACAACAAAAGAAAAATTAGCGAGCCAGGGGCAAGAGGGCGCCCAGCTCGCTCCCTGTGCCTTTTAAAGTGCAGCTGCACCAGGGGTCGCCGGCCCAGCCGGCCCGCCCCCCGACCGACCCGCCCCCCTGACCCGGAAGCTGAAAAGCTGCTTCCGGGTCACGGGGGAGGCATCAGCCTATCGGAGGTGGGGGGGCGCCGCGAACGTCATCGCCCCGCGACGCACCCCCAACACCGAGAGGCCGGCGGAGGGGAGGCGCCGCACCGCCATGTGGGCGGGAGGGCCGAGCGGCCCCCTCTTTACATTATCGCCGCTTCAGCGGCAGTGGTCTGCCGCTAAAGCGGCAATAATTTTAACGCCGTTTCTTGATAATATGCCCCTCAATCTTTTTTCCACTTCACACAGTTTGAGAATTTAAAAACAGGTGGCAAGAACTTCAGCTAAACATTAGTTTGTGGCATAAAAACACTTTAAAAGGAGGATTTTCTTGCAAAATGTTTTTGCAAAAAGATTCTTTATTCTTGCATGAAACTTCCTTCACGAACGAAAGCTGAGAACCGTGCGAAACATCGAATCTGCATAGTAATAATTACATTTGAGGCTGGGAGCAGAAGGAATTTGTAGGTTACATGCAAGGCTGGGTGGAAGAGATTGATGGCATTGGGCACCCTCACTTTGTTGAGATTAGACATTAAATATAAAAAAAGGCAAAAATATCAAACAGTTTCAGTCAAAGAAACTGCAATTTGATAATCGCGATACCAAGTTAGATATCAAAGTATAGTTGAATTAATTGATTCTAACTTAAATATTTGTCTTTGTTGAGATTGGTTTGGTTGCTTCAATGGTAAAATTAAGTCATAAAATAAAGAAATAGGGAGTATAAGAAATGGGGTTATTGGTAGAGGGGGATTGAAGCCCCACTCAGGAAACAAACACAATTCTTGGCCAGATGAACCACAAAAGTCACACAATTTACCTGTGCCTAATTTTGTTTGTACCTTTATACAAACGCAGGCAGGCTTAACTTGGAGGCAATGTGTAAAGAATTTATGCAGTACAAAACAGTAGTACAGTAACAATACAATTCAAGAAAAATAGTGTACATTTAATATATAAAATGATACCAGGATGACACAATCCAGTCATTAGGACTGGAGCTATTTAATTATTACATTTTTAGTGAAAATAGCACCTAAAAGCACAAAGCGTCAGTCATGGTCATCTGGTCACTCTAGACCAAGGAGAAAGCCATAAGTTAAGGCCAACTGTGATGGAGTGCAGACCGGACACATGGACCAGGTTAGTCCTGCTGAAAAGCTACCTTCTCAAGTCCGGCACAAAGAGTTCTGTTCAGGTTGCAAGAGGCCGCAAGGAGGTCAATTTCATGAGTTTCTCCCTTTTGTTTTTGGAAAAGCTTCCACTGATGCCAGTCAAGGGTCCTGGACCTGGGGGGGCACAGATCTCAGGCAAGTCCAGGAAGGTCTAGTTGCAGCTTGTCAGCTGGGCAGTTGCTGGGAGGCCTCTGAAAGATTGTTGTGTCTTTGTAGCACACATAGGAGGTCAGTCAACTGACTCTTGGAGTGGTGAGGGCAAGCAGGTCCAGTCTTCTTTGGACAGAAAGGCAGTCCTTCAAACAGCAAGGCAGTCCTTGTGGCAACTGGGCAGTCCTTCTGTATCTTCCATAGGTCCTGGAGTCTACTGACGAGTGACTCTAGAGGCCCAATATTTATAACTTGTGCCAGCCTTTGTGTAGTGGGATTCCCTGTCCTACCCCCACATGTGGTTCTGGAAAGTACTCCCCTTCCCATGTAAAGGCTCCAAACTGCCAGGGGATGACAAAATGCAGGCAAGCTTTGTTTCAGATGCCGTGTGTGTGAAGGAGGCTTGGACATTTGATGTGTAAGTGGCGCTGCGTACAACCCCTCCCCAATCACCCTGCAAGGATGGCCCATCCTGTCCACACCTAAGCTCCTTTTGTGTTACTGTCTGGAAGCAGTACACAAAACCCAGCATCAGAGCCATTAACAGGCAAGTGACCCAGGACACTGGCAAAGGGCACTAATGGTTGGGACAAGAAAATGGCAACTTTCTAAAAGTGGTATTTTTGGAATTTTTACTTAAAATCTGACTTTACCATAAAAGAGGATTTTAAATTACAATCCATTTAAGTTTAAACAGCATATTTGTAACTGCCTTCATTCCAACATTAGCACGTATTACATTTAATAAGGTAACCCACTATTAGTCAATGGGAGAGATAGGCCTTCCAACAGTGAACAAAGACTTTAGGAGTTCTTTACTGCCAGGACATGTAAAACCTAAATACACAGGTCCCACATTTTAAGTACAATGCACCCTTACCTATGAACCTTTTGGGCCTACCTTAAGGGTGCCTTATAAGTATTAAAAAGGAAGGTATTGAACTGGCAAAGGGTTTTATTTGCCAGGTCGAATTGGCATTTTAAAAATCCAGTACATACTGCAATTGCAGGCCTGAGAAGACATGAGAAGGCTACTTTAGTAGGTTGAAAATGAGTGCTGCAGACACACTAGTCGTAATTCATTTACAGTCTCTTCTTTTTCTGGTTGAAAATGTCTTTATTAAGCATGTCAAGTAATCAACAACGTTTGCGCAGTAAAAAATAAAGTTTGACCATCCTAACATCTTATTTAAGGGTGTAATATAACACTTGTCAACCTTTCACATCATTAACCATACTTCGGCTGGAGGGTACCATTTATTCGGGCATTTTAGGCAACAGTTGGTACAAAAATATGTGTAATCTGCTGTGTAGACTGAGCTATACCTTATTTCGACTCATCATGTTCTACAGATGCCAGACAGGCTTGGGGAGTGAGTTCAGGGGCTGTAACTGTGCATACTCCTTCCCCACTCTCTCACAGTGACACATACTCTCTAGCCACCCAGAAGTTGTAGGGGGGGGCGGACACCACCCCATCGCAGTGCCACCTCACTTTTTGTCAGCAGCAGTGCCGTGGATACCAGTTTGTGGGTGCCACTGGGCACCTCGAGGGTATAGCCCAGCAACGCAATTAAGGGACAAGGTGTGAGGTCTGTGCCCGTCATGTCTATTACTCGCTTGAAGACCGTATCCCAGTAAGCATGCACTACAGGGCAGGTCCAGGCAAGTCGTCTCCAGTGCTGTGGCATTTAGCACACGCATCAGATCTTGTATGATCAAACTTGGCTATCTCATATGGCGATATATAGTATCTATGCAAAAAATTTAAATGTAGCAACTTGTGGCGTTGGCAAACAGAAATGCAACCTTGTCTGTGCAGCAATATGCCCATATTTTGTCAATGATTTCCATCCCAAGTTCCGTCGCCCAAGTCTCAGGTAATCTGTTAGTAGTGTCAGGCTTTAGAGCGAGACAGAATTAAATGAAATAAAATTAAATTAAATGAATCTTTATTGTTTAAGTTGATTAAACCCATACCAATATTTCAATAAAGAACCAGGCATGTAATCACAAACATAATATACATGTTAAAAACTGCCATTACCAGTAGTAGAATTGCAGATGAGAGAGACAATATTTGAACAAATCGTCAAAAATTTAATGTACATATTAAAAGGTGATGGTCAGCAATAGTATGTTTACAGGCAGAGGAGACAATATTTGAACAAATGTGCCAAAGAGTTTTTTTTTTACATAAATTGCTATTGTGCTTGTCAAGAGCCTTGTTCAGATTAGTTTCTCATATAGGAGTAAAAGCTTTAACAAGTTGCAATTAAGTTGCGGATTGTTCGGATCAAGACACTTTAGTATGGCAGATCTGCAGTTGCAAATGCCCCAAGCATTAAAAAGGTTTTTTTAGCAATAGAAGTCAATTTGATTTTTAAAATGGGACATATGCAGATTAAATGAACAAAGTCCTGCTTTGTTGCACCACATAGGGTGCAAGACAGTGGCCCATTGTATTTCCAAGCTGGTTGATCAGCATTAGTTGGTAGTGACCCAAGACGTATTGCTAGCAGCTTTCTTTTTACATATAGAGAATATGCTGCGGGTTGAAAATCGAATACGATTGCAGTACCATCCAGTCGTGGCAGTGCTTGCTAAATATGATTTTATCTTCCATTAGCAAGTGCCATTTTTCTACTTTATTCAGTGCTTGTCAAAATGTCGAGTATGGTAAGTACCATTGCAAAAGATCTGTCACATTCATTGAGTTTATTGATGACTGCAGGTACTTGTTGGAGGCTGATCGAGGATCATCTTCCTGTGCCTTCCAGATTGCAGTATTAAGTGGATTCTGATGGTTTGACCAGATTTTGCACCATAGTTTTATTGTTGTGTAACTTCTGGCTAGATGTTGCTGCAGTAGTCCAAATTCCAGGCGTATCTGTGCTGGAGAGGAGTTCCGTGGTAATCCAAATACTGTTTTATATGTCTTTATTTGCAGTCTCTCAAGGGTTGCTGCATCTTTGCCGCGTTAGACTTAACTCGCATAGGCTAGGTTCGGCAGGAGTTTCGCTTTGATGACGGATAATAATGGTTTAAACGATGGACCACTTAAACTCTTTGCTATGGTGCTGAAGGCACATATCAACCCATTTCCTTTTTTAGTTAAATTATTGTTGTGTATTTTGAAGTTAAATCAGTTGTCTATATGTAAGCTGAGTTATTTGTAATTTGTAACTACCTCCAAGCTCATGTTACCAAGCTTAAATGGTTGCTGTGCCTGGAATCGATGGCTTATAGTCATGAGTTTTGTTTTTGCTATGTTTATTTCTAATAAGTTTTCCTTGGCAAAATGTTCCAGTTAATTAATCTCTCTTTGGAGACCTACTCTTGTCAGACTTAGCAGAACTATATCATCTGCATAAGATAAATGCGTTAGTCATAATGGACCTAGGCGTGGTGGGGGCAAGTTTGCCTGATCTAACGTTGTCAAGAGATCAACCATGAAAAAATTAAACAAGTGAGGAGCTAAAACACAACCTTTTTTCATTCCAGTTTCGGTGTGTATTTTCCTCTCAAGTCTGGTGCCGTCTGCTACTTTAACTTGCATCCACGTATTTGTGTACAGCTGCATTATGGCTCGGAGGATTGGGCATGGGAGGCCTCACTGCCATAAGATTCCTCTGTTGACTTGGTCAAATGGCGCTTTGAAATCTATGAAACACAGATGTAGATTTTTCCGATGTTGTATGCTCTTGTCTGCTATTAAACCTAGGGCTAGAATGTTTGTGATTGTGCCAGAACCCCTGCGAAATCCAGACTGGTACATGGGGATGATGTTGTTCTTATCTGACCAGTATATCAGGTCTCAAAGAACTAATGAGGTGGAATATTTTGCTCCGAGTCAATTAAAGCAATCATTCTGTAGTTGACCGGTTCTGTCCGGTCCCCTCCTTTATATATAGGATTAATTATAGAGCCTCTCCAGATTTCTGGAAGTATGCCTGAGCTACTCACTACGTCAGGGTCTGATTTGAAAATCACCTGAGGGATACCATTTGGACCTGGGGCACCATTCATTCGGGCCGATCTTATTACTGTGGAAACTTTATCTTTTGTGTATTGTGTTTGATAATTTTCTGTTATATAGTTTGCGACTTTAGGGATATAATGTGGTTTTTCTGATCTGTTTGTAAAAATGTATGATGGTTTGGCTTGTTCAATTGCGCTATTTGAATTCAGGAGGATAGTACCCGTACTTGACTTTCTCGTAGTTAAGTATGTTGGTATATTGTTATCTTTCATTGGTAGGTGTTTAGGGGTTTTTGTAACATCGTCCCTTTTATATTCTGCTTTCCCACAGGTGTTTGTTAAGTAGTGTATCCATGCTGGCCTTGTAACACAGGCAGCATTAATTGTTTTTGATGGTCTTGTAAGGCCATTTACCTGTTCCCAAAAAGGTCTGCCATTTGAATGGTTAGCATTAAAAAGGAGTTTGGACCAAAAGATGTCTGTTTGCATTTTCTTGTTCTCCCAGATTTCCTTTTTGTAATGTTTCTTGAGGTTTTTGTTTTTTTCCCAGGTGCTTTTAGACACGGCTGTAACCCTTGTGGATCTAATTAGGCCTCTTAATTTTTTCCTTGTACTCTAGGCTTTTTCCCCCCATATATTTAAGCTGCGTCTGCCGTGGTCTTGTGGAGTAGTTTATTGTAGGGGTGTCATTTAGCAGGTTTGTTAGAAAGTTACCCAGGGGGCTATCTGGCCTTCTGGAGCCCTCCATGAGATAGTGTTTTATTATCAGTTCCTTTGGTTTGGTGGCTATTTCAGGAAGAGTGTTGCTTGATCATCTTATGTGCTTTAGATTGGTTGTTGATATTTGTCCTGCCTCTGGAGGGGCTGTCATGAGCCTTGGTGGGGAGACAAATAATTCAAGATGTGTTATGAATGATCACCTTTGATGGTGTATTTAATGGAAAACTCCTTTACAAGAGCGAGCAGTGGTAAAGTAAGTATTGTATAATCTATAATGGACCCTGCCTTCACACAATAGTATGTGAAGTTCAGAGGTGTTTCCTGTTGGGTTCTTCCATTTATTACTCTCATACCCTCGGAATACTATATACTAGCGGCTACCCGACCTCAGGGCAAAAATGGTGGTGGAGTCGCCGCCATCATCCACAAAGATCATGTTTTTAATGCACTTACCCCTCTGGTCCTCCCTGAGGTGGAGAACTTAGTCATTAAATTAGATGCCGTGACCGGCTCCATCATCTTTGTGTTATTGTACCGACCCCCTCATGCCATGCCCACTTTCCCGTCTGCCCTTAGCGAACAAATGGCCAATTTGTTTACTAATTATGCCAGCATATTGCTCATAGGCGACCTGAACTATTGGTTCAATGACGCCCGGGGCGGGCCACATGCGGCGGAACTCACGGAATTTCTAGCCAATCTAAACTTCACTCAACATGTTTCCTCTCCCACCCATGTTAACCCCTTCAGTGCCCATGACGAGCTGGACTCGTCATGGGCCGCGGTGGCGCTGTGCCCATGACGGTCCAGCACGTCATAGACCCCGCCCGCTAATGCAACGGCCGGCACTGGGCGGGGAAAGGGGCGGGCACTGAAGGGGTTAAAGGACACATTTTGGTCCAAATCTGGTCTTCAAATCTTATCCTCTCGGAGCTTAAGGTGTCACCCTGTATATGGTCTGACCACTACCTTATTAATTTTACGATCACTACCATCACTAAAAATAAGACTCCCTCAACAAGCGGAGGTGTGTCTAGAAAATGGAGTTCTGTAGACAAATTAGGCTTCGTTAACTCCTTAGCAAGGTCTATACCCCCTTTCAACCCAGACCTTAACTCTATGAACACTTTGATTTCAGACTGGCTTTTAAGGGCCTGTGATTCTCACGCCCCTCTTACCAAATTCATACGGTCTCGCCACACTGACGCACATAAGTGGTTCTCCTCCGAGCTAAAAAAACTAAAACTTGAGCTACGGCAAAAAGAAAGAAAATGGAGACTTAGCTATACCACGGAGGACAAACTTTTGTTCTCCCTAGCCCGGAATGATTATAAAAAGGCTATACGTGAAGCCAAAGCTGCATTTTTATCTGCTAGAATACTCACGGCCCAAAACAAATCCAAAGAAATCTTCAAGGTAATTGACGATCTCTGCAACACAGACAGAACTCACCTTATTCAGCTGCCTACTCAGGAGTTCTGTAATTCCCTTAATACCTACTTCTTGGGTAAAATATCCACAATCAAAGCTAGCATTCCCACCAGCTGCGGCACGGATAACATGGACGTCGTCACAACCAACGCCTCCACCCTAGATCACTTCCCTGCTTTATGCCCCCAAACCTTATCAGACCTGTTAGATCGAGTCAAATCTGGCTCCCCCAACGACTGCTGTCCTCCACAAATTCTAAAAGAGGTCTTTGTTAACCTCCCCCACGCTGTTCTCCCCCTCTTAAATGAATCTCTCCTCCAAGGCAAGATCCCCATGGCTTTTAAGAACGCGACAGTGGTCCCATTACAAAAAAAACCTGGGGCCGACCCGCTGAACCACTCCAACTATTGCCCTATCTCTCTGCTTCCGTTCCTTGCAAAGATTCTTGAGGCCCACGTCGCCAAGTCCCTCTCGAACTTCATCGAACAATCTGACCATCTAGAACCTAACCAAGCTGGGTTTCGTCCCGCACACTCTACCGAAACGGTCATCCTCGCCATGTTAGACACCCTGCGAGCCAACGCTGACAAAGGCATTCATCAGGCACTTATTCTTCTGGATCTGTCGGCTGCGTTCGACACGGTGGACCACAACATCTTATTGACCCGTGTCGCACAAGCAGGCATTCAAGGACCAGCATTCAATTGGATCCAATCATTTCTCAAAGAAAGAACCCAGGCCGTCCGTTTTGGTACCTTTATGGCTCCCAGGATCGCCACCTCCTGCGGGGTTCCCCAGGGCTCGTCCCTCTCCCCTTTATTATTCAATCTTTATCTTAAACCCCTCATCAATTCCTTAAAACACAGGAGGGTCACAACCTTTAACTATGCCAATGATCTCCAACTTGTTTTTACACTGGATGGCTCAAATTCTGCTTCTGAATTTCAAGCTACTATGCTCCACATCCAGCACTGGATGAACATCAATCACCTCAAACTTAACCCCGGCAAGACTGAATTAGTCCTACTGGGAAAAAGCGTAATCATGTGGGGGCCCCATTTTTGGCCATCCGACCTCGGACCCCCTCCCATTCCCTCTCCCTCAGTAAAAAGCCTCGGAGTTACACTAAATGCCGACCTCTCGCTTAGAGGTCAGGTGGGCACCGTAGTCTCCTCATGGGAAATCGCTCACTTACTCACCCCCTCAGCTCTCACCCAGGCAGTGATAGCCCTCGTACTGTCCCGCCTCGATTTCTCTAACTCCATCTACCTCGGCCTGCCTATGTTTTTGCTTAAACGCCTTCAAATAGTGCAGAACCAGGCGGCTAGATTAATATTTCAGCAACCCAAATGGCATTCCGCCAGCCCCCTTCTGGCTAAATTACACTGGCTTCCAATTGCACAACGCGCAGCTTTCAAGACCGGTTGCTTAATCTTGAAGGCTCTGCATTGCAGAAGCCCCAAATTTATCAGTGACCTGATTGTGAAACACACTCCACGTCGCAACTTACGGTCTGGCCACCTCAGGTTGCTTGCTACTCCCACCATCAAACTTAAACGCCAGGGGGAACACAGGTTCTCGTACCTCGCACCTGGCTTCTGGAACTCGCTGCCTCTAGACATCAGAGCACAGGAAAATTTATTGGGATTTAGAAAGGCCCTCAAAACATGGCTGTTTGTGCTCTCACACGACTAGCCTGTCTCGCCGCGTCACTTTGCAACAATCAGCGCCATGAAACCCTCCGGTGACCGTGCGCTTTATAAATCTCTATTAACACAACATAACATGCCAAGGTAGTCTAGATTTGCCACTAATTTCCGTCCTCTTAAATCATATCGTTTGAGGGGTGTTGGTGCTTCAGTTTGCACTGCCCATATTGCGTTTTCCGCGGTTAAGTGATCATCTTTCTCTGGTGTATATATTAGATTAGAATTAAAAGCACCTGTTATTATTATTTCCCATGATGGGTTCTCAAACCTTATTTCCATTATTATGTTGATCAGTTTATTCAATAGGGGGTTATTTCTCTCACTCCTTGGATGTGCATTTAGACTTACAAGAATAATTGTATTTGCTACTTTGCTGTACCCTAGATTGATGTTAACCAATTGCATATCAGATGTTGTTGTTGGCATTTGAGCAGACATAATATTTAGTGCTGTGGAGCTGTAGACGGCAAGGCCACCCTTCGGCCTGCCATGCTGTTGGGATCTTGTTGCCTCTACATGATGTAGGGTGTAGCCTTTACTTAAACTGTAGTGATCAGCCATGTTTCTTGAAGGGAAATTAGGTTATGGTTTTTCCAGTTGTCTGGTGGTGAGTTATGCTGGAGTCTGTATTTTGCTCCTGAACTTTTCCACGATAAGAGACGACTGGTTCTCTTTGTTTCTATTGTTGTCAGGTCAGTCCCTTTGTGGAACCATCCGGGGCCCGCCATATTCATCCTGAGTTTTTCTTTGTGTTTTAAATTCTGACTCGATGCCTCTTGAGCCGCCTTTGCATATTGTAATATGGAATATACTGAAGTTATACCGTGTGTATATGATCGATTGTTGGGTGGTCGTTACAAGGGTAGGGGGTAGCATTGCCTTGCTGGCTTAGAAAGTGTTATACTCCAGTCTTTGAACTGTTGTGCTGTGTTTAAGATTAATGAGACAGTCTCTGGTGACTTCCAGGTGGAATTTTGATTCGTAGTTCCCTGGTTGATAAACTCAATAGCTAGTAGGTCAGTTGTGGTGAGATGGCTTAATGATGGTGTAGGAGAGTAGGATCTGCTTCTTATGGATACCCCCCACTTTTTGCTGATGCATCACTGTTTTCGACTTAGATTGACTGGGATTCTGCTATCCAGGACCCCAGTCTAGTTGCTTTCTCCTCTAAATTGATTGCATGTCCTTTAGGTACACTCCAGATTGGATTCTGGGGTACCCTTATCAGTCCCTCGTATATGTTATACTATGTACCCAGGGCATAGGTACCCCAGAGGCCTCTCAGGGGCTGCAGCATGTATTATGCCACCCCTGAGAGACCATTCAAGCTGACACCACAGGTCTGCTACTGCAGCCTGTGTAAGGTGGTGCATGCACCCCTTATTTAGATATAGGTTCACTATATCTATTCTAAATCACTGCACATATAAACCTATCAGTCACCCCTATGGCAGGCCTTATCAATCCTGAAGGCAGGGTGCTGGGTTTTATGTGAGAGGGTGCACCTGCATGAGCAGAGCCCTTCTGCAGCCATCGGAACCTATTTTCCAGGGTTGTTTGTGATGCAGCCAACCATATATATTTAAGTGCATTATAACCTCATGGTAAATGCTAACTTTAAAATGGCCTCTTAGAAACATGTCGTGTTTGGTGTCAAACACCTTGGAATCATACCTCCACACCAGTAACTGGTGTGGGAGGTATGATTTCACCCTTCTAGAGGGACTTATGTGACACACCGGTGTACCCGGTATCAGCTTTCTCGATCTGGGCATCACAAAATGGATGCTGTCAGCCACAGACACGAGTCTGCCCTCCTGCTGCTGAGCCAAGCTCGAGCAGGGGAAGGCTTGGCAATAGGTTTCCTGTCACAGGGAGGTGTGACCACCTTCCAGACAAGATTTAGTGTATTGAGGCTGGGTGGGTGCACTATGAGAGTGCTTTGAAGTCTGCACTAGGGGCACATTTGGTGTCCCTGTGCATAGTCCCGCTCAAACTGGTTGCAGGAGCCATTTGCTGATGCTCAGGCGCAAAATTGGACAAAGGACATGGGTGTAGCCACCCCTCTGTCCTGACCCTTCCATAGGTGGGTCCCCAGAGTTTGTCCCACCCCTTCCTTGGGAATAAGGTCGGAACCCCTGACTACAGGACATTAGATTTTACCTGGACTAAACTCAGCTACAGAAACCAAATACTTCGACAATCTGCACGATGCTGGATGACTGAAGAATCTGCCTTGGAGTAAAGGAGTTACTCCCCTGCAGCATCAGGCACCTAAACGCATCTGACCGGTTTGCATCTCCTGAGTTCATGAGGACTCCAAAGAATTCAGCAACACAGGAGGTGGGTTCCTGAGGTCTCTGAGGTCGATCTGCTCCCTCAGCAATTCTGAGACCAGTATCCCTCGTGGGAACGTGCAACCCGAACCCCTGTGCACTCTGTACTTTTGTTGCAGCATATGTTTTTCGCCGATCCCTGAAGCTGTGCTTTGGGTTACTTGTAGTCCTGACCCCGAGCAGTAATTCCACTGAAGATTTCTGGCCTACACTCCACAAGTGTTCCGTGGGCTGGTATTTTGTGATTCAGCTTGAGGTCCCTTCGCGATCTCTGGTTTGTTGGCCTGTGGGTCCCTGTGAAGGTAACTTTGACTTTCAGTGGGCTTTCCTTGTTGCTCCAGTTGTGCCCTGACTCTCCATTGCTTGGAGAGTCCCCAGGACCTTGCTGGTCCTCACTGAAGCTTATTTCCCCTGACCGCGTGGGTTCTTCTCATCTTGGATCCAGGCTTGGATCCCACCAGACACTTTTCATCTTCCCGGCAGCAACACTTTTCTGCATCATGCCATTGAAAATGATGAAGGTTTCCGACATCACTTGAGCCCTATGCACCCGGATCCTCTGGGATAGGTTACACGGGTATCTCGGTACTCTCAAGGGTGCTGGCCTTAGAACCTTCTATGTTTGAAAGGGTTTGCTTAAAGTCCTCTCCTGTCCTTAATCTTTAAAATTCCAACCGCGACTTTCCCATAGAATTTTACGGAGCTCGCACCTGTGTTCACACACTGCACCCATCCTCCATCGGTCCCCTGTGTCACTACTTTGGGTGGTTCCTTGGGTTCCTAGCGATTCTACATGCTCTAGGCACTGTGTCTAGGTAAGTCGTGGTTGTTATACCACTTTCTTAGTATATGGTTTGGTCTCCCCTCAGAGCCCACTGTGTATTGTGCTATTTACTGATGTTCTAGTGATTTAATATTGTGTGCTTTGTGCTCTAATCTCATAAAGAGGTTAGTAGAGAGTGTTTAGTAATAAATACATATATTTTATATATCTCTTGTGTGGTTCTCCTTTCATTTGGTCATTCAGGAGGTTCTGATCTGGTAAAACAAGCTGCTTTACATTCCTTCGAGACTTAGCCTGATGGCTGCTCTCCATAGCTACCACTAGGATAGCTTTCAATAAAGGTTGTCTTTAACCGAATCATCAATAAGGGTCATTTGGACTGGTGCAAGGTGCCCACTATAATCAGTGGACAGCATATACCAGGCCAACTTCTTACAGATGGTATTGCTGCCATTGAGCTTAGGACATTTCCTCTTTTCAGATAATCCTGTGGGCCTTGTGAAATGTACTGTGGTGTCAGTACAATCTGATTATTTACATTTTGCGTTTGCTCCTTCGTTTTTGGGTGAGGTTGAGTATATATTCAGGGCTCCGTCTTTATTACTTGTTGTCTTGAGGATTGTTGAATCATGTTGTCGTGGGGAGGATTTATACTTATTAGTATCTGTTCATTTTGGCCACTGCTTGTTTGAGGGCCTTTCTGTAAGACCACTTCTCGTTGATGTCTGTTAGGTTCATTGTTTTCCTTGTGGATTAAGCCTGTACCCTGTCTTTTGCAGTCGTCTATTCCTTCGTTTGTCCTGCTCACGCATCTCGATCAATTTCTGCCAATCCTGTATGTATTTTAATTCTATTATCCCCTTCAGTGTTCACTGCCCTTTTAGGGAGCTAAGTCCTTCGATCTGGATGCATCTTTGTTTCTATTAACATATTCATTGTGGTTGGTCTTATGAAGTTGTCTGGTGGTTCATATACACTTTTTGAACCATAGTTTCACTAATTGATAAATCCCTTGGCGAGGGGATCTCAAGGATATGTTTTTGATCTTCCTCTAAGTCTTGCTCCTTGGGTTTTGTGGAAAATATTGGGTATATAATTTGTTTTCCTAGTTGGCCAGCCTTTCCTTTATATTGTAGATTTATTCTGGCCTTCCTGGCATTTATCTTTCTCATCTTGCTGATTGATTGACTTCTCAGTTAAATCTGTATTGCTATTGTTGGTAAAGGGTTTTCTAATTTAAATGGTTTCTTATCATTTGTGCCGGGTTCTTGTGAAAACGTAATGATCCCTGGGTTAAGTTTATTTGCTAATGTTTGTGTTTCCTGTGGCATAGTTCTTTTTCTCCCAGCTGCTGAGTCCTGCTTTGGTATGCACCTTGGTGCGGATGTCTGGTTGCTCTGTTTATTTTCATTCAGTATGCTCATTAGGATGGCTGGTACTACACTTAATTTGTCAACTATAGGACCACATGCACAACGGACTTCCATTCTGATCATAGCAAGTCCATCAGCATTTCAAGTTTTGACTTTATACCAGTGCTGCTATGGTGTTCATTAAGTTAATCTGGTTATCCAATTTATCTGAATGCATATTAAGTACACTGACTGAGGTCCGCAACAAGTTTATTAGTAGGGTATGTATATTTAAAAGGTCCTCCATTTTTATTTCCAGGTTATCCTCTTTTATCTTTGTCATTGTTGTAATGATCACTTCCTTTTTTCTTTTTGTCACCTTTGGTGCCCTTGTTCTGTCTGGAGAACCGGCAATGGTATACATTTGGGCAGGATTTATTTGTTGACCATCTTTTGTTTGGTGTTTGTGAGACAAATACAAATTGCCACAACTTGCTTGGTCTAATAAGCTTGATATCTTGATTATTGCTTGGATTTCCATTTGTTCTTTAGAATGGTTACTGATTTGGTTAGCACCCGGAATCTTTGTTAACATTTCTAACGCTTGTATTAAATCCATGCTATTTGGCAGTGAAATTGATTTAAAACATGAACCATTTTTTTTGTCCAAGTTTGACTTGAACAAATCCGCACATACAACCACACACACACAACCACACACACACAACCACACACGCACACACACACACACACACACAACCACCCACACACAACCACACACACACTCAACCGCTCACACACTCAACCGCACACACAACCACACACAAACACAACCACACACACACAACCACACACACACACGACCACGCACACACAACCACACACAAAACCACACATGTTTACAAAAATATTACCCTATCAGATTTACTACAAGATAACATAAACATTTATTAGGCTGATATTTTGTAAGTCAAATTAGAACACAATGTTTATTTCACACAATATTTCTGCATACGAAATTCTGATATTGGCTTTCTGTACATTGGAACATATAACTGGATGAAAGAAAGGACACAACTGGAGAATCTGACAAATTTTGCATCTGGGTGATATATTTTTTATTTTTGTATTGTAGAATATTGGTATTTATATAGCTCTAGCCATGCCTGTTAATAGGCTTAAATCACTTTCTTTGCTGTTCTGGTGGCATTAATGTATAGAACTGCCCAATAATAAATAACTCGTCCAATAGTATTCGGCAATGAGTTCCTGCTAGTAAGCGTTTATCCCCATTGTTGTCTGCTTTCATCTGTTTCACTCGATCCTGTGATTGTGTAGCCGTTTAAAATAGTTCCACGTCCAACATTCCTTTCTCATCTAGTTCTTGCCCACAGGAGTGCTAGCAGAACCGTACCTATTTCTAAGAAAATGTTGGTCATAAATAATATAACACAATGCCCTGCAAAACATACATATGCCTGGGAAACATTACTATTTCAGCCACATTAAAACCTTTTTCCTTAACTGCCGGCCAATTGCCAAATCGGTGAGAAAAATGGCAGTGGATCTTCCGCAGCTAAGCAATAAAATAAAAATCTAATTTAATTTTCTCAGACCTCCATTCCTCTTCAACAATCATTTTTTAGGTCTCGCCTATGCAGCGTGCATGCGTTGCTTAGGAAGACCTTTAGCCATCGCTCTGGGCATTTTCAAGCACACACTTTTGCTTGTGGCGGCATCCACCTTGCGGGAGCGAGCAGGGGAGCAACACAAGCATGAGTGCAGTGCTTGAAAATGAGCAGACAGCACGTGCCCGCACGCACGCACCACGGGTATGGCTCCGCGCCATGCTCTTTTTAACACCAGTCTCTGCTTGACATAAATCGAAGCGACACAACAGACTCCAGCAGCCAGCCGTATGGTTAGGTAACTGGTGATTTATTCTTGCTTTTCACGTTCTGCATTCCCTGGTATTTTCTGCTGATTCCTGTCTTTGTCTCTCTCTCTACCTCCTGGTTTATTTACTGTCTCCGTGTCTTTCTATCTCTACATTAACAGTATCTGTCACCATGTTAATTGTCAGACTTCATGGTTCTCCTCTGTCTGTTTGTTTGCCTCCGTTGAATTCACTGTCACTCTTTCCTATCACGCTAAGCACCGCTATATCTACCACCTGCTCCTGTCAGTCTCTGTCTCTCTGCATTTCTCTGCTGTGGAAGTTTCAGGGCCCGATTCACAGAACTAACTTCAGACAAAATCCTAAACTTACTACTTTTGGTATTCACAGAAGTTAGGATTTTGTCTTAAGTTTGTCTTAAGACAACCTTAAGACAGACTTAAGACAGACTTAAGACAAACTTAAGACAAACGTAAGACAGACTTAAGACAACCTTAAGACAGACTTAAGACAGACTTAAGACAGACTTAAGTTAGGATTTTGTCTTAAGTTTGTCTTAAGTCTGTCTTAAGTCTGTCTTAAGTCTGTCTTAAGTTTGTCTTAAGTTTGTCTTAAGTCTGTCTTAAGTTTGTCTTAAGTCTGTCTTAAGTCTGTCTTAAGTTTGTCTTAAGACAAACTTAAGACAAAATCCTAACTTCTGTGAATACCAAAAGTAGTAAGATTAGGATTTTGTCTTAAGTTAGTTCTGTGAATCGGCCCCTCAGTTTGTCTCTTCCCGTGTGCTTCTGTTCCCTGTCATCACCTGCCCTGCAAAGTCACTGCAATTGAACCCCGGACCATAGAACTAAGCTTGCCCCTCCCAAAATGCGGAAAGCACTCAGTCACCTCTAACAAGCACTTTGAAATAAAATAACAAAAAATAAATCTCACATGCACTCCAGTCTGCTTTTGTCAGAAATCATCATTCCAATGTGAATGTTTCTTACAGATGATACTTGGAGGAATCATTAAATAACTTCCATGCTAGAGCTCTGGCCGGCATCAGCCACTCTGAGAGAATTTAAAAATGCCTTGAATTAGAACATTCAAAAGTTGTCAGCGCTTGAGGACAAAACCGCTTTGGCAAGGCAAAGTTCTCATGCCTGCCTTATAATATATAATTATAGCCAGCTTAAAACACAACGTACCCTGCAACATGCTATTCCAAATTAACAAAAAAATATATATTTATGGTTTATCGTTACCCGTCAACATTGGATTTCATTCCACAATGGTTAAAAACCTCTGAATGCACCACATGCAGATTGTGTAGGGAAGTGAAAGAATCTATTACATACATAGTCTGCATCTGCCCCATTATTGGCAATTTGCAATGCAATAGGTCTCGCATTTATGCGAGTTTAAGCTATTGGCACTGTAAATGACAAAGCCTTTTATTTATGTGTAAAAAAACAGAAAAAAGGCATTGTTGTTTGCAATGTCAATAGCTCAAACTCGCGTAATTGCAAGACCTATTGCATTGCAAATGCTTGTTTATTCCATCTTGCCACATGGTTACACTGTTGATGTCCTTTTTTGGGGGAGGCTCGCTCTTTTCAGTAAACAGTTTTTCTAGTTAAAAAAATTTCAAATCATTATTTTTTTAAATGCTTTTGTCAAGGTTCGATAGACCCCTGTGGAGGTTGTGGGTGTAACCGCAGCTATTAGAAATACAATTAAGGGCTGATTTTTAGGTACAATGATACTTTTATTTCCAGTTTTTGCATATCGACAAATAGCATTGCTTTTATCTAAGGCACAACAGCTGAAACTGCATTTTGTGGAGTTAATTTTCTGTGTATGTTTGCTTACTGTAAACACCTACCCCTTCTAGGGCAACATTTTCCACTCAGGATTTGAGTGGCACCCTTTTGGGAATTCTGAGATTGGCTCAGACAATCTGAATGTTTATAATGCTGACTGGTATCATGTTAAAAATGGGGCGGGGTGATGCGTTGGAAACTAGGCGCACAGGTGCGCTGCCTTGAAATATGGATGCCCTGGGGTCAAGGCGGTGGCAGCTAAACAGGTGTTGTGTTGATTCTTCCAGCCGCGGACCAGGGATGCATCAATTCCTTTAGCCGCACAAAAGGGCCTGCGTCGGAGTCGGAGTGGAGGTCTCGGACGTTGGAGACTCAGTGCTCTGGACTCGGGCTGCGACAGTACTTCCAGCCATAAACAGGTGCTGCATACATTTTTCAGCTACACCGCAGCAAAGCCTTGGTTTTTCAACCCCAGGGCAAGCTTGCAGCAGGAACAAATGGTGCTGGAGGGTGATGCGTGTATTCTGAGTCTTCGAAGCAGTCAAACCACTTCCAAGGGCCCAGAACTGGAATTTGCACCACTTGATAAGTCAGAACTCCTAGCATTGAAGTTCAGAGGGGCTGCAGATGAAGTATTTGATGGCCCTGAGGCTTCCAACAGGAGGCAAGCACACACAAGCCTTGAAGAACCTTGGAAAAGCAGGACACAGGAAAGCAAAGTCCAATTCTTCCACTACCCACAGACAGTAGAAGCAATTGCAGACCAACTCAGCAAAGCAACACACATCAAAGGAGCAGTACTCCTCCTGACAGCTCTTCAGCTTATCTTCTTGGCAGTCGTCGTCAGTCCAGAAGTGTTCTATAAGTCTGGGGGTATAGGTCCAATACTTATACCCCTTTTGGCCTTTGAAGTAGGTATACTTCAAAGGATAGTATTTGTAGAGCACAGATCCTGCCTCGCCCTGGTTTGGCACCAGCCCCATACAGGAAGGTGGACACAGCATTGTGAGAGGCCAGGTACAGCCCATTCAGGTGTCAGTGAAAACTCCTCCCACCACTCTAGCTCATTAAGGCCCATCAGCCTGGTGATGGGCAATCAGGATACGCAGGGCACACCTCAGCTCCCTTTGTGTGACTGTCTAGAGTGACTGCAGAAACAACCCAGCTGTCAGTCTAAACCTGACATTGATTCCACAAGCAGGCAGAGGCACAGGACAGTAAATCAAGAAAATGCCTACTTTTGGCATTTTCAAATGCATAATTTAAAAACCACCTTCACTAAAATATGTATTTTTAAATCCTAAATTCAGGGAACCCAAACTCTCAATCTCTATCTTTTCTCAATTGAAAGTTACACTTGTAAGATGTTACTGCGCAGCTCTAAAGATAAACTATAGGAGAGATTGCCCTTGCAATAGAAAAAAAATGGAAGTGGCAGTATTTCACTATCAGGACATGCAAAACATACCAGCACTTGTCCTAGCCTTTAACATACACTGCACCCTGCCCATGGGGCTACCTTGCGCTTCTCTTCTGGGTGCCTTACATGTAGAAAAAGGGAAGGTTTGGGCCTGGCAAGTGGGCACACTTGCCAAGTCGACATGGCAGTCTAAAACTGCCCTTACAGACACTGCTGTGGCGTTCACAGGGCTATTCATGTGGGTGGCACAATAAGTGCTGCAGGCCAACTTGTAGCATTTGATGTACAGGGCTTGGGCACCCACAGAGCACTTTACTAGGTACTTAACAGTAAATCAAATATGTCAATCAGCGATAACAATCAAAATCATAATTTACACAGGGAGCCATTGCACTTTAACACTGATCAGCAGTAGTAAAGTGCCCAGATTACACAAACCAACATAAAACAAATGCCAGCATACAGGGAAAAATATAGGATGTAGAGACAAAAAGGCATGGGAAACCATGTCAAGGATGCCAAGTCTAAGATACCACTATATAATTTTATGGAAAATACAGTTAAAGTGTGAAAAAAGGGCATAAAGCTGAAATGGACAGTGGGCGTTCTTGGATGGCTGTGTTGAGTGAGATTAAGTGGATAGGTGGCTGTGTTGAGTGAGATTAAGTGGATAGGTATAGAAAGCTTTGTTGCCCACATGCTTTCAGACATTAACAGGTCTTAATTTTCCTTCTCCTGAAGTCCTTGAGTTTGGCGTGGGTCATTAATTGCAGGGTGAGCAATTATTAGTGGGCAAAACACTCAGGAGAATGTATTAACTACTATTGCTAGCCTGAAAATATAGCATGACCCTAAATTGCATTTTGTGCCAAATTCTACCAGCAAGTGTCTGTCTTTTAGCAGGAATCGATTGTGATTTCTAAGGAGGGGGTTGGATTGAGACTATGGAACTCTATCTCAGTTTGGGGTCCAGAAACACAACATATATCCATCCACCTCTCTCTCTGTCTCGCAATCTTTCTCTCTTTCTTTTTCTCTCTCCAGATAACTCGCTTCTCTCGAATACACATACAATTAGACGCATAAAATAACTGGGCCAAGAATTAATATGATACAGAGATAATAAAGACATCTGTTCAGGGCCAGACTGGCCATTCACCTACTCTGGCATTTTACTGGTTGGCTTGAGGCTAGCGGAATGCTTTCACAGCGGTATGGACAACCATAATCCAACCATCACCCCATGGCCCTATTCTGGTCACAGCTTCACGCACTGGGAGAATAGACATCTATGTTATATCAACCTTGACTGCACTAACTCAATATGCTTATACTGATGAGGTTTATTCTGTTCTAACAATAATGTTCCATATCTCCATTTCCAAGTTATATTATGCTGTTTTACCCATTTGCATCATACTCACAGTAAATCTCATCACAATGCTAAATTGGGGAAAGGATGTGAAAAGAAATAAATAATAACAAAAAAATGCAGGAATTTTTAACCTGGATGTTTCTTAAATGCTGCAGTACTCCTGGCTGCCGGTACTGTTTTCATCTGGAAATGTGTGAGAAAGCTAGGTGGTAGGAAATTTGTGGATCCCCACTGATTCTGGAACATTACCCCACCGAAATGTGAGGAAAATGGATGCTTTGAAACAGTTTATGAGCTTTGATGGGTTTCCCTGCGTGGCATTCTGAGCTACGACCGAAATTCCACAATACCCACATTGTAAAAAAAACGTGTTGAGTTTGCTGGGTGAAATGTGTGTCTACTATAAAGACATACATAGTTTTGTGGGATCATCCGTATGTTTTTCAGCTGTTTCTACCATAAACTGCAAATAGGTTGGAACCACGAAAGTTTCTTTTTATTAATTATAAAAGGTGATAACACCGAAATAATAAATACAGAAACAACAGTTGATAGATAGAATGCAGAACAATGTCATACATTCACCCTCGTACAGAGATCTGGGCCTAAATCCATCATTTTTTTGATCACCATGCCATTCCAGTTGGAACCCAGCTATATGCAAATCAGTCTTGACCCTGTGCCTCATGGGAACAGTCCAGCCCGAACTGCCAAGCCAGGTTCTCCCTTGACTGGAAACAAGCATCCTAGGACCGGTTTCGGGGTTTCACCCCTCTTCAGCCAGGATAGCTTGATTCCAGTGGCATGGAGAGCACGGGACCCACGTCTGGGCATACCCGTCCCACTCGGGGTGACAAATGCAAAAACAACAGTTGATGGACAGAATGCAGAACAATATCATACATTCACCCCAGTACAGAGATCTGGGCCTAAATTCATCGTTTTTTTGCTCACCATGCCATTCCAGTTGGAACCCAGCCATATGCAAATCAGTCTTGACCCTGTGCCTTATGGGAACAGTCCAGCCCGAACTGCCAAGCCATGTCCTCCCTGGACCATAAACAAGCAACCTGGGACCTGTTTTAGGGCATCACCCCCCATCAGAAATAATACCCTGACCCTCCTCAGCACATGCCCAATCCACACTGTGTCTTAAACAAAACAAAAACATGCTTCTACCTCATTTGCCCCCCCTGAACTCCACCGAAAGTGGCTGTGCAGACTTATCATATCAGCTTCTAAAGAAGACCCTCAGCCCAGCTGACCCCTGCTTGACTGCTACCAAAAGTGCTTATGAGTACCCTTTTTCTCTTCTACTTTACTGGCCCAGCCTCTCCAATGTCTATGGTATGTAGCATACAGTCAGACACTTGCCTAAGTTTCTGCAGAAACAACGAGATGGAAAGGTCCCATCTTCCCCTATTCACCTATAGTGCCCAACCATGACAAAGCAAAAATGGTGAATCAGGGGAAGAGGAGAAGGGAAAATGAGAGAAACAAATGTCCCACGATGTCTCCCAGTCCAATGTAAGTCAAGGCAGTCAGGAGGATTCCTATGTAGGACAACAAGGAAGCAGGTAAGATATGTGTAAAAAGGTCTGAAATGTTAAACAGATGGTGAAGTGACTGTGGTGTAGATACCGGGATAATTCCCCTCTTCCATTAGATAACCAATTTGTCTGAGTACTATATGGTGGTGTTTATCTATAAGGAGAAAACAAGCATCAGCGACATAACACCCAATATCAACATTATGTACAGTAGTAAAATCCAGGAGGAGTGAATGGCACCCACCTAATTCATATAAGGACTGGCCTTTAACAAAAGAGAACTGAAGAGAACCAACAACACTCGCTATCTTTAGCCTAATATGTGCCTTGATTTGCCTTGTGCTTCCTTACTTCAGGAAATAATAACAACAATATTTATCTTATACACAGGAACACCATAAACGAAATATGGACACAGCAGATCCCCAAGGATGGAGGAAATTGCTCAGATAAGTATTATATAGTTGTATAGCCAAACTTATTTGACAAGTGCAATGCACATTCAACGTTTTCCCATAATGATGTTTGTTCTATTTTATTTGTAGGTCCCTGAAACCTGAGGAACTGCAGCGCACACCGCAACCATGGTCGGCAGGAGCAGGAGGCGTGACCGAGGGAGGATCTGCCTACATGAGAACGGTGAGGCGCGCAGGGAACCCAGGAAGCCTCAACTGAAGGAGAACTGGAGCAGGCAATAGAGAAGGAATGTCACAGATATGCGCCTGGAGCCCAGGAAGATACGAGTCTGCAAGCCCCGAAGCCACACCAAAGACTGAGACACCGCAGCCCTGACGGGAAACACCAAGGTGAGTAACCCGAAAGCACTGGAGGGCTCTGAAACACTAAAACACAAAGCATTCTAGTGTGGAATCAAGGGATTTATTTACTCCCCTGCCATGGCTCGCTACGGTCCATGGCAAGCATGACACATATATATTCATTCGTGCATGGAACCAAGGGGCATATTATCAAGCCAGGCGATAAAATTATCGCCGCTTTAGTGGCAGAAAATTGCCGCTAAAACGGCGATAATGGGCTTGATAATATGCTCTATGGTATTCCAATTGAAGCTCAGGTTAGATGTCCTTCACATTTAACATGGGTTTCAATTGGAATTCCATAGAGCATATTATCAAGCCCATTATCGCCGTTTTAGCGGCAGTTTTCTGCCGCTAAAGCGGTGATAATTTTATCGCCTGGCTTGTTAATATGCCCCCAGGTTTCCCACTGACTAACTTTCTTCATTTTTACCTCCCATTGCTCAAACATGGGGCCTCCAGGAGACTTCCAATGGGTAGTTATTAGTGACTGTGCCATCAACATTGCAATACAAATAAAATACCCAGGTTTCAAGGTTTTCTGGAAGTGCCAGTCCATCAGGCCTAAAAAAGACAATTTCTTGAATGGCCCAGCTTACCACATTAAATACCCCTTCCAATAAATATGAGGGAATTATAGGACCATAGGATGTGTAGCTAACCTCCGTTAGAGATACATTTTGGACACCTCGCAGAGACTGAAGGAAACATTTTATTCAGAGCCTGTGGTGTTAGGTAGAGCATCCACCCATTGAAGAAAGCCATGCGCTGTAAATTTGCAGCCCTAAACTGGTGAAACTCAAGCTGAAATACCTCTCCCACTGTTGCTCACTAATATCAATCTCGTACGCTGCATCCATTTACTTCTTTCTGCTTCAATTAACCATGTAGGGTCTGGGCTTAGTGCCTGATACCAAATCTGAGAAATAAATTAACTACATCTACCCTAACTATGGGGCATATTATCAAGCACGGCGTTAAAATTATCGCCGCTTTAGCTGCAGAAAACTACCGCCAGAGCGGCGATAATGGGCTTGATAATATGCTGCAGAGAATTACAATAGAAGCCCATGTTGACACCAGAACATGGGCTTCTATGGGAATTCTCCAGGGCCTATTATCGCCGCTTTAGCGGCAGTTTTCTGCCGCTAAAGCAGCGATAATTTTAACGCCGTTTCTTGATAATATGCCCCCAAATCCTTTACTATCCACTTAGAGGATTCGATGTCTGACCCATTAATATTACCTGGTATTGCTCTTATTTGGCCATAAATAAAAAAAATGCGGTTGGCTGTGAAGCGTTTTACCCAAACACAGCATCTGTGGGAATTTGAACCTAAGGCCCACAAAAAGGTCCCCAATGCTCATTATGCTTAGTTCTGCCCATTTACATATGATTTCTTTTGATATTCCAGGCAACATTAAGATGCAAAGACTTAACAGCGTTTCGTCATTGATACTAGGTATACCTTGACTTCAAAAGTCTTCTGCCTACACAACAGAAATTGGAATTGCACTGTATATCTCACTTTTTTGGGAGTTTGAGGGCTTTCACACACCAGGATAGGTCATATATATTCAAGGCTTTCAACAACTGGAAAAGGAATGAGTTGTCAAAGTTAGGAGATCCCACTGTCAAACAGTGTACCTGTATTGCTAAAAATGCCAAATAATAATGCCGTAGATCTGGAAGTCCCAGCTCGCCCTTTTCATTAGGCAGTTGTAAAATACTAAGGGGCAGATTTACAAGCCCCTTGCGCCACTTTTGCGTCACTTTTCCCATGTTAAAAGTGACGCAAAAATGGCGCAAGGGGCTTGTAAATAAGCCCCTAAGTTTGGCTCGGAGGCATTTCTGGTTTCACACAAATGAGCATAGCATCTGGTCGAATTTGACAAAGACAGGATTATCTCAGTTATACAAAACAGCCGAGAAAAGGACTAAAAACAAAGGAAGCATCAACATCTTGATAGGAGCAATCTTATCAATTATTGAACGTGCAAATTTCCTCCCAATTGTCAGCAGACTGTTGACCTTCCTTAGGACTGGGTTCTAAAAATCATGAACCAAATCTCCTTGACTTTCTAAAAATTATATGCCTAAATATCTCTTAGAACCCTGTCTATAATTATTTTCAAAAGGAGTGGGGGACGTTCTGAGGAGACATTAAAAAGTATGCTTTCTGTCTTGGCCTCATTTATCTTATAACCTTCAAACACTCTGAAGCTCTTAGTTATGTGCAGCACCCTATTTACATTGTTCAATGTGGATGCTAAATGCAGCGATGCGTCATCTGCATATAACTTATTTTCAGAAGTCCCTGAAATAGGTGTTAAGACCTGACTACTGTGATGCAGAGCTTGAGGCAGTGTCTCATTAAACAGGGCAAATAGCAATGGGGAAAGAGGGCACCCCGGCCTGGACCCCTGATCCAGCACTATTTCTCTGCCTGCCTGTTGTTAATAATCAGTTGAGCTCTTGCTCCCTGGTATAAAGCCTGGATTGACCTCATGAGTAGGAGTGTCAACAGAAATGTACCAATAATGTAAAATAAACACTTCCGACTCATAAGATCAAATGTCTTCTCTTCGTCCAATAAGGTAATGACCACTGGGATGTAGTCTGTTGAAACCAAGTCAATGAAATCGGCCATAGACTGAGCCTATTTAAACAGACTATGGACTCTAATATATCCTGTTGGATCTGGAAAGAGCAGAGCAGGGGCCCCATTACCAATTGGTTTAGGTATTTTCTTTGCATATAGCTTATAAGAAGCATTCAATAAAATGATTGGTCGATAAGACCTTAGGTCAGTTGCAAGTTTCCCTTTTTAGAGATGTTGATCAAGACCTCTCTAAAAAACACAATCAGGTACCCGTCCACCTCCCAAGAGACAGTTAAACAGTTAAACAGAGTGATCAGAGTTCATAAAAGATTTGCTGAAAAAACCTTATAAAACTCCGGGCCGAGGCCATCTTCCCTCAGAATCATACGATTGGCCAACTGCCCTATTGCCTGGTCAACCTCTCTCTCTTTAACTGGGCTAAATACTTTTGTAGAGGCCTCTGGTTTCAGATAGGGAAGATCTAAAACTGCCAACAAATCCTCTATTTCCTGCTCTGCGACCCACCACTCCTGCCCCTCCTGTCTTATCCTTCTGGTACATAATAGAGTAATAATGTTGAAAGATATACCTAACATCCTCAGCCCTAACCATAATCTGACCCATGCATGGATCTCTAACCTGCAGGATCAGGTTACAGGTTTTGCTCTCTTTAGCTCGCCTTGCTAAAACCAGCCTACATATTCTCCTTTCTCATATTCCTGACATCAAAAAAGTTGTGCTTGTTTATCAGCTCTTTTTGGAGATAGATGTCTCTGAACCTCTCTTTTATTCCCTGACAACTATCTTTCAGCAAACCATTGGAGGTGTCAGAATGTGCAGCTTGATATATTTTGTCAGCTTCCATTTGAAAATAATTCATTATTTTCCTATACTTTGTAACCCTGAAAGCTATCACGGATATAAAGACACCCCCAATAGTACCTCCCAGACTACTGATGGTTCTGCTGAGGTATCATTTACAAAGAAAACTTTTTGAATATCTGTGCCCGCTTGATTCTGACACTTCAGCTGTAAAAGTATGATATTAGCCATAATCCTTCTGGGCACAGCCACCTGCAGAGGGACTGAACAGCTTAACACAATGGTTGAGTGGTCTGACAGTCCACCAGCATGGTCAGACATATCTACAGTAATGATATGTATCAAAAGGAGAGAGAGGAAAATAAGGGGCTAGTTCACTTACCCTAGTAAATGTATAAATCAATGAGAACTAGCTACTAAAGAAGTTGCTAGTGTTTGTTAATAGGCAGGAAAAAACATTTGTTTTTTATAAAGACCCTCACACACCAACCTAGTTGATTTCATGCTTCATCAATGGGTCCCACCCAAGGCACCGAGTGTACCTTGGGTGTGCTGCGACGCCTGACTACAGCGGAGCGGGTTTTGTTGAGTGAGTGTGCAGTGCTGATGTGAAGAGTGTAGGTTAAAAGACTGTCCTTAGGGTCCCAAGTATCCAAAGGACTATTTTAATAGTGGGCCTTAGGCAGTATTAAAAACAAGGCGGTGGATATGAGTGGAGGTGATTGAGAACTCCCATATCCTCTGTGGTCAACATGTTTCAGCCAGTGCCTTAAATTAAAACTGTCTTTCTTCAGGACCTTATGTAAGTGGAAGTTAAAAGGTGATGGTCTAGGTGAGTGTTAAGACCAGATATGTGACGCACTCGCTAAGGTCCGCTATATGTAAGAGGATGGTTTCCTCAAGCTGCTTATTCCTGTTGTGGGTAAGAACAAGACAAACAAACAAACACAGAACAGTGAGTAGCTTCAAGAAGGCACATGAATTTTATGTGATTGAATGCAGTTGTGTCCGTGCTTTATGCGGGAAAAGAGCGAAGGTGGCAAGTGGATCGTGATGGTAAGTGGTTTAAAAACGTTAGAGACTATGCGCTACTGTGCAGAAAACTCAATAGCGTACAAGGCATGAATTAGCCAGAAGAACGAAAGTGCCAAAGTTAGGGAAACATTCACTTACTTTGTAATTTATATTGAAAAGCCCCATGAATTCTGGGAGGGGGCCTGACCTTTAGTCACACACTGGTGTGGTTGAGGGAAAAGAAAGACACACAAAGCATAACTGATGCGGAAGTCCTTGAGCCATGAGAAGGTCTCCGCTGTCAGCTTGTAATAGGGAGAAACCTATTTATATATCTATAGTAGCCATGGAAAATGAGGCTAGAAACAGATCGATCCTAGGAACAGAGTGGAAATGTTTAAGGTAACAAGTAAAGGATTTTAACCTTGCAATTTTGATCTCCATGTATCACGCAAACCCAGACAGAAACACAAATCTCTAAAGACTATCTCTTGATGTCTTTTGTGGTGGGTGTATAATGCATTGGAGGAATCCAGAGCTGGGTCTGGCAAACACTGTAAACACCCAGCCAGAATGACCTCCCTGGTGAGGGAACACAATGTCAATTTCTGATTTCTGAATTGCTGTTCAGCCTCCTGGCGACAACTACACCAAACAACAGCTAAAGCTGCACATTGCACCTTGAGTCAGGGAAGAGGGAAGATGAATGGTTGTAGGACTACAGAACCCCGGGACCCAAGCAACATTCTGCGACGCCGCCCCGTACCTCATTGCACTCATAGCAATCGACTCACATCACTACGTCCTACTTAGCTACCTCAACTTCCACATCGATGACCCCAGTGACGCAAACTCCATCGCCCTCCTGGAGAACCTGAACAACATCAGCCTCACCCAAATGGTCACCAAACCCACGCACAAAGTCAGACAAACACTGAATCTCATCTTCTACTCCAGCGACAGAATCGTATTCAGCCACACCACAGAACTCACCTGTACTGACCACACCATCGTACACTTCACCATCACCCACGCCCAGCACTCCATCACCATGCAGCAGATCTCCTCCCACTGCAGCTAGAACAAGGCCAAAGAAATTCAGGGGTCACAGACCCTCACCGCCTCCCAATCCAAGACCACAACAGACCTCAACCAGGCCATTTAGAACTTTGCCACCTGGATCGCTTACTGCGCCAACAGAGTCACCCGCTGAAACCTACAAAAACCAACAAGAGCCCCAAACATGCCAGCTGGTACACCCCAGAACTCAGGACCATCAAGCGCAATTGCCACCAACTGAAGAATTGATGATACGCTACCAAGAGCCCCACCAACGGAGCAGCTCGCAAAACAGCCCTCAGCAACTATCATGGCACATCAAGAGGCCAAGAAAGTAGCCATTACCACCCGCATCAACTCCGCTGCCAACCACACAAAGAAACTCTTTAAAAAAGACAAATAATTCTCCATTCAGACAGCCATATAGAACACCATCCACCCCTGCCAAGATCTCTGCAACAGCCTCCCATACTACTTCCACAGCAAGATCACCAACATCTAAATCAATTTCAACATCCAACACACCACCGACAACCTTAACCAACCAGCAAACACCAGCCAGACCATCACCACCTGGTCACCACTTACTGCCCTGGCCACCTCAGCCATCATATTTTCCATCCACTCTGGGGTGTCCACCAACCCCTACACCACCACTTCTGAAACCTCACAATGAACCCACTCAGCATGCAAATCACTAGCATCCTCAACACCTCCATCTCCACAGCAACCTTCCTAGACAGACGGAAACACGCTGACATCAGGCCCCTCCTAAAGAAAGCCTCCGCTGACCCCAAAGATCTCAAAAGAATTATCATCCAATCTCCCTGCTCCCCTACACAGCCAATGGTCTCGAGAAAGCCATCAACCAGTAGCTCACAGAATTCCTAGAATACAACCACCTACTGGATGCCTCTCAATCAGGATTCCGTGCCAACCACAGCACTTAGACCACACTGATTGCTGCCACAGACAACATCAGAACACTCCTCGACTGTGGAGAAATTATGGCCCTGATCCTCCTCGACCGCCCGCAGCATTTGTCACACAGTCTCACGCAACGCCCTCATCAACAGACTCTACAACATAAGCATTCACCATAACGCCCTCAACTGTATTGCTTCCTTTCTTACAGGATGCACATAGAGCATCCAACTGCCTCCCTTCATCACTGCACCCAAAGACATAATTTGCGGTGTACCACAAGGATCATCCCTCAGCCTCACCCTGTTAAGCATCTACATAGCCCCCCATACAGACGTCATCAGATTTGACAGACTAAACATAATCTCCTATGCAGACAACACTAAATGGATCCTTTCGCTCACCGAGGACCCGGCCAATGCCAAAACCAACATTTGCAATGCCTTGACCAACGTAGATGGATGTGAGACAACTGTCTCCAACTCAACTCTGAAAAAACTGAAGAACTGATCTTTGAGAAGAACCCCTCCACATGAAAGCACGTCTGCTGGCTTGTAAAACTGGGACCCACACTCACACTGACCAATCACGCATGCAACCTCAGCATCATCCTCGACAGCCAACTGACCATGAAATGACAAGTTAATACAGCCGCCTCCTCCTGCACACTTTGCATGCTCCGCAGAATCTTCAGATGGATCCCAATCAACACTAGAAAGTCCATCACTCGGGCCCTCGTCACCAGCCGTCTCAACTACGGCAATGCCCTCTATGCCGGCATCTCCATCCAGCTCCTCAGAAGACTGAAAACCATACAGATCATGGCAGCCAGACTCATCCTGGACCTCCCCAAATTAACCCACATTGCCACCCACCTAAAAGACCTCATCTGGCTCCCCATCCAGAAAATATGCCTGTTCAAGATCCCCATGTACGCTTACAAAGCCCTCCAGGACCTAGGACCTGCCTACCTCAACCATCGACTGAGCATCCCCCAAACCAATAGACACCTAATCTCCTCTTCACTTGCCCTAGCAACCCCGTGCATCCGCAGCAGCAGCCACACCTTCTCCTACATCGCAGCCAAGACCTGAAAATACCTCCCTCTCCAGCTCCTTACAGTGCTCTCACTGGCAGACTTCAGAAAGAGACTCAATATCTGGCTCTTCAACGGAGACACAGCGCTCAGATAACCCGAGGGGTGACAGAGTTACGCTTTACAAATGCTGCTTAATTGATTGAGCCACCGAACTGCAGCTCAGCTCCAAGCCAATCGAGCAGACATCTCTCTCGCTCCTGGCTGGCCTCTAGTCACAGCGGGCATCCCTCCACGGGGCATATCAACAAGGCGGCGATAAAAAATTATTGCCGCTTTTGCGTCAGTTTTCGGACGAAAAGCGGCGATAATTTTATCTCTTTATCAGCAAGGTCACGCTATCGCGTGAATCCTTGCCTTAGCGCCCTTTCCCGTAACGCCCACCTAATGAGATGCAAAGTGGGCCTTCCGTCCAAAAATAACTGGAGGAATGTCGCTAACCAACATTTCTCCAATTATCAATGGGCACGCTAACAAGCATAGCGATAAGAAAAGTAGCGTTAACCTTGGTTAGCGCTACTTTCCTAACGCCTGCTTTTCCTTTGACTAAACAATGTTAGTCAATGGGTGGTGGATTATAGGGCTGAGACCACCCAGCCCTATCAACAAGGATATCGCCGTTTTCCATGGAACATCGCTGGAAAACCAGCGATGTTCCATGGAAAACATCGCTATCACAGGAATAATTATCGCCATTGCGCTATGCGTTGGTAATACAGCGCTAGCATGGCGATAATTATCTGCGATAGCCGGTGATAAATTTCCTCACGCTAAGGGCAGCCAGCGATAATTATCGCTGCCACTTGTTGATATGCCCCCACTTTCCCCCAAGGCTGCTACACCTCTTCGCATTCCCCTGCATGAAACTTTAAAAATGGAGAGATTGGGGGAACATCCCCCCCAACTTGGACATCCAAACGCTGTGGGAAGGCGCTGAAAGCTCAGGTCCGGATGTGCAGGGGGCAGGAGTTAGCGGCTGGAGTTCCGAGCTAGCTGCCCTGCAACCTAGCTCTTTCTGCCATGTTGATTCTCCCGAAACCACAAAAATGTGGAAAAATGCAAGCAAACATGGTGGTAAAAAGGTGTTATATGACACAACTTTGCTTGTTCCTGCAAGCTAGGAAGATTTGAATCCGATTACTAGCACAGCAAACCTCTTGTTGATACCATTTTTAGAAGAAAAAAAACATAGGGGCATATTATCAAGCCAGGCGATAAAATTATCGCCGCTTTAGCGGCAGAAAACTGCCGCCAAAACGGCGATAATGGGCTTGATAATATGCTCTATGGAATTCCAATTGAAGCCCATGTTAAATGTGAAGGACGTCTAACATGGGCTTCAATTGGAATTCCATAGAGCATATTATCAAGCCCATTATCGCCGTTTTAGCGGCAGTTTTCTGCCGATAAAGCGGCGATGATTTTATCGCCTGACTTGATAATATGCCCCATACCCTTTCCTGCACTGCACTTTTTCCCCATTTTGCCCTCAAAAACCTACATTTTGTTAATTTTTTACTATTTTCTTGATTCCCTCCAGGGCCATCTCCAACCCATGCGTATCTTTCAAATACCGAGGGGCAGATTTACTACTTCTGGCGCATCTCTGCTAATCAGCAGGGATGCGCCAGAAGAGTTGAGACGCATCTGCCCACCCGTGCGCCACCACTGATGCGCCGCATTTACAATGCGGCGCACCGTGGCGCATAGATGGGCAGATGCGTGTCGCATCCCCCCCCGCGGAAAGGCGGCGCATTGCTGGAGTTGCATCGCAAGCGCGACACAGCTCCAGCAAGGCTCGGGGTGCCCCTATCCCTAACATGCTGCGTCAATCCTTACGCCTGCTCCAAGCAGGCGCAGAGTTTTGACGCAGCATGGCTGTAAAAGTGACTAAGTGAAGTCTTGTAGATTTCACTCAGCCACTTTTCGGAGGCGTTCCTGCGCCGGAACGCCCCCCCTCCTGTGCAGGAACGCCCACATGTGGCGCAGGGCTTTACAACGTGACGCATCTCCCTACATGCGTCACGTTGTAAATAGCCCGCAGCATGGCGCTGACTTTGCGCCGCCGCTGCGTCACAAAAGTGACGCAACGGCGGCGCAAATCTGGAGCAAGGGGCTTGTAAATTTGCCCCCCAGTGGGGCAGATTTATAAGCCCTGTGCGTCACTTTTGCGAGGCCGTTGCGTCACTTTTGTGTCGCAGCGGCGGCGCAAAGCCAGCGCCATGCTGTGGCAGATTTACAACGTGACGCATCTAGGGAGATGCGTCACGTTGTAAAGCTTGCGCCACATGTGGGCGTACCTTCACGGGGGGGGGGGCGTTCCAGCGCAGGAACGCCTCCGAAAAGTGGCTGAGTGAAATCTACAAGATTTCACTCAGTCACTTTTCCGGCCATGCTGCGTCAAATCCCTGCGCCTGCTTGAAGCAGGCGTAAGGATTGACGCAGCATTGTACCGATAGGGCACCCCCAAGCCTTGCTGGAGCTGCGTCGCACTTGCGACGCAACTCCAGCAATGCGCCGCCCTTCTGCCATCAGATGCGTCACGCAACTGTTTATCCTTGCGCCACGATGCACTGCATTGTAAATGCGGCGCATCTATTGTGGCGCAAGGGTAAACTTGCGTGACGCTTCTTCCCTGGCGCATCCATGCTGATTTGCAGGGATGCGCCAGGGAACATAAATCTGCCCCACAATGTTTAAAAAATGTATGAAGGTTTAACCTCAAACTTTACCAAACATCCCAAAAAAGGCTTAGCAGGGAGATATTTACTAAGCAGCCAAGAGCTTAAATAGGCTCATGATACGTCTTGTATGTGTAAGGAAAGCACAGCAGTATGTCTTCGTGCGTTTTCCCCTGATTATTGTGGGTCTGCTGATAACATCTCAAACTGCGCATGAGTCATCTTTCTGAGTCACTGTTCAAAGTCATCAAAGCTTTTTGAAGAAGCCGTGATCAAGAAAAATGACTGTACAATTCAGCCAGCAGTCAGATGTGGTCACATGAGGTATTCTGTGGAAAAGCGGCACTGTGATGCTGCCTGCGTCACAGACCATGAGATCTGCTTGTCTGCCGCGCGCAGATGACTGCATTTCCAAATGCGCTCTGTGATGCTCACTGTCTACAAAGACGGTCGGTCCACTAGTAGAGCACAGTGGATGGGAGAGGATGGAATCTCCGGCCAATACATGCCTCAAAGCACTTCAGCTTTACTCTAGTAGCCGCAGACTTGTCCGTCTAATGTTTGAGGAGACACTGTGGTCCTAGTAACACAACCGTTAGGCAAATATTTGTGTGCAAATTTTCTCTTTCTTAAATTCAATTACGTTTCCCCTTGTTTTCATTCATTGAAATATTTTTGCAACTTTTGGATAGGATAGTTTTCCAATTGACGAATCATTTTTTTTTGTCTGTCAATGCTAAGTATGGAATTAAAGAAGAACGCACAAGTTAACAATGACTTCCATGTTTCATGTTTGTGAGGTAGATGATAACGTAAATGCTGTTCTCGGCAATCGTGATTCTCTCTCTGCATATATCGTTTTGTTGGAATTAGCCTCTCACTCTCGCGATATTTATAGTGATAATTCTATCTTTTTACATGTTGTTTTGCTCAGATGAAATAGAATTACAATTGCCGATTACTCTGTTTACGTTGGTATGTGCGTCATAAGAAATGCTTTTGTGTTTACAATACATTGATATATTTTGTATGCGTTCTGCCGAGGATGAGCAGGGAGGTAAAGTTCAGAAACGTGCAGTGCGCTCGCCACCTCGCGGATAGACAGTCGCCAATTAGACAGTCCGTCATAGAACTGGTATTTTTTCAGGACCACCCGCGCTTGTTTTGAATGGAATCCACAAAACCTAGGGCGTGAAGCCGGCACAAAAAGTCACGTTGTTCCTGCTACAAAGACTATTTCTCCCGGGGTGTGGAAAGAAAGCATCATTTATTGCACGACGCTGCTTCAATGATAGGCGTTCTTTCAGCGCCACCTTCTGGCAATCGTGAAAAATATGATTTTACGTAAACTGCGTCAACTCATAATGCAGTGCTATATTTGACCTTCTTTAGCACTCAAAAGAGATGCTTATGCTCTAGGCTAGGCCAATCTAAATTGCCCAAGAAGCAGACAAGTAGAGGCCATCAAAGCAAGGACCACCTGCGATTATAAATTACTTTGATCCAAACCTGACAGGTACATCCAGCCTCTGTGGCCCAAGGGCTTGAGCTGCCAACTTTACAACTGGGGAACCAGGTTCCTTGGCTCAACAAACACCCTGTGGTTCTGGGCAAACCACTTAACCTCCCCGTGCCTGAAAAATATTAATAAAAATGTGTCTGGTTCTCATGTAAAAAAGGCTGTTTCGTGTATAACGTTTCAGTGCCTTTGGGCCAAGCTCGCGCTGAATAAAACTGCAAAAATTAATTCAAGCAAGCACTGAAGACGACCCCCTTCAAGAAGCTTTTTGAACTCCCCTGAATACCTCGGGGAAGCCCTTCCCTTTCTACCCCCACCTCACCTTTCAAAAAGAGACCGAGCCCTTCAACCATAATAAAGCTCTCTCGCTAAGGCCCAGATTCTCAAAGGTTTAGCATCGGGTTAGAACTACTTTTATAATGCTAACACGAGGCCAAACATTTTTTGGGATTCACAAGCTAACACAAATTGGTATTTGTGTTGGTTTGTGTGGCAAAGTAACGCATAGCAGTGCAAAAAGCTGCTTTGAATTACTTTGCGTCAAGGGAGCGTTACATGGGTGATACACAGGCATACCTGTGTTACCACCTATGATTTGTTTATGCTAAAACTTGTTCTTAAAACATCTGTAGAAAGTGTGTAGCACCGAAAATTAGCACAGCTGAAAAGCAGGCGTTAAACGTGAAATGTTTTAATTTCTCCGTGCTTTTCTGACTTTACATGTGTGCTCCACTGTATACCACACACATAAAAAGTACGAGAAGCACTTCCACTTGTCTAGGCAGAGTATTTTGTACAGGAAGGATACACTTTCTATACAAAACCTATGCTAGACTCACGCACACACCCTAGCGCTATGGCGCTAGCATGTGCATGGTGCTCGGCAGCTGAAATCAGCGCCAGCACTAGGGAGAGGGGTGAGCCATTTTTATGTGAATATGGCACTCTCAGTCTCCCTCCCGACTATCACGCAATGCAGTGCAGCATCTTTGGGTGCTGCACTGCCTTGCCTGACACCTACAAGAATCTGGGCCCAACTGCTTTAGTAATAAAAGATGTGCTGTATTCTCTAAACAAGCACCTCCCTCAGTCCTCCTTTGAGGGTGCGGACCCTGTTCTCCACTCCAGACGTCTCACTGTTGCGAGCGGATGTAAGGCAACAAAATAAATATGACTGTGTACATCAGGGCCCAGTTATAAATTTGGGAAAGGAGTGTTATATCTAGTGCCATTTTGAACCACGTCATGCTCAACATAAGGTAAGTGTTTTCTTACTGACTTGCCAAGCGTGAATGACAGTTCCGGGTCAATGTCAGCAGGTTTCACTTTGAGTAGAACCTGCACAAAATAAATCTGCTCCCTTCATTTTTTTCTGTGTTACTCCAAAGTTTGTAAGCCTTGGGAGTAGTATAGTTAATCTACACTTCCCTTAATTAATTGTGTTACCACAAAATTTCCAAGACTTGTAAATGTGCCCCTCTGAAATTTTAGACAAATGTGTATTCTTTATATGTAGTCTACATTCTCCTTGATCATTTTTATGACAGAAATTATTTTTAATAATTCTTAATTTATTTACCAATACATGTTAAAACATATTTTAGAATTGTTGAAATAATATTGCGTTTCATGTTTATAAACAAAAAAATAATAAACAGTAAGATATATATTTAGGTATTCAAATAAACTATAAAATAATAATAATTCAATATTAAAAATACAGGTGGTAATAATACATTTATAAATGTTACATATTTCATAATTGGGTAAAAATAAGATAAAAGTTTTACTTTAAAAAACTTAGGAAAATCATATTAATATATTTTTTTTAAAATAAATGTATCAGAAATTAAATATACTTTATTACATTATTTATTTTAAATTATTATTTCATGTTCGGAGTTAGAAAAGTAAATCCTAATTCGACCAAATTATTATTACTTCAAATTTTGTGGCACTTAAAGTGAGAAACGTTTATTTGCTATTCCCTAGTTATTCTTTGTTACCAGAAAGTTTAAAATTTTGGAGTGAGAATTGTAAATCTGGACTCCCCCAAATGCATTGGTATGCAAGTGTATATAGGTCCTGGATTTAGAATAGCAAATCTGTATTCCCCTAAATTTGCTGTGCTACTTCGATGTTTCTATGTCTTGGAGTTAATATAAAAGTAAATATTCCTTCCCCCAATTATGTAATGTTGCCACAATATTTGTAGGTTTTAGAGTTAAAATAGTAAATCTGCTCTCCTCTAAAATTCTTTTTTTATGCAAATGTTTAGAGATCTTGGAGTTAGAATAGTAAATATGCACTTGTCCTCATTTACTGTGTTACTCAAATGATTATACACCTTATAGTTAGAATGGCAAATAATTTCTCCTTAAATTATGCTGTGTTACCCTCGGCCTTTGTAGTCCTTGAAAGTAGATTATTCAATCTGCACTTCTCTTAATTTATTATGCTCCCACGATATTTGTACATCTTAAAGTTAGAGTTGTAAATCTGTTCTCCCATAATTATGCTTTATTACCCCAATGTTTGTAAGTTTTTGAGTGAAAATAGTAAATATTTTCTTGCACCAATGTTTGTAGGTCTTGTAGTTAGATTAGTAAATCTATACTCCCCTAATTTATTGTGTTACTCCAATGTCTCTCAGTTTTAGATTTAAAATAGGAAATCTGCTCCATCCATTTTGTTCTGTGTTACCCCAGAGTTTGTAAGCCTTGAGGGAAGAATAGTTAATCTACACTGCCACCTAGTTTATTGTGTTCCTGTAATGTTTTCATGTCTTGGAGTTAGAATAGTAAATCCGCCCTCCCCTGATTATCCTTTTTTATCTTAATGGTTGACGGTTTGGAGTTAGAATATTATAATCTAGACTGCCCCAATGTACTGTTACAGCACAGCCATTAGCAGATGCCTCCCCAACCACCTCGTAAGCCACCAGCTCCTCGGCACCACACAATCAGGATTCAGAACCAACCACAGTACAGAGACAGCCCTCACCGCAGCAATAGACAACATCTGGATGATCTTCGACTGAGAAGAAACTGTAGCCCTCACCCTGTTCATTCGTTCAGCTGCCTTCAATATGGTCTCCCACCCCATATTGAAAAGACAAATACACAAGACTGCAATCAATGGACTCACTTTCAAATGGATCTGGCTTTTCTTAACCAGTAAACACCAAACAGTCAACATAATGTCTTACTCTTCAGAAACCTGGAACCTCATGTGCAGAGTACCTTAAGGGTCCTCTCTCAGCCTGACCTTCTTCCACATCAAAATGACTGTACTGACTGATGTCATTCGAGTACAGGACATCAACATACTCATCTTCGTCCGACCACACATAACTGATACTATCCCTCTCAGACAAACACCCAGCACAAAGAACAACTTCACAATCTGTATGGATGAAGGTCAACTGCTTCAAGCTAAACTCATACAAGACTGAAGTGATGATTTTTGGAATCTATGCATCATCGTGAGACTCTAGTTGGTAGCCTGCAGCCCTCTAATCCACTCACAACCTCAGCCCATATACTGGAAACCTTGGTATCATCATCAACAGCATGTTGGACATGTCCACCCAGGTCAATACCATCACCATATCCTTGTTCCACACTCTGAGGATGTTGAGAAAGGTGTAGAAGTAGCTACTAAACACCACAAGAAATGCCATCATCCAAAAGGTAAGGGCTATTTCATGGTTTTGGAGAGGTAGTGATAAAGGATGGTAGGGGACATTTTAGAGTTTAGGGAAGGGCAGTGGTAATGGGTAGTAAGGGTATTTTTATGGTTAAGGGATGGTTAGTGGTAAAAGGACGTAATGATACTTTTAGGATTTAGGGATGGGTAGTGGGCAGTGGTAAAGGAAGGTGAGGGTAATTTTAGGGTTTAGGGTGGGTAGTGGTAAAAGGAGGTAAGTGTAATTTTATGGTTCAAGGGTGGGCAGTGGCAAATGGAGGTTAGGGGGAAAATTAAAAAAATAGGGGTTTGGGTGCCTCTCCTCCAAAAAAACAAACAAGAAAATTAATGTTAATTAACTACACAGTGGCTCTTGTAGCTATAGTTAGGATCGTATTTCCATAGGAACTGGATTTTATTGGTTGATGAATAACTTTGGCACCGTTTAAAGAACCTTCATGAAATGTTCCCCGCAAAAACTGCTTCATCCAGTTCAGCTCCTTCCTGGAAAGTTTTGGGGTGATTTGTCAAGTGAGGACCAAGAAAAAAGGGGGCAGAGGGGCAAATGTGTTTCACCATAGCATTTCCTACAGAAACTTAAGACACAGCTGCACTCAAAGTGGCTCAAAATAATTACACCAAATTTGGCAGAATGCTAGATCTTGATCCAAACATCATGCTTTTTGGTGTAAATCAGTTCAGTAGTGTTTGATACATTAAGGTTCAGATTGTATAGATATATAGCTACCCAAAACTACAGAGGTACTCCAGGAGGACTACTGCAGGTCTGCTCAGTGAAAAATGGGATTTGATTAGCCGGTCTTGCGTGGGTCCTGTGGGACTGACCAATATGATAAGCTGGCCTCAATGGAGAAAAATGTTGCAGCCGTCATTTCAGGATTTGTGGATTCAGTCTTCATGTCCAGAAAAATAAATGGAACAATTATATGAGGGGGTAAGACAGGGATACCCTTACCATCAACCCCTTGTGGGGGGGACTTAAAATTGGGACTAATGCAGAACTCAGCACAAGCCCCCCATGTGGTCTCAAGGGAGGAGACCCGTGGAACAAATAAAATGTGGTACCATGCACAGCCCTCACCCTGTATAAAGGACTTTGTAGCGAGACAAGTACCTCACCAAACCATACTACACACAGCCTTCTCCTTGCAGAAGAACGTGAGTGGTGGGATGTCAATAGGCCACAGAGGTAGGTCCCGGACCTGGCCACAGTGCACTGCTTATTACTGTACATATTACATCACTTATAACATGTTCTATGACCTCATTGATAACATAAATACGACATCTGAAATGACATAATGTATGACAACATTGTGCATGGAGGGGCGTGAGTTATAGTAACTGGTGCATTTTAGTGGATTTCTTGAGTTTAAAATGTAATACTTGAAGTGACATTTTAACTTTAACCTTTGTATTTTTTCCATGAGTATATTTCTTCTAGTGTACTGTTTTTGGAATTACAAAGCTGTATCCTCCTTGGATCCGACACTCTAGCCAGAAGCAACCATCATGTCAAGAACACATCTACATACTAGATATACACTTTTCATCCAGGAGAAAGTCAGTAAGGGGCAATTTACAATAGCTCATTTACAAATGTATTAAAAAATCTCAACATCTCTCCCAAGGGGTTGGAGATTTAGAGCCTGATTACGAGTTTGGCCGTCCTACAGTGGATGGTGCAGCGAGCTGTACACTGTCGGTTGGCCCAACCTGCTATGTGACCACGTGCCAGATTAGAAGTTTATGCCTGATCTGGCGGGTGGCCCTGCGACAGTCTAACTGCGGCAGGCTGGTTGGCTCATAGAAGAGCCTGCCATGCAGACTGCCTCTTTTAAAGCGCCTCCTGCACCATCCAGCACCATGTGGCATACATGACACACTGTGCAGCAACTGAGGGTGCAATCAAGGGGGGTACTACATGTGTAGGGGGACCTATCAGGTCTCCCTTACTTGCCTCACTTCCACCCTTTTCATGACGATCTTACCGCCATGAAAAGTGTTGTGGTGAGACAACTTGAAATATGCTCAGCGATGCCGCTGTGGCACCACCATAATATTTCTGCCTCTGACCACTGTGCAAACACTGTGGGATCCTGGATTCCCTGCAGTCGCAGCAGTCCTGTGGCTGTCCGACGGTTGCCGTCGTAATACTGCAGGTGGTCCAGCAGTGTGGCAGTGGTCAGACCGCCACCATGGGTTTGGTGGTCCATAACTCGCAATCAGGCCCTTAGTCTAAGCGACCATTTCAACTAACTGTGAATGGTCTGCTTCATGGAATACTTTACTGGATAACTCATCAATGGCCCAACTATCAGCATCTGTTATTTCACTCAAAAAATGCAGGTGATAAAAACAAAGCTACAAACTGGAACTTCTAGAGAACACAAAAAGAGACTTTGAAGTGGCAAACCTACTACAGAGGATTGAAATGCTTAAAAATTAAATCTGCACAACTAAAAAGAGACATGTCACGATTTGGTATACCTCATCTTCAAACTCACCACTTCATAAATCTCTATGTAGAGATTCCATTCTCAGTATAGGTCCTGTGAGTAAACAGCATAAAAAGAAAAAGAGATTAGTAAGACAAAACATAGCATCAGCCAGCTACATCTCTTTCAGACATCAGACTAGTTATTGACTTTATTGGAGGACTCCTATTACCAGGTGAAGTAAACCGCTTGAACAAAGGCCTCTATTTCTGTCCTGTATCTAAGGAGCATAATACAGCCAACATGATGAGAGACATAAAAACCTTTGAAAGAGTCTGCAGACTTTCAGAATACTTTAAAAATAATTTGAATGGGAATCTGCCAAGCTACCTTCCACATACATCTAACAAGTTACGCCATCCCAAATCCTGAACTCTCCAAGGTGGTTGAAATTCTGTTCTTGATACATACATTTTACCCAGCAACAAACTTATAAAGGAATCAATACCTGAAAGGATTTTTGCTAGCATTACTAGAGGAGTAAGAAACGCTCTCTACCTTCTTCAACCTAGAATGCATGCCATTAAAAAACCGGCAGCCAATGGTGGTACAGTGGTTGCCATGAAGTTAAGTGATTTTATTGTAGAGGTAATAAGCCAACCAATGGATACCAACTCTTGAAAACTTTTAGAAATTGATCCTACAGAAGACTTGAACAAATAAAGTAAAAGCATTGTTATATAAACAGGAGCTAAAAATCTCATTGATGAAACAGCAGCAGATATACTTATTTATCTCAAACCAAGACCTGGGCAATTTTTTATGCAGTCCTCGGCATAGTTCACAATGTTTTGCTATGCAGAACTCCGCGAAGTGACAAAAAAACTCAGTTGAGTTCCGCAAGTGGCAGAGTGCAGTGCAAACTGCCATTCACGCTGATCTTCCTCCCACTCGGGTAGAAATTATACCCAAGCGGCAGCTCTCACTTGCTAACTTACCATTCGCGAGCAGAGAAAAACTCTGCTGCACAACTCGGAGCGGTGTTTTTTGCACTCCACCAAATTAGCAATCCTACCTGCTCCATCGTCTCTGGCAATAATTCAGCTACAGAGAGACTATCTTTATTTGTAGACCTGAACCTCCAGCCCACTGTCCAGAAACTTCCATCATTAGTTAAGGATAGCAGTCAGTTCCTTCCGATTATTGTAAAATTAAACCAGAACTACACATTTGATGATGACACTCTTCAGGCTACATTTGATGTAACATCATTGTACACCAGCATACACATGAGAATGGTCTTAAGGCATTCTCTGAAGCTCTTAATAACATAAATGTAAAAAAGCCATCAACAAACATGTTCACCAACTTTGCAAGAGTTATCTTTAAATCCAACAGTTATACCTTCAATGATATACACTATCTGCAGACACAAGGGACTTCCATGGGTACTCGGATGGCTCCATGCCATGCAAATGTATTCATGGGCAAATTAGAAGACTATATACTTGCTATTTCTAACATCAAGCCACGTGTATTGCTAAGATACATTGATAAAATATTTATAATATGGAATGTCAGAAGTAGAACATTGGAAGAATTTACAGCTTATATCAACAGTATCCATCCTAGCATCAAATTCACTACCAGCAATACTAAACAGAAGCATCATCTCCCTTTTATGGATCTTCTACTCATATTCTTAATAAAAACTTATATATATATATATATATTTTTTAAAGGTGCAGGTCGGGGGGAATGGCGTCCCCCGGGCCCAAAATGGTTCAGGGAAGGCATGGCCCCCCTTCCTAAAAAAGTGAAAAAAATGAAAATTGAAAAAAGCCAGCAACTCACCGGACCCCCGACCCCTTTCTCCACCATTCTGTAAACGTGACTCCTGAAATGCTGATGGTTTGGGGATGAGGTCCCCTTGGCTGCTGAGGGTCCTTAGGTGCCATCAAGGCCTTCTGTTGCCTCCAGTAAGCTCTATACAGTGGGATTAGTGGGAGGTGGTCAGAGGCCACACCACCTGCACCACCACTCTGCAAACATGCCTCTTGGTATACTGCTGTTGGGGATATGAGGTCTCCATGCCTCTAGATGTTACTCAAGACTAAAGTTGACTTTATCCCCCAGGAAGTAGTGCACCAGGAGGTGCTTTTGCAGAGTGGTGGAGAAAGGGGTGTGGTCTCTGATGACCTCTCAGCAATCCAGCTGTGTGGGTCTTATTGGAGGTAACAGGAGGGCTTGTTGGCCCCAAGGACCCTCAAGAGCCAAGGGGACTTCATCCCTTAACTAGTAGTGCACCAGGAGGCGTGTTTGCAGAGTAGTGGAGAAAGGGGGCGTGACCTCCAAAACCCTCTCAGCAAACCCACTGTGTGATACGTACTGGAGGTAACAAGAGGGATAGTTGGCCACCAAGGACCCTCAATAGTCAAGGGGACTTCACCCCTCTATTAGTAGTGTGCCAGGAGGCACATTTGCAGAGTGTTAGAGAAAGGAGGTGTGGCCTCCTACCAGGTCTCAGCTATCCTGCTGTGTGGGACTTACTGGAGGTAACAGGAAGGGTAGTTGTACACCTCATGTTGTCTCCAATAAGTCCCACAGAGCAGTACTGCTAAGAAGTCTTCGAAGGCTGCGCCCTCCTTCTCCGCCTCTCTGCAAACATGGCTCATGGTCCACTACTTGTTGGGAGATGAATTCCACTTTACTCCTTCGAGGCCAAGAAGCCATCATGATACCTCCTGTAGGTCCTACACAGTGCGATTCTGGAGAGCTGGTCGGAGGCTCAGTCCCCTTTCTCCACCACTCTGCAAATGTGACTACTAGTTAAAACCTATAGAAATTCACTGAAAAAAACCAAAGGTTACAGGGATTTTATAGTTAGGCAATGGAATTTAAAATCACATGGAAATTCACTGAAAAAACAAAAGTTACAGGGACGTTAAACTTAGGATCAGGTGTCACTCGTACAAAACCAGTTCAATTCAGCCATCATAGTTAGTGAGCTAACTATAACTCACACCCTGCAAAGCACTGCTTATGACCTCACATATGACATCACTCATGACATGGTCTGTGACATCACTCATGACATTTCAAATGACATCACTAATGACATAATTCATAGAATCTCTGATGTACCCACTCACACCCCATAGAAACGTTCCCATACCCATACCCACTCCAACTTCCATACTACCATTCTCAAACCCATTCACACACCCATCCACTCAGTAATTTGTAGATCAACACACAACTACTCACTCACCCATACAGCCACTCGCACACCCAGCCACTTACTCACCCATACAGTTATTAACATATTCACTCATACACCCATGCAGCCACAAACACACTGAGTCAGTCACCCATAGATCTACTCACTCACTGATACAGTCAATCACACAGCCAATTAGTCACCCATACAGTTACACATATACTCACTCACTCACTTACCAATACAGATACTAACGGGTACTCACTCACCTATACAGGCACTGACACAAGCACACACTCACCCGTACAACCACTCTCACATTTACTAATTCACCTATATAGTCACTCATATACCATCCTCACTCACCTATACTTCCTTTCCCATACCCAGTTTCTCACCCATGTACCACTGACAAATGCACTCACTCATGAAACAGCCATACATACACTCACTCACCCATACAGCCCCACACACATGCACTCACTAACTCATACAGCCACTAACTCGCCCACTTACACATTACCCACCCACACAGACACTCAGACACCCATAGAGGTACTCAGACAATCAATCACTCCCCGAAACAGAAACTCACATATCCACTCACATATCCATACATCCACACAGACTGATACAGACTTTCACAAAACCAGTCATACTGAAACTGAAATTCCAGAGATGGCTGCTGGATGCATGTGATAGACTATTTCCAGCAGTATTTTCCCGATATTGTTTAGTTTCCAGCTTGTTCCCAATTACCTCTAAGTGAAGATCAAAAAACTCTATTTCCTGTTTGTTTATATTACTACTGAAGGACAGGTTCAGATTGTTCACATTTAACTTCCTCACAAAATCACCCACAGTTTCCTCCAGTCAATTCCAAATGTGGAAAATGTCATCTATATATCTAACCCAGAGAATGAAGTGGGTGTCAAAAAGTTGGTTGTGTCTGACCATCTGTTACTCCCACCAGCCAAGGTATAAACCCGCATAACTGGGGGAGAAACAGGCACCCATTGCCGTTCCTGAGCTTAACCATAGGCCTTTTTTATCAAAAATACATGCATGAGTCTTTTCACGCATAAGCATATCACATGGTTGAAACTGTGCCACACCCAAACCCGTGATCAAGGAGACGTAAACCTCCGTAACATGTCAGGGAAGATGTTAATTTGTTTTGTATATTATTGAATAAAAACAGTTTTTTTAACTACTCTACGAGGAGAACTGTGGATTATATGGGAGTGCAACATCCACCAAATCTTGTTTAGATTTTTCTCGGCGTCATAAGCTGAACCAAACCACAGGTCACCAGAGCAAGCGGCTGGGGGAAAGTGTGAAAATGGTGATTGGATTATGTATATATATATATATATATGTATATATATATATATATATATATATTTCAAAACAATGGTGTCCCGTTGAAGAAGCACTCGGACCAGTAAGAAAGGTAACCAGCCTTAATATGAAGTACGGACAAAGTTCCATCCGCTGGCACATAGAGCAGCCTGCCGTCTTCACCGACGCGTTTCGAGTAGTCTCTTCTTCTAGGGCTTACAACGGAAGGTACGTGCTTCATAGCGCTCCTCCTCCAATATTTAAATGTTCGCCCTGAGTAGGGTTGCTTGAGCAAATCAGCATTCTGGGAGTTGGAGTGCTTTAATTAATGAGTGATCTCGTGCACAATTACTGCTGGATTAGAGCCTGGCGTGGCCCCCAGTGGATAGAAGAGTCCTCAATCTTGCCTTACTGTCCCGCATTGTGGTAGGTGTATCCTGTCCACGCGGCCCCCTATGTATATTGGGGTGGTGCTTCGTCGCGACTGGGCAGCCGCCTATTATTTCAAAACAATGGTGTCCCGTTGAAGAAGCACTCGGACCAGTAAGAAAGGTAACCAGCCTTAATATGAAGTACGGACAAAGTTCCATCCGCTGGTACATAGAGCAGCCTGCCGTCTTCGCCGACGCGTTTCGAGTAGTCTCTTCTTCTAGGGCTTACAACAGAAGGTACGTGCTTCATAGCGCTCCTCCACCGATATTTAAATGTTCGCCCTGAGTAGGGTTGCTTGAGCAAATCAGCATTCTGGGAGTTGGAGTGCTTTAATTAATGAGTGATCTCATGCACAATTACTGCTGGATTAGAGCCTGGCGTGGCCCCCAGTGGATAGAAGAGTCCTCAATCTTGCCTTACTGTCCCGCATTGTGGTAGGTGTATCCTGTCCACGCGGCCCCCTATGTATATTGGGGTGGTGCTTCGTCGTGACTGGGCAGCCGCCTATTATTTCAAAACAATGGTGTCCACTGGGGGCCACACCAGGCTCTAATCCAGCAGTAATTGTGCACGAGATCACTCATTAATTAAAGCACTCCAACTCCCAGAATGCTGATTTGCTCAAGCAACCCTACTCAGGGCGAACATTTAAATATCGGAGGAGGAGCGCTATGAAGCACGTACCTTCCGTTGTAAGCCCTAGAAGAAGAGATTACTCGAAACGCGTCGGCGAAGACGGCAGGCTGCTCTATGTACCAGCGGATGGAACTTTGTCCGTACTTCATATTAAGGCTGGTTACCTTTCTTACTGGTCCGAGTGCTTCTTCAACGGGACACCATTGTTTTGAAATAATAGGCGGCTGCCCAGTCGCGACAAAGCACCACCCCAATATACATAGGGGGCCGCGTGGACAGGATACACCTACCACAATGCGGGACAGTAAGGCAAGATTGAGGACTCTTCTATCCACTGGGGGCCACGCCAGGCTCTAATCCAGCAGTAATTGTGCACGAGATCACTCATTAATTAAAGCACTCCAACTCCCAGAATGCTGATTTGCTCAAGCAACCCTACTCAGGGCGAACATTTAAATATCGGAGGAGGAGCGCTATGAAGCACGTACCTTCCGTTGTAAGCCCTAGAAGAAGAGACTACTCGAAACGCGTCGGCGAAGACGGCAGGCTGCTCTATGTACCAGCGGATGGAACTTTGTCCGTACTTCATATTAAGGCTGGTTACCTTTCTTACTGGTCCGAGTGCTTCTTCAACGGGACACCATTGTTTTGAAATAATAGGCGGCTGCCCAGTCGCGACGAAGCACCACCCCAATATACATAGGGGGCCGCGTGGACAGGATACACCTACCACAATGCGGGACAGTAAGGCAAGATTGAGGACTCTTCTATCCACTGGGGGCCACGCCAGGCTCTAATCCAGCAGTAATTGTGCACGAGATCACTCATTAATTAAAGCACTCCAACTCCCAGAATGCTGATTTGCTCAAGCAACCCTACTCAGGGCGAACATTTAAATATCGGAGGAGGAGCGCTATGAAGCACGTACCTTCCGTTGTAAGCCCTAGAAGAAGAGACTACTCGAAACGCGTCGGCGAAGACGGCAGGCTGCTCTATGTACCAGCGGATGGAACTTTGTTCGTACTTCATATTAAGGCTGGTTACCTTTCTTACTGGTCCGAGTGCTTCTTCAACGGGACACCATTGTTTTGAAATAATAGGCGGCTGCCCAGTCGCGACGAAGCACCACCCCAATATACATAGGGGGCCGCGTGGACAGGATACACCTACCACAATGCGGGACAGTAAGGCAAGATTGAGGACTCTTCTATCCACTGGGGGCCACGCCAGGCTCTAATCCAGCAGTAATTGTGCACGAGATCACTCATTAATTAAAGCACTCCAACTCCCAGAATGCTGATTTGCTCAAGCAACCCTACTCAGGGAGAACATTTAAATATCGGAGGAGGAGCGCTATGAAGCACGTACCTTCCGTTGTAAGCCCTAGAAGAAGAGACTACTCGAAACGCGTCGGCGAAGACGGCAGGCTGCTCTATGTACCAGCGGATGGAACTTTGTCCGTACTTCATATTAAGGCTGGCTACCTTTCTTACTGGTCCGAGTGCTTCTTCAACGGGACACCATTGTTTTGAAATATATATATATATATATATATATATATATATATATATATATATATATATTATCTACTGGCGGTCGCCAGTAGATAGTTATAGTTAGGACCGTGTTCCATAGGAAATCTGAAAATTCTATTTTGAATAACTTTGGCGCCGGTTGACGAATCCTTGCAAAATTTTCAAAACTAATCGGGCGCTCCGCTCAGCTCCTACCCTGAAAGTCTCGTGGTGATTCATCAAGCGGGGGCCGAGAAAAAAGGGGGGTCCCAAAACGCGTTTTCCCCATGCATTTTCCCATAGGACCTTTAGTCGAAGGTACAGCCCGAACGGCTGGACGGAATTACTTGAAATTTGGCAGAGAGGTAGTCCTCAGGTCAGGCATGTGCCTTCTGCATATATGGAGTCAATCTGTTCAGTAGTTCCTGAGAAAATTGCAATTAAAAATTCATAAATATCTATAGGCGCGCACCGTGCGCGCACCGTGTGCGCACCCTAACGTGCTCGAGCGTAATTCTGATTGGTGGTTACATGTCAGTCAACATTCGAATCGGTTAAAATCAGGAAGTGTCGGCTGCCATTTTGTTTGTTTTGTGTGCGACAAGGAAAAAGGAAGGTGGCGAACGTGAAAAGGGGGCAGGGTAGAGAGTTTCTGACCCCCTAACCTTTGTGAGGGGGTCCCTGAAGGACCCCGAAGGCTGAAAAAAAAATGTAATTTTTTTTTTAAAAAATCGCGGGGTGTGCACACGGTGCGCACATGGTGCGCGCACGGTGAAAAACATTTAAAAAAAAAAAAACATTTTAAACGAGCCATTCCATATTACAGGATACAGTCAATCTATAACTATATACATAGGTATTTTATTGTAAAATAAATATATAAAAAATATAATAATACATACATAACTTAGCATTTAAAAAAACGTACAAATTCACTTAAAAAACCATAGGTTTCACAGACGTTATAGTTAGGAATTAGCATTTAAAAAACCTTGCAAATTCACTTAAAAAACCATAGGTTTCACACATGTTATAGTTAGCTGGGCATTTCACTTGTAACAAAACAATGAAATTCCCCCGATATAGTTAGTTCAGATAACTATAACTCGCGCGACCGCCACTCTATCACAAGGATGATGTCATGAGTGATTCCACTGACCATGTCATGAGTGATGTAATATGTGACGTCATCAGCAGTGGATTGCGGGCACGCGAGTTATAGTTATCTGAACTAACTATAGGGGGAATTTCATTGTTTTTTTACGAGTGAAATGTCCAGCTAACTATAACATGTGTAAAACCTATGGTTTTTAAGTGAATATATATATATATAACCTACTGGCGGTCGCCAGTAGGTAGTTATAGTTAGGACCAAGTTTCCATAGGAAGAGCATTTTTAGTTTTGCTTATAACTTTGGCGTCGTTTGATGAATCTTCATGAAATTTCCAAACTAATTCTTTGTTCATATCAGCTCCTATGTTGAAAGTTTGGGGGTGATTCGTCAAGGGGGGGCGGACAAAAAAGGGGGGGGTCCCAAAACATGTTTTTTCCAAGTTAATTTCCTTAGGAAACTTTAGACAAGGCTACAGGTCGAACAGGTGAACAGAATTACCCCAAATTTGGCAGAGAGAAGGGTCTTGGTCTAGAAAGCACGCTTTTGTTTATTTGGTGTAAATCCGTTCAGTAGTTTTGGAGAAGTATCGAAATTTACAGATATCGATATTTGGGAATTCTTCCTTCTGATTGGCTGATTCATTACGACCACAAGTTTGCTGCTTATTTGCTGCGAGCGGTTGCAACTAGGAAGTGTTGGCAGCCATTTTGTGATTCTGTTGAAGCGAGTAAGGGGAAAAAAGGGCAAAAAGAGTAGGAAAGAGGATGGTAGGAGCGCTGTGATGTCTGTGGGGTGGTCAGGATGTGCTATACAGGGAGTGTGAAGTGAAGTATTCACCCCTAGCGGTGTGAAAGGGCTGTTTTGACCAGAGTGAGATGGTGCTGAGGTGAGGTGCCTGTACACTCGGGGATGAAATCGTGAGCTGATTGCTGTAAACTGATGTGCTCTGGGCGCTGTAGCATACTGGCCGCTGTAGCATAGCAGTGAAAGTGGTGTTAGTATGGATTTAGACTATAGTGGGAGTGGGAAGCAAACTACTCATCCCTACCGGTCTGAAGACTTGAATGGAGTGTTTTAGCAAACAGGAATAAAGAAATAATCATGAAGAATATAATGCAGAATATTGCAATGCCACAGAAGACAAATGGTGAAATCAGGTATGTTTAAGAAAGTGGCTGTGTGGGATAAAGTGATGGAGTCTGCAAGTTATATAAAAAGTGTCTCTATGTAAGTGCCATAAATGGAACCACTGGTGCAAGAGCTAAGGCATCCAGCTGAGGCAAACTCCAACCGCTTCTGCTGTATTCAAACCTAAGCTTCTGCATCAGTCAATTCCACAATACATGTTACAGTTCCATGTGACATAAACAATACCTATTAGACATGAATGACTGTAAATTCTAGAATGAAAATAAAGGTAGGATACGATTACCACACTGTGCCAACTAGTTCCTAAACAATGCCGTGTTTTTTGATTTTGAACGCCAGCTCGTGAGCAGAGGCTGAGAATGAGCTAATTTGTGTGAAAGGGCTTCGTGGATAACAGGCAGGCAGAGAGACGTGTGTACAAAGAAAAGATATGGGTTCAAAATGGATGTCGGGTTTAGGCTAATTTAGCAAGTAAATAGCGTATTTGCACAGGCCATACATCATCCATCCCTGGTTAGTGTGGAGACATAAGGGCCAATAATGAAAACAGAGTTCAAATGCCTAAGCATACTTAGAAAGTTATTATATGAAAATAGTTCAATTGAAGTGTATTAAAAAATGTAATAGGAAAAAGTCAAAAAAAGTTGGAAAAAATCAATCCAAGAATATAGTGAATTTCTTACAAGTCTTGGAGAATGCAGTCCGGAAGTTCTTCAGTGGCTTGAGATGCGTACTGTTCAAAGAGGTGATTGTTGCCGTCATGTGAGAAAAGCGTAGCGATCCAATTCATATCCTCGAAGGGAGAGTAATGTTCCTCGAATGTTGGAGCAGCAATTTGAATTGGCAGGCAATCTGCGATGTTGTCAAAGGTCGCACATTGCAGGAGATCTTTGGCGGTTGTGTAGAAATCCCATTCCGCCAGGATACATTTTTGCGTTGCATCCGCCATTGCTCCACTGCTTGAACAATCAAGTTAATGGTTTTCAAGATACTTTATTACCTGCTGGATATCGGGAGCGTTTGCTGGGATGTTGGCAAGGCATAGATCGATTTGCCAGTCGATTCGGCAAGTTTTGCAATAAAAAGATGGTTGCACGCAGATTGTATATGTGTAAATAAATGTCTTGTTGTAACTGGCCCCGATAATAGATAGAGGTAGGCAGCTGAAAAGTCGTTTAATTTTTTCACGGTATTGATGTAGCTTCACGTAGAGGCGTATTCTGTCGGACATGCTTGTTACCACAGGGAGCGTAGCCATTTTCAACAAGCTAAAATAGTAGTAGGATGGCCGCAAACAGAGCAAAAACTATGGACACTGTTGCTGTTATTTCAGAGATGATCGAATGAGTGAAGTCTGGTATTAGACTAAAAACAGTTGAAAGTCTGTGAGAAGGCCGGAGGAGACAATGTTAAAAAAGTGTGCCAGACCTTAAATGTCAAATGTGTTGAAAATTGTGTAACAATTCATAAAGTGTAATGGGAGGTTCGTATTTAAAAGGAAGTGTATTTTACTTGAAGTTCGTGCTATCTGCAGTCGAGAAATTACTTTTGGAGCAGTGAGGGACACTTCTGTTTGAAACAAAAGCACTTTCAGTTTGCTCCGTTTAATAAAATCTGTTTTCAATGTAGGTATTGAAGGCCAAGTTGAACTTTGGGAGTTACTTTGTGTGGGTGGGAATAGAGATTGCCAGAGGAAGTTATCCGGTTTGAAACACTAACGACATACGGTATGCCAGCTCACATTGTGTAGCAGTCCATGTTATTAAGAACGAGATAACTGCTATTAGAAAGCTGTGTGAATGATGGTCTGATGTGGGAGTTGGCGTGCTTTTAAGAAAGCACGCACGATTGGGGGCTGTAAGCTTAGAAGCGTCGTGCAGTTGGACTTTCTTGCATAGTAATGAATGATTGCCTTTGTGGTCCCGCTTTTTACCTGTGAGAAAAACGTTGGTATCCTTTTTAAGACAACAATATGTAAATGGGAGAAACCACTGCTTGTGACTAAACGCGCCACCTTATATAATCACATACAACATGACAAACAACATGCACACCTAGCAGACTCAACAAAACTACGTACCGTAGGAACCGTGGCTATCCATGTACACAAACCAAATATAGCACTTCTGCCACACAATGTAGAATGTGGGGAGAGATGGGAGCAAAGTATGTGCGAAGGTGGCAAGTGATTCTCAATTATAAAAGTATACAATGCAAAGTGTTGAGGGGATGTGCCGGACAGACTTGAGTATGCAGAGCATAGACATGTACATGTCAACATACACTGATGGTCTATTGAGTGAGGTGGACAGTGGACGCAACCATGATAGTACAGTCAGTAGGGAAGATTAGGAAAACATAGCGCGTACGTGCCCGCTCACCCCCCCAAATCTTTAGCATAGTGGGCTGGCTCGGCGTATGCAAGGCTAGCGTAGGGGTATGAATAAAAGGCACGTTTCTCTTGGTGTGGTTCTCTTCTGGAATGGCTAACATGTCTGTCAGGTCTAAGCAGCATACACCACCATGAGACTAACGCTGTGAGCGAAGGTGGCTGCGGGAATAATGCTCTCAGCCTGCTGCTACCCAGAAACCGTCATGGCCGCTGCAACGTACATATGCACCACAGTTTACCTTTCGACACCGTCGTATGTGAAAAAGGGCCCATCACGTGCAGGCGGAAGCTCATGGGCCGAGGTATGCGAGCTGGAAAGGCTCCTGAGATCAACGCTGGCTACCGCGGCACAGGCAGACAGTGCCCAGCCAGAGGCCCAGCACCGTGGAGTGCTCTGTATACTACTAACACAATAGTCCAACAGGTACCAACAGTGGAACGGTGTCTTGATCCCACAATGGACGATGTTAGAACTGCATCTGAGAGTACAGATGAAGGCACTCCTTTCGACCAGCTGTAACCAACTCTAGGTCCCAACAGTGGAACGGTGTCTTGATCCCACAATGGACGATGTTAGAACTACATCTGAGAGTGGAGATGAAGGTACTCCTTTCGACCAGGTGCAAGCTACTCTAGGTCCCAACAGTGGAACGGTGTCTTGATCCCAGAATGGACGATGTCCGATATTACCTGCTGCTTGGTTTTCACAGAACTCCCTCCATTGAGGTGCATCAGACTCTGTGCTTCCGTAGCTAATTGCTGCACATGATCATTGGGCTTGGCTGACTGCAATCAGTGGAGTACACCGCGGTACAGCAGGTCCGAACAGGGGAACGGGGTCTTGATCCCAGAATGGACAATGTTAGAACTGCATCTGAGAGTGCAGATGAAGGTATTCCCTTTGACCAGTTGTAACCAACTCTAGGTCCCAACAGTGGAACGGTGTCTTGATTCCAGAATGAACGATGTCCGATATTACCTGCTGCTTGTTGGTTTTCAAAGAAGTCCCTCCGTTGACGTGCATCAGACTCTGTGCTTCCGTAGCTAAGTGCTGCACATGATCATTAGGCTTGGCTGACTGCAGTCGCTGGAGTACACCGCGGTACAGCAGGTCCGAAGAGTGAAACGGTGTCTTGATCCCACAATGGACGATGTTAGAACTACATCTGAGAGTGGAGATGAAGGTACTCCTTTGAAACAGGTGCAACCAACTCTACGTCCCATCAGTGGAACGGTGTCTTGATCCTAAAATGTACGATGTACGATATTATGTGCTGCTTGGTTTTCACAGAACTCCCTCCGTTGAGGTGCATCAGACTCTGTGCTTCCGTAGCTAAGTTCAGCACATGAATTTTGGGGTTTGATGATTGCAGTCGGTGGAGTACACCGTGGTATAGCAGGTCCAAACAGTGGAACGGGGTCTTGATCCAACAGTGGATGATGTTAGAACTGTATCTGAGAGTGGAGATGAAGGTACTCCCTGCGACCAGGTGCAAGCAACTCTATGTCCCAACAGTGGAACGGTGTCTTGATCCCAGAATGGACGATGTCCGATATTACTTGCGGCTTGGTTTTGACAGAACTCCCTCTGTTAAGGTCCATCAGACTCTGTGCTTCCGTAGCTAACTACTGCACATGATTATTGGGCTTTGCTGACTGCAGTCGGTGGAATACACTGTGGTACAGCAGGTCGGAACAGTGAAACGGGGTCTGGATTCTGTGATTGAGGATGTCAGAAGTTAAAGTTTGTGATGATTTGTGTCTACCTCCTCCGATCAGGTGCAACCAACTGCGTGCTTCCGAATCCAACGGCACGTGGCTGTGAGGCGTTAATGACCACTGCCTCTGGCCTACACTGTGGTCAGCAGGGCTCACAATTCAGATCGAGTGGTGATTGTTTAATTATAGAATCCAGTAGACAACTAACTACAATGTCTATTGAAATATACACAATAGCCTTTTAATATACTTGCTTGAAGAAGTTTTTTAAGATGACTTATATGTCTAGTACAATGACCAAATGCTTCTTGGTAGTGGTAAAGAACACTGAATAACAGTGTGCACAGTGGACAGCAGAGATCGCAATTCGAATTGTTTTGATTTATTTATTGCAGAGTTTCGTGTAATTTATGTTGTTGTATTTTGTGAAGTGGAAGTGAGAAAAGGTATTCATGGAAGACTGTGCTCACTACTGCCTTCAATTTACACGGCAGACAGCAGTGTTCACAATTCAGATTGAGTCGCTATTGTAGATGACGCAGTCCTGTAGACAAAAGACATTGCTCCAATGCGCTCTGTTCGCACCACACATATGCATCATCACAGGGTCCGCACACGGTTTTTGTTGCTTTGCGTCTAGCAAACTGGGCAGCTCAAGTCAACGCCACATGGCTGTGGGCCCTTGCTGACCACTCTCTGGCCTACACTGCTGACAGCAGTGTTTACAATTCTGATCGAGTCGCTATTGCAGATGATGTAGTGTTGTAGGCAACAGACATTGCTCCTAGTACGGCCCGTCCGCAGCATGATTTATCGCTAGCTGTGCACATGCTGAATGCTTTTGATGTGGCTATCCAAGTGCACTAGAACTGATGGACCCTTTATGATACAATCTTTTTGTGTATTATTTCAGATCTACTGCCTGTTTCTCAGTATACCACAAGTTATGGTTCTTTTACGGTAGAATATTTTGTGTATTATTTCACATCTACTGTCCCTATCTTACTGCAGCACAAACTATTGACCCTTTTGTTATTGAATCTCTGTGTGTGATCCAATGATTACTGTTGTAGTTGATGCTAGCAGCAACCATTCCCTGAGGACTGGTTTACACTCACCCCACACGCATCCAGCACAGATGTCACTGGATATGTGACCCTTGTAATAAAAAGGAGTCGAGCGCACATGCCCGTACCCACTTCCACTATCTATCTGTGTCTGTGTGTTCATTATCTATGCATGATACTGCCCCTGGGTCGTACCACATTACATTGTGCTGTGGACAGCGTATACAACCATGTTACCTCTGGCAGTGGGGAAAAGTTCTGTTATGTAGCTTTTAGATGCATGGCTATCACAGGTGGAAGGCTACTTTACAGACCATGAATATTGATGAAGATGATGGTTGCATGTTGTGTGTAGTGTCAGATATGTGTACATAGCAAAAAGTTTTCAAAAAAGCTCTGTAAGCAGAAGAGGAGTCTCTCATCAAACGCTGTAGAGAGAATGGCTAAAATGGGTGGGGTCCTCCAACTGTTACAATGGGAAATGTTATGAACCAATCAAATGCTTTTCTTTAAGGTCACATGGCAATCGCGCACCGAGCGCATAAGGAGGCCGCACCTGGCGCGATTTTGAGAAAATATTTCCATATTATAAGTTTAATACAGTTAGAAATATATAAATGTTTAAAATATTTTAGATTATCGCTTGTTCTCAAATAAACTTTAAACTTATTTAGATATAGTTTTGAGACAAAAAAAACCCTGGGGAATGGCGTTCCCGGCGCGACACCATACGTCTATGATGTAACACAGGGCCTGGTAGTGTGCACTCGTCGCATACGCAACACGCAGTGGGCGTGACCCCATACGTACATGATGTAAGGCGAGGCTTGGTACCGCGTACCCGTCTCATACCAAAGTAGCAGCTGGCACGACCACATACGTATATAATGATGTTACGCGGAACACGGTGTCACGAACCTGTCAGATTCGAAATGCGCATCCTTTACGAGTTTAGCAATATGGCAGATAGGATTCAGGTGCTGATGGAGCTTGGTACACTACCGGTACGGGACTACAGTTTTCTAAAAAAAAACGAAAAAAACAATATATATACTTTTTGAGGAAGATATAAAACATTACATATTTTCCAAATGAAAAAAAAAGGATATTTGTGTTCCAAAATATTACAAAAAAATAGAAAAAATATAGGTTTAATAAATATTAAAATATGAAATTAACATTTAAAAAACCTTTGAAATTCACTGAAAAAAACATAGGTTTTACAGACGGTATAGTTAGGAATTAGCATTTAAAAAACCTTAGAAATTCACAGAAAAAACCATAGGTTTCAGAGACGTTATAGTTAGTTGGACATTTGACTACTGGCTTATTTCAAATCATTGTATTCATTATTACATCATAATTACATACCAGGGAGAGGAAAAATACAATTCTTTGCCGTATACCTTATACTTTGTCATCTCTGTTTTTTAAAGAATTTAATTTTGTTTCATTACATGTTCTTGTTGATATTGTTTATATTGCTGGTCACATACATACACATATTCTATAATTCAATAGTGAAGTGGCTGTCAATAGTCCTGACAATAATGAGATTGTTGGACAAACACAAAAACTGTGTCCAGAATGCCTGCCTGTTCAGAACGCCTCTCATGGAATTCACTTGAAGCAGACCCCGAGTTGTCTGAGCATGGAATGGGGCCTCCACCACTTCTCCATAGGGAATGAGGGCAGTGGAAATAGTAATTTAAAGAACAGAAGATACAGGGAAGGGAGAGGAGGCAGGAACACCAGGTGTTACCAAAAGGTGGCCTGCTCCCTCCTCCTTGGCTGACCCAAGCTGTTTGCCAGTGCCCTGGGGCAGCTTGCATTTGCATTTTATGAACGTTCACAAGTAGGTGTTTAATGCAATAGAAGTGCGCTTAGCTGTGAAGGGTAAATGAAGCCTGGAGCGCTGTATCAAAGTGTTTTGACACGTTTGGGAAATGTTTGAGGTGACTCTCCCTGACCTTCTAGCAACTTCCTACCCCTTTTCCCTTGACCAACTACCTCATCACCTCACTTGCAACCTACTACTGATGGGAAATATTTCACAAGAAAAAGTGAATAAAGCTGTGCATCATCCCGGGGAACATGATGAGGAGACCGATATGTCACATTTGTCATCAGATCAAACATCAATTGTGAGAACAGCACCTGATATGCATAAACAAAGTGAAGCAGCAATGCTCGCACCCTGACTTTTATCTGATAATTACAAGTTGTCTGCCTGTCTCTATCACAACTATCTCTATTACAGCTAACCCTCAACACATGGCGCTTAGCACGCGCCCTGAAGCAGCCTTGATTCAGCATATTGGATCTACAGAAATCACCATATGTAGATGTGAAGAGGGGGAACTCTGCATTGCTGTAACCATTATTTACTTAGAGATGTAAAATTGTGCTTATTTGTAATTCAGTTCAAAGATATTCTCTCAAACTGCCTGTTTACGCTTTTTAAAGTATACTTATTCTCACATTCATTTGTCTCACTCACACTCTTGAGAACTGAAGCTAATGTCTATTAATGCTTGGGGCTCCCGCTCAATGAGTGAGTCTTGAGGGTAGGGGCACACCTGGACTTTTCTGTTAACAAGCTAAAATTGCTTATTCTGTGGCCAAGTGTGACCTATAAGTTGGTTTTAAATAACTAGAAACAATAAAAATCTACCTATATATTGTACTGAAGTGGATCTGGAGGATTTTCTTTGCTTCCCTACAGCAGTTAAACATCTTTGCTCTACAGTGTACAAAGTATTACTATAACCGCTTGTATATTTTCTGTATATCCGAATGTATTTTCCAGCGTCATTCCGCTTATGCAACTTGAGATTTGGATACTGTAGAGTCCACAAATATTGTAACGAGCTTTATCAAAATAAAACCATACATCTTTCAATCATACAAAAGGTTATTTTGATTGTCAAGCATATTTTAACTAGCAAGCTGTCATTAAACACAAGAGAAGTCATTGATTTGGCCGAGTGCTGGCAGAAATAAATGATTGCACCCACATTTTGGTAGGGGCAGTGCCACCCTACATCATACACTACCACTGTATGCCAGGGGATGTTGACACCTCTGGCTGAAGCATGTTGCCCCCTTATCTTAGGCCATTGTTTACATCCTGTACATACCTAACTACCTAAAGACAAGCAATTTCCTGGCATAGCGCCAGGGAGTAGGGTTGACTAACAGGGTAAATGAAGCCTGGAGCGCTGTGTCAAAGTGTTTTGACACGTTTGGGAAATGTTTGAGGTGACTCTCCCTGACCTTCTAGCAACTTCCTACCCCTTTTCCCTTGACCAACTACCTCATCACCTCGCTTGCAACCTACTACTGATGGGAAATATTTCACAAGAAAAAGTGAATAAAGCTGTGCATCATCCCGGGGAACATGATGAGGAGACCGATATGTCACATTTGTCATCAGATCAAACATCAATTGTGAGAACAGCACCTGATATGCATAAACAAAGTGAAGCAGCAATGCTCGCACCCTGACTTTTATCTGATAATTACAAGTTGTCTGCCTGTCTCTATCACAACTATCTCTATTACAGCTAACCCTCAACACATGGCGCTTAGCACGCGCCCTGAAGCAGCCTTGATTCAGCATATTGGATCTACAGAAATCACCATATGTAGATGTGAAGAGGGGGAACTCTGCATTGCTGTAACCATTATTTACTTAGAGATGTAAAATTGTGCTTATTTGTAATTCAGTTCAAAGATATTCTCTCAAACTGCCTGTTTACGCTTTTTAAAGTATACTTATTCTCACATTCATTTGTCTCACTCACACTCTTGAGAACTGAAGCTAATGTCTATTAATGCTTGGGGCTCCCGCTCAATGAGTGAGTCTTGAGGGTAGGGGCACACCTGGACTTTTCTGTTAACAAGCTAAAATTGCTTATTCTGTGGCCAAGTGTGACCTATAAGTTGGTTTTAAATAACTAGAAACAATAAAAATCTACCTATATATTGTACTGAAGTGGATCTGGAGGATTTTCTTTGCTTCCCTACAGCAGTCAAACATCTTTGCTCTACAGTGTACAAAGTATTACTATAACCGCTTGTATATTTTCTGTATATCCGAATGTATTTTCCAGCGTCATTCCGCTTATGCAACTTGAGATTTGGATACTGTAGAGTCCACAAATATTGTAACGAGCTTTATCAAAATAAAACCATACATCTTTCAATCATACAAAAGGTTATTTTGATTGTCAAGCATATTTTAACTAGCAAGCTGTCATTAAACACAAGGGAAGTCATTGATTTGGCCGAGTGCTGGCAGAAATAAATGATTGCACCCACATTTTGGTAGGGGCAGTGCCACCCTACATCATACACTACCACTGTATGCCAGGGGATGTTGACACCTCTGGCTGAAGCATGTTGCCACCTTATCTTAGGCCATTGTTTACATCCTGTACATACCTAACTACCTAAAGACAAGCAATTTCCTGGCATAGCGCCAGGGAGTAGGGTTGACTAACAGGGTAAATGAAGCCTGGAGCGCTGTGTCAAAGTGTTTTGACACGTTTGGGAAATGTTTGAGGTGACTCTCCCTGACCTTCTAGCAACTTCCTACCCCTTTTCCCTTGACCAACTACCTCATCACCTCGCTTGCAACCTACTACTGATGGGAAATATTTCACAAGAAAAAGTGAATAAAGCTGTGCATCATCCCGGGGAACATGATGAGGAGACCGATATGTCACATTTGTCATCAGATCAAATATAAATTGTGAGAACAGCACCTGATATGCATAAACAAAGTGAAGCAGCAATGCTCGCACCCTGACTTTTATCTGATAATTACAAGTTGTCTGCCTGTCTCTATCACAACTATCTCTATTACAGCTAACCCTCAACACATGGCGCTTAGCACGCGCCCTGAAGCAGCCTTGATTCAGCATATTGGATCTACAGAAATCACCATATGTAGATGTGAAGAGGGGGAACTCTGCATTGCTGTAACCATTATTTACTTAGAGATGTAAAATTGTGCTTATTTGTAATTCAGTTCAAAGATATTTTCTCAAACTGCCTGTTTACGCTTTTTAAAGTATACTTATTCTCACATTCATTTGTCTCACTCACACTCTTGAGAACTGAAGCTAATGTCTATTAATGCTTGGGGCTCCCGCTCAATGAGTGAGTCTTGAGGGTAGGGGCACACCTGGACTTTTCTGTTAACAAGCTAAAATTGCTTATTCTGTGGCCAAGTGTGACCTATAAGTTGGTTTTAAATAACTAGAAACAATAAAAATCTACCTATATATTGTACTGAAGTGGATCTGGAGGATTTTCTTTGCTTCCCTACAGCAGTCAAACATCTTTGCTCTACAGTGTACAAAGTATTACTATAACCGCTTGTATATTTTCTGTATATCCGAATGTATTTTCCAGCGTCATTCCGCTTATGCAACTTGAGATTTGGATACTGTAGAGTCCACAAATATTGTAACGAGCTTTACCAAAATAAAACCATACATCTTTCAATCATACAAAAGGTTATTTTGATTGTCAAGCATATTTTAACTAGCAAGCTGTCATTAAACACAAGGGAAGTCATTGATTTGGCCGAGTGCTGGCAGAAATAAATGATTGCACCCACATTTTGGTAGGGGCAGTGCCACCCTACATCATACACTACCACTGTATGCCAGGGGATGTTGACACCTCTGGCTGAAGCATGTTGCCACCTTATCTTAGGCCATTGTTTACATCCTGTACATACCTAACTACCTAAAGACAAGCAATTTCCTGGCATAGCGCCAGGGAGTAGGGTTGACTAACAGGGGTTGGCTGGCCAAGTCTACATACTGGAACACTCAAAGGCAATCCAGTCCTCGGTGCGGTTAATGGAAATGGAGGTGATTCTCTGATCTGTGATACATATTATATATACTAATTACCTACTGGCTGTAGTTAAAGTTAGGTCGGCTTTTCCGCTGCCGAAGTGGTTTTTGGTTTGCTAATAACTTTGGCCCTGTTTTCATGAAAAAAAGTTCATACACTTCAGCTCCTTCCTGGAAAGTTTCGGGGAAATCTATCAATCGAAGTCTGAGAAAAAAGGGGGAGGCCAAACGCAAAATCCCCATGCATTTTCCATAGACTTCTTTAGACATGGCTTCAGCAAAATCTGCACCAAATTTGGCAGGAAGCTAGATCTTGATCGGCAGATCGTGCTTTCGGTGATTTGGTGCAAATCTGTTCAGTAATTGTATATTTGGTTGGATGTGCTTATGTGATTCCCTCGAGGGTCCTGGAGGTGTCCTGAGAGAACGCAAATTTTAAAGTGATGCAATTCAAGATTTTATCAGTGATGTCATGTGAGATGTCATCAGTGATGTCATGAGTGATGTCACTGACCATGTCATCAGTGATATATTATGTGAGGATCTTAAGCAGTGCATTGCAGGGGTGTAAGCTATAGTTAGCTCATCTAACTATAACTGGTGTAGTCTCTGGTTTTGCTCGAGTGAAATGTCAGCCTAACTATAACCCCTGTAACCTTTGGTTTATTCAGTGAATTTCTAAGGTTTTTTTTAATTCTAATTTTTAATTATAACATCCCTGTAACCTTTGCTCTTTTCAGTGAATTTCCAAGTTTTTTTAAAATCGATTTTCTAACAATAACATCCCTTTAATACTTTTTTGGGGGCAAAATTCCAGAATTTCATAAAAAAATATTCTAAAGTGTAACCTGTTAAAATGTTATTTCTGCGAAATGAGTATTGTATAGAAATGAATCCTGCTTCTGTATTTATTAAAGAACAACTGACTGTCTTGTACAACACCTCTGTTGTACAAACATGCTGGAGGAGTCTTTTTAGTAAGATATTAATAAGATGTGTTTGAGTGGATTAACAACTATGTTTTTTTTCTTTTTTTACCGTTGTGACGTCTTCGCGATCCCCATGACACCGCCGTGAAGAGCGCATGTTTTTCAGAAACTCTAAAACACACATAAGGCATATTTCAATCAATGTTTGACTTTAGTTGCTTACTAATATGCTCTTTAAATTTGTCTCTCTGTAATGATTTTTCAATAAAACCACTTCACTGGACTCTCACTGGGTGGATCGGTGTCTGAGTGGGTCTCTGATTGGATCCATCAGTGTATTATTGGGTCTTTGAGTGGGTGCATCAGTTTCTGCGGGGATCTGTGAATCAGTGCATCACTGTCTAAGTGGGTCTCTGAGTCGGTACATCAGTGTTTGAGTCAGTCTATAAGTGGGTGTATAAGTATCTCACTAATTCTCGCAATGGCTGTATCACTGTCTGGATTTATGAGTGACTGCATGCATCATTGACTGAGTGCATAAGACTCTACTTGGGTCTGTCAGTGGGTGTGTTACTTTGACTATGTCTGTAAGAGGGTGTGTAAGTGTCAGAGTGTGACTGTCAGTGGGTGTATGAGTTTCTGAATGGGTGTGTCACTGGGTGCATAAGTGTGTGTATGGGTAAAACTGAGGGTGGGTGGGTGTGTCAAAACAGATTTTTTTTTCACCACTATTCATGAAGACGCCCTGATCGCCGTGATTTGGGTATGATGTTACACAGGGGGTTGCGCTGACGATCACAGCATCTTGGTGCGGGAACAAAAAAAATCTATTTTTGAAACATAACTTGTCAATAAAACCCCCATTTCTCAAACATGGGGTCAGAGTATCTCTTCCCTGATCCCTTAAATCAGTTTCAAATACATTTTTAGCCCCTGGAAACCATTATCCGATCAATAAAATGGCAGCCGCAGCTTTCTGCTCAGGTTGCAGGTAGCCAGACATGCACACCATTCCTGTTGGCGTGGGTGCATTTGTGACTAACCACGATGCGAAATATCCTTGAACACAGATATCATTATATTTTTCTTCTTAAATTTCTCCACAACTACTGAAAGGATTTACACCAAATAACAAAAAGCACAATCACCGTAACAGCATCTACCTTTCTCAATAGGTGAGTGGCGCAGGAGCATCTGATTCCAGTAAAGTGAAGCAGATGTGAGCCCGCTGGGCCCCAGGTGTCACGTATATGCGCTGAGGCTAATAGAATGAAAGAAATTCCCTCACTGGAAAAAAATAAGTGAAGAAAGTCAATAAATACACATAACTAGAAAAAAGAAGAGGAAAAAAAGAAATAAAGAAAAGAAAAGAAAAACACATGGGGAGAAGACAGCACAGCTCAATAGGGTGTCCACTACACCACACTAAAACACGCCAATCTGCAAGGGACAGGACAAAGGTTCTGTCCCTTGCAGATCGCAGGCCAACTGACAACACGCCCAGGCAGGGCAAACTACTTCAAGATAAGCAACCATGAGCACCCAACCTCAAGCAGGCACAGCCGGCGCTCAAGCAGGCACTGCTAATCTCCAGGCAAGTGCAGCAGCATGACCCCAATTCCATAACCACAAATCAATGACCCCACTCCTTCTGTTTAGCAAACTTGCCAACCCCGCAACAGTGGCCCCATGCCGGATAGGGCACCTCAACCAATATTTTAGGGGCACGAGAGAGACAGATGGGGTGGTAAAGAGATCTCTGCTGATATATGACGCGGTGGAGAACTCTATGACCTCTTTGAAACACTCCCAAATACCAGAGACGAGAATGACTACGAGGCTGCAATGGCAGCATTGGACTGACATTTTGACCACCAGCTCAACCCAGACTTTGAAAGCCTCAAGTTACAGCCGGCAAAGCAGTCCGAAACTGAATCAGTGAACATGTTCTAGGCATGACTGAGGCAGCTAGCAAGTACATGTACGTTTACAGTTCTAAGAGAGGAGATAAGGGCCCAAGTCATCCAGGAGTGCAGATCAGTATTACTCAGGCAGCTAATCCTTCGCCAACCCAGAATGTCATTGGACAACATCCTTCGCCAACCCGGAATGTCATTGGACAACATCCTTGTACTAGCCAGGTCACCCGAGCTGTCAAACACCGAGTGGACGAGATGGAAGTCGCCCTTGCAGGAGCGCCACCATGTCATACACTCCCCGGCCTGTCCAGGTCAAGGAAGAGAGAGTTGAGGACATTCACAAGCACCGGAACCCAACCCGCACCAGCACGAAGGCACAGACCGGAGAGCCTTGTGGGATCTGCACAGCCGAACAATCCACAACAGGCTCCTGCTACGCCAAAGGAAAGGTCTGCTCCCAGTTTGGAAAGCAAAACCATTTTGTGAGGATGTGCAGGAGTGGTAAATCCTGGTCAGCTTTCACCAAGCCACGTGGGTTCACACCAAATATCTGGCAGATGTCAATCAATGACCACCACACCCAGGAAGAGAGCACGTCACAAGGACCTGGGTTTGACACAGAGGGCGAGGATGAAAACGTGTTTGTCATATCCTTCGCAAGCCGGGCTGATAAGGGAGGGCGACCTTCCCCATGTGCTCCATCAAGGTGACCGGTTCCACAATACGAGTGCAGATTGACACCGGGGCATCGGTGAATGTCATGAGAAACTATCACTGCGCGCCCCACTCTCTCTCACAAAGGCAAGACGATACACCTATGGCGGGACACGCCCACTCCCCATATGAGGAGTGATTGAAGTGGAAGTCACCAGCGACAACCACACAACATTGGCAAGATTCCACATCACAGAAGGGAAAAAGGGCACCCTTCTTAGATGCCACATGGCAGAAGACCTGGCTTTAGTCTCCTTTGCGAACCACGTACACGACTCCCATGCTGATGCCATCTTGTGAGAGTTCCCACAACTATTCGAGGGCCGTGGCAAACTCAACGGTAAGCAGTTCAAACTGCATATTGATTCCTCCATCAGACCGATGGCTCTGAGGCACAGAAGAGTGCCATTTCACTTATGGCCACAGGTAGTAGCCAAACTGAAAAAGCTCGAAGATCTGGGCATCGTTGAGCGCGTATCTGGCCCAACCCTATGGGTTTTGCCACTGGTCATTGAGCCGAAACCCAAACAGCCCAGGGCCATCTAGCCATGCGTGGACATGTGCCTCCCCAACCAGGGCGTCAAGAGGGAACTAAGACTAACGCCCCGATGGAGGACATCATGGGGGACCTCAACGGGGCCATGTGGTTCTCAAAGCTCGACCTGAATGCTGGATATCATCAGCTGGAGCTTGCGCTAGAGAGCAGGTACATCACCATGTTCTCCACCCACGTAGGCCTCAGGAGGTGCAAGAGGCTGAGCTTTGGGATGTCATCGGCTGCCGAAGTGTTCCAAAACACCATCAGGGAGACCCTGTCCAGCCTGCAAGGAGTCATCAACCTCAGCGATGACATTCTTATGTTTTCAAGCAAACTGAAAGAACACCACACGCATCTCCGAGCCACTCTCCAACGCTTGGCAGACAGTGGCCTGACTCTCCACAAAGCAAAGTGCTCATTCTACCAAGAGTCAGTTGACTTCTTCAGGTACATCCTTCTGAGGGAAGGACTACAAGTAGATTAGAAGAAAGCAACAACTATCCGTTCGGCCCAAATCCCCACCACACCAACTGAGGTCTGCAGTTTCTTGAGGATGGCCACCTACTGTGGCAGATTCATACAGAACCTGGCCTCTCTGTCTGAACCATTACGAACCCTCACACTCAGTGGAGCAGCCTGGGAGTGGACCACGGAACCCAACACAGCCTTCCAGGCAATCAAGACCACCCTAACTGACAAGACAGTTATGGTGTACTTTCACCCTGGCAGGTGCTTTGAACTGGGCATGGATGTAAGTCCCGTCAGCCTAGGGACTGGTCTCCTCCAAGAAAGTGGAAGCGACACGTGGGCACCTGTTGAATATGCCAGCCGTTCCCTGTCAGACACAGAAACCAGATACACCCAGATCGAGAGGGTGGCCCTAGCCATCAAGTTGGCTTGCCAGCACTTCCATCTGTACCTCTGTGGGCAGGAATTTTGAGTGGTAACTGACCACAAGCTGCTGATTCCCCTGTTTCCCCAGGATAGAACAGTGGGCAGTCCAACTGCAAGCATACAGATTCAAGGTCGTGTTATCCCCCGGGGCCAACAATCCAGCCAACTATCTATAACGACACCCTGACATGATGGATCTGCAAGAGCTGAACACAGAAGAAGAGCACATGAATGCGCTCATCAGAATGGTAACCCAAAAGGCATGCCCCAAGACATTGACGCTAGAGGAAATTTGCCTGGCCACAGCGCTGGATGAAAACCTGACAGGAGTCAAGGAAGCCCTGCTCACCAGAGGAAGGGTGCACTTCCTGGATGGGCCACATGCGCTAAATCCAGAGGACCATGGACGAGACAGCAACTATGGAGGGTCTGCAGTGAACTCAGTGAAGGGGAGCACTGCGTCGTGCTGCGCAATCGTGGTTCCGAACAAATTAAAAGACCAAGGTGTCAAATTGGCACACGTTGGAAACCAACGAATGGCAAAAATAAAAGCACGCCTACGCTGCAAGGTGTGGTTCCCTGGCATGTATGTCATGGTGGAGTAGAATATCCGGAGCTGCCACTCATGCACGATCATGGGTGGTGACCCCGCTCCAGTCCCAGTCATCACAGAAGAACCCAGTGAAACACCTTGGTCCAGAGTGAGCATCGACTTCGGCAGCTTCCCGGATGGCTGCAGCACTCTGGTACTAACGGACTCCTATTCAAAGCTCCCCATTGTGGAAGTGGTCGCATCCACAACATTCTCGCAGGTCCAAGCTCCCCTTGCACTGCTAGGCCTTCCTGAGGAGATCAAGTCTTATAATGGGCCCCCATTGTAGGGATGACAGTTCCAGGAGTATCTTGAAGGAAAGGCCATTCGACACCGGAAGATCACCCCACAAGGGACCTAAGCATATGGAGAGGTCAAGCGCTTCATGAGGACTCTCAACCGGGCATTGCACATTGCAGTGGAAAGAGGGGAGGATGCAGAAAATTACTACACCAGTTCCTTGATGCATATTGGCAGACCACAAACAGTACCGCCCGCTGCTCACCATCCCACCTGCTCTTCAGGTGGGTCCCACAAGACAGCATACCGACTGACCCTGGTTGGATCCCCATGGAAAGGGACAGCACAGCTGTGCGGGCCCAGAGGGAGAATACCAACCATAAGGCAAGTCTCGCCTGAGGGGCAGAGACACCCTACTTGTGTGTGGGCGATTATGTGGTAGTGAAGTGTGGAAGGTCATCAGCATCAAGGGGACCATGGTCTAAGCACAGAGGGGCACGCGGGTGGTCACCCAGAACATCTCCTGGTTTAAGAAAGTGCACGGGTCCCGCCCAGCCAGCCAGGGATCCCCGAGTGATGGTCTGCCACTCTCACCAACTCCCATAAGGAGCTAAGAAGAGACACAACCAGCACAAGCCGACAGTACACCCTATCAAAATGCCCAGAGTGCTCCATTGACATGCGAACCGGCAGAGGCAGCATCCAGTTCCAGCTCCTTGAGCCAGAGGTATGATCTCTGGCCGAACCCTGCACCCAGTCAACGGCTCAGAGACTTTGTGTGCGTTTTACCTTAAGCATGAAGTTAATGTGATTGGTAGCTGCTAAAAAAAAGGAGGGATGTAGTTTGTTGCCACTGCACCACTCCTCAGTGCGGGCTCACCCCAAGGAGATACATAAATGGCGGAAGTCCGCTCGAGGTCTTTTCCGCCATACGGAGAACCACAGTGTGTGCGTCCCATCATTCCTGGGATTCGGGGTAGGCCTCACCCTCCCTCTACCACAGGTTACCTCCTTTTACACACCATAATGGTCTCTGAATTATGTGTAATAAACCACTACATGGGCAATTGTGTGTTCTGCAAATTTCTTGAGCTGAATTTGAGTATTATGTGTTGTGCTTACAACCATGCTATATGGTGCAAGGTGCAACTGGATATGTACTCCATCCATTCCGCAGCATAGTCTACTGCCAGCACCTGCTCCTCCCACCAGCCCATATGTAGATTCACATAGCTGGGGGTGAAGCAGGTGCCCATCGCTGTTCCTCTTTGTTTGTACTGCTGTTTTTCAAATAGGAAAAAATTATTTTCCAAACGCCACTCCATCCTGTGGCGTAACATTTGCATATGCTCGTATAGGATAATGTGTCCTTCACTTAAGAAGTGTTTAGTTGCCCTCAAGCTTTGCTGATGTCTGATGCTCGTGTCTAATGCTGATACATCTAAAGTCAAAAATACATATGACTCTTACCATGTAACGTCATGGATTTTTCTAAGGAAATTACTGGTGTCTAGTAAAAATGAGGGTAAACTCCTGACATGTTCCTGTAAGAAGTAATCAATGTATTTGGAGGTTGTCTCAAATAACCCGTGCATGGCTGATATTATTGGTCTGCCCAGGGGGTTGGTGACATTCTTATGGATCTTTGGAATGAAATTCATAATTGGGACTATGGGATGGTCTATCCGCAAATGTTTTTTATTCTTCCAGTGTTAACATACCCATCCTCCTCCATCTCGATAAGTTCTCATGAAACTTTTTCTTGATTTCATTTATGTTACTTTGTGACATTTTGCAATAACATGATTCATCATTGAGTTGTGAGTAGGCCTCTGCTTTATAGAGTGTTAACAGCCACAACACTATGTTGCCCCCCTTATCGGATTGGCGTACTACTATATCTCTCCTAGATCTTATCTTTTCCATGTCAGCATGGCATTCTCTTGAATGTCCAACATTCTCTGTCCTGTATCTTCTGCTTTATTCCACTGATAGTCTCTTTAGGTCCGTTGTCACTAAGTCTGAAAAAATTTCTAACCCATCACTAGGTATGATTGGTCATCATGAGTGATGTAATATGTGAGAGTATAAGTAGTGCATTGCGGAGGCGTGAATTATAGTCAGCTCTCAGCTGAATTTTTCTGGTTTTGTATGAGCAAAACCTGAGCCTAAATATAACATTTTTGTAACCTTTGTTTTTTTCAATGAATTTCAAATGCATTTTTTTAGCCATTTCCTTACTATAATGTACCTATAACCTTTGGGTTTTTCATTGAATTTCTAAGGATTTTTAAGTGCTAATTCCTTACTATATCATCCCTGTAAACTTTGTTTTTTTTCAGTGAATTTCTATGGTTTTTTTTCAAGTATTGTCACTTTTGCAGAATGGTGGAGAAAGGGGGCTGGGCTGCCGACCCTCTCTCAGGAATCCTGCTGTGAAGGACTAACAGCAGTTACCAGGTTGGCTTCTTGGCCCCCAAGGTCCCTCAGAAGTACAGTTGACTTTCTCCCCCAATCACTATTGCACCATGAGCTCCGTTTGCAGAGTGGTGGAGAAAGGGGGCGTGGCCTCCAAAGAACTCTTAGCAATCCTGCTGTGTGGGACTTACTGGAGATAACAAGAGGGGTAGTTGGCCCCCAAGGACATCCTTGGGGGCCAACTACCCAACTATTAACTCCAGTAAGTCCCACACAGTGGGATTGCTGAGACCTCGTAGGAGGCCATGCCCCCTTTCTCCACCAGTCTACAAACGTGCCTCCCGGCGCACTACAAGTAGGGGGATGAAGTCGCCTTGGCTATTGAGGGTCCTTGAGGGCCAACTAGCCCTCCTTGCACCTGCAGAAAGACCCACACAGCTGGATTGCAGAGAGGTCTTCAGAGGCCACACCACCTTTCTCCACCACTCTGAAAATGTGCCTCCTGGGGGATGAATTCCACTTTAGTCCGAGGCCCTCAGGAGGTAAAGGTACATCATCCACCCACCACCAGTGCACCGAGAGGTGTGTTTGCAGAGTGGTGGAGAAAGATTGTGTGGCCTCCGACCATCTCTGAGCATTCCCACTGTGTGGGGCTTACTGGAGGTAAAAGGAGGTCTTGTTGTCTCCTAACGACCCTCTGCAGCAAAGGGAATTTCATGCCCCAACCAGCAGCGTGCCAGGAGGTGTGTTTGCAGAGTGGTGGAGAAAAGGGGTGGGGCCTCCAGCGAGTTGCTGGGCTTTTTTGTGTGTTCATTTTAAAGGGAAGATAGGCTGCATTACCCTGGGCCTATTTTGGCCCCGGGACCCCATCTCCCGGTGCCAGGCATGTTAGAATGGGGAGGGGGTTGCATGGCATCCCTCTCTGGGCGTATGTTAGCCCAGGGGTCCCATCACCTGGGTCCTGGCCATTCTTTTTTTTATTGTATTTTTTTAAAAGAAATGTGGTCCCTCTTCCCCAGGCCATTTTGGGCCCTGGGGACCCAATACCCTGGAATCCAGCCTTTTCTTTTTCTTTTTAACTTTATATTTAAAGGAAGGAGTGGCCATTTTTAGCCCCAGGTACCCCATCTCAGGGGCCTGCCCCTTTCTATTATTTTTTAAATTTTTATTACAAGGGAGGGGGCCATGTGGCCCCAGGGAGCCCATGCCCCGGGGCCCAACCTGTAGTGTGGGTGCCCTGATCCCATCCAGGGCACCTACTTTTTAAATGCGGGGGCCATGGGGGAGCCTGAAGGCCTCTGCAGTCCCCACCACCTCCTCACCTCCTGTGGGAGCCAGCATTGCTTTGAGATTGAGGGAGCTGCTAACATACAATTTGTCTGCTTCCCTGCTCACTTGACATTGGGCAGGGAAACAGACATGCTCTGCTTTCAGCAAGTAAGAGCATTTTCGGAACTCGCTTGCTGAAAGAGGAGCACTGTTTGCTATGACTTGGCAGGAGCGGTGCTCCCAAAAAGCCATTGCAAACTGCAATGTACCAGGGGGTGGGCACTCGGGGACATTGCTGGAGCTGGCCCTGGGGGGTGGCTGTCCCCAGGGCCATCTAGTGCCCCAAGAGGGGACGCCCTCCTTTCTATCTTTTAGTTCAGGGGTGAGGGTGGTCCCCTAGGCTACGGGTGGCCATGGGCTCTGGGGAGGTAGCAGTCCCCAGGGTGCAGGGGTTGCTACAAGGGCAACACGTGCCCAAATAATGAAAGATGCCCAGGGGATTTGGTGGTCCCCAGGGCTTTAGGGGAGCGCCTCCTACATATTTACAAATGCCTCCGGGACCTGGCCCACCCAGGGGCCAACAATGAATGAAGCACAGGAGTACACTTTGTTTTGTTTTAATTTTCAGTCAGATCCATGGATCCTGCCGAAATCTTTAAGAAAAATTATTTTTATGGCCCTAGGGGGTCCAGTGGGAGGCTCCAAGATGCCTATGGGGTCAGGGTATTTCAACCTGCACCCTTTTCCTTTTCTTTTTACATTTTACTTTGACTCAGTTTAACCAAGTCCCAAGATGGCTGCGAACACTTCCTGGTTGAAGTGTTGGCAGCCAATCAAATTTCAGTAATGGTCTCAGTGAGCTGTTGAGCTCCCAGTTATCTATATTTTTAAACTTAAACATCTCTGAAACTACTGAACATATTTACACTAAATCACAAAAAACACGCTTTCTGGACCAAAATCTAGCTTTCTGCTAAATGTGGTATAATTCCGTTCAGCAGTTCAGCTGTAGTTGTTTCAAAAAATGAAAAATCCCCATAGACATAACATTGAGAAAACACATTTTGGGGCCCAAGTTTTTCTCGGCCCCTGCTCGACCCATCACCCCAAATCTTTCAACAAAGCAGCTAAACCAAAAAGGGGACTTTTTAAAAAGACTTTGCCAAGTGGCGCCAAAGTTATTGGCAAAACAAAAAATGATTTTCCTATTGAAACTATGGTCTAAACTATAACTACCTACTGGCGACCGCCAGCAGGTAATATATATTAACAGTTGACTGTAAAGCATACTTAATTTTAGGGAGCCTGGATGACTACTGTTGCCATGCAGAATAGAATTACAGGCAGTCTTTTTTTTAAAATGTTAGTTTAGATGGCATCACCTACCACTTGTAATTGTACCTCCAGAAAATCAATTTTGCATGCACTCCATTTTACAGTCAACTATATATTGTAGGGATTCGTGTTAAAAATTGCAACATATTCAATCAACGATGCCTCATTTCTATCCCATAGGATGAACAGATAAATCATCAGTGATGCACACCCACATTGGGATCTTACACTCCGTCCATGCAATTTCTTTCTGCTACCTGCCCATATGGATGTTTGCAGACGTGAGGGAGAATGTTGCCCCAAGTTTGTGCCTTGCTTCTTAAGGTATTTATTTTGTCACAGAGAAAGATGTGTGTTAAGCAAAAGGAAAGCATTGTGAGGAGCATTGTAGGATATTGTGCAAATGCCAGGGATCTTGATGTTAAAGAATAACGGCATGCCTCTATACCATAATCATGGGAGAAAGATGTTATAGAGCGAGAAAACATCCATTGGTATCATTATGTAACCATTCCGCCGGGGGATGTTGTTGACCTTGCATAAAAAATCATTGGTGTCCTGTATGTGTGATGCAAGTCCGGTGACATAACTGCATGAAAATAGATTCATAAACATGGCGCTACTCTCTAACAGTGACCCCATCATGCTGAAATTTGGCCTCCCTGGAAGGTTTTGAAAATCCTTGAGCACCTTCGTGAGACAGTGGATGATCGGTGTCTTGGGGTGATCAGTCTATAAATATAGAGGTTCTTCATACGACAGTAGCCCCTGTTCAGCCCATTCATTAAGCATGGCAGGATATTCCCTTTGGTGGTTACAGTTGGGGTTACTTCTCAGTTCTTGGTAGTATTCCTTCACCCTCAACTGCCTTGCCATACTGGCTGATGTTCAAAATGACAAAGTTGCCGGCTTTATCTGAAAAATTGAGGATGATAGATCTGTTGTTCCTCAATGCATTTAACTCGCTCCAATCCTGTGCCGTGAATTGATTATAATTCCTTCATTGTTGTACTGCTCTCAATTTATTGATATAATCTATTAATAGTTCATGGAACAGATCCACCCGGTTCCCAGTTGGCAGTTGCGGTATAAATCTACTTCCAGGTTTCAGTCCAGTATCAATGGTGCAATCTGTTAAAAATCCCAGTTGATTGAATAAGGGACTATCAACTTCATTAGATGCTACCATGGGGCCACTTGTCAAATCTCCCATATCAAGGCTATTCATCTCCAATATGTGTGGAATGTTGCCAATAGAAAAATAAACAGAGCTTGGGGCAGAATATCCAGTGCTGATGGTTTTCCCAGGGCTCTTCACTGCAAAATGCTTGCACAGCTTTCATTTCCTGACACATTTGTAGGAGTCTATCCTCAAATTGACAAAGTCAGGTCCTATCGAAGGCAGAAACGTAGACCATAATTTAAAATCTTTAATTGGCCTTCTGTGAGGGGAATGCCTGAGATCATAATCACAGTGTTATCCGCATCCCCTTTCAATCCATTAAGAAGTGCCAGTCTTGTGGTTCTTTAGTCACTTTCACCTTTCCTTTTCCTTTTGTCCCTCCTTGTTTTGCATTGCCTTGCCCTCCACCTCGATTTTGCCCCCTGCCTCATTGAGGCATCACCATCCTCAGGAGCCGCATCACTTCCTGAAAATCTAATTTGTCTCTATGTCTTTTATTGGCAGAGGACCCTGGTTTGGAGCTGTCTTCTGTATCTCTGACATTCGTGATGTTGCAACCAATCTTGTTCAATCTCTCTTTGGCTCTGAAGGGCTCATTTTTCCGAGTAAATGTATAGATCCTCCCAAATCGGTAGTCCTACTTATCTCTGTTAAATTTGCGAGCCTTACACATACGTGTCTCCTACTCATGCTTCTCAATGTGTTCCTTCATTTTCTTGAGGAGTGTTTTATTTTCCTCCTGTTCCTTAACTGTCTCAACTTCTTTCATGAGTAGATCTATAGTTGCTGTTTGCACTTCCATATGATGCCTTGCATGGGATATATTCATTTCCATGAGCCTAAAAGAGCAGCCTTCCATGTTGGATCTCCATTCCTCAAACAGATCGGTATCCATATCCTCAAATGTGGGCATCACAGAAATACACAACCCAAGTGGTATCCTTTTGCATTCAATATATCTTGTCAGTGATGTCATCTCCCACAATTTTTTGGATTCTGCAATTCGTTCTTTCTCTAATTCTCTTATTATCACCTGTGGTGTTCTTGCAGCCCCTGTTCTTTCTTGGCATATTTCAACATTCGTTGTTGCACCACTAAATACATCCAAAGCCAGTGTCGCCTATTGGGCTATTTGTTCCGCCATCACAGATGAACAGGTCCCGCCTCTTTTAGTCAAATAAAATCAGGGTCACCCCTCGACCCTTGCCTCCCAAGAGTCCTGTACCTAGTTTCAGATGTTGACCCTGACTTTCTCATAACCATCAGTAATCAGATATTTTCTCTAGGATATTTTTCCAAAAAATGGAAGATTGCTTCTATTCTTCTGCTTCTGAAGAAACCAAATATGGATGCAAGCAATCCCAGTAACTACAGACCCATATCTTGTCTTCCTCTCCCTACTAAGATGGTGGAAAAGCCATGAATACCGAGCCTTCACAATTTATCCAGGAACATGATGTTCTGGATCCATCACAGTTTGGCTTCAGAAGTCAGCACAGTGCTGAGTTGACTCTGATCACAGCCACAGAACATGTTAGAAAAACATTGGACAGTGGAGGCAACGCTGCCTTAATTCTGTTGGACCTCTCGGCAGCCATCAACACAGTGAACCATGGCCTTCTAATTAAACATATTTTTCTTTAGGCAAAAAGGGCAAGGCCCTTAAGCTTCTTCAATCATTTCTTTCAGACAGAGAACAATTTGTACCTGTGGAGTACGGCAAGGATCATCATTAAGTCCAACTCTCTTCAACCTGTATGTAACACCTCTAGTGCTACTGATTTAAAGCTACTGTTTCAAGGTAGTCTCATATGCTGATGACCCCCAAATTGTGAGTCTGTTATAGAAGATCTAGAGAGGACTGTGGCTTGTTTCCATGATTGCATGCAACAGATTGGAAGTTGGATGTCAAATAACGGTCTGAAGCTGAACTCAGATAAAATCAAGGTTCTGCTCTTTGGCAATCGTACTTCCTTTTGGTCACCTAAATGGTGGCCCCAGGAATTGGGAGCTCTCCTGACCCGACCCCTATTGCTAAAGTAATACCTTAGGAGTTCACTTTGATGGGAAAATTTCCTTTGAAGGACATGTTAATGCCATCACTTCATCTTGTTTTTTAATGTTCAAAATACTCAGAAGAAACCTTTTCCCATTTATCCCCATGGATCTGCACAAGACAGTGATCTCTGCACTTGTCTTTTCTAAAATTGATTATTGCAACGGATTGCTCCTTAGTGTGCAGAAAAAAATCCTGCACAAGCTCCAAATAGTTCAAAATTCGGCAGCAAGACTACTTCTAGGGATATCAAAATACAAATCGGATCCCACACTCTCCCTTTACTCCACTGGCTCCCAGTGAGGAAGCGGGTGGAGTTTCAATCTCTTTGTATAGCTTTCAAAGCCATGCACCTTGAGTGTCTACAATCCATAGAGCAGTTTTTTCCAATGGTACACTCCTTCAAGACCACTAAGATCACCCTCTTTGTTTAATGTGGTTGTTCCCAAAGTTAAGAAAGCCACCTGGGGTGGCAAAAGCTTTGTTGTGGCAACTGCAAAATTATGGAATTCTATGTCCCTGAGCTTAAAAAAAACCAATAAATGTATTACCCTTCCCAAAGACCCTCAAGACATGGCTGTTTAACAAATAGTTATGGTCACATTGCTTCATTGCTTCTCTGCCTATTGTCTGGCTGGTTACCTTTTTTCCTGGTTTTCTTTCCTCTACCAGAATATCTCAGCGCCTAGACACCCACGGGTAGTGGAGTGCTTTATAAATTACAATTTCATTTAATTTCATCATTTATGTGTATGTCAATTCAATGTCACAATTCTCTATTCGTTCACTATTTCGCAAGTACTGAACAGCAAATCTCACTGTATCAAGAACAGGACATGCAGTTCAACGATACGGCTGTGGTCGGTGTTGGTAAATCAAAGAAATAATGTGCAGCTGAAGAGTATTCTCCAGTCCACAAGGAAACCTTTGCTTTAATTCCCACTCAAAACCGATTTGCTTTTATTCTCGGCCTGCTGGCCGCCTGTGCACAGGATCACGCATAAACATTCCTTGATAGAAACCACCGCTTTTGGGTGATTCGTCTGCACTTCCCCCATAAATCCAACAGAGGTGCTACTCAATATTCAGGTGTTCATTCAATGTTTATTTTGCAATTTTCATTAAGCAGCAACACCCAACATGGAACACCAATGCGTTTCGGCTTGCGACTTCAGTTGAGTCCCAAATAATATGCAAAAAAAAGAATAGGGGCAGGGTAGGAATACCCTGACCCCCAAGCCTTGGGGTTCCCCTAGGACCCCACTTTGGCTTAAAAGCAGTTTTTTTTAAATTGCCATGAATGTTACATATTTGCAAATTTGCAGGACAAACAAAACAAACTACAAGCATGGACTCCCGCATGTGCTTTTAAATACCCCCTCCAGGACCTCGTCCCAGGGCCATACCACAACAATAGGATAGGATGCATGTGTCCTCCTCCTAGGGTTTCTGAAAGCCCTGTGGACTGCCATCTCCCCAGGGCATTGTTTTTTTATATATGTGAGAGTGCCCATGTGGCACCTCCGAGCACCCAGGACTGCCATCTCTCTGGGGCAAATGTTTATAAAGTAATGTAGGAGGAGCCTGTGGGGCACCCTTGCAGCCCTGTGGCCACCACCTCCCAGGGGATAAGTACTGCAATGGAGGGGGCTGTATAGCCCCCCTCCTGGAGCCATAGATTCGCTCTGGGGACCACCATCTCCCAGGGTCAGTGCCTGCTATGTTCAAGGGTGCCTACTCTGGGACATAGCTATTTGCTGTGGCTTGGTGGGAGCTTTAACCACTCCTGCCAAGTCACAGCAAACAGTCTGTTTTCAGCAAGCGAGAGCTGTGAAAATCCTCTTGCATGCTGGAAAAAAAGCTTTCATCTGTTTCCCTGCCAGCTGTCAACTGAGCAGGGAAACAGACAAATTGCTGTCACACACAGGGAGCTGCATGTTTAGCCGCTCCCCATATGTGAAAGCAGTGTTGTCTCCCGCAGGAGGCAGAAAGCTGGCAGGGTACCATTGCACACTGGGAGGCCTGGGGAACCCAGGGAACCATGGCTGGGCCCTGGGAGATGGGGTGTCAGGGGGGAAATTGGCCTGGGGAGAGGGGCCGAATGACCTCCATTGGAAAAGGCCAGACCCTGGGGGATTGGGTCCTCGGGACTGAAAGCAGACAAGGAAGGTGGGCCACGCAGATTCCCTCTCCTTTTGAAAATGTATTTGTAATGGCTGACCTACAGGGGATGGGGTGCTAGGGCCAAAATTGGCCCAGGGAGGTGGGCCGTGCAGTCCCCCTCCCTTTTTGAATGTTTATTTTTAAATGCCAGCCTTGGTGGATGGGATGCCTTTGGCTGAAATTAGCCCGGGGATGGGGCCACGCAGTACCTCTCCCTCATTAAGTTAAGGCCCAGCCCTGGGTAAAGGGGTTTTCGGGGCCAAAATTGACCCAGGGATGGGGGGGCCACAAAGCTTCCCTCTCCATTTGTTTTTTGCCAGGCCCTGGGGAAGTAGTCCCATGGGTTAAAATGGCCCATGGATGTGGCCGCTCAGTCCCCCTTCCCTATTGAATTATGGCCAGGCCCCGGGGAATAAGGTCTTTGAGGCCAAAATCAGCCCATGGAGTGAGGCAGTGCAGTAACCCATCCCCATTTAAATGTGGCCTGGCCACTCATGCACCCACTCACAGACCCACTTAGTCATTCATAAACCTACTCAGACACTCATACACTCACTCACAGACCCAGTCAGATACTCATATACCCACTCACACAACCAGTGAGGCACTTATGCAAGTTCAGCGAGACCCACCCAGATACTCACACACCTAGCCACACACCTATTGTGGCACTTACGTACCTCACACCACCACTGAGACTCTCATGCACTCACGTACGCACTCTTTCAGGTTAGAAGTTTCAGTTAGAAAATACATTTAAAAAAATTTAGAAATTCACTTAAAAAAACAAAGGTCAAGGGATGTTATAGTTAGGAAATAGAATTTAAAAAAACCTTATAAATTCACTGAAAAAACCAAAGGTTACAGGGACGTTATATTTGGCTCAGATTTTTACCTGCACAAAACCAGAGAAATTCAGCAGTGATATTTAACTGAGCTAACTACAGCTTACGCCCCCGCAATGCACTGTTAATGACTTCCCATATTACATCACTCATGACATGGTCAGTGACATCACTCATGACCTCACTGATGACAGGCCCTGTTCTTAATAATGGAGCAGTTTTTGGAGGAATTTGGTTTCAAGTTAGCTGGTGCCGGAGACTGATGTGCCTCCTCATTCTGGTGCACCGTGGCTGTCAGCAAAACGTTTTGCATCACAATATCTGCAACGGAGTCCCACTAGTCAGAGAAATTACTTGTAGCTGGAGTGATGGAGGATGCCCAAGTTTACAGGGGATTACAGGAGACAATGGTCCCTGAAAACAAAAAATATTTGCACATATAATAAATATAGCCAAGGTTGGTACTATATTTGCCAGTGTCCAGCCGGACCTGGGAGCTTTAATAAGTAGGAATAATTATCAGCAATTCAAGGGATGTAAGTCCAGTTATAGTGGGACACAAGCCTGTATCCAGCGACTTACATATCAGGAGGACATACAATTGTGAAACAAATTCAGGCAATTATAATGATGTTTCGTTTGATAAAAAGTAGTGAAACATCTTAATACAGATTTTGCCACCTTCACAATGTATTGTATACACAGTTTCTAAATGTGTAAGGTAGGCAACACAGTCGACGACGTTTCGATCCTTATCTGAGGGATTTCGGATCATCATCAGCTCATGATGGCAGCTCATCAGGCATTGACCGATCGCGCCTTCATCCCATGTCTCCCACATTGCACCGAGGTATCTCCCGTATGTACACCCTCTACCGACCTCTATAACCGTTAAGGTATTAACTCGCCCTGTTATATTTTACATCACGGCCTCCTGGCCAAGACGCGGCGTTAACTTAGTAGCCTTATGTGGCAATTGCAGGCATTCTAACATGGGCAATTTAACTGTGTAGTCCTGATGATGATCCGAAATCCCTCAGATAAGGATCGAAACGTCGTCGACTGTGTTGCCTACCTTACACATTTAGAAACTGTGTATACAATACATTGTGAAGGTGGCAAAATCTGTATTAAGATGTTTCACTACTTTTTATCAAACGAAACATCATTATAATTGCCTGAATTTGTTTCACAATTGTATGTCCTCCTGATATGTAAGTCGCTGGATACAGGCTTGTGTCCCACTATAACTGGACTTACATCCCTTGAATTGCTGATAATTATTCCTACTTATTAAAGCTCCCAGGTCCGGCTGGACACTGGAAAATATAGTACCAACCTTGGCTATATTTATTATATGTGCAAATATTTTTTGTTTTCAGGGACCATTGTCTCCTGTAATACTTGACTTCCCAAGGTCCCTGTCATATTACTTTGGGTGCCCTTGTCCTCTTGTTTACACAAGTTTACAGGGGAGGCAACGTTAAAGCAGTCAAGGTAAATAGGAGAGGGGTTGCAGCATTCACCCATATATTTTATTCAAGAGAAACTGGTTATCAGATGGTCGCAAGCATGGGATTCAGTGGATGTTGATGCTGTGTTAGATTGCTGCACAGCATAGAGTATTTTAGGAATGCAAGACAAATGCTAAGAGTTAATAGGATGTGTTCAGCATAACTGGCGTGCTTGCACACACGTATGACCTCGCGTTTGGATTCAATTGGTTGTGAGTTATGGCTGGCATCCTGATATGTAAGTTATTCATGAATATTTACGGGATTCCAGTTGTTTAATTCATTTCCCTTCTGCTTGCTACTGTCGTGTCATTTTGCAGACTGAAGCTCCAAGACGTATGCTGATTTTTAAATTATTATTACACCAAGTGCTGCTATGAAAAATCATATCCTTTTGAAAATGTAGTATCTTTTTGGGGGAGAATGTCTGTATAGACTTAATAATGTGATCTATTTTTGCTTTGCATATGAGTTCTGTGTATGTGCATTTGCCTAGCTAATGTGCAATCTTTGGTACTTACTGGTGAGGACCTTAATCTGGTCATGGGTATTATCCAAGAGCTCCTTGCTATGTAGAATGTCAACGGGCAGGTAACTAGTTCAATTACCCTAACTCAATGCTTTGTGTGCTTAAAATGTCAGTGATGGAACCGCTCCGACATTTTTATCCAGGCAAAGGGCAATGATATTTACAGTATTTCTTTTATGTTTATGCATCACGTGGCCTTTTAAGATGTATCTATGTGGATTCCAATATGATGTCCGCTATGTTGAGAAAGGCTAGTCTGCAGCTTAAATGCATTCAAAATTGCTAACTGCATCTGCAAAAAATAAGTGCAAGTGGATTTCAAGCTGTGTCAGTCTGTTCTTTATACTGGAGCAGGTTTTGGAGGAATATATATATATATATATATATATATATATCCAAAACACCACATCTCCAAAGATAACGTGAAGCGCACTCCGAGCTCGTTTTCCAAGAATTAATCTTTATTAATCACTCTCCGTGGAAAGCTGACACACGCGTTCCGGCACCCTGGCCTTCGTCAGTGTCACTCACCCACCACTCACACACCTATATATATATATATATATATATATATATATATATATATATATATATATATATATATAGGTGTGTGAGTGGTTGTTTCATTGAATATCTAAGGGTTGTATGAGTGGGTGAGTGATTGTGTGAGTGGTTTTGTGGGTGTAGGTGGCTGTATGGGTGGGTGACTGGGTGTATGAGTGGTTGTACTGGTGTATAAGTAGGTTTCTAATTAGCTGTATGGGTGAGTGAGTAACATTGTTGGTGAGTGAGTGAGTGGGTGTGTCAGTGGTTTTATTGGTGAGTGAGTGACTGTATGGGTGAGTGAGTGGGTGTCTCAATGGCTGTATGAGTGAGTGACTGGGTGTGTAAGGGGCTATATAGATAAGTGAGTGGCTGTTTGAGTGAGGGGAGTGTTAAGTGAAGTTCTGTGTGAGTGGTTGTATTGGAGAGTGAGTGTCTCCTTGAAGGACTGTGTGGGTGAGTGAGCAGATATGGGAGTGAGCAGATATGGATATATGAATGGGTATGTAAGTGGTTATGTGTGTGAGTGCCTGACTGGGTGCATGAGTGGCTGTGTTGAGAGGCTGTATGGGTGTGTGAGTGGTTGTATGGTTGAATAGGTGGATGCATGAGCAGCTGTATGGCTGAGTGTGTGGCTGTATGAGTGGCTGTATGGGTGAGTGACTAGTTGTATGAATAGCTGTATGGATGAGTGGTTGTGTGAGTGCCTGTATGGTATGGGTGTGTGAGTGGATATATGAGAGGTTACATGGGGTATGAGTTGGTGTGTGAGTGCTTATGCGGATGATTTCATCAGTGATATCAAATGAAATGCCATCAGTGATGTCACTGACTATGTGCATTGCGGGGGCATATGTTATAATTAGCTCATGTAACTATAACTGCTGAATTTCAATGGTGTTGTATGAGTGAAATCTGAGCCTAACTATATCATCCCTGTATCCTTTGTTTTTTTCTATGTTTTATATAATGCTATTTCCTAACTTTAACATCCCTGTAAGCTTTGTTTTTTCGGTGAATTTCTAACGTTTTTCTAAATTCTATTTCCTTTCTATAATGACCCTGTCACCTTTGTTTTTTTCTGTGAATTTCTAAGGTGCATTTGCAGATTGGTGGAGAAAGGGGCAGGGCTTCCTACTAGTTCTCAGCAATCCCACTGTGTGGGACTAACTGACAGTAACAGGAGGGGTTGTTGGTCCCCAAGGACCCTCAGAAGCCAAGGAGACTTCATCCGTCAACTAGTAGTGTGGCAGGAGGCATGTTTTCAGAATGGTAGCAAAAGGGGGTGGTGCCTACCACAAGCTTTCAGCAATCCCACTGTGTGGGACTTACTGGAGGCAACAGAAGAGGTTGTTGGACCCCAGGGGCCCTCACCGGTGAAGGGAACTTCATCCCCCAACCAGAGTGGTTGAGCAAGTGGGCGGGGCCTCCGGCATCATCTCCTGAGGTTGGCCTTTAAAGAAGAAAAGAAATTAGGCTTGCTGGGCCTCTTTCAGCTTTTTGAAAATAAAAAATATAATTACATGAGGGGGGCGACATAGCCCTCCTCTGCGGCTTAATTGGCCCTAGGAACCCCATTCCCCGGGGCCAGGCCTTTTACAAAAAATATTGTTTAATAGGGGAGGGAGAACACTGGCCCCCCACGCCCAGGCCTGTTTAAGGCAAGGGAACCCATCTCCGGGAGAAGCCTATTTGCGATAGGAGAGGAGGCCACACAAGCCCCTCCTGGCCCAATTTCAGCTCCAGGAACCCCAGGGCCAGGCCTGTTTAATTTTATATTTTTTATTGGGGAGGGCAGTCACGTGGCCATCTTGCACCACTCGAGTAGCTTTTATGCTTGAGAAGCAGCTGAAGAGGCTTTTGAGTGAATTTTGGATGATTGGAGTTGTTTTTGTGTGTGAGAAGCCTTTTTTAAACAGGGAGGAAGTGGCCCAGATACTCTAACTCCTGTTCCTGTCCAGTAGGCTCCTCCAAGGCTACTCCCAGTGACCTTTCCATCTCCTAGTCACACTTCATTTGGATTTGGACCTGTTAGAAATTGGGGTTCTCTAGTTGGCAATGGTTTGCACCTTTGTCCAATTAGGGACCCTTGCTTCTAGTCGTTGTGAGGGAGTTATGCCCTTAGACAATCCCTACTCACCCCCTTGGTAGCTTGGCATGAGCAGGCAGGCTTATGTCAGAGGCAGCGTGTAAAGCATTTGTGCACAAGTACAGTTACACAGTGAAAACACTGCAAATGGACGCCCCACAAGATTAGAATAATAGGACATCTTTATCTAAACAAAACAAGACCAAAACAACAAAAATCCACTATATATATATATATATATATATATATATATATATATATATATATATTTTCAGGCAGCCTTGCATGGACCCCCACTCATTCTGAGGCGACGGAACTTTTGGAAGCTTGTTTACTTCCGTGCCCTCCAGCCGGAAGTAATTGGATTGATTTTCCTGGGAAGGGTATACACCGTCGGCCCCTCGAAGCCAAAAGAGAACAACCAACCTGGAGTGCTCTCCTCGGTAAGCAGTGTCGGAGGATGCGCCAGCCGAGGGTTGAACGTCTAAGGTAGGGAGTTCTACGGAATTGCGGGGAGAGTGGTGGTGCGAGACACGACATTGGAGGGTAGCAGCAGCTAAGAAACCCACAGCAGCCGTCGTCTCTTCTATTTTGCAACACATCGCATATTGTCGACAGACACGCTTAGGGACCGGGAGGCGGCGGCCTCAGAAGTTTTTAGCAATACACCACCAAGCAATATGGGCTCTTATCAAGCGGCAGATATCCCAGCAAATGTTAACATCAAAGACAAGTTTAGGCTTTTGGAGAAACTATCTAAATCGGAACAAGGCAAATGGTGGTAAAATAAATCTCTGCAGCGTTATTTGGATGTCGAAAGAATTCCAAGGGGTCTAAGAATTCTGATAGCCCCCAGTTACGATCAACCTAACCCTAACATGATGAGGGGCTGGGCTCAAAGTAACCTGGACTCTTCTAGAAAATTAGTGGAAATACTGGTAAAGTACGCGGAAATTGACAGAATAGCGCTGCAAGAAAAGATTGAAACATTAAATGACGAGATTAAGCAAATGAACAAGGGTGATGAGGAGAAAAAACTAAGAGAAGAGATGGCATTACGTTTGAAAAGAGAAGAAGACAAAATTAAAGAGCGAAAGGCTTTTAAGGTTCACCGCGACAGAGTGGACTATGAAACAGGCCGTATTTTCACCTTTTCTAAAAAATATGATGTAATGAAATCAAAGAAAATGACAAAACAAAATTCTGAGACATCTTTAGGCAAAACCACTCATTTATCAATATCCGTCTCAGACCTAAGTTCGAATTTGGAAAGTGAAGCTGAGCCAGAGGGCCAACCCCCAGCCCCAAGAGCAGTGGTATCTAACTTATCACCAGGGGAAGAAATGAATTTTTTAGTGGAGGAAAGGAGAGCCACCTTACGCCCAAGGGCTCAACAGAACGCCAGAGGAAGAGGCGGAACCACAAACGAAGGCAGAGGAGAAAGGTCAACAGAATGGCCATCAAACAACAAAAAGACGAGAGGGAGAGGGAGAGGGAGAGGCTGGTGGAAGCACAACTAAACACTAATGCAACTAAAACTGTCATCAAGCTCACTGACATCACCCTCTCAAAGGCTGAAGAACAAATCTTATCTTTGGGACTCTCTTTCTGCCCCAAATCGAACTTTAACTATGCCAACACAAGAATGGATGTATACAGATTTATAAGGAAATTAAAACTGAAAAAACATCATGAACTCAGCACGAAACCTTTAAAAGAAAAAGTGGATCAGCATCAGAAAAACCAAAAAAATGAAAAAATGAAAAACCAAACAAATACGGCAGAATCCATCTCCAATGAACCTTCGCAAATGTCTGAAGATTCTCTCCTTGAAACCCTTATGGAGCTACAGAATGCCAAGTATAATATGGGGGCAGCAGCAAACAATACCCAATTGTCAACTTTGGAGGCATCAAGCTTAATCACGAGTTCCCCGACCTTTGCAGCACTACCGGAGCATAGAAAAAACACACCTTTCAAACGAAAGTCAAAGTTCAATCCCATAATGCCAAGAGATAGTATCGATATTTTTAACGATCAAGTAATCAACGAAATTAAAAAATTAAATTACAAGATCATGCAAAGCAAATTGAAATGGCATCCTACAGACAGGAAGCTCAAACAACTACTGACAAAAATAGAAAGCAATAAAAATGTGATTGTAAGAAATGCGGATAAAGGAGGCAATATTGTCTTATGGGGCAGGACACAATATATGAAGGAGGCATTATCACACCTAAATGACAGAACCTGCTAAAAAACCAGCAATTGGGGCGCCCTGAAAGCAATACAAAATGATTTCTATACAAAATTATTGGCCTGGAAAAGTGTGGGAACACTAACCATGGATGAATACAAATTTATGTCTAAAGAAAATCCTACTATACCTAATATATATTTCATCCCTAAAATTCATAAGGATGCCAAGAACCCACCTGGTCGACCTATTATTTCGGCTCAGAACAGTCTATTGGAAAATGCGAACCAATATATAGATTTTTTTCTTCAGGAACTGGTACAGGCATTGCCTACGTATATAAGGGATACCAGCAATTTCTTGCAAAAAATCAACAATTTCAAATGGCAAGACAGTTACCTGCTAATGACTTTGGACGTGGTATCCCTATACACGAGTATAAAACACAGGGATGGTTTAAGAGCACTAGAACATTTCCTCATCAAAGGGAAGCCAAGCCTTTCCGCACATAGTATGATGCTAAGTGATTTGACTCAATTTTGTTTGCATAACAATATTTTTCTATTTGATAAAACTGTCTACCAGCAGACGCGTGGTGTTGCGATGGGGGCCAGCTTCTCTCCCAGCTATGCATGTTTACACATGGGCTGGTGGGAGGAGCTGGTCCTCGGGGTGACACATAGCTTGATGGTGGAAAAACATGTAAAATTGTTTTATAGATACATTGATGATATTTTTTTGGTTTGGGATGGCCTTTCAGAGGATGCTTATGATTTTGCTAAAAGCCTAAACACCAATGAGATCAACTTAAGCTTTACAGCAACAATAGACAAATTTAAGATCAATTTCTTAGATGTAGAGTTGTTTGTTATGAATGGTAGACTGGAAACAAAACTTTTCAGAAAACCGACGGCAGGAAATTCATTATTACATTGGTCAAGTTTCCATCCATGACATTTGATTAATAGCATTCCCTACGGGGAAATGCTAAGAATCAAACGTATTTGTAGTTGTGCGCTTGATCTGCAAAAGGCACAATCAGATTGCAAAATAAGATTCTCAGCCAGAGGTTACAATGAAAAAATTCTCGATTCAGCAATCGCTAAAACATTGAAACTAGAAAGAGAGCCACTTTTAGATACGAAACCTAAAAACGATTCTACTTATGACTTGCGACTTATTACCACCTACAACCTGCAACATAAAACCATTAGAAACATAATGCAGCGGAATTGGGCAATAGTACTTGACGATCCAGTAATAGGATCACTATTGCCCAAAAGATTGGGCTTAACCTTCAGAAGGGCTCCATCAGTTAGTAATAGTCTGGTAACTAGTAACCCTGAAGTACAGGACTCTGGTAATTGGCTCTCTCAGAGAAAGGGATTTACAGCCTGCAAAAACTGCAAAGCATGCATTCATGGAACAAGCAGGAAAACGTATAAAATGCCATTTAGCGGTAAAGAAGTGGAAATAAAGCAAGCCCTACACTGCAAATCTGACCACGTAAATACGTTTTAGAATGTACATGCAACCTTAAATATGTAGGCAGCACGAAACTCCCGGCTAATAAAAGAATCTTACAACACCTCAGAGCCATCACCAATAGGGACCCCTCTTACCCAGTCGCTAGACATTTTCAGGAAATTCACAATAGCGACACCAAGTACCTATCCTATTACCTTATTGATGCGGTACCAAAAAACAGAAGAGGAGGGGACAGAGAAGGTGCATTACGCAAACTGGAGACCCGCTACATTTTAAATCTCGATAGCAAGATACCAGGAGGTCTGAATGCCACCGAGGACCTTTACACTTGCATCTAACGGGTTAAGGCAGATCAAAAAAGTATGACCATTGAATTACATTTCTGCCCAAAGCCAATAAGCAATCAAGATTCAGGCAATATGCTTTCTGTAATATTAATCAAACTAAAATATAGGCAGGTATTTAATGGGACCAATTATTTTCTGCAACTTGATGCCCGGTGCTTTTACGAATCCTTTTGTGAAATTTTTTATAAAGATTTTAAAGTTTTTATAGGATTTTTACAAACCTCGGATTTTGCCTATACCAACAAAAGAAAAACCAGCTAAATAGGCTACATGCACTAGCACTTTAATTAATTTTTTACAGGTCCACATATATATATATATTTCTTCATTCTTTTGTCATTACAGCTAACATGTGTGTTACATTGCACCATTTAGATTAGCATCAATGAATAGTTGAGCAACATTTCCTGGTTTACGTTCTCGTGCAATGTACAAGTTATTGAACTTATAATAAAGTCATCATGCATTTATGCAATTATGTTTGAAATTGGATAATACTGTACTGGATACGTCAGCATTATTAGGGTGTATTATATATCCTTGTTGCATTAAGGAAAAAATTCCTTAGAGCTATTGAAGCACATTTGAATTTTATGCACCTTCATGCGATTATTTATTTATGTGGTTTTAAATGCTTTTAAATTGAGTGATATTAGGCATTTGTCCTTTATTATATCAAAGTCTGGTTCTAGAATAATTTACACTAGGTCTAGCGAAAAAACTAAGTATATTTACACATTTTACTGTTCAAGCATTTTAGTATCATTTGAGTATCTTTTTACTGTTTATGATATAACGAGGATTTTGTTGCTTTCTATTGCGTTTTTGCACTTGCACTTTTAAATACTATAAAATGGCGGCTGAAGCCAAAAAGCGTTGTCATGTGATCAAGGTCCAGGAGGGACCGAAACGTGTCATGGCCGACTAGCGAAAAATAAAATTATCTGCACAGAACTGTGGTCCGTGCCTTCTTTGTTATCTCGAGGATTGGGGAGCGAAGTAAGCAGCAAAACTGGATATATATATATATATATATAGACATCATCAAAAATAGGTTAATCACAAAAATAAAGCATGTAGCAACAACTAGCTCCACCTGGGGCTATTATGACGTTATGACAGCGGAAAATCCCAAAGTAAGGCACCAACCGTGAGGTGCGCGGCATCGGGCCCAGAGTCATATGGACCCCAAAGAAAAGTACCTTGGTAAATGATGAAAAAAGAAATGGTGCACGGCATCGAGGAGGTGATGCTTTATTGGCGCCAAGTGGCTTTGGTTCCTTACGACCACAGGGGAGGTGAGGCATCAGTTCCTTACTGCACTGCACGGGAGGGGAGGTGTTGGTTCCTTACTGTTGGTGGGAAGGCGTTGGCTCCTTACAACGATGTAGGGTCAATGGATACGGGAGGTCACCCACATCAGGTATTGGCTCTGCAATGACAAAGCACCGGCGTCGGTGAGGTCGGGGCTGTGGTGCAAGTCAGGGTGGCGCGTCATAAGCATCCCAAACAGTGCCCTTGGCTCCCGTGCATTCAGCGGCCTCAATGATGAAATCAGAGTCAATATGGTGTGACGTGAGCAGGCATCGGAGCAACGGTGCAAGTCAAGGTGGTGTGTTGTGCACATCACAAGTGGTATCCACGACTTCGTTGCAGGTTGCGACATCTCTCACCGGTGTTGATATTGTAATTTCCCTTTCTGGCAGCTGAAACAGCAGTTCCAGTTGCAGGAGGACAGAGGAAATGAAGTCTTTGTATGCCTGAGACTTCAGAACAGGAGGCAAGCTCTACACCAAGCCCTTGGAGATCTACTTCAATCAGGATACACAGCACACAATTAAGTCTTGGTCCTCTCCTTGCCTGAAACAGCCACGGCAGGCCAACCCCACAGAGCACACAACAAAAGGGCAGTACTTCTCCTTCAGCTTTCCCAGCTCTTCTCCTTGGCAAAGGTTCCTTTTTTTTTGTTGTTGTCCTCATTGTGCAATAAGCGGGTTGAGATGAGATAATGTGTTTTTGCTGTTGGGGAGCCATGTCTACCATTCTCTACCACCTGGTCCTGCTCCAGGACATACACCTTCAAATGGGGTTTTTTTGTGTATGGGGGTATCCTACCAGACTCTTGGCCCTCCTTTGGCACCTCATCCCACTCTTCCTTTGTAGGGTGATATACCTGCGCCAGCAGTTCCCACTTCCTCATATTGCTATTTGCTTAATCATTGGACTTTTTGGTTTTCAGAACATCTTTCATTCCAACGTCTCAAGTCCTCCAATACTCTTCCCATATATCCCAGAACCCTACCCTCTTGCTTTGTGTTCCCGCCCAATCTAGCTTATTTACCCTTTGAACTGATATCAGCCATTCTGCTTGTGCTGGGGGTTATGGCAAATCCATTTAACACAGATCTCCCGCCTAGCCATTACTATTAGAAGAAAAAGTAGGTTGCTCTGCTTTTTACTTAATCTAGGTCCTCCCAAATTAACATTATCACTTTTCACCCCAAACATAGCTAATTCTAGGCTTACCTCTATGTTCTGGTAGCAGAGGTTCCTCTTGAGTTGAGAAATAATCTAAAGTCCTGGGGTCTGGGCACCAATATTTATACTCAATTTCTCTTTGTTCTCTTGTGGTAGAGAGACTATGTGCTCTGTCCAAAACAGTTCTGCCCTCTCTGGTCCAGCGTCCTTTCAGGAGTTGGAGACAGCATTGTCCAAGACAGACCAAGCCTGTTCAGGTGCAGGGAAATCTCATCCCACCACTCTAGGTGCAGCCCAGGTCTAGTCAGCCCAGCCCGACTCACCCAGGAAGAGCAGGATACACCTCAACCCCACCAGTGGTTGTCTGAAGAGAATGCACATCCCCAGCCCCTGTCACTCCAAAGCCAGACAGTCAATACACAAACCAGCAGAAGCACAAAGGATGGCTAAGCAAGAAAATACTCACTTTCTAAAAGTGGTATTTTCATACACACAATATAAGAATTAGCTTTTCTAAAAGTTGCATTTTTATATTCTGAGTGCAGGCAGACTAAACTCAATCTTTCCAATTTGTCCCAATGGGAAGGTGTGCCTATTAGATTTTATAAATAAACTCCAATTCTATCCTATGGGACAGAGAGCAAAATACACTGTATTTCAGTATCAGGACATGTCTCACACACCAGTACATGTCCTACCTTTCACATACACTGCACCCTGCCGACAGGGGTACCTTGGGCCTACCTTAGAGGCAACTCACCTGTAATTAAAGGGAAAGCTAGGGCCTTGCAAGTGGGTGCATTTTCCAGGTCGACATGGCAGTAGAGACTGCACGCAGACACTACATTGGCAGGTCTGAGATCCCCTTGAAAGGCTGCTTGTGTGAGTGGCACATTCAGTGCTGTGTGCCCAGTACCGGCATTTGACTTACAGGCCCTGGGCACACACAGCGCACTGTACTAGGGACTTAGTAGTAAGTCAAACAAGCCAATCATGGAAACACCAATCCATATCCACAATTTACATAGGGAACACTTGCACTTTGGCACTGATCAGCAGTGGAAAAGTGCTGAATGCATCTAGACCAGCAAAAATGAAATCCAGCACACAGCAGAAAATAAAGGAGGCAGGGGCAAAAGACAGGGGAAAACCAATCCAAGGATGCCAGATCTAACAGGACCTGGAAGGATCACCTCCTTTGTCTGTCCAATGTATATGTGTATTTGCCATAGGCCATCATTGATTTGTCTTTGTTCTCCAAGCAATGAGGCCAGGGGCCATTTTGTGGAGCCTATGTCCATAGGCCTGAATGTGTTCTCTTTGTTCCCCATGCCTTCCTGCTTGCTGTTGCCGTTTGGCCTTTGCCATAAGCTTGCATGTGTTCTTTGTTCCTGGTGCCTCATTGCTCGCTGTTGCCGTTTGACCATGTGGCTGGCAGCCATTTTGTGCATCAAGCCAGTGTGCCTTTTCCAAAGCTTGCATGTGTCCTTTGTTCCTCATGCCTCCTTGCTTGCTGTTGCTGTTTGACTATGTGCTTGGCAGCCATTTTGTGCATCCAGCCAGAGTGCCTTTTCCAGAGGCTTACATATGTTCTTTGTTCCCCATGCCTTTTTGGTTGCTGTTGTTGTTTGTTTATGTGGCTGGCAGCCATGTTGTGCATCCAGACAGAGTGTGTTTACCATAGGCTTGCATGGATGGATGTGATATCAGTTTATTAATATGCTTGAGGATCATTGTAGTATATATTTTAAGAATATGATTTAGGTGCTTATATATTGCGTGTATTTTTTCATTTATTTTATTTTGCACCTCCTTGCCTAACAACAGGTTTCTTCTCATCCTCCCATATAAACATCAGCAATTATTGATTGTTTTTTTATTTGCAATCTTTATTTCATCTTTTTAACTTTTTTATTTTAATTTGTTTATATTTTTTATTTTTCATCTAATTTGTCTTATTTTGTGATTTTTGGTAATTTATTACATTTTGTTTTTTAATGTTTTAAATTTTTTGAAAAATGTTTTACATTTTTGTAATTTAAAAAAAAAAAGTTATAAAAATGTTAAAAAAAAATGTTAGTTCTTTATTTCATTGTGCCCCAGTTGATCCATCCATCCATCCATGCATCCATCCATCCCTCCATCTATCCTTCAATTCATCCACCATAGGCTCACAACCGCGCAACAGCATTCAGTTTCTTTAAGTATAATTCCATTTCCTCTTGGACACACTGGCTGAGGTGCCATGCAGGCACATCAGCATGATTCATTTTTTTAATGATTATTCCATTTCCTCCTGGACCACAATGCCTGCCACGGGCGCACACTAACCTTAATTTTTAAAAAAGATTATTATTCCATTTACCCATACAGTTCCCTGAGTGCCACAGGTGTATCCTTTAGACTATATGGACATAAAGCAAAGAGCTCTGTCTGCATTTTGTGTGTTATCCTGATGGGGAAATACATTTTATGCTATGGTGGTGTGGTTTGACTTTAAAGTGGTAACTACCTAAGTAACCAACCAGACTGATATTACATTGTTTGTACTAAAAAAGCAACAATGCCATGTTTCACTTAATGTTTTTGTTGCTTGTTTGCTTTTAAGAGCACAAGAGAAGATGAGACATCACCCACAGTACTGCCAAACAGAAGGCCTGTACAGTGAGTCCCACATCAGTCCTCCAATCTCTTCCCCTTCTGCAGCTTAGTGCCACTGCCAACTGAGAGCTTTAAGATGGCCCCAAAGAAAGTTGCTGCCAAGAAAGTGGTCAGTGAGAAAAAGCAGCTTTCCACCAGTGACGTGTCGGCCGAAACCTGTTTCGGACAACATCATGTGCATGCCGCACTGGCCTCTGGGGTGCAAGCTAGGAGCAGCACAGCCGCATCAACTGCACCACCACAATCTAAGCCAAATACCAGTCACTGCATGCATGGCAACACCGATGAGCAGTGATTTTCAATTGGATTTGTCCCTTTCACAAAGTACCCAATTGTTTCAGGAAACAGAGCCAAGTGGACTGCAGCACACAGCCAGCAATTGTACATCTTCCTGATGTTGGAGCAAAATTGGAGGTTAGGCATCCTGCTGAGCAAGAACCTCTTCTTTTAAAATCATTGGCTCCCAGACCTTCAGCAAGGAAAAAGAAGGGTACTACGCCACCATTTTCTTCAAGCACCACTTCTGATGATGATGATGATGCTAGGGATGTGGCATGGACTCCGCCAGAGTCCCGGAGATGCCAAGAAATGAAATGAAATGAAATGAAAATGGCACTTATAAAGCGCTACCCTAAGGCCTCCCAGCACTGAGAACCAGGCCTAGTCAGTGAGCGTTTTAGATGGTTGGGAACAAGAACCTCTTTAACTGTCTGCGAAAAACTAGGTGGTTTTCTTCCAAACGAATGCGGTTTGGAAGAGCATTCCAACTATTAGAGCCAATATAGGAGAACCGTCGACCCCCACTTCTGGCCCTGTGAATTCTAGGTACTGTGGCCATCCGTTTGTTTTCTGAGCGAAGAGCTCTGCTGGGATGGTAAGGGGAGATGATAGACTGTAGAATTGGTGGGGATTTGGAAGCCGTAATCTTGTGGGTAATGCAGAGGGATTTGAACTGGATCCTCTCTGCAATTGGCAGCCAATGTAAGGAGGCAATAGATGCTCGCGCCGATTCTCTGTGGGGGGTATGTAGAAGCAGTCTAGCTGCACAATTCTGAGCCGTCGGAAGTCTTTTTATAGAGGATCGCGGAGAGCCCAGATAAAGTGCATTTGCATAGTCCAGGCGAGAAAGAATTGGAGCCTGGACCAGCAGTTTCTTTGCACTAAAGGGGAATAAGGGTAGAACTTTCCTTACCACTCTAAGTAAACCGTAGCAGCAACCTGCTACCTTCTTGGCTTGTACCATCATGTCTAGCTTGTGATCCAACCAGACTCCCAAACTTTTTATTTGTTCTTTGGACGGTGGTATGCTGCCCAGGAATTTAGGCCATAGGGGGGTGAAACCTACTGGAGATGGTTTCCCCAGAAATATCATGTCTGTTTTTGCTCCATTTAGTTGTAAAAAGGAGCACTCCATCCACGCCGATACTTTTTCCAAACAATTTTCTGGGATATTTGGCTTGTTTCCAGGTTGATTAAGGGAAACTATCAATTGAGTATCGTCAGCGTATGTAATAATTTTTATGCCAAGGGGTTCAACAATTGTGGCCAAAGGGCTCATATAAATGTTGAAAAGAGTGGGGCTTAGGGATGAGCCCTGCGGCACCCCACATCTCAATGGCATACTCTTGGAGATGGAGTTGTCCTCGAAGACCTGGAATGTGCGGAGATCTAAAAAAGACTCCAGCCACATTAGCGCGGTTCCCGATACCCCTGCCTCTCTTGTCGTGGAGATCAGCAGTTGATGGTTCACGGTATCGAAAGCCGCACTCAGATCTAAGAGGACGATTGCTGCCGAGCCTCCTCAGTCTAAAATATTTCTAGTTTCCTCAACAACAGCAATCAAAGCTGTCTCTGTGCCCTGATAGAATCTAAAACCTGCTTGCGTTGGATGAAAACAGTCATTTTCCTCCAAAACGGTGGATAAAATGGAGTTGACATGTTTTTCTGCATTTTTTGTGATCCCTGGCAGCAAAGAGATAGGGCGATAGTTGGAAAACACTTTAGGGTCCGCCCCTACTTTTTTGAGCAGAGCTCTCACCATGGCTTGTTTCCATAACGAGGGGACAATCCCTGTACCCACAGACATATTAACGAGTTTTAAAATAGTGGGGGCAACTGTTTGGAAAACTTGGTTCAGAGCAGTAGGAGGGGCCATGTCCCTGGGAGAACCTGATTTTAGATTGCTAAGGTAAATTTTAAGACATTTAATATTCAGAGGCGGAAAGATCTCCAGTCTAGTCACTGGTGGATCTCCCCTGTTTTCCAGTGGAGGGTCATTTGGAAGGATAGTGGCTGAAGGGAATGCTAAATAGATAGATTGAATCTTTGTATGAAAGAACTCTGCTATATCATTGCAGTGTCCTATACTATCAACCGCAGGTAAGGCTGGCGATAGGGGGGTGGTTAATGCTTTAAAAATCTTAAAAATTTCCTGCGGAGCATCACATGCTGAGGAGATTTTAGTTGCGTAATACTTAGATTGCGCTTTGCTAATTTCCGATTTATACATTTTTATGGCTTCCCTGTAAACATGCTGCAAGGGAAAAGGAAAATTACTGAAAGCCTTAGAAAAATGGACGGGGATGATGAGGAAGATAACAATGATCTAGTCATTGTGGAAGGTGGCACAGAAAAGTACAACATTGCTTATCAACCTGCAGTAATGGATGTGGCACAGGTAGCACTGCAAGCTCCCATATTTGCAAAGCCCCATCTGAGACCTGTACTAACCACTACCTCAGTAGACGTATGCACTGCAGAGAGGCAATCAAAGACACACCCACCTAACTTCAGTTCTTCTTCTTTGGCAGTGGCCCAGTATATAAGTATGCCTCCCCAGTTTAGGACTATTTTTACGATTAGCAAAAATGAGGAGAACATTGCAATATGCACCTTTTGCCACACAAGTATTTGTCGTGGTAAGCCTGGTTCACATTATGGTACTGGAGGCCAAATGACCCATATGAATGAACATCACACAACGTGGTCTTGGTGGTGACAGTGAGATGTGCCAGGGAACATCAGCGACAAGTTCAATCCCCGCGGGAGGTGGTGATGATGATGAAGAAGAGGGTGACAAACTTGTGTAAAGCAACCCTGTCCCTAGCAGTACAATAGTAGAATCCCCCACCTGAGTGAATTCACAATGGCACAAGACTCAGAGTCAGACAGACACCACATCATGCATTGATTGCCCCACCATGATGCGCACTGAGTCTACCACTACCTACTTCTCAAATGTTGCCTGTGTCAGTGGACCAAGAAAGGAAATAAATACAGGCTACTATTACGGGTATGTTTAGGCAGGAGAGGCCCTATGACCACATTCACCTTACTCACATTTGTACAAGGGGAAGCTTTCAAAAATGTTAGAGCTGGATCTCCTCCCTTTTTTTGAGGAAGGAGTGGTATTCTTGGAATTTGTGGCAGCCATCTGCCTGAAATGGAAGGTTCCAAGTCAAGCCTATTTTTCCAGAGTTATTGTTCCGGTACTACATCACGATGTGCTACAATTGGTTGGACAAGCTTTGAAGCAAAGTTTTGTTCGCACTATTCACCTGATGACAGACGTGTGGACCAGTTGTCAGGCAACTAATTACACACTGTATCTCTTTGGTGGGGGAAAATCAAAACATAGTCAAGGCTATGGCAGATGATGGCTACTTGCATTAACCTGTTGGTGCAAGACTTTTAAAAAAAAGAAGACATAGTCATCAACATACTGACCACCTACAGAAGAATCTGCACTCATTTCAGCCATTCTTTTAAAGCCCAGATGCAGTTTCAGATTTCTCAGCATGCTAAGCCAGTACCAGTTAAAGCATTGACACTTTGGAACTCAACCTATTGCATGTTGCAAAGTTTGTTTGAGCACTACAAAGAGATCAATGCCTAAGTCATTAAAAGAGGAGGAGATGCAATTAGGAAAGCTATGGCCAATAATGCGGAGAAATGGGGCCTAGTAAAATGCCTGACACAGATGCGTCTCCCTTTTAAGATTTTCACATGGGGCGTTAGCAAGGAGAATAGTACAATGGGCCTAGCTATCCCGCTGTTGCATGTTCTATAGGATCAGCTAACTAAAGTGTCTAAAAGGTTTGCCCTCGCATGTGCAAATGAAAATACAGAAGCACATGCCTTGGTTTAGAGCTTAATCCTTTGATTAGCTTGTAACACAAGGCTGCAACATGGTATCATCTCGTCCAAAGAGTACATCTTTGCCACACTACTTGATCCACAGTACAAAATAATTCTGCCCACTTTTAGTCCTTTTTATGAAGGGGATGTTTCAAAATACAAGAGGTGGATTGTTGAGCATGCTGGAGACCTGAAGAAGAATGGCTATAACTTGGAGTCCCAACCTGCAGTCTGGGGTGCAGCCTTCAACTTCCAGAGCAGGCCATCTTGGCTCACATCAGCCAACAACACCAGCAACCAGAAGACTGGAAACAACAGCAATAGTAGGATCGGACCCAACCTCTGCATTGTATTGGAATCTAATGACAGGGCTTAAGTTCAGTGGAGAGGCAATGGCAAAAGAGGTCGAGCAAGTGGCAGCACCAATGACCTTCCAGAGGATGTTTCAGGAGTATCTGTATAATCCAAAAGAGGTCTATGTGTATCACAATCCATTGATGTTTTGGTATGGGAAGATGTGCCAATGGCCAGAGTTTAGCAGGCTGGCAATAAAGTATCTGGTTTGTCCTGTAGCTAGTGTGTCTGCTGTGCATAAGTGCAATGCAGCTGGTGCAGTAGTTACAGTGAGAAGGACTAGTCTATCACCTCAAATTTGGAGAGATTGACTATTATCTAAATGACCCAACATTTCATACCACACAATTACACCATTCCTGAAACAGCACAGGAGGAGGTAGAAGATTAGTCAGAATCAAGTGTGTTAGCTGACCAACTTCTGGGTGAACCACCTGAGTTTGAAGATGAACTCTACTTCCTGGACTGAGTATGCCAGTGCCACCATAGAACCTTTTAAATATTTCCCATTGAAATTCTTTCTTTGTAAAAAAAAGTAGCTAGTAGAACATTATGTTTGTGTCAGATTTATGCTGCCCCACTATTTATTTTATCACATATAGCAGTTGGACCAGTGAAAAAGCCTACACAATTCCTTCATGGCATCAGAGACAACGCCTGCCTCCCTTGCATGCCTATCCTTTTTTGCATCACTTATCAGAGCTGCCCCATAAGATCGTTGATTTACAAGAGTGCAATACCAAATTCGAATGTGCTGCCTGCGTCAAAGATACAATTGTGTACCTAGTACCTAACTTACCCTTGCTTGGATTGGAAGGAGTAACTTCAACTATTGCAATAATGAGTCAGTGAATGTGAGTGATGATTGATAATTCATGTGGTGGCAGACCGTGAGGGTGGGTGTTCAACTATAAATTGTAAACTTGATTCAGATAATTTGCAATGCTTGGGGCCTGAATGATGGGTGATAATTTTTCTGGGAGGTGATTGGCCTTAAAAAACTTGCTTAGTGAAAATGAACCTTTACAGTTCACTCATATGATCCTTCTTTGTTCATCAAATAGAAGGTCGGTCCCAGAAGATCATTTGATTTACATGACTGCCAAATTGCAATTTGTTGCATGCATTGTATATGAGATACAATTGTTTAACTACCACCATGCTTGGAGTGGAACCAGTAACTATTGCACCAATGAGTGATATATTATTGAGTGATTGTGAGCGACGATTGATGATGCGATTCATGTGGTGGCAGACAGTGAGGGAGGGTGTTCACCTGTAATTTGTAAACTTGACTGAGATGATTTGCAATGTTTAGGGCCTGAACCATGGGTGATTATTTTTCTGGAAGGTGACTCGCCCTTTCACACTTAGTGAGATTTACTTGCAGGGTCCATTCCTTTTTTTTGGTTCTTCAGAGACCAGACCAGTCACTTTAGTTAGCAAACAAAAACCTATACAACATACTGCAATTCTATTTCTCTGCTTGATCTTTAACAGTACTGTACCACACATCTATTTTCGCTCAGGTCGGGGCTGGAACGAAGTTACTTGGAGTCAGTAAGAGGATAGAGGAACTTAGGGCAAGGCTACCTCATTAACAGCTAGAAGAAAGAAGTTGTTGCCTTCAAAGGAAAACTATGACTCTGAGGCCTAGTACTCAGCAATGTGGAATGAGAGAGGTGCATTGATTTGGGAAATGCTGCTGAGTGTGTGTGTTGCACTGGTGGCAAAAGTGAAACTCTGAGTCCTCTTGTTTTTTGCTCTACCTCTGAGTCTTCTTGGTACACTCCTCATGAAGATTACCTTCCTTCTGTCCTTTTCCTTGAATCTACAATACAGTTTCTGTTTTACAATCCACGGTCCTCCTCATCTCCTTCACGAATGAAAGGTGAAAGTTGAGCCAACACTCCTGCTTACCTACCGGACTGGTACAGACAGACACCCCAGAGTGATGTACATTCTTTTTTTTTTTTTTAAATGTCTTTAGTTGCATTTCAGTAAAGTGTACAGCATTCACAAGTGACCATTTCTACATTATTGTAAATTAACATTACAAATTGACCAGCAACACAATACATGAAACAATCTGAGCAGTGTATCACGTGTGACCTGAGTCTTACAGGTTTGATTTTCTTAACTACAATCTATGGGACCATATCAGGATGTGTGATGGTATAGAACATTCATCGCACCAGGACCATATCAAGAGGCCGGTGAAGGGCCTATGTCTGCGTCATCGATATTGGCTTGCTCCAAGAGATATGACTAAATGGGGGCCCAGATGTCTCGGGGGCGGGAAGATGGTGGGAGCAGTTCGGCATAGGTGGTTAGCTGTTCCTGGCAATAGACTAGATAATTCAGCCACACTTTAAATTTAGCCGCTCTCCCCCATCCCCACCTGCAGGCTACCCGTCGCTTGTCAAGCAGCAGTGCCAGAGAGATGATATTTCCTCTTTGAGGCGGTCAGCACTTCGGTATAGTCTAGTAGTGTGATCAGAGGGTCTTCAGGGATGTATAGTCCAGTCATGTGGTCGAGCGCACCCAACACCTCCATCCAGTAACTTCGAATGGGGGGACAGTCCCAGGCTAAGTACCTGAAGTCGGCTCCCTCCCTCCCACACTGATCGCAGCTGTTGGTGTCGCAAAGGTGGAGGCGCATCAGGTGTGCAGGAGTATAGTAGAGGCGGTGTAGGTAGCGATAGTGAATGATGCCTAGTCTACTATTAGCAGATATTTTCCCGGTTTGTTGGCAGCAGAAGGACAACTGGTTGTCAGTGATGAGGGAGTCTAGTTCTGCTTCCCAGTGAGTCCTAGCCTGGGGGTGGTCATATTCGCACTCTTTTTGGGTGGTGCGATAGAGCTTTGAAATGGCATGTGCGGGGGTGTCCTTCTGAAGGAGAGTATGCAGAGGAGCGAGTGTAGGAGGTTCCTGTAGGAAGCACAGTGTGAGGGTTCTAACGTCCTGCATCAATCGAATATAGTAAAAGCGTGTTAAGGGGGGGCATGGTGGTTCCAAAGAATTCCTCACTAGTACAGAATGTGCCTTTGGTGTATAGCTGACCCCATGTTTTAATCCCAAGCTTGCGGAGGAGCTGACTGCATACACCCTCCTGCGTGACCAGATGGTCCAGCCGGCCATGGATAGGCAGCAAGGGGGAATATAATGTGGTGATGTGAAGGCGGCGGGCCAGGTCATGACAAGCACTAGTGGTGCAATCCACCATGAAGGAAGCGAATCGTCGCGGAATAGCAGGTGCGCTTAAGTATGCGGAGTAAGGGGGTTGGGGACATGTAACCATCCTCAACTGCTAAGTGGGGCATGTATGGGGGGTCCATCCAGTATACCGCAAAATGGGCCTGGGTGCAGCTGAAATACAATTCTAGATCAGGGATCTCAAAACCGCCCTCGCTAAAGGGGCGTTTTAGAGTGTCCCAGTGCAGTCGGGCTTGTTTCCATCCCCAGGTGAGGCGAATGAGTTGGGTTATTGAGGGCTTAAAAAAAGTGTCTACTGGGGGCTTAGGGGATGTTGATGAAGAGGTGAAGTAGTTTGGAAAGGATTACCATCTTTATGAGTGAGGCTGTCCCGGGCAATGGAGATGGGCATAGCGATCCATCTGGTGATTTTATCGGTGAGGAGATCCAAGACGCACCCATAATTAGCTGTCATCAAGGCGCTACGGTCTTGTGTGACGACAATCACCAGGTACTTAATTGTGTCCTCACACCATGTAAGGGGGATAGTCTGTGGTGAATTGCAGGGTTGCAGCAGTTAGAGGAAAGATTTGGGATTTCTCCCCAGTTAATATTGACACCTGAGAGGTGGCCAAAGACTGTCTTCTGGGTTGCGCAGGTAGAGGGTGCGGTCATCAGCGTACATGGAAATTAGGAGTTGTCGTTCAGGGTAAATAAGGGCATGTTCTCGATAATGTTGGCGGACCTTAGCAGCAATGGGCTTAATGGCTAGGGCGAAAAGGATAGGGGACAGTGGGCACCCCTGCATGGTGCCTCTGGCTATGGGGAAGGGAGGGGATCTGGTTCCGTTGATCAGGACACTGGCCTGTAGGTCTGTGTAAAGTAGGTTAATCCACGCTAGGAAAGGGGCGGGGAAGCCCATGCACTGAAGGACGGATACCAGGTAGGCCCATTCAAAGGAATCTAACGCCTTGGAGGCGTCAAGAAAGACAGCCACCGTGTTCATATCTGGGTCAATATCCTGAAGGACAGCGAATAGGGTCCGAAGGTTATGGGAGGTGCTTCTGCTGGTAATAAATCCCGACTGGTCAGGGAGGACTAGGGCTGTCATGAGGGGGCTGATGTGGTTTGTAATGAGTTTAGCTAGTATTTAAGCATCTACATTGATAAGAGAGAGGAGTCTGTAGGAATCACACTGTGCAGGTGGTTTGTCTGGTTTGAGTAGGGAAACTATGAGCACTTCAAGCATCGATTGCAGGAGTATACCCGTCTCTCTGGCCTCTTCATAGACATGACGCAGGACAGGAATGAGAAGGTAGTGATACGTTTTGTAGAACTCGGCGGGAAGGCCGTCCACACCAGGGGCTTTGCCAGACTGTAACTGCATTATGGCGGAGATAATCTCATCATCCTCGTGATGCGCTAGGAGGAATTCTCTATGGTTATCCCCAAGCCAGGCGATGGGGGTGTCATCAAAGAAAGGGGTGAAGTTGACGGGGTGTGTTCTGTGTGAGGTGTACAGGGCATAGTAACATTGTTTGAAAATGGCAGCTATTTCAGTTGTGTCACTGTGAATGTTCCCTTCCTCGTCGGAGATTTCCAGTATGGTATTGGAAAACCTCGGGGGCGGATCAGGGCCGCAAGAGCTTTCCCTGGTCTCTCACCCTCCCCATACTGGTGGGCTTGAAAATATTTCCCTCTGAACTTACATTCCCTTTTAGCCATCTCCTGGTAGTCTGTGAGGAGTTCCCAGAGGTGTAGCTGTAACTCGGTTGTTTGCGTGATTTGTATCTGGCTCACAGTGTATTTGAGCTCCCCCTCTAACTTATGAAGTGTGGTTCAGATGTCTCTTAAGATGCCCCCGATTTTGGCAATGCAAATGCCCCGCACGGTGACTTTTAAGGCTTCCCAAATTGTGGAGTATTGAGCAACTGAGTTCTCATTCCGGGGTAAGAAGTCCTCAATTTCTTGTTCAAGCTCAGTTTTAAATACAGGGTCTAGCATGGCTTGCCCAGGTAGGCGCCAAGACAGGTATGGGGATTCTTCGTGGGGAGTGCGAGCGTGATTAGAACGGGAGAATGATCGGAGTAGTTGAGCGGCAGGTGGGAGGTGCGGAGCAGCCATGAGGTGAGGCCTCTCGAAATGAGCCACTTGTCTATCCGGGACCAGGAGGAGTGGATGGTGGAAAAGCAAGTGCCTTCATTGTGCAGCGGATGCATGCTACGCCATGGGTCCACAAGGCCATGGTCTGAGACTATGTGGTCGAGGGTACTGTGGGCATTGGAATAGTGATGGGGTTATGGGTGGGATCTGTCTAATGGTGGATCTAAAGTGAAATTGAAGTCCCCTCCCCATGCTAAGTGCGTCGTTCCCAAGTCCAGTATCTTTCCCCACAGGACCCAGAAAAATTCGGCGTCATCAGTGTTCGGACCGTAATAGGAGACGAGCGTGATAGATTGAGCTGGCAGTCTGCCCCATTGTATGCTGTATATGCCTTGTGGGATGGCAAGAGCTCCAGTAAGAGTAAAGGGAAGTGTACGCTTGACCACGTCTACCGTGCCGTGTGCGTAGGTGGAGTAGGAGGAAAAACGTCGGTGAGATGCCCACCGAGAAGCGAATGAGGAGGGGGTAGTGGGACTAAGGTGTGTATGTTGTGACGGTCCTGGTATGAGAGTATATGACGACGTTTGCGGGGGTCCCTCAGCCCTCTCACATTCCAGGTTAGGAAGTTGTATCGAGGGGAGCTAGGGCGGGACTCCATGATAGCAGAGCATGAGCGGTCTGGTGGGCATGAAACAGTGTCAGGTCAGTCAGTTGCATCAGTCAAAGGTCTACGTCGCAGAATGCCGAGAAGTAGTAATAAACAAAATGAACCCCCACTCACATCCACAGCCCAATCCTGCTGTGACGAGTTACCCTCCCATTTTTCCCCAATGCCATGTGCTCCATGTTCCCAACAGAGGAGAGTGGAGCAGGGTTGTTAACTTGTATAACCACAGCAGAACAGGGTTTCCCTGAGTGGGTAGCTACCAGAGGGAAAACCAAAAAACCCCTTGCAGAGGTGAGGGTGCTCGGGAGAAGGATGGTGAAAAGTCTCAACTTGTCCTGAGTTCGTGCAATGCAGTTCTGGGTGAGAGCAGCGGCCATCACACCCGCAGGCAAGGCCTAGTAGGTACATGGTATGTGAGCTCTCGTTAATAAGTATGACAAAATAAATGGCAGGCTAGACGATTGGAAGGCCGTTGAAGATGTTAAGGTTTGTTCTTGATGTAGTTCTTACAGGAGAGCTGATGTGTTATTCGACATCTGATGTGCCCCCATTAGCAGGGGAGCAAGCAGAGGGGGAGGAGTGGCCTGCATTCGGCTTGGGCAGAGTTTTTATGAAGTCCTGGATGTGCTGGGAGTTTGTAAAGATATGTTGCTTTCCCTGATAGGTGACTTTAAGGCGTGCCGGGAAAATCATGGCATAGGCGATGTTCATTTGCTGCAGTTTCTTTTTCATCGGTAGATATTTTCTGCGCGCCTCCTGAATGGCCATGGTGAAATCTTGGTACAGTGACACCTCCACCCCATCGAAGTGTACCTTGCCATGTTCCCTTGCGAGTCATAGTGTGGCGTCACGGTCCCTGTAGTTGAGGGAATTAGCGATGAAGGGGCGAGCAGGGGCACCCGGTACAGGACGAGGGGCAAGGGATCTGTGTGCCCTCTCAATGATGAAGACCGGTGAGAAGACCTCCCTGCCGAAAGCCACAATGAGCATACTCTCCACATAGTCCTCCATTTTTCCCGTGGTGGTAGATTCTGGTACACCTAGAATTCGTAGGTTGTTTCGTCATGAGCAGGATTCTAACTCCTCATTCTTCTCAGCTATGACCTTCAGGACCCTTTCCATGTCGAGTGTTTTATCAACAGTTGTGGTAGAGGGGTCTTCCAGATCAGAGATGCAGCGTTCCATTTTGCTGAGCTGCTCTTCATGGCAGTCGCTTTTGTGTGTGAGAGTGTCCAAGCGAGCACTCATTGCACCCATTTTGGATTCTATAGACGTTAGACTGGACTGCATAATCAAAAGGAGTTCTTTCAGCTCCTCGATGGAAGTGGGTGAATCAGAAGCGGCAGGTCAGGGTTGGTGTCCCTCCACCTCCACCTGCGTTTGTGATGATTTACGGGCTTCGAAGGTGAATTTAGGTAATTTGCCATCTGCTTTACCTATGGCGGGAGCTGCCGGTTAGAAGGGAAGAGGCGATGTGGTGTCCCCTGGACTAGTGGCTGATGACCGAGAGGGGTCCAGTGGTGGACACTACAGCACAGGTTATCCCAGGGAGTCGCAAGTGCCAGTCGCTGTGCAGGGGCTGATTACAAGCCGCTGGGTTCAGAGATGGTGTTAGCCGTGGGTGAAGATGCCTTGAGGACTCACAGGCGAGGCAGGAGAGGAGGTATTGCAGGCAACAGTATGTATATTAAGCAGCTATCAAGATCACCTTGGTCGGTCGACCGGCCCAAAAAGATGGGTGCTGGAGTGAGGTCAGGGTGGTGAGCAAAAGGGTAGATCCCTAGAAGTTGTCCAGGGAAGAGCCAGCAACCATGTAAGGACAACAGCGAGGAGATGGAGTGGCAGAAGGTTTTGGTGGGTGGGACAGCTGTGGAGGGCTTCAGGGCGGACCGCCCTATCAGCAGAAGCAGTGCCGGTCACAGCAGGAGTACAGTCTTGTCAGCAGGGGTGGCAAAGAGATGTGGGCCCCCTGTCAAAGAGTGGAGGCCGTCTAGCAGATGAGGCAGAGCAGGCCGGGACAGTCCACCTCAATGGCGGCCACGTGGGTAGGCCCAGAAGTGGCCTACTGTCCAGAGGCGGCGTTCCTGGAGGACGAAGGTGCGGCTGGGGGAAGGGTGTCCGGCCGGCTGCTCACTGCAGGTAAGGGAAGAAGGGCCGTGCGCCGCATGCGTGGGGTAGCAGGCAAGGGCAGCAGGTGCCGTGAGTGGACTCACCAATTCCGGCGGGTACAGGGTATTACAGCAACATTGCGAGTGAACCAGTCAGCGTGCAGTCGGAGGCATCAGACGCTTTCGACTTCCAGACAAGGCTGGCAGGAGCCACGTGGACCAGGGCCCCCCAGTCATCCGTCAGGCCCAGGAATGATTTGCATATGGCCATGTCTGAACTGGGGTGGCAGAGTGGGCTAAAGAACGGTGATGGATCAAACCCAGATCTGTTGACTGGGTGTGAGTGTTTGATTGGTTCTGATGCTCCGTCCATCACCACCCCCTTTTGTACAGGAATGAGGCAAAGCTGGCTGGGTCGGTCCTCCCCAGCAGCGTCCATGTAGGTAGGCCCAGAGGCGGCCTGCAGTCTGGGGTGGGCTCTCCGGGAGGGCGAAGGTACAGTTGGAGGAAGGGCGCCCAACCGGCAGCCCCGCTACAGGTGAGGATGGCAGGGCCGCTCATCACGGGCTTGAGGTAGCAGGAGAGGGCGGCAGGTGCTGCAGCCTGCAAGCGGACTCACCAGCACAGGCTGGTGCAGGGTTTTTCAGCAGCAACGACCATTCAGTATTCGTGTCTTCATCTGCTCGAGGGGGCCGGCTAGTGTCTCCCAGGCCCCAGGGGGAGAACAGCCGTGCAGTTGGCCACGGAGGCGGGTGCAGGACGGCCAGGCTTCCGACCCACAGGCAGGGTGACCACGTCCCCCAGGCTGTAAGAGGTTCTGGGGCAAGCTGCTGTTAGTGGTAGTGCAGTGATGAAGGAGGAGGTGGCAGGCAGTGCAGTGCCGGCAGTTCAGGAGGCCGCAATCCCCACGGCTGCCATTTTGAACCAGCTGGGCCAGGTGGAGACAGAGTCGGTCTGTATGGTCTGTGGTGGGATTTGCGGCGATTTTCTCCCAGGAGCAGGTGGTAGACAGTGTGCGCTACTCCCTCATCAGTTTTGCGGGCGTGCAGGGCAAGGAATGAGGAGGATGGCTGATGGATTGTATCCCGAGCTGCAGGAGCATCACGTAAGTGCGGACATCTTGCTTGGCGCCCTCTAGCGCCCCTCGAGTGATGGCCATTCTTGAGAATGGATGAAGATGTACCACCCAATTTTGCAATACAGTATCATTTTTTTTTTACAAATTGTATATTTAGAACTGTTGGGTTCCCTCCTTTATAATTTGATTTTTTCAGACCTAGAAGACAGACCATTTAGATATTTGATAACTTGGGTATCTGGGGTAGAAGGACTGCAATGGACTTAACTGTACTGTGTCATACACATTCCTTTGATTCCTTCCAAAACAGATTGATGACGATAATGTTCTGTTCATCTCCCAGGTTAATATTGTCCTTGTGCATTATTTGTCTTTGTCACACCTTTCCCCAAATCCACTTTCCCATCCACTCATAAAACCCCTAACCCTCTTCTCCCAGACTGTGTAATCTATTGAGGTGTAACTTAATCTATGCCATAAATGGATCACACACTTGGTGGGGTGAATGTTGTGAAAGTAACACCAACCCACTGCAGGATCTTCTATTACCTAAGCAGTAGCCCACACTGGCCCCATTTACCCACCAACACATCTGTCCATATTTTAGATATAGAAGGACTTCAGTCATCAGCATCATCATTCAGGCCTTGTGTTGCGTAAACGCTTACCTGTGTCCACTTCAGACTCTGAGTCCACTATTTTTTAATGACTCATTCAGTTTGTAACTTTAGTTTTAATTAAATATTAGTTCCCCATTGCTCAGAAGAACTTATTATTGTTATTTTTGTTATTTTATCATTATCAGGTATTTTTTGTTGTGCCATGTCCCAGATCTCTTGACTGGGGGTGAATGTTTGATTTGCTCTGCATTCTATCCATTCCGTCCATTATTTGTGTGTCTTTCGCTTTCTCGCCCTAATTGCGAGAGGTATGCCCAGACGTGGGTCCTGGGCTCACTGTGCCACTGGATTCAAGCTAGCCTAGCTTATGAGATGTGATGCCCTTAAACCAGTCCCAGGATGCTTGTTTCTGGTCCTGGGAGGACTCGGCTTGGCAGTTCGGACTGGACTGTTCCCATGAGGCACAGGGTCGAGAAAGATTTGCATATGGCTGAGTCTAAACTGGGATGGCATGGTGAGAAAAAGAACAATGGATTTAACCCAGATCCGTCCATCATCTGTGTGTCTTTTGCTTTCTCACCCTAAGTGCGCTGGTGCTGCCCAGACATGGATCACATGTTCACTGGATTCAAGCACGCTTGGCTGATGAAGGGTGATGCCCTGAAACCGGTCCCAGGATGCTTTTTTCCAGCCAGGGGAGGACCTGGCTTGGCAGTTCGGGCTGGACTGTTCCCATGAGGAACAGCGTCAAGACTGATTTACATATGTCTGGGTCTAAACTGGGGTGCCATGGTGAGCAAAAGAACAATGGATTTTACCCAGGTCTCTTGACTGTGGGTGAATGTTTGATTTGCTCTGCATTCCGTCCATGAGCTGTGTGTCTTTTGCTTTCTTGCCCTAAGTGCGCTGGGTATGCCCAGATGTGGGTCCCGGGCTCATTGTGCCAGTGGATTCAAGCTAGCTTACCTGATGAGAGGTGATGCCCCAAAACTGGTCCTAGGATGCTTGTTTCTGGTTCAGGGTGGAACTGGCTTGGCAGTTCGGGCTGGACTGTTCCCATTAGGCACAGGGTCAAGACTGATTTGCATATGGCTGGGTCTAAACTGAGGAACAGCGTCAAGACTGATTTACATATGTCTGGGTCTAAACTGGGGTGCCATGGTGAGCAAAAGAACAATGGATTTTACCCAGATCTCTTGACTGTGGGTGAATGTTTGATTTGCTCTGCATTCCATCCATGAGCTGTGTGTCTTTTGCTTTCTTGCCCTAAGTGCGCTGGGTATGCCCAGATGTGGGTCCCGGGCTCATTGTGCCAGTGGATTCAAGCTAGCTTACCTGATGAGAGGTGATGCCCCAAAACTGGTCCTAGGATGCTTGTTTCTGGTTCAGGGTGGAACTGGCTTGGCAGTTCGGGCTGGACTGTTCCCATTAGGCACAGGGTCAAGACTGATTTGCATATGGCTGGGTCTAAACTGGGATTGTATGGTGAGCAAAAGAATGATGGAATTAACACAGATATCTTGACTGGGGTGAATGTTTGCTTTGCTCTGCATTCCGTCCATCATCTGTGTGTGTATTGCTTTCTGGCCATAAGTGCATTGGGTATGCCCAGATGGGGGTCCCGGGCTCACTGTGACACTGGATTCCAGCTAGCCTGGCTAATGAGGGGTGATGCCCCAAAACCAGTCCCAGGGGGCTTGTTTCCAGTCCAGGGAGTGCCTGGCTTCGCAGTTTGGACTGGCCTGCTCCCATGAGGCACAGCATCAAGGCTGATTTGCATATGGCTGCATTTAGCGTGGGGTGGCATGGTGAGAAAAAGAACAATGGATTTAAACCAGATCTCTTCACTGGTGGTGAATGTTTGATTTGCTCTGCATTCCGTCCATGATTTGTGTGTCCTTTGCTTTACCGCCCTAAGTGCACCGGGTATGCCCAGATGTGGGTCCCGGTCTCACTGTGCTACTGGATTCAAACAGGCCTGGCTGATGAGGGGTGATGCACCAAGACCGGTCCCAGGGTGCTTGTTTCCTGTCCAGGGGGACTCGACTTGGCAGTTCTAGCTGAACTATTCCCATGAGGCACAAGGTCAAGACTGATTTGCATATGCCTCAGTCTAAACTGGGGTAGCATGGTGAGCCCACAAAAAATGGATTAAACCCATATCTCTTGACTGGGGATGAATGTTGGATTTGCTCCGCATTCTGTCCACCATTTGTGTGTCTTTTGCTTACTCGCCCTAAGTGCGATGGTTATGCCCAGATGTGGGTCGCGGGCTCACTGTGCCACTGGATTCAAGCTAGCCTGGCTGATGAGGGATGATGCCCATAAACCGGTTCCAGAATGGTTGTTTCAAGTCCAGTGAGGACAGGGCTTGGCAATTCAGGCTGGACTGTTCCCATGAGGCACATGGTCATGACCCATTTGCATATGTCTGGGTCTCAACTGGGGTGCTATGGTCAGCAAAATGACAATGGGTTTAACCCAGATCTCTTGACTGGGGGTGAATGTTTGATTTGCTCTGTATTCCATCAATCATCTGTGTGTCTTTTGCTTTCATGCACTAAGTGCATTGGGTATGACCAGACGTGGATCCCGGGCTCACTGTTCCACTGGATTCAAGCTAGCCTGGCTGATGAGGGATGATGCCCCAATACTGGTCCCAGGGTGCTTGTTTTTGGTCCAGCGAGGACCTGGTTTGGCAGTTCCGGCTGGACTGTTTCTATGGGGTCAAGACCGATTTGCATATGGCTGTGTCTGAACACGGGTGGCATGGTGAGCAAAAGAACAATGGATTTAACACAGATCACTTGACAGGGGGTGAATGTTTGATTTGCTCAGCATTCCCTCCATCATCTCTGTGTCTTTTGCTTTCTTGCCGTAAGTGCGCCCTGTATGCCCAGACGTGGGTCCGGGGCTCACTGTGTCAATGGTTTCAAGCCAGTCTGACTGATGAGGGGGGATGCCCTGAAACCGGTCCCAGGATGCTTGTATCCGGGCCAGGGAGGACCTGGCTTGGCAGTTTAGCTGGACTACTCTGATGAGGCACAGGATCAAGACTGGCATGCCCAGACGTGGGTCGTAGGCTCACTGAACCACTGGATTCCAGCTAGCCTGGCTTATGAGGGGTGAGGCTCCAAAACCGGCCCCAGGATGCTTGGTTCAAGTCCAGGCTTCACAGTTTGGGCTGGCCTGCTCCCATGAGGCACATGATCAAGACTGATTTGCATATGGCTGGGTCCAAACTGGGGTGGCATGGTGGCATGGTGAGAAAAAGGACAATGGATTTAACCCAGATATCCACCTCCTGCCAGGATACAGCACCCAGGAGGACAGAACTGGTTTTGGCTGGGCACACACACCCTATGCCTTCAGAGGACAAAGGACTTTGCAGTATAAACATTGGGGCTCAGACCCCAGAACTTTAGATCACTTCTGGGAATCAAGACAAACCTTTGCCAAGGAGAAGAACCAAAGAAGCTGAAGGAGGAGACTGCCCCTATGCTGTGCTATTTCTGGGGTTGGCCTGCAGTGGTTACTACTTGCCAAGGAAAGGAGAAAAGGAACTTTGTGAATATTCATCATCTTGAAGAAGAATCTCCAAGGGCTTGAAGTGTGCTTGCCTCCTGCCTGAAGTCTCAGGGATACAAGTCTTCACCACCAGCTCCCCCTGAATCCCCTTGCTGGGAATTCTACCTGCAGTGAGGTGCCTGCTGTTGTTTGGGCCCTCTGAGAGACTGTGTGTCGCTGGGAGCTGGAAGCGAGAAGCAACGAGGAAAAGCGTGTCGCCGCCACAGCAGTTGCCATTGCATCGCAGATGAAGCGTGTCGCATTACCGGACAAGCATGCCACAGCCGCAGAGGTCGCTGTCGCATCACCGGAGAAGAGTGTTGCAGGGTCTGTAGCGGCTCCAAAGTTCATCGAGTTTGCCGCACGGCCGTCGAGCGTGCACACATTGCATCCACGTTGTCGCATTGCATCAAAGACTCCATTTTGTCGCATCGCACCGGATCGTCGCATCACATCGAGGCGCCATCTAGTCACATCGTAATTGGAACACAGTATGAAACCGATGCATCACCTCCTCTCCGGTAAGGAACCGACACATCACATTCCTTGTGACCCTTTTGTTTGTTTTACTTTGAGAAAAAAGGGTTGCTTTTACCATCTACATTGAACTAAGCCATTTTGACCATTTTAAAGACCTATTTGGATTACAGTATTGTGAATTGTTTTGTTTGGTCTTGTGTTAAGTCTAGTAAAGATTACTTATTTCTCTAAACTGGTGTGGTGTCCATTTGTAGTGTTTTCACTATATTACTGTATGTGTTCACAAATGCTTTACACACTGCCTCTGCGATAAGCCTGTCTGCTCGTGCCCAACTACCAAGGGGGTGAGAAGGGGTTATTTTAGAAGTGTAGCCCTTTACCCTGACTAGAAGCAAGGGTCCCTATTTGGACAAAGGTGCAAGACATTGCCAACTAGAGACCCCCATTTCTAACATTGCCTGGTTATGGCCAGACATGGGTACTGGGCTTACTGTGCCACTGGATTCCAGCTAGCATGGCTGATGAGGGGTGATGCATCGAAACCGGTCCCAGAATGCTTGTTTCCGGTCCAGGGAGTACCTGGCGTGGCAGTTTGGGCTGGACTGTCCCCATGAGGCACAGGGTCAAGACTCATTTGCATATGTCTGGGTCTGAACTGGGTTGCTATGGTCGGCAAAAGAACAATGGGTTTATCCCAGATCTCTTGACTGGGGGTGAATGTTTGATTTTCTCTGTATTCCGTCCATCATCTGTGTGTCTTTTGCTTTTGTGCACTAAGTGCACCGGGTATGCGCAGACGTGGGTCACGGGGTCACTGTACCACTGGATTCAAGCTAGCTTGGCTGGTGAGGGATGATGCCCCGATACTGGACCCAGGGTGCTTGCTTATGGTCCAGCGAGGACCCGGCTTGGCAGTTCGGGCTGGACTGGTCCCATGAGGTCAAGACTGATTTGCATATGGCTGGGTCTAAAGTCGGGTGACATGGTAAGCAAAAGAACAATGGATTTAACCCAGATCTCTAGACTGGGGGTGAATGCTTGATTTGCCCTGCATTTCCTCCATCATCTCTGTGTCTTTTTCTTTCTCGCTGTAAGTGCTCCCGGTATGCCCAGACGTGGGTCCCGGGCTTATTGTGTCACTGGATTCAAGCTAGCCTGGCGGATGAAGGGTGATGCCCTGAAACCGGTCCCAGGATGTTTCTTTCAGGTCTAGGGAGTACCTGGCTTGGCAGGTAAGCTGGACTGTTCCCCTGAGGTACAGGGTCAAGACTGATTTGCATATGGCTGGGTCTAACCTGGGGTGCCGTGGTGAGCAAAAGAACAATGGATTTAACCCAGATCTCTTGACTTGGGGTGAATGTTTGATTTGCTTGGCATTCCATCCATCATCTCTGTGTTGTTTGCTTTCTTGCCCTATGTGTACCAGGTATGCCCAAATGTGGGTCCTGGGCTCACTGTTCCACTGGATTCAAGCTAGCCTGGATGATGAAGGGTGATGCACCAAAACTGGTCCCAGGATGCTTGTTTACTGTCCAGGGAGCACCTAGCATGGCAGTTTGGGATGGACTGTTCCCATGAGGCACAGGGTCAAGACTGATTTCCATATGGCTGGGTCTAAACTGGGGTGCCATGGTGAGCAAAAGAATGAGGGATTTAACCCAGATCTATTGACTGGTGGTGAATGTTTGATTTGCTCTGCATTGCGTCCATCATCTGTGTGTCTTTTGCTTTCTTGCCCTAAGTGCACCGGGTATGCCCCGATGTGGGTCCCTGGTTCACTGTTCCACTGGATTCAAGCTAGCTTGGCTGATGGGTTGGTGGGTGATGCCCTAAAACTGGTCCCAGGTTGCTTGTTTATGGTCCAGGGAGGACCTGACTTGGCATTCTGGGCTGGACTGTTCCCATGAGGCACAGGGTCAATACTGATTTGCATATGGCTGGGTCTAAACTGGGGTGGCATGGTGAGCAAAGGAACAATGGATTTAACCCAGATCTCTTGACTAGGGGTGAATGTTTGATTTGCTCTCCATTCCATCCATCATCTCTGTGTCTTTTGCTTTCTTGTCTTAAGTTAGCCTGACTGATGAGGGGTGATGCACCGAAACCAGTCCCAGGATGCTTATTTCTGGTCCAGTAGGGACCTGGCTTGGCAGTTCGGGCTGGACAAATCCTATGAGGCACAGGGTCAAGACTGATTTGCATATGGCTCGGTCTAAACTGGGGTGTCATGGTGAGCAAAAGAACAATGGGCTTAACCCAGATCTCTTGACTGGGGGTGAATGTTCGATTTGCTCTGCATTCCGCCCATTATCTGGTTATCTTTTGTGCCATGTAGTAGTCTGGTCTCAATTCTTTGTAAAGATATAATATAATTTATCACTCACTACCTCAGTGTTTTTATTTCCATTTAGTTGCCTACGATGGAAAATCCTTCTGATTAATCCTACGGTTGGGGCTTACCTGGCTGGGAGTGGGACCTCACTTTTGAAGTTGTGATACCTTTCCTGTTATTACTTCATGTATATTTAAGTAAGAGAACTATGGAGTGAATTGAACTAGTTAAGTTAGTAACTAAGCAACTAGCTACTATTGTAGATAAGTAATCATTGATCTAGTTTGTTGCAGACAATATAGGTCATGACAGCATTCCCTTTAATGTCCAAGATAGTTACGGAGGATAATAACACAAGGGTATATAGCTAACTATAACTAACAGGTATAAACTTTTGTAAACAGATTAAAAAACACAGGCTGGGCTAAAAGTTAGCACTGCTAAGTAAATGTAAAACACAAATAAACCACTTCGGGCACAAAGTGTGGTTAAATAACTTCCCCCCTAATAGATTGCAAAAATACCACCCTCTCCACTCACAACAGGCCGACACCTCTCAGCAAACAAATTGACCCATTACCAACCTAAGTTCAAGCAAAAGTCCTTTCTCTTCCTCACCATCCACAACAAGTCCTCCCCATCCACACCCAAAAAAAATAGGGCCTAGAAGAGCACGTTGTCCATATGGGTCTGGACCTGGTCCAGGATCTTCTCTATGATACCTTGCCATCTTTCAATGCGGTCGAGCCGCTACAGGACACAAAGCTGAATTTACCTGTCTGAGCAGGAGAGGGTGACAGCAGTGGCAGTCACGGCCCCTAACAGTTGAAGCCGGTGATGTAATGGTCAGGAGGCTGGAGGCTGCGGCTGGCTTGTTGAACTTGGTCCCCAGTTAGAGGCAGCTACTTATGCCTCTTCACCCTCCCAGGCCACCAGCCATTGGTATTCGGACTGGATGGTCTCCAGCCTTTGCTGCCACAGCCAGGCCATTGTTTCCTGGTTGGTCGGTGGTGCTGGTAGACCTGCAGAAGTAGCTATATTGAAAAAAACTAAAAGAAAAAAAAATTGTAAACAATGCTCCCTGCAAGGACTTGTTTCAAATTAAGTAGTGGGTGGCACAGTAACAGTATTTTGATAGGGCCTTTTGAATTTGATGTGATTATCATTAGGAGAGTCACAGGGCCAATTTAATTTTTTTACCCACACATGCCTCACATACAAAGCGCCTACTGTCTGGAAGAAAATAATTAAGGCAGAATAACACTAAATAAAAAAAAACAATGATTTGTTTGTTTTACTTTTAAAGGCTTTTCTATTAACTAAAGAGACAATTTGAGTGGAAAGATAAAAATAAATCAACTCTCATTAATGAGTAACGCATGATGCACTATGAAGTACAAGTAGTTGTGCTAAATTATTGGAGTCATGCTAGCCAGTGCGCTGGTTACTTTGCTACTGTCTGCAGCTGGGGAAGCTGTAGTTGACAATTCTCTATCTTTAATTCCAATGGTCTTGCTCATCTCCAAATGCCTTGCATTGTCTACCCTGACTCCAAAGAGGAATATGAATAATAAAGAAGATACTATGTTACACATGTCACATACAAAATGTGGGTATTATTATCCTATCTGCCATAAGTAGTCGGTGTGGAATATGATGCACTGCACTACAGGGAAGAGAACTGTCTATATAGACTGTTTTTTACATGTTCATCACAGAGTATCCCTTACGCCAAACTTGAAATCAAATCAGGCACTTAGTCCCACTTTACTCACTTGCCATGCCCACCACCAGACATGATTTCCAACAAATTAATTTACTGGGCAGTAAGGAAAGGAAGCTTCTCTTACTCTACTGCCAGGTTTGGTAGAGGGACTAGGTGGTTTGTAGAACTTTTGGTACAGAATAGAGGGGTGTCACTGATCATTGATTCATCATGTGCCTTAGTTTTGGCTTACTCAGTCCCATTATTAGACGAATGTTTAAAGGTAAAAATCTGAACAGGTGTAAAATAAATCCGCTATAGGAAACCATGAAATTTATTTTAAAATAACTTCACATGACCATAAAAATGTGGTAGATGCCAAGGATGGATTTTTCAATTTTTTTGTAGGTTGTGATGGAAGAATTTAGGAAAGACTAAAGGAGTGAAGTACTAAGAGGTGACTGAGTGGGCTAAGGGAAATACACATTGTGTGACCATTTTGCAATGCATTAAAAACTTTGTAAATGGCGCATTAACTGAAGCAGACGCACATTGCACAGTCAACACTGACGTCATGAATTGAACCATACTGTACTTCGGTCATAGTTGGCAAAATGCCATGGGCAGGGCGGTGGTTGATGAATGATGATGGGTGGGATACATATCTAACTCGCTTAACAAGATAGTGAGTCAAGGGATTAGAACGACAATTAAAATATGTCCCCATTTTGAACCACAGCTTTGATAAACTTAAAACAAAGTAAGCAAAGTAGGTGAGCAGCCTGTTCCTCTCCAGAAGAGGTCCCTTGTTTATTATTCTAAGTAATTATTCAATCATCCTTTCATTCATTTATATTTACCCATCGTCACCATGATTTAAGCTTTACTTTCTCTCATGCAGTCTTTCACCAAAACTTCCAATCCATTATCAATCCATGCAGTATCCATCCATTCTTTCAATCATTCTTTCATCCATCCATACTTTTACCTAATACCCACCCACGCATCCTTTCACCCACCCCATACATACTTTCCTTTCACTCAAATACCATTTCACCGGTCCTTTCTTTTAACCTTCTGTTCTTTCCAGTTTTCATCAAGCCATCATTTGTAGCATTCATTATGTGAGCTTTTACTGAGATGCAGATAGAAGATACCATTACTCAACCACCGCAGTGGCTGGTAAAGCGGGGGGTTCACAATCACAAGTCATGATGATGCCCTTGTAGCATGTGAGTATAATAGTAACTGTCAATAAGCAAGCTATGTGACTCACCATCGCACATCCCAGCTGCTGCTTCTCCCCCTCTAACTGAATCTCCTTCTCCTCTTGCAGTGGCATTTGAGCCAGCAGAACGCTGTATGGCAAGAAAAAAAACATAATACATTTTTCAGATGCTAGATACGCCTTCCCTAAACTTTTGTATAATAAAAAAATACAACACCAATACATATAGTTCGGTTAGCACTTCAGTATCTTCCATCAAAAATATCACTCTGGGCATATTGTTGATTCACAATGTTAAAAAATCCGGGTAGTCAAGCCAACCAAAAATGTTTCGTAAGGGAGGGGCAGAGCTATAGCCTATAATGGTGATGATGACTCTGAGTCATTGAAGCGCAATGAAGAAGTGGAATAATAATGGTCAATGAAAGACATGAAATGCAATATGACCTCATACCAGCCATGCTGCACTGTCATATGAACTGCTGGTATACTGTACAAATGAATTACACAGCACAACATTGGGGTTTGAAGGGGTGGTCCCTGACCATGGCCACTCTCTTGTTAACTGTTAGAGCATGTGCAAGAAAAAGAGAGCTTACTTGGGCCTGCAATCTTCACAGTACCCAGTGGAGTACACAAAATCTGTTCTTAGTCTTAGTTTTACAGTACCATAAGGTATATAGGGGAGAGGGAAAGATTATCAACAGAGCAGAAGGAAACTACACACTAGTACGGATTTTAAAAAGTCATATATAAAAAAAAAACATGAAATAAGGAGCAAAAGGATAATGCAGGCATAAAAGGCATTAAAGAAAAATTGGATAGAGGAGTTGGTAAAACAGGGGACAATATAAAAACAAATAAGGCAAAATTAAAAGTAGTATAATAGCGGGCAGAGGTAGAAGTTTGTGAAATGTTAATAATAAATAATAGGACTTACTGGGGCGAGCAGAGCCCTCAGCAGTGTCGCTGGTTGTTGGCATTTCCTCCCCAGCTCTTCCTGGACTCGCTTCGGCACTGCCCTCTTCTTGCCCTTGGATACTGGTGTAAGAAATAAAGGAGATAAACAAAAAAAGACTAATGGTACAGTTAATCTCAAAATTATTATGACAGGCAAACACAGTGACATTGTACTTATCTAACTGATATTGCCTATAGTGCTAGTATCAACTATCATTCATTTGGCCATGCTAATTCTATAATCCCTACTCCAAATGTCCTTAATAAAACTTAATTTGGAACTAGTGCATTGCAGTGAATGATCCTTGATTCTATTCTCATTTCTCAAACCTGTGATGGATCAACTCAGTCTCCATTTTTTTCAATGGAAAGATGTATACTAGTACTACACATCACCGAGAAATTGCTTGGGACTGTACGAGCTACATAAAGAAGGTCACAGAGAATGCCAACTCACTGATATCACTAATTCACTATGGTGAAAGGAGATCAGAGGAGTCTGCAATGGCTTCTTAAATAATCAGCCGAAGCGTGCGCCAACAAGTATAATTAGGTAGCACCGAGCACCTGCCTAGCTCAAACTGGATCACATAATAATATTCGTACCGTAAACTATACGTAACTTACCTCTAAGTGTGAGCAGCATACTATTTAGAAAAAAAGTTAGCATTTTAGTACACAAACACAACAAATAATTAATAATCACCAAACCGCTCAATCTCGATGCCTAGCAGGTAAAGCAGATAGTGCTTGGGGGTGGGAGGAGTTTGCTGAATCCTACTACGTGGAATTCCGCTGAGTCAAAAGAAAAACTCTGCTGTGTTGCATGGAGTTCCACTTTTGGGCAGAGTTTGCTGGCGCACCAGTTTGTATTTTGTTGGGAACATGGAGTGCATCGCGCATTCCAAAATCACGCGCAAATGGCGCAGCACGGTTCTCAAGTGTGTTCTTGCGTTCTAAATCACGCTCGAATAGCTCCACATGTCCCACATGGGCAGGACCATTTTGGTTTTCTGCTCTCTGTCATGGTGCTGGGCCTAAATTGTATCTGTCCTTAATCTTTCTAATCCTCCTCCTTTATTACAGTTCTACCCCTAATTTTTATTTTTAATAATAGTGTGTGTCTTAGTGTTTGTATATTTAACATTTTTGTGTACATTTATTTGTGTTTTTGTAACTTTTTGACTATATTTTCCCTTCTTTCCTTATTTCTTTCTTCTTTACTCTCCCTTCCTTTTACTTTTTATTACTTTTAAGCGCCGCATTCGATTTAAGTGCCGCATTCGATACGGTCTCACACTCTATTCTTCTGAGAGCCTTGAGAACGGCTGGAGTGACTGGCCCTGCTCTTGCTTGGCTGGCCTCTTTCCTAGATCATCGCACCTTTCAGGTTGTTTCCTCCGGTTCTTCTTCTTCTGTTCGCTCATCGGCGCATGGTGTCCCACAGGGGTCCTCACTGAGCCCTATGCTCTTTAATATCTACGTGAGACCCCTAGCTACCATCATGGAAGACCTCGGTCTTTCCTTCTACTCATACGCCAATGACACTCAGATATACTTCTCCCTTTCACCGGCCGCAGCTAATACTCCATCTGCTCTTAAACTTGGACTTAGGCGAGTGGCAGAATGGATGCAGGCGAATCTCCTGAAACTGAACGGTGATAAGACAGAGGTGCTCATTCTGGGCAAGCAAAAGCACCTCTGGGGCCCTATACATTGGCTGGCAGAAATGGGCCCACTACCCCTTCCAGTGACCCAGGTTCGCAATCTTGGCTTTGTTATGGATGAATCTCTCTCCATGCGACATCAAGTGGCTAAGGTAGCAGCCACCTGTTTTTCCATCCTGGGGTGGCTCCGCAAAATTCTGTGGATGCTCCCGGTAGGGGCAAGACGCCAGGTGGTCCAGGCTTTAGTCACCTCTCGCCTGGACTATGGCAACGTGCTCTACCTTGGTGCTACACAGGAGCTTCAGAGGAGACTTCAGCTTGTACAGAACTCAGCCGCGCGCCTCCTCTGTAAGGTCCCGTGGAGTTCTTCAATCTCTCCCTTTCTTAGAGACCTTCATTGGCTCCGTATAACAAACCGCGTTAAATTCAAGGCCCTTTGTTTTCTACATAAAATCGAGCTAGGGTCGGCTCCAGGTTATCTTAAGGCCCTTGTTCAACCATACCTGCCATCCCGCCCCCTCAGATCATCAGCTCAGGGCAACTTTTTGATTCCCCGTTTCAAATTGACGAGAATTGGCGGTTGCTCTTTTTCTTGTGGTGCCCCTAGACTGTGGAATTCCCTCCCGGCTTCGCTGAAACTTGAACCCTCTCTACTGAAATTCCGTAAAGACCTCAAAACCTGGCTTTTCTCTCATTAACAACTGCTTTGAGTAATCACTAATTCTATCGGCGCCGGGAGACCCCTTGGGGGTAGCTGTGCGTCCTACAAATTCAACTACAAATACAAATACTTCCCCACCCAGTGCCATGGCAGAGGGGTGACTTACTTGAGGGTGGCGTGGCCGCCCAGGCGTACAGCCTCGGGCAATGTTTGGAGAGGAGGAGGTGGCAGCACTAGATTTTTTTGTACAGTGCCACCTCTCCTCTATGCTGGCACCAGGCGGCAGGCTCAGTAGTGAATATTTCCTACAGGAGCATCGGCGGTGCTGGCAAATGGTACACCGGTATGTGAGACGTGCCAGCCAGGTAGGGTGCACTGCCCATCAGCTGAAGCACTGCTGGGCTAACATTCTCGACCGGGGACAGGACCTGCTCGACATCCTAGGCATCGAGATTCCGGGGCTTAGTGAGTATTAGTTATTTGTTCTGTTTGTGTTCTACCATGCTAATATTTTTTTTCCTCACCGGTTTCTGTTCACACTCAGTGCTCTGCACTACCTAATCGCACTCATCAGACGCCCATTTTGGCTGATTAATTAAGAATCCATTGCAGACTGTTCTCCTGTCACTATAGTGATTAACTGAGTAGTGCATTCTCTTTGTGACTTTGTTTATGTAGCTCGTACAGTTCCAGGTTCTTATTTAATTGCATTCACAGTGATTGCAGAAAAGGGAGACTGAGTTGGCTCGTCAAGGGTGTTGAGAAATGGAAATAGATCAAATCAAGGATCATTCACTCCAATACATTAGTTCCAAAAGTAGTTTTTGTTGAGGAGATTTGGAATATGGATTTAACGACATTCAATAGGCTTGAGTCAAACTAGTAGTCCTATAGGTGATCTGTTTTAGCAACTGCAGTTTTTTCATAAATCATTTTGTGGAGGTTATGAACTGATTCACTAATCTATTTTTATTCATCTTCTTAATTTCTTTCATCAGCACACAAGGGCAAGAAGAGGGACATTTCTGAGGGTACAAGAGAAGCTGGTCAGGTGGTGCCGACTACCAGCACCACTGCCGAGGGCTCTGCTGATCTCAGTAAGTACTTTTATGATTGTTGTGGACTTCTTAGGGTAGAATCTTGGGGAATTGGAATGTTGGTGCTCTCTATCATGCAGAATCAGATAGCAGGCCCAAGTAAGCTAGTATTTTAAATAAATATCACCATGTATGTTTATTGAGAATGCTTTCCTTTTCCTACTTATGCCTAGCTCTAACACATATCAGTCCACGGGAGAGTGGCCATGTGTGGGAGTGAGACTCTTTAGAAGCCCACCAGTACAGGGCTTCGCCCTTCTGTGTACTCAAGTCCTTGGACTAACAAATAGAGATTGGTACGGAAGCTGTAATATCAATGAGATAGTTTATTTTCACTCATGAGTGGGACTGCATCGACACAGAGCCCTCAGGCAATGTATGAGGCAGTGCAAGGAGGACAGAAACCATGGGTCTTTTATGCCCAGTTTGTAGCTGAGTAAGTATGAGAGCTCAAAAAGAGGCGGTACAAGTATACACACGAATAGCTATTCACATATAAGGGTACATACAAATCTCTTAGTCAACAGAGTGGGAGGAGTTACATAGTTGCTGACATCAGTTAAAATAGCCTGACAGTTACATTTAGGACAGATGCATTCTAGCAGCTACAGGCCTTTCTGAGCATGCGCAGTGCTCGGGCTCAGTGCTGAAGGAGTTAACTATAGATGATGACTCAGGCGAAATAGAGAAGCAGGCAACATTGAAGAGACAAGAAGCACATGGCCAGTCCATGGCTAACTAAATGGCTGCCACAAACAAAATGGCTTCAGCTCATGCTAACAGCGATTTCTATTGATTCCCACACATGGTCATCATAGATCACCCCACCCCCCAGTGTAGTGTGCGGCAGACTCATTCATTTATCGTTACAGTATACCAGCAGTTTCCCTTGCAGTGCAGCAAGGCTGGAAAAAAGTATGAAGTTCCACACCCATTGCATTTGCCAACCAACACCAAATGTCTTTTATTGACCCTTATTCCACACCTGGCTTGTCTAACTTTGTAAACCAAGCAATAAAATGCCCCAAGTGATTTTTGGAAGATACTGACGTGCTAACTGAGCTGTAGTGCTGCATTGCAGTTGTATTTGGGGTTGCGAATACGACATCTATCATCAAACTCTATTTATTTCGGTAAAAAAAAACATGAAGGATGCAACCAAACAAGACAAGTATCATGCATTCTGGCTTAAGAGTCGACCTTCAAGTAGATATTAAGGGAGATGCAATCAAAACAATAAGCAAAGTTAAAAACACAAAATAAGCATACAGGAAATACGAAGACAAGACAATTATCAAATAATTTGTGATTTTGGGGCCGCGAACAAGCCAGAAGTTAATATACATGATGGATAGGACCCTTTTCTAAAGTGCAAGTGAATTCAAAAGGTTTTGTGAAAGACAGACCCTGAATTTACATTCCAAAATCTAACACCACAAGATTCATATTGGTGTAATAAAAACACCATTGTACAAAAAAACAGCGAGGACAGAGTTTAAAATTTGTTCATTATAAGCAATAAATCAGCTATTTACAATCTAAAAATAGTGGCCACTATTGGAGTTGATCTTGTGTAGGCAGGTTGTCACGTCTATAGCTTTCTGAGGTAGGTTAGAGGGTTGACAGTGCCCTCCTTCTTATCGCCCAGAAGTGGCCCAAATATTTCACAGTTGCACAAGCAAACAAAGGTCTTGCGTCTGATTTCAGTATGCACAGGGCCACTTTGGAATCTCGAGTCCCAAGTTGTCTGCAAACTGGGGCTAGACATTTGCCCCTGGGTTTTGCATAAGCTGTGCAAACAAAAAGAACATGGCCTATTGATTCATGTGGGCAGGGGCAACAGGGGCAGCCCTCAGGTTGAGATTTGTTGGTCAGCCAAGAGTTTGTAAAAGCATGAATTGGCAAAGTGCCATGCCTGAATTGAATATAAAGCTTCATGTCGGCCGGCACCTTATTAATATCAAGGTAGCTTTCTAAGGAGCTGACTCTCTGGAGAGCATTGTCCAAGAACAGATTTCCCTTGAAGGACTTATGGGGGATCAGCAGCATTAATTTTGTTTTTATAGGTGTTAATTTCCAGGGCCCTCCCATCACAAAAGATTTTTGATTGGTTTAGTAGTTTTTGCAGGCCCATGGGAGTTTTTGAGACGAGAAGGGTATCATCTGCAAATAATAAGGTTGCAATATTATGGTTAGCTAACAAGAGAGCATCCGCTGGAATGGAAGATAAGAGCTCAGATACTTGGTTGATATAAAGAGAGAAGAGGTTTGGGGCTAGAACACAGCCCTATCGGACCACTGCTGATTTTTGACTGGATCGCTAATTTCTCCCTGACTACCCCATCTTACACAGGCAAAGTTCTCCTTGTGTAACCTAATTAGGAGTGTCAGAGTTCCCGGGGGCATCCACATACCCCTGAGCACCCGCCAAAGGGTATTCCTAGGATCGAGATCAAAGGCTGTTTTTAAGTCTATAAAAGCTATATAAAGACTCCCCTTACCCAGCAGGACCACCTTCCAGTATAACATGACAAGGCAAGAAACTTGATCGACTGTGCCAGTCTTCCGTCGAAAACACGATATGGCATCTAATTATGTGTAACGTTTTATTCTAGCCACACAGAACATCGGTGATGCCTACTCCAGTGCCGCTGCAGGAGGAGATGGGTCAGTTGGAGGGGTAGGAGCAGTAGAAGGGATGGGCACTGGTAAGTCATATAATTTCTTGCAATTACTCTGCTCACTAACTATCATCAAAATGATCGCCAAATGAACCCCCCCCCCAGCTTTACTAGCCACAGCGGTAGTTGAGCTATTATTATTATGGCCTCTTCTATCTGCAACTCAGAAAAACTCACATAATAAACGTTGATGGCTTGAAGGAGACATGAAAGAACGGAAGATAACCTAAAAGAAATGAAATGTTATATGAGTGAAAGGGTGGGTAGGTGAAAGGGTGGCCAGTGGGTAGAGGGATGGATGGCACAGAGGATAGTTTGAAGAAAGGGTTGCTATTGAATGGGTGCATAACGGATTGGAGGTTTTGGTGAAAGACTGGATGGGAGAAAGTAAAGCTTACACATGGTGTTTTTGGGTGAATTAGAATGAAAGGATGAATACATATTTGGTTTGTTTGGATGAATAAGCAGGGCAACTCCTCTTCTCATCATGATGAGCATGCTGATCACCTACTTTGCTTACTGAGAATAAGCAGGGTTATCGATATCATTAAAAGCTATGGTTCTAAGTGTGGGTTATTTATTTTTATTCTTTATCCTACTCCCTTGACTCACTGTATTTGATCTATGCTACCTATCATTCATCATCCCCCCTACCGGCCATGGCATTTTTGACAACTATGACAAAAGTGCAGTATGAGTCAATCAATTAGTGACTGAAGGGTTGTCTGTGTAATATGCGTCTGCTTCAGTTAATGCAACATTTACAATGTTTTCAATTAATTGCAAATCGAACACACAAGATGTGTTGTCCCTTTGCCAATTAGACACCTCTTAGGACTTCACTCCTTTCTGTTTTCCTAAGTTCTTCCGTCCCAACCTACCAAGTTGGAAAATCCATTCTTGGCATGTGCCACATTTAATTCAATACCCATGTGAAGTGATTCCAGAATATATTTCATGGTTTCCCATAACAGATTTAATTTTCACTTGTTCAGATTATTCCCTTTCGAATTGTACTGTAAGTGAATAAGTCAAAGATGGTGAATCGATGATCAGGGCAGTGGCCCCTGTATTATATATAAAAACGTGATTGCACTGGCTGCCTCACTGGCAGACATGGTCCTGGGCTTAGGTTGGGGGGGTTGGCGCTGGTGATACAGGAGTGTTGCTCAGCTTGCTCGCAGGAGGCCGGTGTTGCAGGCACAACTTTTCTGAAAAATGTTGCAGTCAGCACATCAGTGTTAGAAATCTATTTCTTCTCCTAGCCACTTTCTTTTAGCGGCACCTTTCTTTAGGGCTATCTTGAAGCTGTCTATTGGCAGTGGCACTTAGCTTCACAACAAGCTGAAGAGATGACCATTAGGCCTGGGCTAAATTTCCGTTCCGCTCACGGAAATTGCGATAATTTGACATTTTCGCATTCCGCGGAGAGCGCAAAAATGTCAAAATTTCCGCATTCCGCAGCTTAGCGATAATTTGTTTCTTGCTCACGCTGTAAAATAATACATTCTCGCGCGTGCGCGATCGCCTTACCTGAATCCCCGCGTTCGCCGACAAGTTTTCCCGATCCGGTCGCGTTCTCCACGAGATGTTGGATTGTTGGTAGCCATTTGCACTGTCTCGCAACAGTTCACGCCTGCAGTAATGTCATAGGTCGCGCGATCACGTCTTTCTTCTCGCGATCATGCATCGTGAGAAGAGTGAAAACAAGATGGCCGCGCCCGCGAGCAACCGCATGGGTAAGTTGGTGAGCCGCGACCACGCAGAAAATACCGCGAACGGGCGGGAAAAAAACTTCCGCATCTTCGCGATATTTCCGCGTGTTTGCAGAGATTTTTTAACATTTTCGCGATAATTTGCGAAAGTCACTTTCGCAAATTCCGCCCACCCCTAATGACCATGTTGCATAGTCAGTCACGCATCACATCAGATAAAGGTCTTCTGTCGGGCTGTACTGTGGGTGATGTCTCTTCTCTTGTGCATCAAAAAGCAAACAAGCAAGAAGAACATCAATGAAATGTGCCATAGTTGCAGTTCAAGTAGTACTTCAAACAAACATCAATTGGTGACTTAGCAATAATACAGTCTAGCTATCCATTCATAATATCACACCCACAAACGTTCATTGTGTGCAGTACACTCAGGAAGGATCAGAAAGAGCAACAACAACAACATACAACAACTTTTTGCTTTTTAGATGCATCATGTTGGGATGTGGCACTCAGGGAGGTACAGGTGACAATGAAATAATCATTGGACAGTGAATGCTGCTGTACAGTGCACCTATTTCAGTCATGGGGTTGATGCCAAATGTTAAGAACATGGAAACAAAAATTCAAGTCAGAATAAAAAACGTGAATAACAAAAATGTAATTAAAAGAAGAATTTTTGAAAAAAGAAATTTTAAAAGTTTCAAAAAAATAAAATGAAAACTGTTGAAAAAACCCCAGAAAACTGTAAATTAAAATATTTAGAATAATTTATATATATATATATTTAACATTTAAAATAAAAACATTACTACAGAAATATAAAATAGAAAAAACTAAAATTCAAAAAATGGAAAAAAAAAATAATTAAAGATGAGTGCAAATATCCGCAAGCATATTATTTATTAAACTGCTATTATTGTCAACCATCCATGCAATCCTATAGCAAAGAGCCACACTGGCTGGATGCACAAAATGGCTGCCAGCCAGTGCAACATAGTCATCAACAACAATTAACACTGAGCGAGGAGGCATGGCTCCAAACAGAGAAGACATGCAGGCCTATGGGGAAAGCACACTGGCTGGCTACACAAAATGGCCACCAGCCACATGGTCAGAAAAGCAAAAACCAACAAGGAGACATGGTAGCAAACAGAGGAGACATGCAGGCCTTTTGGAAAAGCACACTGGCTGGATACACAAAATGGCTGCCAGCCACATGGTCAGAACAACAACCAGAAAGGAGGCATGGTCACAAACACAGAAGTCATGCAGGCCTATTGCAAAAGCATACTTACTGGCTACACAAAATGACCGCCAACCTCATGGTCAGAACAACAGCAACCAGCAAGAAGGCATGGCCACAAACAAAGAAGACATGCAGGACTATGGTGAAAGCGCACTGGCTCTTTATACAAAATGGCCACCAGCCACATGGTCAGAGCATTAACAACCAACAAACAAAGAACACAAACAGGTCTATGGGGAAATCACACTGGCTGGCTACACTAAATGTCCGACCGCCACGCGGTCACAAGAACCAGCAAGAAGGCATGGCAACAAACAAAGAACCCAGAAACATAAAGATCCTACTAGATTCTGGGGCCATGTGTAATTTTATGGAAATTGATTGGCAGCTCAAAATGGCCATTTTTACCTATTGTAGTGGTGGATGGGGTAAAAACTATTGATGTTAGTGCATTGATTTCATGTCCTATTACTCACTATACCGGAGATTTGACTCGGATCATTCAGGGTAGTCATAAGGAAATGGTGCGTTTTGATTTCAGGCAATCTTGGGAATACCCTAGCTACTGTAACCCTACATTCTGCCTTTTGTGAAAATATATTTTGGATCCCATTCCGAGCAGGGATGGCACAACAGGTACTATTGCTACTAACATAGACAAGACACAAAATATACCCCCTTGTTATCAAGAATTTAAAGATATTTTGATAAACAAAATTCCCCCTTATAGGCCTTATGACTGCCAGATAGATTCACTGCCAGGGCCCTGAATTCCTTCAGTTGGATCTATGATCTGACAGAGAAAGAAAATATCCATCTGCAAGATTATCTAGACAAAACTTTAGAGAAACGGTTCATCAAGACATCCCACTCACCAACCACTTCTCCTTTGTTCTTTGTTCCAAAGAAGAGAGGAAAATTGTGTTCCTGTATTTATTACAGAGCTTTGAGTGATGTAACAATAAAAACAGGTATCCTTTACCATTAATATCTACACTATTGGATCAAGAAAAAAAAAGCTAAGATATTCACAAAATTGGATTTGTGAGGCGCTCCTCATTAAGTGAGAGTCAGATAGGAAGATGAATGGAAAACTGCCTTCCATATTAAACATGGTTTACATGAGTATCTGGTTAGGCCCTTTGGCCTATGCAATGCCCCAGCCACATTCCAGTTGTTCATTAACAAGGTCTTGAGAAAATGTTTGGATGTTTATGCAGTAGCATATATAAATGATATGCTGATTTATTTTGCATCTCTAACTGACCATGAATAGCATGTGAAGGCCGTTCTACAGCAAGTAAGAGAGAATATATGCTGTTTATTAAATTGGAGAAATGCAAATTTCACGTTTCAGGCGTATCCTTTTTAGAATGCATCTTATCAGCGCTGGGTATTTAAATGGACCCCCACAAGGTGTCAGCTATAGTACAGTAGAAAACTTTTCAAACTGTGAAAGAAGTGTGGAGCTTTCTTAGCTTTAATGAAGACTCTACCGAAGATTCATTGATCATTTCTCCACACTGGTGTCACCTATCATTAAATTGTTATGTAAATGTATAGAATTCCACTGGAATACAGAAGCAGAACAGACATTTCAGCCTTTAAAAGAGAACGAAAAATGTTACACCACGCCACTCGAGTCTACTCTACTGTATGAGACTTTACCTCACTCTGCGCTACTATTCAACAATCCACTCTACGCAGCTCCATATTCAACTTTACTCTGTAACACTCTACTACACTGTATGCCACTATCTGACATTTTGCTGTTGTCTATACCCCTCCACTCCACTGTATAACACTGTACTATACTGAATGCCACTATACAACACTATACTCTACTCACCTCTATGATACTCTAGTTCACTATATGACATTGCACACAACTGTTTGCATACTACTGCAACCCACTTTACTGTGCTGCACTCTGATGCAGTACTCTACTTTAATGTATGGCACTCTACTCAATGCCACTCTATGCCATTGTACTCTATAACACTGTAAGCCAATCCACTCTACCACACTCTACAACACTGTACTATACAGGACACCAATCCACTCTACCAAACTCAACTAAACTGTATGCCACTCTACTCTACTGTAATCTGCATCACTTTCCAATACTGTTAGAAACCCCACTACAATCGACTAAACAACATGGTACTCCAATTTATGAAACTTTATTCAATTGTATGCTATGCCAATCCACTCTCCTGCACTCCACACCACTACAGTCTACGACGTGACACTTTCCTCCAGTCTACAGTACCTCACTCCAGTATGCTCTATTATACTCCATGCTCTTTATCCCACCCTACACCACTGTACTATACTCAGCTCTATGCTGCTCCACTGTACGGCACTGTACTCCACAGTATCAACTCCACTCAGTTCAATTCAAACTTTATTCACATTTGATATATGCATAAAAGTACAGAATAAAATCTTCCTAAAAACATTTGATCGATAAGAGGTCTTAAATTAAATAGTAATTGATTTTAAGATATGTTCATTATAATATCAATATTTACTAGCCACATTCGCTCAGCCCGCGGAGCCTCGGAGATTTGCCTCCTCAGCGTTCCGTGGAGAACATGGAGAATGCAAATCTCTGCACACTCTGCAGCATTTTCCAGGTATGAGGCTTTTATCTATTTGGTCAATTACAACAACACCCCTGTCTGTTGAACTTCTCCATATGCGAAGAACTGAATATAAAAATGCTGCGACCATGAAACAAATATATGGTGTTTCCAAGGAGTTAATAAATGTAAGAGCTGTAGAATGTAAAACTAAACTCATTTTGTTTTCAGGGGGGGGATATACTTTTTTCTTACCATTTTGTAGAAAGGACAAAATAAGATATGAGACATGTTTTGGGAAGACAAGTCATCACAAGGACATTGCGGCAGGTTATTTAATGAGTATACATGCGCTGGGTATCGTACAATCAAGGGGAAAAAATGTAACCTCATACTTGTGAAGAGATATTTATGCGTATTGTTAGTAACAAAGGAGAGAGAGGAGTCAGTACCCATGGGGATTCTAGGCAATGTTTGGTAATGAATAACTGTAGCTTTACTTTGGTTGTGTTGCCATCTTTCTAGCTCACATTTTTTGAAGAAGCTTAATCTTGGAAAAGGGCAAACATTTGTTTGGTGTTATATATAAATCAGCTAAGCCCAGGTCTGTAAGGGACCTTCTAACATATACTAGCCAAGGGATATTGTTGGCTTGATCTAAATTTATTACATCTTTTATTATGGTCTAATTTAATCCAATCGTATCCCATAAAAGGAGTGGGGCCAATTTAATTGTGTCAGAAATAAAGGGGAGGGCATGTTGTTTGTGGGCAACCAGATTTGAACAAGCCAATTTGACTGATAGCATTATTTGGCAAACGTGACCTCGACTTTCTGCAAGGCACCCACTTCTGCTATACCCCATATTTCAGCTCCGTAGGTTGCTATAGCTATTGAAATCACTTTATATATTTCAAGCATATCAGTAATTGATTTTTTCCCCAGTTTGGAGGCGGATTTCCACAAGGTGGCTATACTTCTTTGCAGCATGTTAGTTCTATTTGCAATCATAGTTCCCCAATTAAGCTTCAAATCAAAGAAGAGTCCTAAATACATAAATGACTCTACTTGTTCCAGTGAGCCACCATCTAAGTTAAATGGTATAGACTTCTTCGTTCCCATCCCTGCTATCATGATATAGGTTTTTGATCTATTGACTATCAATCCCAATTTGGCCATAAAGGTTGAGTAGGAGCCCATCAGGCGTTGTAAGGCCAGGGGTGTCCTGGCCATCAGAACCGCATCATCTGCATAGAAGAGGGCGGGCAGCAATATGCCGCCGGCTGATGGAACATCTATGCATTATGCGGTTAGGACTTCATTACAATTATTGGTATACATGGAGAATAGAAAGAGGGCCAGGACACACCCCTGGCGCACCCCCTTTTCTATTTTAAAACTTTCTGTACATTCCCCTTGTTTACCATACCTGACTATGGCCCCCGCCTCTCTGTAAAGCTCCTTGATAAAAAAATTCTGGATTTGTCCACACCCATCGACTCCAAGAGAGCCCACAATTTAATGTGGACTACACAGTCGAAGGCTGCGGACAAATCCACAAAACCCATATAAAAGTGGCCCTTTTTTGCGCACACATACTTTGCAGCAAGTAGGGCCAGGTTGAATCCATGTTCAATTGTACCCCTCCCATTTCTAAACCCATATTGGGACTCTGCTAGAATCTTATTAGCCACAGCCCAGTCCTCCAATCTGTTTAAAAGCACTCTCCCCATTAATTTTGCTGTGCTGTCCAGCAGGGAAATTGGGCGGTAATTTACTGGGTTCATGGGGTCCCCTTTCTTATTTATGGGGATGATCACTGATTGTTTCCATGATGCTGGATGTCCCACTTTTGAGATAGCATTAAAACTTGCATCAGGAGCTGAGACCATAAATGCTTACATCCTAGGAAAATTGGGAGAGTGCAAGCCCGATTCCCTTTAGCGAGAACTCCATCCCCTGTTGGGCAATCAATTTTTACGTCACCCATTTTGTTTGTATCACTGTCCTTCGCAACATTAAAAATACTCTGAAAATGGAGGAGGCATGTGGTTTCATCTTTATAAGAATCAAGAGAAACGCCCCCCTGATCTTGCAGAAAGGGAGCGTTCACCACTCTCCAGAATGACTTCTTTACTCCTCGATGCCGCACCCAGTTTGAACCACGCTTCTTCTCGTAACTCTTATTTTCTTGCCGTTCTGGCTGTTTTATAATCAGCATGTAGCTTCCTTATTAAAACGTTGTCACTGGGGTTCCTTTTGAGGGCTGTACGTAATTCTCTAGAGGCTTTCGAACAATTGGCATCAAACCATCTTGTCTTAGGAGGAGTCTTACATGTAGCTGGACGCTTAAGGTTTGAATTAATTTAGATTAAGATTTTGTTAAAGGCTGTCACTACCTGAATGCTGTTGGTGTTAGTATCTCAATAAGATTCTTACTCAGGGAGTACCTCCTTAACAACCTTTGGGATAAATAAGATTGGATAGATTTTCACCCACTTGAGGGTAAAATCATTTTTCCTGCTCAATATCGGTTTTGGTGCTTGTTTGGATCTTAACTTGGTTGGTAACAGCCCTGCAAAACTAACGAGGAGGACAAAATGATCACTAAATTCTGTAAGCTCCACTGCAGAGGACTTTATACAGCTCCTATAATTGGTCTGAATAATAGTAATATCAATTGTTGAAGTAACATCAGTACGTTGGAAGGTCCGGAGGAATTGGCCTTTCATACAATCACAAAGGTTAATTATTACTAAATCCCATGTTAAAAGAAGACTATTCAAAAGGGTTCAATAGTTATGATGCCTGAAGTGAACAAGCAGAGGGTCATCAGAATTGGTTACCCCACAAACGCACTGGTCTGGTTTATGGCAACAGTGTACATTAAAGTCCCTGGCCCAAAATAAGAAGAATGATCGCGAATTGGGTGTCAATAGGGCTTACATTACTTCCCTGAGCTCCTCCATCCCCTGTGTAGGTTTCTTGAAATTATCATTATAAAAATTAATCAGTACCAGGTAAATTTTTCCTAAACATTCAGCTATAATGACATGGAAGTGGGGGGAATTGTTAATAAAGTTCACTTTACCTAAGGTGATCGTATTTGCAATAAGTGTAATTAAGCCCCCCTTGGATCTACCTGCCGACGAAGGGACTGGTGGGGTAGCAAAGGAGCGGTACCATTAACATAGATAATAGACTTTGACCAGGTCTCATGGAAACATATAATATCCATGTTCATGAACATTTTATACCAACTATGATTATCTTTTTTGTTTTCGCCACCTCTGGAGCCGGTTTGGCGATTTTTAAAGGCTCTTAAGTGCTCAGGGCACTGATGCGGAATGGGAGCCTGGGGGTATCATGTCCACCCGGCCATTGTCAGGCTGCATGCAGTAAAAGGGGGGTCACAGATGTGGCACACACTTTAGGTGCCACGTCACAGCAGCAGTAACACTGCACGCACAGGCCCTGCAATGACAGTGGACTGAGACAGGTTTGAAAGGCTACTTTGGTGGGTAGCGCAATCAGCGCTGCTAGCCCACCATTAGCAGGCCCCGGGTATATGAGATGCCAGTCGCAGGAATCTCACCGCCACTTGCTGCTTCAGGGGGATTGTGAGCGCTACGGACTGCGAGGACCAGCAGCCCTTCGGACCTCAGCTGCAGCCTCTTCCGCCGTGACTCCGCCCCTCCCCAGGACATTGGTAACAGCTCGTGGCCCCCGCTCCGCGGGTGTCACTCGCAGGAATCTCACCGCCACTTGCTGCTTCAGGGGGATTGTGAGCGCTACGGACTGCGAGGACCAGCAGCCCTTCGGACCTCAGCTGCAGCCTCTTCCGCCGTGACTCCGCCCCTCCCCAGGACATTGATAACAGCTCGTGGCCCCCGCTCCGCGGGAGCCACTCGCAGGAATCTCACCGCCACTTGCTGCTTCAGGGGGATTGTGAGCGCTACGGACTGCGAGGATCAGCAGCCCTTCGGACCTCAGCTGCAGCCTCTTCCGCCGTGACTCCGCCCCTCCCCAGGACATTGGTAACAGCTCGTGGCCCAAGCTCCGCGGGAGCCACTCGCAGGAATCTCACCGCCACTTGCTGCTTCAGGGGGATTGTGAGCGCTACGGACTGCGAGGACCAGCAGCCCTTCGGACCTCAGCTGCAGCCTCTTCCGCCGTGACTCCGCCCCTCCCCAGGACATTGATAACAGCTCGTGGCCCCCGCTCCGCGGGAGCCACTCGCAGGAATCTCACCGCCACTTGCTGCTTCAGGGGGATTGTGAGCGCTACGGACTGCGAGGACCAGCAGCCCTTCGGACCTCAGCTGCAGCCTCTTCCGCCGTGACTCCGCCCCTCCCCAGGACATTGATAACAGCTCGTGGCCCCCGCTCCGCGGGAGCCACTCGCAGGAATTTCACAGCCACTTGCTGCTTCAGGGGGATTGTGAGCGCTACGGACTGCGAGGACCAGCAGCCCTTCGGACCTCAGCTGCAGCCTCTTCCGGCGTGACTCCGCCCCTCCCCAGGACATTGATAACAGCTCGTGGCCCCCGCTCCGCGGGAGCCACTCGCAGGAATTTCACCGCCACTTGCTGCTTCAGGGGGATTGTGAGCGCTACGGACTGCGAGGACCAGCAGCCCTTCGGACCTCAGCTGCAGCCTCTTCCGCCGTGACTCTGCCCCTCCTCAGGACTAACCCCAGGTGACTCTCTACACGCAGCACGGGTCGCAGCGCGGGCGAAGCCCGGGACAAGGGCGGGACTGTTTGTGGCCGTTCGTGGCCAGTAGTGGACGGGACGGGCCACCCCTCTAACCTCGGCACTCTCTGTGTGGTACAAGTGCCCGTATAGTTGTGAGTTCTTGTCGTACCCATGTCCCTTATTAGTTGTGTGCATTAGTTGTTATGTTTCATTAATGTTCATAAACCCAAAGTGAATATTGGTATTTGTAATATATTGTATCCTAAGGACCTTTGTTATTGCCACTGGCTGCCCCTATTGTATGCTTGTCACGTACGAAGATGACTTCCTTAAGGTCTGGAAGGAAGATTGTGCAGGGCAGTACAGGGGGCTGTGTATCAGGGACTCTTGATAATTTCATTACTAGAGCAGTCCGTGTCCTTGAACACGAGATCATTTTAACAGAAAAAAGACTGTCTTTAGAAATATCAGCGAAGAGATCGTCTCTTGGTAACATCATGGCAGCCGTTTCTCCCGAATGCAGAAAGCCACAACCCGTCTCTGATCTGCTGCCTAGTACTGTGCAAGGGATGTTGGACGCAACAACACAGAGCACTTTGGAAATCATTCCTGATACTATAACCATTTTAGAACCCAGTCGCGTATCTGTAAATTCTAGTGTTATTCCCTCTTTGCCCCTTATTGAGCAGCCACGTAAAGTTATTTCGAGTATGGGTAGCAGGCCCCAGTCTACCAATGGGAAAAGAAAACGTGTGGGAGTGCCATCCAAGGGCAGACGTGCCAAAGTGCCCAAAACGTTTAAACCTGCCAACCCATGTAAAGATCCCCAATCCCATATGTCCTGTAGTACCCCTCCCATTGTTGGGAGTCTTATGCCCAACCAGCCCTCCCCTATCATGCCTAATGTCAATTCTCTGCCTACTGGCTTTTCTTAGTCTCTGGACCAATTGCTTAAATCTTTCCTTTCTTCTTACCGCTATACGAGAGAGTCAAGCAACTCTCCACTTCCATTGGGAAATTGGAAAGTATTGTGCTCACAAACACGACTCTTTTGGAGAAAACTTTAGCGATTCCGCCAGGTTCCAATATTTTACCACCTCCTGGTTCAGACGTCAAAACAGGGATTGTTTCTAATGGTCCTACTTCCCCGGCTAGTGTATCTTCCTACCCACCTGCCCACAAAGATCATGTCGTGGAAGTTACTCATACACCTGTTGGCGCTGTTATGTCCAATAAACTAGCTAGTAATGTTGTTATCAATAAGAGTAACAATACAACAGGGCAGACTCCTTCCCAGGGTGAAGGTCCGTTTTTAAAACTTCTGTTAGAAGGCGACCTCAAAGGGGCCCGGAGGGGGCCCTGACTGTCCTGAGACCAACCCTCGAGGTATCGTAGCCGGGCACTGGCGGGAGACTCCTCAGGGGAGGAATCTCGTATCTAGGATCGTACACTCGGCACCACACGACAAAGAGACACCACACCGAGAGTTCTTACGAGCAAATCTTTATCAGATCGGAGTGGTAAGATCTTTATAATCAGCAAGGCAATATATAAACAAGTGGAGCGCGGGCTCACAAAGTCTTGGAGGGGGGTCAGGAGGTAGCAGGACAGTCTTTGGGGGAATGGATCAAATGCAGGAGCGTATCCGGCGTACAGCTCACAATCCTCGAGCTGGGGGTTACGCTTGTCGTCGTGGGGTCCGGCGGGACCAAGGGAGTCTGGGGGCGCTGCGAGATACTCAGCAGGCTCGAGTACAAGTTCGGAGGTCTTACGATCTTCAGGGAGCCGCGAGTCACTCAGCAGGGCTCAAGCACAAGTTTGGAGGTCTTACGATCTTCAGGGAGCCGCGAGTCACTCAGCAGGGCTCAAGCACAAGTTCGGAGGTCTTACGATCTTCAGGGAGCCGCGAGTCACTCAGCAGGGCTCAAGCACAAGTTCGGAGGTCTTACGATCTTCAGGGAGCCGCAAGTCACTCAGCAGGGCTCAGGTGTTTCCAAGGCGAATCTGCCGGACAGTCCCAGGGCACCCCTTGTTATAGGGCGACTCCTCTTTGATGTCCGGAGTCTGTGCAGGCAGGGGTCTTGTCACCTGGGGGTCGCTTGCTGGGGGTTTCCTGCTATTGTCCTTTGATCCTTTCAGGGCCGGGTCGGGAGGAGCCCCAGACACCCAGCAGGCGTGGAGCCAGCCCTCGGGGAGGCCGGCGGGTCGATCGAAACTCACCTTCCCAGGGAAGCGCAGAGGTGTGATGAAAACTGCTCCTCCCTCTCTCATCCCAAGGGGAGCGCGATGTCCTCCAGCCGGAGTGGCGCCTGTAAGCTAGGGTCGCGCTGGGGCCGGGCGGCCATCTTGGTGCATGAAGTGGGCACGCGGGCCCGGGGTGGCCGAAGGAGGAAGGCCTACGGACGGGGGAAGTCCGGGTCGGGTGTGTGTGTTCTGGTGGGAAGGATTGGCCAGGCCAGGGGCTCGGGGCTGGTGTGAGGTGCAGGGGTCAGGTCTGACTATGTTACGAGGGCCGGGTCTAACACGCGTCCCCCCCCAGCTGAAAGCCGGAGAGAACTACCCATCTTCTTGGGGGTTCTCTTCGCTGAGGCGGAAGAATCGGGAGAGGCCATCGGCGTTGGCGTGGTCCGTACCAGGGCGATGTTCCACGGTGAAATCCATCCCCTGGAGGGAGATTGACCACCGCAGAAGCTTGGGGTTTTCTCCTCGCATCTGCATGAGCCATCGCAAGGGGCGATGGTCGGTCTGGACCCTGAAATGGGTGCCGAACAGGTAAGGGCGTAGTTTCTTGAGGGCCCAGACTACTGCGAATGCCTCGCGCTCGATGGTACTCCATCTCTGTTCCCGGGGCAACAGCCTTCGGCTGAGGAAGGCCACGGGCTGGTCCAGACCCTGGTCATTTACTTGGGAGAGGACGGCCCCGATGCCATGCTCGGAGGCATCAGTTTGTACCACAAACTCTTTGGAGTAGTCGGGGGCCTGGAGGACGGGGGCCGTACACATGGCCGTTTTCAGGGCATTGAACGCCTCTTGGCAGGCAGGGGACCATTGTACCTTCTTGGGCTGCTTCTTGGACGTAAGCCCCGTGAGGGGACCGACCAGGCTGCTGTAATTCCGGATGGATCTCCGATAGTAGCCCGTGAGGCCCAGAAAGGCTCGGACCTCTGTTTGGGTAGTGGGAGGTTCCCAGGCTAGGATGGTGTCGATTTTGGGCTGTAGAGGGGCGACCTGCCCGCTTCCGACCTGGTGCCCCAGGTAGGTTACCGAACCTTGCCCAATCTGGCATTTGGTGGCTTTCACGGTTAGGCCCGCCTGGCGTAGGGCGGTTAGCACCCTCCGGAGGTGTTGGAGGTGCTTGCTCCATTCGGAACTAAAAACTGCGATATCGTCGAGATATGCAGCGCTGAATTTTTCCAGCCCGGCCAGGACTCTATTTACCAGTCGCTGGAAGGTGGCCGGGGCATTTTTCATCCCGAAGGGCATTACGCGAAAGCGATAGTGCCCATCCGGGGTGGAGAAGGCGGACCGCTCCTTGGCTCCCTCTGTGAGCGCAATTTGCCAGTAGCCGCAGGTGAGATCGAAGGTGCTGAGGAACCGTGCAGCTCCGAGCCGGTCAATGCGCTCGTCGGCTCGGGGAATGGGGTGGGCATCGGCTCGGGTGACCTCATTGAGTCCCCGGTAGTCCACGCAAAAGCGGAGTTCCGGGGCGACCCCGGGGGCGGCTGCTTTTGGGACCAGGATCACGGGGCTGGCCCAGGGGCTGTCTGAGGGTTCGATCACGCCTAGGGTCAACATTTTCGAGACTTCGGCTTGGATACAGGACCGAACCCGATCGGGGACTCGGTAGGCTCGGTGTCTCACTGGTGGGCTGTCCCCGGTATCCACATCATGGACACACCAGTCGGTGACCTTGGGGACCAGGGAGAAAAGGTCCGGAAACTGCCCTAGGAGCTGGCGGCAATCCTCACGTTGCTGGGGAGTGAGAGACAGGGAGAGGTTCACTCCTTCTACGGAGCCGTCCTTCTCCTTGTTGCATAGAAGATCGGGGAGAGGATCCGACTCTTCTTCGGACCCGTCGTCAGTGGCCAGTAGGAGGCTCAGCTCTGTCCGCACAAAGTGGGGCTTGAGGCGGTTCATGTGGAGGACCCGGAGGGGGTCCCGGGGTGACTGGACGTCTACCAAGTACGTGACCGGGCTCTTTCGCTCAACTACTTTGAAGGGCCCGGTCCATTTATCCTGGAGAGCGCAGGGTTTCACAGGGGCCATGACCCACACCAGCTGGCCCGGCTGAAACTCGACTAGCGCGGCATTCTGGTCGTACCAGCGCTTCATCTCCTCCTGACTCGCCTCCAGATTGGCCTCTGCCATTTCCCGGAACCTCCTAGTCTGATTGCGGAGGGTCAGGACGTAACGGAACACGTCTCGGGGGGTGCCTCGGGGTGCCGCCTCCCACTCTTCTTTGACCAGGCTGAGGGGCCCCCTGACGGGGTGCCCGTAGAGTAGCTCGAAGGGGCTGAAACCCAAGGATTTCTGGAGAACTTCTCGGTATGCGAATAGGAGGCAGGGGAGCAGGAGGTCCCACTTACCCGGAGGGGCTCTTCCAGGCCCGCGATCATCCCCTTCAGAGTCCGGTTAAACCGCTCTACCAGGCCGTTTCCTTGGGGGTGGTACGGGGTGGTGAACTTGTAGGACACCCCGCACTGTTGCCATAAGGACCTCATGTATCGGGAGATAAAGTTGGTACCGCGATCGCTCACGACCTCGCGGGGAAAACCCATGCGGGAGAAGATCCCCATCAGCGCCCGGCCCACCACGGGGGCCGTGACGGTGCGCAGGGGGATGGCCTCAGGGTAACGAGTGGCATGGTCCACCAGGACGAGGATGAACCGGTGCCCCTGGGAAGTTGGGGGGTCCAGAGGTCCTACAATGTCGATCCTGACCCGCTCAAAAGGGGTACTGACGACAGGGAAGGGCTGGAGGGGAGCCTTGCACTTTCCTCCACTCTTCCCACTGGCCTGGCACGTGGGACAGGACTTGCAGTGGGCTTCTACATCCGCTTTCATTCTGGGCCAGTAGAAGTGAGTCACGAGGCGACTGTATGTTTTGTCCTGACCCAAGTGGCCTGCGAGGGGGACGTCGTGGGCCAAGCCCAGGAGGAGGTCTCGGAAGCGTAGGGGTACCACCAGCACTCGGCCGGACCCTAGCTCCACCGACTTCTGTTCGCTGTACAGAAGGTCATTCTCCCAATAGACCCGGTGCGTCCCCGTCTGGTCGCCTGCGGCCTGGGCCTCTGCCTGTTGCCGGGGCCCGACCAGGGAGGGACAGGTAGCCTGCTCTCGGCAGAACTCCTCTCGGGAGGGGCCCCCTTCGTGGCGCCACTGTGCTAATTCGGGCAAATCGCCTAACTCGGTGTCTGGGGTGGAGTCGGAAGGCGGTGGTTCGTCACTGGCGAGCGACTCTTCTGGTGGGGGGATGTGGGGGCCCTCGGCCGGGACCATCCCATCTTCAGGGGTCGGGGCGTCGTCAACGTCCCTCGGGGGGGTCAGTCGAGCCGCCATGGATCGAGTGGTGGCGCACACCCACTCAGGGAGGCCCATCATCCCTAGGTGGGTCTTGCGCTCAACTTGCCCCCAGGGGGAACTTTCCAGGTCGTTCCCCAGGAGACAGTCGACGGGCTGGGATGTTCTCACTGCGACCTTCAGTTTACCAACCACCCCTCCCCACTCGAAAGGCACCAGGGCTACCTTACATAGGCTTTCTGTGTTGCCGGCTGAAATGACAGGGCAAAATACGTTGGGGAGGACCTGGTCCTCGTGGACTAAATGGCTGAGGACACCGGTGATACTGGCCCCGGTGTCACGGAGGGCTTCTACTTGGTGGCCATTGATCGTGACGAGCTGCCCATATTTCTTTGTGTTAGAGGGCAGGAGGCTCCCAGGGACCATCTCTCTATCTCCTAAGGACACTAGGGCCATAGCGGCGGGTTCCCACTCCTCGGCCTCCTCAACCTCCTCCCCAGGGCTACATTGACTATCTGTCTAGCGGGGGGTGCTGCCTGGTTGGTGCGTGGGGCCATGGGGCATTCAGGGTCATTGGCGTAATGGCCGGGCTTCTGGCAACGGAAACAAGTGATGGTTACCCGGTGCCCCCGTCTCAGGGGGGGGCGGATACAGCTGGTGGGGGTGCCGGGAAAGGCGGAGGTTGGGACTTCGGTGGGCTAGCCTGGGGCTCTCTCTGCCCTCCCTGGTTTCCCCCCACTCTCTGGCGGGGTGGTCCCTGACTGGCTCGGGGGTACTCTCCTACAGGGCCCCGGGAGACCCGGGTGTTGGTCCAGCGATCCGCCTCGACAGCCAGCTTTCTCGGGTCCGTGAGCTTGCTGTCGAGCAGATGCTGGCGTAGTTCCACAAAGCAGTTGGCAGCCAGGTGTTCCCATAACATAAGGTCAGTTAGTTCTTCCAGGGTGGTTACCTTGCTGCCCTTGATCCACCCATCGATGGCACGGCTGAAGAAATTCACATATTCCACCCAGGTGGTACCCGGGATCTTCCGGCAGTCCCGGAACCGCTGGCGGTACATCTCCGGGGTGAGGCCGTACCTTGTGAGGAGGGCCGCTTTCATGTGTTCATATGAGGTCTGCATGGAGGTGGGTAGGTCGAGCAGGGTGTCTCTTCCTTCGCTCAGGAACCGTCCCCATAACCCAGCCCCCCAATCCTTCTGCGGGACCCGGTGGGAGGTCATGGCGACCTCGTAGGCCCGAAACCACTGCTGAATGTCATCATTCTTGTAATATTCCTTGACCACATCCTTGGGGATGTGGACCTTCTGTTCCGTCGGGGCGGCCGCCTCCCGGTTCCCCGGGGGCCGCGCTTCTTCGCTTCTTGCTTTCAGTTCTATTTCCTTCGAACTGCGTTCATGTTCTAGTTGAAGTCTCCTTCCCTCGTGTTCTCGTTGGAGTTTCTTCTCTTCCAGTTCTCCTTGCACTCGCAACTGTTCTACTGCTAGCTTTTTCTCGGCTAATTTCAACTCGCCCTCAATTTTGAGTTTGGCTAATTCGAGCTCGTGATGGCGACTTTTTTCTCTGTCTGCGAATTCCTCCGGGGATAGGCCCCCGTCTGGTACAAAGCCTCGCACCTGGTTGCTGCTGCGTTCTCCTTGGGAGGGTCCTGCTTCGTCGTGGTGCTCCACCGCTCCTTCTGGGCGGGGGGCTCCCGAATCCACCCAAGCTTTCAGTGCCTTTTGCATATCTTCTTTGGTGTTGAGACCAGTGGTAGCGATTCTGAGTTCCTTACAGAATTGCTTTAGTTCCCCGTGAGTGTACTCTCCCAGCTGTTCCACCTGGAACACGGTACTGGCGTCGTCTTCTACGAGAACCACGGTGTTTCCTTCTGCCATCTTTGTCGGTAGTGCGTCAGCCGTTCACAGTACGATCTCTAGATTATGGGCCCGAATCCCGTCGCTTGCCACCAATGTTAGAAGGCGACCTCAGAGGGGCCCGGAGGGGGCCCTGACTGTCCTGAGACCAACCCTCGAGGTATCGTAGCCGGGCACTGGCGGGAGACTCCTCAGGGGAGGAATCTCGTATCTAGGATCGTACACTCGGCACCACACGACAAAGAGACACCACACCGAGAGTTCTTACGAGCAAATCTTTATCAGATCGGAGTGGTAAGATCTTTATAATCAGCAAGGCAATATATATACAAGTGGAGCGCGGGCTCACAAAGTCTTGGAGGGGGGTTAGGAGGTAGCGGGACAGTCTTTGGGGGAATGGATCAAATGCAGGAGCGTATCCGGTGCACAGCTCACAATCCTCGAGCTGGGGGTTACGCTTGTCGTCGTGGGGTCCGGCGGGACCAAGGGAGTCTGGGGGTGCTGCGAGATACTCAGCAGGCTCGAGTACAAGTTCGGAGGTCTTACGATCTTCAGGGAGCCGCGAGTCACTCAGCAGGGCTCAAGCACAAGTTCGGAGGTCTTACGATCTTCAGGGAGCCGCGAGTCACTCAGCAGGGCTCAAGCACAAGTTTGGAGGTCTTACGATCTTCAGGGAGCCGCGAGTCACTCAGCAGGGCTCAAGCACAAGTTCGGAGGTCTTACGATCTTCAGGGAGCCGCGAGTCACTCAGCAGGGCTCAGGTGTTTCCAAGGCGAATCTGCCGGACAGTCCCAGGGCACCACTTGTTATAGGGCGACTCCTCTTTGATGTCCGGAGTCTGTGCAGGCAGGGGTCTTGTCACCTGGGGGTCGCTTGTTGGGGGTTTCCTGCTATTGTCCTTTGATCCTTTCAGGGCCGGGTCGGGAGGAGCCCCAGACACCCAGCAGGCGTGGAGCCAGCCCTCGGGGAGGCCGGCGGGTCGATCGAAACCCACCTTCCCAGGGAAGCGCAGAGGTGTGATGAAGACTGCTCCTCCCTCTCTCATCCCAAGGGGAGCGCGATGTCCTCCAGCCGGAGTGGCGCCTGTAGGCTAGGGTCGCGCTGGGGCCGGGCGGCCATCTTGGTGCATGAAGTGGGCACGCGGGCCCGGGGTGGCCGAAGGAGGAAGGCCTACGGATGGGGGAAGTCCGGGTCGGGTGTGTGTGTTCTGGTGGGAAGGATCGGCCAGGCCAGGGGCTCGGGGCGGGTGTGAGGTGCAAGGGTCAGGTCTGACTATGTTACGAGGGCCGGGTCTAACAACTTCCATGTATCAATCTTCCCCCTGAGTCCTTACCATATACTGTTATATCGGCTGGTGTTCCAAGGCTCCCCCAGGTAAAGATTGAGTCCCACAGCGAGTTGAAGAATAAGGTGATTCACTGGCTAAATGGAAATAGGCCTTTGCCACCTAGACTAAGTGCGGAAATTTTGTCTGTACGTAGGGTGAGTTGGTTGGGTATCAAAGTAAAGAAAGTGGAGGGAGATTGTATAATCATTAACTTTCGGGACCCTAGAGTGGTGAGTTATATATGTTCCCATCCTAATACCTCGAGCGTTACTGGAATACTCACCTTGGATTTGTCCTATTTCTTTTCTTTTGACCTTCGCGACACACGTTGCGATCTGTCTACTGGTTGGGAAAGGGTCAACAGGGGCTTTCGCTGTCCATCCAGATTGGATTTCCATCTCCCACTGTCCAATCATTTTGCCCCGCTGAGTAGTATGGAAGGGGTTGATTGACTGTCAACTAATTTTACTAATTTGGGCTGTGTGAGTAAAATTGCTATTGGCCCTGGATGTTCTGCCAGTACGGGGACCGTAAGTTGTAGCGGGCCCAGGGTGGTACACTTGGGTATGGGTGACACGTATTCCAACACTGCACGTGTTTCTCTCATTGTGCCCCCTTGCAATTTTGATTCCTTTCTACCAGCATTGGAGTGTTTAGATAATCCCCAGGGCACAAACCTTGTTAACCCCACACCCATCGAAACCGAGACGGTACCTCTTACTCGCACTTTGCACAATGATAGATCATTAATTTCACACATAGATCCTTGTCCCAACGAGCACGAGTGTTTGGAACCTGGCAACACTGTAAACCATTCTGCCGCACAGGGTTCTTTACTTGCCCATTTGCCAGTTGTTACAACTATTTCCCCCTTCTTACATTGGCCTCGTGGAACATTGCCGGTTTAAGAAGTAAAATTGTAATGGAGGAGTGGTCTGCCTGGGCAAATAACCTCGATATCCTGGTCTTTCAGTAAACGTGGGCTGTGGACCCAATTTATTTTTCTGGTTTTGTTAATTTTTATAAAGGGGCCTGTAGTGGGATAAGGGGTCGTCCTTCGGGTGGTCTCTGCATATGGGTGAGGCAAACCCTTAAGTATAGTCTCACCGAACTGGCCATTGATAGCCCCGACATTCTGATCATCTCGTTGCATCTTAATGATGATCCTGATATCTTGATTATAAATGTATATAATAGGTGCCTACCAGGCGGGCGAGGTACTAATACTTTGCTACAATTAGACGGGTTCTTGGAAACAGTCAACCCCTGCACAAATGTGATAATAGTGGGTGATCTAAATTGCTGTTTCGAACCTTTGTACACTGCTTGGGACTCACTTACACTGGAAGTGGACGCAAATTGGAATATTCCACCTCTTGACCTTTCCCCCATCAAGAGGTGGACTGAATCTGCTATTCAGTGGATGAGCTTGTGTATGGGGCGTGGTTTTAGGGCAGCCAACGGACGGACCCTCTCTGACAAAAATGGCAAGGATACCTTTGCCGATGGTCGTCGTTGTAGTAGAATTGATTATGCCCTAATTAAAGTGGAGTTCTGGTCCACTTTAAATGATATGGTGATTCTAGATCGCCCCGAGAGCGACCACAATCCTTTAGTTCTGAGTTTTCTGTTTTGCCCAGCCCATAGAAGTGAACCATCCGAGATAGTTACTGCCGACGCCCTCCTAACTAATAATCAACGGAGAGTGCGCTGGGAAAAGGTTGCTATCGATAGTGCAGTACTCACCGAAATTAGCTTGAAAGTTTCATGTGCGTTGGAAGCCCTTCATTCTCTCCTGAGCCAAGAGGCTGTCGTTGGCGAGTCTACTCATATTCACGAAAACCTATTTTTAGGCCTCAAGGCTCTTTTTTCTAAACCCTGTAAGGTTAAGAAATCGTTTTTACCAAAGCAAAATCCTTGGTATAACAAAGCATGCCGTGAGTCTTATGGCAAACTGAAATCCGCCATTAAATCTAAAAATCAGGCCAATATCAGATTAGCCAGGAAAGACTACAGTAAGGCTAAAGTCTCGGCCAAACCAGATTGGGACAACGAACATTGGAACGACCTTTTGGTCGCTAGTAAACAAAGAAATCTGACTATGTTTTGGCATATTGTGAAGTGGGGCAACTCTCCGAGTTCGCAGGTTCCCTCAAACCATGTTCTCCCCGAATCCTGGGTGTCGCATTTTGAGTCCCAGTTCTCGGATACTAATCTGGTTGAAGAGACTGCTCCTCCCATCTTACAGGACATGTCCACCCTCCAGAATCTTACATTCGATTGTAAAGAGGTCGAGATGGCTTTAACCAAGGTTCCTAGTGGCAAGGCACCGGGCATAGATTGTGTCCCCGCGGATCTTTTTAAATTTGACCATAGTAATTGGGTGCCCAATATTGCATTCGTGGCAACTGCTATAGCCAAAGGGGCTGTCATCCCTGAATCCTGGAAGGGCGCCGAGATACTGCCCATCTTTAAGAAGGGTGATCGCTCGTGCCCGGGGAATTACCGCCCGATTAGTTTAATTGATTCCGTTCAAAAAATTATGGCCAAGATGATCCTGGCAAGAATCCAGTCATGGATTGAGCAGGAGGATATTATCTCGCCTCTGCAGGCTGGGTTCAGACCCTGTACTAGTACCATCGACCAGGCGTTCAAGTTCCAACTGATCGTCTGGAAAACGGTCTATCTTTGTGGCGGTACTCTGTACGCCGCTTTTGTTGACCTCCGGTCAGCCTTTGACTTAGTCAATAGGACTAAACTTTGGGGGGCTCTAGCGGAGTTAGGGATGCCTGCTGACCTTTTGAATATTGTCATTAGGTTGCATGATAAAAACTTTGCACAAGTACGATGGGGGAATCAAGGGCAGGTCACAGACAGATTCAAAGTTAATAGGGGTGTTAGGCAAGGGTGCGTTTTTGCGCCTACTCTTTTTCTGTTATTCATTAATAGAGTTGTGCAGTACTTTTCATCTACATCCACTGACGCCCCCACGCTGGGTGGTATAAAAATCCCACTACTCATGTTTGCCGACGACACCCTACTACTGTCCCAGACTCAGTCTGGGTTACAGGCGGCTTTGAACGTATTTGCCAATTTTTGTTCCGACTTCGACCTGCTAGTTAATGTCTCAAAAACTAAGTACATGGTCTTTAACAAAGGAAAAGTGTGAAAGGTCATGTTACTATGAATAATGATTTACTTGAACGTGCCAACGTTATGATTTATGTGGGGGTTGTTTTCGAAAACAAGCTGTATTGGAGGCCACAAATAGATGTCCTATCTCTCAAATTTGCCCAGCTCTCTGGGTGCTTGGTTAAAGAACAGAAACAGTCCCAGATGAAAATGATAGGCCCTGCTATTAAAATTTATAATGCCAGGATTAATTCTGCGATCCTTTATGGCGCAGAAATCTGGGGTTTTGCTGATCTTTCCCCTCTGGTCAAGGCACAATACAAATTTTTGAGGATCCTCACGGGTCTCCCCTGTTCAAGTCCAGTGAAACCGCTTCTGCTGGATCTTGGTTGTTATTCTTTTGAAGATATTGCCAGGTTTAAACCATTGGCTTTTTGGAGGAGACTATGGACCGTACCGGAATTAGGCCCCTATGCAAAGGCATTTTTGGATGTTCGCTCTATTCTGGGCTCCGGTAACATTGTGTGGTTCAAGCAAGTTAGTCTGCTATTGGAATCCATGGGCCTGGGAATTCTTTGGACTGACCCTGCTAATAACCCTTTTCCTCCTAAAAAACTCTTTAAAAGCCTTTACTAGTCTATGGTACTTCAGAAACAACTATCCCTAGTTCCAGCAGAGTCTTTGACAGGCAGGTTTCTTGTGCAGAAAAAAGTCCCACTCTTAGAAGCCTACTGGGACATTATTACCAGGCCCAGTGACAGGAAACTTTATCACCAACTGAGGGTTGGCACCCTACCCACCAAACTGTTTACTAAAAAATGGAAGGGTGAGGTTTGTGACTCCTGTCGCTGGTGTAAAGACTGTGCTGAATCTGTGGGTCATATATTTTTTGTCTGCCCGGCCTATGCAGCCCCCCGGGTCAAATGGCTCAAACCTATATGTCGTACTTTGGGCACTAGACTGGGCCTTGAGGCTTTAAGAATCTTAAGATCTGATACTGGTGAATGTATCGTAGTTGCCGTGGCCAAATTCCTGGGTTGGGTTTGGATTATTAGAAATAGGAATCACTAGATACCAGTGTTGTGTTTAATCATGATTTTATTTTTTTTGTGTCATTTTGGAACCGTTTTTATCCTTTATCTTGTATGTAATGCTTATTTTTACATTGTAATGTCTTTTTATGATGAAATTGATCGATAATAAAGACTAATGAAATGAAATGATACCACCTTACTGGGGACTGACAAGTAAATTAAATTAGCCAAACAGGTGTAAATCTATCTTACCCACGTTTTACTATAGAGAGCACATGCACTTTACACTGGACAGCAGTGATAAAGCACCCAGAGTCCTAAAACCACCAACAACAGGTCACAAAAAACATTAGGAGGAAGGCAAAAAAAAGTTCACGGATGACTCTGCAAAAAGGGCCAAGTCCAACAAGGACCATCAGAGGGTTTCTGGGAGTCTGCAAGTTCACCAGGTAGGTGACGTCACTTTTGCACTCCATCACCTCAAAAAGCTCTACTAGGGCCGTAACCCACACTTTTTAACCAGGTTGATACTCAACCAGAATGGCATTCTGGTCATAACAATGATTCATCTCTTCCTGGCTTGCTTCTAGGTTCGCCTGAGCAAGTCTCTTGAAGCGCGCAGTCTGGTTTCTAAAGGCCAGCATGTAGATAAATACATCCTGGGGTTTTTCCTGGGAGTGGTCTCCCAGCCTTCTTTCACCAGACTAAGAGATCCTCTCACAGGGTGCCCTTAAAGTAACTCAAAGGGACTGAACCCTAATGGCTTCTGTGGTCCTTCCCTGCACGCAAAGAGGAGGTATGGCAAGAGGACTTCCCACTTATGCCTCATGGGGTCGGTCAGACCCTTGATCATGTCCTTCAGAGTTTGGTAGAATCTCTCCACCAAACCATTACCTTGGGGGTGGTAAGGAGTGATGAATTTGTTGGTTACACCACACTCTTCCCACAGGGATGTTGTATACTTATATATAAAATTGGTACCTTGGTCAGATACCACCTCTCTGGGGAAAATATCCCCACTAATGCCTGGCCCATCACGGGTGCCATCATTGTCCTGCAAAGGATAGCCTCGAGGGACCTGGTGGCATGGTCCACCAAGACCAGGATGTACCTGTTGCCCATGGCTGTCTTGGAGTCCAGAGGCCTCAAAATGTCCATCCCCACCCTCTTGAAAGGGGTACCTACCACTGGAAAAGTTTGGAAAGGATCCTTACACTTCCTCCCACTCCCATTTGTGTGGTAGGTCTGACAAGACCAGCAATGTACATCAGACTGCCTATGCATTTGGTGCCCAAAGAAGTGGGTGACAATCCTGTCAAAGGTTTTGTCCTGCCCCAAAGGTCCTGCCAAAGGACATTGTGAGCCAGGCCTAGTTGAAAGGTCCTGAAGTGCTGGGGTACCACCAGCGGTAAACAACGTTTATAACAAAACTTTTTGTACGCAGGGAATCACAACGCGGTTGTTACAACGACCGCGTTGTGATTTCGCATACCATTACTCTGCAAGTCGGAACAACGACTTGCGGAGGGGGGGAAGGTGTTGGATTTAAAATCCAACACCTTTCCTAATGTCCGCACAGACCGGAGTTGGAATAGTAAATTATACTATTCCAACATCCAGCGCCCCCCTCCGCAAGTCGTTGTTCCGACTTGCGGAGTAATGGTATGCGGAATCACAACGCGGTCGTTGTAACGACTGCGTTGTGATTCACTGCGTACAAAAAGACTGTGGGATAAGGAGGCATATTCACCACCAGCACATGGGCTGACCCAGGCTCAGCAACCTTAGGCTTGCTGTATAGAAGACCCTACTCCCAGCAGGCTGTGTGTGATCCAGACTGATCACCAGCTGCCTGGTTTGCAGCCTGCTGCTGCAAACCCTCCAGAGAAGGGCATTCTCTCTGCTCCCTGCCAAACTCTCCCATGATGGGACCCGCTCTTGCTGCCAATGGGTCAGCTCACATAAGTCCCCCTATTCAGCCACTTGTTTCCCAGTAGATTTCTGACACCTTCTGCCCTTTCTCTTGGAAGGCACCTGGGGGCCACTGTTTAATACTCCAGGTCCTTCTGATCACCCTATCTGGCTGGCATGCCCTCTCTGGCATCCCAACATGTGCAAGTGAGACCTGAGCTACACATTCTTCCACAAGGACTACTCCAAGTCATTACCTAGCAGACAATCTACAGGCATAGTGGGGCTCACAGACACCCTCAATGGATCTGAGACCCCCCACTCAAAGGGAACCTGTTCCACCTTACATTGATGCTTCGAGTTGTCTACAGCAACTACTTGGTGGAATGCACCAGGGACTACTTTCTCCTCAGATACCAGATGACACTGTACTGAGGTCACACTGGCTCCAGTATCTCTGAGAGCCTCTACCCTTTGCCCATTGATGGTCACCCATTGCCTGTACTTCTTAGTGTTAGCAGGCACTAGGATTCCCTGGACCATCTCATTCTCCCCTAGTAAAACAAGGGTCATTTCTGCGGGATCCCCATTCTCACCTGGGACCCCCTCCTCCACGAGCGCTACACTAGCCAACACCTTGGACTGTCTACCGGTGGGTGGCTGTGCCCCCTTGGGGCATTTGGGATCTCCTTTGGTGTTGCCCAACTGATCACATTCAAAACACTTACGGACCCCTTTTCTGTAGGCTTCCCTGAAGAGACCCATGGTTTCCTATTTCCTGGGTGGTGGGAATCCTCACTTGAAGATGTGCCAGAACAAGTAAAGGTTGTCACTCTTTTATCATGAAAAAATTCCAATTCAATGCTTTCTTAAGAAGTCTTTGTGATGCTTGACTCTTTCCAGAATTCAGAGTCATGTACAACATTAATGGATCAAGGGTCCATAAAACAAAAGGTGAAGTAACAACCAAAATGTGTTTCGGCCCCTTACAACAGCTGTGTGGCCTGGGGCTTCCTCAGGGAGTGATACTATATAATAAAATATCAGGATGTAATCCTTTCACTTTTGCTTCTGGAATAGTCGGTATTTGGAATTGGAAACGTCCGGTCACTTATGTGACCGGACGTTTCATATTCCAAATACCACCTTAGATCACCAAGAGCAGTGATGCACTGTGATCCTTCTGTTTGCTTTTTGGTGTGGAGCATTGGAATAACGCTAAAGATGAGTCTTGTTCTTCTTTTTTTAGACATATGTAAATGCAATAATTATGTGTATCAAAGTGTTAATGAATACAAAGGCCATGTTTATTGATTAACTTGTCCTTGTTTAAAAGTAAAGTGACTTGAAATCACGCAGTCAACTACTGTTTTTGTGTTTAGCATCTTTATAGAGGCCCTAGGTGGCTTGTGTTAAGGGCCCAACCCCCTAATGCTTCACTTTCTAAAAGTGGTATTTTCAAACACATAATTTAACAATCAATGGCAATGCCTCTGTTTCTTCTTTGGATTGAATAAAGAGCTCTTTTCATCAATCATCATCCGGGAGAAGGAAAGAGCTCCCTGACAGATAACACAGGAGTGGAGAGGATGTGGTGCAGTGGCCACAGCTGCTGACTCAGGAAGTGGGGATTATGGTTCGAGTCTTGGCAGCGCTGCACAAATTCTGTGATTCTATGCAAATCAATTAATCTGTCCAGGTAATAAATTGTTATATAAGTATGCTGCAATACCAAAATGCAAAACTTTAAGAAAATATAGTTCCACCAAAGCAAATATGAACAGCATTTCGATGGCGGGAAACTGCTAAGAGAAGCAGACGTTTAACAAGCATTGGTAAATACAGGAAAATATGCTACAGCCAATAGAAATGGAGGAAAGGTAAGTGGAACGCACAGGAATGAGAAGCCAGGAAAGAGAGGAGGCAGGATTTCTGTCCTATTTAAGTTTATATTAAAAACAATAGATTTCTTAAGTACAGTGCAAGCGCTGTGCAGGCAAAACCTAAAAAATACCTTTACCGAAAGATGTGTTATTAAGTTCTGAGCTCAGGGGGCCTAAACTGCATTTCTCTATCTTATGCCAATTGAAGGTTACACTTGTAAAATATTACAAGGCAGCTCCAAAGATCCCCTATGAGAAAGACAGCCTTTCAATAGTGAAAAGAGAAACTGGCTGTGTTTCACTATCAGGACATGTAAACCACACAACTACATGCCCTGCCTATCACATACACTGTACCCTGCCCGGGGGGGGGGTGTGGGCCTACCTTAGGGGTGCCTTACATGTATTTAGAGGGACGTTGAGGGCCTGGCAAGAGGGTGCACTTGGCACATCAACATGTTAGGTCAAACTGCACTCAGACACTGCAGTGGCAGTTTTGAGACACCTTTGAAAGGCTACTTGTGTGGGTTGCACAACCAGTGCCGCAAACCCACTAGTAGCATTTGATTTACAGACTCTGGGCACACATAGTGTACTGAACTAGGGACTTACTAGTAAAATAAATATGCCAATCATGGAAAACCAACCATAACACAGTTTACAGTAGGAGCACTTGCACTTTGGCACTGAATAGCAGTGAAAACATGTGCAGAGACAGTAAACCAGGAACAACAAAGTCTAGTATACCATCAAAAATATGAGGCCAGAAAATAAAAAGACAGGGGAAAAAACGCCAGAAGATGCCACGTCTAAATGCAAGAGTAAGGGCTGTGAATTGAATTCACTTTTTCACAGGCAGCCAGTGGAGTTTTTTAAGATCAGGTGTTAAGGACTGCTGGTACGGAACTCTTCAGATGAATTTAACAGCTGCATTTTGGACCATTAAAAATTTTTGAATTACAAAGGCAGGTATGCCCAGATAATGACTATTTGAATAGTCCAAACTGGAGGTTACCAGCGATTGGACCACTGTCTTACGTATATCATCTGGGATCAAATGCAGAAACTTCTTTCGCAATTCAAGTTTGATGAAGCAGATTGATGACACTTGTTTAATTTGGGTGGAGAAAGAGAGTCTCAAATCAAATACTATTCCCAGGGTACTAGCTGTGGAAGCAGGGGTTGGGGGTGGATTCCTTTCCCCAGTCCATCATAAACTAGGAGAAAGTGGGCCACATGAACCAAAGCAAAGAACTTCAGCTTTGTTAGAGAGTAAATTTGCGTCCACCCAACCAGGAATACCCTTTAATCATTTCTTGATCTTATTGAAGACAAAGTCCAAGTGTTGCTGGAATGATAATAGTAGTTGAATGTCATCCACATAAGACACCACTTGCACACCCCAGGACTCAATGAACTTGGCCAGCGGTGCCAGGTGAAGATTGAACACAGTTGGGCTCCGAGCTCAGCCCTGAGGAACACAAAATAGAAGAAACTTAGAGTCTTATGAGAAAGGATGAACAAAAACATGCTGAGATCTATCCTTCAGAAACAACTTTAGCCAAGAAAAGGCTATGCCTTGTATGCCAGCTGCACTAAGTCTACTCAGAAAAGTGGCATGTGACAACGTATTGAATGCTACTGATAGGTCCAACATAACCACTATCGCAGACAAACCACATTCCAGATGTTCTTTACTATATTCAGTCACTTCCAACAAGACAGTTTCGGGACTTACATCATTCTTGAAGCCAGACTGTGTGATGTGCAGTTTGCAATTAGATTCTAGACAGAAGGCGAGCTGGCCATTAAACCACTGGTCCATATTCTTGGCTGATGCTGGTAGAAGGGAGATGGGCATATCGTTATTCAAGGTGGTCCGATCTGCTTAGGCTTCTTGAGTAAGGGTTGGAGAAAATAATGTTTCCAATCAAAAGAGAATCAGCCAACCTCTAGGGAGGTGTTCATTATTTTATTGAACGCTGGGTTGATGGTAGAGGCAATTCATTGTAAGATCTGAGGTGGGCAAGGATCTGCTGGAGATCTAGATTTACATTTCACAAGCTCTTTCAGTGAAGCATCCTCTGAAATTGTAGGAACATTTGAGAGTGGATGACTTTGTTCTGCCCCTGAGTCTACCAACACCTCTTGTGTTTTACTAATGGGAAAGGTAGCATACATTTTCTTATTTTTATTTTTAAAACAAATGATAAATCCTCACAAAGTTTGCGCGAAGGGCAGATTTGAATATTTACCATCCCAGGTGCGAGAACAGAGTGGTCAATTTTTGATACCTCTCATGAAGTATTTGAAGCTGCCAAGATTTGAGAGGAAAAGTGCTCTCTTTGCTTTCTGGGAAGATTTGCAGACATTTCTCAAGGCCTTCACTAGGATTTTCTCCAGTGTCACACCAGGTTTTTACACCAGATTTTCTCTTCCCTTAAGACGGAAGAGAACGACTGGGCTTGGACAATTTTTTTACATGGAGTTTTAATGGAGCCAAAGAGTCAAGGGTGCTAATAATCCATTTATTAAAATTGGTTGGATCCATGTCAAGGACTCCTGTGAAAGAGGGTGTCGAAGATTGTAGCTTTAGGTAAAGGGATACCTACTCAATCTTATGCCACGCTCTAGAAAGAGAAAGGAACGTTTCTACTCTAACTCGTCTCTCTAATATGCACTGTGTTCTCACAAAAATCATACTCCACTATACAACACTACACTTTATGAGACTCTCCTCTGCTCTACTGCATGAGACTACACTTGACATTACTGAACTATGCAACATTCTAATCCAATGAACTCTGCTCTATTCCTCTACACTCTACAACACTCTGCTACACTCTATGCCACTCTATTACACTCTACTCAAAGATACTCCGTTCCACCACACTCCAATTCATGACACGCCAGTTAATGACACTCCACTGTACTACACTAAGCTCTACTCTTTGACATGCCACTACACTTTACAACATGCACCCCCACTCTATGATACTCCACTTCATGATACGAAACACCAAGGGCCTTTCTTGGTGCACTTGGAAGGAGTTGACTAATGGGACACTTTCCAGGTTTAGGTTTTATCAGATAACCACTTTGCTGAGAACCCAGGAGTGGATTGATGCTGAGTTAAACCCTATGGAAAAGGATCCTCAGAATCCAAAACCAAGAAAGAAAGAGGTTACATGCTGGTATGGACATCTTGTGGCAGGTGCAGAAGAAAGCATGAGACTCCCTATCTGGTCATGGAAGTTTACTTGCCAAGTGCGGAGTTGGAAGAGTTATGGCAAGTATCTATGAGCATGCTTTGTTCTGTGATTAAATCTGCTGCAGTAAGGAGAAATCACGTCTTCACCTTACACAGAGTCTAGTGTAAGGGTGAGCAGTAAACTCCGCTCTGCTAGCAGAGTTCACAGAGTTTTGCCTACCTGGCGAAGTTTGGCAAAACTCCGCCACCTGCCGCGGAGCAGAGTTTTATGCCCATCCCAGCCATTAGCTTCAAATTGCCATGTGTTGTGTGGTTTTAATTTTGAAAAAGGAAGACGTGTTGTCATCTTATGGAATTCCGGAAACTAGAATTGCACCACGTGTTGTTTAAACGGGATGCTACAGGTCCACCACATGTTTAGACTCTGTGATGTCACTCGAGGCGGGAGTGCAGTGCTCCGATTGGCCCCATTGTAGACGAGATGCAAATGCCCCAGTCGGGGCTGCCTTGGCTTTGCTTTGTAACTGACCTGGACTGGGAAGAGGCGACCGCAGAGCTTGACCTGTCCTCCTAGGGGAATGAGCAGCACATATTCGCGGGCCAGGGTCTATGGGAGGCGGTGAGCTGTATCTGGAGGATTAATTTATAGTCACACCTACCTGGGAGTTGGAAGTCCCGGCTGGGCCTGGCCGGCCCGGGACTAGGCCTGGGCAGTGAACTTCGCTCCGTTCACGGAGTTTGCAGAGTTTTCTGCCCTCTGCACTCCACAGAAGTTGCGGAGTGCAGAAAACTCCGCTTCGCGATGTGCAGCGGAGTTTTTTCCCCGCTCGCGATCGCGAACATTAAGTTCGCGATAGCGAATGGTAAGTTTGCGAGCGCGAGCTGCCGCTCGGGTAGAATTTCTACCCGAGCAGCAGGAATACCAGCACAAACTGCAGTTCGCACCGCACTTCGACACTCGCAGAACATCGCAGTGGTTTTTTTTAACTTCGCAAAGTTCCGCGTAGCAAAACTCCGCGAACTACGTCCAGGCCTGCCCGGGACACACCAGCTGCAAAACTCCCAGTTCTCCTGTGGAGCTGCAAGTGTCCACACTTCTTGCCCCTCAGGCAGCTTGAGGGCCATGAGGAGCGGGAGCAGTTGCAGCATGAGGAGTGTTGGGCTCCCACAGTCGGACTCGGTGCTGCAGCCCAAACCCTGTTCGCAGTGAGGGCCATGAGGAGCAGGAGCAGTTGCAGCGTGAGGAGAGCGACCACCGCACAGCCTGCAGCTCTACCCTTTATCATCTGGTGCATCATGTATGCCTTCAATACCACCAACATGGCCCAGCAGCAGCAGAAGGTAGGTGGAGCGCCATGCAGCTTACTACAGCACAAGCACAGCCTTCCACTGACTACTGTACTACTTAAAGTTGAACCATTTTCTGTGTCCTGTCCTGTCTATAGCACAAGCACTGTCTGCAGCTGAGCGCTATACCGCCATTGCATTTTATTCTTCTGATTACTTACTGACTGTCCTACTCTTGCTTTGATACTGTCCTGCCCTTATTCATCCACTGCACACCTGCCACTCACTACTGCACTAATATGCTGATTAGCATTCTCTGCCCCTGACTACCATACCAGCCCTGCTGCTTGACATCCACTGCACTGCCCCTGTGTTTGACTCTGGAGGATTGATAGAAAGAGTTTACTCGGTGAACTTACTAGTGTGCACATTTATCAGCATGATGGACCTGAATTCCTCCCATGCACGTAACTCTGTGGAATTTTGAGGAGTTTTTAGGTGAATCTGCGGAATTCTGCGTAGTACAACTCCGCAAACTCCGCACACCTCTCACCCCGGCAAAGCTGGCCAAGATAAGAGGAGATGGGGAATTTAAATGCAAGCACGTTGGAGTTTGAGAGGCGGACGATGTCCATATGTTCACTAGCTGCCCCGCTCTCGAAGGTTTTTGATGGATGTGGGTAAGACAATCTCTAATATCCTGGGATTGGAAGTGGAGGTAAGACACACCTTGGTTATGTTAGGATCCGGATCTGGGGGCCCCTCAAAATGACAATGTCTGCTAATATTTTATCTGGTCCTGATGGCGAGGCGGGAGATATGTAAGTGTGGTGTCATCTCACACTCTCAACCTGGGGGGATTGGTGAAACTCAGTAAGATATTTCAGGTAATTTAATAAGAAGAATAACTGGAGTAAGAGTAAGGCAGAATTTAGAATATTTTGGAATCTGTTGGAAATCGATGGAAGACCACGATGTCCGATGATTATACCTGTTGGTCAGCTTTGGATTCATGGTGCTCGGTGGTTCCTTGGCTCAGACATTGACTGAAAATTGACCACAACAAAAACACAAGGGGCAGACGAGATCAAGAGGGTGCTTATTCAAGGTGATATGAGGACAATAAAGAAAATGGATGATGCAGTGGAGAAGTAGAGTGAACCTCTCCCTGACCTCCTTTCTTCAGAGGAGCATTCTGGAACACATAAAGAGAGACGCTGCGCGAGCGCGCCTAGACCCCGGACAGAGCTGCTGCTGCTCGCTGTCCTCGTCTTTTGCACTGAACTGCGATTTGTACATCTTGATTGATTTTAAATGTGAACGCTGATGATTTACACATCTTGATTGATTTTAAATGTGAACGCTAATGTTTTTAGGCGCTCTGCTGTTTTAAAATCTATTTTACTTACTCTGTGTGGAATGTAAAAAATAAGCTGAATACTTAAGAGGGCTGGTGGGATTCAAACGCTGAATTTTCCTTGACTCGACACTCCCGGGCGCCATTTTGGAGCCGCTAAGCGAGCGCGCCTCGACCCCGGACAGAGCTGTTGCTGCTCTCTGCCCATCGTCTTTTGCACTGAACTGCGATTTCCACATCTTGATTGATTTTAAATGTGAACGCTGATGATTTGCACATCTTGATTTATTTTAAATGTGAACGCGGATGTTTTTAGGTGCTCTGCTGTTTTAAAATCTATTTTACTTACTCTGTGGGGAATTTAAAAAATAAGCTGGAAACTTAAGAGGGCTGGTGGGATTCAAACCTTGAATTTTCCTTGACTCGACACTCCTGGGCGACATTTTGGAGTGGGGTGCGGTCAAATGTTCCATTCTAGAACACATAACGAGAAACGCTACCCGCCTGGCCCGTCCGCGACCCGCAAGCGACCGGCGCCGGCTATGCTGCCGAGTGTGTACCAGGTAACATTGACATTCATAACCCCACACTATTATACAGCAGAGAACAACTGTTGATGTTGGGTAGAGGCACCGGTCATTGCTCCCAATACCTTATATCAGTAGATTCCGAGCCACTGATTTGTAAAGTGTAATTGGAGCTCCCACCTACAGTCTGATAGAGGAGGTTATTTAAGTAATACAGAGCATGTTTCTGATTTGGCTGCGGTTGCTGGGAGTGGGGATAAGTTGAAAGCCATCCTTCTTAATATTAGATCTATGAAGAGGCATGAACTCCAGCTTTTTGACCTCCTTACAGAGACACAGCCAGATGTCATGTGTACAACAGAAACATGGCTCAACAAAGGTTCCAACCCTGCCATTGCTTGTGCACTCCCATCAGACTATAAGATACTTAGGAAGGACAGATCTGGCGGCAGGGGCGGGGTATGGCGGTTATATATAAAAACCCACTCCCTGCCGATTAATACCTTTGACAGAACTAGAAGGAACAGAGGGACTTGGCTTTCATCTGACGGTCTCAGCTCATCAGTCTATCGCTGGTGCGCTAATTTATCGCCCACCGGGACCAGCAGGAAGGTTTTTGGAATCTCTGGGCCATGCTATTACGTCCATTGTTTCCAAATACAGTCAGTGCCTGATATTGGAGGATTTTAATATTCACTTCGACCAAACAACCGATTCTGATACTATGAAACTTTGCGAACTACTGAGTATTTTCAATTTGGCACCATATGTATCGCTCCCTACGCATGAAAAAGGTCACATTTTAGACCAAATTTTTTCAACTACTGCACTAGAACCAATCGTTCTTTGCCAATCATTTGGTCAGACCATTTTCTGCTAACCTTTAGGATAGAAAAGGTTCAGGCCAAGTCTCAGTCTTAATGTAAAAATCAGTCGAAAAGTTTCAGATCTTTCGATCAAATAACATCTGAGGCTGTAACTGCTATGCATAGCCAACATCCAATACTAGTCAATAATAATTTAGAACATGATGTATCTTCTTTGGAAGACTGGCTTCAGGAGTGTACCATGCAGCTAGCCCCCATTAAATTACGAGTGGCCAAACAAGGCAGAATTTCAGCACCTTGGTTTACTGAGTCCTTAAGGAAAAGTAAAAGTGCATGTAAAAATCTAGAACGCCTAGGGAGGAAGAATTTCGATCCTATAAATAAACTTATATACAGGCTAATAGTTGGGCGTTATGTATTTGGCAAAGCTCCGGCCTGCCTGTTCGCTATGACAAATGGATCTTCATGCTACAGCAACGACTGGCTGTGACACCAGACCTGCTCTTTGCGCTACATTGATGAGTGTCCGCGACGCTTCTCTGCTCCTCGCAACCCTGTTCTCTGTGGATAGGAGTTTTTGTGCTGAACTGAGAAGGTGATTTTTCAGCATGACTAACTCGGTCCCTGTATCCGACTCGCTCTCCATCGTGGTTGGACTGAACTTATTACTTTATTCCAGTTTAGCATGACCAGATGGCGCGTGGCGCTTTTGTCTTTTTTGCATTATTTTCACTAAAATCTTTCAAATTGCATGTCTCCAGTTGTACTGATTGTATTTTTGTAGGGGTAGGCGGAACTCGCGGACAGTAAAAACTGTAACATTATACTTGTTACATAAAAACTCCACGAAATTCCTCGTAGTTCCACTAATGGATGGAAAAAAATGCAAGTTGTGCTGCAGTTTAGCACCAGTAGCTTCAGCAGTAAAAAATCTGAGCAAATGTCAACATGTGGAGTGCAAGAGCTTGTGGTCCTTTGATTTGATTTTGCTGCAGTTCGAGTATCTAATCGAGTGGCAGCAAATCCACTTGAGAATCAGTGCTCTGACCGCAACCGCCCACATTAGAAAATCACAATAAGGGATGCTAAATCTTGCTCGCCAGGTCGTATTTCTGGATTCTCAAGGGAATAAAATTGTGCTACATGGCAATTGGCGGAATTTGGCCAGAACACTGTGATTAGTCAATAAATTCCATCAATTCCAATGATGGAATGCAACATTTTGCCCACTCCTACATTTGTGTTGTCATGGTCTTGCTTTATTTATGAAATTTTGCTCTATTTTTCTAAATTGTTGTTGGATTTTTTTTTCTTGTGTTGTTTTCACTTCATTACTGTTGAATTGCTGCATAAATATTTTACACATTGCCTCTAAGTTCAGTCAAACTGCTCTGTGCCAAGCCATCAGAGGGTTGAGAACAGGTTAATTTGGGGTTTGCTTGTGCCTCAAATCACACAAAGTACAGAAGCGTGAGAGAAAAAACCCTCTTCGACCTCCCGCTTGTTAACTGAATATCACAAAGAGAAGAGGGTTAAAGACAAAATTACGTGAAGGACCATAAGAGTGTGAGAGATATACCAATTTTGTAAAACTGCCCTCACACACAGCAAGCTGTGTCATGCTTCAGCATAGGGCTGCTACTACACCTTCGCGCCAGCCAAACGCTGGAGGTGCCTCACCCTGACAGGGATTATGGTTGCCTGCTTGAGTAGGGTTTCCACCCCCTCAACTAGTAAGTCAATTTCTCATACCTATGGGACAAACTTCATGACACCAGACACACAGACCATACCATGGCCATTTACTGACAACTCAGACCCTCCTGTCATCTAAGAGACAAAAATCGCAAGAGCCAAAGACAAGCCACTTTAAGTGACTTACATGGCACCCTAGACATATTGGTAATTTTGCCACAAATGTTCTACAGCTTATGCATTTCAGTATGAATGAATATCAAAACACCAGCGAAACCCGTCCTTGAGCTATGCTAATATAAACAACATGCAACAAGAACACAATAAATATCACACAGATAACACACACCCTTATTGCAAGTTACCAGGTTTACAGAGGTGACAGGCGCATTTTAATTTGCTTCACAGGCTTTACTTTAAGGATTTATATTGCACCCATGGGCTAGTATATGTCCCACCAGGAGCTATGCTGTTTTTTACTTTGACTCCTGGGCCCAGATTTACCGAGACTTTACATCGGGTTTGCATGACTTCTTAAGGCAAACCTGATGCAATCTACTGGTGAACTTTATAATCCAACGCAAACGGAGATTTGCATTGCCTTGTAAACCAATATGCAGCCTACATTGCATCGGTCCGACATCTCAAGGGTTAAAAAAAGAGACACAGATCGAAAATCAGGTGCAATATCCCAGAAGCACCCTTGGCTGCACACTATAGAGCACGTAACCACTCTGAGAATTAAATTTTCTGAACCGTTCAGGGATAAATTAGGATCTTAGAGGAAGGTAATCGGACACAAAGCTTACGAGACAGCAAACTAGGGGGGATATTCTCAAGAACGAGTGACAACAACCTCAAAAGTAGCTTAACGCAACTCTCCACATCGCAGTCCATCGCGGGAAAATAACACTTTGGTAACGCAGCATTCTCATGCCTGCGGCACCATGCGATAGACTCAGAATAACACGTCAAATGTCTGCGATGAAGTCAACGCGACGCCGCAAAAATGTGAAACATGAATGCAAAAAAAGCTGTGATGAGGCCAAGCGCGATACAAAAATTAGCGAAAACTAGTCACAGGCCTGCAAAACCCACACGTCATGTGGGAAAATGCACTATAAAAGGAAAAAAAAAACACACAAAAACCCAATCAAACTGCGTAGCACCATGGATGCACACGGACCGAGTGCAGAGGACAACCCGAACGCCACATGCCCCACGGAGGACCAGCCAGGAACCCCGTGCTCGAGGAAGGGCATGGAGAAGAGGAATAGGAAGATTGGGTAGACTCCGCAGGAAGACTGGATCATCGTCACGGAGGTGACAGAACACTACCAACAACTGTTCGTCAACTCCACTATGTCATTGGCAACACAAACGGAAATATGGCAGTCCATCGACAACAACGTAAATGCAGTAAATGAGTGTTGACAAGGTCGATGGAGAAGGTCAAGAGGCGTTGGCATGAAGTGCACAACCTAACCAAGGAGAAACTCGCTGCCAACAGGAAGGCAGCAAAGGCGACTGGAGGTGGGACTCTGGATGAGCTGGAGCAAATGGTGGCCACAGTCATCAGTGCGGAGACGGTGCAAGAAGTTGGGGGTCTGGACACAGCTTGATATGACCTGACCCAACAGCAACAGGGTGAGTAACGACCAGGGCCTGGGGGGACGGAGGGAGATGGGCACAATGGCACACATGCACAATCATGCGGTGCACACTGCACACCCACAATGAGTGTGGAACATGTCCCTGAAACCCTTGGCACACTCAAATCAAATCAAATCAAATTCATAGAGCGCATGGCTGCACTAGCTAGTGCGTCCCCACACTGCAACAAGGACCCGTTTCAGAAAAAAAAGGACAGCGCAGAGAGATGTCAGACAGTGGAGTAACCAGATGGAAAACACTGCAACACACATAGAAATAACAATGTGCACAAATGGGCCCCCTCCATATCACCAATGCCACAACCTACCCATACACATGTACTGAACCCAGAAATGCAGCGTCTCACTGAGCTACACGGACTGTGCGAGTGACACTGCATGACAGATAGCATGGCTGCAGTCACAGTACATGACATGGTGCACGAGATGACTTTGAGGTGGCTGAGTGTGGACAACATCCGTAAAGGAGCAGGTCACAATCTGACACATCCACGTGCACCTACAACCCATGACGTCAAAAGTACATCTGCAGACAAACAATGCACAAGAGTACAAAATATGCACAAGAGCACAAAGGACCCTAGTCGCAAACATCACAGCACCCGAAAAGCACACAAGTCAAAGGCTCATCGACTCAAAGGGATGAGGGGCCGCCAAATCAGAGCTGCAGGGTTGACTTGCCAACAATGCAGCAACACACATAGCAATCACAGCACATCAACACTTACAACAATGTGGTACAAAGTGCAACACTACCACGACAGGACAGAGGACACAATTGGTGCAGCTCGTGCTTAGAAAATGGCCAATCACATCTGGCATTGCATGACACTCTGAGATTATGCGGTACGAGTACAACCTCAAATCTGTCATGTAGTCCAATGTACACTGTTTCCCAGCAAATAGCCAGCTTCTCCAAAACAGTCACAATGTACATTGTCATGCAGTGTGTATGTAAACATGTACAATGCATGAACATATGTGGAACACACTGTTAACCTGCACCTCCCCTTTACATTGCAGAGGGACAATCAACACCTCCCGAAGTGCAGACCACACATCTCTACAGTGATGATGAAGAGGACACCTGCACATTTGCCCAGACACCCTCCAACGGCTCCTGGACAGCCTCCGCACACACTCCCCAGCAACAGGGCTGCCCAGCAGCATCGCATCACGGTGAGCCCACACCCTGCACAGACCACACAGCAGGAAGCACACACCACCACGGCTGGCCCACAGGACCCCCACGACCAACACTATGGATTCCAATGCCATGAGTTGGTGTGCCAGGAGGAGTTGGCAGATCAACTGCGGGTGGGTTTCGACCTCGTGGCAGCCAAACTCAATGCCACGTGTTGGGACCTGTGCTCTGGGTATCAATCAGTTGTGGTTGCAGGAAGGTAGTTACTGATCCATGAATGTGAGCACTGCTTCATATGTAATCAGTTTCAGAAGTTCCAGAAGTACGTTGTTCTCGAATTCAAGGAACTCGAGTGAGAGCCAATAAAGTGACTGGTCCGGACAGATGTGCTCCGACCACGCAGTTTCACCAATCCACAACACAGCCCAGCACCTTGATGTGGTCACTGCACAAGATGACTTGTGCAATCTCCCATCCACTGCTGCCGGCACAGATGCCACATATCAAGGCATCCCATGCCCGGGTTTCCCGGTTGCACTCCTATTCGTGGGCCAACAGGGGGCGCACAAACAAGTCGTAATCCAGTTCAGCTACCGTTGTGTTGGATAGGCAGACCTCCATGGCCCACTCGAATGTGCATGATCGACAGTGGAACCGTGGCTGGATGCATTTGATGTACGCCAGCCGGAAACTCAGACGGTAACTTATTCACAAAACTGCCATTGTCAGAGCTCCCAAGTTACTGGGGTTGTGCATGTGCCTGGGATTGTCTGCCATCGCGTTTGTTGGTCTCGTACCACCGGCACTCCTCAGACCGGCGGCAGTTCTGTGGACGATATGCCACAGCTCGGAGTAATGAGTCGTATCTGTGTTCAATGTTTGGATGTATGGGTTGTCTTTTTTACCGATGTGTTGGGGCATGCCATACAAGTGTATCTCGAGCAGGGACGAGTGTGTGTGGGGTGTAGACAAGTCGCTCTCTCATTAGTGCAGTTCGTGGTGTGGGAGTCGGCAGAGTCAGGTATGGTATCTTACTCAGGGGGTGCCGGGTGCATTGGAGATCAAGGTCGGAGGTTCGGACGTCCTTCCGCCTTGTGTATTGAGACAAAGGAGCTTTCATGCCTAATTTTCGTCTGACAACTGCTTGCATTTCTGAAATGTGATGTGGCCTTCGCACTGAAATTGTTGCCAGAAAATAGATTTTGGGCGCACCAATTGCGAGACACATGCAACAGTTTGAATGTATGTGCCAATGGCACGATTGTCCTTGCGCTCCTTGTTCAGTCTCTCTCTCTCTTTCTCTCTCTCTTTGTCCTTTGTGAGTGCCTGACACATCTTCTTATCTGGGATATTGTCTTACAGGCTGTCACTTGCAGATTGTCCAGGGATGACCCGCCATGACTCTACCAAATAGTTGTTTGGTGTGGAATTTGATTGTGATGTTTTGTTTGGACTATCAATGGTGGATGATTGATTCTGCTTTTTCTGTACTCACATGACTGTTAGATGTTGTGGCATCAGGCAAATGATTTTGTGCATGTTTCGTGATGTTGATGTGCATTCTTTTGTCTGGGGGAGGTGGGGGGTGACCGGGTTGTGGCACCGGGGGAGGGGTGGTGCGGGGTGGGTGGCTTAGGGTATTGTTGCCCTCTCGGGGTTCCGGGATGCATGGTGTAGGCTCCATGGCATCTGTTGTTCTTCACGTGTGGCTGTGGTCTGGGCTCCCTTTTATGGTGCAGGTTGTTGTCCGACTTTGCACCAAGTCAGAGCAGGTGTTAATTTCCTGCTGCTAACGCGCATTGCCTGTTTTGTGTTCTCATCGCCGATCTGGCTGGTCGTTGAGAATGTGGAGGTGTGGTGTTGTGGTGTTGTCGCGGGTTTTTGCTTGGGAACGCCTACTCTGCATCTCATTAGCGATAGTTGCCGGGGTCGTCGGTGGCGATGTTTTTTGCGACTGCTGTCGCAGGTAAATGGGCAATATGGACTGTTAGCACCAGCTTGTGAATGGGGCGATGAATTTATCGTGACTTTGGGTGTGATAAAGTGCCGATAACTCGGCGATAGTTCCGTGAGAATAGGCACCTAGGCTGATTGCAAAATGCGATAATGTACACAGGGGTCCGAACAACCATGATGAATTGATCTCCTGGCTGTGACATTGTCATGGAATCATGAAAGCAGTATTCTATCAGACTTCTCAGTCTCAGTTAGGGGTGATATATAAGCAAAATCATATGATAAAGCTGGAAATATATTTTAATTCCTTTAGTGGCACTTGCTCACCTCTATCAGAATAATATGGCATTTGTGCCACATACAAATGCTCACAATACTACACAAGAATTATGAAGAGAATTGAATTAAAGTATAGATATATACCCTGTAACGGCACCCCATGGAGCCACATGCAGCCCTTTATGACTCAACATAGGCCTACTTCCCAGATGGCACTCATGGTTAACCCCGGTACGTGGTACTATCTGCCCGTCCATGCATAGCAAGTTAAAACCTTCTCCCAGCTATTTTGGCATCTCTTGATCACGATGACGGCCTTCTGACGGCACACACCCACGTGCACACGCACTACAGCTTTGTATTTAAGGAAGTAATTTCTAGCAATGGCAGACTATCCTTCACCCTGATGCATTAATAAATAATTAATCAAGGTATAATCATTTGAGCCCGATACAGCAACACCAACAAATGGGTCCCTCAAAGCACCCACCACCTACAGTGGTATACGCCAGACCGAGATTTATTATGTAACACATCCGCTTTGCACTCACGGTGAGAGCCACCGTTCCTTATATATTTGTCTATATAGATATGCTGAACGTAAATATAACATTTAGCCAAGACTCTCATGCTTTCACAGTTTTTTCATTCAGGTTACTGAACTCAGGTTTGTACAGCCCGACGTGGAGTAACCCAATCGGGAGGAGCAGTATTGGCATTTGTTATTTAATGTAACTGGCTTCTCTCTACATTTGGTTATAGTGCAATTTTAGTCACTGCCCCTTCTATCTATATGTCAGTTCCACCACAATTTGTGGTGGTTGTTTGGGCCCCTCTTACTTGACTGAGCAGGTGCCATTGGGCCCACATGTGGATGTTTCTCCTTTTAGGTTAGGAGCCTGCATCCTCCTGAACAAGGACATTGGAGCACATGCTTGGTACCAGGGGCTGCTTACACTAAAATCCATGTAATTTGTAACTTCATGGGAGATGTTTGGATTGGTATAGCAATTGCAACTAGTAAATTAAGATGTTGTTAAAGGACCACATGAGATGTTACAGTGCAAGAATACATATGTGATTGACTACAAGACTTTAAAACACCTTTGAGATGGGGAGCACACTTGTCTGATGGACAGCGGGATGTTAAATGGTTTTGAATGTATTTGTAAATAAGTGGGTGATTGTGTCTTTATATATGTTTTTGTCGGGTGGGACCCCTTATTTCCCTGTATATTGACATGAGGAGTCAACATTCCAGTTGAAAGAGGCTCCATCCGGACAAATATAGGGGTTGGAGGGTTTAATACTTAAAGAGATAAGACTCTAAAGTAATAGCAGTCATTTGTAATGTCTAGATAGAGTAGAGTACTGATGGAACAGGATCCCACGTATAGAAACCTGCTCGGATTAACACCCCCATAATACATACCAACAGTGTACGATAAAAGAGTAATATATACGTATGCACTAACGTGAGAATGATGCATGAAAATTAAAACCGTATTTACATTGTGCTTTGTGAGAAACGAGAAATAATGTATGACTAGGCCACACTTTACATCTTGTTGCATCTTGCTTTTAAAATAACGAATAATGCATCTTTCTGCTTAAACTTCTGCTAGGAAAACAAATAACAGGGAGTAGTGCAAAGGTGGGTGGTATAACAGTGAAAAGTGCATTTCTGTGTAGTTAATGAATGTTATATTTACTTTTGCCATAGTGAGCCGAATGAGCCATCATTATTCTTAAGTTAGCCGAATAGATGAGGTGCTGAAAGATGAGCAAGAAAGAGAGCACGTGACCTAAACAAACGAAAGTGCTGAGCGCCGCAAAAAAAGGGAAACAGGTTCAAGGCTGGACTGTACAGAATGTGTTGTTCGCCTGCCAAGAAAAGTGACTAACCGTGGGATCTAAGACCACTTCCGCGGATGTAGTGGAAGAAGCAACATGAGAATATTTATGAATGTATCGGACATTGTATTAAAAGAACGAGTCAAAGTTGATGTAATGGGAAGGGATGTCTTACAATAAACACATGCAAGTAATGAATAAAGTCGCAGTGGTGTGACAGACCACCTCCTAAGTCCACCAATGAACTGTCAAGTTTCGTGAAAATGTTTCAACTGATGTGGGATGGGAATGTAGGTTTTAGTGTATAACTGGGGTGCCTTTAGGGGTGTGTTTTTTAGCAAGGTTTTGTCCTTAGCTGTTCGAGAGGGGTGTTGTGTCGCTGTCCGTCAGTTTGAAGAGAGGCCTAGCTGTACCTGTCCCTGTCCGCTCCTGGGGACCTGAATATTTGTTTCCTGACTCTATTTCAGGGGACCCCACCAGCTCCTCTGCCAAGGGGGTGGTATATCACAGATCCTTTGGGTTTGTATTATTCTGACTTGTAGTTTGCAAAAATTATTTGCAAATTTATTTTTGTCTCTGAAACTGATGTCTCTTCATCTATCCACTCTGACATATGTATATTGTGTCGCATTATTTTGCTGAAACTAATGTCTCTTAATCTATCCACTCCTTCATGTGCAAAGTCAATATTGTGATGAGAATTACACTATTTGCATTTTGCAGATGTTTTCTTTCCTTTTGTTATATTCATTGTTTGCATTTGTGACCGTATGCATTGAGCATTTATTTTGAGATAAAAGGACAATTTCGTATGAAAGTAGTGTCTGGAATAGCGAAGGGTTGACTTCACAAACTTTGGCCTTATCCCCAGGGGAGTAGCAAGACCTCTTTTTAAACCAAAAGCTCGTCTTGCGAAACTTTGTCCTTATCCCTAGAGGAGTACGAAGTCCACCTGTAGCTTGTTTGAAAGGTAAAATAGCGCAGGCCATTGTTTTATTTGTAGTAAAGGAATTTCTCTTTGAAAAGTGAGAACTATCTCTTTATTTAGTGGAATAGACCAGGTAGCATTTTTTTGTGTTGTTACTAAAAGAAATTTTGATTAAGTAAATATTGCCCTATTATTTTGTAAAGGAATGGTCAGTAGCAGGACTAATATTGACATCAGAAAAAGCCGCGCTGGCATTGGTCAGGAAGCGGGCATGTACTGAAGTTTGATTGGTTGGTTTGTGCGAGCCGTGTTGGCATTGGTTGAGATAGCAGATGCGTAAAGAGCCGTGATTGGATGGTTGGCATGAGTTGTGCTGGTATAGGACGAGAACTGACAAATAGAATATGTAGAATTACGGAAAAATTTCCCTGTTTGTTTTTTTGAGGTACATTAGCGTGAAAGATTAGAAAAATGAAGCTGCTTAAGAAAATAAAGAACTTTTTCAAAAAGGACAAACCAATTGTGACTAGAGAGGGCATTCCTATTCCACCTCAAGAACGCCAGTTTCTTATATGATGTTGGAGCAAGGATACCATACGTGTATGTGGCTAGATAATTGGGTGGAATATACAAAGATTGATGGTGTTATAGCTTTCCCACAGCATGGTACTTTTAATGTAAGGATATAGCAGAATCTGAGAAATCGAATGAATTCGCTAGAGCCGAATCCCAGACTTACACAGTTTGAAGCCTTAGAAGAATAGGAAGTTGAGGCATTTGAAAGAGAGAAATATAGAGGTAACAGAAGATACAGAAATATGATGTTTGGATAACCCTTTGAGAGTAGGGAAGACAAGCTGAAAAGATGGAGGAGAAATGTGAAAACGGAAGATTTATATCTAGTTTTAGTTGCTGATGATCAGTGAGGAGGTAAATGTAAAGAGAAAAACAAACATATTGAGACTTCAAGTTTAAGAGATGACCCAATCGAATCTGATGATGAGTTGTTAGGGACATTATGACCAAAAGACCTCCGCCATATGAAGTAAATTCAGGGCAGGTGTTGGAAATGGCCCTTTTTGCAGGGTTATCCCCAAACTTTTTGCTTCTTTCTCCTATTTTTTCCTGACCTGTTTTTGTTGGTTTTAGGACTCTGGGCACTTTACCACTGCTAATCAGTGCTAAAGTGCATATGCTCTCTGTGTAAATTGTGTTATGGATTGGTGTTTCCATGACTGGATATTTGATTTACTTGTTAGTCCCTAGTAAAGTGTGATGAGTGTGCCAGGGCCTGTAAATCAAATGCTACTAGTGGGCCTGCAGCACTGATTGTGCCACCCACGTGAGTAGCCCTGAAAAGGTAACTCAGACCTGCCATTGCAGAGTCTGTGTGCAGTTTGTAACTGCCATGTCGACTTGGCCAGTTCACACACTTGCCAGTCCCTAACCTTCCCGTTTTCTTACATGTCAGCCACACCTAAGGAAGGCCCAAGGTACTCCCTGTGGGCAGGGTGCAGAGTATGTGAAAGGTAGGACATGCCCTGGTGTGTGTGGCATGTCCTGATAGTGAATTACAGCCAATTTCGTTTTCACTATTGCAAGGCTACCTGAACCCATAGGACAAAATTGGGAGTTTGTTTATAACATCTTATAAACATAACTGGGCCGGGGAATTAGGTAGGAAAACAAAGTTTAGTATGCATGAACTCAGAATCAAAAGATGCATCTTTTAGTGAAGGTGATTGTACATTCTGTGTTTGAAAATACCACTTTTAGAAAGTAGGTATTTTCTTGCTCAGTCATCCCGTGTGCCTCTGCTGGAATGTGGATGGCCTGTCTGGGTTTTGGATGACAGAAAGCTGGGGAGCAGGAGTGGCTCCATATAGTCTAGGTGGGCCAGGAAAGGGCTGAACAGACCTGGTTGCAATTGGGGAAGGGGGAGGAGATTTCCTTGCACCTCAAAGGGCCTGGTCTGCCTCTGACAATACCGTCTCCACCTCCCGCCAGGAAGTCACACCAGATAAGGTGTGGCTGGGCACAGACACTCTCTGCCTGAGAGATCAAAGGATTTTGGGATATAAATAGCGGGGCCCGGACCCCTGAACTTTAGAACTCTTTTGGACTAAAAAGACTGCCAAGAAGAATAACCGGAAAAGCTTTGAGGAGAAACAACCACTTTGCTGTGTGCTTGGCTGTGTTGGCCTGCAGTGGCTGCTTCTGTCTTGGGCAGTGAAATGACTGGACTGAACTTTCTGCAATCTATTTTGTGAGTTTTTCCAAGGGCTTGAGGTAGAGCTTGTCCCCTGTTCAAGAAGTCTCAGGAACAGCAAAGACTTCAAGCTCTTCTGCCCTCAGCACTATGGGTTTCTTTGTTTTGTGCTGCAACAGACGAAAAGCAACCCGACGACGTCTACGACACAGCTGCTGACCCCGTGTTCTGAAGGCACCGCAGAGGGCACCGCCACAATGCCGCACCATGAGCCTGGTCTCACCAACGATGCCTGCTGACGCTGCCACCAAGTCGCTGCTCGCACCGTGACCCGTGGGCACCGCATTCCGCACCACCTCGCTTCACGATGACGCCTTGGTATCCCCGACGCCGCTCCACACTGAAACCTATGCCACTGCTTGCACTGTGGTTCGAGGGCATCGCTCGTAAAGTTACATGACGGACCACCCTCATCCGGCACCACAGCCTTGACCTACCAACGCCGGTGCCATTGACTCCAGTTCGTCAGCCGACGACAGCGCTTCAGCACCGACGATGCTGCTGCTTGCATGCGACCTGCCAGCATCATGACGAGCACCGCATTTACTTCGCACCGCGAACCTGGTCTCAACGATGACGCCATCTGATGCCGCCACCAAGCCTCTGCTCGCACCACGACCTGAGCGCACCGCACGCCACACCACTGCACTTCGCACCGCAGCACCCGACGCCTGCCAACGCCAGCACTCCTGACTTCAACAGAGAGGAGATCAATCTGCAATGCGTGTGACTTGGAGGGCCCCGAAGACTTCTGCACTGACCTCCGGAACCGACACCTGCAGATGCCGTGCTTTTGGAAGCTCAACGAGAGGTCGCCGATGCCCTGCATTTCTAAAAGGTACTTTTTGCGGGTCTTCCCTACACCGTAGCTGGCCGTTGACGCCACGGTCAGCCAGAACTGTTTGGATTTGTTTGATCATGACGCCGTGATAGCCCCGGATGGAGCTATCGACATCAAGGAACTATTTTTCAAGCATATTTTGATAACCGAAGATTTTTAAGTAGTGTATTGTGGATTATTATTGTTTTTGGCCTTGTCTTAAGTATATAAAAATATTGGATATTTTTCTAAACTGGTGTGATGTCCTTTTGTAGTGCTTACACTGTATTACTGTGGGTTATGTGAAAATGCTTTACACACTGCCTCTAAGATAAGCCTGACTGCTCGTGCCAAGCTACCAAGGGGGTGAGCAGGGATTATTTTAGACGTGTAACTCCCTTATCCTGACTAGACTGGCGGTTTCTGTCCAACTTTGGCACATGCCCTAGCCGACCAAAATCCCATTTCTAACAGGAGGTGACTCCAAGTGCCCCACAATTGGGAACCCCGTTAACTCCACAATTCACGGAAATAGCTAGGGTAGTGCGAGAAAATGAAGTGAATTTGTTGAATGAGGCAAGACTAGAGCAGGTCCAGAAATTAAATCAGTTAAGTCTGAATGCGAAAGCATTGACAGTACCGGTAACAATTGGTCCCGTAGTTCCATTGTATGGAGAAAAACACAATCTAACAAAAGTACTTACATTGGCAGTTCTGAGAAGTAGTGCCAGGAGTGGAATAGTGACAATAGCGAATGAGAATGAACAGACTGACCCAAATACTACATTATTGGATCTTCCGGTTTGTGAGATAATAACAAAAACCCCTAAAAGAGGTATACAAATAGAACCAAGGAGAATAGGGCCGAATGTCACTCCAATGGCAGGAAGTTCAGCAGGTCCTTCACCAGAGGAGTTACATGATTGGATAAAGGAAATGACAAAGCAGAAAAAGCAACCAAAGAGTATAAATGTGAGTCAATTGAAAGTAGATTTAGAAGAAATGATTATTGGTACAATAAGTCCCGACAGATTAGGGACTTACCGAGATGAAGAACTGTTGTTTTTATGTGAAAGCATTACTTGGAGAGCGAGACATCTTCATGAGAAAATATCCGAAGCTGCTAATGAGTATGGAATAGACATAGAAAAATCAAAGGTGTTACAGAAGTCATACAGGTTGGCCTTTACTGATAAAGATTCCAAGAGTTTGAATGCGTCTGGAAAAAGATTGCAGATAAAAGAATTAATGAACATCTTGAAGAAATGGTGAGAGGTAGATCAATGGAAAAATAGATGGACGAGAAAGAAGGAATCAACAGCTGGTAAAGGAGTGTCCATGTTTCCGTTGAATGAGACAGAACAAGTTGAAAGGGCATGTCCGATGAGAAAAGTTCCAGGTGGTGGATACGTTCATGTTTCTTGGACAAGACAGGATACATTATCTTTTACAAATGACTTTTCCAGGTTAAGAGAGAAACCGGTTGAATGGTACAAACAGGTAGAGAGGTTTGTGAAAGTTTCAAAGGTTTTGCTAAAGGATCTAGATGGTTTGTTTGAAATTGTTGTCCCAGCGGACTTATGGACAGAGTGTAAGATTACTGTTTATTGGCCAAAAGAAGAATATCCTAGAGACCCTAAAATGGGTGCACCATCTGAGGTGGTGATGAAAAAGTATAACCAGGTGATTACCTTTTTGAAAGGGAAAATTTCCCCAAAGGAAACAGATTGGGTCAAGATTGACAGGACGACCCAAGAACCTAAGGAGTCTGTACATGCTTACTTTGAGAGATTGTTGCTGGTATTTAAACAGTACAGTGGGTTTGAGAATATTGGAGACAAAGATATGGGACATTTTGTGTATCGGTTTGTGTTTGTATTGAAATCAGAGATTAGTAATATGATTCAACAGTATTTGATTTGTTGGCAAAGCAAGACAATTGATGAAATTCTAAGGTATGGAATGTATTGTAGTGATGATATTGAATCAAGGCCTGAAAAGTTAAAGTGAAAATGATGTGGGTGCAAGTGAAAGTGGCAGAACAGCTAGAAACAAACAATAATTCACAGGTTATCATCAAAATGGTCAAGTACTCAGTGGTGCCAGAGGAAGAGGTAAAACGAGTAAAGAGAAGGCTAAAAAGAAGTTTCCTTGTCATGCGTGCGGAAAGTTTGGACATTGGAAAAACGAGTGTAGATCTGCTCAAAAGAATGGGGTGAATCAAAATCTAAATCCACAGATGCAGAATGAGGTGGTTGTGTACCAACAACAAAAGCAGCAGGTAGTTACTCCACAGTTACAGGTGCCACAAGCTCCCATTCCAAATAATGTGAATGCTCAGATACAGAGGTACAGTGCGAACACTGGATTTCACTGAAGTGATCAAGTTGGTAAGACTCAAAGTGTGCAAATGGTTCCGCAATACTGGTTGCACTGCAATGAGAGTGATTCAAACTCATCACAATGACGGTGCCTGAGGGGGAGGAAGAGTGTGTACTTGGCGCATCCTTGGCGGTAGATCAGTCAGGTCCATTTGTTGAAGGGAAAGTGGAAGGTAATAATATTACATTCCTAGTGGACACAGGTGCTACCCGTTCTACTGTGAGAGCAGCAGAAATTCCAAACCTACCCCTCTAGGGAGAAACTATCCAAGTTGTAGGAGTTTCAAATAAGCATATAAAGACACCAGTCACAAATCCAATATTAGTTCATATTGGGAATTCCAGAGACATGCATTGTTTTGTGGTATGTGACTCGAGTCCAGTAAATCTCTTAGGTAGGGATTTATTGTGTAAGATGAATTGCACCATCTATTGTACACAAAATGGTATTGCATTTCAGACACCTGATGAGGATGTCGAATTTAAGATGATGCTAGCAAAGCAAGGGACAGAAGTGGATGACTTGTTTTCACTTCTCACAGAGGAAAATTTGCCTGAAGAATTAAAAAGTGTAGTAAGATCGGATGTATGGGACTTCACAGGAAAGAAGATTGGGCTAATGAAAAATGTAGACCCGATTCAGATTACAGTGAAAGAGGGTGCTGTATATCCAAATACACCCCAGTACAAAATGAGTCCGGAAGTAATTGCAGGAGTTGCTCCTGTAATAGACCAAATGATTGAACAGGGAATCTTAAAAGAAATACTGAGCAATCCTTGTAATTCGCCCATTATAGGTATTAAGAAACCCAGTGGGAAATGCAGAATAGTGCAGGATTTAAGAAAAATTATTAAAATCGTACTACCCTCTTGTCCAGTGGTGCCAAATCCAGCAGTGATTCTTTACCAAATTCCTTGCGATACTGAATGGTACACAGTGAATGACTTGTGCCAAGCACTTTTCTCGATTCCTTTCCATCCGGAAAGCCAATATCTTTTTGTGTTCCGGTTCGGGGACCGTGTTTTGGCATAGTGCCGAGTTCCTCAAGGGTACACAGAGAGTCCTTCAATCCTTAATCAGATTCAGAAAAAATGTTTGGAGACTTTAGTCATGCCTGAAAATTCAGTTTTGGTTCAGTACATTGATGACTTGTTGGTGGCATCAAAAACACAAGAGGCATGTGTGACAGACACAGTTGCCTCATTGAACCGTTTGGCAAAAGGAGGACACAAAGTGTCACCAGCAAAATTACAATTTTGCAAACAGGAAGTTCAGTACCTAGGACACAAAATAGAAAAAGGACTCAGAAAAGTAACCCCAGAAAGAATAGAGGTGATTAAACAAATGAGCCCGCCTAAATCACAGAAAGAAGTCCGAATGTTTTTGGGAATGGTTGGATACTGTAGGTAATGGATCAGTGGCTTCTCACTGATTGCAAAACATCTACAGGTGTTGGCACGAAAAGATGTGAAGGATCCAATTGTGTTGGATGATGAAAGTCTGGAAGCTTGTACTAAATTGAGAAGCAGATTTTGTAGAGCACCTGCATTGGGAATGCCAGATTATGCAAAGGATTTTGCCTTGTACTGCTGTGAAAGAGATGAGTGTGCACTTTCAGTTTTAACTCAAAAACATGGAATGGCACGAAGTCCAGTGGCATATTGCTCTGCTGGATTCAGTGGCTGCAACATTGCCAGGCTGTTTGAAAGCAGTAGCTGCTACGTGCGTGAGTCTGGAACAGAGTGAAGCAATTGTGATGGGACATCCAGTCAAGGTGTACGTGCCACATTCAGTTGAGATCCGTCTCACCCGTCCCTGGACACAGTACATGACCTCTAGTCAGCTGACTAAGTACGAAAGAGTGATTCTGGGTGCTGAAAATGTGACTGTGGTGAGGTGCACAACTGTAAATCCAGCAACCCTTTTGCCAAATTCATATTGTGAGGAAGTGAGAGAAGAAGCGCATCATAATTGTTTGGATGTGACAGAACTATGCACCAAATCTAGGCCAGACATAGAAGACGAACCATTGGAAGAATCAGATTGTGAGATGTTTGTTGATGGGTCATGTCTGAGAAATGAGAAGGGTGAACTATGTACTGGCTATGCTGTTTGCACCATAGCGGGAGTTCTTGAAACATCCTGTCTAAAAGTGGTAAACTCTGCCCAAATTGCTGAATTGATAGCTCTGATTAGAGTGTGTAAAATGGCCAAAAGCCTGAGGGTAACCATATTTACTGATAGTCAATATGGGTTCGGGGTTGTCCATGATTTTGGACAGCTATGGATTCAAAGGGGATTCCCCTGTACGAAGCAGCAAAACTGTAAAAGAATATTTGGATGCTTTACAATTGCCCAAAAGAATTTCAGTGCTCAAATGTGCAGCACATAATTCAGGAGATGATTATGTGACGAAGGGCGATAGATATGCCGATCAAGTCTCACATTTCTGTGCACGAAATGTAATGGCCTTAAACAGAGGGATTGAAAAAGAAAATACCAATTGCCATCTTATGTTCACATATTCTACTTTTGAAACTTGGGAGGAAGTTAGACAGCTACAGGAAGAAGCAAGTGATGAGGAAAAAGAAATTTGGACACATTCCGGCTGCAGGAAAAGAGCAGAAGACGAGGTGTGGGTCTATATAGATGAGAGACCAGTCATGCCAGATAGTTTACTATCCCACATGGCCATGGTTTACCATGGAATTGTGCATGTTGGAAGAGATGCTATGATCAGACTCTTCAAGCAGTCATGGTAAAACTCAAAGTTCAGGGTCATTGCAAAGAGCCTTTGTCAGAGGTGTGTCACCTGTCAGCAACAAAATCCAGACAGAAAAACAGTTGTTAGTTGGGGACGAATTGGGAAAGCAGCAGGTCCTTTCACCCGACTTCAGTTGGACTTTATATAACTACCCCCTTGCAATGGGCTGAAATATGTGTTGGTCGTTGTCTGCTTGTTCTCTCGCTGGGTGGAAGCCTAGCCAACGAGAAGGAATGACAGCCTCACTGTCGCAAAGCTTTTTCTAAGAGAACTGATTCCTAGGTTCGGATTTCTTGTCACTTTAGAAACAGATAGGGGAACCCATTTAAAAAATTAGATAATTCGGATGATTTGAACAGAAGCTGCATTGTGCCTATCGACCCAAAGCATCTGAAGTGGTTGAACAGATCAATGGCACAATAAAATCTAGGTTAGGAAAGGTATGTGCATCCACAACACTGAAATGGCCTGATGCTTTACCCCTTGTATTGATAAGTCTTAGAAGCATTCCTGACAAAAAGACGGGTTTGAGTCTTCATGAAATCCTAATGGGACGACCAATGAGACAAGCATTCATCCCAGCGAACAAACTGATGAATATTACTGATGATCTAGTGCTTGATTATTGCAGAGAATTGGCTGATCTGATGCCTTCTGTGTCTCATCAGGTTGGAGAAAATGCCACCACAACAGAGCCGAATCAAGCTCATGATCTGAATCCTGGTCAGTGGGTTCTTATCAAGAAAAAAATATATAAATATCTAAAGATATGCTGTTCCTCAGAAAGTGATATGGAAAAAGGCCTATAATGATATGTGAGTCAGTAAAGTCAGAAGGAGTTACTTCCTTTAGGAAAAAGACCCTCACACATCCAGCAGTCTAGATGTCATACTTCGTCATCAGATAACCCAGATGTCATGTTTCATCATCAGGTCTGCTCTGAATCGGGACGGCGCTGCAATCCCCGATCGGCGACCTTTGTGGCGCCTTTTAATGGAGATCTTTTTTCCTTTATCTGCCGGTTGGTTTTGTGCGGGTGAGGGCCCTAAAAGCAGTGTGTAATAAGAGATATTGTAAAATAAGTAGTGGAGGTCCTAACTGACAAAAGTTTAATAAAGAAGGTCCCACTCTTAATTAAAAAAAAAATGTGCGTAACCCTACAGTGAAGGTGTCTGGTTTACGCTACAACGGTCAATGGTCAACATGTTTCTTGCATAGGCTAAATTAACCGCAATTCATCAGGACCAGAAAAGGGAAGAAAATTCACACACTTACTGGTAGTGGTAGCAACTTCTAAAGCACTTACCACTATTACAGCACCCTAATAAGTGGTTACTTATATGGATTAAATTCAAAGCACCTGTAAGAAAAAAGCAAAGGAACAAGTATACAACTCAAAATCATGTTACTAATCAAATCTTAGTAAACAGCCTTATATGCTGCAACAATGAGGTGTCATGCAGCACTCGTGAAGTAATGACAATCAGTAGTAATAAGAAGGAGCCATAAGTGTGGCACACGTACTTACTGGTGATTAAAGGAGGGGAAGAACCCGACAGTACAACGAACAAAATTGCAGAAACCACATGTGTTCTAATAAACACGGACCACCACGCCTCATTAAAAGGGACGCTCGAAAGGTAACAAACAACAGGCATACAATAGTCATGTCAACACAGCTCACTAATCGACTCACCCTATAGTGGTGTATTGTGGGTGTCACCGAGGAGGCGCTGGATTCTGACACTGAATAGTGCAGTGTTCTGTTAAGGTACAAAAAGGAAATTACTAGCGTAGGTCTTGCAAACATATGTACATGGCCGTAACGACCGTGAGGTATTGTAAGGCAAACACTCCGAGTGAGAGTTTGTCAAACCGAGTCGAGATCCCTGTAAAAACAATGTTAGAGACACCAAAATGGTCGACTCTAAGAGCGCAGGTTTGTATAAGTTAAGTAGGTAACTTACATCTGTCCTCAGTGTGGGACACTTCGAATCCTACCCTAGGTCCGCGCCGACTCGGGAGACATAGTCAGAAACGGACGGGTAGTATAAATCCAGAGCAGGAGCCAATCAGTAGCGGAGATCAATCATCTCCTCCGATGGAGGAATAGAGCGCGAGCTGCACTTCTGGTGAAGCAGCGCAAGTCACTCTTCCGGAATCGTCTACGTGTGTAGAACGTGACACGTCAGTGGATGTTAGTGTGTAATAAAAAAGCTAGCGCACAAGCTCACCTCCTGAAAAAGAGGATATAGCGCAAGCCCCCCTTCCGGGATCGTCCACGTTAGCATAACGTAGCGTGTAGAGTGGAGTACGATTAAAAATATCATGTTATGGGGGCAGGACTTATGAACAATAAGGTCAACTATACAATAACGGGCGAACAATAGCCGCACCCTGGCTGGCTAGGGACTTAAGCATAGGACATCGCACCAAATTCAGAAAACCTCCCCATCTATGTATCGTGAGCAGAGCCCTGCACAGGGGCACCCACTCAAGGTAAAGTGCCGCTCTTGTCAAACAGGTATGTCGTAATAGGGGAGTCTATTGTCATCCAAACCCATAGCTCCGGAATTTCAAAAGACTACTCCAGGGGATTTCCTCGTTCAACCCTTCCTTGTGAGACGATAATCTCATCACCCACCTCTGTTCCAACAAAAATAATTTAGCTTTATTAATGTTTTTGAAGGATTGGAGAATAATCCAGTGTAATGAATCAGGGGAGTGTTGTTTTTCATAAAAGTGTGTTGTCATTTTAGTATTTACTTTGTTACACCGAAAATTACGCTGATGTTCAATGATCCTTGTCTTAACTGGTCTTGTCGTCATCCCTATGTAAAAGAGGTTACATGGGCAGGATATTAAATAGATGCATTTCGGGGTATTGCAGTTGGTATGCGTCCTGCATTACCAGGAGAACCCATCGGAGAATTTGATATTTTTTGTGACTTTAGTTAGGGGGCAGACCACACAAGAGCCACAGGGGTAGTGGCCCGTTACAGGGGGGAGATTCCACAGAGTAGTTTGTTTGGTACCCTTGGATTGTTTGGGTCTTGTGTGTATGAGTCTCTCCTTTAAATTGGTGGTGCGTTTGAAGGCAAATCGCGGGGTAGTTATTGAGAGACCCCCAGTCTGTAGGATGCCCCAATGTTTTTTGATGATTCTCTTTAATTGGAGAGAGTTAGGAGTAAAAGTAGACACACATGTGAGGGAGTCATCCGTGTGACGCTCACTTGGTTCGAGTAGTCCCTCCCGGCTCTTATTACGGGCACGTTTATAAGATTTTCTAACATCCAGACTATGGTAACCCCTCTGGAGAAGGTTAGTAGTAAGGATCCTAGATTCCTTTATGAAATCAGTCAAGGAGCTACAGTTCCTCCTAATCCGGAGGAATTGTCCAAAGGGGAGATTTTGCTTAAGGGCATGAGGGTGGTAGATCTGAAAATGTAAAAGACTGTTCCTGTCGGTGGATTTGCGGTGAAGTGTGGTACTCATCTTATGATCGTCTAATTGGATCAGAAGGTCCAAAAATGGAAGTTGTTTATCAGAGACTGTGCTGGTGAACTTCAGATAGGAGTTCAGGGTATTTATCCACAAGCAGAACTCCTCACAGAGAGCTCGATCACCTTTCCAAAGTATCAGAATATCGTCAATGAATCACTTCCAGAGTAAGATGTTAGCTCTGTATGGATTAGTATCACTCTGGATGGCTCTTTCTTCAAAGGCAGCCATGTAGATACAGGCCACACTCGGGGCGAATGTGCTCCCCATCGAGGTGCCCTGTGTCTGGTGGTATAGCTGCCCCTCAAATTCAAAGAAATTCTCTGTCAGAGCTAGAGATGCACACTCGAGGATAAAAGGACGTGGGGTGGCCGATTCCCAATCTAGCCCACTTAATACATCCTCTATTACATCTAGGGTTGCCCTTTGTGGAATATTGGTATAAAGGGCCTCAACATCCAGGGTGATGAGGAAATCAACTTCCCCCTGGTGCTGAGTACCCTCTAAAAGCCTGAGGACATCTGTAGTGTCTTTCAGAAAAGATGGAGTTCTCTGTACTAATGGTTTCAGGAAACAGTCCACGAATCTAGACAGGGGTTCGAGAAGGGAACCAATCCCGGAGACAATAGGTCTCCCTGGAATCGGAGTGGTACCCTTATGTATTTTAGGAAGACAGTGAAAATACGGGATTCTCGGTTCCCTGGTGACTAGAAATGTTGCCTCTTTTGTCGTGATCCAACCCTGGGTCTCTGCGTGAAAAACCATGGTAGTGATCAATGTGCTAAGTCGAGTGGTGGGGTCTTCCTTTATCGGAGTATAATATCTCCTATCACTGAGCTGGCGCTCGCATTCAATACGATAATCAGTAGTGGACATAATTACCGTTGCGCCCCCCCTTATCTGCTTGCTTGATGGTGATTAAAGGGTCATCATTCAGTGACTGTATTGCTACTTCTTCCTCATTAGTGATGTTGTGGAAAACAGTAGCGGGTTTAATGTGTTTCCAATCCTTCAACACTGCCTGCTCGAAGGTCAAAACTTCGTTAGGAACCATCCCACTCTGTGGTGTGAACGTGGATGGTTTGTGAAGGCCAGAGTCCTCACTAAGTTCCCCTGGTTCGTCATGGAAGTAAGCCCTCAGGAGTATTTTACGAAAAAAGGCCTGTATTTCACACATTTCCTTGAAAGCGTCAACTCTTGGCATTGGTACAAAGCCCAAGCCTTTTTGGAGTACTCGTCTCTCTGTTTCCATTAGCGGTCGGTGGGAGAGATTTACAATTAGTGTCTCTTATTCTTCTTGGTCTGGCTCCTGGTCTCCATTGAGGTTGAGGGTTGGTTCTGCCAGTGTACTCTCTTGTTGTCTGCTCTTCTCCGCCCTCTTCCTCTGCCCCAACCTCTGCCTAAAAAAGGGGGGCCTGGTTGGTAGAAGGGAGGAGGTGGCGGACCTGGTTGATAATTGGGATATTGCCAGAATGGAGGGGTTGGTTGATACTGTCACTGGTAGGGAACCAGTGGATAGGGTGGGTAGTGTGGTTGTCCCTGTCTGTTACGATTATTCGAGTAACCACCATTACTTGAATCGCTACTCGTGTTGGAGTTTTGTCTAGAGGTGTTAGATTCCTCATCTGAGGAGTAGCTGTTAGTCACTGATGTGTAGTCTGCCTTTAGGTATGGGTAGACCTTCTCCTTATCGAATTTTTGTATGTCTTTTTGTAATTTGGATATTTTTTGTTTCATCAAAAATTCCTTATTTTCCGCTATCTCATTGTTGATTTCAGATAGTTTGGTTTTGAATACTGCGGTGGTCAAAGAGACTTTGACAGCACCCTCAGCATTTTGAATTTTGATCAGAATAGCGTTCGCTAATCTCTTGGCCATGTTAATAATGAGTATAAGCCAGTCCCTGGTGCATTTCCATGACACCAGGGACCATTCTTTCTTGAAGATCATATCTTCCAGGAAGAGGCGGGGAAAGTTCTTAACAATTAATCCGTTAGGGGCGATGTTGGCCCTAAGATACTCCATCATCATAGCCCCGTGTAACGTGATTTTAAGCCACTCACGTTTCAGAGCAGTGAGGGTCATAAGGTCATCTGATTGGACTCCAGAAGTGGAGCTGTTGTCTGGCCCCAATAAAGAGGGTGCGCGTAAACTTTCTGCAGCGATATAGTCACCAAAACTCAAACCATGGCATTCGTCCATGGTAAAGGCTCACGATAATGCGAAAGAGGAAGGAAAAATGTTCTTTACTAAATATAAAAGAGGAGAGGTCCCAGAATGATCCTCTCATGATACAAATGGGCCAAGGCTTCACGATGGTGAAAGTCCTGATATCCTAATTAGTTCCTACGAGGAGTCCCCGTGCTAAACATATTACAAAAATGGAGAAGGAACAACGGGCTATCTTGAACAGGTCCAGCATGCACAGCCCAGTCACAAATATAAATATCTAAAGATATGCTGTTCCTCAGAAAGGGGTGCGGCTATTGTTCGCCCGTTATTGTACAGTTGACCTTATTGTTCATAAGTCCTGCCCCCATAACATGATATTTTTAATCGTACTCCACTCTACACGCTACGTTATGCTAACGTGGACGATCCCGGAAGGGGGGCTTGCGCTATATCCTCTTTTTCAGGAGGTGAGCTCGCGCACTAGCTTTTTTATTACACACTAACATCCACTGACGTGTCACGTTCTGCACACGTAGACGATTCCGGAAGAGTGACTTGCGCTGCGTCACCGGAAGTGCAGCTCGCGCTCTATTCCTCCATCGGAGGAGATGATTGATCTCCGCTACTGATTGGCTCCTGCTCTGGATTTATACTACCCGTCCGTTTCTGACTATGTCTCCCGAGTCGGCGCGGACCTAGGGTAGGATTCGAAGTGTCCCACACTGAGGACAGATGTAAGTTACCTACTTAACTTATACAAACCTGCGCTCTTCGAGTCGACCATTTTGGTGTCTCTAACATTGTTTTTACAGGGATCTCGACTCGGTTTGACAAACTCTCACTCGGAGTGTTTGCCTTACAATACCTCACGGTCGTTACGGCCATCTACATATTTTCGCAAGACCTACGCTAGTAATTTTCTTTTTGTACCTTAACAGAACACTGCACTATTCAGTGTCAGAATCCAGCACCTCCTCGGTGACACCACAATACACCACTATAGGGTGAGTCGATTAGTGAGCTGTGTTGACATGACTATTGTATGCCTGTTGTTTGTTACCTTTCGAGCGCCCCCTTTTAATGAGGCGTGGTGGTCCGTGTTTATTAGAACACATTTGGTTTCTGCAATTTTGTTCGTTGTACTGTCGGGTTCTTCCCCTCCTTTAATCACCAGTAAGTACGTGTGCCACACTTATGGCTCCTTCTTATTACTACTGATTGTCATTACTTCACGAGTGCTGCATGACACCTCATTGTTGCAGCATATAAGGCTGTTTCCTAAGATTTGATTAGTAACATGATTTTGAGTTGTATACTTGTTCCTTTGCTTTTTTCTTACAGGTGCTTTGAATTTAATCCATATAAGTAACCACTTATTAGGGTGCTGTAATAGTGGTAAGTGCTTTAGAAGTTGCTACCACTACCAGTAAGTGTGTGAATTTTCTTCCCCTTTCTGGTCCTAATGAATTGCGGTTAATTCAGCCTATGCAAGAAACATGTTGACCATTGACCATTGTAGCGTAAACCAGACTCCTTCACTGTAGGGTTACGCACATTTTTGTTTTTAATTAAGAGTGGGACCTTCTTTATTAAACTTTTGTCAGTTAGGACCTCCACTACTTATTTTAGAATATCTCTTATTACACACTGCTTTTAGGGCCCTCACCCGTACAACACCAACCGGCAGATAAAGGAAAAAAGATCTCCATTAAAAGGCGCCACAAAGGTCGCCGATCGGGGATTGCAGCGCCGCCCCGATTCGGAGCAGACCTGATGATGAAACATGACATCTGGGTTATCTGATGACGAAGTATGACATCTAGACTGCTGGATATGTGAGGGTCTTTTTCCTAAAGGAGGTAACTCCTCCTGACTTTACTGACTCACATATCATTATAGGCCTTTTTCCATATCACTTTCTGAGGAACAGCATATCTTTAGATATTTATATTTGTGACTGGGCTGTGTATGCTGGACCTGTTCAAGATAGCCCGTTGTTACTTCTCCTTTTTTGTAATTTCTTATCAAGAAACACATAAGTAAATCGTGTTTAGAACCCAGGTGGAACAGACCTTACCAGTTGATATTGGTGATGACAACAGCAGTGAAGTGTGGTGGCTTGCCAAATTTAATAATTTAATACATGCCAGCCATACCAGACGAGTCCCAAGTCCACTTGAATGACCAGAAGGGCAGCAACTGGTAAATCAAAGCCAAAGACCAGAGGCCGAAGTGTGTTAAGCTGAAGAATCTAGAGTGAAAGATTCTGAAGAACAAACTGATGACGAACAGCCAAGCACAAGTCAAGTAGAGTGGGCACCAGCTATTGGGTCTCGTGAGTCTGCTGTTGAGCCAGAAGATAGTGAGATTACAGTTGAAACAGTAGAAAGAGAAATTATTGATAATCAAGAAGAACAGGTAGAAGAAAGGTCACAGAAAAGAACTTATGAACCAGATACAAAAGGTGAAAAAGTAGTTCAAACTAAGAAACCAAGAAAAGGTGACAATTGGCCAGGTGGAGTGAAAAGACTGAAATACACTTTTGTAAGGAGAAAGTCAAAGAGAAGACCAGAGCAAAGTAATGAGGTCTCAAGTCAAACAGAACAGGAAGAGTCAGGAGAAGAATTAGTACGAAAAACAAGAAGAGTAAGAATACCAAGCAGAAAATACACAGCTCCTGAATGGACTTATGTCATCTCGGAAGAAATTGAAAGCTCAGATCCAAGTGAGGAGAAAGACTGCTCTGACACTGAGCAAGTAGATGAAAGCAAATTGAGACCACCTTAAAGGAACTGTGAAGAATTAAGGTGCAATTTGGTAGCTAAAAGAAACACTGAATGACTCAGAAGATCTAAATAAAATAAAATAAAAGAGTGGGGTAAAGAAGAAAGCCTTGAAGTGTAGGATTACACTATTTTTCTAGAATTTTAATTTTTGTAGTAAGTTTAGAGTCCATAAATTTAGATAGATTTTTGCTAGAATATAAAATGGCTGAAGCAGAAGTGACTGAACTTCCAAAGTCTAGTCTAAAACGTAGATGCATTAAAGCTTCCTTGTGTAATGTTTTGTTATTAACATTTATGTGGATATTACTAACTGTCCTTGTACCTATTCTAATGGTAACTAATAACTGAAATAATTCAAATGATGTGACAAGTGAAAGAATGAGTGATGATACTAAAAGAACCCCTAATACTAACATAGAACAATTGAATGGAAGCATTCTCCATCATGATAAATCAATTAGTGATTTCTCCTTAAATATGTTTACTAAATTGTTATATGAATATATTGACGAGATGAATGTGAGTGATTGTTATGTGTGCATGCAATTACCTTCGTCTGTCTCAGAGGGGGTGACATATCATCACCTACCTTTAACATATGGTGTGTCTCGTAGTGTCCTAACGATCCTCTTTTATGTGATGGGGAAGCTCGAGTATCATTACTCCAATATAGATTCAGTGTTTTCTGAAATACCTGTAACAAAGGAGCTGAACAAGGTGTTAAGTGTTTTCTGAAATACCTGTAATAAAGGAGCTGAACAAGGTGTTAAGTAGTAAAAATGCACGTTATATGGGAGAATTCTTCCATATCACTAAAACACTAGATATAGAAAATGCTTATAAGAACAATATAACATGTAGTTTGCGGGTTAAGGATAAAGTGTTTATAGAGATGGTAGAAAACAGAAGAGAACATTTTCAAAGAAAAGCTGCTGAACAAAAGTCAAAGGTACTACCATGGGCTTTCAGAGAGGGAAATTATGAGAAAGGCGAGACGTACGCTGCAATGTCCCTGGACTGGCATCAAAGGGGGAAGAATATATTTGCTTAGAATGAAAACTAACTATAACAGTTATTTCCTTGGTACTAGTGAATGTGAGCATACCTTCCAAATTACTGGAGGTTGGGAATTGAAGGGTGGAACTGATCCGATTTTTCCAGGAGTCTATTACGTGTGTGTTAAGAAAGCCTATTATAGGTTGCCTGCACATTGGTATGGTGGTTGTTATTTTGCTATCGTTTTTCCAAAGGTTTATCACATGGACGAGACAACAACAGACTAAATTAAATTAATCAAGGACTAACACATAACAAGAGAGCCCGTTTTTCAGATATAGTAGGTGATATTTTTGGTGCACTGATACCCTCAGTTAGAGTTGTTCTGAATTCACACAAAATTCGAAAATTATCCACAGTGGTTGATCGTTTATCGACAGATACTTCTGGTGGGTTTTTGATGATTGACACAGAACTGGTTGCAATCAGATAAATGGTTTTGCAAAATCGACTTGCCCTTGATATATTATTGGCAAAAGAGCGTGGAGTCTGTGGCATGTTGAAAATTCAACACTGCTGTCCCTATATCCCTGAGAAAAGTAAAGGTATTGAGGGATATATAAAGAATATTATGAAATTACATGAAGATTTGACCCAACTGGAGGTTGACGGTGTCTGGGAGAGACTTAGTAAGAGTTTCTCTTCTGTAGGTAATTGTTTTTCAACCTTTGGAGGTAGCCTATTAGGAAAGGTAATAATGCCAATAATTTCTCTAGCTATAGTAGCCTTAGTAATATTAGCAACATATACGTGTTGTAAATGTAAAAGTGGAAGAAAGAAAACAACAGAATCAAACAATAAACAAAGAGCAAGAAAGAGAAAAGAGAAGAGATAAAACTAGAAGATATGAAATGAGAATACTAGGACCAGATGAAAGACTTAGATGAAAGTATGATAAAAAGAGAGAGGAACACTGAATTTTAGTTAAAAGAAGATGGCACTTGGTATGGTGGATATTTTATGATGGCTCCAGTAAGCCATCAGAGGGGGGACTGATGGAGCAGGATTTCACGTGAAGAAAACTGCTCAGATTAACACCCCCACAATACATACTAACAGTGTACAGTAAAAGACTAATACACACATCACATGAACACGAGGGAAACTGCTTTGCGCATGTATGCACTAACGTGATAATAATGCATGATGATTAAAACCGTATTTACATTGTGCTTTGTGAGAAATGATAAATAATGCATGACTAGGCCGCACTTTACATCTTGTGGCATCTTGCTTTTAAAATAACTAATAATGCCGCTTTCTGCTTAAGCTTCTGCCAGGAAAAAAAATAACAGGGAATAGTGCAAAGGTGGGTGGTATAACAGTGAAAAGTGCATTTCCGTGTAATTAATGAATGTTATATTTACTTTTGCCATAGTGAGCCGAATGAGCCGCCATTATTCTTTAGTTAGCCGAATAGATGAGGTGCTGAAAGATGAGCAAGAAAGAGAGCACCTGACCTAAACAGACGAAAGCGCTGAGCGCCGCAGAAAAAGGGAAACAGGTTCAAGGCTGGACTGTACAGAATGTGTTGTTCGCCTGCCAAGAAAAGTGACAACCGTGGGATTCAATACCACTACCGCGGATGTAGTGGAAGAAGCAGCATGACAATATTTATGAATGTATTGGACATTGTATTAAAAGAACAAGTCAACGTTGATGTAATGGGAAGGGAGGTCTTACAATAAACACGTGCAAGTAATGAATAAAGTCGCAGTGGTGTGACAGACCACCTCCTAAATCCACTAACGAACTGTCAAGTTTCGTGAAAATGTTTCAACTGATGTGGGACGGGCATGTAGGTTTTAGGGTATAACTGGGGTGCCTTTAGGGGTGTGGGTTTTAGCACGCTTTGGGTCCTTAGCTGTTCGAGAGGGGTGACGCGTCGCTGTTCGTCGGTTTCGCAGAGAGGCCTAGCTGTTCCTGTCCCTCTCCTGGTTCCTGAAACTTTGTTTCCTGACTCTATTTTAGGGGACCCCCACTAGCTCCTCTGCCAAGGTGGTAGTATTTCACAGATCCTTTGGGTTTGTATTATTCGGACTCGTACTTTGCATAAATTATTTGCAAATGTATTTTTGTCTCTGAAATGGATGTCTCTTCATCTATCCACTCTGACATATGTATATAGTTTCGCATTATTTTGCTGAAACTGATGTCTCTTAATCTATTCACTCCTTCAATCAATCAATCAATCATAGGCATTTGTATAGCGCACTGCTCACCCGGAGGGTCTCAAGGCCCTGGGGGGGGGGAACGCTACTGCTCGAACAGCCAGGTCTTGAGTTGCTTCCTGAAGGCGAGATGGTCTTGCGTTGTCCGGAGGTGGATGGGGAGGGACTTCCATGTCTTGGCTGCCAGGTAGGAGAAGGATCATCCTCCGGCGGTGGCTCTGCGGATGCGGGGGACGGTGGCGAGAGCGAGGCTGGCGGAGCGGAGCTGGCGGGTGGGCTTGTGGAAGGTCAGGCGGCTGTTGAGGAACTTGGGGCCCAGGTCGTGGAGGGCCTTGTGTGCGTGGGTGAGGAGTCGGAACGTGATTCTTTTGTTGACGGGGAGCCAGTGCAGGTCTCTCAGGTGTCCAGAGATGTGGCTGTGTCGGGGGATGTCCAGGATAAGTCGTGCTGAGGCGTTCTGGATCCGTTGGAGTTTCTTCTGGAGTTTGGCGACGGTGCCGGCGTAGATGGCGTTCCCGTAGTCCAGCCGACTGGTGATGATGGCCTGGGTGACCGTCTTCCTGGTCTCGGTGGGGATCCACCGGAAGATCTTTCGAAGCATGCGCAGGGTGTTGAAGCATGAAGACGAGACGGCGTTGACTTGTCTGGTCATCGAGAGGGAGGAGTCCAGGATGAAGCCTAGGTTGCGTGCGTGGTCCGTTGGCTTGGGGGTGGCTCCCAGGGCGGGGGGCCACCAGGAGTCGTCCCAGGCGGAGGGTGATGATCCCAGGATGAGGACCTCCGTCTTGTCTGAGTTCAGTTTCAGGCGGCTGTTCTTCATCCATTCGGCGACGTCTTTCATCCCTTCGTGTAGGCTGGCTCTGGCGGCGTCCGGGTCGCTGGTGAGGGAGAGGATTAGCTGGGTGTCGTCGGCGTAGGTGATGATCTTGAGGTTGTGTTGACATGCGATGGTTGCGAGGGGGCTCATGTAGACGTTGAAGAGGGTGGGGCTGAGCGATGACCCTTGTGGAATGCCGCAGATGACTTCGGTGGCCGCTGACCGGAACGGGGGGAGGCGGACTCTCTGGGTTCTTCCGGCGAGGAATGAGGTGATCCACTCCAGGGCCGTCTCCTGGATGCCGGTGTTGTTCAGGCGCTGTACCAGGGTGCGGTGGCAGACAGTGTCGAACGCTGCGGAGAGGTCCAGGAGGATGAGGGCCGCAGTTTCCCCGTTGTCCATTAGGGATCTGATGTCGTCTGTGGCTGCGATGAGGGCGGTCCGTTGGTCTCGAGGAAGGCGGCTAGCTGCCTGTTGACGGTCTTCTCGATGACTTTGGCAGGAAACGGGAGGAGCGAGATGGGGCGGTAATTCTTGAGGTCGGAGGGGTCTGCAGTTGGTTTCTTCAGCAGGGCACTGATCTCGGCGTGTTTCCAGCACTCCGGGAAGGTGGCGGTGTTGAAGGAGGCGTTGATGATGTCACGGAGGTGGGGTGCGATGATGTGGTCGGCCGTGTTGAAGATGTGGTGTGGGCAGGGGTCCGTAGGGGATCCGGAGTGGATGGTGTTCATTGTGCGTGTTGTGTCTTCGGTGCTGACTGGGGTCCAGGTGCGGAGGGTGGCGGTGGTGGGCATCGGTTCGGTGGTGGGGTTCGTGGGCCAAAGCTGTTGTGAATGTTGGCGATCTTGTCGTGGAAGAAGGCTGCGAGGGAGTCGCAGAGGTCTTGCGAGGAAGTGATGTCATTGTTTCCGGCGTCGGGGTTGGAGAGCTCTTTGACGATGCTGAAGAGTTCCTTGCTGTTGTGGGTGTTGTTGTCCAGTCGTTCCTTGAAGGCTGTCTTCTTTGTGGCGCGGATCAGTTGGTGGTGTTTGCGGGTGGCGTGTTTGAGGGCCGTCATGTTGTCTGTGGTCTGGTTGGTGCGCCAGGTGTTCTCCAGGGAGCGGCAGTTCTTCTTGGAGGTGATGAGCTCGTCGGTGAACCAGGAGGCTTTCTTGCTGCCACATCTGTTGGGGGGGTTCTTCTTCAGTGGTGCGAGGGCGTCTGCGCAGTTGGTGATCCACTGTGTGAGGTTGTTGGCGGCTTCTATTGGGGTCCGTTGAGCTGGTGGGGGGGTTCTGGCTGAGGAAGGTGGTGAGCTGGTCGCCGGTGATCTTGTTCCAGCTCCTGCGGGGGGCTTGTTGAGGGTGGTGGTGTGTCGTCGTTTTACTGAAGCTGAAGTGGACGCAGCTGTGGTCAGTCCACTGGAGATTGGTGGAGTGGCTGAAGGTGACGTATTTGCTGGATGAGGAGACTGGGTCAAGCGTGTGGCCGGCGTAGTGGGTGGGGGTGGTTACCAGTTGCTTCATGTGCATAGTCAATATTGTGATGAGAATGACACTATTTGCATTTTGCAGATGTTTTCTGTCCTATTGTGATATTCATTGTTTGCATTTGTGACTGTATGCATTGAGCATTTATTTTGAGGTTAAGCTTTATTAATCTTACCAAGAGTCTGTGTTATTTAGCTGACTAGATAGTTAGTTAGATAAGTGTTATAATTACCTTCAACTTCTCAACTAATTGGTCCATCGACCTGTGGTAAATATTCTTTTTACCTTGACTGAATTTCATACGGAATCTAAAATAAAGTAAAATAGCTCAGAATAACAAGAGGCAGAATCCGTGGTATAAGAGATTTTCTGAATGGGCTTTATTCCAAAATGGCCGACTCGAGTGGCGGCCTTCAGGTTCCGTCACCACGAGGGTTCAGGAAGTGAAGTACAATACTTTATTGACAAGAAGTAACTTTTATAGGTCATACATTACAATGAAACGAATGCAAAAGGCGTAACAATTGATAAGGAAAATGACATAGTAATACGTAATCGAAACTAGGCGTAATAAGGAGCAAAAAGAAACATGATTGGCTCTGATTATCATACATAGGTGGATCTATAAGATAATACTTAACATAGATGCGCGCGCAGCAGCATGACGTGTGATTGACGTGCAACTAGGGGGTGAAGGGGACTTGAGATTTAGCTCTACATGTGGAGACAAGAAGTCTGGGGGGTCAAGTCAACCTAATCCCAAATCATATCTAACATCCTATGTTTAGAGAACTATGTTATCCGCAAGGAAGGACTCTCGGACAGAATCTATTCTATACTGACTGTGTGTGCGTGTACAAGCGTCTAAGTGTCTATATGAGATGCGAGGGGCAGAAAACTTTCCATGGCAACAGGGCTATGAATTACGTGCAGGAGGACGGAAAGGCCGAGTCCTTTGCTTGTGAGCTAAAGGAGATGTTTACCTAAATCACTAGACAGGAATGCATCGGCTGAAGAGCAAAGTAGATAATCTGAAGGTGAAATACAGCTTCTTGGCAGGCAGGCGAAACTGGCCGAGGCAGGCACTGTTAGCTGCACAGGGAGTAGGACAAAGTTCATGGATACAGATGCGAGCTCAAGCTGAAGCTGTCAGAGACAGAGAGCAGGGAGAGGCTTTGAGGACAGGATCGGGCCTACTTGCCTGAACTGTAAAAATGGAGTAACTTAGCCACATAAAGTCGGTGGCCTTTCATACTTAGGAATCGAATATCCAGCCCATTGATGGCGGATCTGACAGAGAACATATTGACGGTGGACGCACATATGTTTGCGTCTTGGAAACTGGAACTGGAGGGAACATACATGTACTTGTGACATGCACATAGAACCGTTGGGGTCCAAGATAGGGGACATAACTGATCAGAAAAATCCACATTTCCACATTCCCTCCTTGTCCCCTACTTGCCCTTCAAGAGATATCAATCTTCATCATTCCATCGATTTGCTCATGGAGCATCATTTCTTCTTCCTTCTTCTTCCGGCATTTTGAACGAGAACCTTGATATGGAATGCATGATGTGGCACACAGACCACAAATCGCTGGTCCACATTGCAGGCATAAACAACAACTGAAGAGCATAAGAAGGCCAATACCTAGGAAGGATAGAACTCTCCATCCCCAGGCTGATATCACACTCCAAAACCACCCGGACCACGTCCAAGTGCCTGGATTCTCGTGTATCTGGCTCACAATCTTATGAAGGCGTGTTATAGCTTTATATACAGATGGCGAATTTTCTGGTATGAATATGCAGCAGCTGGATCCGATGACCCTGCAAGCTCCGCCCCTATCGGCCAGGATGACGTCAAGGACAAGACGATTCTGGAGAACAACAATTCTCATCACTGATTGTTCCTCTGTCAGATTGCCTAGGGCGGCTATAGTCTCGTTTACTACAGCTTCAAGAGTCTTGGTTAGTCTACGTATCAGCTTACTGTTTGATATTGTACCTATATAGGGAAAGATACCTTTATTGAAATCTACATACTTGTCCCATGCCGTCTCAGTATAATCGACAACTGGGAGATCTCTTCGCTCTCTATTGTGTACTAAATGAACATTTCGATAATAATCAGGAGGAGCTAGGAAAACAGGTGGCAAAAGGAATGCTATGTAACAGGTACCATCCCAATCTAGAGGCAGACGCATATATGCCGTCTGACCACATATAAAGTAAGAATGGCGGGAAACTCTAAATGACGATTTACCTTGATCACTATATTCTACTGTAGTAACGCATTGGCTATGGCCCATATGTATGGAACCAACTTTTCTTACACATAATTCACCCTTGACTGGAAATACTGACATAGTGGGCAGAATTAGTTCAACTTCGGATTTGACATTCAGAATCATAAGATTAGGTGTAAAATTACCTAATTTATACACTTCATTTTCTAGATCAGTTCCTGTTCTACTGGGGTGACCCTCCTTATTAGGGTGACAGACCTTGAATAAAACTAGATTCAGATTTCCCCATATCCAATGTTGTTGATAAACTGCTGTGTCTGGGTCTATGGAATTTAGTAAACTAAACCATGCTCCACAGGAGCCATTATGTGTGAACGGATGTGGAAAGAAAGGCAGAACTCCTTTGTTATTCTGATAGGGAGGGAGTCGGCCACACACCCAACAATTGGTGGCATTACTAGTCTGATGGGAATGATGTAACATACTAATGAAAGTGTTATTGCGCAGCGCAAGTCTATAAGATAATTCATGTGGCGGTAGTTCACTAAAAGAATGTTCAGCAGCAACATTATAAACATGTCTAGAAATAGGATGATATATGTGCAAAATCACACTCGTAATAATTATTAAAAGACTCAATAAAAACAGAATTAATAATGTCCTCATACAGTAGCTACGCAGTGATTTACAATACGCCTGTCGTTTCAACATTTCTCGGGTTTTTTTCTCTACTCAGGTCCAAGGGATACATGTCAGAGACAATTCAACCGCTTCACCTTGGAGAGGACTTAAACAATCAAATTGCTCGACTGTTTGGGCCTAAGCTTTAATTTATAGTTCTGAGAGTCGTTCTGCTCAACAAAGGGAAGTTTTGAATCAGTCTGTGAGGTAGTGCAGGGCACAGTGTCTATATCCGAAGGTAGTCCATGAAATTTCTTGATGTGGCTGGAATGTATCCAGCCCTTGCGGCCCTCAACTTTCACGGCTGTTCTTGTGGTCAGCAGGACTAGCTTCGGTGCTTTCCACCTGGGCTCCAACTGGGTCTTGCGATCGAAATTCCTCACAAACACCAGATCACCCGGAACAACGTCATGGGGTTTCACCTCAGTGTTGTCAGGAAAGGCTGCAGCTACCTGTGAACGACAAGATTGTAGTGCAGACATCAAGGAAGCCAAGTAATCTGTTAGCATATCACAATTAACATCAGTTATTTTACGTGGTATTGGCGTCCCCCACATATTTGGGGGTCTTCCGAAGATCACCTCATACGGGGATAGCCCTGTTCGAGAGTGTGCTACCATTCTTATGTAAAATAGTGCAACTGGTAAGGCTACTATCCAGTCAACACCTTTCTCCTTACATATTTTAGACAATCTGATTTTCAAAATTTGATTATGTCGTTCCACGAGACCTGCTGCCTCGGGGTGTCGGACACAGTGGAATTTCCACTGATATCCCAACAAAAGTGAGACATGTTTCATTAATTCGGATGAGAAAGGCTGGCCGTTATCTGAATATACAACACGTGGTAAACCGTACCGTGGGAAGAATTCTCGGACTAACTGTTTGGCAGTAGTCGGGGCCGTGTAATCTGATACTGGGTACGCCTCAGTCCATCGGGAGAGAGCGCAGACAACTACAAGAACATATTTGAATCCTCGACATCGTTCCATCTGGATATAATCCATTTGGAGCACTTCAAAAGGATGATCAGGAGTCTGGAATCCACCCTGTTCTACGGGAACACTTTTTCCTGGGTTGAACTGACAACATATCATACAGGTACGGACCTTTTGTTTAGCTGCTGCTCGTAAATGTTTATTGAACCAAATGTGTTGAATGCTATCTAGCATAGCTTTCTCTCCTAAATGTGCCGGGCTGTGAATTGTAGCTATAATGGCTTGGACCATAGAGTCAGGAAGAAACCATACAGATTTCTCTTTCGTCATCCATCCCTGATCTGTCTGGATCCCTCCTAGTTCAGTCCATTTCTTTAATTCTTCTGCAGTAGCATGTGTCTGTATGTCAATTACGTCGAGTGCGGGATCCTTAATTGTCATACACTGTGTTGGTGTCTGAACTATTGGCTTTGTCATGTCTAATGTGCGATTCTGAGCAGTCTGTTTAGCTGTTCTGTCAGCTAAATCATTGCCTTGAGAAATGATATCAGTAACCTTCGTGTGTGCTTTACATTTCATAATCGATATAGCAGTGGGTAGATGTATTGCGTCTAATAAGGCATGAATGAGGGATCCGTGCTGAATGTGGGCACCATGGGAAGTTAAATAACCTCTCTCTCGCCACAGCACGCCGAAGTCGTGTACAACTCCGAATGCATAACGTGAGTCAGTGTATACATTAACTTTCTTATTTGTGGCTTGAATACAGGCTTGTGTTAGAGCAATAAGTTCTGCTGCTTGGGCTGACAAAGTATCTATACAGTTTGTCTCAATAACTTCAGTGTCTGTTGTGACTGCATACGCGGCCACTAAATCTCCTGTACTTGTTCTCATGCACGATCCGTCTACATACAACGTCAGGTCTGGATCTAACAATGGAACGTCTGTCAAGTCTTGTCTAGGTTTCGTCTTTATTTCAATAATTTCAACACAATCATGAGCTAGTGGGTCTGTTCCAATTACAGGTAACAATGTAGCAGGATTCAATGCATTACAACGTCGGATCTCTATGTGTGGCTGAAACAATGTCAGTTCATAACCGGTAAGTCTTGCTATGGTCAAGTGTTGTGTTTGTGTTCGGTTCACAAGAACTTCTACTGCATGTGGTACTTGTACTGTCAATGGATGTCCTAACACTATGGCATCGCTTTGTCTGATTGCTAAAGCTGTTGCTGCCACTGATTTCAGGCACGCGGGCAAAGCCTGAGCTACGGGATCTAATGTACTGGAAAAATAAGCACATGGCTTGCGTGATCCTGCTTGTTCCTGAGTGAGTACTGACAAGGCAGTACCTTCGCGTTCTGTAACAAAGAGTGTAAAATGTTTGCTATAACATGGTGTTGCTAAAACAGGTGCTTGACATAAAGCTTTCTTTAAGCTTTCAAAAGCTTGTGTATGTTCCTGAGTCCAAGGGAGAATAGTCGATGTGGCTGCCTCCTGTGTGGTTAACTGAATGAGTGGTTTTGCTAGAAATGCGTACTGAGGGATCCACTGCCTACAATATGAAGTGAGGCCTATGAAAGCCCGCACCTCCTTTTGTGTCTGGGGTATTGACATGTTAGCAATTAACTGAATGCGATCTGGTGTAAGCTGCCTTCCCTCCTTGGACAGCGAGTGACCAAGATAAATAACTCGCTGGACACAGAATTGCAGCTTAGAAGGAGACACCTTGTGCCCCTTGTCGGCTAGAAAATGTAAAACTGTCAGAGAAGCCTTTTCACATTCGGGTTCGCTTCTCGCGGTGATCAGCAGATCATCGACATATTGAAGCAGTGCAGTATTGACTGGCATGTGGATACTGTCAAGTTCTCGTTTCAGTGCTTGGCTGTAGATGCTGGGGCTTTCTGTGAATCCTTGGGGAGCGCGTGAGAATTTAAAGCTGCGCCCATTTAAACTGAATCCGAACAAATATTGGCTTTCCGGATCTATTGGGACGCTGAAAAAGGCATTCTTGAGATCAATTACAGTAAAGAATGTTGCTTCGGAATCAATTGCTGTCAATAATGATGATATATCGGGGACCACAGGAAATTGTGGCACAATGCACTTGTTTAGTTCACGCAAATCAATAACCAATCGGTATACTGGCGGAGTAGTAGGATCAGTTCGTTTAAGAATCGGAATTATCGGTGAATTACACACATTGGAGTCCGTTTCTACAACTACTCCTTGGGCAATTAGCTCATCAATGATTTTCAACAAAGCCACTACAGCATCTTGCGGTAACTTGTATTGTCGCATTCGTGGTAATACCACTCCTGCCTTGAGTGTAACTTGGTATGGTGTAATGTTCATGTAACCTACATCAGTAGGGCCTTGTGCCCATAGATGCGCTGGTAAAGTCTGTAGTCGGGGATCCATGTCTCTAGACACATAGTGACCTTTAAAATCACGTAAAAACAACCTTACTCCTTCCGGAGAACAACATATTATGGCTCCTAGGGCTTTCAGAGTTTTAATTCCTAACAGATTTTCTGGGCATGATTTAGTAAGCAATAAATCTGTAGTTCGTGTCAAAGGTCCTATCGTAAGTGGAAGAGGCTGTGATACTTCATTAACAATAGGTTTTCCTGAAAACCCAAGGGAAACATTTTGAGAGCCTGAGAGGGGTGCCCCTGGAACTTCACTACGTTTTATAGTTGTTCGACTTGCCCCTGTATCGAGTAAGAATTTTCTATCTTGACCTAATAATTCACTATGTACATAAGGTCCTTCTTGATCTACAGGAATCTCGATAAGGGGTAAGTCAACTTCCCTCTCTAGGCTGGTTCATGCGTAACGCTGATACTCAGGATATTCATACTGTGCAGTCTGATACATTTGTCGTGTTGTGGTTTGTGTGGCAGTAGCAGGCAACGGTGGTGCAGCTGGCACAAACTGTATTGGCTGTTGTGCGGCTGGCATGGCCTGGGAATGCGGCATAGCTCCTTGTTCATTCTGATCTTGTCTGAGTGGCCGTGATCTTTCTTGTGTTTTACCTATGGCGATATTATGCTTTAAAACTGGACAATCGTGTACGTAATGACCTGGCTTTTTGCAATAATTGCAGGTCCCTTTTACCGGTCCTGCTGAATCGGAATGTGTCATACCCTTTTTATGTCCTTCAGCTGGTACTGTCTGAGACACTAGCATTTTCATTTTTGTATCTTTCATGCGTCTTTGTTCGTGCTCTTGTTCATCTCTAATTCTATTGTGATGATACTGTAACATTTGTAGCATTTGTGACGGAGTGTTACTTTGCCAGGTACTCTCGAATTTCAATATTCTATTCTTTACTGGAGGTAATGCATTTTCTACTAATTTTGTCACAAATAAATGTGGATACGACTCACTACTTGTTTTTATACCACTATTTATTCCAAAACATTTTTCAAATCGGGCATAATAATCACTTGTGTCTTCATCATGCTTTTGTTTACAGGCCGTGATTGCACCCCAATCTTCCTTTTTCGTAGTTAATAAACGTGGCAGTACTTGTACTAGTAAACCTGGTAATGCTTTGACTTTATCCCCGAGCCCTGAACCTGCAGTTCGGGCCTTTTCTTCCGTTTCTAATGCTGTCCAATCTATCTTTTGGTCTCCCACTTCCCACTCTTTCTCTTTCAGTTTTTCATAAATGCCAGCAGGTAAGAGCACCTTTAATATCGTCATAATATCAGGATAGGTATACTCTCCCATCAGTAACATGTCCTTAATTTCTCGGTGGAAACCCGCTGGGTCTTTGTCATGACTGGGTACTACTTTCTTCATTTCTAACAATTCAATTTTTGATATGGGTGTGTATACAAATACACGGTGAAACTGATTGTCTTCGCCTTTTATTGGGTGCACTTCTCGTAAGGGATTTTGTCTATCCACACAATACGGCGTTCTTTCTCTGCGGGGCAGCGGGAAAGAATCCGGACTTACAAAAAGGACATACTGTTTACGTGACACTAATATTTCTTTAATTAACTTATTACTAGAACCTCTCCATCTGTTCGTGAGTAGTTCCGTTAATATATCAGGTAAAGGACCAGGGTCAGCATGTTGGCTCTTATATAATATAAGGAGTTGCTGAATCATATAGATTCCAGCTAAACGTTGTTCATCTGCACTGAGGTTAAAAAACGTGTGTGCTACGGTCTCATCACCGTATTTTTCAGGACTGTCAATCCAGTGAACGGCTGATCTAGCTAATTCTTGCTCATCCATGGAATCGAGGAGGTGGTAACCCCTTCGTTCTCGTAGTATTTTATCTGCGGCTTGAAACAAATGTTCAGGAGACTTCAGATTTATTACAGGCGTCGGATACGTTCTGCTATTATTTGGACATACAGAGTGTATGGGATCAGAAAAGCATCTAGTATTATCACAGGATCTTCCTCTGCCTACGTAGGCTATGGTCTCTGACTGTCTTGCGGAATTCCCTGATTCGGACACTTCATCTTGCTCGAACTCGTCTGTTTCCAATCTTTCTTCATGAATACGTTCTATTTCTCTACGGATTTTTCGGCACATGGCTATTATACAGTTTTTCTTATCGTGTCTCCCTTCTGATATATTCTGGCTCCATCTTGTAAGCATAAGCATTGCATTCGGGTCTACCCCCGGTCGGTCTTGATTTCTGATCACACAGTTTATGAGGAAACGTAACAGTTCCCCCTGTATCTCTACTTTCTGGAATTCTATAGCTCTGTTAATACATTCTGGGTCTCGCCCTGTTTGGACAAAATGATATATTTTATCTAGATGCGTAATCATTCCTGGTAACCTCGCTAAATACTCTGCGGCTCGTCTGATACGTAATGATGCCAGGACCATTTCGTCCTCTTTACCGGCCACCGGGTCATATCTACAATCTATAAGGAGTTCCTTAAGCGTACGTTCACTTACGAATTTGGGTGTACGTGAATGCGCTGACTCTTGGAAAACAAGTTTATTTATTCTAGGTGGTGTAAAGGTATTGCTAGCACCTCCCGTGGCCCCATCTGGGGTGTCGGGTGTGAATGGATTCGTCGAACGTGACACAGCAACTATAGGTGTCGATACCACTGTCGGATCGATTGCGGGGACAGATGAAACAGATGTGCTTGCCGGAGCTTGTGTCGGAATTTGCTGTTGCACGGGGACAGATACCTGATCCTGACGTTGAACCCCTCCGCCAGACGATCCATGTGGTGCGGGGTTAGCATACTCGGGAGCTGCGTCATCTAGATATGAGGAAAGAAAAACATCTTCTGCGGTTCGGGGATGCCCTTTTGGATGTACCTTAATTGGAAATAATGGGGGTGGCAAGTCTTTTGGCATCTCTGGAACAGCCTTAGGTAGTCCTTCGGCTAGGAGGGGATACATACCTTTCATAAGAGCATTTCTTTGTCTATCTATTTGTTCTGATTTCACTCGGATACCTTCCTTAATTAATAGATTTTCTTGAACTTCCTTTGAACTTTCTTTACTCCTCTCTTCTTGTCTACGTGCTTTTTCTGTACGTCTATGAGATTCTTTACGCCATAACTCAACAGCGTCTTTCTGTGACTGTCTGACTTTTCTTTTCCATAACTCTTCCTCCACTTTCATGATGCACTCTGCATCCCAGGTTCCTGCTGCGGGCCACCTTTGACTTTCCGGCAATCCCTTGGTATAATCTACCCATAAATCAAGAAATAATATGGCATCTAAGCCATGCTTGTGATACATAAAATGCCCTGGAGTGTCCCTAGGAGGAATAGGAACTGCTTCTTCAAGCACCCCTTTTCTAGTAGTAATCTGTCTTAACTTCGAGAAGAGCGGCATATTGACAACTGATCTGATACTTACTCTTGAACTCACTTAATACGAAAAAACACAATAATGAACAGTGAACAATGAACAATCATTCATACCACAATATGCAAGACATTTGAACAATTTAAACATTAAACATTAAACATTTAAAAAAATGACCGACAATGATGACAGTCTGCCTAACTAATCACCAAGCTGAATTCTTGACAATAACTGAATACTTCGGAATACTTGATATACTGCTAAACAGTACATATACACTGCTAAACAGTGCAGACCGGATTTGTGTACCCAAATCCGTCTTGACCGGCACAACCTATGTGCGCGTCAACACGCCTCCCCGGCGATGGTACTCACCGAGTAGCTCCTTGAAACGGAAGGCCTCAGAGAATGGACGGGACTCGATGACTGCGGACAGCGGACCCTCTGGACATCGGGATTTCGAAAACCTGGTGGGCCTCTGTATACCTCGGATCTTGCTCTCTCAGCTAGGCTCTGGTCGGGATACTTCGCACTTCTCACCGCCTCGTCTGGGTTGATCGCAGCCTCAGTCGCCCCCGCTTGACCGGAGGGAGCTACAGGAAATCCTGCTGGTACGCGTTTATGGTCCGTCCAGCTGTGGCAGGAGACCGGGCCTGCAACGCACCGCCGGCGCGTGAGATGAGAAAGTGTCCCTATTCGGGCGCCATTATGTGGTAAATATTCTTTTTACCTTGACTGAATTTCATACGGAATCTAAAATAAAGTAAAATAGCTCAGAATAACAAGAGGCAGAATCCGTGGTATAAGAGATTTTCTGAATGGGCTTTATTCCAAAATGGCCGACTCGAGTGGCGGCCTTCAGGTTCCGTCACCACGAGGGTTCAGGAAGTGAAGTACAATACTTTATTGACAAGAAGTAACTTTTATAGGTCATACATTACAATGAAACGAATGCAAAAGGCGTAACAATTGATAAGGAAAATGACATAGTAATACGTAATCGAAACTAGGCGTAATAAGGAGCAAAAAGAAACATGATTGGCTCTGATTATCATACATAGGTGGATCTATAAGATAATACTTAACATAGATGCGCGCGCAGCAGCATGACGTGTGATTGACGTGCAACTAGGGGGTGAAGGGGACTTGACATTTAGCTCTACATGTGGAGACAAGAAGTCTGGGGGGTCAAGTCAACCTAATCCCAAATCATATCTAACATCCTATGTTTAGAGAACTATGTTATCCGCAAGGAAGGACTCTCGGACAGAATCTATTCTATACTGACTGTGTGTGCGTGTACAAGCGTCTAAGTGTCTATATGAGATGCGAGGGGCAGAAAACTTTCCATGGCAACAGGGCTATGAATTACGTGCAGGAGGACGGAAAGGCCGAGTCCTTTGCTTGTGAGCTAAAGGAGATGTTTACCTAAATCACTAGACAGGAATGCATCGGCTGAAGAGCAAAGTAGATAATCTGAAGGTGAAATACAGCTTCTTGGCAGGCAGGCGAAACTGGCCGAGGCAGGCACTGTTAGCTGCACAGGGAGTAGGACAAAGTTCATGGATACAGATGCGAGCTCAAGCTGAAGCTGTCAGAGACAGAGAGCAGGGAGAGGCTTTGAGGACAGGATCGGGCCTACTTGCCTGAACTGTAAAAATGGAGTAACTTAGCCACATAAAGTCGGTGGCCTTTCATACTTAGGAATCGAATATCCAGCCCATTGATGGCGGATCTGACAGAGAACATATTGACGGTGGACGCACATATGTTTGCGTCTTGGAAACTGGAACTGGAGGGAACATACATGTACTTGTGACATGCACATAGAACCGTTGGGGTCCAAGATAGGGGACATAACTGATCAGAAAAATCCACATTTCCACAGACCGAGAGGAAAGAGAGTTGATAAATGGTATTAGTTATGTATTTAGAGATGCTAAATATGAATGTGTGATATAATAATTTACGTGTTATTAAAACTTGACCCCCAGCACATCAGGGATATGGGTGAATGTGTATGGGCCATTTGAATGTTATCTAGTAATGATCCCTGATTAGGTGTCGCGCTGGATCAGTACTTTGGACCTGATTTGAAATTTGGACACCTGATCTGTTTTAAAAATAGTATAACAACAGAGAAGAGCATAATGTGTCCTTTTCTGTTAACAGAAGAGGAGGGGTGACAGGAGGTAGCCTTATATCTAGAGCTGTCGACCTCGAAGCTGTCTTCGAGTCTCGGCAACCACGGTCAACATCCTGTGATTCTAGGCAAATCAGTTAGTCTCCCTGTGCCTAACAAAAATTAATGTGTCTATCTGTAATGAAGCTGGTGCTCATGTGCGCTATATAAAACTAAAAAAAAAACAGGAATGTATTTCGTTCTGATGTAAAATGCATTCACAGAAAAAATGTATTTGCGGATCATCACTTAACAACTCCCTTAATCTACTTTACAATGGCAATACATAAGGCAAAACATTCATTGTGTGTAAATACATTTTAACCAATAGTGAATTATCCCGCAATTGAGTTTGAAAAAATTTGCTTTAATTAATCCCTGTAGAGAATGTATTAGATGGACATCTTAGTCGATATGGTGGCGTCCTGCTCTCTCCCGTTGACACAACGTAGCAAAAAACTTTTACTTGCTGGGCTCCGTTGTGTCATTTCTTTGTAAATATGTCCCATCGTCTTTACTGCCTTGGCAACAGTCAAGATGGGGAGGCGGTGTTGTGTTAAATTGATTTAAAATATTTGTGCTTATCATCTAAGACTTGTAGTGCCTGTCCCCAAAAATATTATTCTGATCTGATTGTGTTACTGTCCCCATGATCGAGGGGTAATCAGGCTATTTTAGAATCTGATTGCCCAGCAAACAGAAAATCAAAAAAGCAAAACAAACCTCTAAGGCCGAACATATGACAGGTTTCTCACCTACGTCAACGGAGCACGTCAGCAGCCTCTACAACAACAAACAGGAGATTTAGAGTGCCTTATATTTTATTGTCAACTAAATGCTTTGATGATAATCCCTGCAAGAGCACAGTAAAGGGTAAAAGCTTTGGTCACTCGTGGTTTTCAATGTGACGGAAGTTTCCAATACAGAATAGAAACGGTTTCCCCTGGCAACCGGTTATAAACAGATGTGATGTCGGAGACAATTAACTCGTTTTTCAGTGCAGAACAATAGTGTGGCCATGTAATAGAACTGGAATCTAATTTTAGGTGGAGAGAAACATCAACAAATGCTTAATACTTTGGTTTCCCACATGTCCTTCAACAAAGATTTCATTTACTCTTTTTATTTTATTTACAGGTCCAGTGCCTGACAGGAGGTGTTCTGAGAAAATAAAGAATAGCCGATGGCACAGGCTTTATGATTGCAAGGGCATACTTCTTTTGCATGATTGCATCGTGTTATTTTTTGTATTTATCAAAATCTAGAAGAATGTCCAGGTTTCTGTGGATTGTTTCGTCTGCAAGGCCATACATGAAACCAAAAAGAGGCATGGCAAAATGTTTTAACCAGTCTTACACTACAGAAAGTTGCAACTAGTAGTGGGCAATAAGGTCATGTTAGATCGCCGCAGCCCGTCCTGATTTGGAACCAGACCCTGTTATGTTGTGGGCCCTAAGCCCACACGCTCGATAATGACTGACACAGACACGAGTGAGAATGGTAGACAACTGGCCACGAGCTCAAGAGCTCAGGCTCTTTTATTGACAGGGTCGCCTGACTTTTGACGCCTGTTTTCCAGACACTCCTCCTGGGAATGTCTGGAAGTAGCTACGTGACAAGCACTAGTATGTGTTCAGCAGGATACTACTCTCCTCCCAAACATCGATGGAACCAGAAACAAAGTCAAAACTGTGGGAATTAAAACAAATTAGACCCCAGTGAGACTCTCAGCCTTGAGGGCAGTCCATAGGACAGCACTGGACACGTGGACAGATGCAGTGGTGAGCACCGAGCATCATTACACACATCCATAGTTTAACCAGATGAGTCTGGGCACGAACACAATGCAGATGGAGTCGGTTAGGTTAAAGTCCACCCATGCTATTTTGGTAGGTCTGGCGTGCCCTCTTGGTGATCTGGTTGGTGTCAAAAGTTGAAACCTATGGTGCATCGGTGGAGGTCTGCTGCAGAGCCTACTTTTGGGGTGTCCTAACTCCATGAAGGATGATTTTATTAGGACTGGGACGGTATCAACGATGTTTTGACATCTTCCTCTGAAGCCTTGGTGTCTTCTGTGACCTTCTGAGTGGAGCAGTTTCCAGGCCATCTCTTGTGTGGGAATCCCCTTGAGGCCCTTTCTGATGGGTCGCCACAGGACCATGTGGCCTGTTCTGGGCTGCACAGGGGCTGTTGCTGACTCACCAACAGAGCTACTACCAAATAGTTCATGCAATCTCAAGGGTAAGAAACATTTGGCCAGTTGTGCTCGCCAACAGGATCTAGGTGCGAATGAGGTTAGCAGATAGCCTCTGGACAGTTGGTTACTCACTGTGCCAAGAGTACTTTCTTGCTTTCTTGATGGTTCACCAGTGTCAGGCTTCATCCTGGTGGTTAGATGCTCCTTCTCGTGAAGGTGATGCACATGGCATGATGGTGATGATGCTATTAGACAACCTGTATGACAGGTGACTAAGCCTTGCAGGGAGTAAGGGTGACTGGAGGGACCTCACATCCATGAAGCTTGATGTGTTTGCTGTTGCTGTTCTTGTACTTTGGCATGTGTGGTTGCTAGCAGGGATGCCATCTTCATCGAGCAGCTGGTAAAGGTAGTTGGATTATTGTGCTGAGAAGCGTGGGGTGGATACGCAATTTGCACTCTCTGGAGGTGGCACGAATCCTCGGTCTTGTTGGGTCTCCTATAGAGTCTCCCATACTAGCCTCCCACCAGCCTACCAGACTCCCACACAAAGCCAATAAAAGCCAACCAAAAGCTCCAGCCTCATCCAGCCTCACCCAGCACCTCCCTGGGTCTCCCATCCATCTGTCTAGGCTCCTTTGGGTGCCCGAGGGCCACCATCAGCATAACCGTAGGCACAGCCCTCCACCCACCCAGTGCCCCAGTGCCCTAGCACTCAGTCCAATGCATAAAGGGGGTACAAGGAAGCAGAGGGATTCAATTAGACAAACTACAATGCCAACAGCAACCCTTTGGACGGGTCGGACCACAGTGTTAATTCTTCAGGAGGTCCAAGCGGGAACAAGGACAAGGACTGTGCACCAGCCAATCATAACAATTAAAAATGACAAAACCCGGGCTATCCATTTCCATTTCTATACTACAGCCCCGCCTCTGTAAGCCTGCAATCCTGCAAAGCCCTGCCAAGGGAATTAAGTCCGTGAGACACCGAGGCATAAAGACCCGGACCTCTGAAGCAGCCTCTGAAGCATCAACTTCCAGCAATTACAAACCCTAAGCAACCCTAAGCACTATGCATTCAAGTAGATGTGGTCAGGAAAAACCAGGGTGGCCATCCCCCCAGGACAGGGGGAAGAAAAGGAAAGAAACAACATTCACGCGTTCAGCACTGCGCCGAACCGCAACTCATTGTGACAGACCTGGATTAAAAAGATATGTCAGCACCGATCGGCTCAACACATGCAATTTATTCAAACAAACCCAAAATCTACAAATTTCAGTTTTTTAAGGGACACACCCTCAATGGTCTGAAAACCCCGCTGCTACCCCTACAGTCGTAACTGTCTGCCCCAATTACATAGCCACCAGAGGAGGTCAGCCAGGGCACTAGGGACCTAAAGAGCCCATTAGTGCCCAGCAATGCAATGGCAAACATATTAGCTAATCAACATACCTCAAAAGTCAGCCTAACAGCTCAAGAGGCAGGTGGCACCATGAGATCAATGTGCACGGCCGACTCTGAACAACCGGGTAGCCCAAGGGTCTTGCCTACCACCGTGGAAAACAATTTGATCCCAACACGGTTACCGAGCCTCCTAGGAAACTCGATACTGCTGGATCATCTGCAACAACAACATTGGCAACAAGCCAAAATCAAGCCTCGAGCCCCATCGAATCCAGCATCGGAACCAGCAGCAGCATTAACACCCCCTCCAGCTTCTGACAGAGGGCCCCGTGCTCCAGGCCACCCCTAATACCAACTAGCCAACAGGGCCTGTCACAGAGGAACCCCTCACAGGAAGATCCTGACCACAAAAGAAGCATGTAGTTTCTACCACCTGGGCTTGGCGCAGGGGATAGTGCCACCATGACCAAAGGCATGAGTGCCGCCACAGGAGATACAGGGAGTGTGATAGAGGAAAAAGCTATGGACATCAATCTCAGCTCTATGCAGAACATGATGACCAGCACCTATAGCACTCCCGCATCGATAACACAGCCAGTAAATGCAAAATCACCAACCACTTCATTACTGTTTGCATAAGCGAGTCTGTTTACTCATCAAGGAGAACCATCTGCGGGGACTTCGGACCTAACCTAGCAAGAGGAGGGGAAGGCGATCATCTCCTACCTGAACACACAAGAATGGGAAGACATGCTCGTCACTTAATCACCAGACCAGTCATGAAGGGAGCACCCCACCCCAGGAGCCCCAACGGGACCCACGGACTCAACCAAAAACGGGTCAAAGGTGGATGTGACCTTGAATGAACAAGCCGTCAGTACCTGGGCTTCTCTACTAAATACAATACAACTGGCAGTCGAAGCCCTTCCATACCAGTCTGAAAAGATGGATATCCAGCTTTCATTACTGAACACCTTGGCACTCTTCATGGCAGGTATCAATGAGAAACTAGGAGACCTGAATGGCCTAATTAAAAAAGAACAATCCAACGTTCACCTTAGCTGTAGCTGTAGCAAGATTGTTGATAAGCTTTCCACCCTGCCCTCAATGCTAAACAGCATGATAAAGGACATAAAATACGTAACCTCTGGATCCACAAGTAATTGCCAGGACAATCGCAACACCACGCAGGGCATGGTCAACCAACAAACCTCTTAAATAACAAGTCGCTCCAAGGCAACCCACAAGAGAGCATTGAGAAGAGAGGCGGGCCTGATAATGAAGGAGCCCACAGTGAATTGACAAAAGACCACCTAGAAGAAGCTCAAGCCCCGAAGCTCAACTCCAAACAACGTCGCCAACAGGAAAGGAAAGAGCACCATCGGAAGTCCACCACAACTCCAACAGCCTATTTTTCACCATAATAAACAGACTCTAACTCAGGCAAATCAAGACCACAAAATCAAGCCCCATGGCTGCCCAACAGCCCAAACAAATTTCAGGAACAAGAAGGAACTTCACCCTTGCCAAACATAGTCAGGATACACCTGGAAAATAGGGAAGAAAATGGACAAGGAATCATAGCTAACTAAAAAGCCCAGTAAGGGCTGCTGCCATCAGCCGCCGCACTGCCAAGTTCTTACAGGAGAGCCCCCCACCACACTCAAAACCCCTGAACATCCCAAACAGCCAAATGCAACTGAGGAATGCTCGGGGGTCCAAAGGTTGGAAGATACAATGGGTAAAGCAACCACCAAGAATCTAAGCCATGGGCACAGTGGAGAATGCACAGGAAACAAAGCAAGGCAAATTGGGACTCACGGCTTACAGAGGGTAAACGGAACTCCTCATCGACCAACGACCGCTCCAGTTGGAGGAACCCAGATAAGGAGAGACAGAACTGTGTGCAAGGCACAAAACAGGCATCTTCTGAGCCAATAACAGCCAAAACAAACCCATGGAATTCAACGCTAACAGCACCAAGCAAACGAGTGGAAACCCAGCCAAAAGAAGTAACTAGACTCACGTACCAATCTGTACCGACGGTCATAGCTATTGATCATCCTCCGGTATTACAACAACTAAGAACCACGCAGCAAGAAACACAGGCTATGCTTCCCCCCCTCTTGTAGACTTCTAAAGGTCATCAGGATACTCTGAATAGAGGCAACATCATAAGACTAACAAAAGCAATTCCAACCCTCGCTAGTCTGAGCTCAACTGACCTACTCTTCATTGAGATCATCCGCACTGCAAACCCTCTAAGGCCAGAGGCCACAAAGGCAACATGGAAATCAACGAAAATTGCAGAGAAAATCTTAGCAGAAAAAGGCACTTTCCAAGCCTGAGGCATTGACGTTTCTCCATACCAAAAACCAGGGTATCCGTTTCACCTCTTAGCACACAACTCAAGTCCTTCACCAACAACACATCATGTATGCACTAACTCCGTGCCCAGAGGGGCACTGGGAAGATCTCCACAACAGAGGGCTAGTGGATCGGCGGACCCACGAGAATGATTCCAGATATCATCAGCCTCTCAGAGTCAAACAGCATATAAGGAACCAATTACTCGAATTATAACTACATGCACAGATGGATACTGATGCTATTCAAAGGACGAAGGCAGCAGAAGAGCAAAGGAGACCCCACTCCGTCTATGCTTGTGGAACATTAATGGTTTATCAACAAAAATAGAGGACCCAGACTTCCAGCGATATGTCAGTGCCTTCGATATAATCATCCTGCAAGAAACCTGGCTCATGGACCCACAGCACATCCACGGTTTTATGTCTTTTGCCACATCAGCCACAAGGGGTGGTAAATTCCGACACTGGTCTGGGGGGCTTGCTACTTACGTATCTACGACGAGTATACCATCAGCAGCACTCGTGGGCTCGCCTCAGCAGCTACTATAGTAGTCAAAATCACCATCTCTCTCCAGGGCGAAGAAACAGAGGCAGGCTTAATTTACACATATATTCACCCAAAACAAAAAGCGAAAGTTTCACAAAGGCTTACCGACCAAGTAACAAAGTACGCAACAGAGATGAAAACCTCAAAGTTTGTTTTGTCCGGGGACCTAAACCAATACCTTTTTGGCACATCAGGGGGAGAGGAGACTTGCATGCAAACTGTAATTTATATCATCCCGACCCAATGCGTATCAACATATGGAAGCAAGAACCAAAAGAAAATCAGCCTCCTAGAAGATTTAGAACACTTACACCCCCCAAGCGCTAAATGGCAGATTCCCCGACGACTCATCTCCTGTTGAGTCATACTACTTCACAACAACAAGCTCCATATTGGAATATACGTTTGCAAGTCTTTCACTGTTCCCACACATCCTAGGGTCAAGAATGGGGGACAAGGGGGAGAGCGACCTCCATCCACAAGAACTGCAGTTCACAGTCACCACACCAAGCTCTTTTAAGCAAGATCTAACCCTGGGGCCCATCTACACCTCCAAACTAAGGAGGATCAAATGCTCAGTTACTAACGCAGAACCTCAGGCAGAAGTTGCAATCGAACTCTTTAAATCACAAGCAACAAGTTCAAAAGACCAAATAGCCCAATGGGGACAGTTCACAGCCACACTTTTAGAACATCAGGCAACCCCTCAATCAAAAAAGACCACTCCCAGGCCTCATGTCAGAGAAATAGAATCCAGAAAGGACAGAGATTGCCTTAAGCGCCTCAAAAAAATCAATAAACAGCACAATGCGCAGGCTGAGAAGACACCCTGGTGACAATAGCACATGCTCACTTTTGAGGGACCATAGAACATCAAACTGAAATGGGACATCAACAAAGACCAAGATAATGCAACCTGGGCAAAACCTCTTCAAGACCTAAATCATAATGATAGCGCCCGCATTTGGAAAACCGTGAATGAGACAATCAACCCTCATCATGAGGGAATTTTGTCACATATTTCGCAAGAAATTTGGGTGGAATTCCTCCTCAAGCACTTCAACAACCAAACGGGAGGCACCGGAATACAAGATCCTAACATCTGGCCAACAGAAGAAGATATAGGAGTGCGCCATATTGAGACGTCGGAGGTGAACATGCCAGCCATAGAAGTTATACCACCCTGTGAAGCCAGCAGCCCACTGTCACTTCTAATAAAAAAGTAGATCGCAAAAGGGAGACCAGGACCGAACCGTATCCCGCCCGCACTGTTCAAAGCCAAGTCGGATGATTGGGCTGACATCCTGCAACCTCTTTTTCTGGAAGTCAGGCTTTTAAACAGACTACCAGAATCATGGAAGGGCTCGACAATTGTGCATAAAAAAGGTGATAAGGCAGAGCCAAGTAACTATCGACTAGTAGCACTGATTGACAATGAAGCAAAATATTTTCCGGGCACTATTCTAGAGGATCTCACAACCTGGGCAGAGGCAAACGAGATAATACCGTTAAATCAGGCAGGCTTTCATAAAACGGCTGGCACATCAACAAACATTCTCCCAATCTCTTTACTGATAGATGCAGCAAAAAAAAAAAACCTTCCTCTACACCTATGCTTCATCGATTTCAGCGCTGCATTTGATAACGTGGAGAGGAAGCTGGCAGGCTGGGGAATCCCACAGCCCATCTTAAACATCTTGTCACTTCTTCATACAGACACCGGGTTGTAGGTGAAACTAGGTGGCGGCACTCACCTCTCCTCAAAAGTCCCCACAACCAAAGGACTGAAGCTGGGTTGTGTGCTTGCACCCACTCTGTTCAACCTACTCATGGCCGACCTTCCAAAGGCACTCGACATCTGCAACTCACATTCACCCAAGCTAGGAGGCGAAACACTGACCAATCTTATGTACGCAGACGATGTAGTTCAGCTCAGCCACACTTATGTGGGTCTCCAACATCTAATAACGTAAATGCAGGACTACGCCACAGAAAAAAACTTTAAAATTAATCTTAGCAAGACTCGGTTAATGACAATAAACAACAAAAGAAATCGGCAGAGGAAATGGTATTTGGGAGGCACACAACTTGAATCATCACAGGAACCTAGGAGTTAAAATTGGCAAGGAAGGGACATTCACATGCCAAAAAGACGAAATAAGAAGGAGAGGGCTGGTAATAGCACTATCAATAAAAAACCTCACAAACAAGCTGACAGGGCTGACACTGAGCCAACACTGAGCCTGGTTCTGAAGGTAGCCCAAGCCAAACTACTCCCCACAATCACCTACGGCAGCAAAGCAATGCGGGGGAGAGATGCCAATGCACTTGATAGCACGCTGGTCAAAGCTTATAGAACCATGTTTTGCCTCCCGCACTACACTTCACCAGCTCAAATAAGCCTAGAGTTCGGACTTTTACATCAATCCCTAGCCAGGCATGGATTTTACATCATCTGTTGGCATAAGATCAGAAGTGCCACCTCAAACACCTTAAGTCAATTGCTATGGCACGAAATCCAGAACAGGGAAACCTCTCACGCGAGAAGCTACCTTCAGACATCTTTGAAAACTACCAGGCTCAATACACAACTCGGCCATCTAACTTTTGAAAAATTGGTTTGGAAATGCATAAAACAAATCTCATTGGTGGAGGACAAGGCAACATTCTCAGCCAGATCTAATGCCTGGATGAACCTAAATTCCTACAAAACACTTTTTTATTTCTTTAATTTCTTTAAGTGAGAGCTATCCCAAATCCATAAAAATAAAATTCTTAAGGCACAGACTGAGCATTCTCCCGTGCACTCATCACCTCCCACCTTGGCTGAGAGCAACAGCCCAAAACACTTGAAGGCCATGAAACACCAATGAAGGAGACATTTTACACTTAATCTGCACATGCAAGGAACTGCAACAAGAATGGTTACAGTTGCTAAAAGTACCCTTTATGCACAAAGGCATCTACACCAGGAGGCAAGCTGTGCTGGCATGCTTTAATCTGGGGAATACGCAACTGAACTGCAGAATGGTAAAATTTCTTATGTTGGCCAAAGAAAAAATGTCTAAAATAATGGTCCAATCTCGGCCACATAAGTAAGACGTTGCCTGTGGAGCAATTTGGCCTGCAAACTGGGTGTGGCTTTTCTCGACCACATCAAGGAAGGAGCACTTTTTATCGAACAAACTTTGAGCAGGCTCTAACAACCGAACAATATGCACTATACGGCACCTCATCACGCGCACATCTGGCATCAGCAAAGCTTAGCGACCCCACTGCACTTTATCCTGTGAACCAACGATATTCGCCATCGCCTGCAGTCATAATTTTTAACCACTGTACAGTATTTTTTAGCGTGTGTTTTATCGAATGTATTGGTGTACAATATTAGTTCTACTGCATTTTAAAAACAATGTTGCAATGGTTTTTAGTAACTATGCAAAATAGAATCATACTTGAAACAAACCTGAAACAGTTTGTTCTCCCATTGATGATATGTGATAAATGTGTTGTTCCTTACCAGGCATTTTGTCAAATTGAACTCTTTGTTGTCTAATTTGTGTTGAATCAAAATGACTGTTCAGTTCTGCCGCTGTCAATTGAGGAATTTCATTTGAATGTTCTATGAGACAAGGCATATCACATTTACCATTTAGTACAGTTTCATGGGTCTTGTCACATACAATAGTTGTTTCTCACTTTTTTGTTAGTATTCTTTAATGCCAACTGTTGACTGACACAAGAGTGACTGATGATCTGTGGAGGCTCCTGATCATAGTCCATGAGTTCCACTCTGACACCAGTAATGCCCGGGTGCGGTGTGGCTACGCACATCCAGGTGGTGCTGCAGTCACTGCTCTGCGGCAGCCTCTCTGGTTCTGCTGATCACTTTGCCCACACGGACATTGTTAATTAAGGTGCAGGGCTTCACTTAATGTTGGTGTGGCCTTGGGCATGGGGGTGCTGTAGTCAGTTAACATGGTGGCACACTTATTGCCGGACATGTGAACTGTTCTTCCCGGCACCATGGTGCTCATCAGATAAGTGTAATTCAGGGACCAAATGTGTGTGTCTCTGCTTGGGGTGAGGTCGCAGGGTACTGTGGACTCTGATTATGCTGGATGGCCGGGCAGCTCATACTTTGTAGATGTGTTTGAAAAGTTCAGCCGCCTTACCTTATACAAGTCACATACTTGTCAGGACCAGGTGCATTGCAGCGAGCAGCAGCTAGGTGGTGTTGCAGCCACCTCAGGAGGCAGTGGCAGCTTTCCCAAAATTGTAGGCCGCGTCCTTCACATGGGTGCTGTCAGTGCAGGTGTGGGAAGAACATTTAGATTCAGTGTGGGCTTGCAGGGGTGAGACACGCAGTGACTTCATGTGGGCTGAAATGCCTGGGTGCCTCCTGCTATGCAGATGTGCCACTCTGATCTTGCTGTGGCTGCTGCAGGAGATCCTCTCTTTTCCTCCACACTAGTGGCAGGCAGGTGAATAGCAGCGTGTGGTATGCAGTGCTCTCTCAGCCAGTCTCGGTTGTGATTCTCCGGGGACTTGCCTCGTGAGCCGTGTGCTCGGCTGCAGTTGCCCATGCCAGGTGCGATGTGGCAAAGTGATTGCCATTTGGCACAGCAGCTACTCTTGCCAGGCCACAGTAGCCTCCCTGTTGCTGGGGCTACCTGGCACTGGAGATGCAGGTTGAGGCCTTGCTCAGTTGAGGTTAAGCCTTTCAATGGAGTCCACTCTCTCACAGTCTGGCCTCGCTGTAGTCGGGCTGCCTGGGGAAACTCCTCCCTAAAGTGCATGAAGGAACACACCCAGTGGGGTGTAAAACATGTGGCACTCTCCTCTTTTAGTGGACAGATTACTCTCCTCACCAAATCTGCATTGGCGGTGCTGCTTCTCTCCCCCTTCACCAGGACATGAGATGGCAGGCACAGGCAGCATCCTGGCACATCACCAGGTTGGGTATTGCATTCTGTGGGGCCCAGTCATACCTGGAGTTATCAAGGCACGATCTTCATCGGCATCCAGCCAATAGTGCAATTTCCAGTTCTCTGCCCACACACTGGATGGCAGCTATTGCAGCGAGGGGCTGAAGGTGAACAGCCTCCATTGTCTCCTTTTCACGGTGAGGAAAGGGTTCATACTCGTCTTAGGGCAACGTGCCCACTTCCTGGGCATGCTACAGCCACAGTGCTGATTCCAATCACCTCCTCAAGAATGAAGGTGAACTGCAGGGCAGCAGGGTATGGGGTCAGAATCCCACCCTCATCGCCAATATTATGTTGTGGACCTAGGCCCACATACTAGACAATGACTAACATAGACACGGGTGTGAATGGTAGATAATTGGTCATGAGCTTGAGCGCTCATGTTCTTTTATTGACAGGGTCACCTGACCAGTAACGCCTGTGTTGGATGCGTGTGGCATCAGTGTAAAGCCAGTCCTTTGCGAGTGGCTTGAAGTAGCTTCATGACAAACACTAGTATGGGTCCATCAGGACACTTCAGACCCCTATCCCACAGCCCACTGGGGAAATGTTCCTGAGGCACAATGACTAGTTTGTCTATCTCCTTGGGGGACTCAAATTGCCCATCCTCCTTTTGCATGCAAAATGACAAAAACTGTTTGTGTACGATTTTAAAGGAAATAGGATGAGGTGAGTGATCCACTTCTGTGGGTGTTTTCACATGCTGCCTCATAGCACTGCCTCAAGCCATCCTTGACTTTCTTGTTTCACTCCCATTGACATTTAATTCTTTCCTGAAAGGGTTCCTCAGTCCAAAAGGTAGCCTGATGCACAGGATTCCTTTCATAATTTTCTCAGTGCCTGAAAATCACCACAAGTTTCCGAAAATTCTGGCAGCTCTTAGTTGAAACCATTTTTTATTAACTCTTAAACTTCCTCCTCTACCCATTTCTTCCATTTTCCTTGGTGGGTCTGTACTCTTGAGACATCACCCTTCCTAAAAAGTTAATTAAAAAAAAGATAAGCCCCTCTGTGGCCCTGATATTGTGCGAAACCCAAACCCTTATGTAGAAAGCACTGCCCATCAATAGTCACATTTAGTCCTTCTTTAATAACAATTATGAAGCAAAAGCAAAATTTCATTAAGTCTTCAATAAAATACCCCACTTGACGTTACTGTCCTTCCTTTCTTATACCATTTCCAAGGTAACTGTCTTGCTATCTCCTGGCAGATCCCTTTTTACTCATACATGACTATAATCCTACATTGATCTGTTCAGCAGCAAAGGCTCCTTCGCACAGTCTACAGAGTACTTAGGAGCGGCCATTCCCTGTAATCTTACCTGATTTTGTCAGTGGCAGTCACATTGTACTATATGTTTTAGGATCTTCTGGGTTCATATAATAGTATTTGTATTGTCTGAGGCTTGTCACAGAAAGTTAGAGATGTTGTCCAGTTCCCTGTGATTGACCCAGTTCAGGGTAAAATGGCTGGGATGAAATGGCAAAGGCAATTCCAGACAATTGGTGTCTTCAAGACTAGGTAGGTTGTTTGGAAGAGAAGAGCAGCAACATCATCAGATCACAGTGTGTTCCCTGCACCACATGAGTATTGCTGGGATTTGGGGTGATGCACTCTGAGAGCCCAATTCAGAAAGCACCTCTGTACTCGTGCCAGAGGCCCCGCAGTCATGGCGGGGGGCCTGCACTCGTGGCGGACCTCCGCAATGAGAAGCTGCAATGCGGAGGTTGCACCAAGAGTACTGGCTCTCTGCCACAACTGCGGAGCCTCAGCCACGAGTGTGGAGACCCTTTGTGAATTGGGCCCATAAGATTTTAGTTGTCTTTGGCATACCTGCTTTTTGACCCATTGTGTTATACAGATTGGATAGTGATGGACCTCAGTTCTCAGCCTTGCTCTATAAGATGGACAGAGAGAATACTGAGAGTAATCTGGAAGGTGACATATAAACCTATTGTCCTCATTCAGTTAAAGAGAGGTTAAGGAGAATAATAGATATTCTTCCCTTAAGAACTGTCTTTCTCAACCAACCATGTCTAAAGGTCAGTCTAGGACATTATTGAAAATTAGAATTGCTGTAATTGAGAGGTATAAATAGCTTTTGCATTGTCTCAGAAGCAGCAGAGGCAGGCATCTCCAATTTTCTTGGATTTGTATCCCTTCACTTGGCTTTCTTGATGTGCTGACCAGCATGAAAATGAATCCTAAGATCGAATGCTATGTGAAATTAATTGATAAAGAGGGTGTTGCTGTAGTTATGAACCACCTTAATTTATCTCTGAAAGTGTGCAGAATCTTTGGACCACAGACTCATCACTTACATGAAGGAGTCTCATATAAGCACTTTAGATGACCTAGAAATCAACCGTTCCTGCATTAGGACTGCCAGAGCTATTATGATTTTCCCAAGGTTTGCCAAATCGACCAAGACAGTCCCTTTCAGAGATGCATTATTGTCCAAGCACTCTTAGTTAGAAGTCACTACAGGTGCCAGGGATATGGTAGGTGGTCCTCAGGTAAACTAAGACAACTCTTGGTGGACTGACATGGTTTCATAATGCTGCCACTTTCATCTATAAACAACATTGGTCTTTGTGTTACCATGTGCTGGCTGCAACTGAAGGCCCTATCAAGACTTTAAGACACTTTCTCTGTTTTTCTTTTTCTGCAGTGCATATTCTCATTAACATAAGACTTTAATCCACAAGTATCACCTGCAATACAGGAGGATTTGTAGAGGTGGCTGGACCAGTGAACCAGGCAACAAGGGGAAGTCATTCAAGTTCTGCACTCCACTATTTCTCACATTGGATGGCACCATTGATATTGCGGGAATTAACCATGGGCTCCTATTGTGACGGGTGTTTGGTTATAGATGCATGGGACCCACTCTTCCCATTAGAAAAACATGTAAGTTATTATTATCGCAATCCAGACCTTCCCCTTAGTGATATAGAACATGTCTGTAATTATCTGCACAAATCATAGAGCCAGGAAAAACTGCCCAGAAATTCATACTGGATAAAGTATATTTTATGACTTACAGCAACTTACACTTTGTGTTTATGGAAATCGTTAGAAGATGGGCTGTGCAAATTCTTCACATCTTGCAAAACTGTTTTTTCTCTCAGCTGTTATTTGGCATCCCCCCCTCACAGACAGTTTAGGACTCTAGCTGTGGATCTGTTAGAGAGAATCCTCCTCTATTCTGTTCTTTAGCCCAAAAGCATTTTTTGTATTGCTGTTTTGCTTTATCCTTGGACATGTATCCTACTTATCGGACTCTTCCCTTTGGTTAGCAAGCTGTTGGATTAAATCATGAAAGGAGACACTTAGGTAGTGGGTGTGGTCCCTTAGTGATGGAGGATGTGTTGGTTCCCACTCCTTAAGCAACATTGTGTGGCTTCAATTTGGTAGTTCTCCATAGTCTTCTGTCCCATTAATACTCTAGAGTGCTTGATCTTGGATTGTTTGCAAGGAGAATGAGAGATGAGTCCTCCAACCACCATTCTGGTCTTGTGGAATAGTTTGTACTGTTCTTGCATTCCACCAGGCCTCGAAATTGAATACCTATGACCACCACTCGGTTTCTAAGGAATCTTGGGGTGGGATGGGCAAAGCCATCTATTCATAGTGAGGACAACCTCTGAAGATGTATTTGTTCTTTTCTCCAGTGAGGGAATCATCAACTAGCAACCATGTGTTACACAATTAACTCTCTGCTAGGGATCTGAAATCCATGTGTTTATGTTAGTTTGGAAAATCACAATGTTTTAGTAGTATGCAAAATATGGGATAGGGGTGGTTTTGTTGAGTTGTCAGCAAAGGGCAGAAACTTCACAATGTATTTAGCAATGCAGTACTTGTCTCAGAAGTTGCATATGACCCTGATGGGATGCAAGGTTTGGGATGAGGAAAAAGAGATTAACAGTAATGGATTATCTATAATTATTGGAATGTTGAGTGCTCCCTTGAAGACAATGGAGTAGCTCCAGGCTACTAATCGCTGGTAAAAGCCCGAAGCTCCAACATTCCAATGTTTATCTATCACAGCAACAGCTGTTAACAAAGGTTTCAAGGAGCCTGAAGGTATTTTAACCCTCTCGTGCACAGTGAGGCTTCTGTTTTACTAATTAGAACATTCTGCCCTGATGAGCAGAATATTGTAATAGCCTTATAGCCCTGCGTAGCTGGGCTACACTGGCCATTGAAGACCCACTCCCTTGTCAAAATGCTGAAGTGGGCCTTAAATGGCCTATATAGCTATGGCGGGCTATAAGGCTATTGTAAACAAGATATTCTGGTGCTGGTGAGTTGGCACACTACTTCCTCCACCATTGCAGGGATCTTATGGGACTCCATGCACATAGCTTATAATTCTGACACGCCAACTTAGCCTTCTGTCCTTTGGAGGCTGACAAAATGAAAATATTTGACATTAGTAAATATAAACTTGAGGTGTTTATCAATGTCTCTAAGTAATCCACCAGGGAGGCAGCCTTCTCTGTAAATACAGCTGTTGCCAAGCATAGTTGAGGATACTTTTCCTACACTACCTTCATGCAAATGTCTGTGTAAAAATGTATCCCTTACATAGGCAATGGAGACTCTCTCCTAGTCTCCACTCTACTAGTGAGGGCAAAGAAGCAACATTTGTTAGAATGTGCCAAAGAGTCAATTTGTTTTATGAATACATTCAGAGTATGGATTATTTCCCTATGTGCCATTCTCGGATCTAGAAGCTGTTAGTCAAATCTAGCTTTGGGATACATTCCAAAAATAAATGGTTATCCAAATTCTCAAAATAAATATCTAAACCACCCCAGCACTATTAATAAATACAGGAAATCTGTTCAATTTGCTGCACAATTTGAGATGCATTCCAAGCTTTCCAACTGGTAAATCTTTAGTGATAAATGGCTTTATTGACTTCGGAACGATGCCAGCAGATTGCTACATGGCTATTTTACCTGGTTTTCTTAACATGGATTACTGAAAGCAATTCGAAGAGTTTACACCAAGGCTTTTGGATTCATTTGAATACTCAGAAGCCCTTCCATTGCTCCCCATCCCATTTAAATATATAGCCCACCTAAAGTTCACAAACTAGAGTGCAAATATTTGACTAAAGACATGTTAACTCATGGATCATTAAACATTCCATTTCTAGACAAATTAAATATCATTTCTAAAATGTCTCCATGCAAAATCTCTTGGATAGTTGTGTTCATTTTTACTGCAATATTTTTCACTGAAACAATTCATCTCTGTTATGTTATTATGTTTTCTGGATGTCTTGATTTGCAAACACTATTTCCATCAGAATTACTGCTACAAAATATACTTGGATGCGATTATAAACCCGGGAAATTAAGGACTCCTACATTGCATGGGAAAGGGAAGTTAATACATTTGGTACACTTTGTGCCTCTCCATGCAAAACACGCGTCCACAAAGCTTTAGATAACCCTTTGGTTCCAATCAGATTTGCAAAATATAACAACCACTGGCAAAGTCAATAGGTTCCTTCTTAGAAACCAGTTGGCTTTGCCAATGTTTTTGCCAATACTGCGCATCATCGGCAAAAAGCAAAGTGTGAAAAAAAACAGAAAGAGAAAAAAAGGCATGCAGCTGCATCACATTCTAAATGCACATGAATGTACACATGTACTGAATGACACAATGCGGATTTTATTCATTTGTTCATTTGCCATTCCAAGATGGCGGGTGCCACCTGGCGTGATACGTAAAAGGATGCATTTTCAGTTGACCGAAAGCATATTTCTCAAACTGGAGGGCCTGAAAGTGAATAAGAAGCACTGGGTGCACCTAAATCAAAATATTTGAAGGACCACAACATTGTGAGGGGTGGCACAGCAATGAAGGAGTTGGGGGGGAACAATGGTCAGTGTGTGGAGTAGGAGGTGATAATATCAAAAGAGGAAGAGAGCAACAAGGGGCAGGCACAGAAGTACACGAAGAAGAGAGCAATATGAAGCATGGGGTGGGAGAGAAGCACAGAAGTAAGAGAGCACCACTGAGCATGAGGGTTATGGCATTTGGTGCGGTAGAGAGGCACTTGAAGAAGAGAACTGGAAAACACATGCACTTTTATAGAGTGCCTAAACATCAACAAAAAAAGCATTTCCTTAAAGCGAGCAGTTCGAGGATAAAAGTCAGTCAATCAAAAGGATGGTAAACAGGGTATGCTTCATGGGAGGGACTAATCAAAAAGAGAAAGGCATGATGTCATAGCATGTGGCAGCTCTGCATGCTTTGCAAGCCACAGGCTGCTGGAGCGATCAAGCTCTCAGATGTGTGTGAGCTGGAAGTTCGAATCATGACCAGGTGAGTTTCTGATGTTATTTATGTTGGGTAGAGACAACACAAATGAGAGTGAGAGTAATTGCTCTGTTGCACTCTCCCTAAGGTTGTCTTCAAGAAATAAAGCAGAGCTACAAACTTACCTGTATCCTGTGGAGGTCTTTTCAAGGCATGTTTGGTGACGATCTGGGGCCATATTACGAAAGTACCCCAGGGGCGCAACAGGCGTTTGTACCCACTTTGCGTACCCCTGGGGATCTTTGGTATGACAGTAGGGGCTGCAGATGCTTATGCATCCCCTTTTGTAATACCGATCGCACTGGCGCACATAAAGCGCCAGCGCTATAATCAGAGGACATTCCCTCATTTGCATGGTGGCATGGCCCAATGCAAATGAGGGAATTCCTTTGAATCTGCGCCCATGCCGTATTACAGCTGCTGGCTCAGTGATAAACAAGCTGTGAGAAACACACTGACAGTGCGACAACTAACTGTCAGTATGCCCCCTGATGGCAGCCTTCTAAAAGGAAAATGCACCATCCATATGATACGGCCCCTGGTCAATCTCAGAGTTGGTGCCCATGCTGCATTGATACTTCCTGCCCATCTTTTATATTTGCTTGAAGACTGCTTCTTGTTTCCTCCTGCTGGAAAAATAGCCCGAAGTTCACACAACAAGATTAACAGTCAATAAAAGTCACGTATTTGCTGTTTTGAGTTACGGCACTTTTATCATATTTCCTCAAGATTTGAGCACAGTGTTGATGTGCACACGAGATAAAACATGTCTAGTATTAAAACATCTATCTCAAAATTTTGACTTAAAATGAACATCAGTTAACTGCACATCTATATGAGCTGTTTCATAATTTACAAATTAAATACAGAATCATATGGTGATATGTACACCTAATTGGAAACTTTTGCAAGTGTATGCAATGTGCAGCACATTGTTATTAGCCTATCAGTCACATTGCTATTAGTCTGTTATCATATTTATATCTTTTTCACACCATTTGTTGGTAATTTTAATATTTGCTCTTTATTCAATATGCAATTGGTGTATCCTCCTCCTCCTTTCTTAGATTTGTCTGGTGAACCAATTATTGAATGGCAGGATTGGTACAAGCCATTAAATGCATATCGTGGCACAATTAATGCACAGTGCTTTAGGGCAGACAGAAAAAAATCATATTAGAGCACTGTCTAGGAACAAAATGACCTACATATATTTGAACACTTTACTGTATGTATGCTACCTGATGAAGAAGAAATGGATTCATTTCAAGATGCTGAAAATAAATTGCAGAAGAGATTTGATACACAGAAAAGTATTGTCAGATGGTTCAAGTTCATTTTGAGAGAACAAAAGCAGGAAAATCAGTGGAATATCATGTCATAGCTTTAACGATTTTAGCAGCAAACTGCGAATTTGAAAACTTTACTTAACAGCTTATAAGAGAACAATTGGTTGTCAGGTGTCATTACAAGAGTATCCAAGAGAAATTAATTTTCTTTCAAAAGATTGTCTGTTTCTGAAGTGATTGATGCTGCTTCTATGTTTGAGCCCACTCAGTCAGAAGTAACAATTTTAAGGAAAAATGCTGATGAATTTGTTCTGAATATGAAAAGCAAGGGTCAGACTGATTTGCATATGGCCACGTCTGAACTGAGGTGGCAGAGTGGGCTAAAGAACGGTGATGGATCAAACCCAGATCTGTTGACTGGGTGTGAGTGTTTGATTGGTTCTGATGCTCCGTTCATCACCACCCCCTTTTGTACTGCTTTGTTCGCCATAAGTTGGCAGGGTATGCTCAGACGTGAGTCCCTTGCTCACTTTGCCACTGGATTCAAGCAAGCCTGGCTGAAGACGGCTGAAATGCCAGAAACCGGTCCTAGGAAGCTTGTTTTTGGTCCAGGGAAGGCATGGCTTGGCAGTTCGGGCTGGACTGTTCCCATGAGGCACAGGGTCAGACTGATTTGCATATGGCCACGTCTGAACTGGGGTGGCAGAGTGGGCTAAAGAACGGTGATGGATCAAACCCAGATCTGTTGACTGGGTGTGAGTGTTTGATTGGTTCTGATGCTCCGTCCATCACCACCCCCTTTTGTACTGCTTTGTTCGCCATAAGTTGGCAGGGTATGCTCAGACGTGAGTCCCTTGCTCACTTTGCCACTGGATTCAAGCAAGCCTGGCTGAAGACGGCTGAAATGCCAGAAACCGGTCCTAGGAAGCTTGTTTCTGGTCCAGGGAAGGCATGACTTGGCAGTTTGGGCTGGACTGTTCCCATGAGGCACAGGGTCAGACAACAAAACATTCTGTAAACATTTAGGGCCCGATTCACAAAGGTAAAGTGAGATGAAAGTCTAACTGTATAATGCCCTTCGTCTCACTTTACCTTTGTAAATCGGGCCCTTAGTTTGCAAAGGTTTTCAACATCTTTGTGTACTAATTGAAACGTATGGTTTTCCAAAAATGAAGACATGTATTACCATTTCTTATGTCTGATTTTCATTCAACTCTAAAAGCAAAAACTCATGCAATTGTCAATTGTGTCAAACTTGTGTGTTAATTCTTTGGAATCTCATGACAATCACCTCACAAGGACATCAATTATCCCTTGTTTTGCTTCTCTAGATATGTTTTTAGGTCGAGCTTAGAGTCGGCGTGCATGCGCTGCTCTGCGAGGCATGGTGTATTCAGTCTATTGGCATTGATCCAGCCTCTCACTTCACATTGGTTACTTTGTGTGTTTGTTTAAAATCTGTAGCTTTCTGTGGCTTACTTTCACATTGGACCCTCCTTTCAGTGGGTGGTTCCTGTCCCTGGCGCCTGGCCCCCTTACATGCGTAAATGCTCCTGTGCATACTTCATTTTGTTTTTGCACTTCTTTTTCTGTTGCTAATTGGAAAGGCCCTCCTCAAGCAGAGCACACGCTCCGCTGCTGCTTTATCTACACCCATACTCTTTCATCTCACTTCTTCCCCCACCAGTCTGTGCCGCCCTTGGGGAGAGGAGGTGGACGGTAGGTGGTCCAGCCTCTTGAACTACTTACTTATTTTGTGCATTGGGTGAGTCACATGCACAGTGGGGAAGGGAGGGGTAGGCAGCTGAGCCCAAAGCGGGGGCAGCGCCTCAGAGCATGAGAGCTCAGCAACGCAGGCAGCATGCGAGGCGAGGAGGCACCGTGCATAGCTCCCATTTAGTAAAGCAAATCGGTTTATAAAGATTTACATTTAACATAGTGTCTTCTCCATATAGTACATTAAATCAAATCAGCCCCCTTTGCATCAGCTATCTTCCGGTATAATTATCTAATTATTCATCAGGAGCGTGTATCCGTGATCTTTAATCTGGACCTATCTACCTTTCATAAATTAGGAGCTCGTCTGTTGAGTGCTCAAAGCTTCCCCCTCACTGTTACCAGTACATTTAATCAGCAAGCTTTTATAACTTAGGGGCGATTTATATAGCCAAAACAGATTGGTTTAACTCCCAGAGCCAACCTACAGTAAAATGTTGCAAACCGCATTTCTGCAATTAAAAAAAATATATAGACATTTGGACCTTACATACGTTTAGGCAAAGTGCGCTACTTATGGCTAAAGTAATCGTGCTTAGACATTTTACGTTAAAGGCATGTGAAATAAAAAACTTACAAATGAACATCCCATGTTAATTTTTCAGTTTTGCTTCGTTTTGGCAAGCCCACAAAAACATCACTTTTATCTTGCCTAGGAGCCAGTGACCATGATTGCCTTTCTTTTCCATTCTCAAAGAGAGCATGAACTTTGTTCGTACTCTGGGAGGTTGCCTAGGCTGGTTGGAGGGAAAGCAGAACCAATTGATCGAGGAGTAATCTGGGGAGGACAGGGAAGGGGAAGAGGGGAGCTCGACCTACTGTTGCTCGGCTGCAGAGGAACACCACAACAAGCGAGCCAGGCTGAAAAACTGTATGTTCTCTCTTTAGCAGCCCCTCCCACTACCTGAATCCCTGTACTCGTCACCCAAGGATTGCAACAGCTATACTCATTCTCCATCCCATCAACACCTGTGCCTAACACCCCTTTGCACCCACCACCCCCATGCCAGTGCACCCCCACATTGCTGTTGCTATGAAGGGTCGGCTCTCAGGATTAAAAGGGGGATTTACCAAACAATAACAAGTGGAACTACGACCTAATAATGACGGTGGCCCCAGTAGGGTTGCAGTTAAAAGCAACCGCAATGACACAAATGTGAAATACTCCATGTTTTTAAACTGTGAAGCGTGGCAATCAGTTCAGGATTACCAAGCAATACACCTGCATAATTCATTAAAATATTTATTTAAGTACACAATAAAAAACCTACAAATGAAAAGGGATCCCAGTATAAGTCAGTAAAAGAAGAAAATGGTACGTTAATAATGACATAAACCAAGACTAACTACAAAATATAAGCAGTTCTCCCACATCCCTCTGAATTGTTAAGCTTCCACGATCCCAAAGTTTAAATAAATATGCACATTTCACATGTTATACACTTGAACAATGGGCACATCTACTTAAGATTGTACATATAAATGATTAGGAGCGTATCAAACTTCTTCATATTTAGACACTGATATCTAGTCCAAGATACAGTATTCAGGTCTTGTTTCTTGACTAAATATTTTCAACCATATTTGTGGTAATTTCGCAATGAAAGTTCAGCATTCCATTCAATGTTGCAAAATTTACCCCTAACATCAAGACATAAGTTTTACCAAAATTGTGTCATGCATTTGGCCAACATCCAGTGTGGCAAGCAGGGTATGCCAATCCACTAACACTGCCCGAGCCCTTCCAGTCTTTACAACACACAATCCTACTCCATATAATCCCACTACAGTCAAAACAACACAATTATCAACATATTTCCACTGCACATCATGCCACATAATTCCACAACACACATCCACCCCACACCACACAATTCCATAACTAACAATTCGAAAATAAACCACATAATTCCTCTCCACACCATATATGTCCACTCCACACTATATGTAAAATATGGGTAAAAAACATTGTAATTTACAATGCCAATAGTTCTAACTCTTGCAAATATGAGACCTCTTGGCATTGCACAAAATAAATTCAACTTTGCAAAATACCACATAAATCTACACCATATTATACTACTCCAAACCATCCCACATAATTCCACACAAAACAACACAATGCCACATAATTCTCCACCAAACAATATAATAACACTCCACATAATACCACTCGTTGCCACATCATTACAATTCACATAATTATACTCTACTCAATGCAACATAAATACACCCCACGTAAACTGAATTTATGCCACATCCCACCAATCAACATAAATGCTCTCCACACCATGACATATAATTTTACTAAGGCTAATTTCACTCACCACCACACACTTCCAGGCCACACAATTCAACTCCACACATTTCCAATACACACCATATAATTACACACCAAACAACATATTTCAACTACACAAGAATACTCCACAACGTACCTCCAATCCACACCATATAGTAACCCCACCTCAGTAGCAACTCAGCATCAACGCAGCACCAACTCAGCACTACCTGAGCATCAGTTTAGCCTCACCTGAGCAACAGCGCAGCATTAACACCTCAGCACTCAGCACCAGCACACCATCACTCAGCACCAGCACAGCATCTCCACAGCATCACTCAACACCACCACAGCACCATCTCCTAATCAGTGCACCACCATCCACTGCAGCATCTAACTCAGTATCACTCATCACCACCTGAACACCAGCACAACACCACCTGAGCACCACCAAACATGATTCAGCACCACCATTTCGCATCAGCACAGCCCCACTTCAATATCAGTGCAATCCCTCCTCAGCATACGCAAAGCACCTCCTGAGCACCACCTCAGGATCTGCACAGCACCACCTCCTCATCAGCACACCAACACCAGTGCAGCCCCACCTCAGCAGCAATTCAGTACCAATGCAGTACCACTCCAGCATCAGTGCAGCATCAGCACAGCACAACCTCAGCAACAGCACATCACCTCAACACAGCACTAACTCAGCATCACCTGGGCACCAGCTCAGCACCACCTGAGCACCAGTGCAGCATCACCACTTCAGCATGACTCAGTACCAGGTCAGTATCACTCAGCATCACCTAAGCATGACCTCTGCACCACATCAGTCTGCCCTTGGAATCTGGCATCTGTTGATTCTCCCCTAGTAATGCAGGTACTGATTTCCAACCACCACTCTCCCGTTTATATCCCACCACATAACAAAAAAAGCCTATAAAAGACAAGCATGAGAACAGTCAAGAAGACGTTGCCAGCAGTGCAACTATAAAAAAATTAGAAGACATTTTATATGTTAATTATTTTTTAATCGGGCCATTCAGTTGTATATAATGTCTTCTTGGTTTGTATAAAGGTAACACAAATGGTCATAGCACGTTTTTATTCTAACTTTTCAACATGATGCACAGCATCCACCTTGCTCTACAACATAGACAATAGTTCTTCCTAAGCAATTATAAGGTCCTAAACTCGAGAACTATTTGCTATGCCAATGCTTGTTTATAGAAGGCACTCTAGAGGGAGTTGGGAGGCATGTCCTGAAAAATGTTAGCCCTTTTTTGTGTGAAACATGTGAGAACTTGAAAGTGCTTCTCTCTATTAACCAGAAGTGATGTTAATCTCCTGTTTATTATGGTTATCCATAGCTGAGCCTAGTCAACAAATCAATACATTCAATAACATGTGAAGCACATTAAGCTTCAGAAAAAGGATGGAGAATATTTTAGAATCAAACCATGAAGGATAAACAAAAGTTATTTGTTTACAGAAAGAAAAAATCCAAAAACGTAGCCATGCCTGGATGGTGATAAATACATACAATACAATAGGAAAGCAGATAACATGGATATAAATTATTCAAAGTACATCAAACATAAATTTATGATGTACCGGTTTGGGGGGTCTGCCTATCCTGGACTTCCTGCAGAGGTGACATAAGCAGCCCACATACTTTAATTGCAGACTGTTGCAGAACTGGACAAGGAACTCTTACACATATTGTATATCTGTGTCCCATGCTCCTAAAAGATCGTAGGTGGTTATTGGGTGAGTGTTTTTAACAATCTGAAAGAGTGGAAATGCAGGCAGGCAATTATGGAGGCGCTGTGCCCGGACAACACAGCTTTGAACTTTAGAGTGGCAACATTCCTGTCTACATTCTAGGAAACAACATTCGGAACCACCAGGATTAAAAAAAACAATATGCACAGCAGAAATGCACTGTATGCCTAATGGACAGCTGTACTTTTAATTAAATTGCTGTAGAATGCATGTTATCACAATTTTATAGTGACATAATGTCCTCATTGTTTTTCACTCAGTGACGCCAGTGATCCTACTGTGCTTTTCTAATGGTATAATGTCCTCGTAACACTTTCTTTTCTTTCTCTTTCTACAGTGACTTTTTTTTACAAACATTTAAATTAATCATAAAATAAAAAACTCACACAAATATACATGATTTACGAGTCTTTGGTGTCAGCATGCTCGAAAAAGGAATGCCGTCTTTAGTGCATCTTGCTGTCTGTAGACTTTAAATAAGTCCTCTCAGTGCAGATTTTCTGTACCCAGGTCTGTCATATGAAGCATGGTCAACCAAAGCAGGGTATATATCAATAATGGCCTCCAGTCACAGCGAGAAATGTCCATACATATCAGGGCCTCCGTTTTTCTGAAACAAACATCTGCGTTGGGGGTTTGATTCTGAAAAGAATGCCGAGTGGCTTACCATGACTTGGTGGTGCTCCCAGAGTTCATTTCTAACAAAGGGCCGACAGAAGAATTTGACAGGAATGTGTTACCTCATATGAAGATCGCTCTGAGTACCGCAGACAGTCTGTCGCTGGGGGAGGATCTAGCAGGGGCTGCAACACTGCTTTGTGACCCATCCCCTTGGGATTTAAGTGACCCCACTTAGTCTATTTCTTCGATTTGGGGTAAATCCATGTTTTTTTTATATTTTTAAAAAATGGTCTAACTTTCAAGTTAGTTCAGTGGACCAGTATTGATGCCAAAAGTGGAACCTAATCTCAATTCTGATTGGCTGAGACATTTTTCTACACTCGGCCATGTGACGGTCATTGAACTGTCCAACATGGTTCACAAACTACTTTGAGGAAAACATTGCTGATGTCATTTGGTATAAAATTTCCACTTTGCACAGACTTACTCTCACTAATGACAGTAAAAACATCGAATAAACTTGATTTATGTGGCCTTGGAGTGTAAATAACAGACATTATGTTGTAAATGGATAAATCCGCGCAAGGCGTGGTGTTATATTGTGGATAAAGATATTTTACTGCTGCCTATCAGAGTGGCATTTCACAGCGTGTTTGGCTTGGCTATGACTGTTGCTACTTTCAAAATCTTTGTCTGAATCTTACAGATCTCAAATAGGAAGAAGACAAATAGACAGAGGGGGCTGCAACTCAGTACGCGTGACCCCCACATGGACTTTTATTTGATGTTTGCAGGGATGTTAAAAGTACGTTTTGGGATGGTCCCAGGAAAAAACAAGTATTTTGTTTATACTGGCAGAGGACAAGCCATGCTCAAATTCCAGAAAGGTGGCAGAAGATGCCCTATTTTCTTTGTTTCTAGGTCGTTGGTGTGAATGAGGCTAGAGACCTGGATAGGTGACTTTCAGTTTTTTGTTTTTTGGATTTTGTATTTTTGACGTGAGTGAGGTGGGGGCAAAGGGACATGATACCAAGATCTGGGCTAAAGGATTTGCCAGAAACTGCAATGGATAATCTAATATTATGGAAGGAACCACACAATTTTGTCTCCCGATGTATAAAACACAGTGTGCAGACACCAAGTTCTCATCCATGCAAGGTAAAGTGGGTGTTTCCTCATTTTCATGCGGTTTCTCCATATGCACATGAGAGCATGTCTATGCCTGTGTGCCTGTGATATGTTACATATACTTGTGTACAGGCAAAACAGCCCTCGAGAGATGTGCTGTGTACCATCCAGAAGGCACACACAGACTGTCATTGGGTGCTCCTTGGGAAGGGCACTGGAGGCCTTGAAGAATTCCACATATATATTCCCTCCTAAACACACACCATTGTCATCACTGCTAGCCTCTAGTCTTCAGAAGAAATTTCTGAATGTAAGATAAAAGTAAAATCTCACTAAGTCACTCACTCGTTGGTTTGATTATATACTTCTCTCTCAATATCTCTTTCTCACTTGCTCGCTCAGTCACCTATATTTTTGGGAGTTAAGTTTTCCAGTGCCCAGTGGCAAATGCTAGGGAGTACCAGTGATATCATTCACAGCAAAAACATAAACATTTCTGTGCCTTCCAATGCTAACATTTCAAACAGGGCATGCTGCACTTAATGCCTGCTTTCATAAGGCATTATAACAAACACACACATGTTCGCATTCACGAAGAAAAACATATTACCCGAAGTGTGTAGGAGGTTGATGCTAGCTACATAAACAAATCCAGGGGGCTCATTCTGCGGAACCTAAAGAGAACAGTTTTATGTATATCGTAAGACTGGAGATCCCTGTGTCTTTCTCTAGCACAGCGTGTTGGTAAGCATACTAAATGTCTGCGTTTTGCCAAGATAAATCTAGCAGTCAATCAGTACATTGTTTTGGGGAGAAGGGGTGTCAGCTTCTAGAAGTGAACAGTGACTGCCAATTCATAGCGGCTAAGAAAAGCTTCTCTCTGTTTGACAAAAAAACCGAGGTGACGCCAGTTGCTACAGTAAGGTTCTTGTTGAAAGTCAAGCTCTCCATGTGTGGCATCTGTTTCAACATCTGCTTCTAATTAGCTTTTTTTCTGAGGTGGCGACCGTGTTTCTGTGCTGAATTCATATTTCTTTTTAATAAAACAAACTGTGTTAGAAAAAGAACTTTTTTCGGTCAAAAAAAAATAAAGAAAACAAACTGTATTGTTACATTTGTGCATTACAGAATGTGCTGCGCTACCTGAGAAGGATTTTTCTCCCAAAGTTGCGGCCTCTCACTCGTATGTGATACATACCATAAACCAAACATATATTACATAAGTGTTAGAATTATGATTATGCTGAGCAAGGTTTTCTAATGTCTTTACTATTGTCAAGTGGTGTGAAAAATTGTCTATATTTGTGAAATTTCACAAAATTCCATGAACATTTAAAAAAATTACATTTTCAAAATTACATATGAACTGCAAGTACCAAGTGTGACTTCTTTTAACGCAAGTATGCATCTCTTGTGACATAGTAACAGGCTCTTGATTCAGGTAGAAAATGTGTCTTGGTGAGACATTTCCTGTGTGAGCCAATCTCACGTGGACAAAGTTTATAAATAATTAAATGTTACAAAATATTAAGAAATTTTGGGAATTGCTCATAAGTAAAAATCAGGAATTTTGTAAATTGTGCTGTTGTGCCTACAATTTTTTCCAAGCCGTCTGTCGTCAAATTTTTTATTGTGGGTGTCGGGAACCCATACATTTGAACATCCCAAAATTTTACCCAACATCTCGTCCACATTTTGATGAACAGGAGATAGTGTTACACCTCAATTTCATGAGGCAATGGGTCCCCGAGATGAAGCACCTCACAGTATAAAAAAACACAGGCAGGTAAGTAAGGGCCCAATCAATAATTGAGATCTAGTTCAAGAATAAAATTTCAAGCTTGATTACAAAAATTCAAAAGTATGGTACAGAGATAATAAATGCAAAAAGCAAGAAGTCAATGCCATAAAGGATCTCAGGTTAGGACATTACAGAATAATGTGCAAATCAAAATAATTCTAAGTCACAAGTGAGTTGCAAAATCAATAGAGAAATGGACAGCATCCCTAGTAGCATTGGAAAGTATTCAGGAAAGTTCTGGCTCACCCTCAAAATCAGTAGTTTATATATTTTTCTCCATATTAACTCATTAAACTATACAAATTATCATGACTTGAGCAAAGGTGTTACATTCTCAGCAAATTAGAGCACGGTTTTCTTTAAACGGACATTTTCCTTAGCACCTAAGCATTATCCCGCAGAAAAAACAAACAGTGAAATGTAAAGGGCGGGGAAAGAAGGCATTTGGGCTTCAATTGAGGCCTAGTTAACAAGAGCCAGAAAAACACAATTTTTCAAATCATAGCAAAATTGTTTCAAATGAATTAGCAGTATGCCGATGTGGAGAGAGTAAATCACATTCTGCACATTGTTAATAATGCCCAAAACTATGAAATGCACAAAGCACAATCATTATTTTGATAGCCAAACCGAAACAGACAAGAACGACAGTTTCTCAATCTTCATATTGAGTGCTGAAACACATCAAACAGAGGTTACCCCTTGGATTATCTCCATCTCTGCAACAATTTAGGAGGGAACAACCTAAAACCTACAACTTCACCTTCTTCGTGCTATGAGTAAATTGACACAATCCCAGTTTGCTGTCACCCATCATTTCCTCCCTCAACCCACCCCATGCCACTGCTACTCTTAATAACTGATGAAACAGGGGCCAATCTGTACTCCTCATAGGCAACATGAATAAACTGGATATCTGGAACTGCCTTGGAATGGTTATGCTTCTTCTTCACCAACCGAAGTGAATAAATGTGTATTCAATCTGTGGTACCATTCTCGTTTTTCCTCCAAAATGATTTTATTAAATTATTTGAATAAGATTAAAAAGATTCAATCAAGATTTCCGAAAAAGCTCATGAGTCCAAAATATCTATGAGAACAATTATAGTGCACATATCCATACAATACTGAAGAAATATTAACAATATACAAACTATGAATTGCAAACCACTAACACAACACTTAAGAAGGATCAAGTTACCAATCTAAAGAACGAAAGCATTACTTTGCATAGCATATTCAATATATTGCAGAGTGATATTAACAGCCTTATTACAACTTTTATAATACAAATGGTTCTGTTGGGTGAACGTAAATTCTTTTACAATTATAACATTAATTATGCAGAAAGAAATGGAAACACACATATATGAAGTCAATCAATGTAGATATATTGTAAGCTCCTGCTTGATATATATTTATTCTTCAATTACAAAATTTAAAGGCCGTCAAAAGCAATGATTACCATTGCTGAAAAGACAAGTGCCTTTTTGTGAATAGGTGATCTAAAGTTGACAAGGTGCTATAGGTGAAGGTAATATATACAGTGCTTTACATAACAGTAACAGTAACAGTAACACCAATACACATCCGCTCCTAGACATATGAATCTTCAATGAGTCTCCTATTTTTGGCATTTGGCATGGAATGAAGAACATAGGATATAGATTGTGTAGTACGTCGACGTTTCGACCAAAGATGATGTGTGATTGTGAAGTCACAGCGGGTCTTCTTCAGGACATGGAAAGGACAGCCATAGGGATGGTATCAAATACCAAATATCCTTAGCGGAGTATAAGCGAGCCAGATCCACCATCCGGTTGGACCCTAGAGGCGAGCAAGAGTAAGAATCATGTTGCTCCAATTGGAAACTGAATCCATAGGCAGACACTCGATGAAGGTGAGCCACAGAGTGAAAGGGAAGCCTTATTACAATCTTGGCAGTCCTCCAGCAGCTTTGCCACCATGCCATCCACTGGAAGACTGCCGGCTGTTCTAGGAGTTTAGCCAGGTTGGGTGGGCGGTCCTGCAGCAGTCTTATGACAGTGGGCTGTTAGGCTAATAGTAGAACCAAACATGCAGCTCAATACCGTGACAACGCCTGCAGCATGTTCCTGCATGTTGTGATATGCATGCCACGCCATGCAGGAACTGGGGTGCAATTCCAGGGGTGCCCAACTTGTGCCACCCTGCATGCACCCCCAGGTACTGAAGCGACACGGGGGCCCTGTTAGGGCACACACTCTACATTCAACTCAAGCACCTCTGAGTCAATGAAAAACCAAAAACCACACCACGGTTTTGGAAAAGAAGTCACACCAAACATTAGCCAGGTTACCAAATCGTAAAATTGGGTTTACTGTATTAGAAATGCATTTTTTGCGATTGCGAATGGCCCGATTCTGCGAATCGTCCCATTTGCGAGGAGCAAAATGCATGATGCATCTGGCCCATAGACCCCAGAACATAGTTTGCATCGCAATGTGACAGGCAAAGACACGCATAAAGCAGTCACTTAAGCAACACACACGACTATAAACCTAAGGAAAATAAAAAAAGACAAACAAACTTCCCTTATCAAGCACAGCTAACCCCCCTTGCTCAATCAGATAATCTCACCAATATGACTCTGTGACTTTGTTGCCTCTCTGCCAACCATTTCATGGTGCGATCACGGCCATGAATGGGGTAGCAGACAGCTACCTCATAATATGCTCAGCGGTGCTGCAGCAGCACCGCCAGCAGAATGCAGCTCCCTGACCGCTGCATGATTGTATCAGGATCCTGGATCCCCAGCAGACGCAGTAGTCCTGTGGCTGTCCAACTGTCCAACTTGTAATACTGCGGGCGAGCCCGCAATGTGGTGGTGGTCAGACCCCCACTGCATGTATAGCTGTCCTATGGACCTCCGTACTCGTAATAAGTCCTTAAGTGAATAAAAGTGCAATTCCAGGAAAGTATTCCAAATGTTAGAAAACAGTTGTTTCATATCCACTAAATGGTGGAAGGTCCCTTCTAATATAGGTGCTATTACAGCTGTGACTCAGGCTCTGCTGACAGACACCCAGCTGCACCCTCTCCTCAAGATGAAGTGTGGGAAATTGAAGGTGGGCAGGAAATGGGGTGGGTTGAGTGTTAGGGTGTGTGTGGACAGAGCAGAGAGAAGGAACTGCAGGGCAGTGCAATGCTGGGTTAGCAAGGTGGGGTATGGTGAGGCGCAAGGCCATGACTCACCCACAGCCCACACCCATGGTTTCATCAGGAGTGGATTAAGATTTAGGATCTCCAAGCCCATTTAAAGCCCTTGCACCCAAGTGGCACTGTAAGTATTTTTTAATCTTGTTTGGCTTATACAAGACACCAGGCTATCACCACTGCCAGCTTCAGGAAACACAATACTCTACAGTTGCTATAAAGAAAATATGTTGTGCACATTAAACATCCATATCTGGTATTGTCCCAGTGGTTAAACACTGTATTAACAAAACTCTTCATGCCCCAGGAGATAGCAGAGAGTTCTTTTTAGGTTCCGGCTTTCACAAAAGTCATCAGACAGAGTGGTTCCAGATTCATAACTATACACAGAGTTCTGAATCTGTTATTAGTCTTGGCTTTCACACCAGTCTCCCATCAGGGCTCTTAAAGGGATCAGCCTACCTCAGGCAAAGGGAGATATCGTGATTTATTCAGATGTGCATTGCTTTTAACCTAATGGCTTTGAAGGTGTTCCTGGGAAAACAACCATCCTAACATCCAAATTACTTTGAAATCAATTCTATTCCTTTCTTGACTTTTACATTCCTCTCAGCATGTCTCTGTATTATGTTGCTGTACTGGCGGGTTCATCTGTAAATGGCTGCTCCAACAATTCACTCACTCACTTGCTCAATCAGTTACAAAATGCTTTGACCCCACTGGGTTACTTGTTGAGATCAATTGGTAAATGTTTTGCAGCTCAAAAAAGCAAACTGTGAATCCAGAAGTTAGAAAGAAAAGCATGCTTCTCTTGCAATCCGCTGCCATTATCCATGATATTTAGAACTGCAGTCTATTTCTAAATAAGCAATCTCTATGCAGAGCTGTCACCTAGGCCATAAGCTTCTATGGTAGGCTACTCCACTATACAGAGATACTTAGGCAAGCGAGTCCACTTTAGCGAGTTTTAGGGGACTCTGTAGATAACCAGATGTCAAAAGAACAGCGCTAGGGCCAATGTATTTACAAATGGCCACACTGAAACTGCACCTGTTCTCTGGGGCTTCATTGAGGAACTGAATGGACCATTTCATACAGTCATCAAAAAAACACTTGGAATAAGTCCAAAAACTGGCAATTGCTCAAGGTAGCATTCCGGCCCACCTTTCTTTTGTCCACCATGCATGCTACCTCAGATTGGACTTAGAAATATGAAAATCAGTCTTGCCCCAACTTCAGTTGGAACATTATAGCCCGATCTTCCAAGTCAGGTCCTCGCTGAATAAGAACACAAGCAACCCAAGATGGGTTTCGCCCTGATTGGAGCTTTTCAGTCATGTGCACCTTGGTCCCATTGACACAGTAAAGATGGGACACTTGACTCTGCATGCCCATAGTCACTTAGTGCATTTCGTAAAACACACAAAAGGTGATGGGAGGGATGTGTACAATAGGTCTAATCACTGGTAATTGCTCGGGGGTAGCAACCCATCAATCTTTTGCCCACCATACCACCTCACATTAGAGACAGCTATTTTCAGTCTTGGTCCTGGTCCAATAGGAACTCTCTGCATCGGAATACTAGCAACCGAAGAGTGGTTTTACCCTGATTTGAGCTTGTCAGTTGGGTGCAATTTGGTTCCAGAATGCACAAGACCCACATCTCGTCATACCCTTGGCCACTTGCATTACGTAAAATGCACAAAAGAAGTGAGTAATTAAGTCTCACCATTTCTAATTGCTTGAGGTAAATTCTAATCCATCGTTCTTTTCCCCTCTATGTCACCTCTGATTTTGCCCGGCAAAATGCAAATCAATCTTGGTTCTGCTCCTACAGGAAATGTACAGCCCAAAAAAACCAAGCCAGGTCCTCTCTGAACTGGAACACAAGCAACCTAAGACTGCTTTCAATCTGATTAGGGCTTGCTAGTGGGATGCAGCTCGGATACAGTGGCACGGTGAGCACAGGACACACATCTGGACATACCCTTGACCACTTAGGGTGTTACAATGTGCACACAAAAAGTGATGGAAGGAATGCTTCCATTAACTCTAAGCGCTACAAAAAAATAAAAATAAAACATACAAAAACATTGTCATACACATACTTAATAGATTTGGCGATTGGAGTAGATACTAACAAAAATGAGGGGGTGCTAGAGGGACAGATACGCTCATCCACCTACCGATAGGTAACCAAAATATAGGGAGTCACTCAGTTTACTGCAAAATGACCCTCCAAAAGGTGAAAAACACACACTTGTCTTATATAACCCTCACCCACCAGGATTGTCCATGGCATTCTTCAGGACAGAAGCACGGACACGTAGGGAGGAAGGAGTGGATGCAATCAGGTTTACAAACAGGAACGCACCTTGACGAAAGTGTGAATACAGGAGTTCCCGAGCCTTTTCTACATGGAGCCCAGATGTCCCAATAGTGGGGAAACGAGGTGCCTAGTACATTAAGGGTCAACAAATGTCAGCCCTACTTTGATTAGTGGCACATGCAGTTGCCACACCTGGATCCCATGTTTCCATCCTGAAGAATGTCACCAACTCGCATGAGCCATCAAGCAGAAACATGATGACGGTGTGTGTGGTGATGGGTTACTAATTCCCTTTTCGTCATTTTGGTTTTTAATACCAAGTGATACCTCCTGTGAATATAAAGGTCAGTTTGGGATATCATATTGGTTTTTAATATTTATATTTCACAGGTCCGTTCTTAGGTAGAAGTGCCTCCCTGACCTCAGGTGTAGGCTCACACTCCATCAAACCCGATTTTTGGAGAGCGTGGGAAGTCCTATTATGAAGCATGACACCTGGTGATTTGGGAGGACATCCCATCACATTTTTGTGTATGTCCATAAGTAGGTTGTTATAAGGTCGAGTGTTAGCAGATATATAAAAATAAAAAAATCTTCTGTGGCTTTATTGTGTTAAAAAATACTGTGACTGGAGGCCAGCTCACCTTTGAAACCCTATAGCCTCTAGTTTCCTGCATTGGATAGCATACAGGGTTTGTATGTTTGGCTGTTGCCAGTGCTGGGAAGGATGCGCCACAGTGGCCATGTTTAGGAGGAAAACAAACTTAGGCTCAACCTGAGCCAAACTCCAAAGAAGGAATTCTTTCTTCAAATGACTAATGCTAGAAAAAAAATAAAAGGTTTTAACTCTCACTCGAAATAACGTGCAAACAAATGAGACGGACATTTGTGAAGATAAATGCAAAAGTGAAAAAGGGTGAAAATGAAGAGGTGGTCTGCAGCAATACATGTATATTGGAATGTTCTACAAGAGCCCCATCAATTGTGTGTTATGCTTTTCATTGGTTGCTTGTACTATTGTTTAAATGGAACTTGACATTTTAACCGATTGGTTGTGGACTTTGGTGCGTGTTGTGGGTGCTCCATTAAACGGATTTACTACTTTCATTATTTACTACTACAAGGTCGGATAAGCACAGTAAATGGAAACCTAAAAGCATGTACAATTGAAGGTAACATAATAAATAGCATTTAGTAGAATGTTAGCATTCTGACTATTAATTTTGGAATGTCTGATTTTAAATTTTTTCTCAAAACCTATTCGCATTGCCTTGACCCACGCCTCGTGTGGTGTTGTGACTTGAATGCCTTCAGAAGGTGTTTATGTCTGCTCGTTAACCACTCAGGTCAAGTTTATGTCTCCCCGAAGGAAAAACGTGTTTAAATTATGCTGTTAGTGGCCTAACACCATGAACATGCACTTCATTTTTCGAACTTGCTGTTGAAAAAGTTTGGACTAATTGGTGTTTTGCAAAACAAGTCTCTTTGCAGTGTCCTCGATGAACTTGCCTAACTTCCATGTACCTCATGTGTCAATAACAGGGGGCATTTGACAGCATAAAGAATGTCCCTGCTCTTTCATTTTGTGGTACATCAACATCTGTATTTATACCTCTCTTTGTGTGTTTGTCTGCTCATGAATATTCAGTTTGCTCATTTAAAAATTTAATACATCAATTGCCTGTTCATGACTATTCAAATAATTAATTGATAGGAAATGAATGTCCTGTTTTTTCCAATAGATTGGAACATATTTTATATTAATTTAATAAAGTCTTGTGCAGTTGCATAAAGGGGAAGCCCGCACAAAGCAGAAGCTTAGTGGCAGAACTAAGAGTAAATGACAAACTAGAACAGAGAATCCTTGTGCATGTTTAATGTTATTAGTTGTACATTAACAGAGGAACCCTAATCATGCGGTCACTGCTAAGAACAATATAGATCTCATCTGTCTTGTACCATTTAGTTTAGTTTTGTGGCTTGTAAAATTCGGAAATGTTTGAGATTTATAAAATTCAATACAATGATACTTTCACAAGAACGAAGAATGGGAGTGTGCGGCTCCAGCGGTGGCAAATAATTGACTAGAAGGTGCTATGCATCTTCCACAAAGTCTTCTGGGGAATAGGTAATAAGGAAGCCCAGAAAATGGCAACCATCTACGTTCAGTCTATGACTCTAAGATTATAGATCTTAGAGGTGCATAGTGTGGAATAGCCTTGATGTGTTGACATATAGTAAGTGGGAAGAAACATGGTGGAAAGGCACTGAAAACCTGCAGAGTGTAGATGTGGAACAAATTGGGACATCCACTCTACGTTCAACTCAAGCATCTCTGAATCAATGAAAAACCAAAAACCACACCACGGTTTTGCAAAAGAAGTCACACCAAACATTAGCCAGGTTACCGAATCGTAAAATTGGGTTTGCTGTATCAGAAATGAATTTTATGCGATCGCAAATGGGCCGATTCTGCGAATCGGCCCGTTTGTGAGGAGCAAAATGCATGATGCATCTGGCCCATAGATCCCAGAACATAGTTGGCATCACAATGTGACAGGCAAAGACACCCATAAAGCAGTCGCTTAAGCAACACACACGACTATAAACCTAAGGAAAATAAAAAAGACAAAAAAACTTCCCTTATCAAGCACAGCTAACCCCCCATTGCTCAATCAGATAATCTCACCAATATGACTCGGTGACTTCCAAAAGGGACTCCTTTTGCCCTCATGGGGCAGTCTTGTATGGGCCCCTCCCCTGCTTTCCCACATGTGTTTTCCCTTGCCCTACTATACACCTCCCTGAATGGTCATGTAGGGGGTCTCACAATGGCCCTGGCCAAACCTCCATGTGTGGGTCTATTGCCAGGGGGCTCTAGTCAGGGCTTGTGTCATGGCTCCCCATGAGATCAAGTCATCTGCCAATTTCTGACCTCTTCATACTTTTCTCATATGGACATTTTCTGCTCCCACCCATTCGATCGGGTCCCATTTCCTGTCTGCTGTCAGGGGAGTTCGGGCTCAACCATTTATGGCAATTTGCCCCTTAGTCAGTGTCAGACTGAACCGCAAAAATTTCCTACTCATCGTCTTCTTTTGTTTGGGAGGTAGCAGACCTATGAAGCAAAAGACACACAATTGATGGACGGAATACAGAACAAATCAAAACATTCTCCCCCAGTCAAGAGATCTGGGTTAAATCATCATTCTTTTGCTCACCGTGCCACCCCAGTTTGGATCCTGGCATATGCAAATCAGTCTTGACCCTGTGCCTCATGGGAACAGTCCAGCCCGAACTGCCAAGCCAGGTCCTCCCAGGACCGGAAACAAGCATCTTAGGACCGGTTTTGGGGTTTCACCCCTCTTCAGCCAGGATAGCTTGATTCCAGTGGCATGGAGAGCACAGGACTCATGTCTGAGCATACCCGTCCCACTCGGGGTGACAAATGCAAAGACAACAGTTGATGGACAGAATGCAGAACGTCATACATTCACCCCAGTACAGAGATCTGGCCCTAAATTCATCCTTTTTTTTGCTCACCATGCCATTCCAATTTGAACCCAGTCATATGCAATTCAGTCTTGACCCTGTACCTCAGTCCAGCCCGAACTGCCAAGCCAGGTCCTCCCTGGACTGGAACTAAGCATCCCAGGACCAGGTTTGGGGTTTCACCCCTCTTCAGCCAGGATAGCTGGAATCCAGAGGCACAGTGAGCCTGGGACCTACGTCTAGGCATACCCAGCGCACTTAGGGTGAGAAAGCAAAAGGCACACAATTGATGGACGGAATGCAGAACAAATCAAAACATTCTCCCCCAGTCAAGAGATCTGGGTAAATCCATCATTATTTTGCTCACCATGCCACCCCAGTTTAGACCTGGCCATATGCAAATTAGTCTTGACCCTGTGCCTCATGGGAACAGTCCAGCTCGAACTGCCAAGCCAGGTACTCCCTGGACCGGAACAAGCATCCTAGGACTGGTTTCGGGTTTATACCCCTCTTCAGCCAGGATAGCTTAAATCCAGTGGCACAGTGAGCCTAGGACCTACGTCTAGGCATACCCAGCGCACTCAGGGCGAGAAAGCAAAAGACACACAATTGATGGACAGCATGCAGAACAAATCAAAACATTCTCCCCCAGCCAAGAGATCTGGGTTTAATCCATCATTCTTTTGCTCACCATGCCACCCCAGTTTAGACCTGGCCATATGCAAATCAGTCTTGACCCCGTGACTCATGGGAACAGTCCAGCCTGAACTGCCAAGCCAGGTCCTCCCTGGACCGGAAACAAGCATACTAGGACCGGTTTCGGGGTTTCACCCCTCTTCAGCCAGGATAGCTTGAATCCAGTGGCACAGTGAGCCTGGGACCTACGTCTAGGCATACCCAGCGCACTTAGGGTGAGAAAGCAAAAGACACATGAGTTCCGTGCTCTCCATCCCACTGGAATCAAGCTATCCTGGCTGTAGAGGGGTGAAAAACCGAAACCGGTCCTAGGATGCTTGTTTCCAGTCCAGGGAGGACCTGGCCTGGCAGTTCGGGCTGGACTGTTCCCATGGGGCACAGGGTCAAGCCTGATTCGCATATGGCTGGGTCCAAACTGGAATGGCATGGTGAGCAAAAAAACGATGGATTTAGGCCCAGATCTCTGAACTGGGGTGAATGTATGAAATTGTTCTGCATTCTGTCCATCAATAGTTTTTTTTGCATTTGTCACCCCGAGTGGGACGGGCATGCTCAGACGTGAGTCCCGTGCTCTCCATGCCACTGGAATCAAGCTATCCTGACTGAAGAGGGGTGAAACCCCGAAACCAGTCCTAGGATGCTTGTTTCCAGTCCAGGGAGGACCTGGCCTGGCAGTTCGGGCTGGACTGTTCCCATGGGGTAGAGGATCAAGACTGATTTGCATATGGCTGGGTCCAAACTGGAATGGCATGGTGAGCAAAAAAACTATGGATTTAGGCCCAGATCTCTGTACTTCGGTGAATGTATGACATTGTTCTGCATTCTGTCCATCAATAGTTCTTTTTGCGGGTAGCAGACTTAAGACACATTGCTTAATCTCAAAGACAATTGCTCCAACCGTAGACAAATTAAGATGTTCCAACACCTCTTCCCAGAATCGCACAATAAGGGAGCCACTCCACACCACATAGAAAAAATCATCCAGTACAGGCTTTCAGCGCATGCAGCCCGGGTCTCTGGCCAGGTAAATAGCATGTAGGTGCTTGGGGGATAGATATGTAATGTGGAAAATATTGAATTGTATGAGCTTAAAATTGTGTGTTAACTTACAACTCTCTCACTGCCCCGTGTAATCTGGCCCACTCCTTGGCAGCAATGGGGTCATCGCTAAACTGCTGCAAACCTCCTCTACTTTCGGGAGCGGGCCCTGGTCTATTATACAGCAGTGCCCGATAAATGTCTGTAATGAGCTCCCCCCCACCACCATGGATAGCAAAGTGACAGATGTTTGCATGGGCTCCAGGGTCTCGGGATTGTGGGCCAGAGTTCCCTGGCTATGGCAGCAATTTTGGTGAGCTGATGAAACTGCCCAAACCCCAGGCGGAATGTCCTGAAGGCATCTAGCATGGTGATAAATCGATACGATACAATACCATGAACTTTATTTTGGCCGCTAGAACCATAAGAGTACACATAAAAACAATTACAATAACAATATTATAAAACATACAGTTTTAAAAATATAACAAGATTTGTGATAGAGACCTTCACTTTGAAGTAGTATTTAAAAAGATCATAATAATATCACTATTAAAAACCAATTTAAAACATCCGAGTAGCAGCTACAATGAAGTAGAATGTCAACTTCATTATGAAGAAGATAGATTATTTCTACGTAATATCCACATAGCCCCAATAAACTTAGCAACTGGGATAGCAAAAGATAAGCTGGTATCCGACCTCAAAATACAGAGAGCATCAAGATGACAGTGCTGCCCTAATTGCCTACAAACAGGGGCTATCCAGTGCCTACGGGGTCATAAATAGTCAGGGCAAACAAAAAGGACATGGGATACACTTTAAATCATAATGCAGCAGTGGGATCAGGAGTCTAAAGCCCCTGCAGTCCAGCACTTTGTAAAAGCCTTCAGCCTAAATTGAAAATGCAGCTTTCTGTCACTTGGGACAATCACTTGATCCCAATATGCCTCATATGCCTCATATCGTGTCTGGTCCTTAATATCCAGAAACTCTCTTTATGTTCTAGGAAGATCTATTCTGGATTGGGCTTTGGCCTCTATTGTAGTCAAGTAAAGCTTTTTCAGAGCCAATTTTGATGGAAAAGTAGTAGTGTCTGGATTCTCACAAAGCTCAAGAGCCCCAATATCATGTAATTGTTCCTTGATATGCAAAAGTCAAGGAATTTTAACAGAATGGGCGAGGGAGATGACATCCTGTATGGCTGAGGTATAAAGTGCAAGTTCTGGCATGGACCAGAGTCATCTCCAGTATAACAAGGGGCAAAGTCTAGCTTTGTCATGTATGCTTCAGACAACCAAATCCGAAAAAAGTGGTACCAGAGGAGTACTGGCGGGGAGAGATGCTAGTTTGTGATAACATTTATTTTCAGTACTTGGTGGTGCATCTATATGTGCATGTCCCCAGAGCTCAGTCCCATAAAGGACAGATCCCAAGGCCCTTGACTCATATTACTGGACAGCAAGCCTCATGGGCTTCGTAAAAGAGGCATTGTACTCTTTGTGAACCGCCCCGATAATTGTTTGAGTTTTAAAACAGATTTTGTCATGTTGGGCTTCCAAAGCATATTATTACTAAAGATGATACCGAAGTTAAAAAAAAAGGAAAGAAATTAATTTAAAGAACAACAACACTTGAAATTCCTCTTTAATCTACATATGCTATCGTCCCTATGCATATTTATACCTTCCATGTACTTATGTATCTATAGGTTTATTACTTTTCTACTAATTCAGCCTATCCAATGCACTATGCTATTTCTATCCTATTTCTCACCCTATACTGCTCTCAAATCCTCTACCTTCACTCTCTTATCCATCCCAAACCCCATACCACTGCTATGATCCCCAAAATTACCCTTTCTAGACTCTTCCCTACCCTACCCCTCCTTGCATCATCTCATACCTATTCACTAGTCACATCCCCCAAACAAGCCTTTCTAAACCCTTCCCTCTGACTCTTCACCCTCCACCTCTCTTTTACTCATCCCAAGCCTCCTCCTACTGCTATGAGCTCCAAATAAATAAATACATTGCTAAATCCTTCCCACTTTTATCCGCTATCCTTTTCAATCCAATAACAGACTAACATGTCCACCACTCAAATGACTTTCATATTTCACTATACTAATTAAATACTAATGCATTATGGGTTCCGGAGTAGCATGCCACTCATCGAAAAAGCGATTCAACACCTCATCAAGGGTAGCAAACGCTATATAAATGCAAACCTTTTTCCCTCTATTCCTCCACTATCCTTCTCTATCCAAATAACTGACTAACATATCCGCTACACAAATTGCTTTCATAATTTTACAATGATAATTCACCACTAATCCTTTATGGGTTCCGAAGTAGTGTGCTACTCGCCGAAAAAGCACTTCAACACCTCCTGCACCCTCCTCTCAACACCACCTTTATCACATCCCACTCAACCACTTTGTGCAGAGTGCTCTCACAATTGTGGGCAAAGTAATAAGTCAGGGCCTCTGCAATTTCCCCCATAAAGACTGGGTTCAAGAGGGCCTACACTCTAAGCTTCAGAGGAGCACCCGGAACAAGGATCTAGCCAAGGACTAAGTAATCAGTAGGGACGAGTGATCTGACAGGTACCTTGCCAAGTACGTCAAATCAGTCACTCTCTGCACCGTGTCCGCCTGTACCAACAAGTAATCCCATCTACTATGTGTGTCAGCAGCCAGGGTATAACTGGAATATGTGAGTGCCCATTGCTGTTGAGACCACCATATAGCTATCAGGCTCATACCTACCATCCTTCTCTTGACCACATCTGTCATATTTGGCTTTGTGCACTGTAGTGGGCAAGACCTGTCTAGTGATCCATCAAGCACACAATTGAGGTCACCAGCTAGTACAAACTCCATTGACATGTACCCCTGGGATGCTATCACCACCTCCCTGAAGTAGGAAGTACTATCACATTGGGTGCATGAATGTTAATGAGGCAGATCTCATGGACATATAGGGTCCCATGAAGTATAACATACCTCACCGCTGGGTCCACACGCATGTGCAGCTTCTGAAATGGGACACTGGGGCTGTCCAAATAAGGGCCCTGTGCAAATCCAGAGTGGGAATTGGTGTACACTGTAGTCACAGACCAAGGAACCTTGTCCCCCCTCAGGTCTCAAGAACACTGTGGGTTTTCAACAGGTGTCAGGAATCAGCCAATCAGTGCAACAACCATCTCCCTGAGTAGAAATAGAGGAGTTAGTTGCTATCCTCGGTGGAGAAGGCTATATCCACTGCGGAGGTTGCTGGACCGAGTGGTTTTCAAGATGCTCCAGACTCGCCATCGTGGGATTTTCAAGATGGCCGGCGATGCTTGGGATCTGAAAGGTGAGCAGTCTAGTGTTCCAAGGAAGCAGGAAGACAAGTGCGCGCGAGTGATTAGTGCTCCTCGCACTTCAACTGAACCCCCTGAGGTGGTAGCAGCGTCTCCTCGCCGCGCCTGTCAGTTTTGAGGTATTTCGATTCGAGACACTTTCGGAAGTAGAAGTAAGTGTCTCAGAGGAGATTAGAGGAATTCCGTGAGTAGCATCCTGTGTATTTTCAAAGAGAAATCCAAGAATTCAGAGTAAGAAAATCTTTGCTGACAAAGTCCAGGCTTTGAATTTGACATCAAAGAATACCCAGCAATCAGTCGTTTTTTTATAAAAACAAGATGAACTATAAGAGACTGCAGCAAATTAAATGTTGAGAGAGGAATTTCAGTGAAGAAAAGAAAAAAGTGCAGAACTTACATTAGCACTATTACACTAAATGAAAGTTTTGAGAAAAAGACTATAAATTATTAATTTCTGCCTCAAGAAATGTACCTCTTGAACATTTCACTTGTGATTTATAGTTAACTATAAAAGAATCTTTCTAAAGGAAAAAACAAAATATAAATATATATATATATATGTATATATATATATATATATATATATATATATATATGATAACCAAGTATCCTGAAACGGTTCCCGATAGAACCCAAAAAGCAGGTACGGACCACAGCGTGGAAATTGTATATTCTTTATTTGGTGCGCAGATTAAAGTGCATAGTGCAAAATGATTCGCAAGTGCTCAGCCTGACGCGTTTCGACTGCCCCACGGCAGTCTTGATCACATGACGCGCAGGACCAATCAATGGCTATATATAGGGTGCCCAATCAGAGAACCGCTTACAAAGATTGTCAATAAAGTTTTCAAACAAGTATAGACATGGGACTTGGCTTTAACAAAATATAAAGGCATGATTTCTCACAGGCAATTTTACATTTGTCAAGCATTTCATAAAAAATTGGATTACACACAGATAGGTATAACAGTCTAAATAATGAAAAATAAAAACATAGTGTTCCTATACGCTTTTTTTCCTTTTTTCTTCTCCTTACTTAGAACATATCATGTCGTGTTTGTCATACCATATCTTATTAAATGTAGTGGGTTGTGACAATCAGAATATTATCTAAGAACATAATGTTCGTTAATGATAACTCACAACTTCTAAACATCGCATAAGTAAGAAAACTACCTATCTAGTGTCATTGACCATATATTCCAGCATAGTGCAACTATATCGAAATATTGTAGCTTTGCAAAATTACTGTTACATAGTTAAAGTTATAAACTATTGTTGATTACACAAGTCCCTTGAAATATTTATCATGTTCTGCGGTATCTCTTAGAAAAGTGCAAAATAGTGCAAATAAAGTGCTAATGTAAAAGTGCATTTTCATCGTAAGCTTATATATACACATATCAATGAGTATAAAATACATAGCAGCTTATTGTAGACGTTTCACCAGTTCTCCCATGTTTCAAATGGTTGACAATATGATGTTTATACAGTTCTACACATCATCTTCTTCAAAATTCTTTCTCACAAGAAGCATCTGATGAGACAAGGAAATCACTGTTATGGATTGCAATAAAATCAAGACCTTAAAGAATTTATGTTACTCTTCTCACAAGTAATAACATATAGGTCTGAATAAAACCAATAAATAACAGGCCCAAAATTACACAGTTGCACAATTTATAATAAAATGATGTCTAAAATGAGCCAAATCCAGGAGCCTAAAAACCAACACCCAATCCCACATAAAACCAGATAAAATCTAGAACCTAGATAAAAACCTGGCAAACGTAGGGATAAAAGCGCCAGTCTAAAAGCAAACTAGGACTTCACCCACCATCAACATCCCCATAAATAGATAGTTGAATTAATTCATTATAAAAAATTGTGCAAATCTTCATTGTTATTCAGCCCATTTGGCATTTTGGTGTCTAATAACATAATGAATTCAGACTCCACTTGCCTTAGCCTTTTTTCCCTATTACCTCCTCTGATGTTCTTGGGTATCGCACTAATGACATAATAACTGAGGTCATTGAGGTTGTTGTTATGCACCAATTTTAAATGTCGCGCTACAGGGTAAGTGGGATCAGAATTGACCACTGCTCTAAGATGTTGTAAAATCCTGTTAAAAACGTGCAATTTAGTGCTGCTGACGTATAGTAACTGGCAGGTGAATTCTAAAATATGGATTGCATATTCTGTTCTGCAAGTGAAGTGTCCTTTTATTTTAACTGGATTGGAACTAAAAGCTGTGACATATTCAGAAACATTTTTCCCAAATTTGCACGCGCGACAAGAGTTGCACTTAAAAAAAACATGTCTAGCTGTTAACCATGTGTTTGAAATCAATACCTCAGGACTATTTTTTACTAGAGCATCCCTCATTGAGGGAGCCCTTCTAAATGTCAGCAGAGGGAGTTCCGGCAGAATTTGTGACATAGTGATGTCTGTCCGAATTATGGGCCAATTTTTATATAAAATTCTACGAATCTGTCTCTCTTGTGTGCTGTAGTTTGTTATTAACCTGATGTTACTTATCGATTCCACAACAGTGGAATCTATATCAATGGTACTTTGCCTTAGTGAAACTTGGGCCTCATGATCAATGTGCTGCTGTGCAACTGGATTTATGTTGTTCGCTTTTTCTCGAGCTGCATTCAGATCAGCAGCCACATAACCCCTATTTAGGAATCTTTCAAACATTCCTCTTTGGCAAGTTATGAGATCATATTCATGACTACAGATTCGTTTAATTCTTAAAAATTCCCCAAAGGGGATACTGCGAATCAGGTGGCGAGGATGGGAACTTCTAGCATGTAATACTGAGTTCCCAGCTGTTACTTTTCTGTGCAATTTGGTATGTATTGCGCCCTCCCTAATGAAAATTTCAACGTCCAGGAATTGCACTTTAGTGTTGCTAATATCTGAAGTGAATTTTAGGTTCAATGTATTTTTGTTAATTTCTTCCACAAAGTTTTTGGCTGATTCGATGGTACCTTTCCAAATTAAACAAACATCGTCTATAAATCTCCACCAGTGGAGGACATGTTGTTCAAACATAACCCTGTGGACGACCCTTAGAACATGCTCCTCCCACTGGGGGAGAAGCATGCTCCCATCGCCACGCCGCGAAGCTGCTGGAAAACTTCCTTATTGAATAAAAAATAATTATTTGTCAAACAAGTGGTAATCATTTTTACAATCATTTTGTTGTGTTCGTACATATGTATACTTCTTTTGTCCAAATAAAATTGGACTGCACTTATCCCATCACAGTGGTTAATGCTGGTATACAATGAACAAATGTCCATCACTATAAGGTGGCAGTCATTCTCCCATTTGACATTTTTCAATTTGGTTAAAAAATGTCCAGTGTCCTTTATGTAGGAAGGCAGATTTTCTACAAATTCATGTAAAAAGTAGTCTACATATTTTGACATAGCTTCTAGTAGACTCTTTCGTGCAGATATTATAGGTCTGCCTGGGACTGGTGTTATGTTTTTATGTACTTTAGGGATAAAGTATAAAATGGGAGTCATAGGATGGTCATTTTTTAAAAAGTTGTATTCATTTTTAGTCAATAATCCCACTCGTTTCAACTGCAGTAACTCGGCGAATACTTTGTCTTTGATTTGGCACAATTCCTGGAAGTTGGCTTTCCTGTAACAACTGGCATCATTGAGGTGATGCCAGGCTTCTTCCAGATAGAGAGATCTGGGCCATAGGATGATATTACCGCCCTTATCTGCTTTATTGATAATCACTTCTGTATGTTTCTGAAGTTTGTGAATGAGTTTAGTATATTGCAACTCAGAATACTTGTAGCGTCTTTTTTGTTTGAGAGCATTGCTATTCAATTTCTTGAGATCTTCAATCATGCAATCACTGAATACATCGATCGCATCACGTGGCATCATTGGAATAAATGTTGAGGGAGGTTTAAATGGACTGTTAGCTGGAATGTTACACAAAATGCCTGTTTCACAGAGATCTTCTTGTGTTGAATTGCCTGTGAGGTTAGTCTCATTAGCCAAAGAATGCACTGCTAATACCGTGCTCACATCAGAGGCTTGCAGATTTGGATATAATGTCATTTCAGATGTCATCAGTGATGTCATCAGTGATGTCACTGACCATGTCATGAGTGATGTACTATGTGACGTCATCAGCAGTGCATTGCGGGGGCGCGAGTTATAGTTAGCTGAACTAACTATAACGGGGGAATTTCTAGGGTTTTGTACGAGGGAAATGTCCAGCTAACTATAACGCCCCTGAAACCTATGGTTTTTTCAGTGAATTTCTAAGGTTTTTTAAATGCCAATTCCTAACTATAATGCCCCTGAAACCTATGGTTTTTTCAGTGAATTTCAAAGGTTTTTTAAATGCTTATTCCTAACTATATCAGGCCTGAAACCTATGGTTTTTTTCAGTGAATTTTAAAGGTTTTGTAAATGACAATTTTGAATGTATTAATTGTTATACTGATTTTTTTGTTACTGATTTACTATATTTTTTAAACTATTTATTTTTAGATATATTTTTTTAAATTACATTATAATTTCATTATACATTACAATACAAAATATACTTTCTCAGAATGAATTACTTTAGTTTAAATACTTGGCAAATAGGCAACAGACTTTTAAGTACAGTAGTTACAGTTGTTGCAATGGGCAACACAATTTCAAACACAAAGCAACATTGAGCTCAATGTGAATTTCTAGTGAAATGCAATTAGTTACTTTATGGATTACTTTTCTAACCACAGGACTGGATCCTAGATTCAGTCCTTGGACATCTCCTGTAAACAGTTGAGTAAAAGCGCTTTGGTTACAGTAGTTATTTTTAAGGAATATTATTGTATTTTAAAAGTTGACACTTAGAAATTTTTTCACATAGAATCACCAATGTTATCCTATGGCAGAAAATTCACTTAGCAGGTAAGTAGTGTTATCATTACTTTTTCTTACTCAGTGGTGGATCCTGGATCCAGCACTGGCCAACCTCCTGGAAACAGTTGAAATAATGTGTTTAAGTCATACAGACGATTTTTTAGGAATATTTTTAGTTTGTGAAAATAGACAGAAACTTTTCTGGTGAAAACCACACAATGAATTCCTATGGAAGGAAATACAAGTTACTGGTAAGCACGCTTAGAATTATTTTTCAGGGTCAGTGCTGGGCTAAAAGATGCAGCCCTGGGTTCTCTCCTGATAACAGGTGAGTAAATCGGAATTCGTAGTTCGGCTGATTTTAGAGGAATATTTGTACAATGGTAAAGGAAAGGGGTGGGGCCTGAGGTGACGTGTGCAAACACACCCTGTGGCACATTTTAAGTTGGGGAATTAATTCCTCTTCAATCCTGCGGTCCCCTGGGGGCCATCTAGCCCACCAGGTACCTCCAGTATGCGTCAGGGAGCTGCGTTGCAGAGCGGTGTTCAGATGCCACGCCCCTTTTTACAACACTCTGCAACGCAGCTCCGTGGCGCTTCCTGGAGGTACCTGGTGGGCTAGTTGGCCCCTAGGGGACCTCTGGATTGAAGAGGGCGATCCATATCTCCAGGAAACCAATCCCCCCATGGGCCTCTGGCTTCACTAGCAGTGGCAGAACTCATCGGGCGACACCAAGGCCCGCCGCCAGTGCCCCAAGTGACTGCAGTTGCACCCCACTACAATTCGGCACCACAGAGTATCTAATCTCGCAGCTTGGGCCAAGCTGTAAGTTGCCTGCAATGGACTCTGCACAATGTGAGCTATAAGGAGTGGGGTCTGCATGGCCATCTAGCCAGGCCATGCTCTCACAAAAAGCAAAAGTTAATGATAATCAAGGAATTAGCATAAGTCAAATCATAATAATAAATTCTAAATACAAAGGGATCACTTGTGACTAGCCATCTCTATACATAAAAAAAACAGAGCTAGCAGAAAAAAATAAGAAAGTGATCAATTTCTCTCTAAAATGAAAATTTAAAACTATCTTCAGCCTACAGTTTCTGAATGTCTATGGCAAAAAGTCTGAAGTAAAACTCCAAAATCCTAATTACATAATGTTTGCATTTACTTTGTAATGCTTTAGACAAAGACAGCATACAATTTCATGACAAATTACTACATAGAGAGGTGGAACTAAAATGTCACTTACACAACAAACCAATCAAACTATTCTTTTCTAAACCACCTACTTGGAAATCATTTTCATTTGACAGAATTATGAGAAACGCAGCTTAACCTCTTCGCTGCGTATGACGGAGCGGTTCCGTCGATCGCGCTGTGCGCATGACGGAACCGCTCCATCAAGGCCCCCGCCCGCGCACGGAACCTTCAGCACGGCGTGGTAATCCGCGCTGAAGGGGTTAATACAATTGACTGTTTTCAACATTCATAACAACAAACATAGCAACTGAGATATAGCGCATTATCTTCAAACTATTTCAAATACATCTCCTCTGCTAAGGAAGCTAAAAATGATACTTTTGCACATACACAGAGAGAAAGACACATCTGTAGCTGAATTTCAATGATTTTCTGAATAGCAAATGAAAAGAAATGGAAGTGCACAACACTTAAATGCACACTTTCAGTAGTGTGGCCTAGCCTAGACTGATTATGCTAATTTAACCAAAACTATACTCCGAAATATGTTTCTAATGGGAAAAAAAGTTTTCCACAATGTACTGATCAGTCACATCGCAAAATGACTACTAACAGGAAGACTCAAAAAATCCTGTTGATCAGCATTCTGCAACTCCCTGCAATTGGCTGCAAATGCAGGGATGGAGACCTAAAAGGGAGGACCATCCTCCGATCCTGCATTTGCATTATCTTAATGCCACAAATCTTTAAATTGAGCCAATGGTATTCAACAGTACTGGTGTTGCTTTCGAAATTAAAGTTGCCTTTCAGTGACCTAGAGAACCACTGCCTGCTCCCCGGTCATACAGGGATATCTTCCACCTTAGGGATGAGACACCATTTACTTAGGGAGGCGATATCGGACCAATGGTTTGTAATAACAGTTGCATTCTCAAACCTGTGGTACACTCCAAACAGAAGTAGAAAAGGGGTCTCCCTTTTCTCCCCCCCCTTACTAAATCTCATACTGTCCCAAAGTTCACTTTGTGAGTCGTAAAGCCATTTCCAACTTGCAGTGTATCTAGTGGTTGAGACACATACAATTTTGTTAATCAAAGGCTCTAAGATGGCAAAAAGGCTTAGGACATCAGGCCCAAAGCTCCTAAACAGCTGCTAAATTAAGACAGTACAAACAATCAGTATTATACTGGCTTGGTTGGTCATTCTTTTCAGTTTTATTACCGTGCAGACCAAGCCCATAATGGTGGCACAGCACTGAAAAGGATAATCTAGTGATCGCCTAGTATCAGATGTCTGGATACTGTATTCCAGACACAGATTTGCTCCTGTACACCCAACATACAGATGTATTGCCTCATACACAGAAGATGCATAATATTAGCCTCTGTGCCTTTAATGACAAGATGATTTTCTTCCCAATAAAACTGTGGAAAATCTGCATTTTACATCACAATACAAACAAAATAACAGAATTTTGAAACCATGGGCAACACATATATTGCTTATAAATCATTTCAGAGAGTCTAGAGATTTTATCAGAAATTCTAATTCGTTTATTAATCTGTTCATAAAAAAGTACATTAAACAACCGGATTTTACAATATTTTTTGCTATTCATGCTATGTTCACCGGAAATAACATATAACTCGCCAAACAACAGGCTCATATTTCACGTCCCAAAAATCGAAGACATTTCTTTTAATCTGTTTATATAACATAAGCACTAGAAATAGAGTGCAATTAGCTCACTGTATCCTTTGCTCGATTTGCACCATTCAGTATGATTCAAGGAGAGTTTCTGTTTAAGAGTGTAGCTAGAACTAAATATTAATGTGAATACAATGCGAGTGCGAATAGCTTTCACAAGATTTTTAGTATTTCGAAGAACATATTGGCTACTCAGTCATGGCAGTTCGCAACATTTGGAAAACCAAACAAGCCTTCTCAAACCGTGCTAAATGTCACAAGATAGAAAGAGAGCCAGGCCGGGGATTCCTGTTCTATCCCACTGAGAAGGCATATTAAGAAGGAATTACAGAGTTTCCCGGCAAGGCAGTATCAGCCTGCCGGCCAAGTCGTTTTCTGGCGTGAAGAGCGGAAATTCTCCACATGGCGTCATGAAGCCAGCCAGAGCCTGCTGGCGTCCCTGCTCTAAAGCACCCCGTGACGGCCACAGGTTGACAGCCTGCAGACAGATGCCATGGCCTGCTTGGAAATTGTGATAGGAAAAGTCATTTCGCAGACATTCTGCAACAGTGTAAAGTCTGGCTAAGTGGGGTTATAAAGACGGCAAACAAGTGTGTGTGGTAATGCGTTAAACGTCACATTACATTTATGGAAAATATAATACTTGGGGGCCATATCAGCAACAACCGGCGATAATTATCTCTAAGCGCACTTAGCGCTAGGATAATTATCGCCGGCTATCACTTGTTTTTATCGCGGAGATAGCGCGCTATCAGCGACGCTTATCTACAGAGCGATAAAAAAAAACGAGTTAGCTGCCAAATGCGCAATTATCGCTGGGATTCCAGCGATAATCGCGCAACATTTGGCGCTACGTTGCTGATAGGGCTACACATACTTAGCCATGATATCGACCTTCCATAGGATATCATGGCTAAGTCAGTTTAAAAGTAGGCGTAAGGAAAGTATCGTTAACCGAGGTTAGCGCTACTTTTCTTATCGCTCTGCAGCTTAGGGTGAGGCTTGACAGCAAAAAATTGACCTTGTTCCTATGCAGTGTAATGATCAGAGTAAGGAAGGGTGACAAGCCCCGAGCTAAAGCACAATGGGAAATAGATCTAGACTCAGACATACCTGAGGAGTGCTGCGAATACTCCCTTCCGCAGACTAGAGAGAGCTCCATAAACAGAAAACATAAGCTAACTCCTGTAAACTGATTCACTCCAAGTTTTTGCACCTTTATACCACACACCACCACAGATTAATTAATGTGATCAGGACTAAGGGATTCAACGTCACCAATGCTAAAAAAAAGAAGACTCAGGTTTTGAACTCTCAGGGGCCTATTTACAAGGATTGTCGCAATGCTGTTTTACCACTTTGGTTACGCAAAATCCTAACGCCATGCAAGCACCGTATTTACAAATGGTAATATGTGGCATTAGGAACAGCTAGCGGCTGAAAAAAATGACGCCAACGCTAACATCAAGTCATAAGAAAAATACATGTTAGCGTGAAAAAAGTGATAGCCGGCCAATTAGCAGCATGAAAAATTGTGCGAGTCGGCTGAATGCCACATTTCAGGGTCTAGTGGGAAAAATAACTTACAAATACACCGCTAAGGAAAAAAAAAGAAAAGGAACCTGAATGCAGAATGGAGCAGCCAGGACCAAGCTCAGGACAGGACAACTACCCCACCAACAGCCAGATGACCAGCCAGTGTCCCAGGGGAAGAGAAAGAGGAAATGCACATTCAGTCAGAAAGAGAATGAGATCCTGATTGCGGAGGTAACGGAGAATTAACACCAGCTCTTTGTCAGCTCCAAGGTGTCACTAGGGACCAAAAACGCTATATGGCAGTCCATAGTGAAAAAGGTGAACTCCATTGCAGAAGTCAAGAAGACAGCGACGGACTGCAAGAAGCACTGTCATGATGCCAAGAGCAAAACTAAGTAGAGAGGCAGTATTCCATTCCAGACCAGCGGTGGGAGTCCATCGCCCCAGAAGGAGCTTGATCCCTTTGGTTAGGCTATTGTCTGACAAGCTTTGATTGTGTAGACATATGTGTACCATCCCTTAATTTGTTATTGATATGTTGTAATACATGACAATTTACAGTAGGTGTTGGAGAATCTTCCTTCTGCCACACCGCATTTCTAAATTTCTCATTGCATTTACCTTTTTCTATGCGTCAAGCATGGAAATATAAGTGGATTTATGTGTACATGTGACATTTTTACCTACACATGGTAGTACACAGAGCCCACTGTGGGGACAGTATACATCAGTTAGTAGATTTGTTGTGATGTTGACCTGGACAGTTTAACCAGTGTACTACGTACATTACTATACATTTGATCAAGGGTAAAGTCTAGGCCATAGCTTACTTTTTAATCTTTATCTTTTCATTGTGTGTTTGCACTGGCAGAAGCAGTGCAGCTTTTCCCAATCACACTCACAATATGTCCCTGGAAGCGTAGTTGTTTGTTATCATAGGGGATAGAGTTTGTGCATGAGTGGGCACCGCAAGATCAAGGTTATCTAAAAAAGGATAGCTGCCCAAAACACCCCCCCCCCAGTAACCCCTGCACCCAATGGCTCCAGAGCCCAGCAACCCTTGACCAACTGGAACACCCTCACCCCTGACAACACCCTCAATTTCATGAAGAGCATCCACTCTGGAGCACACTCTGATCCCTATCCTCACCACATCTTCAACAGAGCCAGGACCTCCATCACACACAATCTTTGCTGCACCATGAACTGCTCCATCGAGTCGCCCACCTTCCCAGAAGACTGAGAGCATGCAGAGATCACCCCCCGCTTAAGAAGCCCTCTGCCAACACAACTGTCCTCAAGAACTACTTATCCAAATCCCTGCTCCCCTTCCCAGCCACTGTCAGCGAGAAAGCCATCAACACCCAACTCTCTGAGTTCATCAAGACAAACCACATCCTGGACCTGTCCCAATCGGGTTTTATAAGCAACCGCAGCACTAAGACCACTCTCTTCACCACTACAGATGACATCCACACCCTCCTTGACTGAGTCAAAAATACTGCCTTCATCCTCCTCGACCTCTCAGCTGCCTTCAGTACCGTCTCCCAACACACCCTCTGCACAAGACTCCACGACACCAGCATCTGTAACAAAGCCCTAGAATGGATCTGCTCCTTCCTCACCAGCCGGACAGAGAGAGTCAGGCTTCCACCTTTAAACTCAGAACCCACAAAGATCAGCTGCAATGTGCCCCAAGGCTCCCCCTTGTGCCACACCCTCTTCAACATGTAGATGGCCCACTTCCAGCCATTGTCAGAAGCCAGTGACCCAATTTCATCTCCTTTCACCAATGACACACAGAAGATTCTTTCCCTCACCTATGAACATAGAGCCGCCAAGAGCAACTTCTACAATGGGATGGATGCAGTCACCACCTGGATGAAGTACAGCTCCCTCAAGCTTAACTCAGACAAGATCATAGTCCTTATCCTGGCCTCTACCCACTCCTCCTGGGATGACTCCTGGTGGCCTGCAGCACTCGGAAATCCTCCCAGACCATGCATGAAACCTTGCATCATCCTTGGCTCCTTGCTCTCAATGAACTGCCACATCAATGGTGTTTCATCCTCCTGCGTCCACACAACTTGCCTGCTTCACAATGTCTTCAAGCATATCCCCACTCGGCCCTGGAAAACTTTCACTCACTCGCTCATCAGCAGCAGACTCACCTACGGCAATGCACTCCATGCCAGCACCACCCAGAAACTTCAAAAGTAACTGCAGACCTCCACCAGACTCATCCAGCAGATCCCACACCACAGCCACATCACCGCCCACCTAAGAGACCTTCATTGGCTATCTATCAACAAAAGGATCACCTTCAAGCTCTTCTTAGACGTCTACTAAGCCCACCACAATGCCAGACCTGCTTTGCTCAACCACCGCCTCTCATCCAACACTCCCACCAAACATCTCCGCACCACCCACCTAACCCTGATGATGATTCCACATATTCACAAGACTACAGCTGGAGGAAGAGCCTTCTTCTACCTCACTGCAAAGACCTGGAACTCCCTACCTCTGCACATTAGGCAATCACCATTGCTACCAAAATTCAGGAAGGATTTCAAGACCTGACTCTTCCACTGAACCGGAGATTCACCCCCCTCAGCACCTTGAGATCCTCACAGGTGAGTAGTCACAAGTACAAGAGTCCTGATTTATTGGTTGATTGGTTTATTGTGGCCCACACTAGCTTAATTTGTGTAAACATGGGCAACTTGTAAAATCTATGTTGTACTTTTGCCTTTTTATATGTGAAACTATTTATGGGGGCACAGCTACAATATATGCACAGTAGAATTCAGCACACGACCTATTTGACATTGTTTTCCCACATGATTGAGTGCCTTGTGGTCTGTCGTGTGTTTAAGATGTCCTTGTCAACAAGCAGGCTGTTCTCATAGGTCCCATTCTCGAAACTCTGATTGATGACAGATTGCAGGAAGATATAGGAGTTATGCACACTTCCAGGGTACTTTGCTAGTACATTAATGAATATGCCCAGATGATCCACAATTGCCATCATGTTTATTGAATAGGTGTGCTTCCTGTTGCGGGATATGTGTGATGTTTCTGCAGGTGGCACAAATTACACATGTGTGCAGTCCATACCCCCCAACACAAGGTGGGAACTTAGCTATGGCATAGAAGCTTTGCTTTTTGTCCTGTTGTTACTGCGCAGTGTTGGGGAAATAGAGGTACTGTGGGTGAGGCTAATAATGGCATCCAGGTCAATAGGGAGGAACCTGAAAAGGATGCCTGGGTTTCTCCTGCCACTCTGGCAGTGGTAGTTTGAAAAGTTTCTGAGACCAGCATGTGCAGGACAGCAAGTAGCTTGGCCTGTGATGGGATGTTGGTGCAGTGCTGGGATGTGGGTTGCAGCCTTGGCGCAATCTGGTTCAGAAGGCGGATAATGGACCTCCTCTTGAGCCTGTAATGGGCAATGACCTCCTCTTGCCTTTGGTCAATGAGGATAATACTCTGACGGTACATCTGCTCCCTTCTCCGGCGTTACCTCTGTGGTAGTGCTGGTTGTGGTAGTGGTATCCTTGGTGCTCCTAGCTGCATAAGCAGGAGATCTATGGTGTAGTTGAGTTCTCCAAGTTGTTTTGGGTCTGTTACATTTTTATGCAAGTGTGTTAGCATTCTTTTTAAGACCAGGTAATTCCTAGCAGTACAAAATTGCTGCTAAAGGGACTTAGGGCCAGATGTATGTAGCTAGCATTTTGCGATTCCCTAATTGGGAATCACAAGGATTCGAAATTGGGAAATCACAAAATGCAATGTATGAAGGTGTATAGTACACCTTTTGCAATTCCTAGGGTGTCGCAAATGACGTACCTCATGAATAATAATTAGGTAGGTCGCAATGTGCGACCCCCTAGGAATTGCAAAAATCACCGGGATGGTGGCCAGCTGAGATCAGCAGACCACCATGTCCGTGAGTGCTTTTCAATAAGGCAATCTTTTTTTTCTGTAAAGCAACTGGTTTTCCTGAAAGGAAAACAAAATGCTTTACAAAACGAAAAATTAAAAGTTTTCTTTTCATATTTTAGGAGCAGGCAGTGGTCCGTGGGACCAAATCCTGCTCTTAAAATTTGTTTTACAAAAATTCACAAAGGGGAAGGGGTCCCTCGGGTACCCCTTGCCATTTGCGAATGGGTCACCACCTACTTGAAGTAGGTTGTAAAATGTGAATGTTTTGCGACTCCAATTGTGGTCACAAACCATTCATACATACCGATGCGATTCAATATTAGGAAGGGACGCCCTACACACGCCCCTTCCTAATACCAAATCGCAAACCCATTTTGCGATTCGGTAACAGGTTCCTGAATCGCAAAATTAGGTTTGCTGCATCGGAAAAGCAATTTTTGTGTTCTCAAACGGGCAGATTCTGTGAATCTTCCTGTTGGCGAACGCAAAAATCCTTGATACACCTGCCCCTTAGTGACAGTTTTTGATCTATAGCGGCATAGCTGAAATTATTGCACATATGGCAGAGTGGGTTTAGCAGGAGTTTTACTGTGGGAATGACTATCTTGCATATCATTTTCGGTGAGCACGCTAGCCAAACTGGCATTGTTGAAAATAGGTGCAAACTGTGGAAAATGCTGCTAAAGGGGTTTTGTGACACTTTGTAAATAAGGTGATAAAAAAAACAAGCCACCGAATTATCAAAAAAATGACGCTTCGGCGGTGTTACGTCTTTGTAACTATACCCCCTAGTATGTAAATACTCTGGGGTTTTAAAAATGTGGACAGCTGTGATATGCACCCTTTCAAATATTGTGGGTGGAGAAGGCTGATGAATCCACCAATGCCACAGTTAGGAGGTGTGGCCCAAATGCCATCGGCCAAGAGGAAATTAATTGCCATACCATTGCTACTTGCCAAGTGAGATATGACAATGTTACAGAATCTAGAAGACACTTACACAAACATACAATATTCCGTAGCCAAAAATGAGATATTTATGGGGTCCCTTTAGGGTGAATACATGAAGGCCAGCGAGATCAGATGGAAAACAGAACATGACACATCACTCACTGTGGTATGTACAATGTTGTGTTGCACATGGTTTGGTGTGCCACAGAGGCAAATCATAATAATCCACATTTGCAAAGCGTGAACAATCACCTGTAAGGGTCTCTAGGCACTGGGGGCCGTCGGGAAGATTAAGCAAGCTATTGCCCAGAGTCACATGGTGCTGGGCTAATCTGCCGCCAGCGCTGGGGATCGAACCGTGATGCCTAGATTCCGGAGTCAGTTGCCCTGGCCGCGGCGCCACACCTCTTCCCGAAGGCTCAAAGAGGTACTTTTTAAATGCATAGTTGTTCTATAGAAGGAAACATGCGGAATGACTATCTGAATGTGAAACAGCCTTTACAATGCAGTTATTACCAGTAACACGCAATACCTTTACCATGCATCAGTTACCATGCATTGCCTTTACAATGCAATTTCTTTACCACACATGACTTTACCACGCATATACCTTTACCATGCATGCCTTTACAATGCAATGTAAGAGTGTTTAAGGTATGTGTGTATGTATGTATGTGTCTATATATAGATATACATACATTTATATCTATATGTTTTGTAAATTAAGGTTTAGGAGGGGGTAAGGTTATAGGGTGGTAAAGGTTTAAGGCTGGGTAGGAGTATAGGGAGGTAAGTGAATTTTTTGTGTATAGGGTGAGTAAGAGTCCATGGTGGTAACAGTGTTTTTAGGGGTTAGGGGTGGGTAGGGGTATAGAGTTCTAAGAGTACTTAGGTGTGGGTAGGGGGCTGCACAGCCCCCTCCCCAAGCCCTTTTCAGCTCCCAACACCCCATCCCCCAGAGTCCAATTTAGCAATTTAGGTAAGAGGGGCATGCAGGCCCTCCTCCCCGAGCCATATACCTCAGGGACTCTATCCCCTGGGGCTGAAAGTATTTTTGAAGGGGAGGGGGGCATGCAGCAGGAGGCATTGGAGACCCCACCCCAGAGGACCGTACCTTTAAAAAAAAGGGATGGGGCCATGCATCCCCCTCCCAAGCCATTACAGGCCCAGTGAGTCTACATCTGGGGCCGAAATTCTCAAAAAAGGGTAGGGGGGCCTCTCTCTGGGATCCCTACCTTTTTAAAAAGGGATTTAAAAAGGGAAGGAGACTACTTGGACCCCGCCCTGGGCCTTTCTTGGCCCCATGGCCCCAATCCTCTGGGGCAGGCTCAGTTGCTTTGTCCTGGGAAGCCCACACCTGGTGGACACAGCAGTTTCTAAACTCCCACCAAACGGCAGCATACACTGAGCCTGCTCACAGCGGGCATGCGCTTTGAAGATGCTCCCACCAGCTTTGAGCAGACTTTTATTTGGTTTCCCTGCCCACCCTGATGCCTGCAGGGAAACAGATCAACAGATTGCTCCTAATGGAGAGAGCAGAATAAATAGCTTCTCCGTCTGAGTGGGAGAAATATGTTTTCTGTTTTAGTGCCCGCATCAGTGCAGGCAAGAACACATAATACAGCTCTAGTCCCAGCTGACAGGGGCATTTTTAAAGCTGCTGCCCACTGGGGGCAGACTCAGCATTTGCTCCTGTTTGGCCGGAGTTTTAAAAATGCTCTCACCAGGCGGGAGCAAACACAGGTTTCTCTGCCCGTGCCGGAGTGGGCAGGTAAACCACTGTGTCTAAGGGATGTGCACTCCAGACACAGCAAGTGAACCGGCCCCAGGCCAATAAAGGCTCAAGGAGGGGGTGCCATGTGGCCTCTCTCCCTTTTTAAAAATGTAGTGGCCCTGGGGGATTGGGTCCCCATGGCCTTTTTAATGCTTGGGGATGAGGGCCATGTAGCCCCCTCCTCTTTTTATGACATATCTTCCCCGGGAATGGGCTCCCCGGGGCCTGGTACGACTCGGGGAGGGGTAGTTCGCAGCACCCACCCCTATTTTTGGTTTATTTCTGACCAAGACTGGACTCCCAGAGGCCTATGATGGCTCAGGGAGGGGGAGGGCACACACCCCTTTCCCTTAATGAAAGAAAGCAGCCCTGGCTGCCATTTGTGTTTTTGAAACTGCCAGAGTCCAACAGGATCATGGCTAAAATTGCCTATTTTGTTTTGTTTATGGGTCCCCTCTCTGGGGCCTAGGGGGCAGGGCATCCCTACACTGCCCCTTATAGTTTTTCTTTGTATTGTATTTAAAACATTAGGAGAGAGTCCTATAATGGATGTCAGCAACATTTTTCTGATTTGCTGAAAGCCAATCAGAGCATTTGCTCCCTGATTTTTGCTTATCATATTGTAGCCCAAAGGGTTAATGCGCCTGCTGCACAGCGTGTGTACGCCCAGATCCATATGTATATAAATATTTTAATGTAGCTAGCTCAGTGGATAACTTGTCACAGAGATCCTTTTGTTACTTGCAGTTTCTAAGTTACAACCCTAGTATAGCACAGTGAGCTATGAACTGGCATCATGTAGCTGCATACAAATTGTAAGACATAGGCTTAGAACCTTATGGGTTTTCCTGGTCTTTAGTTATCCTTAGGTTACTAAAAGGGTTTGTTTGGGTAGGAATAAATTCGTATTAGTGAAGTCAACCCAACCACTTTTACATTTTAAATCCTAAGTTTGTACTTCTCCAGACCAAGCACTTTTAAAATATACTGCCTACCAGCATGGATGACATGTGACTCCTAAACTAGGTAGACCTCAAAACATTTCCTATACATTGATTTACATACTTGTATGATTCATTGTCTCTGTATAATGTGTAATGTAAAGTTCTCTGACACCCTACATTTGTATGAGAAGCGCTATAATGGAAATTAAATATATGTGAGCATGGAAAGGGGCGAGGGGCAGCCTTGGAGGGTGGTAGTGAGGGAATCCATGGAGACGGTGCACAAAGATTGCTGTACCCAGCACCATCACCCCTAATCCCAGGACTGTCTGGAAATTAGATTATCTGCAATGTTTCCCATGTTTTTTGCAGATTACGTCTCTTGGTGTAACACTTCCAAAACACAAGAAATCCAGGACAACAAATAATCCAGATGAGGTTGGTAAATCTTTAAACTGGCACCATCTTGTTTACTGAAGGCCTCTTAATGAGGACCTATGTTGATTTATTGCCACAAGCATCAGTTCTCTAACTATGTAGTATGTTTCTGGGAGAATATATTTTATTATTCACAGTGAAGAAAGTGCATACATGACAAATACAAAAAATCAGCTAGGTACTTTAGGGCCCAGTGCCATCTTGTAAGTGCACATATTAAAATATATTATTTCTTTATTCCAAATAGTCCTGTTAGAAATTAGGTTTTTTGTTGTGAACAGTGTGAGTCCTTCACAAGTAAGTCTGTAGTTGTCTTTTTAATGGGAAACAAGTACCCCATTGTACCTCTTGACTCTGTTAGGGTAGTGAAGCAGAGCAGTCCAAGGCCTACTCAGGAGCTGTGGTGTTGGCTATTAAACAACACTCAATAAATCATTGTTTAGTCAGTGCATTTAAAAAAAAAAGAAATACTTTTATTACACACACACTACTAAGTACCATGCATTAAATACCAAATATATACAATCAGGCACATGGAAATACTTTTCTTGATAACCTCATATCCCATTACACCCCTAATGGGTCCTGACCCCTATAAGCATTATGCCCGGCAACCATACCAGATGCAACATCACAATATAAGGGGTGTCATTATAAATAGATCAGGGTGTCACCATGCCAGCTATAATTTAACATTGCAACAGCATTGAGATCAATGGGAACAGAACCAATATGTAATACATTTTATGGCTTTCGATTGAAGTCAATGAGGGAAACCACAACAGTCAATAACATTCACAGTCTGTATAACCTTGAATTTTTAGACACCAACACAGTAAATAAAAGAGTGAAATTTAAAATATATGTCCCAAGTCTCTTTTCTACATTTATGATGCTGCTACTGCAACTGTATGACCAACCATAAGAGACTTGCACTCCATAACCCAAAATCAAAAGGTCCACCTCTAGGAAATGCTTTGAAATCAAGGCAGACCTCTCCATGGGTCAGGATTCAATCCCCAGGGAGTGGTAGGATGACTTTTGTGGGACAACTCTGGGTTGCTGACCTCTATGCTGCCCCTTACAATACATTTCCAGAGTAGCAGTGGTGCTCCTGCTCTACGTGGGGGCACTGAATGGGCACATATGCAAATTTTGAGCCTAAGCTAAGGGTCTATAAGGCGCTCAATTCACCCAACATGTGAATACAGAATAAATGGCTTCACTGGAGCACTTTTCCTAATATGGTCGTGCTCTATTTCAGGTTTTTAAACGTTCTGTGGGTGCCTCGCCCCTGAAATGGGGCACCCAAAGGGTGCTTCACATGGGCAGCTAGGGACCCCACTCCTGTGCTTCCTGGCCAATTCCATGACTGTCTGACACTACTCTACGTAGATGTGCAAGCTGCCTGCTGGGTTCTCCCTCATGTGTCCTCATGTGTGGACATGCTCGGTGTGGTGTGCGGCTTGTACCCCCAGGCATGATCCCTGGGTTTGAGGGACACACACCATCTAGGGGAGGAGTGCGGATGTGCTCAGTTAGGCATTCTCTTAGTCCCGAGAAGATGGAGTCCCCTTTTGACAGGTTTGATTACATTGGAACCCATGGGATGGGCACGCTTGGACGGTGGTACATCTCTGGTAGGAGGTCGCCATGTACGCATTTCCCATTAAATACTTAAATGGTTGAGGTTGTACCACCCCCCGGGGCTTAACCCTCCCCAGGGAAAAAACGAAGAACTTGCCGCAAAGCCCTGCATGCTTCGCTCTCTGCCAGTCTCCTGGAGGACCAAGCTGTATGTCAGGCCCCATATGGCCAATCTGTCCAATTTCAGGCTCATGTCACTCCTATTGGTCATACCGGGCTACCAGGATCCTTTTGTTCAGGGGTCCTGGCCTTCCATGGGTGCTTTTGTTTCAGAGCTAGATTTTAATTTCTCCCTGCACCAAACCTGGCCTCTGCCTCAATCCTGGGGCTCTCTCCTGCCTGAGGGGAGCATCTTCCACAGTCCCTCCACTGCTATTCACCAGAATTCCCTTACTGAAACACTCCCCATGTGCCAAGGCCTCCAGGCTTCTTGGAGGACACCTCTGCTTCAACAGCAAGTGTTCAGATGTCCAAGAGAAACCATCCAGGGTCCCCAGCAGGTTAGTTTCCCAACAGTTCTTCAGGAGGATTAAAAGGGCCAGCATCACTGGTCCTGGAAAGACCCATCCTAGTTCTGTGGGTCAGCTAGATTCAGAGTCCCAAACGTCATCCTTGCAAATCATCAGGTGACTTCTCCTTCCTGATGTACATATTTCACCGGCATTGCTCTCAGATCCAGTGTACTATCATCAGTGTCTCCCTTGTGCAGTTTTTTTAAGTGAAGGTGGAAAGTTCTAGAAGCCAGGGACTACTGGCAAATCTGAGGGCAGCACATCATCACTCCGCCCTGTCCTAACCCTAGTGCACAACATTTGGGAATAATCCAATATGCTGACTTCAAGTTGTCTTTGGAAATAGCTTCCCTAAGAACTTCAGCTCTGCATCTAGCTGAGGCAGCTGCCTGATCTCTTCCCACCAAAACTTCAAAGGGGAGCCCCTGCTGTGTTGGCTTCAGAGGTCTGGCCTTCCTCCTTTATTTCTTTGTTCCAGCCAGGTGTAGTGTGGCAAGATAATTAACAGATGTAGATTTCCTCCCCACTCTTTCCTTTCCCAGTAACTCGGTCAAGCAATGTTGATGGCTCTATTGGGCATTACCGACTTGCATCCTCCTGCTGGGGAGCAGAGTAATTTCATTGGTCCAATTTTGGTGCCAATTCCGATCCGGTAAAAAAATTCCCCGTCCGACTCGTATCCGGATTTTTTTCCGTCCGAATCGTCAAAGTAGCGTACAAACTGCCAAGTACGAATCGAACGGAAAAAAGTCCATACGAATCGCATTGGGAAGATTTCCCCACACGTCCTCGGGTCGGGAAAAGTCACCGACACGTCCCCGGGCGAAAAACCCACCGTGCGGAAAAATAAAGTCCGACTGCGCAAGTACGATCCCTCCCGTCCTCCCCATTTCACAACCGTACGCAAAAAACACCGTCCGAACCGAACTCCCATAGCAACCATGGAGACATGTGCCCGCATACGCGCCGAACACCCCACCACCCCCCCCGCCCGCGTATGTACGCACCGAACCCCCACCCCAGCAGTGCATGTACGCCCCGAACCCCCACCCGTGTATGTACGCCCCGAACCACCACCCGTGTATGTACGCACCGAACCCCCACCCCAGCAGAGTATGTACGCCCCGAACCCCCACCCGTGTATGTACGCCCCGAACCACCACCCGTGTATGTACGCACCGAACCCCCACCCCAGCAGAGTATGTACGCCCCGAACCCCCACCCGTGTATGTACGGACCGAACCCCCACCCGTGTATGTACGCACCCAACCCCCACCCCAGCAGTGTATGTACGCCCCGAACCCCCACCCGAGTATGTACGCACCGAACCACCACCCGTGTATGTACGCACCAAACCCCCACCCGTGCATGTACGCCCCCGAACCCCCACCCGTGTATGTACGCACCAAACCCCCACCCGTGTATGAACGGACCGAATCCCCACCCGTGTATGTACGCACCCAACCCCCACCCCAGCAGTGTATGTACGCCCCGAACCCCCACCCGAGTATGTACGCACCGAACCACCACCCGTGTATGTACGCACCAAACCCCCACCCGTGCATGTACGCCCCCGAACCCCCACCCGTGTATGTACGCACCAAACCCCCACCCGTGTATGAACGGACCGAACCCCCCCCAGCCGTGTATGTACGCACAGAACCCCCCCCCAGCCGTGTATGTACGCACCGAACCACCACCCGTGTATGTACGCACCCAACCCCCACCCCAGCAGTGTATGTACGCCCCGAACCCCCACCCGAGTATGTACGCACCGAACCACCACCCGTGTATGTACGCACCAAACCCCCACCCGTGCATGTACGCCCCCGAACCCCCACCCGAGTATGTACGCACCGAACCCCCACCCGTGTATGTACGCACCTAACACCCCCCAGCCGTGTATGTACGCACCAAACCCCCACCCGTGTATGTACGCACCAAACCCCCACCCCAGCCGTGTATGTACGCACCAAACCCCCACCCGTGTATGTACGCACCGAACCCCCACCCGTGTATGTACGCACCCAACCCCCCCCAGCCGTGTATGTACGCACCGAACCACCACCCGTGTATGTACGCACCAAACCCCCACCCCAGCCGTGTATGTACGCACCAAACCCCCACCCGTGTATGTACGCACCGAACCCTCACCCGTGTATGTACGCACCCAACCCCCCCCCAGCCGTGTATGTACGCCCTGAACCCCCACCCGTGTATGTACGGACCGAACCCCCACCCGTGTATGTACGCACCCAACCCCCACCCCAGCAGTGTATGTACGCCCCGAACCCCCACCCGAGTATGTACGCACCGAACCACCACCCGTGTATGTACGCACCTAACACCCCCCCCAGCCGTGTATGTACGCACCAAACCCCCACCCGTGTATGTACGCACCGAACCCCCACCCGTGTATGTACGCCCCCGAACCCCCCCCCAGCCATGTATGTACGCACCGAACCACCACCCGTGTATGTACGCACCAAACCCCCACCCCACCAGGGAATGTACGGACCGCACCCCCACCAGTGCATGTACGGACCGTACTGACGCCAAAAAAACACGTACTGAACCAGGACAAACCATATTTACACAAGGAGAGTCAAGTAGAGTTTCCCCACACCACCAAACATGCCCAACAACCCCACAAACATCACATACACTCACCTGCAACTGCCAAACTGCCAAACAGAGGCCCAAAACTCAATCACTCCTCATAACACACCCACACAAATTTCAAACACAGCCACACCCACAAATGGACCAATAAAAATGGACCACACACACAAACCATGAGCCTTTGCAACAGACCCACTGCTGCCAGAGCCCACAGACGACCCACACCACCATACTTGAACCTCACACTTGCATACCTTCACACAACCACCTACACAAACACCCCCTCATCACATTCACACACACACCTCCACTACCACACCCACACACCCACAACCATCCACACCCACACCCCCACAACCATCCACACCCACACCCCCACAACCATCCACACCCACACCCCACGCCATGTCCACCACCAAGAATCCAAAGTTCACAAAGGAGGAGCTGGAGATCCTTGTCGACGAAATCCTCAGAGTCGAGCCACAGCTCTTTGGGACATTGGTCAGACAGACCAGCATATCCGAAAAAACGGCCATGTGGCAGAGGATCGTCGATTCTGTGAATGCTGTTGGGACCACCAGAAGGACCAGGCACGAGTGCCAATCCAGGTGGTACGATCTGCGGAGGACGGTCAAGAGGAAGATGACTGACAATCACAACCAGGGGAACATCACTGGAGGAGGGCCGCCCCCCAGACCGGTACAATATCATCCCTGGGAGGAGAAGGTGATGTCCACGCTGGCGGTGGAGGGACTACACGGACTGCCAGGACTCCCAGACCCTGGTGAGTACACAAACAACTCACCTCACATGGGGGGGATGCCATACACAATCAATCATGCATGCCACCCCCCCCCAAGCCACCACCGGACACAACAACACTCCACAAACACACACATGCCACTAGCGCCTCCATGCCCCATGCATCAATCAGGGCCATGCCAAGTCACAGGCCACACAAAACACCAACACAACACAGGATGTGGTCGATGCTGGGAGTGGGGGCATCAAAACTAACATTGAGCAACTCACAAGCACACAACAATGCCCTCAGCCCATATGGCCCAGGGCACAGCCATACAAACTGTGTGTACCCACACAGTACTGTCTTGCCTGCAAATGGTGGCTGCCATGCAGGATGACATGGGTCTGAAGGCACAATTTGCACATAACAGCAGACAATGAAGATGCATCGCTCTGATAGAGTCTCAGCACACACCGCCACAGCAGCAGCCTACACTCAGACACACTGCCCAATGGGTGCCCGGAGAACAGGGACTAACTCACATGAACAAGCCAATGGCCATTCAAAGACCGGCTAACTGTGTGTGCCCAGGAAGCTGGCCTGAGGTGACAGAGAGTGACAAAGAGAGGGAGGGAGAGGGGGAATGAGAGGGAAGGAGACAGAGGGGGACACAGGGAGACAGACAGAGGGAGGGAGTAGGGTGACAGAGGGAGACCAACAGAGGGAGGGAGGAGGGTGACAGAGGGAGGGAGGAAGGGAGACACAGGGAGACTAAATCACCCTTGGGTGGTGTGGCCATGTCCACTCGTCAGCCGGTGGACTGTGTGCATGCAGACCAGGTCTGGCAGTGCCTCAACCCCCCCCTTCCGTAGATGAAGACCGGTCCATGTGTCAATCTGTGCACGAGTCCATCCGTGCTGCAGGCACAGACCTAACCACACACCCAGTATACCCACCCACTGTGTCGGTAAGAACCCTGTCACAAATGCTTCAGTCCCCTACCTGCAACATCAAATTGCCTTGGCAAAACACCATTTGGCCACGTACAGTGCAACACGTAAGGCGCCTCTGCATGGCTCGCTACGCCCGCACACCACACTGCTGACTGTGTACCCAAATAGATGCATCAACTAAGATTGTGTCTCACACATGCGTAAAGCCCTGACAGCTGTGGCCAAGGGACATAGCCATGCACAAGTGCACTGTGAGAGGAATGCAGGACAGATCCAACTACCCAGAGGAAGAGTGCCAAATCAGAAATGCATGCAACATGGATGCCACATGTGACACTGTTAACATTGTCTCTCTCACACACAGGTCAACGTCGACGAACACCCCCCAACACTGGGGGGGAAGTCTCACAGGACCAGGCTCCGCGGGATGAGGACCCCACCGCCAGCGATGACTCTCACCACTCCGTGGATGACCCAGACCAACCTGGCCCCTCTGGTGTCCAACCACCTGCAGCACCTGCGTCAGGTACAACTGTGCCAACCACCACCCCCATTCCTGCCACATCCCAGGAGACGTCCAGGAGCCCTGCCCGCACACGACCACCCAGCCAGTCTGCCCAGGAGGGACACGGTCCTCCGGGCACCCAGGAGGAGGCAGGCGGCAACGCAGATGCCATCCCTCAGGGGTCCCGGAGACCCGATGCACCCACAACGGCAGGCCAGGTGCACGTGGGCAGGGGTGGCGGGAGTGGAGGACGGCGGAGGCGCGAACCTGACCAGGCAGCTCAGGACCCGGTAGTGTCCCAGGTCAGCAACATCCTGGATACATACTGGCGTGACACCAGGGGCATGGACCAGATTGCGTCCACCCTCAATGACATCAAGGGGACCCTCCAGGAGATGAAGACCCTGCAGTCCCTGCAACATGCCTGTCAACTGCAACACCAAGGAAGGATGGAGGATAGACAGGCTGAGCTCGTGGCGGTGCAAACCCAAATGACCGGCGTACTCCGTCGGATTGCCGACAACATGGGCAACCCTCCCTGTGGCACCAGGCGAAGGCCATTACCAGACACAGGGAGGGATCAGGAGGAGGAGGATTCATCCGACGGAGCGTCACAGACATCGTCACGGACTGCTTCCGAGGGTCCCCGCAGGAAGGTGGGTCGTCCACGAAAAAGACTGTGAGAGTCAGCAGAACATCACCATCTCCCAGGTCACCTGGCCTGGCACCTGGCCCTCTGGCCCAATAGCAGCACATGACATTCTCTGCCACATGGACTTGCTGGTCACTGTCTGACCTATGTTGACGAAGACTGTGGCATGGACTCTGACATTTTGCTACGGCAAGGATACCAACTCCCCCAGTGAACTTTGGATTCTACACTCCCGCTGTGCACCTCTTGTCATCCCCACAAACCCGTACCCCACCACAAATAAATTAATCACACTTAGAAGATGATGCCGTGATTCTACATTATTACAATACATGTGTGTGTCGTACAGTCAAAGCATGCCTGATCTCAGAATTAACTCCAACCATCCAAACCGTGGGGTCGCAGTCTTGCCCAGGACACACATGGGTCCCAATGTCTCATCTGATACAGACATGGAGTACCATACTCACCTGTGCTGGGCCCAACCAGCTGAGTGGTTCCCGCACAACTGTGGCTACAGACACATTCAGGGGAGCAACAGTCATGCGCAGAGGTCAGGGATCATGTGGAGTGACCTGGCTTGCCGCTCCCAGGTATGTCTAGACATGTGTCCCTACAATGTGCAGCATGCTTGCGTCAGGCGGATGTTGAGAATGGTGGCTAGGCCAAGGTTGGATGCATGGAGATGCCAGAATGCAGTTTAGGATCACAGTGCCACATGGTTGTGTTGGGGTTGTGGGCTGCATCATGAGTGTGGGCGTGGATCGAGAAGGTCATCCTGCAGCTGGCTGTGAAACATTCCCCCCATCCCGTTTGGACGTTGATGTGGCCTGGTTGCCCGACGCAGTAGCAGAGCTGTGCAGATGCACTCCGGATATGGACAAGTACCATGGGAGTCGTAAGGCACATGTCCGTAGACTGCAGGGTAGGATTCGACACGGATGTTGTAGTTGCCCTGGGGGATGGTCTCTCTTGCCTTGAGGTGGATGGAACTGTGCATCTTGTGCATAATACAGTTCCCACTCCCTGACAAACCCCTAGCATCTTGTCACTCTACACATAGACACATATGCACCACCTATGAAAACTATGCCAGACATGCCGCACGCACAGTGGCAACAGGCCACCATTGACAGGGAAGAGGCACCTTGGAGACAGAGGGACAAATTTATTAGTCATGTGTGTTGGAATGACAATGATACTCTGTCAACACATACACAGGTCATGTGGATGAACATGTGGGAGCAACACTGGCACCCCCCATTGCAACACAGATGCTGGTATCCCATTGACCTGGCACACAAGTGACGGATAACAGCTAAACACCCCCTGCTGCCACGGAGAGGCCGCTATACACCATTGAGGCCCTGATGGGGCAATCACACACCATGTCAACCCGGTGCAACCTGTATGTTTCCGAGGCCAGTGTTACACACAATGATGGCCTCATCACAATCCCCAATCCCCTGCCACATGACAGTCACCAAGTCTGACCATGGCTCCAGGTGAAGCCTGCCCCATGTCATGTTCCCCATGTAGGATCACCATGTATGCAAATGGAACACACATGAACCGGAGAAGTGCACACAGACTACAAACAATTCACACACCCAAAACGACGTGAGGCATCCCTTACCCTAAGGAGATTTCAACACTTGCCCGTGCATGTGACGCTGAATCAGCACATGTTGCTGTGTTCATGAGGAGTAGCAGGAGCACAACAATGCCACCAGCAGACAGCATGCACATGGACCTGTGGAAGAGAGACACACAAGGATTCAGCACAAAGGAGCACATCCGCAAGCATGTACTCAACACGTATCATGTTGTTAACATGACAGGTGACAATGATGACCCTCAGACAACATCCTTCCATTGCGCCATCACTTGAGTGACACTTCAATACACACCACTGACTCACTTGGCAGACATGCAGATGGACACACACATTGCAACACATGCCACACACGGCCCAATGCGTGCACACTCAGACACTGGAACTCACCACTAAGCAAAGAAGTTGCGTATGAGCCGACTCCGCATGTCCTCCACAGCCTCCTCCTCCTCCACATCACTTGCCCCGTCACCAAGGCCTTCATCCTCCACGGGTGGATGGTCCTGGTCATCTTGATCCAGTATGAGTGGAACAGCTTCCTCCACTGCCATGTTGTGCAGCATGCAGCAGACGATGATGATCTTGCACACCTTCACCGGGGCATATGGGAGTGCTCCGCCGGTCTTGTGGAGGCACCGGAATCGGCTCTTCAGAAGTCCAAACGTCCTCTCAATGACTCTCCTGGTCCGCCCATGTGCGTTGTTGTAGCGGTGCTCGGCAGCCGTGCTGGGGTTGCGGACAGGCGTCATCAGCCATGGCATGTTGGGATAGCCAGCGTCCCCTACAAGGAAACATCATGGACAGAAGTGTGTCAGCACAGGCAGTGAGATTGGAAGATGACGCCAAACACTGAACTGCCAGAGTCTACCCACCAACAATACATGCTCGCTCGTTCCGCAGCTGCAGCATCATTTCAGGCAGCCTGCTACGCCTCATGATGAAGGCATCGTGTGCTGATCCTGGAAAGCGAACACAGACATGTGAAATCACCATGTTGGACAGACACACCACAAGGGCATTAATGGAGTGATAATGTTTGCGATTCCTATACACCACCTCCTGTGCCTGTGGTGGTACCAACGCAACATGTGTCCCATCTATGGACCCAATGACATGGGGCATCCCTCCCAGGGCATAGAACTCACGCTTGACATCTGTCAACTGCTCACGAATTGGGAATTTAATGTACTCATCCAGGTGAACCAACATGGCCTCTAAGAAATCATGCAGAACACGGCTGAACATCGTCTGGGACATGCCCCCGACATCAGCAATGGTATGTTGGAACGTACCCGTGGCAAGGAAATGTAGGGATGCCATCACCTTCAACTTGGGTGTCAGTGCACTGGGATACCTGTGGCGCGGGAGGAGTTGTGCTTCCAGCCGGCCAGTCAACTCATCAATCAACCGTTGGCTGAATCTGTAGCGGCGTATACAGTCCCGTTCATGCAGGGCAGCAATGTCTGGCATACGTCGAGGGAGAGGCGGAGCCCTGCAGTGAAATGGAAGGAACACCTAAGAGTGAGCACTGTACAACAACATCGTCAATGCACTGAGCACATGTTACACAGCCAATACACATATGCCACGTTGTGAGTCAGGTCTGTGCCACATTTCCTGGACACGTACGCCAGTCAGGTGACACTCCTACCAAGGGACAGCCACTAACGGAGGGGGGCAAGATCACGATGACATGGCATGAGACTAGCTGTGGGCCAGTGTAAGTGAACATGCACACGCATCACAGGATTCACAGACATCCACACATGTGCAGAAGTAGTATGCGTATGGTACAGACAGGTAGTTGGATGCGATATGCACTGGTCACATGTCATAGGAATAGGACAGGCCACACACATTGCCTTTGAGGAGTACATGTCGAGACAGAACATACATAGGGAGCATGTGGATATGTACTTGTGTTGATACTCCGTGTAGTTGCATACATACACACCTCATGGCAAATCACATATGTGGGCTGGTGTGCGGAACAGTGTGCCATGCCCATCGACACACAGACACATGTTGGCAGCAGCAACTGCTGATGCATTGAACCACACACCTACAGCAAAATCATGGAAAGACATGCCACACACATGACATGGTTGCAGCGTGCAACGCAGCCATACACATGTCATGTGTAATATTCCGTGTACCTGGCATCAGGGGACAGGTGCGGTTGTCCGTGACTGGGACATGCAAGTGACTCATGGCTCCACTAGTGTGTACGACATGCACACATGTCAAAGGAGTGCAGGGGATGTGTGGTACAATGCGCACCATCACACACGACATGTGTACACAGCTCATCGTACATGTGCTTTGCCCACACCTCAGGGGTAAAGTGCCACATCACATCCTGACACACCTGTGTCACACACATGTGGTATTGCACAGACAATGCATTGGTGTCCACCCTTGGCAATACCTGTCCGCTCCATTCCTGTCTGTGTGCCGCCTGTCACCACTGACAGTTGTGAAACGCACCGTACATACGCTCGGAGTGCGTGTATAGGGTCCCTGGGCCAATATTGCCGCTGGCGTATGCGTACGCCACAGTAGTACGGACCGTACAAGCGCTTGTGCGGTCCGGATCACAATATGGGCGCTGGCGTATGCGTACGCCACAGTAGTACGGACCGTACAAGCGCTTGTACGGTCCGGATCACAATATGGGCGCTGGCGTATGCGTACGCCACAGTAGTACGGACCGTACAAGCGCTTGTACGGTCCGTACTACTGTGGCGTACGCATACGCCAGCGCCCATATTGTGATCCGGACCGCACAAGCGCTTGTACAGTCCGTACTACTGTGGCGTACGCATACGCCAGCGCCCATATTGTGATCCGGACCGTACAAGCGCTTGTACAGTCCGTACTACTGTGGCGTACGCATACGCCAGCGCCCATATTGTGATCCGGACCGTACAAGCGCTTGTACGGTCGGTATCACTGCTTGTGGGGTGCCCTAGGGCGTGGAACGCACCGTACCTGTGTGTAAATGTATGAAAACACATAGGGGACACATGAGGGACAAGTATAAGGGCCTAAATGCCTGATGGTTGCCATGGAGACTGAGTTAAATTTTTGAATTTGAGCACCAGGTGCACAGCAGAAGTCAGTTTGAAAGAATCTACATTGTTGCAATGTGGATGTTGACTTGACATCATTATCAAAACTGAAACCATGCAAAGCCACACACTGGGGTAGGTTTGAAGGGATTGGATGAAACGTAGGATGCTAATGTGACTGACCAATCAATCTGTACTCCTATACATGAACAGGCCAGCCAGGCATATATAAGGCAGCCAGGTCCCATGAGAGAGCACTTGCCTGCACATCTATTCATCCATGACCACTGCTGCTGATAGTGATTCCTCTGGCACCATGTCCAGGACTGTGGAGAGGTCACAGCCATTCACCCAGGAGGAGAACCTTGCCCTGATAGATGTGATCCTCCCACAGTTCCAGAGCCTGTATGGTCGACCAGGGGTTCAGGTGAGTGCAGACTCCACTAGCTTAGACTGTGCCCCTTTTGTGTGACAGTGACTTCTGGCATTGTGTCCATGTGTGACAGACATGCACTGTTGTTTGGAGTGGGTCCCAGGGTGTGGAAGGCCTCATGTCACCCATGCAGAGCATGCTGTGTTTCCTGTGTGCACTCCTCACTTGCATAGTGCCTACTGTGACAATGAATGCAAGGTGCATGCCACATTCTGCCTGCATACTCCTCCTGGGGATGTTGTTTCCACAGTCCTGATGTGATCCTGTGTTCCCCCCAGTGTGACAGGTGTCAGTACCCATGGATGTGTGTTTGTTCAGTGTACCTGTGCTGTGAGTGTCCAAAGGCCGTGTTCGTCCCCTGCACATTGGTGTGTGTGTTAGTCCCCTGTCATGTGGGTGAGTGCATATGGGGAGTGTTGCACACAAGCAGCATGAGGGATGGATATGGCCTGGCCATCCGATGTGAGCAGGGAGCAGTGCTGTGTGCATGCCGTGCTGAGCCAGCCCCACACCTGTGACACCCCCGTCTACTGGCACATGGGCAGAGTGAGGTGTGTACCCGCAGTTGGCAATGCCATGTGATTGTCCTGTACCTGTGTGTGTCTGTGTACTCTGCTGAGGTAGCATCAGTGTGCTGGGGCAGGTGACTGCTGTGAGGTGCTGTACATAATCCTGGTGTAGCCTGTGAGGCACAGTGTGATCCCTGGTCAGTGAGTGTGTGGTACCCCTCATGCCACCCGTGTGCTTTCACTGGCACGTAGTGCATTTGGCCTTCCACAGTGGATAATGTCCCTATGACAAAGGTGCAATTAGTTGCATGCATACCATGGCCTGTTCATAATGAGGATTGTTCTATATGTGTGTCTCTGTGTCTTTGCTCATGTGGATTAATGTATTCTCTCTTTTGCATCCTCACAGGTAGGCGCCATTGCCAAGGGGGAGATCTGGAGGGAAGCCGTCAGTGCCGTGAGGGGTACAGAGGGTCGGAGGCGGAGCCTGTCTCAGGTGAGGAAACGCTGGCAGGACATCCGGTGCTGGACGAGGAGGATTGCACGGCTCCTGCTGGGGGATTCACCTGAGAGCCGTAAGAACCGTGGGCGCCGTCGTCTGACCCACATCCAGAAGCGTGTGCTGGCGGTGGTCTTCCCCGATATGGACAGGCGCCTACAGGAGAGGCAGCAGCAGGAAGGGGGTAGGTACATGTGTGTCAGTTGTGTGTCCCCAGCCAATGTAAGTGTGCAGTTGCATGGATACACTGCCAGGGTTTGATTGTGCAGTGCGTCAACTTCTCCACAAAGTAGCACAGTGCTGTTCTCACTCCCTCCCTTCCCCTCCTTGCAATGTGTTCCCTGGTCTGTCTGTAGCCACTCTTGCACAAGGTTATTTAGGCAGGCAGTTCATGCAGGTGCCCTATGCTATCAGCATCATGTGTGGGGGTGATGTGCCACAGGTATGGGGACCTTGCGTGTGCCATGGCCAATTTCAGTCATTGTGGTGTCCATGTCACTTGGCACTGATTGTGAATCACGACATAGGGGTGTGTCTCCAAAAGGTACAGCCTTCCAGCATGCATGTCCAATTGTGTGCCCTCTGACATGATGTGCCTGAGTGGGAGGCCTGCTAAGTGCAGGGACGGTTGCTTAATTTGCAGTCATGTCCATCCTGGACCATGGAGGAGTGTGGGCACTACTGTGCCCTGGGGCACCTCTTCCTTGGTATCATGTGCGTCATCCAACAATATGGCCATTCACTGTGTCTTCACCATGGGTTGGGTAGGGTGGCATTGTACCCTGGGCTCAACTGTTAGGACCTACAGGTTGCTACATGTGTCCACTGTACAGGGGGACCCATTTTGCTTGTGCATACTCACAGTGGGCATTACCTGTGTGTGTTGTTGAGACAATCTGATGATGTTTGCCTGTCAATGATGTGTGGACATGGCCACCAGGGGCTGTGTGTGTACAGTCATGAATTAGTGGAGGCCATGTGTTTCCATCCCAGAGTAAGAGGTGTACATACTTTCTCCGTCTCAATGAGATTGTCTCAGGTGTGGGTGGTTTGTGCGTACAAGGCCTACATGTCAGAAGCTTCATCCTCCTTGCTGGGTTTAGCCTGTGTGTGATGTTTGACTGGACATACGCTCAAGGTGCAGTGACCCTGTCATGTGTGGCCTGGTTTCATGTATTGCCTTTGCAGCATGCGGCAAGAGTAAATGGATATGATTCATGCTCATCCCTTTTTGACGACGCAGTGTGGTGCAGGTGCTGTGCACATTTGTCCCCAGAGGCTGGCTCCTCTCTAAAATTTCAGGTGCAGTGATTTGCTGTTGTGTCATGATCTCCATTGTGTCTCAGTGGCATGGTGGGTCGAAAAACTGTGTGTTCCATGGCCTACATGTGTACATTGTTTTGTAGGTGTTACTCCTGTTGCTTTTCAGGCTATGCAATGTGACCTATGTATATTTGACTCATGTGACATAAGTGTACAGGTGTCTGATTTTCTCCTGTCTCTTCACCTTGCCCACAGCATCGCCGGGGGACACGGAAGGAGACACTAGCACGGACCGGGAGGAGAGATTGAGCACCAGTGCCAGCAGTGCTGTCCTGTCTGGCACATGGAGTGGCACGGAGGCCGAAGGGAGTGAGGCAGAGGACCTGTTGACTGCCAACACAGACTATGACGCAGACGGGTCCGAGGCTGAGCTCCCAGAGGTGGCGGAGTCTGCCCCCCCAGCTGATGGCAGCCCTCCACATCCCCCCGCCACCTCAGGTTCCATCACCGGCCTCCCACATGCTCGTGGCCCTTCCCTCCGTGCTCGGTCCCCACATGACTCCTTCCTGCCAGGCACCGCACCCCCTGCCCCTGTCACCACTGCTGCGGTGAGTGCGGAGTCTGTGGACATCCTGAGGCAGTTGCAGGTTGGTCAGACTGCGATGCTAAATGTCCTCCATGCCCACACCCAGGTGCTGACCCAGATGGAGGCATACATGGAGGGCATGTCGGCTGCGCAGTCTGACCAACGGCAGTTGCTGAGGTCCATAGACTCCACACTGACTGCAGCACTGGATCTCCTGCAGCGCTGCGTAACACCCCCTACCCCTGCCCCATCCACAATTCCCACTCCCGTGCCTGTCCCACGCACATCCAGACGTCAGCGTGCACGCACCCCAACAGACACAGGCACCACACCACCAGGGAAGTCGAAGCGCACACCTCCTGTCACGCACACACAGGGTGAGGAAGGCACACCCACTGGGTCGGGGGGGAAACGTAGAACACGCAGCCACAGTGGGAGTCCGCATTCCACACAACCCACTCCCTCCAAATCCACTCCCCTTAGCTCTCCTGGCCAACAGTCAGTGACAGCATCATCCACTGCGAGTGTGCCCCCCAGCCCCAGGATGACACCACCCCGCAAGCGGTGGAGGCGGGACCCGGCCAGGGGAGTTGAGTCCCCCACCCTGTCCACACCCTCCCCCAGTGGCGCTGCGACCCATCCCTTTGCCCCCCCCCCCTCCTTGGGGCCTGTGGTTGGATTGGGTGCGGGGGAGTCGCTGGGGGAACTTGCCGACGTGTGCAGCGCCATTCTGTCCTCCACCTTTGGCGCTGGCACCCCCCCTGTGGCAGAATCATCCCTCCCTGCACCCACAACACCTACCCTTTCCCCTCCTGTCCCTGCGGTGCCTGTTTCCACCCTCCCCCCTGATGCCCCCTCTTCTGTGGATGAAATGGACTTGTGAACTGTGCAGGCAAGCTAGGGGACACACGTCCCGATGTGTACCCCCCCCCCGGACTTTGCTGCTGGGCTGGCCCATGGCCCTTGTACATAGTGGACATTTTCTCAGATATATTTTCCTGCTGAATAAAGCCTTTTCTTTTGGTTTTGCACACTGATGCTTTCCTGGACTTGCTGTTGGTGCTGGTGCTCCCTGCGTTGGGGTGGTGATAATGTGTTAGGGGTCTGTGAAATGTTGGAGTGTGCTGCTCATGGGGTGTACCCTGCCATCTGCGTGCCATCACAAAGGTCTCTGCCAATGGTATTTGGTCATGTTTGCTCTCACTGTATGGTGACATTGTCCCAAGGTGTGTTCCATCCTCTGTGGAGCAGGCCATTTTCCCTGCAGGGTGTCTCCCAAATGCTGTGCTGTGCTGTGTCTACATTTCCTGGATGTGTGAGGGTTGCCGTTCAATATAGCCATGCTGGCTCAGCGATGGCTCCGCCTGCATCTGGGGTATCACCCTTGTAGGTCACTGAACTTGTTGATGGGGTATATTGTCCTATGTCTGGGCACTGCTGGGAGTGATAGGTACACACCCCTCCTGTGTCTGGGCACTGCTGGGAGTGATAGGCACACACCCCTCCTGTCTCAGGGCACTGCTGGGAGTGATAGGCACCCACCCCTCCTGTGTCTGGGCACTGCTGGGAGGACTCTGCACCCACCCCTCCTGTGTCTGGGCACTGCTGGGAGTGATAGGCACACACCCCTCCTGTCTCAGGGCACTGCTGGGAGTGATAGGCACCCACCCCTCCTGTGTCTGGGCACTGCTGGGAGGACTCTGCACCCACCCCTCCTGTGTCTGGGCACTGCTGGGAGTGATAGGCACACACCCCTCCTGTCTCAGGGCACTGCTGGGAGTGATAGGCACCCACCCCTCCTGTGTCTGGGCACTGCTGGGAGGACTCTGCACCCACCCCTCCTGTGTCTGGGCACTGCTGGGAGGACTCTGCACCCACCCCTCCTGTGTCTGGGCACTGCTGGGAGGACCCTGCACCCACCCCTCCTGTGTCTGGGCACTGCTGGGAGGACCCTGCACCCACCCCTCCTGTGTCTGGGCACTGCTGGGGGTGTTTGGCACACCCCATTCTTATTGCAGGTTCGGTGCGTACATACACGGGTGGCGCTTGGGTGCGTACATACACGGGTGAGGTTTCGGTGCGTACATACACGGGTGGCGCTTGGGTGCGTACATACACGGGTGAGGTTTCGGTGCGTACATACACGGGTGGCGCTTGGGTGCGTACATACACGGGTGGGGGTTCGGGGCGTACATACACGGGTGGGGGTTCGGGGCGTACATACCAGGGTGGGGTGGGGGTTCGGTGCGTACATACACGGCTGGGGGTTTGGTGCGTACATACACGGGTGGCGCTTGGGTGCGTACATACACGGGTGGGGGTTCGGGGCGTACATACACGGGTGGGGGTTCGGGGCGTACATACCAGGGTGGGGTGGGGGTTCGGTGCGTACATACACGGCTGGGGGTTTGGTGCGTACATACACGGGTGGGGGTTCGGTGCGTACATACACGGGTGGCCGGGTGGCGCTTGGGTGCGTACATACACGGGTGGGGGTTTGGTGCGTACATACACGGCTGGGGGTTTGGTGCGTACATACACGGGTGGCGCTTGGGTGCGTACATACACGGGTGGGGGTTCGGGGCGTACATACCAGGGTGGGGTGGGGGTTCGGTGCGTACATACACGGCTGGGGGTTTGGTGCGTACATACACAGGTGGGGGTTCGGTGCGTACATGCACGGGTGGGGGTTCGGGGCGTACATACACGGGTGGGGGTTCGGGGTGTATATACACGGGTGGGGGTTCGGGGCGTACATACACGGGTGGGGGTTCGGGGCGTACATACACGGGTGGGGGTTCGGGGCGTACATACACGGGTGGGGGTTCGGTGCGTACATACACGGGTGGGGGTTCGAGGCGTACATACACGGGTGGGGGTTCGGGGCGTATATACACGGGTGGCGCTTGGGTGCGTACATACACGGGTGGGGGTTTGGTGCGTACATACACGGGTGGGGGTTCGGTGCGTACATACACGGGTGGGGGTTCGAGGCGTACATACACGGGTGGGGGTTCGGGGCGTATATACACGGGTGGCGCTTGGGTGCGTACATACACGGGTGGGGGTTTGGTGCGTACATACACGGGTGGGGGTTCGGTGCGTACATACACGGGTGAGGTTTCGGTGCGTACATACACGGGTGGGGGTTCGGGGCGTATATACACGGGTGGCGCTTGGGTGCGTACATACACGGGTGGGGGTTCGGGGCGTACATACCAGGGTGGGGTGGGGGTTCGGTGCGTACATACACGGGTGGGGGTTCGGTGCGTACATACACGGGTGGGGGTTCGGGGCGTACATACACGGGTGAGGTTTCGGTGCGTACATACACGGGTGGCGCTTGGGTGCGTACATACACGGGTGGGGGTTTGGGGCGTACATACACGGGTGGGGGTTCGGGGCGTACATACCAGGGTGGGGTGGGGGTTCGGTGCGTACATACACGGCTGGGGGTTCGGGGCGTACATACACGGGTGGGGGTTCGGGGCGTACATACACGGGTGGGGGTTCGGGGCGTATATACACGGGTGGTGCTTGGGTGCGTACATACACGGGTGGGGGTTCGGGGCGTACATGCACGGGTGGGGGTACGGGCCGTACTTCCACGGGTGGGGGTACGGTCCGTACATACCCCTGCCCACGCTCTGCGTGCCTGGGTACGGGCCGTACCCATGCCTTTGGTGGGTGGGTACGGTGCGTCCCCCCATTGTTGCGGTGCCGTGGGGTCCGCACCGTACACAGGCCTTGGGGGCGTGGCTACGGGTCGTACCACGCGTACCCCTACATTACCCCAGCAATGCTGGTACGAGCTGTACCAAGGCCTTTCTGACGTGGGTACGGGCCATACCGCCATTGTTGGAGTGACGTAGGGGGACGCGTGGTACGTTCCGTACCCACGCTCTTGCGGCCTGGGTAGGGTACGTACCGGTTCGCGTGACCATCCACTTCCGTTGTGGCGGACGCTTGCGTTGCTGGCCTCGCCCCCACACCCTGGCAGTGTCCAGGCCCTGATGGTCAGGTATGTCCAGGCCATGTGTGATTTGGTACCATGTGTTGGTGTTGTGTGTCCTGCCCCTGCCCCCCCCTTTGCCCCTGGTTGTTGTGCTGACCTTCTGCGGCGTCTGCGTCGGTTCCTGTACGCCAGGTGGACTGCTAGGAGGGCAGGGATGGCACGTAGGTTCGGGTCCATGTCTGTTCGTCGCGTCCAGCTGCTCCTTGCGTGTGTCGTCCTGATTTCCCGGCAGTTTTTGGCAGCCGGTAAATATTTACCGTGCGGTATGACGTCGGTTCGAATCGTACTTCCTGGTTCGTGAAACGTAGGCTGGATGCGTACCGACGTCACGTCGGCGCCTTTCAGGATCGGAATTGTGTTTAGTTTCTGTTCGGTCGGTGTTTTGTTCGATTCGTATGGAAATGGTGTTTCCGTATGAATCGTACTTGCATTTTCGGATGGATTTCGCACCGGGTACGAGTTGGACGGAGAAAAGGCTCCGTCCGACGGTTCGTACCCGGTTTTTACCGGATCGGAATTGGCCCCAGAGGAGGCAAAGGCCTGGAATGTGATCATGAGCTGAGCAAGGGAAATTTGACATCTCTTAAAGTGCCATAAGAAGTGTATGTAAAATGTTTGGGACTGTAAATCTACACTATGGTGAGAATTACACCTCACTGGACCGATTTGGCCTAAATAGCTCGAAAATATAGTGTGGATGTTGCTTATAATTTCTAATACATTGTAAGAACTACAGGCCTTCAGTAAGCACTACAGACCTTCAGTGTGTTTGAATCTGTTTTTTCTGGTCCTACTGACGAAGGCCCATGTCAATCACAAATGTGTCAGTTTTGGCCTCCAGGGTCACTCTTGTGGACTCTACAGACTACAGAATTTTGTCCGGTTTGTCGCAAGTCACTCTTTGTAGATGCCCTTCAATTGTTTTGCTTGCAGCTTCTTCAGTAACCATACTTGTGTTCAATGTTGGGGAGGGCGGCTCCATGGTAGCAGGTGTGTCTTTTTGCAATCTACTGTGGGTCATGCCTTTAGAGATGTGCTGTGGCTCGATGTCCTGCTACCATGAGAGTAGCTTTCCAGTCTACTGAAGCGAGTATTAGCATCTGAGCTGCTAAGCAACTCCAAAGCCTTGCTAGAGTTTCCTGTTAAATAGTGGGACATTTCTTGCATGCAGCTATTGTGCCTGTGCGCCTCTGCCTTCATCTCCTTGATACCCTGTATAATGGTTTAAATATAGTGGCATCTTTTTTAGGTTTGGGGCACACCCTGTGTCTTCCCACTTCACTCCACCCCCCCACCCCTCAAGTACGATCAGCTGCCTCCCCTCCGCCTTACCTTCAGTCTCTGCCAGTGTCTTTTATTAATTTATTTAATCTGCTTCTTAGGTTTCGCCTGCACAGCGTTTGCGCTGTGCTGGTGAAAATCCAACGTATTTAATATAAATCTTAAAAGGGATTTAGATCCCACCCTTGCTCTTAATTGGTTAGTGTGCTTGCCATTTACTTTACCTTCATTTCTATTGGTTGTAGCATGCCATTTCCTATTGTTATTTGCATGTTATTTTCAATATCCCATGGCCCAAGTAGTTCTTTTCATCAGCATCGAACTTCTTTCCGAGCAAGCGTGTCAGCACCCCTTCTTGTCTCCCCCTCTCCGACCTCTTCCCCAGGCACAGCAGCTTGACCTCCCATGCCACTCCTCCCACAGATTCCTATTGTCTCTGCACAGGTAATGTTATTTGTATAGTGTGATTCCTATCAGAGTGCTTCACACAAGCACTACAGGTAAACAGCAACATGTTTGAGCACTGATATGTCACCTGGAACAGCTTACTGGGTTTGACAAAAACAAAGTAAAGCACTTTCTTTCTATATTCCTGCTCACGATGTTTTATCGTGAACAGATTTCCTGTGCTCCACCCCTGCAACCCCCTCCCTTGATTACTTCATTTAATCTTTCATCTGTCACAGCTCTCATGAGGTAACAGATGTGCAATGCCTCCCGTGGTCCACCTTCACCTAGGAAGCACTTTACAAGGGCCCCTGGTATCTGGAACTGAAATCTGCCTCTCTGCTAAGACAAAGTCACAGTAAAAATCCGCCACCACCCTCCAAGATTATAGGTGCTAAAGAAATATAGATGGGTGCCAAGCACAACTCTGGACTGACAGTGCCTTGAGCCTGTCCATTACTGCGGTACCTCCAGCTGTATTGAAGGCCTCACTCGAAGAAACGTGAAGCAGAGTGAAATGTTGGATAAAACTACCCCTTTCTTTTTTAAGTTTCAAAAAGTAAAGTTTATTGAGGTCTTAGTCAACAGAGAAGTAAAGAAAAAGAAAAGAAAACTAAGCATGTACAATAGAACATAAGTAAGTTCACAATATGAAAAGGAATAAATATATACATGAAGTTATGGATACATCATCAATGTAGATTTATGAGACAAGTCTAACAGCATTTTAAAGATATAACAACATAGTACAAATGACAATAATTCATCATATCAATACAAGAAAGTAGAATGTCAAGGAGGTTTTAGGACTTCTTCTGCATAAGTAGGACATGCGTGGGAAATGTTGGCATGACGATCTAGAAAGTTTGTGACTGGAGACCCTAACTGTGAACGCTTTCTAGCGAGAAACATAGGGTATACATATGTTGTGTCAAGTCTGTGATTGTGACAAACCGCATACCACCAAGCCTGGAAGGATAAATTAGATAAGGATTTCCAGTGTTTGGTAATTTGCTGAAAAGCGACTCCCAAAAGTAAGTCTAAAATTTGCATGTTCGTATGAGAGTGAGACCAATCTTCAGAAATGGAGCCTAAAAATATATTAGAAAGTGAAAGGGGAAAATTTGCATGTTCATATGAGAGTGAGACCAATCTTCAGAAAGGGAGCCTAAAAATATATTAGAAAGTGAAAGGGGTACTGAAGATTTAAAAATAGAGGTAATTTGCTTCCAGGCAGATGACCAAAATTTATGTACATGAGGATAAGTAAAAAGCATATGTTTTAAGTCTACTTTTATGGAGGAACATGACCAACAAGTATTAGGAAGGTCGGCACTTATCTTATGAAGAAGGGCCGGGGAAAGAAGTAGTCTATTGTAAATTTAAAAAAGTGTTTGCGTGGCGTTAGCTGCCCTTGAGGATTTGCGTATCTTATGCTATAATTTATTCCATAATGGGAGAGGAAAGGCGATATCTAAATCACGTTCCCAGTCAAGTTCCACTTTGGATTTGTTCCTGCGGGAATTGGGAGTACTTATACGAGCATAAATACATGAAGCCTTAGGAGAGGTACTAAGAAATTAACGAGAAATGTTGAGAGGAGAGTTAGGCGAAGTAGGAAGATAAGCAAATTGAGTGAGAGCGGTGCCTAATGTAGTAGACAATAAGTGATATTTATTGCTAAATTAGAGAGGAAGATCAAAAATAACTTTGGCATGGGAAAAAGGTAAAATTGTATCATTAAGTTGATTAACCCAAACAAGATCTCTTTGTCTCCAAGATTTCCAATATATGGGCTTACCATTAATCAAGACATGGCTAATATGCCAAATAGTGGATTGTAAGAAGGAGTCTTTATCAATGTGGTTACCCGGTAAAAGTGGGCCTAAAAGCTTGTTAGAATGTTGAAAAATGTGAGGTTTCCGTGTAACTGATAAGTATTCCTGAAAAGAGAAAGGGGTAAGGTAAGAGTGTTCAAGTGCAACCCAAAGAGGAAAATCGATTGAGAGGTAATGTTACCAATGAGACAATTGAAGCAAAATAAAAGGCTTTGTGATAAGTGGGAAAGTTTGGGAAATTAACACCACCTTCTAACTTAGGACGAATACGTTTTGAAAGTGACATACAAGCCCTCTTTTTATTCCAAAGAAGAGATGAGAGTAGGGAATAAATTTTTTTGAAATCCTTTTGAGGTATGGACAATGGGATATTGGAAATGGTAAAGAGAACTATTGGAGATAATATCATTTTTATAGTATCCAACCTACCCCACCAAGAATGATATAATGGGTGCCATCTACCTATCTATCAGGGAGGACATTTTCAAAGAACATAATCAAGATTAATGGAAATGGACGATTTGACTGAAGTGGAAAAGTACACAGCTAGGTATTTGATATGATGTGGGTTACATTTAAAATTAGCAGATTGAAAATCGCCTTTAAAGGTGAATTTAGTCAAGGGTAGAATCTCACATTTATAATTATTACGTTTATAGCCGGAAACCGCAGGAGAAAATGTGGAAGAGAAGATTGGGGTTGTGTGAGAAATAAAAGAATGTCATCCGCATATGCTGACAATTTGATATGAGTATCAGCAGAGATAAATCCCAAAATAGCTGGATTTTGGCAAATTTTTGATAGAAAGCGTTCTAAGGCTAAGTTGAATAAAAAGGGGGATAAGGAACAACCCTGTCGAACTCCCCTACCTAATGTGAAATAACGGGAGGTAAGACCATTTGCAAAGATTGCTGCTTTAGGCGAGGAGTATAAGAGAGAAATTAGGTTAGTTATTTGGGGTCTGCAGCCAAACCATTTAAGAGTTGAAAAAATAAAAGGCCAAGAAACTCTATCAAATGCCTTTTCTGCATCTAAAGCAATAGCAGCTAGAGGTTTGGAAATATGAGAAGATTTGGAAAGAATGTCAAAAAACAAACATGTGTTATCGGATAGGTAGCGACCTTTTACAAAACCCGATTGTTCTCTACCCAAGAGACTAGGAAGAAGTGATTCTAATCAAATGGCCAGAGATTTTGAAAATATTTTATAATCAATATTCAGTAATGAAATGGGCCTGTAATTTTTGCAGAAACGGGGGTCATTATCTTCTTTAGGAATGAGGCAAATCATGGCTTCCAAAAAAGAACTAGAGGAAGATCCAGCTTGTGAAAAGGATAGCAATAACCTATGCAATTTAGGGAGAAGTAATTGAGAGAAGTACTGGAAACATTCAACAGTAAAACCATCAGGACCTGGAGCTCTATCTTTTTTAGGTGTAAATAATGCATTACGTAATTCTTTTGGAGATATATCAGATTCCATTGAATCAAAATTCAAGGAGGTGTCAAAGGATTTATTAACGGAGGAAAGATAATCAGAAATGGAATTATCAGCAAGGGAGGGCATAGTAGTACATAGTATATAGTGATTCGTAAATGTTATATAATTCTTGCAGAATTTCAGAGTATTTATATTTAGGGAGATTCGATGTTAAATTTCTGCTTTTTGACTTTGAGATAGTTTGCCAATAATTTACCGGATTTATTCTGGCCACCATAAAATTTTGCTGTGGATTTCAGAAGGTACAATGAAGCATTATTAGTGGATTCTTTATTAAAATTTAAGTTTGGTAGCTATAAGTTCAGTTAAAGAGTCTTTTGACTTAGAGTTATAGTAACAGTGCTCTAATTTCTTTATCAATGAAAAAAGATCAGTGGCTTTCTTACGTACTTCATGACGTTTTTTAGATACAAAATTAATAACAAAATCACGAGTTGCAGCCTTAAAGGCATCCCAAATCGTGTGAAAAGGAAGATTATCCGAGTCATTAAAGCTGGAATATTCTTTAAAAAATGAGGTGAAGGAAGAGATAAATACAGGATCAAGTAACAAGGAATTATTGAATTGCCAACGCCTAGCGCCAGATGAAATATGAAGCATATCCAGTGAAATGGAAACCGAGCATGATCAGAAATCAGTATAGAACCAATCTCAACAGATAAGATGGATTGTGTGATGCTATCAAAAAGGTGAAAATGTGATCTATACGTGATTGCGTCTTGTGAACTGGTGAGAAGTAGGTGTATTACCTCATGGTAGGGTTGCATGAACGCCAGGCATCTGTTAAGTGTCTGTGTTGAAAGGTCTGTAAAAATAATTTATGGGCTTTGGAGGGAATGAAGGAAGTTATGGAATAAATCTGTAAACAACCATCGTCCTATATCAACATTCTCCTAAGAGATGAGTTTGACATGGAGGGATTTGTGACAAAGCGTAACAACACCATTGCGCTTACCATCCCCCGGGGAGAAGAAAACGTCACCCACCCAGTCTCTTTTCAGTTTCAGGGACTCAGATTCCGTAAAATGTGACTCTTGGATTAGTGCAATATCAGTGTTCAATTCAGATAGGTGTGTTAAAACACGTTGCCTTTTGATCGGCAAATGCAAACCTTGGACATTCCAAGTAACAATATTCAATGACATAAGTAAGTAAATGAAAAATTAATTTGAGTTAGACCAAACAAAAGTCTAATAAATATAAAGAAGACCACAACATCAAGTAAAAATGTAGTATGAAGAGAAGAGAAAGGAAAAGAGAGAAAATCCAAACGAGTGTAATAACCATTAGGAGAACAAGTTAAATTAGACCAGATGCAAAAGTGAACTCGAAAACAGATAAACCACAAGAATATGCAAAGGTATAAACATATGATAATACAAAAAAAGGGAACTATGTCAATAAAAAAGGAATTAGCTATGTAGCGAGCTGTTAGACTTAAACCAGACACAATACAAGATCGATGAATGAAGAGAAACATCAGAAATAAAATGCTAGTTATAGAATAGAGGAAAAGGCAAAAAGAGAGATAAAGATGGAGAAAAGAAGAAGAAAAAAAGGAAAAATATATAATTAAGTATGAAGTGGTAGATATTGAGAGAAAGAAGGTGACATAGAAGGGGAGACGTATATAATTTACCAAATAGGGAAAGGAGGGGTTAAGACTTGGAGGAGAAATAACAGTAGAAAAGAGGAAGCATAAAAACATAGAGAGAAGGACACATACCTACAAGTATCAAAAAAAGGAGGGAGGGGGTGAAACCACATGGAAGGACGGCACATCTAGATCTCACGGAGGGGGGCACAGGAATGACTGGATAATGAATGGTGCAAGACAACAAGGTGAACACGTAACGGGAATACCTATGGAAGAAAAAATACACAATTAGAACTATAAAATTGACAGTAAAGGATCCATAATATAATCAGAACAACAAGGGTCAACAACAGCATCAAACAAATTACTATAATCAGCCACAATGAGAGGTGGAAGCATTGGACGTGTCCATAGTATCAGCTTTCCAGAAATTGAGAAAACTTTTCAACTTGACAGGATCTTCATAAGTTGTTGTTTTGTTCTTATATGTGACCTTGAAAAGACAAGGATGAAAAAGGCCATATCAATTGTCCTGAAGAAATAGATATATCACTAGATATAGCAATGAGACTTCATACAAAGGGTAGTGATGAAGGAGATGAAAATCAAGTTAAACAGTGTGCGCAGCTTCAACACTTCAGTAGTTACCAACGTTGCGACCACAGTCATATGAAGAGAAAAAAGGCGATTCAAAAGGGAGCAAGCGGCACCATAACAACAGCAGCCTGAGTGGATAGAGCAAGACTCAGTTATAAAACGGTAGAAATTAGAAACTGAGATGTTGGAGGAAGCTCAAAAAAAGACTGGCAAGTGGGAAGTGTTCACCACTACCTCTGAGCATTGGAGATGCTGTATACGGGATACATACAAGATGAAAATGAGGGAGAAAAAATGTCAAGTTGAGCGGTGTGTCTTTACCACCACAGGAATGAGATACGTTGCGACCGCGCTCATGTGAAAAAAGCAACGGTCGTTTCAAAAGTAAATGTGCAGCGAGACAATAACAATGCCATAGCCAGTTAGTGCAATTATCATCCATAGGTGGATATATAGCAAAAAAGACAAACTGAAGGAGGTTGAAAGTATTAATGAGCGAATTATGCATATTGCTGCATTTTTAATGAGGCGGGTGAATGCAGAGCGCATACCGCAAAATGGCGGCCGCGTCTGAGGCGGCAGCAGGGATGCGAAAAATACCTCCAAAACTCAGTGCTAGCGTGCCTCCTGTACAACCATATGAATGTCAGGCATTCTAGGGCGTAGACATCGCACTTCAGACGAGTGTAGGGTCATCAGGCTCACACATAGCGGGCTATTCCTGTGCCGGTCTGGCGGAGCTCACAGAGTGTCCGCCATCTTCCTTGGGCGTCTAGCCACCCCCACCCCTTTCTTTTTAACTCATTGCTTTAGCTCTTACTCTTTGTGTGCCCCACACGTGGAATCCAATATTCAATAGTTTGTGTCACATTTAACCCGTTTGCTAGTTATTTTGGGAGTGGACCAACGTAAAATGTCCTGCTTGAAAATATGCTAGTGATTGTTTCAGGCATTTTTTATTTCTTTGAAACTGTCATCAAGCTACTAATGGGCAGTGAAGCACTACACAGATAATGTCATTAAGAAATCAGTAGAGGGCAGCTATTGCACAAATAACAGCACAATGTCCACTTTCAAAATACCAGATATGACACCTCCAAGAGCGCACCCCTACTTGAGCGTGGGACGGTTTGGCCACCCAATGTTCCGCTGCAGGCAGTCATGTGAAGATTGTGCTAGGCTCACTACTGGCATTTGTTGTGTACAGCGCGCATCTATGAAAGACTTGAGTGGCTGAGATGGAGTTAGTAGCATGTCAAGACGATATGCCTGTGGAGGTGAGTCAGGCTTCATGACATGCAAACGACCCTGTCCCAGCCCCTCAGGCCATTCATGGCAACTGGCTTGTCACCAAGGCCCCGCTTTACCCCTGGCATTTCCTGTTAAATAAATCAGCAAGGGAAGAGATGTGGTCTAGTTGTGGACTCAGAAGACCAGATTTATAATCCACTCGATCATATTGTGTGATCCTGGGCGAAGCATATTTTCTCCGAGATCCTTTATTTATTTATTGAATGTTATTTGTAAAGTGCCTTTCCAGGTGCTTCAGGGCACCAGGATGCAACCAGATATGAACATTAGATTAGTGTTTGAGCTAATAGGGCTACCTAAGGATTTAGCGCCCGGTTGAGAAGTAATGAATTTCTGTTGAGAGTGATAAATCCAAAGGAGGTCCCTCCACCTTATAAAACCTTTGGTGTATTAGTAAGATATAACTCTTTTATGTCAGTTGGAAGTGCTTAGAAAAACGATCCCTGATTATTATGAGCTATATGCATAACAGAACATTTAAATAGGGAATTCTTGCCTTGTTAAGTGAAACCTATACACATACTTGTAAACAGAGCTGGCTACCGATGGTGCAGGTCAGGTGTGGCAGACAGATTCCAAACGTGGCAGCAGAATTCTCCACAGGATGGGCATTCCGCAAGGTGAGAAGATGGAGAGGCGCCGCGACATGTGTCGGTTGCTTCACTAATCAATACTGCAACCTGTTTAGGTGATTTTAATTCAATCAAAAGCAAACTAAGATAACACATTTCTAAAAGTTTGCTGTGCTGCAAATTAACCACCAAAAATCACCCCGGGAAACGGGAAAAAGATTAAAGTCTTTAAAAAACGAAAACCGATGAATCAAAAAGGCAATCATTAATTGAAAATAAAAAATGAATGTGTGACATAAAAGAAATGATTCTTTAAAAAACTGATTCTTGGAAAACAGATCTAAAACTGAAACTAATTAATTCTAAATCCAACAGGTACACTTTTCTCAATTTGCATTTTTAGCTAATTCATATCTTCGTAGCTTTAGCTCCATTAGGAATTAACTGGCAATAAATGAAACATAGACTCTTTTTCACTTAACGGGCAGTTTACCATCTACTTATAAAAGTAAAAGCCTGCCTTATGATGAAATACAGAAATTACATAGTGCTTCTTGACGATTACATCTCATTTCATTTGATATATGACATCTGTGGCATGTGGTATTAATATGTTGCCTTCACCATGCACCTTCCAGATGCATCAATGCACTTAGGGTGCTCTATGCGTTTTTAGCACTCTTGTCTTGCAAAACCATAACACCGAACGAAGACGCAAAAGATGCAAATATGAAGTTCTTTTTTACCTCAAAGCAGGGTCGGAATGGGACCAAAAATAGGCACGGGCACCCCATAAAAAGTGGCCCACATTTGCGAATTGCCACCTTTTGTGAAACACTGCTTTTTATTTTTTGCCTGCATGCACTTCAGCTTAGATGCCACTTGTGAACGGATACTTACCTGCTCAGCTCACACTTAGCTATTTTAAAAGGCTCCTTATTTTTGGAGAACATCAAAGGTATCAGAGGAATCCTCAAATTAGTGATCCTAACGCAAAGCATCCCTTTGTAGAAAATGTTTTTTTTATTTTTTAAACACTGTATAGGATTAGTAGCCTTAAATGGATTTTATTTGAGGGGCTCCCACAGCCTCACTTTCACTGTGGGTGGACTGTGCTTTAAGTAAATAGATGAGACTGGACATAGTTCTCTCTGATACTGAATGTCCCACAGCATGGTATCTGCTTTGCAAGCTTCCAACAGTGACATACATGGACTGTTTTTTCCTGTTTAAGGCTTTGCCTGCACAGCACTTACGCTATGCTTATTAGGTTTCGCCAGCACAGCACTTGCGCTGTGCTTGTTAGATTTCACCTGCATAGGGCTGTGCTTGTGAAATCTATTGTATTTAATATAAAGTGCAAAAGGGGTTTCAGTAACTTATATTACACAACTGCTCACCAAGCTACAATTTACAACAAAAAACAGCTTAGTATTAATCACAGAGTCGAAACCTTTTTTTTGTTTTTGCTTCTGGTGCATTTGGGAATAGGAGCGTAAGTGGCAGGAGAGCCATGAAGAACCCTGGCTTCTCGGGTGAGTAATCTTTTTTCCCCCGGCAGCAGCCTTTTGCTTTCTTTTGGTCACGGTGACACTCTACAAGTCAGTCTCCACTCGGGGCCCTTCCCTCCTCAGCTGGAGGCTGTCACCCAATTCTGCTTTGTCATAGGCCCTGTGTGAAACCCTGTCAGTTGGCAGGCCCAGACACTCACTTTGGTCTGCACCTCCGAGCTGCTCCTCCTCTCCCAGATCAGTTCCGCCTTGCCTCACACTCTATGCTGCTGTTTCTGGTGTCGTTCATTAGCCCTCTGCACAGTTTCTTTCTGTTTTTTGGGAGGGTGACATAAACAAATCTGTGTTCAGCAGGCGGCCTAATTAATACGCTGTTCCATCGTGCCACCATCTTGTTTTTGTGAAGTTTCTCCGCTCCGGCAGGGTTCCTACCACTTATCTGACAAAAACTAACTGGAAACTTGCTGCCCAGGCCTCTGATCAATCTCCAGGCTAGCCATTGACTTGTTTAGATAATTAAAAAGCAGAGCCAGGCTTCCTACTCCATGTGCTCTTGGACACGCCCCACAAATGTTGGTGTTTTACTATACAAAAAACAGTGTAATGTCAATATGTAAACAGCCAGTTGCACATCACGTGTTGGCTAATGTATGGATCGTCAGTGAAATCCAATTGTGCCTGTATTTAAATGGATTCTGCTTTTCTGGGAAGCTCTAAAATGACATCTTTGGCCAAGATGGTGGCTCATCACCTTTCTGCTCACACTGCACGAGTGTAACTGGCAAAACTTGCTGGCATCATGTGTTCTGGCCAAACATCAGTTTTCATGAGGAGATAACGACAGAATGACCTCATGTCTTGCCACCCTCCTACAGAATCCTTGAAGCCCCAACCTAATATTTAAATGAACAACGATATCTGGTGTCAATACCTGCGAACATATTTCCAAGCCCCTATCGCCACCACAACATCACTTTTAATGACGTTGTGGTGCCGATACAGGCTTCGCTTTATTTACAAGGTGGCGTTAAGCCAAGTGGCTTAATTCAGCATTGTAAATAAGGCACCCTTTCACGCTGTACCTAGTGTGAAAAGGGAAGGCAATGGGTGTTGCTGTGGGTGTTCCACCGCAACACCCTTGATTTTGACACTGCCCCATATTTACCAGGGTGGCGTAAATATGGGGCAGAGCCGAGCTCCTCTGTTCACATTCCGCTCGGCTCCTTCCTTTCATGGACACAAGCCCCCCACCACGAAAGTAAATGGTACCGCTCTGCGTGCCTGGAGACAGCAACACCCGTCTCCAGAATGGAACAAAGCTTCAGAGGGGCGGCACTGCGGCGGGCTATCGAGTAAATCTCTCATAGGGACCAAAATGGCTACTGAGAGAGGAATATGGCTCATTCGAGCAGCAAAACCTCTTCCCCTGTTGACGTATTTTAAAGCTACAAGCACACAATAACAAGCAGGCAGTGGGATAAGGGAGGGGGTAGGGGAGAGAGGCAATGCAGGCTGTTAAATGGTGAGCACTTTTCGCGGGCGCTTTGATGCTTGCAGTGGCCGCGCGGCTCACTGAGAACATCAAAGCGCCCGCGAAATGTACCCGCAGGCTGCCAAATCATGCAAGCACTCATCACTAGCATGCTGGACTACAGTAACAATCTCTACACCAGAATCTCCAAACAACTCCCACACAGGCTCCAGGCCATCCAGAACACTGTTGCAAGGCTCATACTCGACCTCTCATGCCACACACACATCACACCGCAGCTCAGAAAGCCTCACTGGCCCCCCAATTATAAGCGCTGCCAATTCAAACTTCTTACACACACATACAAATCCTTACACAACACAGAACCAGAATACCTGAAAAGCCACATACACTTTCACCAACCCCCAGACACCTATGCTCTGCCTCACTCTCACTGCCAACACACTCACCGCATCTGCAGAAGCAAAACTGGAGGTCACTCATTCTCTTAAATCACACTCAAGACTTGCATCGACCTCCCTCAGCACATCCAAGCCTCCTCCTAACTTCTTGAGCTCCACAAGTAGCTGAATACCAGGCTCTTCATATAAGCACCTTACCACTACACACCGGCCAAAATGCCTGGATACCCTCTTGTGTAATTAGTGCGCTATACAAATCAACATAGCATAATATATCAATGATTTAAAATAAAATATAAGTGTTTTCAAAATATTTAAAAACAAATCTTTCTGCAAACATTACATATCATTCATTGTTGCAAATACAACAATAACATTTGTCCTCTATAACCTACTCAGTGTTTTTTTTGTTATAGTCTATTAGCATGAGTACTTTAAGATCGAAAACATAGAGAAGAATGGAGAGTGGATTTAGAGTGCCAACAATATAATTTAGACTTTAATCTTTATGATCCCCATATATAATTTGAGGTACAATACTGAACCCTTTAAATCGTACCTTTTTTATGCGGTGGAGGAAAGCAGTGAATCTAAAATCAGACACCCTTCCTTGTTAAAACTCAAGTCTAACACGAAGATGTGGGGCCAGATCACAAAACATTGTTAATGGATTGAATACATGTCCTTGGTGGCAAGTTAAGGCTGTGTTTGGTGAAAGCACATTTTGACACCGTTTTGTGAAAGCTGGACGCTTGAGCTGATAATATGAAATAGGAATATTTGTGTATATTTGTTGTGCAGCACTTTGGTATAGTGAAGTACTACGTTTTTTTTCTTCTTCATCATTGAAATGCAAAACTGTTTGTTATACGTGCCTGTGTTGCCTTCTGTTTTGACTGTTTTGTTGTGTATCCTGTTACGTTTTAATTGTGTTGATATGTTGTTTTGTGTATGTTACTGTATTGTTTTCTATTGTTTAATTTAGGTATGCCATCAAATGCTGCTGTATACCAACCAAACGCAGCACACTCCTTGAAAGTTCATGTGACAAGCACCTATATACCACTGGTCAAGTTCATAAAATATCTCCTGATCTTCAACTATTGAAGATTGCAGTTAGAGTTGAACTGTGGTAGAGAATGCTGCTTAAAATATAACATATAATGCTTATATTAAATTATGAGGAATGTGGTGTTGGGAAAATCCAAATAACTGATGAGATCTCTATTGCATTGTATTCAGGCATGCCTAGGAAGGTGTGAATTCACTGCTTTGGAATGTAACTTATACTGAACTGGCCGATCAAACAAAAAGTTTACTTCTTAAAAGCAGAACTATCATAAACGGCTCTCCACCTCCTTGGGGGCAGGGGCACATTGAGTGCATGAGAGAAAGAAAGAGACAGAGTGCATGTGAGAGAGAGAGAGAGAGAAGGCAAGAGTGAGAGAGAGAGATAGAGAGAGACAACTATAGAGAGAGGGGGGAGAGAGAGAGAGACCCGAAGGCTGGTTTAAAAGTTTTTTGTCAGTTAGTTGCCAATTCGCTCATGGCCAAATGAAAATCACACGTACATCAAGCAATAATGATGCACAGATTTTTTTCCCAAAAAAGCATTTACATTTATAGCCAAAAGTATTTTTGTTTTTTTTTACGGGGAAAAACTTCCTCATGTGAGAGTATAATCCACAGAGTTGGAGGAATATATTACATCAACACTAGCTTCTCATATAAATAGTACATTTTTAATACATCATTACATTTTATAAATATCTCAGTGTTTTTGAATTTGCTTGACACACAAAGTTACCTACATGAAGGGCTATATTTGACTGTGACATAGAAAGAAAATAAGGACTGCTGAAGGGGCCCAGTATGTTTCTGAGAACATGTACAGACTCACAATCATACATTTCAACCAATTTTACAAATTTTGATGATCAAACTGCTTGGCTAGGCCATGCAGTCATCGGGTGATGACCTACAGTGATTTACACGTCACAATTTCTCTGGTGGCATATTTATCTCAGGGATTAGGTTAAACGTCTATCAATGACTTATTGGGTGAGATCATTCTGAGAAATTAAGATACCAAAACAGAGGTCACATATATGCCCAGCCAGGCAATGATATGTGTCCTGTGAAATCTTTGAAATTGTATATTTCCAATTTGCCCAGAGATTGCTTGTGCTTCTATGTTCAACCAATGAAACTTACTGTGGAAGATGCTGCAAGTGCCTCTGTTTGGTATTTCAAGAAGCCTGGGAAAAACACAATTGGAGGACTAATGAAAGAAATCAGCAGAAAAGCAGGATTAAGTCGCATTTACACAAACCATTGTCTGCGCACTAAAGCTATGCAATTGCTTGCAGATAATGGCCTTGAAGCTCGACAGATTATGGCAGTCGCTGGCCACAAAAGCGAAACCAGTGTACAGAGTTACTGGAAAGCTTCATCTGTAGATCGAAATATATGGTCCACTGTACTAACAAATTCAGGTGACAATACCAAGAAAAAAATATCTAACAAATACATAAATGGGCCAGAAACTTGGGTAGAAATAGAAAACAATCCTTCTTTGGAGATACCAGGGAGCAGAGCAGATCACAATAAGAGAAAAAATATTACCGATGTTTTCTCACACTGTCACGTCACATTTAATGGCAATGTACACTTTTTAATTAAAATGAAAGCTTATAAATGAAAACTTACTGTAACAAATTATTTCTGATGGTTTTCATGCTTTGCAAAGTTCCTTCTTTCCCAAAAGTATTAGTGTGCATGTTTAACTCCTAAATTTGTAACTTGTTATTCCATGATTTAGTACAGTAATTGTAGCACAAGGTGATGTTAATGGTGTAATAAATAATATTTTTTTCACAAACTTAGCTGTCTGTTGTTTTTTATTCTCCCTATCTGTATACAGTTTCATACCACTGTACAAAGGCAAACCTCTTATGGTGATGCAGCCAACTACTTTTAAAACGGGGATATTTGGATAAAACAAACCAAGTCCTGTTTATCACGTGAGAATTAATGTTTATAACACTCGAGGGCGGCACATGTGGCAGAAACTGTGTAACCAGAACTTTACATAACCTAGAGCAGCTGTGACAGCGACACGCTAAAGATGCAGAGGAAAAAAGAAAGACCCACACCACGCAGTCCACAGTTCATGCACAATATAATCCTATATTAAGATACATGCTCTGGCTTGATTGGAACAGATAGATGGAGTAATTGCTTCAGTAAATGCAGGGCCATAATCTTACTTGATAAAGCCAATAGATATGAGGGTGTGTTGCAGATGAAGCAGCTGAGTAGCCAAAGAGAGCACTTTCGCATTTCAAACATCTCACAACAATGGCTTCCACTGCACTCTTCTAAGGGGAAACAAGATGCAGAGGAAAAAATAAAGACCCAGACCACGCAGTCTACAGTTCATGCACAATATCATCCTAGTTGTCATAAAATGAAAGGACAGCAAGGCAAAGCTTACCTCTCGAGCAGGTGTACCGCGGCTGTAGAGGAAGGAGAGATTCAGCTGTTCTGTTGAGGGATGAGGGAGCTGCTCTCCGGTCCAGGCCCCCCTCGCAAGAGAGCAAATATATTAAACCTGACAAATAAACTGCACAGGTTCTACTCCAGAGAGCAAGCTGTGGGAATAGCCATCCAGTCATAATATAATCTGTAATTTCAATACATTTCAGTCGACTATAGATTCCCAGGCTTCAGCCTCATTTAATGTAATTGCTACGACCATCTGCCCTAAACCTTAGTCCCGACCACTTTCAGTGTGTCTGCTTCCACTAAATATTTCTCAGCAGAGTAAGGGGCAGATTTACTACTTCTGGCGCATCTCTGCTAATCAGCAGGGATGCGCCAGAAGAGTTGCGACGCATCTGCCCACCCGTGCGCCACCACTGATGCGCTGCATTTACAATGCGGCGCACCGTGGCGCACAGATGGGCAGATGCGTGTCGCATCCCCCCCTGCGGAAAGGTGACACATTGCTGGAGTTGCGTCGCCAGCGCGACACAGCTCCAGCAAGGCTCGGGGTGCCCCTATCCCTAACATGCTGCGTCAATCCTTACGCCTGCTTCAAGCAGGCGCAGGGTTTTGACGCAGCATGGCCGGAAAAGTGACTGAGTGAAATCTTGTAGATTTCACTCAGCCACTTTTCGGAGGCGTTCCTGCTGCGGAACGCCCCCCCTGTGTAGGAACGCCCACATGTGGCGCAGGGCTTTACAACGTGACGCATCTCCCTAGATGCGTCACGTTGTAAATAGCCCGCAGCATGGTGCTGGCTTTGCGCCGCCGCTTCGTCACAAAAGTGACGCAACGGCGGCTCAAATCTGGCGTAAGGGGCTTGTAAATTTGCCCTAAAGAGTTTAATTGTGCAAAAGTCTGAAAAGTATGAGTTTTCTTGTTTTGAAATAAATCGCCTTGTGTAGCCCCCTTGGATTTGCTCCATCTAGTCATATCCATCAACGCCATTGTTTCAATCAACCGACAATAGCAACACATTGGCAGGCCTGGCACTAAGATTGACTATATTTCCATCTATGACTGCAGACATGTGATGATATATTCGAATGCTTAATGTTGATTTCTCAAATTGCAAGAGAGCAGGGAGAGAATGAGAGGCAAGGAAACCCAGCGGCCTCAGCAGTGCCCCTGAGCACCAATCACAACTTCTCCTGCGACTAGCTCAGGGGAAAACGGTTCGTATTTACCTGCCATGTGCCAAGCATCATCTCAGTCTGCTAATATCACCTTCCCTTCTGCAGCTCAAGTGTACTGCACTTCACGAATGGGAAAGCCCCTCCTGTCTAAAACGTGTGTAAAACTGGTGCGCTTTCTAGCTTCTGGAGTAGAACAACATGGGGTGGACTCTTCCTTATTTACAAAATGTCCTCTTCATACCAGGCGCATGCGCAGAAAAAACACCAATTCACGTAACTGAAAACGGAAAACATCTTTCCTTTGACTGGCATTCTTGACTTTGATTTTATGAATGCCCTGTCATCATCATCCTAATTAAATGTGTCCTTCAGGCAGTGGAGTCGGAGTGCGGTATTTAACATCGTCCAGCAGAAACAAAGGTAGGTTTATTTATTTTCCTGCACGGCCGCACCAAGTGCAGACCGAGCTGCAACTGTATTGTTTATTTTATGTGAAAGGTATTGTCTACCACGGGCCAATGCTCTAATAGCCTTACAGCCCGCCGTAGTGGGCTATACCGGCTATTAAAGGCTCGCTACCTTGTTAAAGTCCCTCGCCTTCGGCTCGGGCCTTTAACGTGGTAGCAGGCCTTTAATAGCCGGTATAGCCCGCTACAGCCGGCTATAATGCTATAGTATACTACATACCTCACACCTATGCTTTCTTTCTGAACATGTCCTGGAAAATTTCTTTCATTTCATTTGCTTGAAGCCATATTGGTGTTATCTTTCTCTGACAACCACTAAGTTGAGAAGGAATAGTGCAAAGTCAATGTTTTTAAATGGAAGACCATTGCCTACGTTGATGTACTCGAATTCTGTAAATACATCATCAAGTGCTTGGATTATATTCAGCTACGCTGTTGATGCTAGATGGGGGGCTGGCAAAAACTTGAAGTATTCATCTATCATAACCTGAGTGTTTTTTTTTTAATTCATAGGTCCAAGAAAGTCATCATTGGGTTCAAAAGGCATGTTAATGTGATATGGAATTACTAGTTCACCAGAGCTCTGCTGCATGGAACAATTTTTAACATCCATTGTATCTGATGACATTAACCACAGTATCTTTCTTATTTCCTTCTTCATGGGCACAATCCTTTGGCCTCTCATTAGCGCTTTCAGTTATCAATCAGTGCGGTTTTTCCAGGACCAGAATCTGGGTCCATAGAGAATGGCTTAATTACTGGTTTCAGACTATTCCTTCTGTAATTAGTCTCAGCTCCTACTCATTGATTGACTTTAGATATTTCCTAACCTCTTTTTTTGTGTTCACTGCTGTCTCATGGCCCAAGGAATAGTGAATCGCCTACCATGATAGCTAGATTAGGTATTGAGCTAGGTCTCTTGTGTCTCCTCTCTCTATGTAATCAGTGACTGCTATTCTGCTGGTAAATACCAAGACGATACGGTGACATAGCTGTATGGTACCCTCTTACAGTGGAACCAAAGTCAATGACATAGCGAAGGGGAAATAATGAAAATGGCTAAAAAGAAAATAAGCAAAATAGCTAAATAACAAGAGACCTCAAAAGAAGAAATAAGAAAGAAAGGGAAACAGAAAAGGAGAAAGGAAAGTAATAAGTAAAGAATATTGAAACAGTAGACAGATGGGAAGTAGGAAGGAAAGGAAGCAAAAGATACAGGAGAGGAAGACCTAATGGAGAGAAGGAAAGACAGAGGAAGAAAAGAGAAAGAAACACAACAAGGGAAACGGAAGAATAGTATAGAAAACTGAAAGAATACCAGGAAGAAGGAAGGATGGAAATTTGGAAGGGAGGGAAGAAATTGAAATGAAGGACAGTCAGATCGGAAGAAAGAAAAAAGGAAAGAAAAAAGAATAAAATGAGGAAGGGAAGGAAGGCTAACAGGAAAGTGCTATAACCTGTGTTTGATATAATGCATTCACCCCCTAATTGCCAAGATACCTACTGCTCAGCCTCTCTGTGTGATGTCATAGCATGTTTTTGTCTGCCTGAGGGATCAGTTGGAGAGAGCGGGCTGAGCAGCAGGAGGCTGCTCCTGGTGGGGAATTGATATGGCATTTAGATGACATCTGTAACCTGTAACAGAGACTATTATCTTCTAATAAACTTCATCATGAACCTACATGACCTATCTACTTAGGAACTTTGTTTGATGGTAACAGAAAGGTAGGCAGAAGGAAGCCAGGAAGGGAAGTACGCAATGGTAGAGTAAAAGGAGGAAGAAAAGGAAGCAATGAAAGAAGGGGAACCAGTGGAAAAAAGAAAAGCTGATGGAAAGAATTGAAAAGGGAATGGAAGAAGGAAATGCAGATGGAAAGAAAAGAAGACATGTGGAAAGGAGGAAAGAAGGGCAGAGTAAGAGATGGAAAATTAGATGAAAAGGAGGAAATAATGAACAGAAGGGACGAAAATATGTACGGAAAGATGGAAAGAGAGAATAACAAATAAGAGGTGGGAAGAGAACGACTGGTAAAAAGAGAAAATGAGTAGGTGTGGGGGAAATTTTAATTATGCTAGACTTATTTAAGTAATTACATATAACTCTTGTGATGGGAAATTACAGTAGTTAAAAGATTTTGCTTGAGTAATTGAGAGCAATTTTGTGCAAAATTCTTACTGCAGGAGCACAGAAACACTGAACTAAGAGAGATTGAGCGGCTGCTGGCAACTGCTGTTCTTGTCCGGTATGATTTAGTGTTACTTCCTTATCGCAAATGCTTCTCCAGGCTTATCTTGAACGTGTGGGGGCATAATAGTGCAACATGCTGGATTATGCTTCCCATGTAATTATGCATAATTATGAGTAATTTTGCCGTAATTGTGAGGAAATTTCCGGTGATTACGTGTAATCACGCTAGAAAGAATTATGATATTTATGCCCACCCCTAGAAATAAGGACAAAGAGGTGGAAAGAGAGAAAGTAATCCAAGTCTAACAAATGGAGAAGGAGAAATGGGAAGAATAAAAAGTAGAAAAATACAAAAAGAAAAGAAAATAGAAACAAAGGGGCCGAATCCAATTCAGAACCTATGTTTCAGACAGAATCAGATACATTTCCAACCGACCGATTACGATGCAAGGAAACCATTTGAGCTGACCGATTCAGTTATGATCGGCATTTGGACAGCCCAAGTCGTTCGGAGACGAATCATACAGCTCTATGAACACGGTTTCCAACTGAACGATTACGATGGCTGATTCTGACAGCCGTTCCGAATCAGTTTGCCTGACACAAAACAGCTGTCAGAATCTGACTTTGGGGGCCTGTAGCAGGCCTCCCTTCACCCATAGGCCTCCGGTTGGGGCCATTGGGGGTACCCAAGGGACCCCTTTTTCCAACCATGCACAGTGTGGCAGACACCATGAGGTGCCCACCACAGGGTACAAAGTTTACCCCAACCACCCCTTTTTTCAATGGGAGCCTGTGTTCTTGTTCGGAAGACAGGCTCCCATTGAAGTCAATGCGAGACCGACCGCAAAATGTTCAGAAGCATCGTAATTGGTTGGTCGGACTCGCAGAACCTGTCTCCGTTGGAAACCATTCCGAAACGGAATCAGTTGGAAGAGTTTCCGACCGACATCGTAATCGGCCCCAAAGATGTAAAAAAGATGTAAGGAAGGAAAGAAAGAGGGTCATGTCTAAATAGACAAAGAGTAAAAAAAAAGGAAACAAGCAAGAAAGTGGGGGATAAATAAAGTCAGAGGGAAATCATGAAATTAGGTAAAAAGAATGGTTAGGAAAGTAAAGTTGAAAATAAATAAACATGGATAATGAAAGCAAGAACAAAGAACTAGTAAGAGAGAAAGTGAGCAAGACAACAAAGATAGAATGAACGAACAAAAGAAAAACGTAATAAACAGTAATACAGCATTGTGAAAAGAGGAAAATGAAAGAAAGATTCAGATGGAAAGAAGAGAAAAATAATATATAAGACAAAGATAAATAAGAGAGACAAAAATTAAAGAAAATGAAAGGGAAAAAGTTAGAAAACAGAAGACAATTTTTGAAAAGTGGAAGGAGAGGAAATGTAAAATAAACAATAGGCTGGAGAGAGTGTGGCCTAATGGCTAGAACGGTCGGCCTCAAAGCTGGGGAACTGGGTTCGAGTCTCAGCAGGGATGCTCAACGTCCTGTGATTGTGGGCAAATCACTTAATCTACCTGTGCCTAACAAAATTAATGTGTCTTTCTGTAACGCAACTGGTGCTCATGTAAAGTGTTCTGATACCTTCAGGTTGAGTTTGCGATATACAAAACTCACCCACAAAAAAAAAGATACGGCTAAATGAAAATGAAGATGTAAAGAAAAATATGCAAAGAGGAGAAAAAAATAGAGGAAGAAATTAGATAGGGTTTTAAGCAAGACAAGTGCCAGAAAAGGCCATTAAGAAAGAAAGATGAGTGTGAAATTCAGTTGCTGAAGTGACACTTGTAGAGATTACGGTGAGCAATATAAAAATTATTTCCAAGGTGTCCCCCATGGCATGTTATAAGCATTATTTGCATTTTGATGTAGGATACTGTGGGTATTCAAGACATTATGGCTCCACTCCTTGGATTGTTGCTCTTCATCTAGGCATTATGAAGACTCCAAGCATTATGGTGGCTCTGCTTGGCATATAGTGTGTTGATTCTATAAATTATGAGACACGGGCATAAATGTACCCTTCATGAATATTGTAAGCATGCTAGACTTTATGGAGGCTTGACATTTGATAGCAGGTCTCTGTACATTTTGTATTGTTGCTATTCAAGGCATTGTCTTGACCCTGGCATTGCCTTGATTTTGAGCATTATGGTGACCATGGAATACAATGGCTCTCATTGGCCCTCTCTGGCGTTATGGGGATCAGGGCATCAAGTGTCTACGTTGCGCATGTTTTTAGCATCCATACCATTATTGTTACTGTTAGACCTGCCACCATTGGTGTGGGTCTCCCTTCCATTTTTTGCTGTTGCCTCCTGTGTTTTTGATGTGTGTTGGACTCTGTTTTGCTGGTCTAGATGCTTTGGGCACTTTGCCACTGCTGTTCAGTGCCTAAGTGCAAGTGCTCCCTTTGTAACTTGTTGTTATGGATTAGTGATTCCATGATTGGCATATTTGATTTATTTATCAGACCCTAGTATAGTGCACTCTATGTGCCCAGGACCTGAAACCAAATGCTGCTAGTGGGCTGCAGCACTGATTGTGCCACCCACAGAAGAAGCCTGTAAATTGAAACTCTGGCCTGCCTTTGCAGAGCCTGTGTGCAGTCTGGGACTGCCATGTCGACTTGGAAGGTGCACACACTTGCCAGTCCCTAAACTTTCCCTTTTCAACATGTCGGTTACCCCTAAGGTAGGCCCAAGGTACCCCTGTGCGCAGGGTGCATTGTATGTGAAAGGTTGGACATGCCCTGATGTGTGTGACATGTCCTGAAAGTGAATTACTGCCAATTTTGTTTTTCACTATCGCAAGGCTACCTGTTCCCAGAGGAAAGAATGAGGAGTTTGTTTATAACACCTTTTAAACATAACTGGCCTTGGAAACAAGGTAGAAAAATAAAGTTTAGTATGCCTGAACTCAGAATGTTAAAGTGCATCTTTTAGTGAGGGTGACTTTTTCATTCTGTATTTGAAAATACCACTGTTAGAAAGTAGGTATTTTCTTGCCTAACCATCCAGTGTGCCTCTGCTAGGTTTGTGTATTGCACGTCTGACTTTTGGATGACAGGGGCTGGAAAGGGGCTGTGGTTCCAGAAGTCTGATGAATCAGGGCTGGGCTGAATAGACCTGAGCTGCATTTAGAGTAGGGGGAGGAGATTTCCTTCACACCTGAATGGGCCTGGTCTGCCTTCAACATGCTGTCTCCACCTCCTGAAAGGAAGCTGCACCAGTGAGGACAGAACTGGTTTTGGCTGGGTACAGAAACTCTCTGCCTTCAGAGAACAAAGGATTTGTGTGTATAAAAAGTGAGGCCCAGACCCCAGAGTTTTAGATCACTTCTGGGAATCAAGAAAAACCTTTGCTAAGGAGAAGAGCTGGAGAAGCTGAGGAGGAATACTGTCCCTGTGCTGTTTGCTGTCTGGAGTTGGCCTGCAGTGGCTGCTTGCCGCCAAGGAAAGGAGAAAAGGACTTTGCTGTTGCTTTGTCATCTTGAGGAAGATCTCCAAGTGCTTGAAACTGAGCTTGCCTCCTGTTCTGAAGTCTCAGGGACACAAAGACTTTGTCCCTTCTGTCTCTCTGCATCTGTAACTGCTGGTTCAGCTGCTACCGAAAGAAATTGCAAAACCGATACTGGCGAGCGATGCCATATCCTGCACCGAAGCCGTGGGCACCGCTCGTGAAGAGCACAATGCATCGCCCCGACTTGCACCATAGGCCCGACGCCTCCTGACGCCATGCGGTATCGACTCCGAAGCCGACATCGAGGCCGCTGCCCACACCAGAGCCGACGCCGACGCTCGTGACATCCCGACCCGCACCGTAGCCCCGACCTCCCCGACGCCGGTGCTTCATCAGCACGGAGCCGATCCTCAACATGGGTGACTCCCAAATCCATTAACTTCGCACCGTCGTAAGGAACAGACGCCCCGCCGCCATCCGTTACGTCACCTCCCAGACACAGTAAGAAACTGATGTCTCACCTTCCCTGCGCTGGACTAAGGAACAGAGGCATCACCTCCCCTGGGGTTGTAAGGAACCGACGCCACAGGCGCCAACGAAGTATCACCTTCCCAATGCCGTACACCATCTTTGCTTTTATCAATTCCAAGGTACTGTTCTTTGTGGGTCTGCTTGACTCCGGGCCCGATGCCGTGCACCTCGCGGTTGGTGCCGTTCTTTGGGATTTTCATCTGTCACGACATCGTAATAACTCCAGGGGCGGTTATTTGTTGCTACAAGCTTTATTTGAGTGAATAACCTATTTTTAAGGATTTCTTGATAACTGTATTGTGGATTTTTGTCGTTTTGTCTTGTTTTGGTTTAGATAAAGCTTATTTAGTTTCTAAACTGGTGTTGTGTCCCTTTGTAGTGTTTTCACTGTATTACTGTATAGGTACACAAATGCTTTACACACTTCCTCTGAGATAAGCCTGTCTGCTCGTGCCAAGCTACCAAGGGGGTGAGCAGTTTTTTTTTTTAATAGTATATACCCCTTATCCTGACTAGAAGCACGGGCCCCTATTTGGACAAAGGTACCTACCTCTGTCAACTAGAGACCCCATGTCTAACATTGGTGGTCAGCAGTGAGGATCCTGGAATTGCGTTTGTGATTTACATACAGTGATTGGTGTACACTACTAGTGAGTGGAGATCATTATGCTACCACATTTTTGTAGAGTTTTTCCTTGGAATTTTTTGCATCTTGAGAACTGCCAATTTTTACCATGAGGAAAGCATCATCCTTTGCATCTGTGGATATTGAATTTGAAGAAGAGAGGGTTGATACCTACACTGTGCCACATCTCAAAGCTGTCTGCAAAAAATGTAAAATCTCTGTGAGAGGCCTCACCAGGAAGGAGGAATACCAAAAGGCGCTGAGGCCCTGGTTGGAATCTAGGAATGCCAGTGAGCATCCAGAAGAACCTATGGTGGAGGGAGAGAATTTAGATGGGCAGCAGGAGGGGCTATTGGGCCTCACTTGGGGGAAAGCACTTTCCAGGGTGGGCAGCAGTGTTTCTTCAAAGGGCCCGTCTCCAGAGGAGTTGGAGGACAGGGAAAGAAGCAGGGTGCATGAATTGGAGTTTGCTAAACTCAAACTGGGGAGCCAGGATGAGTTGGAAAATAAGAAATTGGTGTTGGAGAGCAAGAGTTTGGCCATGGAGGAGAAAAAGGAAAAAGATGCTTTTAGAGCATGAGAGACTGTTGAGGGAGTTGGACCTGAAAGCGAAGAGTTTAGATATTAACCCCTCTGGTGGCAGCACACCATCAGTGCCTGGGGAAGGGAAGGGATACATTCCCAAGGATGTTATTAAGGATTTCATGAAGCATGAGGATATTGGACAGGGGTTCAAAGCCTATGGAGTAACGATGAAGTCCCACCGGGTCCCTGAGAGAGATTGGGGAGCTGGGTTGTGGGGACGCTTTATGAGTGAGGGGAGGGACACATTGTTGAACTTGGCCACTAAGGAGCAGAAGTTCTATGCCCCATGAAGGAAGCCTTAGTAGCCAGGTATGGGTTGACCCCAGAGCTGTGCAGACAGAAATTCAAAGCTGTAGGAAGCTGGAGTCCAGTACTTGAGTGGAGTGTGTATACTTCTTTTGCAGAGTTTTGGCTGGTTGGGTGAAGGGTAGCAAGGTGAATGATTTTCAGGTGCTCTATGATTTGGTTGCATGGGAGCACTTGTCAGATAGTTGTTTTCCAGAGCTACGCCAGCACTTGATTGACAGAAAGCTGACTGACCCAAGGAAGCTTGCTGTGGAGGCAGACCACTGGGTCAGTACCAGGTTCCAAAAGGGTCATGTGGGAGACTATGACAAAGGTGGGCAGGGTCCACAGCAGAAGAGTGGGGTGGACATGGGTAAACAAAATAAGTTCCAGAAAGGCCCCAAAGTAATCCCAAAGGGAACTAAGGTAAGGGTTCCCAGCATCCCACTGAAAAGAAACCGTGGGTCCCGACAGGTAAGCCTGTTTATAGGGATTACTAGACATGTTTTGTTTGTGGTCAGGTGGGCCACTTACAAGGGGATCTTAGGTGTCCCAAGAAGGTAGCCACTGCACCCACTAGTGCACCGCCCCAGCAGATGGCTAGTGTAGCCTTGGGGGAGGAGTCAGGCGTCCAGGATGGGTGGAGTGCCGCAAAGATGTCCCTGGTCTCTTTAGGAGACACTGAGATGGTCCCAAGGGCTCATCTGCCTGATAAAACTAAGAGGTACAGGCAGTGGGTGACCATCAATGACCATAGTGTGGAGGCTCCGAGAGACACCGCAGCCAGTGTGACAGCTGTCAGTTGCCAGCTGGTGTCTGCAGAGCAGGTGGTCCTGAACGCATTCTACCCGGTCGTTGCCGCTGACTATTCAGAGTGTCTCTGCAAAGTGGCACAGGTTCCCTTTAAGTGGGGGGGTCTCAGGTACCTTGCGAGTAGCTCTGAGGCCAGCCATGCCTGTTGACTGTCTGCTAGGCAATGATTTGGAGAGCTCACCTTTGGTGAAGGTGGTGCGGAGGTCTCATTTAGAGTTGTTGGGTCTGCCTGAGTGGGCATGCGTGACCACTCGGTCAATGGCAGCCGGTAAGAGCGTTCAAGAGGACCTGGAGCCCGAAAGAGTTGCCCAGGTGCCTGCCAGAAAGAGGAGAGGCAGGGGGCGTGGGAAACCAGCCCTCAAAGTTCCCACTGTCCAGGAGGATGCAAACCTTGAGGGGGATGCCCTGGAGCCTACAGGGGAACAAGTGGCTGAACTGGGGGACCTGCCTGAGCTAACCCATTGGCAGAAGGAAGGAGGCTCCTCCCGGTAAGAATTCTGTGAGGAGCAGCAGAAGTGCCCTTCTCTTGTTGGTTTGTGGCAACATGCTGCAAACCAGGAAGCAGGTGATCAGTCTGGATCACATTTGATATACTGGGAGAATGGTCTCCAGTATAGCGAGCCTAAGGTTGCTGAGCCTGTGTGCTGGTGGTACCCCAGTGCTTCAGAGCCTTCCTACTGGGTCGGGCTCATTATGTGTCTTTGGCAGGACATGTGGGGCAAGAGAAGATCTTTGAAAGGCTTGTCACCCACTTTTACTGGCCCCAAATGCGTAAGAGTTCTGACACTCACTGTAGGTCTTGCCAGACTTGCCAGGCAAGTGGTAGGAGTAGGAGGAAGTGTAAGGCTCCTCTCTAACCTTTATTTATTTGCAAAGTTTTCTATAGCGCTGGCTAGATCCGGAGGTATCAGAGCGCTTTACATGAGGATCAGCGAGTTACCGGTTACATAATTACATCAATTACAGGAGCCAAGTATAGACATAGGAGAAACAAACATGAGATTATACCATAATATGAGTTATTAGCGTGTATCAAAACAAGACATACGTCTTGTGGGGAATAAAAGGTAGAGGGGAATGGTAAACAGGGTAAAGGAGTGCAGATAGACCAAAGTGGTCAAAGTGAGAGACAGACAAAACCGACCTGACTATCAGTGAAAGAATACGAAGGGAGGGAGTCACGGAGGGAGGAGGCAGGAGAGGGAAAAGAAACACAACGGGTAAACAAGAAAAATAATGTCCAATGTCCGGCTGGGTAGGTGAAGGCCGAGGGGGTGAACCAGAGCCAAACTCCTCTATAGCTGAATAGGACAGATCCACCGGGTATCGGCCAAGGTTGCTTGGGCTCCGCAGTGAGTACAGACAGTTATGGTTTCCGCCCAGGGGGCATTGTTATAATTCCATCAAAAGCACCGGTCCCGGTGTTACTGGGGAGTGCCGTCCGCCTCAACCTCCAGCTCGGCCCCAGGTCAAGAGTGGTGAGAGGAGAGGTGGAATGGACAGATTCTAAAGTCTACAGATCTTCCCCAATTCCAGCAGCAGTAGTGAATGTTGGGCATTTGTGCAGGATCCCAGTGGTAGTGGAACCACTCCCAATTCTCTACTGAGTGTGTCTCCCTTGCTGCTGTGGTCAATCTTGGAAAGGTCCTTGTAGCCCCAGGGAACAAATGCTGGATCACTTGCCGACAAGTGGCGAAAAGAGTTCTTTTGTGTAAGGCCCACTTGTGGCGGCCATCTTAGGGACAGTCAGGCTGGTATGAATTTTCCTCACTGCTGTAGGGGGTATTGACAGTTGGGTCGCTGGTTCAGTTGCCTGGGATCCTGCTGCCCCAACACAACAAAGGTTGGAGGTAATGCTATTGCAGGTAAAGTACAGCATTAACATGTGCTGGGCACCATTTTGCTCATAGATCCTTCAGTTGCTGCTACACTTGTGGACTAAAGTGAGTGAGTGAGCAGCTATAACGGGTCAAGGGGCCACAGAGTGAAGAGGCGCTGGCAAACTTAGAGTTCCGCAGTACACAGGAAACAAATATTGCGGTGAGATGTCTTTAGACGTGGTTCGAGGGATATTGAGGCCGCCATTTTAAAGTGAGGCAGGTACAGGCAGTTTCTCTGGAGCGATCGCTGTGAAGGGTGAATACAGCGCAACAGTTCAAACATAATGGGTACCTTGAGCAGAAGGAAACAGATGAACCTCTAGGCTCGAGGCGCTGTGATCGGGCCACCATTTTGGAGCCAACGCAATGTTGCACTACGGTAATTTGCAGGCTCAAAATGATGCCATGATTAGTGTGTCTCGTCGGCTTGTGTGTCTCCTGCCATGGTTATGAATGGAAGATGTTAACAGCATACAATTGTTTCTGCGCTTACTCCATCCCTTTCCTAAGCCTGTACTGGTGACCCATCAGTCGAGTGACCACCAGGTGAGACCCCAGGCAAGTCACCCCCCTCTGGCCTCCACAGAGTCTTTGCTCCAGTTTTGAGAGCCACGCAGTCTACTCCTTACCTCCTTGCAAAAGATCAGGCAGTTCAGTCACCGCCCCGGTTGAGGTTCCGGAGAGCAGTTGGAAGAGGCTCCGACGAGGTGAGGGTCCACCGCTCAGTCGACAGTGGTAGGGTCAGCGGTTGCTCCAGGGAGCAATCGAAGGTTCCGATGAAGTGAGCAGGGTCTCAGGATCCGGACCGTATCGGTGGGGTCGGGCCAGAGAGGGATTTTCAACAAAGTTGATCCCAATGCCAGGGAGCTCCAGTTCAGAGCGCCATCCCAGCGGCCATCTTGCCTCTCTCTCTCTCCCTGTGGTCAGCACCCCCTTTCAGAGGTATGGTATTGACATTGTGGGGCCTCTGGATCCCAAGACAGCCATGGGCAACAGGTTCATCTTGGTGGACCATGCCACCCGGTACCAGAAAGCCATCCCTCTCCCGACTGTGACGGCCCCCGTGGTGGGTCGTGCATTGATGGGATTTTTCTCCCATGTGGGGTTCCCCATAGAGGTGGTGTCCAACCATGGTACCAACTTCATATCAAAGTATATAAAGTCCCTGTGGCAGGAGTGTGGTGTTACCTATAGGTTCACCACTCCTTACCACCCCCAAGGTAATGGGCTGGTTGAGAGATTCATCTGGACCCTGAAGGGCATCATTATGGATCTTGGTGAACCCATGAGGCGTAAGTGGGAAGTCCTCTTACCATGCCTTTTTTTTGCTTACAGAGAGGTGCACCAGAAGTCCTTAGGGTTCAATCCATTTGAATTGCTGTACGACCATCCTGTAAGAGGACCTATGAGTCTGGTGAAAGAAGGCTGGGAGAAAGCTCCCAGTAAACCTCCCCAGGATGTGTTTAATATTGTGTTTAATAAGGTATTATCCTTTCAATACTGACGTACAATGTTTTCTTTCATGTAGCACCACAGTGATAGAACTCAGTGAGCTCTGTGAGTAAGTCAGTTGCTCCAGAGGTTAGCTGATGGATGGATGGAACCCCTCTTTACTAGGTTTAAACTTCACCACTACTCTGGATTGGATCTTCGTTATTTAAAGCAACCAATGTTACACTGGCGGCGAGCGGAAACCTACCCCAGTGCATCTGATGAAATGTCATTTTTTTTTTTTATAATTTTCAATTTTTCTTCATACTCTTTTATGAAGATATCAAACACGTGGTCTCAACATCCACACTTTTATACACATCGATCTCTCATCAAATGATTATTTGGTCACGTGAGTTTTTATTCAAACTTTGTCTTCTTGAGATTTCCATGTACTGTGATATTGTGGGGAGACTTCATTAAAGCTGTTCATTTTATTGAGGGGTCATTCTGCACTTGCACTCTCACAGAGACTGTTTTGAGTGTTGCTGAGCATTATCGCCGCATAACTCGCCCTTTTTCTGCTGGGCTGGGAGACTTAGGTGCGGGTCACTTTTGGGCTAATACAAACTGAGTGCTCTTGTGCCCCATTCTGTACTTGGAGTTGGTGAGAGATTGTATTGAGTGTTTGTGAGCATTATCGCTGCACAACTTGCCCCCTGCTGGGCAGGAAGACTTCGGTGCAGGCCACTCTTCCGCTAATATTGATGGAACCCTCTTATAATGTTGAAGATCCCCACTACCAGAATTTGGTACAGTGTGTCACTTTAAGAGAGCTGTTGTTGAGGGATCTCATTTTTGTACAATCTGTACAACAGTAATCCACGTACCTTTGCCCCACGCGGGGGCCGTTGGTAACCTTCTCATTCAGCAGCATTTTCCAAGCCGCAGGGAGGTTCCAACGACGTCTCAGATCTTCAGTATTCTCTGGCATCTTCTGAAAAGCACCGGCACTCAAGCCCTCGAAGCTGCGATGTCGTCTGCTTCCATCTACACGTCAAAATGCAAGATCGCGTAAGAGTCATATTAAGAGTTTTGGCTGCTACTGTCAGGAGTGTCAAATCGTTACTAAACTGCAAACTTCCAGTGAGACACAAATTCCCCAAAAGGCGCTATCACCTAAGAACTAGGCAGCAATAGATAATACAATCCAAGATGGCCGCTGGAGTTGCCATTTGAGCAGTAGGTTAGCGTTCTAGTGTTTGGGGCGAATTAGATAAGATCCAGGTGTTAGGTCTGAGGAGAGGCGCACTTCACTGAAGTTTCCTGAGGAGAGAAGTCAGAAGTTTTGAGCGTCGCGTAGTTGTGAGCGAATTTATTCGTCGTGTTTTTCCTGAGTTATTCCAGTCATGAATCCTTGACATCAAGTAAGACCGTTACTATCTTGTGTGCTGAAGAAAAGTGGAGCAGCGTTAGAAAGATAGATGTGTCCAGTCAACTCTTAGTCGCAAGACCAATAAGCCTGAGAATTATTTGGCACAGCGCAATTATTCTTGTTGGTGGACATAGCGTCAGAACTTGATCATTAAGACGCGCACCATTGTAAATAAATATATTTATATATTATATTCCGAATGTAAATATGTAGAGAAGAAAAGGTCCGCAAACGAAAATTCTAGTCAGTTTGGGGTCCTACAAGAAAAGTTGAGGAGAGGAGTAATGTAATTATACTTCCAGTGTACATGCAACTCTGAGTCGCTTTTTCACTAGAGCTTACATAAGGCTTAGTCATACCAAGTAAAGACTTTGTGAGCAGTTGTGAAGAAGCACACTTACCTTAAGGCATTCGATAAAAGACATCCTTCAAGATAGGCTGGTGAGGAGAACATAGACCTGACAAGATAGATACATAAGACTTAGATAAAAGCGAGTGAAGAATTAACACTTGGCAAAATCTTAGTTACAGCACCAGAAGGAAGACAATACATTACACACCAAATTACAAGAAGAGAGGCATCGATCACTCAGAGACTGGGTAGGTTTAGTAGATGAAACTCATAATTGACAGAGCAGGAATTGGAGAAGTATGTTGATTACGTTAATGTGAACATTTCTTTTAGCGTGACAAACTGACCAGTCAGAAGAGAAAGCAGAAGATAGAACAGCATCAGCAGAAGAAAGAAGAGTTGCTGAGTGATTGTCTCTTCTCTGTCCCATCCCCTTTCCCCCTTGGGGTTTCTTTGGTGACACACGTTTATAGCGGGTTGCTGGGAAGACCTAGGGAGGCATTGGGAACTTGCTGCGTTTTGCTCCTGTGTGTATAGAAGATCACGGTACTGACAGCTACCTAGCACCCACTACAGGAACTCCAACGTGGTTTTCTGGTTACGCGTCATCACCTAGGGTCACACACCGTCACCTTGCATGGTGGCCATTTTGGGAAATTCACTTTACACAGCAACGTACTTTGGTTTGCCGATAGAACATGAGTTCTACGAGGGAAAGGAAATGGTAATTTTGATAACTTTGATTTCATTTTAACCCACCTCGGTGATATGCGCACCGCTTGACTTAGTGCATGTTTACCAAGCAACCTAACTGTCTACAACGGTGATATGCACACTCTTCACTCAGTGCAGTTTCAAATCATTGTATTTAAGCGTTAAGTATATGCCCTCTTTGATATTTTAGGGTGTTTTATCTTCCGCAGTGTTGGTGATTTAGTGCATATTCACCTGAGTTTCGAATCATTACACTGGAGTGATATCTGTCTGTTCTCCTTGGCATTCTGGGGTGTATTTCTTGTGGTGGTAATTCTTTACATTTCATCACCATGCAAAACGTCACAACACCACCTTTTTTCCTTCAGTCCCATTAGGTAGCAGAAGTGGAAAAAGGTGTTTGAAAGGTATGCGAAAGTGTGTGGCACTAATCTCAGCGCTGAAGGAAAGACTGCTCTTCTTTTACATTGCCTTGGCATAGAATGGCGAGAGGTATTTTATCATTTACCGGAGGTTAATGATCCCAACTTGGATGAGTATGAAGAGTGCATGGTGTAGTTAGATAAACACTATCTACCCAAAATAAGCACTGTACTTGAACGATACCATTCTGGTCGTAGAATGCAAAATGAGGGTGAATCCATAGAGAATTACATTACTGCACTAAGAAAACTAGGGTCTTCATGCAGGTTTGGTGCATTATTAGAAGAGAGGATAAGAGATCATTTCATGCTGGGGTGCAATGTTCAAAAGGTTAAAGAAGAAATTTGGCAAAAGGATGAGCCCTCCTTGGATGAAGTCATTACCATTGCTAAACAAATCGAGCATTCTCAAAAGTGTGTCGAAGTAATCACCAAGCATGAATCCAAGGGTGAGAATATTCATACAATAAAAGTGGTTTACAAAGATAAGATTGTAAACAATGGGCAATGCAAGGATAAAAAGGTGCATAAAGGGGGTTATACCAAAACAGAGATAAAAGGTTATCATAACTTTCAACCTAAATGCTTCAGGTGTGGTAATCCAGGACATTTTGCCAATGACAAGAAATGCCACCGCTCTAAGGCCACTTGTTCCAATTGTAAAAAGGTTGGGCATTTCACTACAGTCTGCAGAGCTAAAAAAGGCAAAGGCAAGGTTATTGCTGTTTCCCATGACTGTGACACTGATAGTGAAGAGCTTTTTGATTTTGACTGTGGTCAAATTGTATCTCAAATCATGGACAATAATAAGAAGGGCCCCATAGATGATGTACTAGTAGAAGGTAGAAACACAAAAGCACTTTTTGATTCATGTGCTAAAATAACCATTGTATCTAAAGAATTTTACTTATCTAATCTCAATGAAAGTGTTAAGATGGTGAAAGCTGACATACAACCCAGCGCTTATGGTGGGGAACCCATAAAACTAATGGGATACTTTCAGGGTTTAATTGAATATAAAGGCAGATACGCCTCTGGTAAGATCTATGTTTCACATAAGGGAGATAGTATTCTTTGCTGGTTTCACCAGAGGGACCTAGGTGTGATGCTTGACCCAAATAGTGATCCCCCCATTATTCTTAGGGAAGATTTTCAGATGAATGAAGTTAATGTGCAGGACTGTAGTTCTGACTATGCGTCTGCATTGAAGAAGCAATTCCCCAGTGTGTTTAGAAATGAGTGAGGCTGTTTAAGGGAGTATGTTCACAAGATTCACCTGATTCCCGATGATGTCCCTGTTGCAGGCAAATTGCGTGGTGTGCCCTTTGCCATGAGGGAAGAGATGAAATCCCAGTTAGATAAACTTATGCTTGAGGGGATAATAGAAGAGGTGGAAGGAACCCAATGGTTGGCTCCGGTTGTAGCCGCCCGCAAGGCTGATGGTAGTCTCCGTTTGTGCATTGATTTGAGGGAGCTTAATAAACAAGTTATAGTTAATAAATATGAGTAGCTGTGTGGGTGAAAGTCTCTGGATTTCTGGTGCTACAGCTTTAAATGCCCATGGTTTATAGGTGGCACATTCCTCGTAAATGGCTACACCCAAGAGCCATTGTGAAAATAGGTATACAGAGGGATGGAGGATTGTGCCCTCTTAATATGTCAAAATGAGTCTGGATAAATGATCAAACGTCTTCTTATGTTATTCGTGCTTGGTTTTTATTAGACTTTTTTCGTGAAGATGAGAAACAGACTATTGAAAGATAGCCAACACGTGTTTTGCCCTAGTGGTCCATTGACCGTGGGCTTTTTCAAGGCGAAGCTTGGTTATAAGCAGAAGTAATCTTCATGTTTCTCAGGAAAGGAAGTTGATTTGGTCTCTGCGGTCATGGAACACGAATAACATAAGAAGACGTTTGATGATGTATCCAGACTCATTTTGAAATATTAAGAGGGCACAATCCTCCATCCCTCTGTATAGTTGATAAATATCCCTTACCTAAAATATCTGACATGCTCATATTATTGGAGGGAGCTAATGTATTTTCAACAGAGGACCTAAAATCCGCCTATCACCATATAAGGTTAGATGAAGAGTCCAAAGACTATACTGCTTTTATAACACCCTTCGGCACGTTTAGATTTGTTAGGCTCCCCTTTGGTTTAGTTTCGGCACCATCAGATTTCCAAAGGGCTTTAGAAAGAGTATTGAGTGGACAATCAGGAGTTAAGATTTATCAAGACGATGTTCTCATTTATGGCAACACAACTTGAGAGTCAGACAAGTCTTGGAAAGGTTTCATCTCTACAATCTTACTGTTAGAATAGACAAATGTGAATTTAGGAGAACCTCAATTGATTACCTCGCACACTCCCTATCCGATAAAGGAGGAGAACCCAAGGATGAATTGATTAATGCCATACAAAACCTAGCTCCTCCCACGAGTAAAGAAGAACTTATGAAGTTTCTCAGCATGGCCAAATATTATAGCAAATTCGTGAGAGGTTTTGCTGGCAGGTGCATTAATATGCGGAAACTTTTGTGTAAAGGAGTGGACTTTGTATGGTCTGATGAGTGTGATTCTGAATATAACAGGATGAAAAGTTTGCTTAAGAATACGCTCAATCTAAAAAGCTTTGATCCCTCCAAAAAGTCCATTTTAGTTACAGATGCCAGTATGAAAGGGTTAGGGGCCGTTTTAAAACAGCAGGATGGCAATTCAGAAAATGTCATTCTGTTCCTCTTGAGAAGTCTTCGAGGGGCAGAATTACGTTATTCTGTTATTGAAAGATAGGCCTTGGCTGTACACTGGGCGATAAAAAAACCTAAAAAAGGTTGGAATAGCAAAGTCAAAGGCATCTGCGAAAAGTATTGGAATGTGAGACATGAACTTGCTGAGTCTGATGGCTTATTATTTAGGCGAACAAGGCTAATTCCACCTGTTTTACTTTGTCAAGATTTGTTAGACTTAGCACACCAGGGACATCAAGGGATGTCAAAGACCAAAGAAAGACTTAGACTCAAATATTGGTGGCCTGGAATGGACATTCAGGTTGAACTGCTAGTGAGGGATTGTGTAGCTTGTACCTTGAGCGAAAAGTGCATAAAGCCAAGGGTGCAACCCATGGTAATCAGAGATTGGCCCAAAGGACCGTAGCAAGAAATAGCTTTGGATATTCTGGGCCCCATACAAGGTAACGGTTGTGACATTTATGTGCTTGTTTTAATTGACTTATATTCCAGGTGGCCAGAGATCAAGTTCACAAGACATATTAACACCAAGCATGTCGTTTCATTCCTCAAAGATGTGTTTGCACGTGAGGGTCTTCCTGGAGTTCTTCTAACAGACAATAGGGTTCAATTTGTATCCAATGATATGGAAAATTTTCTGCTAAGCAGGGCAATCAAGCACAAGCGTTGTTCTCTTTATCATCCCGAGACAAACGGCATTGTGGAACACTTTAACCGGGTGCTAAAAGAGAGCAAAGCCATGGCCAGACAGAACAATTTGGATTGGAAAGAAGAGTTGAACAAGAAAGTTGAAGTCTATAGGGTTTCTCCTCATGCCAGCACTGGTGGAACCCCGTTTGAGTTACTCAGAGGACAACTCCCTAACACAATGATCACTTCTCTCTGGGTTAATGATGCTGAGTTAAAGAAAGGTAGAACCTCTTCTGACAGTGAATGGAAGGCAAAGGAGGCTTAAAAGATTGAAGCAAGGAAGATTCATTTCGACAATAAAAAGGGTGTTAAAGTTACCCCTGTTAAGGTTGGTGATTGTGTCATGATCAGGGCACCTTTATGCAGAAAAGGGTCCAAATTGTTCCAAATCCCACATGAAGTCATCAAAGTGTTTAACAATGCTATAAAGACAAAAGATTCCCGGATATGGAATGTTAATAGGGTTGTACTTAGGAATGATGCAACCACACCTTCCAATGTTGTCATGCCCTCCACCCCATCCTCTTCCCATAAGAAATCTACTGTATCTAAAGGGAGGGGTGTGTGACTAATCAGAGAAGTAAGAGAAAGATTGTCAAACCTGTAAAATTTATTATTATATAATTATTATATAAAATTTGTAACGTGCGCAGTTACCCAGGGGCATCCCGGCGCTGTGAACACAGACACGAAAGGCTATTACTCAATCCTACACTGGAAATAAGTGTGTTTTAAGTAGTTTCCTGAAGTGCAGGATATTGGGCTCAGCGCGGATCTTAAGGGGCAAGGAATTCCAGTGTGACGCTACTTGCACCGAGAAGCGTCGGCCCCCGGAGCGAGCTCTTTTTACTCTTGTGGTCTGCATCAGATGTCTTTGATCCGAGCGCAGTGGGCGTGTGGGCTTGTAGGGGCGTGCCATAGAAGACAGAATAGAAGGGCCCCTGCCGTACAAGATTTTATGGGCCGTACATAGCGCCTTAAATTTCACCCGCTCCTTAACAGGGAGCCAGTGGAGCGCTTTCAGGGCGGGGGCAGCTGATTGTCTACGCGGCACTTCCATTAACACCCTCGCTGCTGCATTCTGCACCTGCTGAAGGGTTTTGAAAGTTGCTTCTGGGGCGCCCAAAAATAGTGCGTTCCCGAAGTCAAGCCGCGACAAAATTAGGCCGCGAATCAAAAGCTTCCTGGAAGAGTTAGGGAGCAGAGGTAGCACTTTGCGAGCAGAACGCAGCAAGCCAAAGCATACCCCCGCGGTTTTCCTAGCATGGGTCCTGAAGGATAGATCTTCCTCCAACCAAACCCCCAAGCTCTTGATTTCCTTCTTGGGGGATGGTGGATCACCCAGGGACCGCGGCCAGCAACTGGTGATGAGAGAGGGACAGGCCTTGCCCAGCACCATCAGCTCAGTCTTGTCACCGTTGAGCTTCAACGCGGACTGAGACATCCAACGATGAACATTGGAGAGACAGTCATGAAGGACTTCGGGTTGTTCTTCCAGCTGGGTGAGGCCCACAACCAGCTGCGTATCATCAGCATAGCTGATGATCTTCACTCCTGAAGGGGAGACCACTCTTTCAAGGGGAGCCATATAGGTGTTAAATAAGGTAGGGCTCAAAGATGAGCCCTGCGGGACTCCACATTGAAGAGGGAACAAGGTGGACTGTTCTCCCCCTTCCCAGACTTGATAGGACCGGTCTGAGAGGAAGGATTTCAACCATTTAAGGGCCATCCCTTTAACACCCACCTCTGCCAGCCGTTGGAGGAGCACCTGATGGTTAACGGTGTCAAAGGCCGCACTCAAGTCCAGGAGGATCACTGCCACTGACCCCCCTGAATCGAGAATGCTCCTTGCTTCCTCCACCACTGCCAGTAAGGCTGTATCTGTCCCCTGACCAGGGCGAAAACCCGTCTGGGAATCCCCTAGCAAATGGTGGTCTTCAAGATGGCGAGAAAGTTGGTAATTGACCAGCTTCTCTGCGACTTTAGAAAAACCGGGCAAGAGTGAAATGGGCCTAAAATTGGCCAGATTAGACGGATCTAGTCCCGGTTTCTTCAAAAGTGCTTTGACAACAGCGGATTTCCACCTTTGAGGCACTATTCCTTGTGCAAGCGAAAGATTAATAAGATCCGCAAGCGGAGTGGAAAGAACATTTGCCACCTGTTTAAGGGATTTCATAGGCGCCGGGTCACTTGGAGACCCACTCTTCATCTTTTTCAGGACCTTTTCGACCTCCTCCTCTGAGAAGGGGCCGAACGATAGCAGCTCAGCGGGACTTATTTAAGTCCTTAAGTCCTTTAAGTCCTTAGTCCTTAAAATTTAAGGACTATGTTTTGAAATAGTCATCTGATGTTGTGTTTTGAACCTTGTTTAGCGATCTTTTTGTATATAGGAGGTAGATGTGCAATATTGTGCTTAATAAGTTATTATCCTTTCAGTACTGACGTACAATGTTTACTTTCATGTAGCACCATGGTGATAGAACTCAGTGAGCTCTGTGAGTAAGTCAGTTGCTCCAGAGATTAGCTGATGGAGGGATTGGGCCACTCTTTACTAGGAATAAACTTACCTTCACCACTACTCTGGATTGGATCTTCATTATTTACAGCAACCAATGTTACAATGTGTATAGCTGCATGCTGGCCATCAGAAACCAGACTAAGTGCCTCAGACAACTCACTCAGGAGAATCTGGAAGCCAGCCAGGAAGAGATGAAACAATGGAATTATCAGAATGCTACTCTCATCGAGTTTCAGCCTAGACAGAAAGTATGGGTCATGGCCCCAGTGGAGCCTTGTGCGCTCCGGGATAAGTGGACGTGCCCCTTTGAGGTGGTGGAGCTCAAGAGCAATGTCACCTACTTGGTGGATTTGCAGTCTCCAAGGAACCTTTATGGGTCCTGCATGTGAACCGCCTGAGGCCCCACTTGGAGAGGTCCGAAGTGGGCATGCTCCTAGCAACAGATGCTGGAACAGAAGAGGAGACTGAGCCTCTTCCTGACCTCCTGTCTACAAAATTGCACAATGGGTCAGTGGACAGTGTATCACTCTCCCCTCCCCTGACTCCCGAGCAGCAGTGGGGCTGTCGCCAACTGTTGGAACAGTTTGCTGCTCTGGTCTCCCTGACCCCTGGTGTCACTCAGTGGTGTGTCCATGATGTGGACACTGGGGACAGTCCTCCTGTGAAGCACGACATTTACAAAGTGACTGACAGGGTCATGGCTTGCATCGAGTAGGAAGCCTCCAAGATATTAGAGCTAGGGGTGTTTGAGCCCTCAAACAGCCCTTGGGCCAGCCCAGTGGGCTTGGTCCCAAAGGCTGCCGCACCCGGTGCCACGCCAGAACTCCGGTTCCGTATGGACTACCAAGGGCTTAATTCGGTCACCAGGACTGACGCGCTCCCCATCCCCAGATCTGAGGAGCTCATCGATCAGTTGGGAGCTGCCCGGTACCTCAGTACATTTGATTTAACGTCAGAGTACTGGCAGATTTCCTTAACTGATGGGACAAAGGAGAGGTCAGCATTCTCAGGGGCACTACCAATTCAGGGTGATGCCCTTTTGGTTGAACAATGTCCCTGCCACCTTTTAGAGGTTGCAGAGGGAAGGCCTCATGATCAAGGCGAGTAATTTTGATGCCCTGAAATCTGCCATGTGCACAGCGCCCGTCCTTCAGGCGCCCAACTTCTCAAGGGAATTCATTGTGCAGACAGATGCTTCATAGCATGGTCTGAGAGCGGTGCTCTCACAGATAAATGAGAAGGACCTAGACCAACCTGTAGCCTTAATTAGTCATAGGTTACTTCCATGGGAACAGAGGTGGTGGGCGATTGAGCGTGAAGCATTTGCTGTGGTCTGGGTAGTGAAGAAGCTGAGACCATACTTGTTTGGGACTCACTTCCTGGTTCAGACAGACCACAGTCCCCTCAGATGGTTGATGCAGATGAGGGGTGAGAATCCAACGTTGTTGAGGTGGTCCATCCCCTGTAGGGAAATGGTGGAACACTGCCCTGGTACAGAACACGCCAATGCGGATGGTCTGTCCAGATTTTTCCGCCTTAGTGAAGAGAACTCCCAAGAGGGCGGGTAGTTCTCCCCATATTTCAGCTGGAGGGGAAACATGTTGGACCTGGCACCATTAGCATTGGGTTTCCCTTCCATTTTTTGCCGTTTCCTCCTGTGTTTTTGCTGTGTGTTGGACTCTGTTTTGCTGGTCTAGATGCTTTGGGTACTTTGCCACTGCTGTTCAGTGCCAAAGTGCAAGTGCTCCCTTTGTAACTTGTTGTTATGGATTAGTGACTCAATAATTGGCATGTTTGATTTACTTGTCAGACCCTAGTATAGTACACTGTGTGTGCCCAGGGCCTGTAAATCAAATGCTGCTAGTAAGATGCAGCACTGATTGTGCCACCCACAGAAGCAGCCTGTAAAATGTAACTCTGGCCTGCCATTGCAGAGCATATTTGCAGTCGGGGACTGCCATGTCGACTTGGCAAGTGCACACACTTTTCAGTCCCTAACCCTGCCCTTTTCTACATGTTAGTCACCCCTAAGCTGGCCCAAGGTACCCCTGTGGGCAGGGTAAATTGTATGTGAAAGGTACGACATGCCCTGATGTGTGTGGCATGTCCTGATAGTGAATTATTGCCAATTTTGTTTATCACTATTGCAACGGCTACCTGTTCCCATAGGACAGAATGGGGAGTTTGTTTATAACATCTTATAAACATAACTGGCCCTGGGAACAAGGTAGAAAAATAAAGTTTAGTGTGCCTGAACAGAGAATGTTAAAGTGCATCTTTTAGTGAGGGTGACATTTTCATTCTGTGTTTGAAAATACCACTTTTAGAAAGTAGGAATTTTCTTGCCTAACCATCCAGTGTGCCTCTGCTAGGTTTGTGTATTGCATGTCTGGCATTTGGATGACAGGGGCTAGAGAGGGGCTGTGGCTCCAGAAGTCTGATGAGTCAGAGCTGGGCTGAATGGACTTGGGCTGCATTTAGAGTAGGGGGAGGAGATTTCCTTTTCACCTGAATGGGCCTGGTCTGCCTTCAACAATGCTGTTTCCATCTCCTGCTAGGAAGCTTCACCAGTGAGGACAGAACTGGTGTTGGCTTGGTACAGACACTCTCTGCCTTCAGAAAACAAAGGATTTGTGTGTATATAAAGTGGGGCCTAGACCCCAGACTTTTAGATCACTTCTGGGAATCAAGAAAAACCTTTGCCAGGGAGAAGAGCCAGAGAAGCAGAGGAGGAATACTGTCCCTGTGCTGTTTGCTGTCTGGGGTTGGCCTGCAGTGGCTGCTTGCTGCCAAGGAAAAGAGAAAAGGAATTTTCTGTTTGCTTTGTCATCTTGAGGAAGATCTCCAAGGGCTTGAAACTGAGCTTGCCTCCTGTTCTGAAGTCTCAGGGACACAAAGACTTCGTCCCTTCTGTTTCTCTGTATCTGGAACTGCTGGTTCAGCTGCTACAGAAGGAAATTGCAACACCCACGCTGGCGAGCAATGCCGTAACCTGCAACAAAGCCGCGGGCACCGCACGTGAAGAGCACGTCGCACCGCCCCAACTTGCACTGTAGGCCCGAAGCCTGCTGACGCCTTGCCGTATCGACTCCGAAGCCGCCATCGAGGCCGCTGCCTACACCTGAACCGATGACATCGCTCTTGACGTCCCGACCCGCACCGTAGCCCCGACCTTACCGACGCCGGTGCTTCAGCAGCGCGGAGCCGATCCTCGACGTGGGTGACTCCCGAATCCATCGACGTCGCACCATCGTAAGGAACAGACGCCTTGCCGCCATCCGTGACGTCACCTCCCCGACACAGTAAGGAACCAATGTCTCACCTCCCCTGCGCAGCAGTAAGGAACAGAGGCATCACCTTCCTAGGGGTGGTAATTAACCGCAGGCACCAAAGAAGCATCACCTCCCTGACGCCGTGCACTGTCTTTGCTTTCATCAATTCCATGGTACTGTTCTTTGTGGGTCTGCTTGACTACAGGCCATGAAGGATGGAGCCCTGTAGGGCCCCGCTAGTTATTTTCGTCCATATGGCAAAACACATTCAAAGCATATACAAGAAACATATAGGAATTGTTGTAATTCAGTAATCAAATACTTCCTCATCTATTAACATAATTGACTGAATTTCTAACACCATCATAGGGGAATGTTTATTTTCCTGTTTGGACAATACAACGTTGGGGGTGAGTTTTCTTGCACAATACGTGCAACAGGCCGGGAGGCAATTGATGCATAAAAAACAGGTGAGGATAACCCCTGCAATGGCTATCAGAACGAGAAATATCTTCCAACCCCATGAAGTCAACAGTCTCCAGAGCCACCCTGTGAGGGACCATGAACCATTGTCCTGGTGGATCTTTGCGTCCAATCTATGTAACTTTTGTATGGCAGAATATACAGTCGGAGCACTGTCAGGTATATACATACAGCAGCTACTGCCGATGACCCGACATGCTACACCCCTATCAGCTAGTATGACATCTAAAACCATCCGATTTTGAAGTGAAACGAGTCTTGTAGCTTGGAGCTCGACTGTGATATTAGTGAGTATACCAGCAGTAGTGTTAATGACTCTCTCAATGACTCTGGCCAGACGGCGTATGTTGCGGCTATTAAACATGGGACCCCAGAATGGCACAATACCCTTCATTATGTCAGTGAATTGCTGTATGGAAGTATCCATTTGATTAATATCATCTACATTGACCACCCTTTTAGCTCGGTGCGTGGAGATATTCCTTCGATGCAACCTGTGATCTTTGTGGTATGTGGATGGCGCAATGTAAAGAGGAGGCAGAAGGAAGGAGAGATAGCGTTGGTCAGACCACCCCTTAGGGAGCCATGTATAAGCTTGTTCCCCACAAATAAAATACACATTTGTGGGTGTCAGTAAGGGTGGACTACTAGTCGTATTCATTTGGTAGGTATAGTTACAATGACTGTCCCACAGAAACATTCCCTGACCCTTGAACACAGAAACTAGCTGTAGCATTTATTACAGGAACGGGCATAACTTTATCTCCAGTGATATTGCACTCTTGGAAACATTTAAAGTATTCAGTGACATTAAATCCTTGGAAGTCTAGTACTTCATTTTTCAACCAGATGACATTTTCGTGGACTGTGAAAACATTCATGCAAGCATCAGGGTGCAATGTACCCTCTTTTCCATCTTCCCCGGGTGTATATCCTTGATGCACCACTATATAATCTAGAACTGCTTCATAATCAGCCTGTGTCATTTACATTCCATCCGCACGGTAATGCATATAAACCATAGATAATAGTTGAAACCAAGCTTCGCAGCTAACTAAATAAGACAAGGGCATCGAAATCAATAAGTCGTTTTTATGCATAACTGAGGGGAGTAGTCCACATTCCCAGCACTTCGATACATTAGTAGTGCTATGTACCTGATGAACATTTGAATGAATGCATTCTGAGTGTAAGTTTGTCTAAGTTTTTCTTTATGTGGGGCCAATGAAATAAACGAATGTTCAACTAGAACTGGAGTAGTCCCTATCAGAACATGTACAGGGTGCTGGTCCTCCAAATACCAGACTACTCCAAATAATGTTGTCATCACTACCAGAATAAACACCACCACTACCACCCTATTTACAGTAGAGCAACTAGACCATCCAGGCCCATTCTGCTGTATCGGAAGAGCCATTAAAGGGCGCTCATCTCTCATTCTTGCACGACTAAATGGGTACATAGAAACTACTTTAATTGAGACCACAAATACAACCAACCAGAGGGGTATTCTTTCCTGTGTCCGTTCTGAGCCTCACAGGCAGGCTCCTATTGTTCATCAATTACTCCTGCGGAGGAGCTGTATGATCACAGCCCTTACTAAAAAGCAATCTGCGACCCTCACTAAAAGTAAGTTTGTCTTCTTACAGGATGGGCAACCTCCTTCCTGGGCAAATACCCTCGACGATCCTGTCAGTGTTCATGGCAGTGCACCTGCGCTCTTCACTTTAGTCTAAAATAGGCACCAGAGACACAGCACCTATACCCTAAGCTCAAGTCCTTCCCTAACTCCTGTCGTGCCCTGACGGTGCACTGCCCTTCCGTCGGGGCCGCAGATTATACCTGGTACGCCAAGGCACTTCCTCATCAACAAACAGAGAAAGAAACTTGCATTCAGTTTGACCTGGGGACTCGGTGTAGATGCACTAAGAGCTGAAGCATCCGGGGCAGCCCTTATTTCTGGGTGGATTGCCTCAAACAGAGCCTCGTCACTCTCCTCGTCCATTTGGGCACCTCTCAGTCATGCATCCAAGAAGGGAACAAAGCATGGCACCAGCTTACTTTCCGGGTCAGTGATCCCGTCCCTGACACAGGCATCATATGGTAGTGGTAGGGACATCCTCTTCACATGCGAAGCATGCACCCATTGCTTTTGGCCTTCCACCTGCAAGGCAGTGCGTGTGGCCAACAGCACTTGGGTGGGGCCTTTCCACCTCAGCTCCAGACAGGTTTTTCGTTGAAAATGTCGAATCAAGACGTAATCTTCGGGCTATAGTCGGTGCCCAGGCCCCTCTGGTACTGGTTGTAGAGTTGTATCTATCTGTTGATGAACAAAACGAAGATCTTTAGACAATTGATACAGATAGTCAATCAAAAGAGGATACTCTATCTCAGAGAAACGTTTGGGTCTAGGGACGCTCCAGACATTAGCAGGGTGCCCGAAGACAACTTTGTAGCGGGACAATCCTGTCCTAGAATGCGCTGTTACTCTCGTAGACAACAATGCTAGGGGTAGTGCATCTGGACATTTAAATCTTGTGCTTTCATGTATTTTTGCGATCTTCAGATTGTGAGTATCATTATACTTCTCAACAAGTCCTGCCGATTGGGAGTGGTTTGCTACATGACATTTCTGCGTAATCTGCAAGCCCTCACACACCAAGTCAATGAGTTTGGCATTGAAATGGCTCCCATTGTCACTCCAGATCACACGTGGCAATCTGTAGCGTGGGAAGAACTCCTTTAAATGTGCTTTTGCCGTGGTCATGGCTCAATACTATTTGACAGTGTAGGCCTCTATCCACTTACTGAATGTACAAATCACTACCAAAACATATTTTAAATTATTGACTCATTCCATTTCAATGAAATCCATCTGGAGAACCTCGAAAGGGAAGGAAGCCGGTGCAAAGTTACCAGCAGGTCTAGGGGTGCCTCTCCCAGGGTTGTGCTTTAGCCAGATAATACAATGCTTCACCAAATGCGTGGCAACCTTAGGGATGTTATCATTCTGCCATACTGGGTCTAGCACCTTCTATATGGTCTTAGCACTAATGTGCGCCGGACCATGGGCCATAGTGACCACAGGGAGAATTAAAGCATTGGGCAACAACCACCTTTGCTTTGCTGATAAGTCAGTACAACACCCATCCTTATCCAAACGTCCTGTTCTCTCCTCCCACATTTCCAGCTTATCTACGGTCGCTTCCCTCAGTTTTTACTTCACACTTTCAACTGTATTCTCGAACATCCCATTATCTGGGGCGCATCTAGCAGGACCTACCACAAACATCTTGTTCATCTTTGATCTGGCTTTCTCCTTGGCTGTTCTATCTGCAAACGCATTGCCTCTCCCTACATCATCCGTGACAGACTTATGGGCACTGCATTTTTTTATAGCCAATTTATCAGGAAGGGTCAGGGCTGATAGCAGTCTAAGTATTAGTGGGCCATGCTGTATTCTCTGGCCGGGCGATGTCAGGAACCCTCTCTCCACCCAGAGGCGCCCAAACTTATGGGCCACCCCGAATGCATACTGACTGTAAGTGTAAATATTAAACAGTCAGTCCCTCACTCAATTCACAGGCCCTTAGAAGGGCGACTAGCTCTGCTGCTTGGTCCGACTGATATGGAGTGCGAGAAGTCTCAACTACAGTATGTAATGTGGTGATTGCATAGCCTGCAGTGGTAGTGCCATCCGGCAATTTGAAACAAGAGCCATCGACATATAGTTCCCCTTGGGGGTCAGATAAGGAAAAATCAGTCAAGTCTACCCGTCTCTTCGTCTCTTCTTTGGTCCGAAATAAACAGTCATGGACATCATTGTTTTTTTTCTGCTGAAGGGAGGGGTAGTAACGTGGCGGGATTCAGAGTGGCACATTGTTTGATGTTAATATGCGGAGCAAACAAAGTCAACTCATATCCTGTAAGACGTGCACTAGTAAGGTGCTGTGTCTTTATCTTGTTCAGAAGCGTGTTCACAGCATGAGGTACCATCACTGTGAGATCAGTATCAAGGACGAGCCCTGCCGATTGCCTGATAGAAACTGCCACAGCCGTGGCAGCTCTCAGACAGCTCGGGAGCGCTCTGGTGACGTTATCAAGCATGGCAGAGAAGTAGGCACAGGGTCTCTACTTACCACCGAAACCCTGTGTTAGACCAGAAAACGCGCAACTGTCTGCCTCATGCACATAGAGCACAAAAGGCTTCTGGTAGTCAGGAGTACTAAGCACAGGAGCAGAGCAAAGCGCAACCTTTAACTGTTCAAAAGATTGCTGGCATGCAGGTGTCCACGGCAGGGGTTCTTGCACATCTTTGGTAGTCAGGTAAAGAAGGGGCTGTGTTAGTGGGGAATAATTAGGGATCCAATGCCGACAATACGATATTATCCCAATAAACGTCCGTACCTCCCTTTGGGTCTTGGGAACAGGCACATTAGTAATGGCGGCTATGCGCTCAGGGGTTAGTCTGCGTCCCTCCTTCAACAGTAGGTGATCTAAATAGGTGACCTCCTGTCGACAATATTGACATTTAGAAAGTGACACATTGTGGCCATGGTGTGACAAATGCAAAAGTAATTTAACTGCAGCTTCCTTACAGCCATCTTCAGTATCCGAGGCCACAAGGAGATCGTCAACATACTGTAACAGCACATTACCAGTGGGAAGCGTCAGAGAATCCAATTGTGTTTTTAAGGCTTGGCTGTGGATGCCAGGGCTTTCTATATAGCCTTGAGGAGCACCACAGAATCAAAAATTCCGACCGGCTATTGCAAAAGCAAACAGATATCGGGTATCTGTGTGGATCGGTATGCTGAAGAAGGCGTTTTTCAAATCTATTACAGAAAAGAATTTCACAGATGGGGAAATCATTGTCAAAATCGTAGTAAAGAATCTAAGGGCACCTTTTCAAGGATAGGAAGAATAGGGATGTTACACACATTCACCACTGTCTCTTCAACCACACCAGACTTACTCAAATCCTGAATTATCTGTAGGAGAGCCTTTTCTCCTGCCTGCGAAATTTTGTATTGAGGGATACGCAGCAATTTGGCATTATCCTTGATCTGAATGGACACCAGTGGGATCTGAAGCAAACCCACATCCGTGTCCCCTGTATCTCACAATGTGCGGGGTATTGTTCTAAATTCTGCGGGAAGTGGAGCATCTTTGCAAAAAAGTGTTTGGCACGGGCCACCTGCAGGCCAATTGTCATATATACACCATCAGGGGAACAGAAAATCGTCGCATGTAGTCTTTTTAAGACATCCAATCCCAGCAAATTTTCACCACAGTTGGACATCAATAGAAATGGTGAATCAACCGTGATGGGACCAATTCAAGAGGTTTGGAAATGGGGTTAACAACCAGCACACCTGAGAAACCAACCAAAACATTATTTTGGCCAGACAGAGCATCCTTCGGGACCAGTGAACGGGAAACAGAGCTATTCACACCCCCGTATCAACTAGAAATTTCTCTGTGGTGCCCTGTAAATCAGCAGTGACGTAGGGTCCGTGCTGATCTATAGGCACTGGAACTCGGCCCTCGCCCTGTCCCTGGCTGTCCTAGCTGTGAGACACCCCAGTCACCTCATCCATATCATAGTCCTCCTGGTAATACTGCCGGCTCCGAGGGTCATCAAAATAATTCCCTCTCTGTCTATGGAGTGATGCATCCCCGAATGCATCCCCCCTCAGCCTCCTCCTCCTCTCCCACATCCTCTAAATTCTCGACCTCTCAGAGCCTCAGCTTTTTGCAACAACACCGGACACACATTCCACCAGTGTCCCTCCTCTCTACAATATGCACATTGGTTACTTCCCAGGGGGTACTTGAGGCACCACCCCTGTTAGACCGAGGTAACTGCTGAGTTGATCCTGAACACCTTACTCTGCCCCTCGCAACTTGCTGCAGCAACACCCTCGTATTCAAATCTTTTGCCTTTTCCTCCACCTTCTCTTTATCCTCATTCTCTCTATGCTCATAATGCTGTGCCATACTCAAAGTCACTGATGGGGAGGACATAGTCCAAGTGATCTCCAAAGCCTGCAACCTAGCTTCAATCTCAGCAAGCAAGTTTGCAACAAATCTATTAACGAACACGCGAACGCCACCCTCCTGCGATAAATCTTGACCACTGAAATCCCAAAATACTCCCTCAAATCTGGTAAAGAAATCATACACACTTTCATCTTTCTTCTGGCGACACGCAGTCAACTTATTCCAATCCTCTTTCTTTCGAGGAATAATGGAGTGCATGTACGTTATAATACGACCTGGTAAGGCTAACAATTCCACTTTCGGCTTGTCACCGGGCTTGCGCTCCTTATCCCATGCCTTAATCTCATCCCAGGTGCCTCCCAATTCCGGTGCATGATCCTGCATATGAACCTGTCTCCAGATATCTACCGGCACCAGCAGGTCGAAAAATAATTCTATATCCGCTAAGGTAATGTCGGTGGAGGAGGCCGCCTTTGTCAATTTCTTGTAGTATGCTGTTTGGTTCTTTCGAGGGTCTGGCAACTGGCTCTTTAAGCACAGGACCTCACTCCTCTTCCAAGGAGTGTAAATCCACTGCTCCTGAAACCGAGCATCAACTTGTGGACGAATTACCATACTCGCTGAGTTGCGCAATTCTAGTACTTCAGGATGATAGATGGGATAGACCTCCCTCATAGGGTGCTGTGCCCCTATGGTCGGAACCTTTTGGAGCAGTCTGCCTTGGTACTCCACTAATGTCATCACATTGGTAAAAACTTCATTTGGAGCCATACCAGTAGCATATACCCTGTCCCGTATGTCATATATAATCTGCGGTGCAACAGCCTGAATGCACTGTTTCGACAATCCTATTAATGTAGCTGACATGTGCTTAAGAGCAAGCTTCTGTAAAAATGGCTCATAGTCTTTCATCACACTCCACACGTCCTCCACAGTATAAATCGCATTCCGAGCCCACTGGGCTGCCTGATACACCACCATTGTCTTTTCCTCATTGCCCACAGCAGAACGCACCAACACTCTCTTCATACGATCTCGCGCTGCTGCCCAGTTTCCTTCAAGAATCCTGTGCACAGGCATATCAACATTGGGCAGCGTTTGAGGTGTCACACCCAGGGGGGAAAGAGTAGATGCAGAGACAGGAATCATCATGGAAGGGGACAATGCTGTAGGTGTGGAAAGGGCCGTAGCCATAAGCAGAATCAACGGACAGGGTAGGAGGGCTAGCAGCACCCGCTCCAGTTAATTGGCGTGTAGAAAGGGGAAGTAAGAGGGGTCAGGCGGAGGCAGTAGAACTGGATGCAGAAACATCTGGAAGGGTGGCACTAGGGGCCAGAGATTGGGATGTCTGGACTGTTGGGTATATCCTTTCAGGGGTGTAAGGAGGTGGGGGGTGAGAATCCAATAGCCCTTCAAAATTATCTTCACCTTCTTCCCTCATCACATAACATTTATCAGTCTGTAAGCTAAATTTCCGGTTTGCACATTCTATGCCTTTCTCTACCTTTTCCCTCTCATAGGCCACAGCTTTCTGTGTTACTGTCTGTGTCTGTCTTTTCATGGCCTCCTTCTCTGGTCTCATATGCCACTGCTTCACTTCTTTCTGCCACACTCTTAAGGAATCAAACATCGACTGCCTACTTTTTCTAGCAAACAATTTCTCCTGCAAGAAATTCTATTTCTTTTCATCAAACGAGCCAGCAAGCGGCCATTGCAGTTCAGTATTGTCCCTCGTACATTTATGCCATAACGTGCTAAACATAATAGGGCCAATACCGTGCTTCACGTATACGTCAAAATTTGGGGAACCCTCCGGAGGTGCAGGCTGGCTCTCTTCTAATCGAGCATCAGTGGAACAACATCGACATCCGAAACACCCAAACTTACTTAAACAAGGCATCTTAATATAAGACACATACACTGTCCCAAACGAAGACTGCATTGAGTTCAAGAAGACAGGCTTTAGCCCCAGACCTTTTCAAACATAGACCGAATTACCGATTGGCCTGGCAGATTGCCTGTGAACAGCCCCAGACCTTTTCGAGCATGAGCCAAATTACCAATTGGCCTGGCAGATTGTTCACGAACACTCTGTGTCTTTTCCTAGGGTCCACAAACCCGCCAAATACAAAACAAGATAGTCCAAAGACTAGACCAAAAGACACAGCCATCGACTTGTGTCATCCAAACAAGGCAGTCCGCAAACTGCACCCAAAACAGTCCGGACACTGTACCAATACAAGAGGACAGGCTGCAGCCCCAGACCTTTTCAAAACCAAATCCAAATTACCAATTGGTCTAGCAGATTACCAGTGAGCAGTCGTGGACCTTTTCACTAGAAAGCCAATTACCAATTGGCCAGGTACCACTCACAAGCGCTCTGTGTCCTTTAAGGGTCCGCAGACCCACCAAGTCCAAAACAAAACAGTCCACAGACAGTACCTGGCACTGCCCACAGGCTTGAGTCATTCAAAGCAAGGTGCCGTTTTCAAAGTATCAAATCACTCACATGGTGCACTCAGGTTAAGTCAAGTTATTCTTCACTGCCGACTTTTCAGACCAAACGGTCAACTCCAAAGTTTGTCTTCTCAGGACCCCAGCCGGTGACCACTATCCGCGGATCCGCCCGATCGGAAGGGCAGGGCAGCTGCGAGAATCAAGCTTGGTCTTGTAGATGTGGGGCCCCGATCCGCCCGACTGACCAGACACGACCCCGGCCCTGCGACCTGATTACGGGCGAGGGGGCCACACTGCGTGGGGTCCCTGTTCGGGTACCACCAGAAGGACGGGGCCCTCTAGGGCCCACGTGTTATTTCCACAACAACCTGCTATGCCTTCCCAAAATGAAGAGTTGGTCAGACAGTAGGGAATACAAACTTACTTTATTCGGTATATACTCTGCAGAGGAGCCCAGTCAAGCCTTCACCCTAAGATGGTTGCCGAGCGGGACTGACTCCCCAAGGCATGCTAATACATGATAAACCCTTCCGGAGGCTTCAGACACGCCTCTTGTGGAAAAATACTGGCTTGAGCTGGGCATGAACAAAGGAGGTACAGAGGGATGAGCTAACACCTGTCAGATGGCTGCACTATCAGTACTCCAAGGCCATTGTGCACAGTCTCAGCGTCTCCTAACGTGGTAGCAGAGCTACACATACAGAAGGGAATGTATGAAAAGAACATCTATTCATTAGCAAGTCGGGCTTCAACCTTGAACAGGAGAGAAAATAATAACGGTGTATAGTTTTACAGTTCTGCTGAAGCAAGCGGAAAGCAAAATGAGGCCCAGTGTGAATGCGGCCCAAGCAGTCTTCTAATAGTCGTGAAATACAAAATGGAGGCACACAGGCTAATGAAACATATACATTGCAAGGATAACTCAGTGTGTTTGCGTAATACGAATACAAATGACATCTATTTAGCCACATAATGCTAACCTAACATAGTATGTATAAACGCACAGCAAGAAAGGTCATTTCAAACCTAACAGCCTGACGCCGCGCACCTCGCGGTCGTTGCCGTTCTTTGGGATTTTCATCTGTCACGACATAGCAATAACTCCAGGTGGAGGTATTTGTTGCTACAAGCTTTATTTGAGTGAATAACCTATTTTAAGGATATCTTTATAAGTGTATTGTGGAGTTTTGTCGTTTGGTCTTGTTTTGGTTTAGATAATGCTTATTTATTTTTCTAAACTGGTGTGGTGTCCCTTTGTAGTGTTTTTATTGTATTACTGTATGTGTTCACACATGCTTTACACACTGCCTCTGAGATAAGCCTGTCTGCTTGTGCCAAGCCACCAAGGGGGTGAGCAGGGGTTATTTTAGGATTGTATTCCCCCTTACCCTGACTAGAAGCAAGGGCCCCTATTTGGACAAAGGTACCTATCTCTGCCAACTAAAGACCTCCATTTCTAACAGTTACCATTCATTTATAGTAGTGGCCTACATTGGCATATGGCGGACTATCATGGCTTCTGCTAAACATCATGGGATCATGCATTCCTCCTTGGAATTTGATGTGCACTACCAGCATGCAATGGGCATCCCTGACTTGTGATTGCGACTTGTCATTTTTTTCTTTGGTAAACTAGTGTTTGTTTATCCAAAAGGAGTTATCATATAATCATTTAATGTGCATGTCTATTGAGCTCTGTGTACATTTAGCCCTTCCACTGTGAAGAACAAGACATTTACATGCCCCACATTAACGCTATAATATGTAGTACATGAATGTCTCATCCCCTGTGCTGGGCTAATGGGTAGACTGTAGTTAGGCTTCCCTTAACTGAAATAGATACTGGGGGTGATTGGGAATCGCTTCCAGATCAGCCCCCTTGGCTCTCCCACCCCATCAGTGACATCAGCACAACAGCTGATGCAGCCCACTACAGCAGGTTCTTAGTTCAGCTTGCATTCGGTCATATTTATCCCTGCTCAGGCACCCACAAACATGGGAGAGGCACTGCTGGAAGGGGAAGAGACCCTTTTTCCAGCAGTGCCTCTCCCAAATTAATTACTGCTCAGGGAATCCCCACTAGTCACAAGGGATCTCGTTTTTGGGACGGTCACTCCCAGCAAAGTTTCCATCTTCCTCTGTGGCATAATTAATAGCATTTTCCCTTCCAGTGAGGGATGGTTTGACCATGCCCTTAGGTGAGGATCAGCACTCCAAAGAAGAAGGAAATGGCAGTAACCATTTTTAGGTCTGGCATTGGTCACAGCTTTTTGTTTTTTTAACTATATATTATATAATTATTATAGAGGCTTTCAGCCAGCCCTATATGTCCATTTGTCTGTTATTATGTCTTCCACCTAATTCTTCCACCACTTACAAGCATACAGTGGTGGGGAAATGGGTCAGCCCCACTTAGCCATTGGCTAACTTCATAGTGAGTAGCGTCAGTCTGCTCTCTCATATGGAGCACACGTATACATGTTTACACACAAAGTCATTCCCTTGAGAGCCTGGAACTACTATGGCAATATGCACACATTTTTAGCTATTTTTTAGATTTGGCATGATTTTACCGTAACTATATATATATTTTTTAAAGAGTTTTATATAGCGTGAACTTGACCCAAATCGAGTATTCGGGTATCAGAGCGCTTTACATAGCACCGGTTGCGTTACCTGAGGACACATTCATTTTTGTTAGGCACGGGGAGATTAAGTGATTTGCCCAGAATCACAGGATGTTCAGCGTCATTGCTGAGACTCGAACCCAGTTCCCCAGATTCGAGGTCGACCGCCCTAGCTGTTAGGCCAGTTACTCTCCCCTATATATATATTCTTCCTACCTATGTAAAGGATACCAGTAATTTTTTGAATAAGATTAAATCTATACAATTGTCAGTGGATTTGCTTTTAATAACTTTGGACATAGAATCCCTTTACACGAGTATTGACCTCCATGCGGGCCTAACAGAGGTAAAATACTATTTGGACACTAGATCTTTGAATTTGCACAGCCATAATGTAATGTTGCTTGAACTCATTGAATGGTGCCTTTTAATAACTTTTTTTATGTTTGGAAAGGATATGTATAGACAAAAACGTGGTGTAGCAATGGGAGCCTACTTCTCCCCCAGCTATGCGTGTCTACACATAGGCTGGTGGGAGGAGCAGGTTCTAAGGGAGAACTATGCCAGAATGTTTGCCACCCATGTACAGCATTGGCTACGTTTTATTGGCGATGTTTTTATAATATGGAAGGGGGACCGCATAAGTGCAGAGACCTTCATTAAAGAAATTAACACTAACAATCTGAATTTAAGATTCACGTCACAGATTAACCAACAAGAAGTAGATGTTTTGAGATACTACTGTATATGTAGCTGGGTTAGAGACTACCCTGCATAGAAAGCCCACAGCTGGGAATGCCACCTTGCAAGCCAGAAGCTCACATTCTAAACACCTAATTAGGAGTATTCCTTACAGAGAATTAATAAGATTAAAAGGATATGTAGCACTAAGGACGAACTGCTCAAATGTACACAAGAATCCATATTAAGATTTAAAGCAAGATGGTATAGTGAGAGTATCCTGAAGGAAGCAAAAGAAAAAACAGAGTTGAAAACTATGGAAGCCTTATTAGAACCAGGCACAGTCAGAAAATGGAGAGCAAGATCTAGCGTCAGGAAAGAATATGAAACATGACACGAGTGACACACCTCGTCTCATCACAACTTACAATAAACAGCAAAGACAACTAAAAGCAATCCTCAATAAGAATTGGCCGATAATATTAACTGATGCAGTGCTGGCACCCAATTTACCCTCTAAACCAACACTCACTTTCAAAAGAGCAGTATCTATGAGGGACCAGTTGGTCAAAAGTAGCCCCGAAATAATATTCAATACAACTTGGCTGCAACCAAAAACATGGCTTATATAAGGGTGCTACATGCAGGGCTCGCAAGTTTGGTGAGAATAAAACCCATTATGAGACACCTTTTAGTAACAAGAGCATACCAATAAGGGGCCACTTTACCTGTCGCACAGAATATGCAATTTATGTGCTAACATGGACATGCAATTTGAAGTACATTGGAAGTGCCAAATTGCAAGCACATGTACACATCCTGCAACATTTGAGGGCAATATTAAATAATGATGCCACGTACCCAGTGGCTCGCCACTTTAAAGCAGTGCATAGTAATAACTTAAATTGCCTAAAATATTACATAATAGATGCGATCCCTGTGCCACGACGTGGGGGGAATAGAGAGCACAGGCTGCAACAATTGGAAACTCGAATGATTGGGGAGTTCGATAGTAAGGCCCCAAAAGGAATTAACACCACAGAGGATCTACACAAATTCCGATAAACATATTTAAGATCAACTGCTATGTAACGGCATTATACACATTAAGATATTCGATTTCTCGTATAACCAACTGTGTGAAAATATGCTAGCACAATTCGATTAAACAATAGCCTCCTTAGCATATAGAAGAATATATAAAAAAAGAAATTGTATATATATTGACTTGAAAAATCCTTTACAAATCCCATAATAATGATATATCTTAGAATAGTGTGTTTTTAAAATATTTACATATTTGCACTTATGTGCACTTAGCACTTTTTAGCACTTTGCACATCATTGCGTAATTTTGCACATAGACACACATAGGCACCTTTAGGAGGTGAATTATGAGGATACTGTTGCTAAAACAAAATCAGACTAGGATGTACTGTCTCATGTGGACTCAATATTCTGAAGGACAGGGCCATGAAGCTCAGACGCTATTCACAATGTTCCTTCACAACCACAATCTGTGTAGCTGAGAGACAGTGATTGTGTAGCCTATTCTAGAGTGTATGCAGTTTTCATGAAGAGCACAGAAAGAATGCTCACGTCGCAGCCCCTAGTAGATATGAGCAGGAAATGCTTCCATTTACAGAAGATGTCAGCTTTAGAGTCAATAATGCAATTGTTTTGCACATTGACTGCTTCCTTCTATTTGTGGATGTCATTTTCCTTGAGGAGATCATGCACCAAATGAATTTGCTTGATGAACAGTTTCATTAAGAGCATGGAGGCCCCCTGGTGCCTCATTCTAGGGCACACATTTGGACTTCACCTCACTTATAAGAAAGTGGGGAATATTGTGCAAATAGATATTACAGTCTTATTGGTCTTCTGATGCATCTTGGGCAACACCCAGATTCTATCTGTCAAGACCCAAGGTTGTTATTTGATTCTGCAGCATATGATGCTTTTCAGTGATAACTCTACAGCATTGCCACCAGACCATCCAGACCATGTCAGACAGGGCGTTCAGAATTCAGCCTATGGAGGAATATTTTTCTGCCAAGTTTTCTGAGATGTATGCTCAAGGGAAGAATATAGCAGTCAATGAGTCTTTGATCCTGAACTGTTCTAGCACTGCATCTCAAGCAAGAGAGCTGATTACGGCATCAAGTGATACAAGTTATGCAAGATCTGCACAGTCTGAGATTGCATACTGGGAAGTCTCCAGTGCAAATTCTAAGGGTTCCCTTTCCATATTAGGAATTAGTGTGAAAAGATTGTATAGATCTAGCACACTCACTCTTTTACAAAAGTTATACCTTTTTATGCCTGGACAGTTTCTGTGCAGGAGCCCAGCTGCTCAGCAAGCTGTACAAAGTTGGCACTGTGGCCTGAGGTACAATTCAAAAAGTCTCAACAAAAGATTCACTTGGACAATGTTTGTAAGAAGCTCCAAAAAGATCAAAGAATTGCAACAAACTGCAGTGAACATCTTTACATCACAGGTATATGTGCTCACTGCAATTCACAACAAGAGCACTTCCCCTGTCACACTTTTGTATCAGTTGGCAGAAGCTCAAAGGCCCAACTGTAAACTTGATTTTAAATATGTAGACAGGCGGAATCAACATAACTGATCAGCTACTTCAACTATATGTTTTGAAATGTTAAGCTAGCAAATGGTACGAGGAGTTGGCTGTCTACCTGATCGATTTGGCAACATTCTATGCATATATTGTCTATCATCAGACTACCACAGGAAGGTTGACGTTATTCCTTTACATTGATTTGGCTTTTTTAAATATTCTTATGGCTTTTAAAACGATTACTTCAACTGTTGTGATGGACATTGCAAGGCTTCAGGATAGACATGTTGTTGACCGACTTTATGCAACAGAACAAAATAATCAGTCATATAACCAATCAGAGTTCGTACTCAGCAAGCAAAGAGGTGGAGAGTACTTATACTGTCCCCAGTGCCTATCTCAGCCAGGCCTGTGCTTTCCAACTTGCTTCATATTATATCACACAAAAGTGAAGTTCTGGGAAACTGACTGAAGTGGTGCAGTGAGATTAAGAGTTACTATGTGACTTTAAATAGAGTACCTAAACGACCAAGCCCTAAGGTCCATAGGGCCTTATTTAGAGTTTGGTGGAGAGATACTCCACCACAAAGAAGGTCGATGTCCTGTCCACCATGTTACAAGTGCAAAAGCCTGTCACACTTGTAATATGGTATATGGGATATCCATCGCTTTTTGAGTATCCCATCAGTCAAGCTCTAAATAAGGTCCTTAGGGCCTGATTTATACATTGGCGGTAAGCATACTAACAGTGACAGTGTATGCTTACCACCAAGAGAATGGTCCACCTTCCTGATTTGGATGCTGTCAAACTATGGGTTTGGCTATGATTTTGGCTACTTTGTTACCACCATACTCAAACCTCTCTGATGGCCCGATGCAGTTATGGCTGTCAGAGAAATGGCTACATGTCTGCCCACCCAATTAGATGGGAAGACATAAAACCATTTTTTAACTGTCCATCACCACCAGGCCAACCCTGGCAGTGAGGACAGTAAAAAAGGAGTAATGCCCCCCTTGCCATGGGAGATGTCTCCCATGGCGAGGGGGGCATTTTCTTTTTCCTCTTTGAAAAGAAAATCCCATTTTGAGATTTTCTTTTTGAAAAGAAAAAAGAAAAATGTTTTGTGAATGCCTTAATCATGCTAACAGAGCTCTGCAAAAAACAGCGAAGAACACTGACAGGAACTTCTGTTCCTAGTAATGCACCATAAATGACGGCCATCTTGTTAGTCATTTATAAGTTTGGCGGGAGGTTCCTCCACCAGGGGGATGGGGTAATATTCTCTGTCCCCCTGCTGGGACAACAAGCCCTCCGTTGACATATAAATCAGGCCATACGTATTTCTGGAATTTCCATTTTAGGGAACATTGGTGAGTCTGCCTTAGGGTTTTTACCCTAGCTATGGTAGGTATTTTCTGTGACAGATAGTTTTCAAAGAGGTCACCAGAACTCCCTCCCAATGTACTACCATGCAATGGAAGGAGTTCCGTTTAGTGTAGCGAGTGTGCTAAAGTTGAATGAAAGATGAGTCTTATCGTACCTAAGCAGGCTGCCCTTGGGAGGCATTTAAAGGTTCACATGGCAACTGCATAGTAGTAGTTAAGACTTTGCACAGCCACAAAAGTGGAGTACTGTGTTTATGAGGAGAAATGTGGGAATTTTGGGTGATAGAAACTTTTTGGATCCCTGCAGGTTACAGAACTTTCCTCTCCGAAATGAGAAGTAAATATGTAATTTTAGACGGAGTTTGATGTTTGCATGGTATTGTGGGTAGGAATACGTAGTGGGAGCCATGCAAGTCACGTCACCCCGAAATCATCTGGATAGCTAGTTTTTCAAAATGTCTGTGTTTAGTTGTTTTCCCTCAGTGGCATCTGACCTCATGTCCAAATAATGTAGATAGTCACATAATGAGAATGGGTTAATGTGCAAGGTGACACATAGATGTCTCCACCTTGCATTTTGAGCTCCATACAAATGAGGTAAAAATGTTATTAGGAGAAGTGAGAAGGCTAGGTGTTAGGAATTTTGTATATCCCCACAGATTTGAGATCTTTCCCCTCACAGCAACATGAGAGAAATTGTGAGATTGAAGCCAAAGTTTTATGTTTGCAGGGCATTCTGAATAAGAAAGTGTAGCATCCTATACTCCTGTTGCGGTGTCTCGTTTTCAGAAATGCTTGGCTTTGGTAGGGTCCCCTGGATGGTGGCTTTGAGTGGTAGAAATGCTGTGGCTACCTACAGATTCTGGAACTTTCCCTCACAAAAATGTGAGGAAATTGCCCAATTTTAGTCAAATGCAATATTTGAGGGACATTCTGGGTAAGAAAACATAGTAGGATTCACGCAAGTAACATCATTTTTGACTATCTCCATACTATACACAAATGCCGCAACAACCCACATAGCCAGAATACATCAATTTGTAAGACAATCTCTTGATGGTTTCATGTAGCGTTTTACAGCCTTTCCTGTCATGAGCATAAGATCAGTCGAACATTTGTTAATATTTTTTAATTTCTCTCCAATTTTGGCTTTCAAATGTAAGCATTGTGCAAGAAAAATCGGATTTTGTTAAAATGCCCTCGGAATCACATGATAGTATGTGTAACACCAAATTCAGCGATGACCAAAAAAGCACTAATCACAAACTCAGTATCATTGGCACATTTAAAAAATGCATAGGTTTCCTTCATACCCATTTTTCATTCATTGGATTTTACTATAGAAATTAATGCATGGGCTGTACACTATTAAAATCATGATAAGCTTAGTTGTTGACTGTGTATTGTATGTTTTTTGGGACACCAACAAACCCTATGGGCATGATTACGATGTCGGCGGTCATAGCACAAGCTCCCGTAGAGAAATGAGAGAGTGTGTAAATCCCTGCACTGTGTGGCAGGCATCATAGTGCCTGCCACACAGTGCAGGGATGCCACCCCCAAGCCCCCAACCAGAGGGCCGGGGGGGAGGGGTCCCTGCTCGGGGCCCACAAAGCCACTTTCTGACAGCAAATCCATTTCTTAAAAGCTGACATGGATTTGCTCTCGGAAAGTTCCATCATAATCCCGGAGGCGGAAACACCTTCCTCACAGGATTATGTGGCCCCCCAGACTAGTGGACAGGCTCCTTGAGCCCATCGGAAGTCAGACAGATTGACCAGCTGGTTTAAATTCCAACCGCCGTAATTGTAAAACAACGGTCGGAAGTCAAACCAGGGATGTTGGTCAGACTGACATACTAATTAGCCCCTAAATATAAATTCAAAAAAATTAATTAACTTTCTACCCTTTACCCCTCTAAATCCCATAACCCACACCTAAAATTATACTTTAAAAAAATTAATTATACTACTAAGATAATTAATTTTCAATTAAATGATTGATAGTACTTAACAAATAATTGTTATTAATGAAAATGAATTTACTCCCCACCCTTAACCCCTAAACCGCACAGCCCACACCTAATTAAAAATTGAATTAAATAATTAACTTAAATAATTATTAATGAATGAACTAATTAATCTTAATTAACAACTAATCCATAATTAATTAAAAATAAATTACGTTCTACCCTTTACCCCTATAAACCCCACAACCCACACCTAAAAAAATGAATCACACACTTAACATGATTAATTATCAATGAATTACTTAACATTAATTAACAACTAATAATTCATTAATTAACAAAAAAAATTACTTCTCACGCTTTACCCCTAGAACCCCACAATTCATACCTAAAAAAACACAATTACCACAACTATTTATCAATTAATTAATTAATATTATTTAGAAACTAATTAATAATTAGTTAAAAATAAATTACTTCCCACACTCCACCCCTATAAACCCCACAACCCACAAATAAAGGTGCCGATTCCACTCTGGGAAAAATTTTTTGCGTACGACTCGTATCCGTATATTTTCACGTACGAATTGAACAAGTACCGTACAAACTGCGAAGTACGATTCGTACGTGAAAAATACATATGAATTGCGTCGGGAAAATAGTCCGAGAGGGAGCCGTACATTTTTACGTCCGAATAGCGTCGGGAAAAGTGTCCGATAGGGAGCCGGACATTTTTACGTGCAAATCGTAAAACAGAAGTCCGAGCGCGCAAGTACGATCCGTACCGCCCGTCCGAATACACAACCATATGTAAATGGGCCCGTACGGAGTGACCGCTGTAGCACACATGTACACGGGTAAACTTGTGCCCGGATACGAGTCGTACAGCCCCCCCTCACCCCGCACATGTCAGCACCGTACCCCCGTATGTCAACACCATACCCCCCTCCGCATCGTACCCCAACACCGTAGCACAGCCCCGCACCTGTATGCGCTGCACCCCAGGCCCGTCTCCCAGCCCCGCACCTGTATGCCCCGTACCCCAGGACCGTACCCCAGCCCCCCACCTGTATGCGCTGCACCCCAGGCCCGTCTACCAGCCCCGCACCTGTACACCCCATACCCCAGGACTGTACCCCAGCCCCCCACCTGTACGCGCCGCACCCCAGGCCCGACTCCCAGCCCCGTACCTGTATGCACCGTACCCCAACACCGGAGCACAGCCCCGTACCTGTACGCACCATACCCCAACACCCTAGTACAGCCCGGCACCTGTACGCACCATACCCCAACACCCTAGCACATCCACGCACCTGTACGCACCATACCCAAACACCGTAGCACAGCCCCGCACCTGTATGCACTGTACCCCAACACTCTAGCACATCCCCGCACCTGTACGCACCGTACCCCAGCACCGTAGCACATCCCCGCACCAGTACGCACCGTACCCCAACACCGTAGCACAGCCCCGCACCTGTATGCACCGCACCCCAGGCCCGTCTCCCAGCCCCGCACCTGTACGCCCCGTACCCCAGGACCATACCCCAGCCCCCCACCTGTACGCGCCACACCCGAGGCCCGACTCCCAGCCCCGTACCTGTATGCACCGTACCCCAACACCGTAGCACAGCCCCGTACCTGTACGCACCATACCCCAACACCGTAGCCCAGCCCCGTACCTGTACGCACCATACTCCAACACCCTAGCACAGCCCCGCACCTGTACGCACCGTACCCCAACACCGTACCCCAGCTCCCTCACCCAGCATTGCGTATATACGGACCTTACCTAAGCGAAAAAGACTCGTACAGAACCAGGACACTGTAAAACAGCACAAGGAGGGTCGATTTGACTCACATAACGCCACAAAACATGTCAACATGACAAAATACATCTCTATGACTGACCTGGCACATCCAAACAGGCAAACAGAGGCCCTAAATCACAACCACCTCTTATAACACACCCACTACAAATTCAAACCCAGCCACACCCACAAATGGACCAATAAAAAGGGCCCACACACACAACCCATGAACCTTTGCAACAGACCCACTGCTGACAAACCCCACAGACAAACAACTGCACCTTACTTACACCTTAACTACACCTTAACTTACACACCTTCGCACAACCTCCTTCACAAACACCCCCTCTTCACATTCACACACACACCGTCACATTCACACCCATACACCCACAACCATCCACACCCACACCCCACACCATGCCCACAGACAAGAATCCAAAGTTCACAAGGGAAGAGCTGAACCTCCTCGTCAACGAAGTCATCAGAGTCGAGCCACAGCTGTTTGGAACATTGGTCAGACAGACCAACATAGCCCAAAAAACAAGTCTGTGGCAGAGGATTGTCGATAATGTGAATGCTGTTGCGCCCATCCGAAGGACCAGGCATGAATGCCAAGCCAGGTGGTACGATCTGCGCAGGGCAGTCAAAAGGAAAATGAGCGAGGAATACGCCCAGAGTAACATCACTGGAGGTGGGCTGCCCCGCAGACCCGTACATTACCATCCCTGGGAGGAGAAGGTGATGGCCATGCTTCCGCCGGTGGGAGTACACAGAGTCGAAGGAGTCGCAGAGCCTGGTGAGTACACAAACAACTCACGTAACATGGGGGGAATGCCATCCACACCACAAACACACCAAATGCACGCAACTTTCCCCAAGCCCTCACTGCACACAACCACACTCAAAAACCACGCTCATGCCACTAACGTCTCCATGCCCCCTTCACAAATAAAGGCAATGCCATGTCCCAGGCCACACCAACCACAAAGCCAAGACTGGATGTCCGGGATGCTGGGAGGGTGGGGCTCACACAACACATTGTGCAACTCAGAAGCAGACACCAATGCCCTCAGCCCAGATGGCCTAGGTACATACCCATGCACCATGCCCAATGCACAGGGACTGGCAAAGTACTGACAAGGTAGCTGACACTTGGCCCTGCTGTATGCAGCACAAGGCCCTCCTGTGACCACTGTACACTCAAACACCAACTCCACAAGCTCAGATATCTAGCACAGGAACTCACACTCACTGTCATGCCAGCATGCACCATGAGGGGACAGACACATCACCTGGGAGACCCAATGACAAATCACACTACACACAACAGCAGGCCCGGTCACACACCCCCTCACACAAGCACACACCCCCGGGGCAGGCAACGGATCTACCCACTCCCACAATGGACATGTGACACTACAAGACCAATGCATAGCCAAGTAAGCATCCTAGCCCAAAATCTACTGGTCAAACACTCAGGAGAACATATCAATCTTTCCCCCGCAACAGACCTATCAACAAGTGTACATTGAGACGAATGCTAGGCACATCCAACTACCTGGGGGAACTGTGACAACTTGAATATGTATGAAACATGGATGAGGATTGAAATAGCATTAACATTGTCTCTCTCTCACACACAGGGCAACGTCATCGACCTCCCCCCAACAATGGGGGGGAACAATCACAGTCCCAGGCTCAGCGTGAAGATGATCCCACCAGCAGCGACGACTCTCACCACTCCGTGGATGACCCCGACCAACCTGGCCCCTCTGGTGCCCAAGCACCTGCGTCAGGTACATCTGTGCCAACCACCACCCCCATTCCTGCCACATCCCAGGAGACACCCAGGAGCCCTTCTCTCACTGAACAACACAGCCAGTCTGACCAGGAGGGACAAGGTTCTCCGGGCACCCAGGAGGAGGCAGACAACCCAGCTAATGCCATCCCTCAGGGGTCCCGTAGACCTGATGTTCCCACAACGGGAGGCCAGGCTCGTGTGGGCAGGGCTGGTGGGAGTGGAGGTAGGCGGAGGCGAGAACCTGACCAGGCAGCTGAGGGAACCGGTATGTCACACATACGCCACATCCTGGACACATACCGGCGTGACACCAGGGGCACAGCCAGGTAGTGTCGAGCCTCACAGAGATGAAGGGAACCCTCGACGAGATGAAGAACCTGCAGGCCGAGCAACATGCCAGTCAACAACAACACCAAGGACGGATGGAGGCAAGACTGGCTGAGCTCCTGGTGGTGCAAACGGACATGAGCCGTTCACTCCGTCGGATCGCCGACAACATGGGCAACCCTCCCTGTGCCACCAGGCGAAGACCAGCACCAGCCACAGGGAGGGAGGAGGAGGATTCGTCTGACGGAGCATCACAGACATCGTCAAGGCCTGCATCTGAGGGTCCCCGGAGGAAGGTGGGTCGTCCACGGAAAAGACCGTGAGAGTCAGCGGACCATCCACATCTCCCAGGTCACCTGGCCTGTCACCTGGCCCTCTGGCGCAACAGCACCACCTCACCCAATGACATTCTCTGCCACATGGACTTGCTGGTCACAGTCTGACCAATGATGACCAACACTGTGGTCTGGACTCTGATGACTCCAACTGACAAGGATGCCATCTCCCCCTGTGAACTTTGGATTCTATGCACCCGGTAGAGCACCTTACTTCATCTACCAAAAGACTTACCCCACCAAAAATAAATTCTTTATTTTGTCATGAGATGTTGCTGTCATTTGGCATTATTCCCCAACATATGTGTGTGTAAATGTCAAACTATGCCTGAGTGTTGAACTAACTCCACACATCCATACCCTGGGATCAGAGTCTGGTACAGGACACACATGGGTCACAATGTATCATTCAATGCAGACATGGAGCACAATACTCATCTGTGATGGCCTCAAGCTGCTGAGGGGGTGCATGCAATACTGTGCTGACAGACCTATTTGGAAGAGTATCATTAAGGCGTAGAGGTCATGCCTCATTGGGAGGTTCCCAGGGAGGGAGTCCCAGGTATGTGTTCCCAGGTGGGAGAACTATGTCCTGCATGCTGGAGTACGGTGGATCTGAAGAATGGTGGCCAGGTCAAGGTTGGATGCACAGAGATGGCACTACGGGTTCTCGGATGACAGTGGTACAAGGTTGGTGTTGGGTCGGGGTTGTGGCCTGCCTCCTGAGTGTGGGTGGGGAGTCTGAAGGTCATCCTGCAGCACACAGTGATCCATTGCAGCTATCTCTGCTGGACGGTGATGTGGCTGGGGCGCGGGATGTTGCAGCTGAGGTGTGCAGATGCAGCCTGGATGTGGACAAGTGTCCTGGGAGTTTGGATGTGGCTTCCCCGTAGAGGGCAGGGCAGTATTTGACATGGATGTTGTCGTGGACCTGGGGGATGGTCCATCTTTCCTTGGAGTGGATCTATCTGGAGATCATGTGCATAATGCAGAGGGTGTTGCAGTCTGAGGCACAGATGCTGGTGATTACCATGGCAAATGTGAGCAAGCAATCCATGATGCATACCATCTTGTGTGCATGGACACTGGGTGCTTGTCCGGGGCTTCTGCGGGTGGGACACAAGCAGTTGACCCAGCTGTAAGGGGACAATCCTCAGATGTTGACCTCAGTCCTGTACAAGTCCAGCCTCAGGTGGCTGCTGTTCTGCCATTCATCAATGGATCTCATGCAATCTAGAATATTGGAACTGGCAATGTCTGCGTCCTTGGTGAGGGTGAGGAGCACCTGGCTGTCAATGGCATACGAGTTGATGATGAGGTTGTGTGCGCATGTGATGGTGGAGAGGGGGGTCCTGGACACATTGTAGATTGACACGCTGAGAGATGATACCTGTGCCATGTGCCTCACAACGACAGCATACTACATGCAGAAGCCTTGAGTCCCACTCCCATGGCCTTGCCGGGGTACAGAGCCGGTGGGGAGTAGGAGGGACATGACGTGGTGGGTATGACAGGGCCTGGAAGGCGTGACAGCGCTGTGTAGGCAGTCGGAGTTGCACACTCATCATGCAAAGGTGTTGTGTGTGCGCTTAGTGTATGCCTGAGAGCTGGCGGCAGATGTGTGGATGGACATTGCTTGGAGAGTGGCTGCAACATCAGACTGTAGTGTGATGTGGGTCATGCAAGGACATGAGGCTCGTGCAATGTGCACGTTGCATGTGCAGACGGTCCAGCCTTTGGCACCGCGTGGCCGCAACTGTGGCACAGACAAGCTGATGACAGCCAAATGAATGGGTTGATGGAGGAAGGGAGGAGCATCTTTGATGTGTGTGTGTTGGCAAATCAGGAAACTTCGTGTGCCCTTGCTGCAGTGGCTGGAACAGCAGGCGGCATGTCCTGGGAACTATGCCACAATTTCCACACAAAGACTAGGATGTCAGAAAGGACTACTGCAACGGGTGTATGTCAAGGAAGGAGTGACCGGTTTTCAATGGCACACCCAGAGACAAAGGATGCACAATCCCCAAAGATGACTGACACCGGATCATGAAACTGAAGGCCAAGCTGCGCACAGGAAACACACCCCAGAAGGTGTTGACGGCCCGTTGTGGGGACCAACATACCAAAACACATACACAGCCATGGACTTCATGCACAATAGAGAATCAAATACATGTAGAACAGCATGCAGGTTGCTAATCTACACATAGATTCATATGCACAATCCTTGACAACCATGCCAGAGATGGCGCATGCACAGTGGCAAGAGACCTGCATTGACAGAGATGAGGCACCTTGGAGGCTGAGGAACACCTTTATTACTCAGGCTCACACCTATGGAAATGCATCAATATTAACAGACTCACAGGTCTTTTGGATTAACATGTGGGACCTACACTGGACACCCCCTTCGCACCACAGATGCTGTCAATCCATGGGAGTGGCACACAAGTGAAGGGGGTGAGCCAAACATCCCCTGCTGCACACGGAGAGGCTGCAATTCCCCATTGAGCCTCTCATGGGGATGTCCCGCAATATGTCCACCCGTAGCCTCCCGTATGTTTCCGAGGGAAGTTGTACACACATTGCTGCCTTCATCAAAATCCACAATCCCATAACAGATGACTGTCACGAAGTGTGACTATCAATTCATGTGAGTCATGCTACATGTCATGTGCCCCATGGTGAGTCGACATGTATGCATAGTAACAAAACCTGCACAGGAGCAGTGCCCACACATTACAAACAACTACCACACCCAAAAAGCCTTGCTGCAATCCTTACCCAAAGGAGACTTTTCACCATATCCGCGCATGTAATGCTGATTCAGCACACATTGCATTACTCATGAGGAATAGCAGGAGCACAACATTGCCACAAGCAGACAGCATGCGCAACTACCTGGGGATGAGAGACACACAAGAAGTCAGGAAAAACATAGTCATCCGCATGCATGGTCATGTACTCTACATGAATAAGGTTGACACCATGCTAGTTGTCAATTGAGTGTGTCAGCTAAAATGTGTGGAATGACATCAGCACTCGAGTGACACAGCACACACCTCAAAGTCACTTAGCATACAGTCAGCTGGACACACACCTTGCAACATATACCACACAAGGCTCCAAGCGTGCACACTCAAACCCAGGGACTCACCATTATGAGAAAAAGTTGCGTATGAGCTGACTCCGGATGTCCTCCTCCTCCTCCTCCTCCTCCTCCTCCTCCTCCTCACTTGCCTCATGACCAAGGCCGTCATCCTCCACGGGTGGATGTTCCTGCTCTTAGGGATCCAGGATGAGTGGCACAGCTTTCTCCACTGCCATGTTGTGCAGCATGCAGCGCACGAGGAAGATTTTGCAGACCTTCACCAGTGCACAGGGGAGGGACCCGCCGGTCTTGTGAAGGCAACGGAATCGGCTCTTCAGGAGGCCAAACGTCCTCTCAATCACTCGCCTGGTCTGCCCATGGGTGTTGTTGTAACGGTGATCTGCAGCTGTTCTCGGGTTGCGGAGAGGCGTCACCAGCCATGGCATGTTGGGATAGCCAGAGTCCCCTACATGGAAACATCATGTAAAGAAGTGGGTCAGGAGATACCGTCACATACTAAGATACCGCTGAATACTTGACAAACAGAGTCTACCCACCAACAAGACATGCTTGTTCGTTGTGCAGCTGCAGCATCATTTCTGGCACCCTGCTACGCCTCATGATGTAGGCATCGTGTGCTGACCCTGGAAAACGTGCATAGACATGGGAAATCACCATGTTAGCAAGACACACCACAAGGGCATTAATGGAGTGATAATGTTTATGGTTACGAAAGGCTACCTCCTGTGCCTGTGGTGGTAGGGCATAGAACTCACCCTTGATACCTGTCAACTGCTCAGGAGTTGGAAAATGGATGAATTCATCCAGGTGCTCTAACATGGCTTTTAAAACATCATGCAGGACACGGCTGAACATGGTCTGGGACATGCCAACCACATCAGCTATGGTCAATTGAAACGTATCGGTGGCAAAGAAATGTAGGGCTGACATCACCTTCATCTTGTGGGTCAGCGCAGTCGGATAACTGTGTCCCGGTTGGAGGTGTGGGGCCAGCCTGTTTGTCAGGTCCACAATTAACTGTTGGGGGAATCTTTAGCGGCGTATGCAGTCACGTTCCCTCATGGCAGCCAAGTCTGGCATTGGTCGGGGGAGAGGCGGTGCCCTGCAGAAATTTGGAAGGAATAACGAAGATTGAGTACATTACTACACCAATGTCAATGAACTGAGCACATGTTCAACAGCTAATACACATATGCTACATACAGAGTCTGGTCTGTGCAAATCATCCTGCACACGTATGCCAGCCAGGTGATACTCCTACCAAGAGCCGGCTACAAACGTGGATTGTCAAGGTCTACATGACATGCCATGAAAGTAGCTGTGGGCCAGTGTGAGTGAACAGCCAGACACATTACAGGAGTGACATACATGCACATATGTGCATTTGAAGGATGTTATCTAATACAGACAGCTGCCGGCAAGCTAGACGCACAGGTCACATGTCATGGAAAAAGGACAGACCACACACCTTGCCATGAAGGGGTACATGTCAAAAATGATCACACAGACATTGAGACTACACAGATATGTCCTAAGCTCGCAAGTCCCTGTTTGATGCATACAGACACATGTTATGTGTTATTCCACATGTGTCCTGGTGTGCGTAATAGTGTGACATGGGCATCTACACACAGACACATGTTGGATGCAGCTACAGCAGATGCCGTTGACGGAACACCAACAGCAAGATCATGGGAACACATGACACACACATGACATAGTCACATCGGGGCACGCTGGTAGTGAGATGTCAGGTGTCATCATCCGTGTACCTGGCATCAGGGGACAGTTGCGGGTGTTGGTGACTGTGCCATGCCAGTGATGCAGTGCTTGACAAGTTTGAACTACATGCACACATGTAAAAGGTGTGAAGGGGAAGTGCGTCACATAGTGCCCCATCACACATGACATGTGTACACCGGTCATCACACAACTATTGGGTTAAAACATGAGGAGACATGTGCCAGCTCACTGCCTGACACACCTAGGCCCTACACATGAAGCACTGCACTGACAATGACTTGATGTCCATCCTTGTGCGAGTCAGACACCTCCATTCCTTTCCTGTTCGCCTCGTATCACCAGTGTCAGCTGTGAAACGCACCGTACACACGCTCTGAGGGCGTGGGTACGGTCGTATCACTATATGGGGTTTGGGTAGGAGTACGTGTGTGTGTGTACGTACCGTACACACTTACGTGTACACACTGGTCCTATCCCTATAGGAGTGTTGCCGTAGGCGTACGCCATGGAGATACGGCCCGTACACACGTGTGTATGGCCCGTAGCACTATGGTAGTGTTGGCTTAGGCATACACCATAGTGCTACGGGCCGTACCCGCGTGTGTACGGCCCGTAGCACTATGGCGTACGCCTACAGCAACACTACCATAGTGCTACGGGCCATACACACGCGTGTACGGCCCGTAGCACTATAGCGTACGCCTACGGCAACACTACCATAGTGCTACGGGCCGTACACACGCGTGTACGGCCCGTAGCACTATGACGTACGCCTACGCCAACATTACCATAGTGCTACGGACCGTACACACGCGTGTACGGCCCGTAGCACTATGGTGTACGCCTACGGCAACACTACCATAGTGCTATGGGCCGTACACACACGTGTACGGCCCGTAGCACTATGGCGTATGGCTACGCCAACACTAACATAGTGCTACAGGCCGCACACATGTGTGTAAGGTCCGTAGCACTATGGCGTATGCCTACGCCAACACTACCATAGTGCTACGGGCCGTACACATGCGTGTACGGCCCGTAGCACTGTGGCGTACGCCTACGGCAACACTACCACAGTGCTACGGCCCCTACACACCCGTGTACGGCCCGTAGCACTATGGCGTTCGCCTACGGCAACACTACCATAGTGCTACGGGCCATATACACGCGTGTACGGCCCGTAGCACTATGGCGTATGCCTACGCCAACACTAACATAGTGCTACGGGCCGCACACATGCGTGTAAGGTCCGTAGCACTATGGCGTACGCCTACGCCAACACTACCATAGTGCTACGGGCCGTACACACGAGTGTACGGCCCATAGCACTGTGGCGTACGCCTACGGCAACACTACCATAGTGCTACGGCCCCTACACACGCGTGTACGGCCCGTAGCACTACAGTAGTGGTTCCCTAGGGGTACGTGTGAAACGCACCGTACCTGTGTGGGGATTTGAAATTTACAATGGGGACACATAAGGGACAAGTATTAGGGCCTACATGCATGCTGGTTGTCATGGATACCCAGTTTGAAGATCACATTTTTCCATCATGTGGCCTGGAAAAAGCAGTTGGCCACATTATACATTGTTGCAAAGTGGTTGTTGACTTGACATGATGCTGCAAATTTGAAAAAATTCTAATGCTGTCACTGGTGTATGTTTAAAGGGATTGGAGGAAACGTAGGATGCAAAGGAGTCTGACCAATCACTCTGCACTCCTGTTACTGAAATAGGCCAGCAAGGCAGATATAAGTCAGGCAGAACCCATGAGAGGGCACTTGCCTGCACAACCTTTGATTCAACACCACTGCTGCTGCTTGTGATTCCTCTGGCACCATGTCGCGGTCTGTGGAGAGGGCCCAGCCATTCACACAGGAAGAGAATGAGGCGTTGCTGGACGTGATCCTCCTACAGTACCCCAGCCTGTATGGTAGACCAGGGGAGCAGGTGAGTGCTGACTCCGCTACCTTTGACTGTACCCCTTCTGTTTTGTGACTGACACTTCCGGCATTGTGTCCAGGTGTGACAGACATGAAATGTTGTTTAGAGTGGGTCCCAGGGGGGTGGGAATGGCTCATGTCTGTCATGCAGAGCATGATGTGGTTCATGTGTGCACTCCTCAGTTGCATTGTGATTACTGTGACATTCACTGCATTCTGCATGGCACATTCAGCAAAGCTAATCCTCTTGGCCCTTCTTGTTCTATAGTCCTGAGGTGATTCAGTGTTCCCCCCGTGTGACAGGTGACTGTACCCACAGATGAGTGTGAGTTGAGTGGAGCTGTGGTGAGAGTGTCCAAATGATCTGGACATTGATGTGTGTGAATGTTCCTTGTCATGTGGGTGAGTGTCTATGTGGAGTGTTGCACCACAGCTGCATGGAGGAGGCAACAGCTCGACCCATCTGATGTGAGAAGTGATCCGTGCTGTGTGTCTGACTTGCTGGGCTAGCCCCATGCCTGTGACACCCCCCAGGCAAGTGGCACATGTGCAGAGTGAGGTTTGTATCGGCCGTTGCCACTGGCAGGTGAATGATCTGTGCCTGTGTGTGTCTGTGTAGTCTGCTGTTGTTGGGTCAGTGGCCTGGGGCATGTGACTGCTTGGAGGTGCTAGCCATCAGCTTTGTGTTGCTTGTGATGTCCAGTGTGTGCCATAATCAGGGAGTGTGTCGCACCCCTCATGCCACCTGTGTACTTTCAATGCCATGTAGTGCATCGGGGCTTCCACAGAGCCTAATATCCCTATGGCAAAGGTGCTATCCGTTGGCAGCATACTATGCCCTGTTCAACATATCAAAGATGTTCAAATGTGTGTCTCTGTGACATGGAGCAGGTGTAGTGATGTTTTCTCACTTTGTCATCCTCACAGGTAACTGCCTACGCCAAGGGGGAGATATGGAAGCGGGCCGTCAGGGCCGTGAGATCTGTGGAGGGTCGCAGTCGGTGCCTGGCACAGGTGAGGAAACGCTGGCAGGACGTCCGGTGCTGGACCAGGAAGATCATCCGGGTCCTGCTGGGGGACTCACCAGCACGCCCCCACGGCGGGCGCCGGTGCCTGACCCACCAAATGAATAGGGGTGGGCGGAATTTGCAAAATCCACTTTCGCAAATTATCGCGAAAATATTAAAAATTATCGCAAACACGCGGAAATATCGCGAAGATGCGGAAGTTTTTTTCCCGCATGTTCGCGAGATTTTCTGCATGGTTGCGGCTCGCCAACTTACCCATGTGGTTGCTCGCGGGCATGGCCATCTTGTTTTCAGTTGTCTGATTGCGAGAAGAAAGACGTGATCGCGCGACGCATGACGTCACTGTGGGCGCGAACTGTCGCGAGGCAGTGCAAATGGCTTAAAACAATACAACATCTCATGGAGAACGCGACCGGTTCAAGAAAACTTGTCGGCGAACGCAGGGGTTCAGGTAAGGCGATCGCGCGCGCGCGAGAATGTATTATTATACAGCGCGAGCAAGAAACAAATTATCGGCAAGCTGCGGAATGCGGAAATTTTGACATTTTCGCGCTTTCCGCGGAACGCGAAAATGTCAAATTATCGCAATTTCCGCGAACTGAACGAAATTTTAGCCCAGGCCTACAAATGAAGCATGTCCTGGCATGGATAGGCGGTTACAGGCGATGCAGCAGCAGCAAGGGGGTAGGTACAAGTGTGTTTGTTGTGTGTCACCAGCTTTGGGAAGTGCCCAGTCGCATGGATACACTGGCAGGGTTAATATGTGCATTGCATTTTCTGTTCCCCAAAGACATCCGCTGCTGTTCTTCCTCCTTTCCCCTCCTTGACATGTGTTCCCTGGTCTGTGTGTAATCACTATTGCACATGGTCATCTGGGCTGGCGGTTAATCCAAGTGCACATTGCTGTCTGCATCATGTGGGGGTGGGGTCGGAGACATGTGTTGTTACCTTGCCTGTGCTCTGTCCTGTTCAGTCATTTGGGGGTCCATATCAGTTGGCACTGATGCTGAGTCTCAACATAGGAGTGTGAGTGTTCAAATGAACAGACTTGCAGCATGCATGACCGATGTTGTGGCCTCAGACATGATGTGCATGAGTGGGAGATATGCATAGTGCCGGGACGGTAGCTCATGTTACAGTCAGATAATTCCAGGCCCATGGAGCCCACTTCAGTAAACTAAGACACCCTTGCCTCGGTATCATGTGTGTCATCCAACACTGTGCCCATTCTCAATGTGTTCAGCATAGTTTTCCCACTGTGGCATTGTTCCCTGGCCTCATTTGTATTTATCTAAAGTGTGCTACATATGCCCATTGTACAGGCTGACCCCATTTTGCTTCTGCATCCTCACACTGGCCAGTGCCTGTGTGTCTATGTACAACAATCTGTTGAGGTTTTGTGTCACAAATATCTGTTGGCAGCCTCACGAGGTGATGTGGAGTACATTTAGGATTTCCTGATGCACTTTTTAGTAAACCCAGATTGAGAGGTGTCACTTTTTGAGCTGTCTCAATCACATTGTCTCAGGTATGGGTTGTTTTTGCGGGCAAGGACTACATGTCCATACCTTATGTCTCCTTGCAAGGTCTGACCAGTGTGTGATGATTGTCTGGACAGGCACTCAACGTGCAGTGACCCAGGCATGTGGTACAGGGTATGTAAAGAAACGGTTCAAAGCTGGAGGGTCAAAGGGAACTTTTTAAGACCACACAGGGTTGGATCCCCAACTCAAGTACCTGAAACAACAAGAACCCTGAGGTCTAAACTAACCAAGAAAAAGAACGAAAAGGTGATGTATGAATGACAAACAAAAGCCCAATTCACTAAGTGAGAGGGCAATCCCTTTTAAGGACGTAATCCCTAACTCACCCTAGGTGACATGCTTCATCATATGGGATTCTCCTCCCAGAGAAAAATCCTAGTTTCTCTGGGGGCTACAACCCCCTCTATGAGAGGGAGGAGCTCAGGGATGTTTTGATTGTACACTAAAGGATGGACTAAATCTACATATGATGAGCTAATTGGTATGAGTGAGGGGTGCAGTGCCGACAAATTGATTGTGCAGTGAAAAAAGTGTATTAAAACTAGTCACGGGACAGCAAAGGGAAGTCCTCTTAGCACAGCCGTGCCGAAGCTAGATTAAAATAGTGAACACCACTAGTCAAATGTAAACTATGGTGATAAACAACAAAGGAAGGTCGACATGTTTCAGCCAACACGCCTAAAGAGGCTCGGCTTTCATCAGGACCACAAGAGCTACTGCAAAATGAAAAAAACTGGGTGAATCCTACACAGAAAAAAGGATACTGTGTACACCAATGACTGCTTGAAGGGTGTACGTCACCTTGTCATCTCAACATCACCTAAACAAAGAAAACTAGGTGTGAAAACAAGTTGGTTCTCAGTGCAAAGTACTTAAAATTCAAGAAATGAAACTTAATAACTTATTGCATTAACCACTCACCCGTAAATACTGGGTGGGACCATAACCTCCACCTGGCAACCGCTCAGGAAGGGAACACCGCTCTAAAAAAGGATGTAAGACAACTCAAGCTTTGGTGCTTACATCTCATGGGCGAATGTTCTAATCAGATATTGGCTGTGTGGACTTAAAAACTAAAGACAAGGGAGACTGAAATTTTGCTAATTTTACAGGGAAAAGCATGAGTTCTACTTAAAAGAAGAACTAATGAAATACAACGTTCTCCAAAGTGTATGCGTTACAACAGGGTATACTTGTCAATGTCTCGCTGTCAATGACATTAATAAAGAACAGGCCAAGAAAACATCTGTTTTAAAGAACTGCTTGTAAAAACGAAAGAAAAAGAAAGGAACCACTAAACTTAGCACTCGATCACAAAAGCGCATTAGCTGTATAACGAGTAGCCAAGGATACTTAAGAGAGGCATTAGACCGCCTTCTAAATAATTATATAGAACCTTTCGGAAAAAATAATAACTAGGCAGTATATCAGAATCTGCCCGAGGGCTACTCCACGCGCTTACCTATCCGTCGGGGAACCGAGGCTTGAATGTGCCTGTGGCCGGAGGTCCCGCGGGACTGGTAGACGTGAAATAAAAGCAGTCAGTGTCTACAGTCAGTAACCAATCAGGGAGCTCGCTATAGAGAAACCAATCAGAGCTGCTCTACCGCCCTTGTCCCTGTTGTCTTGACAACGGGCGATGCAGCAAGCGATACGGCTTCTTGAAAGGACTGCACGAGAAAAACAGTGGTGCTGGCTCGTGCTTTGAGCTCGGCAGTGATTTAACTGCCGAAAAACGGAGGAATCCTCAGTCTAAATAGACACTTGCTCAGTAAATAGAGACAAAGTAGCGCACATACGCTCATCAAAAAATACAACTTAAAAATCACCTAAGTGTGCAAACTGAAAAGAAAGAGCGTGCTAATGTGAAAGTTAAAAACAGATGTCTTGGAATAGCGAGGAAAGCTCAGACAGCTTAGAGAGACTGTTAGACAGTGAATCAATCCGAAAGTAGGGACTCGGGACTCGAAGAGGTCTAACTCTCTTAAGTTCACAGTAACAACCACGGTATATCGTCATTCAATCCTTTAACATGCGTGTTAAGTTTGTAAACCCACCTTTGCTCTCGTTTGAACAGAAAGGAAGAGCAATCTGTCAGATGGGAGGGTATGAATGGTTTTTCAAGGACTGTCCAGTGTAAGTCCTTAGGGGCATGGTTGACTGATAGAAAGTGATTGGTGAGTTTGGTTGAAGAGCGGCCACACCGTATGGTGCTTTTATGTTCCAAAATTTGGGTTTTTACCCGACGGGTGGTCATTCCAACATATGGTAACCCACATGGACATGTGATTAGGTAAATCAAATTGGAGCTGTTGCAGTTACTGTGACTTCTAAGGGTCCACGGCCTACCAGTGCCTATGTCGATCTCTTTAGTCACAGAAGTATGGCAACAGGCCGCACAGGAACCACATGGGTAGTGTCCTACAACTGGCGGCAGACCCCACAAGGTATGTTGAGTGTCTGCTTGATGAGTCCGAGGACGAGTGTGTACCAGTTGATCTCTAATGTTACTGCTACGTTTGAAAGCAAAGAGAGGTCTCGGCAATTTAACCTCTCCTATGTTCAAAATTTTCCAATTTGTCATGATGATTTTTTTGATTTGATTGGAAAATTTACAGTAAGTGTGTACACAGGTCAACCTGTTGTCAGAGGATTTTGGGACCTTTGGTTCTAATAGAGCCTCCCGATTGTTGTTTAAGGCGCGTTTCGAGGCTCTTCGGATCAATTGCTTGGGATAATGCCTAGCCAGTAGTTGTTTTGATAAATTGCTCGCATGTTCCTCATACTTGTTATTCGAGGAGCAATTTCTTTTTAGGCGCAAAAATTGACCAAAAGGCAGGTTGTCCCGCAATGCCCGTGGGTGAAAACTGTCGTATTTCAAAAGAGCATTCACCGCCATAGGTTTTCTGTACAGTTCAGTACTCAAACCGCCCTCAGAGGGGGTTATCAGTATGTCCAAAAAGGGGAGTTGGATCTTAGAGTACTCACAGGTGAATTTTAAGAAAGTGTTACAATTATTAAGCCAGTTTAGAAGGCCAACAAAGAAGTCAGTGGTCCGTGCCATAGTACGAACACATCGTCTATGTACCTCTTCCATATCCGTATTTGGTCTCTGTATGGATTGTTGATACCAAAGACATGCTGTTCCTCAAAGACATGAACATACAGATTGGCCAGGCTGGGAGCAAAAATGCTCCCCATCGAAGTGCCTGACACCTGTAAGAACAGCTGTTCTTCAAATTGGAAAAAGTTTTCTTTCATGGCTAACTTAGCGCATGACATGATGAAAGGAACTGGAGTGATGGAGTCCGGTGGGTTATCCAACAGGAGAGTTTCGATGACATCCAAAGTCTCATCCTGTGGAATGCACGTATAAAGTGACTCTACATCAAATGAGACTAAATACTCTGTCTCACAATCAAAAGATAAATCTTTCAGTAAGATCAAAATGTCCTTAGTGTCCTTAAGATATGTAGGCATTTTGGCAACCAAAGGACGTAAAAAATGGTCTGAAAATGCCGATAAAGGTTCCAAAAGGGACCCTAGTCAGAGATAATAGGACGACCTGGAGGAGGACTCACATTCTTGTGCACCTTAGGCAGAATGTAAAAGTAAGGTACAATAGGAGAGGTTTTGACCAAGTACTGGGCTTCATTTGCAGTGATCCAACCATTAGTGCTGGCTTCATTTACCATAATCTGAATGGTCTGTTGTAATCTTTTGGTAGGATCCTCAGTAAGAGGCCGATAGGAGTGTGCGTTGTTTAACTGTCTCAGGCATTCGGTCCGATAAGCGGTGGTGTCCATGATAACCGTGGCACCACCTTTGTCTGCTGGCTTGATCATGATCGTCTCATCGGAGGTGAGAGATCTTAAGGCTTGTCGCTCAGATTTAGTCAGGTTTTGATACTGACGGCTTTCTGCTGCACAAGTGTTCGACACCTGTGCAGTCACCGCTTTCTCAAATGTGAGTACCTGTGAAGGAACTTGACTGGGCAAGGGATTGAAAGTGGATTTGTTCCGCAAACCCGTGTTTAGGTCTTGATCATCACGAGGAGTATTAAGATCTGTTCGGAAGAAAAAATTCAAACGGATCTTTCTGAAAAAGAGAGCAAGTTCTTGGTTTATAGAGAACAAATCGCCTCCGAAAGAAGGAACGAACCCTAAACCTTTATTCAAGAGGGACAATTCTTCAGGTGTAAGGACCTTCTTGGACAGATTGATAACTAGGTTGTGCTCGTGCTCGGGACCACTGGAGTCTCTCTCGAACTCGGTGCCGGGGTTGCTGGTTGTTGATCTGCCCAATGGACCTGGTTTCGTCTTCTTCCCCTTGACCGGCCTCGGCCAAACCCTAAAAAAGGCTGGTTGGGGTACATTTGTGGAGGTGGGGGATAAGGACAGGGTTGACCGAATGGAGGGAAGGGTGGATAATTATATGGGCCAGGAGGCCACCACTGAGGAGGATACATAGTATTGGGTGCACCTCGCAAGTTTCTCCTGTTCCCCCTACCCCTCTTTTTAGTACCTCTAAATGAGGAGTCTTCACCTGAGGCAGTGTCTGACCCACTTGACCATTCATCACTCCCTGATGTAGAGTAGTCAGACCCATACCTGCGACCCTGTCGATTGAGTTGTGGGGGCACATAGTCAGCACTTGTGTATGGATACACTCTTTCTAGGGAAAAACGGGCCAAGTCCTTCTTGAATTTAGTGATCTTCGTCATCAGTACCGAATCTTTAAATTCTTTGTTGTGTTTATTTGATTCTTCTTGTTGTTTCTTGAATAAAGCGCCTGTGAGTGTCACCTTGATTTGTGATTCCAATGCCTGAATCTCGATCAAGACAGCATCAGCAACCCGTTTGGCAGTGCTGATGATAAGGATCAGCCAATCTCTGGTACACTTCCAAGCTATCAGGGACCAGGGATCAGGGAAAGTTACATCCTTTTTCAGAGCGGTGTTCCCTTCCTGAGCGGTTGCCAGGTGGAGGTTATGGTCCCACCCAGTATTTACGGGTGAGTGGTTAATGCAATAAGTTATTAAGTTTCATTTCTTGAATTTTAAGTACTTTGCACTGAGAACCAACTTGTTTTCATACCCAGTTTTCTTTGTTTAGGTGATGTTGAGATGACAAGGTGACGTACACCCTTCAAGCAGTCATTGGGTGTACACAGTATCCTTTTTTCTGTGTAGGATTCACACAGTTTTTTTCATTTTGCAGTAGCTCTTGTGGTCCTGATGAAAGCCGAGCCTCTTTAGGCATGTTGGCTGAAACATGTCGACCTTCCTTTGTTGTTTATCACCATAGTTTACATTTGACTAGTGGTGTTCACTATTTTAATCTAGCTTCGGCACGGCTGTGCTAAGAGGACTTCCCTTTGCTGTCCCGTGACTAGTTTTAATACACTTTTTTCACTGCACAATCAATTTGTCAGCACTGCACCCCTCACTCATACCAATTAGCTCATCATATGTGGATTTAGTCCATCCTTTAGTGTACAATCAAAACATCCCTGAGCTCCTCCCTCTCATAGAGGGGGTTGTAGCCCCCAGAGAAACTAGGATTTTTCTCTGGGAGGAGAATCCCATATGATGAAGCATGTCACCTAGGGTGAGTGAGGGATTACGTCCTTAAAAGGGATTGCCCTCTCACTTAGTGAATTGGGCTTTTGTTTGTCATTCATACATCACCTTTTCGTTCTTTTTCTTGGTTAGTTTAGACCTCAGGGTTCTTGTTGTTTCAGATGTTGTACAGGGTGTCATATTTGTGCTTTGCAGCATGTGTCACAAGTTAAAAAACATGTTTCCTGCTCATCCATTATTGGCACGGGTGTGTGCTCCAGATGCTATGTGGTTTGGTCTGTGTGTGCTGACATCTGTGTGGACATTCTTCGTTCACATCAGGGTGTCTCCTCAGTGCAGGTGCTCCTTATTCCAACACAATTTCAGGGCCATTTGCTAATGCATTGTCCTGTGTCTGGACATGTGTGCCACTCCACATGACAGGTAGTGTGTCAGATGTGTTGCCAACTGTGTCATCATGGTACGGATGGCCATGTGACAGGTGGCATGTTTTAAGTTGTTATTCAAGAAGGCATGTGCCCTGGCACTCACTACACTTGTCAACATGTCCCAATAGTTTATATGCTTCACTTTGATTTTTGTGAAGGACAATGATGTGCATGCATGACAGATGTCTCCCAAGGGAGTGCACAAGTACCACTTTTACACTTTTGTGGAACACGCTGGCACAATTAGAACCTGGTCACATTGCAGGCCAAAAGTTGTTTAGGATTTATACATATCCATGTTCCCACAGTGTGTTAGCATTTGGGTTAGTCCTTGGTTGTTGCTCAAGGCAACTTACCGGTGTCAAGTCATCCCGACCACCGTGGTGCCATGTATGTGTACTTCCTGATACCACATTTCTTCTTAACATTGGCTTCTTGGCATTAGGCGGGCAGCTCATACTATGACTGTGTAAATGTAGTTTTGTGTGCACCTCCTTGTGTGACTTCTGATATTCATGCACATGTGTGTTCTGTTCCACAGGTGGGACATTCACACATTCCTAATATGCCAATTGTGTACATTTTTGTGCATCCCAATGGCTCAGATAGTATTACATTTGCTTTTCTACAGGACTCACAGGTCTATGAGTGTGGGGACCCCTTCAGCATTGGCGTCTGTTATTTGGCATTGGGTGCACCAATACTATTTCGTTCACAGTGACCAGGAGGTGGCATGCCGTCATGGTCTGCCTGTGCTCCACTGTTCACAGACACTAGCTTCTCTGTATAATTGGATATCCAGTTATTTGCTGTGGTGTCCTGATTTTCATTATTTCAGGGGGCATGTTGGATGAACCAACTGGGGAGTGCAGGGCTTACATATGTGCTGGGTATTCTAGATGTTCCTCATGATGCTTTTCATGATATGCACTGTGACCTATTTAGTTTTGACTCATGTGTCAGATGTACACAGGTGACTGATTATTTCCTGTCTCTTCACCTTGCCCACAGCATCATCGGGGGACACCGAGGGAGACACCTGCACGGATGTGGAGGAGGGATCCAGCACCAGTGCCACCACTCCTGGCGAGTCAGCAGCATCAAGTGGCACGGAGGGCGAGGGGAGTGCGGCGGAGGACCTGGGTAGTACCACCACCGACTACGACGCAGACGGGTCCGAGGCTGAACTCCCTGAGGGGGCGGAGGCGGCTCCAACAGCTGGCAGCAGCACTACAACTGTCACCGCCCCCTCCATTCCCATCACCGCCCTCCCACTTGCTCGGGTCCCTTCTGTCCGTGTAGGGCAACAACGTGTCTCCTTCATGCCAGGCACCGCACCCCCTGCCCCTGTCTCCCCTGCTGCCCTCACTGCCGAGTCTGTGGACATTCAGCGGCAGTTGCAGGTTGGGAAGACATCGATCCTGACTGTCCTCCATGGCCACACCAGACTGCTGACACAGATGGTGTCGTACATGGAGGGCATGTCATCAGCGATGTCTGACCAACGGATGTTGCTGAGGTCCATGAACTTGTCACTGACGGCAGAAGTGAGTCTCCTGCAGCGCTTCGTTCCCCCACCTACCCCTGCGCCATCCACAATTCCCATTCCCATTCCTGTCCCAAGCACACACACACCTTCCCAGGCAGGCACCACACCAGACACAGGCAGCACACCAACAGGGAAGGGCAAGCGCACACCACCTGTCACGCACACTCAGGGGGAAGAAGGCACACCCACTGGGTCTAGGGCACACAGGCAGACACGCAGACACAGTAGGAGTCCGCATGCCTCACTCCCCAGTCCCTCAGATGTCACTCCCCTCGGCTCCCCTGCCCCACAGTCTGAGAAGGAGACCTACTTGGCTGTGCTGGGCCTCAGCCCCACTGTTTCACCTGTGCGCAAACGGGCAAGGCACTCCACAGGTAGGGGAGGAGAGTCCCCCCCTGTCCACCACCTCCCCCAGTAGCACTGCGACCCATCCCTCCGACCACCCCCCTCCTTTGGGCCTGTGGTTCCTTCGGGTGCAGGGGAGACGCTGCAAGATCTTGCGGACGTATGCAGCGCAGTACTGACCTCCACCTTTGGCGCTGCCCCACCCTCTGTGGTGGAGTCATCTGTCCCTGCACCCCCAACACCTTCCCTAGCCCCTCCTGTCCCTGTGGTGCCTGGTCCTTCCCCACATGATGTCCCTACCCCAGTCGATCAACCAGAGGTATCTAATGTGCAGGCAAGCTAGGGGAGACGCATGGCCATGTGTCCCCCCCCTGGACTTCGTGTCTGGACTGGCCTATGGCCTTTGTAAATAGTGTCCTTTTCTACTTTTTGTTTTCATGCTGAATAAAGCATTTTGTTTTTCCTTTGCTCACAATTGCTTTTCAGGTATTGATGTTGGTGCTGATGCTCCATGAGTTGGGGTGATGATCATGTGTTGGGTATCTGGGAAATGTAGTAGTCTGCTGCTCATGGGGTGGACCCTGGTATCTGCGTGGCATCACAAGGTCTCTGCAATGATTCTTTGGTCGTGTATGCTCTTTGTGTTTTGAGACATTGTCCCAAGGAGTGTTCCTTCCTCTGTGGCACCTGACATCTTCCCTGCAGGGAGTTGCACCATTGTTGTGCTGACCTGTGTGTACATTCCCTTGGTGGCTGATGGATCCCTTCAACTATGTCCATGCCTGCTCAGCAATGTGTCCGGCTGCATCGTCTGTGCCATCCTTGGTAGTCACTGTATTTGCGTATGGAGAATGTTGCCATGCCTCCATGGGGAAATAGTCCCTTTTCCGCACTATGCATGTGTGTACTCCCAGCCTAGCACACATGTGGTACTTGTTCTGCAGGGTATTTGGTCACCTGACTGACAATTGCGGGCATTGTATCTGTGGGAAGTCCACCCTATTCCTTCCGTGGGAGACAACAATTTGGTGGCTGTGCCAGCACCTGTACATTCCTATCAGTCCTGGAATGTGCGTGACAGTGTGTGTTCCCTTTGGCTCTCTTAGTTTAGTGGGTTTCACATAACTATACAGTCTTGTGACATGATCCCAGTGTGTGTATTGTGCAGCCTCCGCAAGGGTTGGGTATGCATGTGTCATTTGTCATCGCACCCACATGTGGTGTGTCATGCAGTGGGGGAATGACGTCCATCCTCATGGGAGTGGGACACTGCTGTAAATGATGTGTTGATATGGCACTCTCAACATAGTCGCACATTGGGGATGCGTTCATGGACCCATGGAGTTGTGGTCATCTGAGGATGATGCACCCACCCCTCATGTGTCTGGGTACTGCTGGAAGTCCTCTGCACCCACCCCTCATATGTCTGGGCACTGCTGGGAGTCCTCTGCACCCACCCCTCATACGTCTGGGCACTGCTGGGAGGCCTCTGCACCCACCCCTCATATGTCTGGGCACTGCTGGGAGTGATATGCACCCACCCCTCATATGTCTGGGCACTGCTGGGTGTGATATGCACCCACCTCTCATATGTCTGGGCACTGCTGGGAGTGACATGCACCCCCCTCATATGTCTGGGCACTGCTAGGAGTCCTCTGCACCCAACCCTCATATGTCTGGGCACTGCTGGGAGTCCTCTGCACCCACCCCTCATATGTCTGGGCACTGCTGGGAGTCCTCTGCACCCACCCCTCATATGTCTGGGCACTGCTGGGAGTCCTCTGCAGCCACCCCTCATATGTCTGGGCACTGCTGGGAGTGATATGCACCCACCCCTCATATGTCTGGGCACTGCTGGGAGTGATATGCACCCACCCCTCATATGTCTGGGCACTGCTGGGAGTGACATGCACCCCCCCTCATATGTCTGGGCACTGCTGGGAGTCCTCTGCACCCACCCCTCATATGTCTGGGCACTGCTGTGAGGCCTCTGCACCCACCCCTCATATGTCTGGGCACTGCTGGGAGTGACATGCACCCACCCCACATATGTCTGGGCACTGCTGGGAGTCCTCTGCACCCACCCCTCATATGTCTGGGCACTGCTGGGAGTCCTCTGCACCCACCCCTCATATGTCTGGGCACTGCTGGGAGGCCTCTGCACCCACCCCTCATATGTCTGGGTACTGCTGGGAGTCCTCTGCACCCACCCCTCATATGTCTGGCCACTGCTGGGAGGCCTCTGCACCCACCCCTCATATGTCTGGGCACTGCTGGGAGTGATATGCACCCACCCCTCATATGTCTGGGCACTGCTGGGAGTGATATGCACCCACCCCTCATATGTCTGGGCACTGCTGGGAGTGACATGCACCCCCCCCTCATATGTCTGGGCACTGCTGGGAGGCCTCTGCACCCACCCCTCATATGTATGGGCACTGCTGGGAGTCCTCTGCACCCACCCCGCATATGTCTGGGCACTGCTGGAAGTCCTCTGCACCCACCCCTCATATGTCTGGGCACTGCTGGGAGTGATATGCTCCCACCCCTCATATGTCTGGGCACTGCTATGAGTCCTCTGCACCCACCCCTCATATGTCTGGGCACTGCTGGGAGTCCTCTGCACCCACCCCTCATATGTCTGGGCACTGCTGGGAGGCCTCTGCACCCACCCCTCATATGTCTGGGCACTGCTGGGAGTCCTCTGCACCCACCCCTCATATGACTGGGCACTGCTGGGAGGCCTCTGCACCCACCCCTCATATGTCTGGGCACAGCTGGGGGTGACATGCACCCACCCCTCATATGTCTGGGCACTGCTGGCAGTCCTCTGCACCCACCTCTCATATGTCTGGGCACTGCTGGGAGGCCTCTGCACCCACGCCCTCATATGTCTGGGCACCGCTGGGGGTGACATGCACCCACCCCTCATATGTCTGGACACTGCTGGGAGTCCTCTGCACCCACCCCTCATATGTCTGGGCACTGCTGGGAGTGATATGCACCCACCCCTCATATGTCTGGGCACTGCTAGGAATCCTCTGCACCCACCCCTCATATGGCTGGGCACTGCTGGGAGTCCTCTGCACCCACCCCTCATATGTCTGGGCACTGCTGGGAGGCCTCTGCACCCACCCCTCATATGTCTGGGCACTGCTGGGAGTCCTCTGCACCCACCCCTCATATGTCTGGGCACTGCTGGGAGGCCTCTGCACCCACCCCTCATATGTCTGGACACTGCTGGGAGTGATATGCACCCACCCCTTATATGTCTGGGCACTGCTGGGAGTGACATGCACCCCCCCTCATATGTCTGGGCACTGCTGGGAGTCCTCTGCACCCACCCCTCATATGTCTGGGCACTGCTGGGAGGCCTCTGCACCCACCCCTCATATGTCTGGGCACTGCTGGGAGTGATATGCACCCACCCCTCATATGTCTGGGCACTGCTGGGAGTCCTCTGCACCCACCCCTCATATGTCTGGGCACTGCTGGGAGGCCTCTGCACCCACCCCTCATATGTCTGGGCACTGCTGGGAGTCCTCTGCAGCCACCCCTCATATGTCTGGGCACTGCTGGGAGTGATATGCACCCACCCCTCATATGTCTGGCCACTGCTGGGAGTGATATGCCCCCAACCCTCATATGTCTGGGCACTGCTGGGAGTGACATGCACCCCCCCTTATATGTCTGGGCACTGCTGGGAGTCCTCTGCACCCACCCCTCATATGTCTGGGCACTGCTGGGAGGCCTCTGCACCCACCCCTCATATGTCTGGGCACTGCTGGGAGTGATATGCACCCACCCCTCATATGTCTGGGCACTGCTGGGAGTCCTCTGCACCCACCCCTCATATGTCTGGGCACTGCTGGGAGGCCTCTGCACCCACCCCTCATATGTCTGGGTACTGCTGAGAGTCATCTGCACCCACCCCTCATATGTCTGGGCACTGCTGGGAGGCTTCTGCACCCACCCCTCATATGTCTGGGCACTGCTGGGAGGCCTCTGCACCCACCCCTCATATGTCTGGGCACTGCTGGGAGTGATATGCACCCACCCCTCATATGTCTGGGCACTGCTGGGAGTGATATGCACCCACCTCTCATATGTCTGGGCACTGCTGGGAGTGACATGCACCCCCCCTCATATGTCTGGGCACTGCTGGGAGGCCTCTGCACCCACCCCTCATATGTCTGGGTACTGCTGGGAGTCGTCTGCACCCACCCCTCATATGTCTGGCCACTGCTGGGAGGCTTCTGCACCCACCCCTCATATGTCTGGGCACTGCTGGGAGGCCTCTGCACCCACCCCTCATATGTCTGGGCACTGCTGGGAGTGATATGCACCCACCCCTCATATGTCTGGGCACTACTGGGAGTGATATGCACCCACCCCTCATATGTCTGGGCACTGCTGGGAGTGATATGCACCCTCCCCCATGTCTCTCTCCACTGCTGGAGTCCTCTGCAAGCCAACCACCCACCCACCCACCTGCCCCCTTGGTGCAGTACACTGCTGTCCTGTGTATACACGCACACCAATATACTGCTTATATGCTGCAACAGGCCCTATGCAAACATTCGTGGCGTGTGTACGCCTTGTATCCATTCTGTACTGGTGCCGTAGGGGTACAGGTGGGACGGACCCTAACCCCGCATTCATAGGGTGTACGGGCCATACCCACGCTTTGAGGGCGTGGGTACGGCGTATACCTCTCCATCACCACCCCAATGGTGGTACGGCCCGTACCCACGCCCCCACAGCGTGGGTACGGCACGTACACCTCCATCACCACTACAATGGTGCTACGGCCCGTACCCACGCCCCCCAGAGCGTGGGTACGGCTCGTACCACCATTGTAGTGGTGACGGGTACGCATCCACGTCCACTTCCGTTGTGGCAGTACGTGGGATTGGTGGACACGCCCCCCGAAGTGACCAGACCATGGGGGTAAGTTATGTGCAGGATATATATGTTTTAACTTAGGGGGGGGTTGAACTTCCTGCCCCTCGCCCCCCCACACCTTTGCCCCTGGGTGTTGTTCTGACCTTCTGCAGCATCTGTGTCGGTTTCTGTGCACCAGGTCGTAGGCTAGGAGGGCCGGGATGACACGTAGGATGGGGTCCATGGCTGTCCGTCGTGTACCGGTGCTCCTTCTTCGCTTCGTCCTCAATTTCCCGGCAGTTTTTGGTTGCCGTAAGAAATGGTCCGTGCGGAGTGACGTAGGCACGAATCGTACTTGCTGGTCTGTAAAACGCTGCCTGACTCCGTCTGGACGTCACGTACGCGATGTCCCGGATCGGAATTGTGGGTATTTTTTAGCCAGTCGATGTTTTGTACGACTCGTACGGAAATGGTATTTCTGTACAAATCGTACTTGCGGGTTTGTAAGGTGGTATTCCCGGGTACGAGTCGGACGGAGAATTTGCTCCGTACGACCATTCGTACCCGGGTTTTACCTTATCGGAATCAGCACCAAAATGTGCATTAAAAAAAATATTAGCACAATTACCATAATTCAATATCAATCAAATAAATAATATTAAATACAAATGATCAATAATTTATTATTGTTTAATTACTTCCCACCCTATACCCCTATAAACCCGCACCCCTGCTACAGAACTAAAAAACACAGAATTTAATTACATTTAATTTAATCACTACTAAAATTGTAACAAATATATTTAAAAAACATAAACAATAATTATGCAAACAATTCACATCATTTACATTTAAAATATATGCTAAAATACATAACAATAATTTAATAACGATATTTTAAACAACCATATTTTTGCAAATGATATTAGTAACTTCGATATTTTAAAAATTGATATTACTTACCTTAAATCAATATTCTTTACATCCATATTCTTGCTGACGATATTTGCATACCACGCTATTTTAGACTCGATACATTGGAATGGCGATATTTTGTACTCAAAATTTTGTCTGAATATCTCCCGCTTGTGTACCATATTGTTTGAAGGAATTGATAATAGCCCTAAATTCTTGCGGGCGTCATGCTGTGGCCACAGAGATGTTAAAAACATTTGAAAAAGTCTCCAAAGTTCACCACAAAAGTGCATGGATAGCTGGTATTGGGCGTTTAAAGGAGGGTACACGGTGTGCACGCATGATGGAGAGATTTTCTATGTTCTCATGATGCCCCGGAATCACGTACTGCCTCATCGGATCAGAGATCTACTTAATCACATGGAATGCATGAGGCACGGTTGGCGTGAGAGCTCCCCCATGTCTATGCCTGAGAAACTGCTTCCGGCTGACCACTGCCACATACCTGTTTTAAAATTTGCACATTTGTAGTACTGAGTAGTAAACTCTGCTTGGCAAGTTTGGCAAAAAAACCTACACCTACACCACGTACTGGAGTTTACCGGTGCACAGTGCTACACTAATTACTGGTGCTCACTCAGTGCTCAGTCCCCATGTTATTTGGTATACCAAAGGCAGTATGTGTCATAACTGTGTCTCTGAAAAGCTCTCCAGTCTTTTTTGCTAAGGGGAAGGCAATATTGCCCACCTCCTGCCTGGACCCCCAGTGTGTGAGATCACTTCCCTGCTCTGTTCAAAGAGTAACATAGGAATGTGAGACCAGTACAAATGTTCAGAATCCTGGCCCAGGCTGCAGCGGTGGGCTCTCGCAGTGCTGCAGGATTGTGTGCACGAGCTGTGTGAAGTTGTTGTTGTTCATTGATTAGACCCTCCGCTCTTGATAAGAGGTGAGCAGGACAGAGTTCAGCCTTCTTCTTATGACTTCCCTTCCTTTAGCCCTTTCTTGGCTTGCTCTCTGCCTTTACCTTCACATGCCTTGCCTTCCCTCACTCACTCTTTTAATCTCATCTTCACCTATTGTTTTCTCCTTCTTCTCCCTCCTTTAATGCTCCCCTCTTCCCGATGTTCCATACTTTGTACATAAAAGATGCAGACACAGAATCTGTTGGCGTGACTCATAGGTTTCCTTACTGAACTGTGAAATTGTGATGGATGTAAGGCCATAAAATCCCTAAAGTGAGGCCTTTAGTGGTGCTGGTGCAGCGCTATCATCTCTCTAATAGCTGTCTGTGAGCATGCTGGGTCTGGCGCCATTCCTCATCCAAAGCAAAAACTGAAGGAAATGATGGACGGAGTGTTGAACATTGCAAGCACTCACCCCCAGTCAACTGATCTGGGTTAAATCCATCACCATTCCTCATCCATACACTGGAGAATCGATAACTGGCTCTTGAGAGCACAGTAATGGCCTCACAGCAGCCTTGCCTTCATGGCCTGGAGACGAGGCTGCGGGAGAAGGGGAGAATGGTGCAGAGGTACTTTCAGTGGAGTGTCTAGGAGGGACATGGTGACGCTGGATCAGAGGGTGTGCTGTGAGGTACAAGACCTACTAACCTTCAGGAGGCTACTAAAGACCTGGCTGTTCGAGCAGTAGCAGCACCCCCCTCCCCCCAGTGCCTTGAGACCCTCACGGGTGAGTAGTGCGCTCTACAAATTTCCTGATTGATTGAAATTTCCTGATTGAGGTAAAGGGCTCCATTTCATCAGCGTGTGAATGCAATGCAAAAAGTCGGTGATAGGATGAACTGTGGATAGGCCCAACAAAGTTCACCAGATCTCCATTCAGAGTTGTATATGGAGGGTGCATAGTGCTTTGACACAGACTTTCTGTGTAGGTTTAAAGGCCTCCTGCACAAGGTGCGTAATAGCCACTAATTCCTCCTTTGCAGTGTCTTTGGGCTCAGTAAACATGCAGTGCTTGTTAGAGATTTAAGCCCACCTCTTCTCACAGTACTCTGACATTGCAGCCCTTTCACAGTTGTAAATTCTTCATGGATGGCTCCACAGTGTGGCAGGATTAAGTACCAATTCATTAGTTCAAAATGTGAAGTTACGGGCTAGAGCCAAGGCTCCCAAAATGTTCTTATCACAATATAGGGTGGAGGGGAGCTCTGCGTAATCCCACAGACTTATTAAGTAACTCTGCGTAATTATGTGTAGTGCAACTCTGTGAACTCTGCCGACCTGTACATGTAGGGGGAGAAGATCATGGCTAAAGGAAACTCCAAAATGCAAGTGGATTTACTCCCAGTCTTTTTCCCCTCTGCCAGCTACAGACCGCCACTCATAAGACACCACATAGAGGGGTAAGGAGGAGGAGAGGGAGGGTCAATCAGCCAGGGATCCATAAGGAGGCTTTGGCATTAGAGAGGCGGCAACGTGGACTCTGGTAACAGTCAGGGTGAAGAGGCCACAGTAGCAGCACTTGTCTTTATCCCTTTAAAATTCCTACAATGCCTCTCAGAAACATGTTCATTCAATCTGATATATCAGCATAGATGGGGAATGCTTGGACTCATGAACAATCCAGAAGGATGGGTATAAAAGCGTAAGTCCTATCTCACTAAACAATAAGCTCCCACAAAGATGTATGATGGGAGGCGACTTTAGAGTAGTGTATTAGGTGCCCCAGAAGGTGTTGGTTGCTCAGAGAATCACAGAAATGGCCCATGTAGCTGTGAGTGTAGTTTGTGGCTCCTTGAGCTCCTGCTGCAGCCACCCATTGTGGTGTCGAGAAAGTTTACCGTAGTGGGCGCAATCAGTGAATCACCTCCAGCGACAAGTATTCAATTTTCAAAACCAACCGCTGGCTCCCCCTCCCTACTGGGTCCAATGAAGAGATTATAAATTCAAGAGGCGACAGGCAAAGTGCGAGCTCTGGCAAAATCTATTAAGTGTTCCAAGACTCTTAGCTATCAAGGAACTGCAGGCGGTTTCAAAACTGGGGAAAAAGAGGACAGGCAGAATTTGTTCAGTCTGCAAGGAGATAAGAGAGAAAGTAGTAATCCAAATGTGACGGTGGGTATGCCTATATCAGAAAAGCATAATCTGGAATCAGAGTCCATTATTCTTTCTCAACTAAAGAGAGTTAAAGAAGACCAGAAGGAGGCCACTTTGGAGACCACAGCTATCTCGAACATTACCTCACCGGTTCTCCCCGCGGATTCAACAGTGGCTTTACAGGAAAATAATCTCTTCTTGAGAGAGTAATCAATATCACCCCAAGGCTCACCCCAAACAATGAAGGTGCATCAAATATGGGGGTCTACTTCAGTCAGTGGGAAACATTTAGTTTTGACCCTGATCTATCCACTGTTTTCCCCAACTGTCTTAAACATCCCCTTGGGGAAGGAAATGTACAACTATGACCAGCATGTCACAAAAGAGTTTCTGATACGGAAAAGGAAGCAAACCTTTGAGAAAAGAAAGATGGCATATAGGAAGATACTTCGGATGTAGACTCAGGCTTGCCTTAGCTACCTTCTACCCCATCTACTGAGAATTTTCTCTATAATGGGATCATAAATCTGGATGTTGCACTTAAAATCTCAGTAGAAAAAGCACCACAGTTAACTGAGATACTGCAACAGATATTAGGAGAGATTAAAGAAATGAAGAATTTACAATTCAGAGCTCACAGGGAGCTGCATGAACAATTCAATAAAATAAATGAAAATTTGAAACATCTCAACATCAGATTGAACCAGACAGAGCAAAGGAGTTCTAATGTTGAGGATTCTCTATGCAAAAGAAATTCATCATAGAGAATAGATCTCGCTGCCCAAACCTACATATTGTAGGGGTTCCAGAAGGAGGAGAAAATAACTGCATCCAAGAAGGTTGCGTGAGGGACACCTGATAAGGTTTAGATTCCCACTCTAGGCTTCCATGTAAAGTTTCAGTGATAATAAATGACATAAATTTATTTCCAATGGCCAGGATAGAAAAATGAAAGGAGATGACAGGCAGAAATGAAGGAAGGTGCTGTATGTAGCTTGAAAAATGTGAGGAAGCCTACTTAAACTGGTAACTGCTGCAAAGTTACTTGCCTATGAAACTTATCTCGTTTTAGCTTTTAGTTAGGGAAATTGAAATAATTATTATTCTTTTTTCCACCTTTTTGTCACCGAGTATTTTGTAGTGAGACTCTCCACTATCTCTGTTGAGGACCAAACTTGTCTGGCACACCACATAAAGCGTTAAAATTCATACAGACAAAGCAATGTTAACAGCATTATATAGAGTAGAGATCTGGGGATTTGAGAATTTCACCCTTTTAGGCATGGAAGATGTTCAAGTTTTATGGATGTCACTTGGCCTTCCTCTGTCAGTGTCTAGTTTTGTTACACATGAGATATTCGATGTCTTACACTAGAGACCAATAAGGGGGCCTATTACAACTGAGATCGTCAGTTTCAATTACGACCGGCTGATTACAATACAGCTGGACGGAACTGAAACCGGACGGTCATTATGGCTGGCTTCCAACAGGAGTCAGAACCAGCCCGTAATCCATATGGACGGATTACTATGCATGGTTCCATGCCGGGCTTTCTGACAAGGAAAGCCTGTCGGAAATTGTGTTTGGGGGTCCCTAGCAGGGCCCCCTGTTCCTTGCGGCCTCCGTTTGGGGGCCGTGCCCGCTGTTAATCCCTGCGCCTTGAGGCAGGCACCTTGAGGTGCCTGCCATATGGTGCCGGGATTAACACAATCTCCCATTTCTCTATTGGAGCTTGTGTTACAGCCAATTTACAGCCGTAACACAAGCTCCAATAGAGAAATGAGAGAATGCGCTTCTTAATTAGGCGGACGGGACGGGCCCACTGACCGGAGGTCGGTCGTTCCCGTTTCTGCCACTATGTCGGTTGGAGGAAACTCCGACCAACATCGTAATAAGACCCTAAAATGTCAGCAATGAAATGAGGGTCTCCATATAGTACACATAGAAGATGGTGTAAATAGTACACACAACATCTCTGACCAATGTGAGTGGAGTGTTTAATTTATAAATATAACCATGTGAATGCTTCTGTGGTCCCAAAGTGTGTTGAATTTTTATGTCATGTAAACATACTCAATTTTCGGGAACCAATGAACACTATTCATTTTTAAAATTTCATACACAGAGCTATTCATGTTTTCAGCTGGCTAGGTCATTTTAAGAAATGGGATTATTGGGAAGCCCAACTCAAGCAACAACCACAGTCCTTGTCAGGGTGAACCACCAGAGTCACTAAGTTAACATGTGCTTATCTTTCTGGTAGCTTGACACAAAAGCAGGCAGGCTTAATTTAGAGGCAATGTGTATTGCATTTATGCAGCACACAGATAGCAATAAAGTGAAAACACAACACAAGAAAAATTACAAACCACTTTAGAAAACTAGAGTAGATTTTAATAAACAGAATGATACCAGAACAGCAAATATATAATTAATAGATCCGGACATATTGAATTTTAGAATTTTAAGTGAAAATAGTGCCAAGAAACTGAAAGCTTCACTTGCAGTTATCTGGTCATGCTAGACTGGGGGAAAGTGACAAGTTCAGGCCAACTTTGATGTAGCACGGGTTGGATATAGGGACCAGGTTAGTCCAACTGAAGATTTATCTTTTCAAGTCCGAGACAAAGAGTTCCATTCATATTGGATAAGGTTGTGCAGAGGACACTTATGGCACGAAGAGCAAGTCAGGTGTTGCAGATGGTCATTGCTGTAGTGCAAAGAGCCATTTGTCGCTAGAACTGAACATTGGTTGATCACCATGGACGGTCGCTGTCAGTGCGAGGTGCAAGTCTTGTATTGCCGGTTGTTGTAGGTGGTTGCTGTTGGTTTGAAGAGCAGTTCTCACCGGAGCATCCCATTGGCGGTCATCACAGATGGCAGAGTTCTGGCACCAACTGGCCCATTTGCAGTTATGAAGAGCTCAAACTTCAGGATTTGCACCTTCTTGTGGAGGAGCAGTCAGCAATCCTAGCCAAGCAAGGGTTGAGAACCTGGTGGGCCACCTCTTGGGGAAAAGGATTCACTATAGCAGAGGTTAGCAGCAGGGCTGAGGCAGGTCCGGGTGGGTCCAGTTGGTGCTGGACAGCTGGCCAGTTGCAGTTATGCCTATGGAAGCTAGTTGTGTCGCTGTAGCTCACACAGGTGGTCAGCCAACTGACCTTTATAGTCACTCTAGCTTGCCTAGGTTCAGGGCAAGCAGGTCCAATCTTCCTTCTTCCAGACAGCTAGGCAGTCTTTACAGCAGCAGGGTAATCATTCTTACGAATCTTCACCAGGTCCAGGAGTGTTCTTAGGATTGGTTCTGAGGGAGCAATTTGTTATGCCTGGTGCCATCCTTTGTGTGGATGAATTCACTGACCTACCCCCAAAACTGGCTCTCGTCCATTCTTCCTCTCTCCCTGGTACTAGCTCCAAGCTGTCTAGGGTGACAAAGGCAAGGGTGGGCCTAGTGTCAGGTTCCCCTGTGTGTGCTGTGGATAAGGTCCTTTGAAATGTAATCAGGACAGGGTACAGTTCCTCCCCAGCCATCCTGAGAGTAAGACCCCCTCTCAGCTACATACAGGTTCCATTGTTCACTACCTTGGCCCAATACACATTGTTGATGAGGGAACCATCACAGTCCCAGGCAGCTGGAAACTTCTAAAAAGGCCTCAGAAACATTGGGCAGGAAAATGGTAACTTTGTCAAAGTGGCATTTTCAAAAATACAATCTAAAATCCAACTTCATCATTAAAGAAGATTTTAAATGACAAATAATTTGAGTATAAACAGTATATCTCTAGCTGCTCTCAATCTGGAGATAGTTCAAATTTAATAAGAGAACCCCGTGTTAGGCTATGGGAAAGAAAAGCCTTAGAGCAGAGAAAAATGTCTTAACGAGTTTTTCACTACCAAACTTAAACACACAAGTCCTACTTTATAAAAGCCATGCACCCTGCCTTTGAGCCTTTAGGGCCTAACTTACAGGCAACTTATAAGTATTAAAAATGATGGTTTGAGACTTGCAAAAGGTTTAATTTGCACATAAAAATGACAGTTTAAATTTGCACTACAGGCTGTAGAGGCAGGCTTGAGACATGTTTTGCAGTGCTACCTTATTGGGTGGCACAATGAGTGCTGCTATACAGCATTTTATTTAAAGGCTCTAGGTACAGGGAGTACCATTTACTAGCAACTTACAAGTAAATTAAATGTGCCAATTTGGAATAGGCAACTTCTCATCATCATCATATTACTTTATTTGAATCACAAAGATTTTAAAAATACACAGCACAAGAAGGGTAAAATACAGATTAATATAAAAGACAATTTCATAATTTGTTTTAAAAGACATTAATGGCATAAAGTGATTTAAAAAGCAGGAAAAGTAAAAACAGATAAAAAGTACAGTGCGTCATTCAATACATTTGGAGCACTTAATCCACAGTGCATACCAGTATCTGGAAAGGCCATAGACCATTTCTTGTCGTGTGTCAGTGCACAAGATTCTCAGCACCTCAAGGTAATGGCCAGGTCCAACCAATCTGCATAACAGAATTATCAATTTTTTTCTCAAAGATGTATAGTATGGGAAGAAAAAAAGTAAGGGCACAATGGATTCTGGACTGGCTTCGCACGAGGGACAAAGATCATTGGTAAAAAATTACTGCGCCACTTAATACAAAAACAATTTTGTGGGTAAAGTCTTGTAGCATAACTGTAAAAATAGTTTACGTGCCAGAGGGGGAACAATTTCATCGATGGTATCCTCGAAGCAAGAGACAAATTTAAAATTAAGAAATTCTTGAGTCAAACAACCCTCAGATTCTGCCAGGTCCTTTTCTGATGTAGCTTCCCAGAACATTGCTTTCAGCCTGGCCCTTGATATAAGGGCCAGGCTTTCCAGATTTGACCAGAACGCCTCCATAGCAAGCCTCGCCAATAGATCCCCCAGAGAGCTAAACCAAGGGATTGAAGTTACCTGGGGGAGTTTCAAAAGGCCAGACAGAGCCTCTCGATAGGATGTGAGCTCTTCCATGGACCACAGCCTGTGCCAAAACATGAGTAATTTGTAATTCAGCTTGTAGACCAGCTGTCTATGGGCTAGGTCCAAATTGAGGGGGGTCAGAGAGGTACTAGAAGGGAGGTCTACCAAGGATCTAAGGACATGATTTTCTATGCTAGACAGAGAGTTTGCATTGTCCGTGCCCCAGAGTTCTGCTCCATAAAGGGCCCCCCCTAGAACCTTGATATTATAGATTTCCAGAGCAGGTGCTACTTGCCTGGACAGCGTTTTCCTGTGAATTTTGCTAATGTGAGCAGTCTGTTGAATTAGTTGCAATTTCACTTTCTCGATATGGGCAGCCAGTGTGTTGTCGGGGTCAGGTGAATACCTAAGTAATTAAAGACATCGACTTGCTCCAGTTTACTACTATCAACAGACACAGGTCTTTTGGAAGGTTTGGCCGTTCCTCTAGTGAAAATCATATATTTAGTTTTAGTTTCATTTAGCACCAGACCTCGCTCGTCACAGAACTTAGTAAAATCTTTCAAAAGTTGTTGTAGACCCTGCGGGGATTTAGAAATTAAGAGGGTATTGTCGGCTGAAAGAAGGGCTGGAGCACTTATTATGCCGATTTTTGGGGCATCACACCCATCTCTATCTAAAAGGTCAACCACCACATTAATAAAAAGAGTAATAAGTGTGGGAGCTAACACACATCCATGTCTCACTCCGTGGTGGACTGGGAAAGTTTCAGTAAATTGATTGTTCTCCCCCCACCTCACCTGTGCTGTGTTAGATTAATGTAATCTAATTAAAACATCTAAAAGATTTCCTGATAGGCCCATCTCTTTTAGAACTCTCCAGAGGCTAGCTCGTGGGACTAGGTCGAACGCAGACCATAAGTCAACAAAGGCCACGTAAAGCTTCCCTCCCTTAACAGCTACTTCCTTCCAGAAAATACAAAGGAGGCGAAAGGCCTGATCAAAAGTACTAGTTTTTGCGCGGAAGCCCGCTTGATATTCACTCAGAATTCAGGACTCTAGGATCCAATCCTGGATCCTGCAAAAAATGTGTTTACAAAACATTTTCTGAAGAGAGTCATTGAGGCTTATGGGCCTATAGCTAGCCGGCTTGGGTCTTCTACTAGGTTTTAAGGAGAGATCAAAAGAACCTTATCACTGGTTAGATGATGTAAAGTGCAAATAATCCTAATGGCAAAAGAAAACAAGTTCAGTAAAGTAAGAGAGTGAAGGCAAAATGTTTCCACACTAAGCATTTCTGGTCTGACATTTGTACAATAATTCCTTCCTTTACAACATTGAGCTGGCTTATGGATGAACTGGACAGCTATGATAAGGTATCCACCTGTTATGTTGATTTATTAGTAAAGCATGCAAGTACCCAAAGGTGTCCTGGTACACGGAGAACATTGACCCTTATACAATAAGAATACTAATGCAAAGAATACTAATGCTAAGAAAAAAGGTAGGACTTTAGTTCCTTGCCAAATTGGAAAAGATTCGGTATCTGGTGCAAACTAAAAGTAAGACTATTCTAGAGAAGGTGTAACTTGGCTAAATAGATTTTACCTTGGCTAAATACTATTTCCAATGACTTCTGTGAGCATGTAAAGTATATCTAAATTAAGAATAGGATGCCGTGGCATCAAGGCATACATTAGTGGCCCTAATTTACCTTTGGATAGTCTCATGTTTCTTCACTTCCTTTATTACTGTTACTCTGCACTGTTGAGCAGAAGTGGAGAGGACACAAATATCGGTATACATACACTTTCAGGTGAAAACACCACCATCACATTGAAGGACCTTACAGGTACTTATATGGTTCTAGTTGTGGGCTGAACTGCGCACTAATATTGATCATAGACCCTGGGTTCACTCTTTACATCATCTTATAAAATGCTAAAGACAATTTTTTTTAAATTCATACCTGGTTACATCCTTGAAAATGTCCACACTTGTTGGTTGTTGACGATATTACAAGCACACATGAGACTGACTGAACAGCAAAAGGAAAAGTCAAGAAGAAGCTACAGAAGTTTTGTTGCTATAGTTTATCATTTCTGGCAAAACATTATAATTTTCTGCAACTTACACATTCAAATATTTCGCATTTGGTGTATATCAAACACTCCCCATTTATCATTAAAGAATTGTCCAGCAATAGAAAGTTATCTCATGTGGGAAACCTGAATTAGATTTTGTTTCTTCCAATGTTCACTTAGATTTCTACTGGGCTGGTGGTAACCTTCTAATGATTTTCACAATTCTAGGACAAAAAAATGACTCAACAAACGACTGCACATTTTTTTGTTTTTAATCCATTTTTAAAGAGCAATGAGGGAAGATTACTTAGCCAATTCTCAAAGAGAAAGGTTCTACATAATTTTGGCTGGAAATGTTATGTCTTTAGTTACTACAAATAGCCAGTATACGTTGTCCTGTGTGTAGAATTTTGGTGGAGCAATGAGTTTACACAAGTAAATGAAATAAAGTGGAAGCTACTTTTGTGAGGTCTTAGCAGACAAGTCTGCATAGTGATGGGAGAATTGTATTAATAATTACGGTGGTTATAGGAACTTCTACCAGGGGAAAAAGGATGTTTAACAGTTCAGAAAAAAAGCAGGGAATCATTTTGACATGTTTTAACTGTCTCAAAAATATTATCACTGCTTTTATTTTTAAACTGCAGCTAAGCTTGTGAGCACTTTTGCATTTTGTCTTTGTAATGTTCTGATGAACTTCCTACTTTAATTGTGTTTATCTCAATGTGTTTATATGCGTTTTTTAATGATTTTATGGATGTTTTTAAAATGTAATTTTAATTATTGATTGATTGCTAATGGCCTATTTAATGAATGCCTATTCAAAACTGGCTCTAAAGCAGAGCTTCCCACACATTTTAGATCCACAGCTTACTTTTTAGAATGACAAACTTTCACGACCTGCCTAGTTTTAATGGACGAGAGGCAAGTTTTTAATGTAACTTAAGCATCTTATTAATGGCAGCGCACTATCATTTACAGACAGCACGTTTTCCATTGACATGGCTACTACATTTAAAGAGAGATATAGTTTTACAGAAAAAAAACTATATGGCACAGAAATGATAATGTGTGGAAATAGGATTTCAGTGAATATTTATCATTTGTGCATCACCAAGTATAGTGTCTTGATTTGTATTGATCCTATTCTTTGTCCATTACACTCCATAATTACACAAAATGTGCTTCAATTTTGCTTTCCCAACTGCTGAATGTGTACATTTCATTTACAGGTATTTACATTGTGTTGTGTGTTACAAAAGGTGACAACTTACAGCCTTTCCTTTCACACTCTGTTTACCACAACAAGAGTCTCACATAATTCACCTTTTATTTTTCTTTCTCTGACTGTAAAGCGAAAGAAGCCTTTAAATACCAATCCCTGAGTTAAAAGAAAAAAGAAAAAGCAATTTGTAGGAAGACATAGCAAGACATCGCCTAACAACTGAACTCTGTCTTTGAAGCGCAGCATATGTGACAAGATAAATAGTGAGTTCAAAGGCATCTTTATTTATTGCTTGGACTTTCACAACCCACCAAAAATCGGCCACGTATTGGGAAACACAGCTCCGAAGTCTATGGCTTTCATAGTCATAAAAAATGTTCAGTAAAAACATCAATTTGATGTGTTGTGAGTGGTGTGGTTTAAGAAGTGCCTTGGAAATACAGCTTTTGGCCCATGTAGTTTGAAAATTCTGCTGTAAGATACATTGCCTGGCAGCGTTTTTTTAAACTTTCCTAACGGGGGGCATCTGCACTCCTGACGTTTCCAGAAAGAATCAGTCTCATTTGCTTTGACTGCTCTCCTCAGAACCATTAAAAATATGTTTCAAACAGGGGGTTATTTCATTTTTTGGACTCCTCCAGCACTCACCACCTTGCTGCCTTCCTGCAGAGTAGGATACATGGCCATAACTTAAGCTACTGGAGTCAGCATTCCCAGTTCACGTGCCACTTGCAGAGAAGCACAGCAAATATGTATTTATTTATTTAATTATTATTTTATTTAGAGGTTCACTAGAGTGTTCTGTGCCTTTTTAAACATGTATTGATTTAGAGGTTTGCTAGAGTGCTATGTGTTACCTTCTGGTGCTTTCAGAGCGCTGATACAGTCTTCGCGCAGCCACACATTTGTAAAAGAAAGTCTAGACATGCAGTCTCCTACGTTGCATTCTTTGCCTAACTCGTGGATAGTGCTTATCTTGTGGGTAGTGCTTAATGTGATCCAGCAGTTGCAGGTGGGGCCCATCAAAGTCATTTTTGTGGGCTGGCACTTATTTTTCCTCATCAGGCTTCGACCCAGAGCGATAGAGAAAAACATAAAAGGTGTCAAGAAGGAAGAGCAGAAAGATGAAGAAACAATACCAGAGGGAGAAAGCAGGAACCTGCAGGAGCGAGGTAAATGGGTAGGGATTGTCTAAGGTGGATCAAAGAAGCATCCAGTGGTATCAAGACTACGCAGCCTTGGTATTTGGCATCCACAATATTCAAAAGCACCTGTCACAGGCTTCTGGGTAAAGCTCTGAGTCCCAGCCCCTTTAACCTTTACACAGTAAGCCCTGCTTGTGGGGTAGCTCAAATGTGTACTCAAGTAATCATGGTCCCTATTTCTTGATGAAAAGAGGCATAGTTGCTCTGGAAATGTAACATTTAGATGGTGCACCTGGGGATTTAGGTGTGGGGGATCTTGACATTGCAACAGTTCAACGAGAACAAGGGCTACATACAGATGGGGAAGGAATTAAACTTATATAGACTCTTTTCAAAACAGTTTAATGCTTTTTCTAGAGTCCCCAAAAAACTTTGCAAATGTACACCCCGATTGCAAGTTAAGAGGAGTGGAATTCCCTTTTGGAATTCTGCTCCACTAAATTATATGCCGCCTTGTGTTCCCAACAAGGTCGGGATGCGACACCACTGGATCTGGTTTTGCTGGCTGGAAAATCCAGCTTGTAAAATCCCATGGGATTGAACTGCATTGACTCTTGGTCATGGTCTCTGACCAATCCTCTTCCAAGGCATGGGTGAAGTCTGTAATGTTCCTCCTGCCAGGCATCGTCCTTGCTTTGGTTTGTGCTGTACCTGGATTTTTACTAGTTCAACTATGCTGGTACCATAATTTAACTTCGTCTCATACATTATGGCTGAGTCAAAGTAAGATATGAGACCAAATAAGGCTACTCCTGTGTTGATTCTTTGAAAAGGGAATTGACTCTCTCCATTAAGTTAAAATGTGCATCCTTGTTTGTGGAACTTCCCCATTAGTGTGCTAGCAGTTGCGTAGTTTTCTAAATGTATCATAGCAGTTTGTAATTCCCAAGAATCTTCTCAGTCCTCCATGTTTCAAGAGGGGTGATCTACTAGAGATGTCACTTTCTCTGTGTTAAGTTGCATACACCTGTCCAAAAAAAGATATCCGTAAAACTTGAGTTGATCAAATTCACTTCTGACAAAATGAGTAACAGATTGCCCTACGTCGTGGATGTTCCTACCCTGCATAAAGTATATTTATGTTCATCCGCAATGTTGCTGAAGACTACAACGTATTTGATGCAGCTGCTTAGGATCAAAATTACTTTCCTAATTTCTTCTGGTCTACTTCTGTATTTTAGAGGAAGTCACGTTTCACCCTCATATCTTGGTGGATGCCCATGTGTATGCAAAATGTGTTAATATATCCAGAATTGGGGACTGGTTCAGGCTCATGCCTCCCTTTTAGAAAAAACAGGTTGTAATAAGTAATTTGTCGTGTGAAATGTGTACTGCTTTAAGAAACACTATGAAAGGCACAGTCAAATCTACAACGTTATGAATCTTTTCTTTGTTTTCTTGGGCTCTGACACTGTATTCCATCTCTAGGGTGGGTCCCTTTTCTATGTCAATGATACCTTGCTCCAGCAGGTCCTAAATGGATCTTCTACTTGCAGCTAGAGTTGAAGTGGCACTATTCTGTGGCCTTTAGCTAAGCAGCCGTTGGCCTCACCCAACTGCAATGTTCTCTTATCAGCTATGAATTTTGACTATGGGTGAATTTGATGGTTATGTTTTCATCCATCATTTATAGAAAAAATGACTGCATTTGTCAAATCTTCTGTCTGACCATGACCCAGATGACAACAAAAAATGCAGTTTTGGAAACAATTCAATTTCAGATCTGATCAAGGTTGACATATGTTTAGTATAGTATGCTTGTGATGTACTACTAAGGATCTATGTTTATGTGTGTGTTTCGTCTTGTTAACTGATCAGTCATTGCAATTCACTGCATAGTCTTTTGGATCACTGGGGTGTATTGTGGCCTTTATTGAATGTGTAATGTAAGATCCTGCAGTGTCTGTGGGTCAGGACCTGTTTTATAGGTGGGTGCAGTCGTGTTATGTATGGTGCTCAGAGGGGCATGGGGTGACGGAGTGCATGCAGGTACTGTGTTCTGCAGATTTGGAAAGCATTCTTGTGACCATTTTGATTAAGAAAATTGGTGATGGGTAGATGTCAGTGGACTTTTACTCTATCTGTTCTATTAGTACATGAGCACCAGTTGGTTGGTACACTCTAGCCTAACAGTGTAGACTGCATTAGAAGTCAACGGAGCCCTGGCTTTTATGGTAAATTCAGAAATCTTCTTGGAATCGTAGCCTCAATGCAAATAAATCAATCCTTTGGGATAACGCTTGACTTTTCTTTTGCAGACCATTGTGTTGACTGGAGGGGGTGTCTTGGTTTTCTGGGTGTGGTTTGGGGATAAATAATTTTGTGAGAGCTCTAGCAGAAGGGCCTATGTGTACTCTGTTACAAAATCACACCCGGCATTAACAAACTGGGGGGCATATCAACAAGGGCTGACGATATAATTATCGCCACTTTAGCGTCCGTTTTCGGGCGAAAAGCGGCGATAATTATATCGCATTATTTACAAGGACACACTATTGCGTGTTTCTTTGATTCAGCTCCCGTTTAGTTCACACCTCACCTTGCATCTCTAATGTTATGCAAAGTAGGCGTTCCCTGCAAAAACTAAGGGAAAATGATCGCTAACTGTCCTTCTCCGTATTTACAATACGGCCCAGGACACCCATAGCGATATAAAACACAGCGCTAACCGCTGTTATCGCCGGTATTTTAAGTCTGCTATTTGTTATGACAACCCTAGCTATGACATGGGATGTGGCTTCAGTGGCTGAATCCACATCTCCCTATCATCAAGATTTCTTCTATCGCTGTGGGAATATCGCTGGATTAACAGCGATATTCCCGCATAACGCTGCTTTTGATGTATAAGTTATCGCCCTGGAGAAACGCGTTGTTAATAACGCGTTATCCGGGTGATAAATTACAGCGATAGGCGGCGATAAATTTAAAAGAGCTAAGCTCCTTTTGCGATACTCATCGCCGTTTGTTGCTGATATGCCCCTTAGAATGGCATACCTCTCTTCATCCTGGTGCATGTCGACACTTAGGTTGTTTTCAAAAGGCCTATATAAAATGATGTTATTTTTCGCTTTGGGTTTATCCTTGAATGACATCCTATTGAGACATACTTGTTTGAGAGCATGTTTATTAAATGTAAATCATTTAGTAGATGTTGAAAAATCCTTTTTGGCAACAACAAGCCTAAGCACTTAATGCATTGTACTGTATTCAGGAACAAAATACCTGCTTCTGTATAAAACAGAGTATAAAAACTTCAAAAGGATTAGATGTTCTTTCCATTACACAGATCCTAATCCCAGGCAGATGCAAGCCACTTATTCGGCAATTATTAATACAGTTTTACAGGAAACAAATCTATAAATATATATTTTAAAGGTTACATTTTGCAGGAAATCTAGTGTAAAAGTGCAATGGCAGGTAGCAAAGTTTCAATGTGGCACCGGCCTCACAGAATTACATCTGGTCGAACGGTGAGGGGCGGAGTGTGTCTTGGTAGGGAATAATCAAATGTATTATCAATATGAGTTAGGTTCTAAAAATGCAAAAGTTCATTAAGTATGAAAACATACTGGGCCTCGTGGTAAGTCTAAATATTAAATATGATAAAGTGCTTATAAAATAGCCTTTCTTTTTAACGGGGTTTGGCCTTCTCGTTCCCTTACATGATTATGGAAATGCCTCTGTGACCTGCAAAGAAGTGCAGGGGCCAAGATATGCAGATACAATATAAAGTGGTGAGTATCAAAAGCACTGCCTACTGATTATCTCACGCACCACGCATATACAAATCATCTTGCTGCACACAATCCTACTGCATCTAAACACCAACCAACATCATAATCAACACGAATATTTAGTACAATAAAAAAAGTTATACCCGTTGTCCCTTGTCAAAGCCCCATTGCAAAGCAACCGTTTCTACCAGAGGTCCAGTAGCCTCATTAGTACTGTGCAAAGAATTCTTTATTACAAATATATAAACCATTTTGTTTATGAAAGTGGAGAAACGTTTAACTGAGAAAACTCTTTAGTTATTAAAATGAGCAATATGCGAAGTACGACTTCAGGAACTTCGCAAAGCTTTTTAAACCTTACCCACTTCACACGTTTTAAAATAATAGCTGGTGAAATCTCGCGAAAACTAGGTTTAGTGTGACGAAATGACCTGCATGAATTACTTGAGGACGAAATTTAAAAACTGCATGAAAATCTCACACAACATTTGTTAGCAGCAAATTTCACCCCTAAAAATGCAAATGTGGTTATTTCCTTAAATGTCACTGGTGACATTGCAATGGTGCCGATCCCATTGGTCCCATTGGTGAGCCAGGTGAAATTTGGTAATAGCATTGTTCCGTGACTGGCAGCATACACGTAAATAGAGCCTCTGGCAGTGCCAGGAGATCCTTCATTTCAAACTATAGTATTCACACTGAAGAGGAGAACCTCGTCTAATCTTGTACTGTCTTGATTACTTGTGCTATTCATGATCACGTTTAGTCTCCTATTTCTGGTTATATTTGGAAAGGAGGCATGCCACCTCATCAACAAATCCTCAAAGCTCCTAACTTTGTATTCAGCAGCCTATTTTCATTGCCTCTCTCTCAGGCTCCCCTCAACCCATAGCTGCTGGGGAGAGAAGATATACTTAATTTAATGTTACAAGAAGGTTATGCCACAACCACAAAGGGCAGGATGGAGGGCAGTGAGTATTGTAACAGAAGAGGAGTTTAGCCAGTATTACCTCAAGTAATCCATAAAATGCTGTTGCAGCCCCACTTCCTCTTTCCATTACATACAAAGTATGACTATACCACAAAACCATGAGCAAGGTGAAGACAGGACCCAATCAAAGACACACAACACCTAGTCAGATGTAACACATATGAACTTTATTACGTAGTGAATATGTTGTAGGTAAGAGAAGCATTTAGTACTGCTCTGTCCATCACGAATGAAGCCTATTCAGCACCGTCATGTGTAGTCCGTATCACAGCGGCATCTCCTGGCATACGGGGTCACCACTAAGGTTCTGCACTTGCTTTGACCCTCATTATCTTTCAATTTGTTCCACGGTGGTCCCTCCTAGCATACAGGGTTGCTGCTACAAGGCTGCACAGGCTTTTACTCTCCCCCTACGATACTCTGCTCACAGGTATCTCCACGGTGGGCCTCTCCTGACATACGGGGAGTCACCAACATGAATCTGCACAATGGCAACAACCTGATCAGTTCACCAGCCATCTCCTCACACCTCCTCACTGGGCCTCCCTCCAATGCTTTCTTCTTCCTCACAGGGCACACTGGTCTTAGCTAGCAGGAAGGTGCTGGTGCTCCAGGTTCCAGAGCAGGCAGTCTTGGTTTCCCTTGGTGATAGTTCATTACCCAGCAGGGAGAATAGCAGGCCATGACTCCCAGTCCTGCTCACAGACAGACGTGTTGTAGAGCTCTCCCTCCTCTCACAGTCTGCCTGGCTGCTTGGCAGATACCAAATATTTGGGCTCTCAACCTCCCGTTCTTATAGTCCATTTCCACACATCAAATGTGATTTAAGGTCTGGGTTTTTCAAGTTTTATGTTGGGGCTCTGCTTCTTTTGAAGTGCACACTTCTCCTCTTCATCATGAAAAGCTGTCTGTCACAGAAGGGGAGACTCTGAATCTGATAGTTCCACTGCACATGCCAAGGAAGTGACTAGAATTCACATCTGGATATCAGCCACAGTGATATGTGGATCAAAAGGTTAGTCCTGGGATCCCAGCCCTACACTTTATGATTCTCTTATCAGACCAAACTCCTTCCTGAGATGTGTTCAAGCCCCTTCCTTGTGATCTCTGTCTGAAGAAAAGAGCACCTTTTGAGATGTACAGGGGGATTCTATCTCTCCTTTTTCCACTGTGTCCCACCCAGCTCACAGGAATGCAGCAATACACAAATCTTCTAGGGGATTCCTCTACCTCCTCATGGTCTCACCATATAGGCCTGGGCTTAACAAAGTGATACCCAGGGTCCTCCATGGATTGTACCATTATGGACACACTTGCGTTCAGTGTATGTGCACATCACACACAGTGTCCAGCACTGTTACCTCCATTTATTGTTCCACCTTAGGCACACATACATTCAGCACACACATTCTCTCTGCATACACTGCTCAATACTGTAGCCTTTCTATATTGTACCATGGTGTGCCACTTGCAGGCACACAGACTGGCATCACACAAATTCACCATGTGCATGCTGCACAACACTGCATGCATATGGTTGTATGCAAAATCCAAAATGAAAAGGTGGAAGGGTCGGATGAATGTATGTGAGGGCGGTACAGATAGCTTGATGAGTATGAGAAAGAGAAAGAGTGTTGAACAGTGTCAGCACCATCAGTTATATGTCAGTGGCATTGCTGTTGTGACTTTTACTCCTAATTCATTCCCTGTTACTACATGTGGTATCACTCCCTGCCACTCTTCATGATATGAGGGAGGGATTAACCCATGATGCAATCAGCACTGCTCTCTTAGTGGTGTTATTGCTTCTTCTGTTTTAGTGCCCTGCAATCCTCCTGGCACTCCCTGCTGCCTTCACTCTTGCAGGCTTGGCAGGAGACTTAAGCATGGTCGGACTGGGCCAGAAAATATGCTCGAGCACCCAAAAAGGTGGCTTCAATTAGTGAATTAGATAGATAAAAAAGTGGCCCATGTTTGCAAATTGGGGTAGGTTTGACATTGTTAAGACACGGTGTATAAGTGTTTTGTAAGGTATGATAGACTGCATGGATTCGAGCTTGCTGAAGGCAATGTTTGGTTCAATATCAGGAAAATCAACAGTCAAAATGTACCAGCAGACAATAGACCGGTCCACAAACAGCCAGATCTGTCAGACTAGCCCTTTGGACACTGCCTGGTAGCCCTACAGGCCAGTCCAACCCGAGGTGTAAGCATGACTTAAAGTAAGTTGGGGGGTGGGCTTATGCTGCCTAGATGCACAGACCACACAGGAGAGAAGGCAACAGTGGTGTTGACATGGAAATGTCGACTTATACAAATATCGAGTTAGGAATATCCTGATGCAGAAATATCGACACAAAAGGTGGTGGTGATGGACGGAGCATCAGAACCACAGCCAGTCAACAGATCTGGGTTTGATCCATCACCGTTCTTTAGCCCACTCTGCCACCCCAGTTCAGACATGGCCATATGCAAATCAGTCTGACCCTGTGCTTCATGGGAACAGTCCAGCCCGAACTGCCAAGCCATGCCTTCCCTGGACCGCAAACAAGCTTCCTAGGACCGGTTTCTGGCATTTCAGCCGTCTTCAGCCAGCTTCAGAAACCGGTCCTAGGAAGCTTGTTTCCGGTCCAGGGAAGGCATGGCTTGGCAGTTCGGGCTGGACTGTTCCCATGAGGCACAGGGTCAGACTGATTTGCATATGGCCATGTCTGAACTGGGGTGGCAGAGTGGGCTAAAGAAAGGTGATGGATCAAACCCGGATCTGTTGACTGGGTGTGAGTGTTTGATCGGTTCTGATGCTCCGTCCATCACCACCCCCTTTTGTACCGCAGAAATATCGACAGCAAGAATATAGTGGTCAAGAATATCGAATTTAACGTAAGAAATATTGTCTGCAAAAATATACATGTTTAAAATATTGATTTTTTAATTAATGTTATGTATTTTAGTTTATATTTTAATTGTTTGTGATGTATGTTTTTTTGTATAAGTATTGTTTATGTTTTTTAACATATGTGTTACATTTTTAGGGGCCGATTCTGATCCGGGACAGAAGGGCACCGAACGCGATCCAGCCGGAAAAACTGCGAGCCGTACGTGTGTTTTCCGCCCGACTCGTACAGCTGTACGAGCGAGCAAGTACGATGTGAACTACGTGAAATTCACCGACCGAGTCGTTTCCGGGTCCGAACCGCTCCGTACGTCTTGGTCGTAAGCTAACCGTGGCGTGCAATGGATGCGATTCACAACCGAGCCAGTACGATGCACGCGTCGGACAGCCGGTGTGAGCCGGAGTGTCCAGCTCACAAATCGTCCGGTTGGTTGCCTTTGGGGTCCGCGTCAGACCCCCTGTCACCTGCAGCCCTACGACTCGTACACAGGGGGAGACACATGGGTCTCCCCAACACAGGCATGTACGGTGCGGATGGCACCGACACGTACCCACTGTAGGGGGCGCACTTGTCCGCGACGTACCTATTCAGTCAACGGAAGCCCATGTATGCGTCGTATGACCGGCTCCCATTGACTTCTATGGGAGTCCGACCGAACTGAGTCCGGCAGCATACGGCCGCATCGTACTCGCTTGGTTGGACTGCAGGACTCCGGCTCGGTCGGAAAACACTCCGATCCGGCTCGGTCGGAGTGCTTTCCGACCCGGATCTGAATCGCCCCTTAGTAGTTGTGAATTTTATTTGAATAAAATTTTGCATTTTTTAGTTCCGTAGCGGGTTGTGGGTTTATCAGGGAATGGGGTAGGAAGTAATTGAATTATAATAAATTAATGATTCTTTTTTAGTTATTTAATTTAGACTTTCAAGTGTTGATTGTGGGAAGTAATTTATTTGTAATTAATTATTAAATGGTTGTGAATTATTATTAATTAATTAATGGAGAATTAATTATGGTAGTTGTGTATATTTTTAGTTGTGGGTTGTGAGGTTTATAAGGGTAAAGGGTGGGAAGTAATTTATGTTTAAGTAATTAATAATTAGTTGTTAATTTATATTAACTAATTAATTAATAATTAATTATGGTAAATGTGTGATTTATTTTAGGTGTGGGTTGTGGGGTTTATGGGGTAAAGGGTGGGCAGTAATTTATGTTTAATTAATAATTTGTTGTTAATTAATAATAATTAATTAATTTAAAATTAAATATGGAATTTGTGTAATTAATTTTAGGTCTGGGTTGTGGGGTTTGTAGGGGTGAAGAATGGGAAGTAATTTGTGTTTATTTAGTTAATAATTAGTAGTTAATTTATATTAACTAATTAATTGACAATTAATTATGGTAATTTTGTAATTTCTTTTAGGTGTGGGTTGTAGGGTTATAGGGGTTAAAGGGTGGAAAGTAATTTATGTTTAAGAAATTAATAATTAGTTCTTAGTTTTTATTAAGTAATTAATTGATAAATAATTATGGTGAATGTGTGATTTATTTTAGGTGTTTGCTGTGGGGTTTATGGGGTAAAGGGTGGCAAGTAATTTATGTTCAATTAATTAATAATAAGTTGTTAATTAATAATAATTAATTAATTGAAAATTAAAGATGGAATGTGTGTAATTAATTTTAGGTGTCGGTTGTGGGGTTTGTAGGGGTAAAGGGTGGGGAGTAATTTTTGTTTAATTAATTAAAAATTAGCTGATCATTAGTATTAATTAATTAATTTATATTTAATTAGTGTAGTTGTTTATATTTTTGTGTGTTGGTTTTATTGTTTTAGGGGTACAGTGTGGGGAGTAAATTAATTTTACTTACTTTATAATTAGTGGTTAAATACTATTAGTTTTTTTAATTGAAAATACGTTTTAATTGTGTAATTCATTTTTTTACAGTTTAATTTTAGGTGTGGTTGTGAGGATTATTGGGGTAAAGTGTGGGAAGTTGAATAATTTTTAGGAGTTTTAATTAGTTTTTAAATTAATAATATTTCTTTAATTTGTAATTAGTTATCTTACTTAAGGAAGTACCTTTTTTAATTTGGATGTGGGTTGTGAATTGTGTGGTGTTATAGTGTAGGAAATAAAAAAAGTAAATTCATGTAATAATTAATGTTTTTGTATCTAAATAATTTCTAATTAAAATTATATATTTCTTTGAAAATTATTGTTTATTTTATTTAATATAATATTTGTAGGTATTTTTTATCATCATTTTAGCATTATAACATGTTTTTTAACTTTTTTAAAAAATATTAAATATGTTTGTATTTTAATTTGTAACATATTTCTATACTTTTTAATATACTTTGTTTTTTAAATATTTTTGTTGTTAACATTTTGTTTGTTTTTAATTTTGAACAGACTGGTGTGAGAATATTAATTGTAACTCCTCTTCAATCCAACACTTTCCCTAATGTTGCATTAACTGGTGTGGAAATAGTAATTTTTACTCCTCCGCTATCCAACACTTTCCCTACTTTTACAATTCTTGGAGTGGGAATAGTAAATGTTATCCTGCCACTATCCAACACTTTCCCTACTGTTGCACTCACTGGAGTGGGAATATACATTTTTACCCCTTCGCTATCCAACACTTTCCCTATTGCTGCACTGACTGGTGTGGGAGTAGTAATTTTAACCCCTCCGCTATCCAACACTTTCCCTACTGTTGCACGTTATAGTTAGTTGGACATTTCACTCGTAAAAAACAGAGAAATTTGTCCGTTATAGTTAGTTCAGCTAACTATAACTCGCGCCCCTGCAATGCACTGCTGATGACGTCACATATTACATCATTCATGACATGGTCAGTGATATCACTGATGACATCACTGATGACATCTCAAATGACATCACTGATGACATCACTGATGACATCATCCAGTGACTGTGTGTTTCTGTAAAGTTTAAATATGTTTTATATATATATGCCAAGGTGTATTGAAGAACGAATGGGTGTATAAGTGTGTGGATGGAGGATTTAGTAGGTGTGTGACTGACTGTATAAGTCAGTGATTAAATGTATCTTACTGAATGCATGGGTTAGTGACTAAACTGTGTGAATGTCTGTATCAGTGTGTCTGTTGTTGTGTAAGCTGCAAAAACAACAGTTGATGGACAGAATACAGAACAATGTCATACATTCACACCAGTACAGAGATCTGGGCCTAAATCCATCGTTATTTTGCTCGCCATGCCATTCCAGTTTGAACCCAGCCATATGCAAATCAGTCTTGACCCTGTGCCTCATGGGAACAGTCCAGCCCGAACTGCCAAGCCAGGTCCTCCCTGGACTGGAAACAAGCATCCTAGGACCGGTTTCGGGGTTTCACCCCTCTTCAGCCAGGATAGCTTGATTCCAGTGGCATGGAGAGCACGGGACTCACATCTGTGCATACCCGTCCCACTCGGGGTGACAAATGCAAAAACAACAGTTGATGGACAGAATGCAGAACAATGTCATACATTCACCCAGTACAGAGATCTGGGCCTAAATCCATCGTTTTTTTGCTCACCATGCCATTCCAGTTTGAACCCAGCCATATGCAAATCAGTCTTGACCCTGTACCTCATGGGAACAGTCCATCCCGAACTGCCAAGCCAGGTCCTCCCTGGACTGGAAACAAGCATCCTTGGACCGGTTTCTGGGTTTCACCCCTCTTCTGCCAGGATAGCTTGATTCCAGTGGCATGGAGAGCACGGGACTCACGTCTGAGCATACCCATCCCACTCGGGGTGACAAATGCAAAAACCAGATCAGTTGGCTGGGGGTGAGTGCTTGCAATGTTCAACACTCTGTCCATCATCCCCTTTGGTTTTGCTGTGTTCGCCCAAAGTTGGCAGGGTATGCCCAGATGTGGGTCCCTTGCTCACTTTGCCACTGGATTCAAGCTAGCCTGGCTGATGATGGCTGATTAGCCAGAAACCGGTCCCAGGATGCTTGTTTCCGGTCCAGGGAAGACATGGCTTGGCAGTTCGAGTTGGACTGTTCCCATGAGGCACAGGGTCAGACTGATTTGCATATGGCCATGTCTGAACTGGGGTGGCAGAGTGAGCTAAAGAATGATGATGGATTAAACTAAAGATCAGTTGACTGGGGGTGAGTGCTTGCAATGTTTAACACTCCGTCCATCATCCCCTTTGGTTTTGCTTTGTTCGCCCTAAGTTGGCAGGGTATGCCCAGACGTGGGTCCCTTGCTCACTTTGCCACTGGATTCAAGCTAGCCTGGCTGATGATGGCTGATTAGCCTGAAACCGGTCCCAGGATGCTTGTTTCCGGTCCAGGGAAGACATGGCTTGGCAGTTCGGGTTGGACTGTTCCCATGAGGCACAGGATCAGACTGATTTGCATATGGCCATGTCTGAACTGGGGTGGCGGAGTGAGCTAAAGAATGATGATGGATTAAACCGAAGATCAGTTGACTGGGGGTGAGTGCTTGCAATGTTCAACACTCCATCCATCATCCCCTTTGGTTTTGCATTGTGTAAGCTGTTGCATGGGTTGGTGAGTAGCTACATGAGTGTCTATATGGGTTATTGATTGGTTGCCTGAGTATTTGTATGGGTGCCTGAGTGTCTGTGTGGGTGGGTGGGAGGTGTGTGACTCTGTGCATAGATGTGTGAGTGGTTGATTCACTGGGTGAATGGGTTAAAGAGTGCATGTGGAAACAACTGTATGGGTGGGTGAGTGTGTGTATGGGTGAATGGATGTCTAAGTGGTACATCTCCAAGTAACTACATATGTAAAAGGCAGTGTATGTGAGAGTTGGAGTATATAAATGACTATACGTGAGAGTCAGTGATTGTGAGAGTAGCTGTATGGAGGAGTGTGTACTTGTATCAGTGATTGTATAAGAGAGTAAGTATGCGTTAGTATCTGTATGAATAAGTGAGGTGATGTGTGTATAACTGTATAGGTGAGTAAATGGAAGTGTGATTGATTCTTTGCATGACTGACTACGTGTGTGAGTAACTTTGGATGAGTGGCGGTGTGTGAGTGTCTGTATAGTTGTATGAGTGCATATGATAGTGTTGTATTGATGAGTGACTGCATGTATGAGTGACTGTATGGGTGAATGAGTGGATGTGTGTCTAGACCTAGGAAACAGTTAGTGTGTATGTAGTAACTGGTACTGGTGTGTCTATGATTTTGAAAATGGTAGTCTGTATTTTAGAGTTTGTGTATCAAAGGTTATATTAGGGTGTGAGGAGGTGCATCAGATTATCACGTGTCATCAGTGATGTCATCAATGATGTCATTTGAGATGTCATCAGTGATTTCACTGACCATGTCATGAATGATGTAATATGTGACGCCATCAGCAGTGCATTGCGGGGGTGTGAGTTATAGTTAGTTGAACTAACTATAACGGACGAATTTCTCTGGTTTTGAACGAGTGAAATATCCAACTAACTATAACGTCGCTGAAACCTGTGTTTTATTCAGCGAATTTCTAAAGTTTTTTAAATGCTAATTTCTAACTAAAACATCCCTAAAACCTATGTTTTTTTCAGTAAATTTCAAAGGTTTTTTAAATGCTAATTTGTAAGTATAATATTTCTAAATCCTATCTTTTTTCTGTAAATTGCAAGGTTTTTTTAATGATATTTTGTAACTGTAATATCCTATAATTATTTTCTCTTATTTTGTTTCCTTTTATTTTAAATATGTAATGTCTTATGTCTTTTAAAATATATATATATATATATTTTTTTGCATAAATTAGAGTCACGTACCCATCATGCACCTATCACGGTGGGTTTGCGGATTCAAGTCGCCATATTGCTAAAGTCGAGAAGGATGAGCTTTTGGTATGCGACATGTGCGCGATGTCGAGCCGCGCGCAGCGTCATATGCGTATGGGGTTGCGCCGGGTGCGCAAATTTAATAATTTTTGTTACGTTTAAAACTATGTGTATATTATTATAATTATAATGGTCGGTAGAGCGCAGCTGACACCCTACGGGTAACCTGGTGCTGTGATAAGATGTTAGCTGAGTGTGGAACGGACTGTAACCCTTGACCAGAAGGAATTAGCAGGGAACCGGGGAGCAAACCTGGGGATAGAGCCAGGTTTCTATCCTTTTTCTGAACTGCAGATTGTTATCTATATGCCTAATATCAGATGGAAGTTTATTCCAGAGGCGGGGGGCTGCCGTGCAGAAGGCCCTGCTTCCTGATTTAGCTTTCTTGACTCTATGCACCCCCACCAGATTTGCCAATGAGGAACAAAGTGTTCGAGGGGGGCATACCAGGTACATTTTTCCTGCAGGGATTTGGGTCCAAGTCCATGCAGGGCCTTGAACATGCATAATGCCTTAAATTGTATTCTCTGAGAGACTGGCAGCCAATGCAAATCAGAGAGGGCCTGGGAGGCAGAAGAACGGCACAAACGCCGTAATGCTATTTTTGCAGCCATGGTCTGTATTCTCTGCAATCTCTCAATCAGATATTGTGGGGAATCTAAAAGCAGAGCATTGCAGTAGTCCAGTCTGCTAAGGCTAGTGCTCCGAACTATCAGCGTTCTGGCCTCTAAGGAAAACATCGGAAAGATTTTCCGAAATGCTCTTATCAAACTGAAACAACTTCCAACTGTCTTATTGACATGTTTTTCTAATGTCAGTTTGCTATCAAACATGACTCCCAGATTGCGTACAGCATTACTGGGAGCCAGTGAGGTACTGGAGGGAGTTGGCCAGAAGTTAGATGGAAGTGTAGAGGGAATTATTCCTACTGCACAGTGTAGAATCTCTGTCTTCTCAGAATTAAATTAAATTGAAGAGAGTTCTCCTTGAGCCAGGTTGCTATATCCTGTAGACATGCATGAAAGTCTGTTAGAGACACTGATTGCTCACCCTCTAAAGACAGGATAAGTTGGGTGTCATTTGCATAATTCATTAAGTTAACATTATGTAATCTAATGATGGCAGGTAGAGGGCTCATATAAATGTTAAATAGGATTGGGTTGATTGCCTGCGGGACACCATGCAGTATGTTAGAAAACTTGGACCAAAAAGGAGAGAGGGCTACTGCTTGTTGTCTCTTGGATAAGTATGAATGAAACCACTTAAGGGCGGTTATATAATCGTAATATGTATATTAGAGTAAATCATTTTATAAACTTATTATAAAAATTTAATATTTTTGTTTGCATTGAAGTTATATTATTGTTAGATACATTTTGCGGAAGTCGCGTCGTGGGCGCGTTTGGTATGCAACGAGTGTGCTGTGCCAGGACCCGCGTGACATCATATACGTACTGGCTCATGTTGGGTGCGCGATTCCCATTAAAAACAAATGTATGTTTCAAAACTTTAATGTATATATGAGGGCAAGATATTATATAAACTATTTATAAAAATAATATATTTGTACTTGTAATATTATTGATAAATATATTTCCGCGAAGTTGCGTCAGATGTGCGCTGGTTGCGTGCCGGGTGCACAACTCCCTTGTGACTTTAAAAGAAAGCATTTGATTGGTTCATAAGGTTTCCCATTCTAACAGTTGAAGGACCCTACCCATTTTAGTCTTTCTCTCTGCAGCATCACAGGAGAGACACCTTTTGTATTTTTTAGATATAGATTGTGAATTTTTTTGGGGTTTGGCAATGGCTTCCTCAAATCCAGATATAGACCTTCCTTCTGATGATGAAGACTTGGAACCACCTCCCAAGAAAAGACCGGAGTCTATTGTCTGGAAGTTTTTCACCATCCCAGATGGTGAAAGGAAGGTAAATGCTTGAAAGGTGAGCTGCACACTTTGTCCTAGGATTCTTTCGAGAGGCAGTGATAAGAAGTATTTGTGTGGGACTTTAAGCATGTATAAACATTTACAAACTATCCACCCAAGACATCTTGCACGGGAACAGCTGCGACGTGCTCAAGAAGCCACACAGCAAAGTGACCAGGGAGCTGGTCCCAGCACTTCTGGATCCTCAAGCTTCGCTTTTCGCAGTCCGGACATTTGTGCAGAGTTTGCGACCCTAGAACAGCATTGCATGAAATGCAAGGCAATGTTATGTTGTGGGGGGCAGTCAGTTGACGCTGTTTGTTCTGCAGCAAGAAACCATCGCTGCTAAAAAAAAAAAAAAAATCTGTTGGAATGACTGTAGAATTCCAAAAGTTAGAAGTTTAGTCTGTTGTTTTTTTCCTTTTTCAAAAAACACCCAAATAATCACAAAGTAGTTTAAAAAACAAAACAATTTAAAAACAAAAAAGAAAAAAAAGAGTTCTTTTCAGAACTACCTTATTTGGTTAAAAAAAAAATAACTGCATGCTAATGTCTGGGTTATTTCTTGCGTACATGTGTAGAGAATGAATAATTGAAAGAGTGCATGGGTAGTGACAGGGAGATGGCTGGACTGCATGGGTAATGCACAGGTGATTGTAACAGTGCATCTGTTAGTGCCTGGGTCATTGTGTGAGTACATGGGTACTGACTGGATTATTAGAGTACTGCAAGGAGAGTGCATGGCAAATTTATAAGTGCTTGGGTATTGGCGGAGTGATTGGATAAGTACATGGTGCTGGCTGGGGCATTGGAATAGTGCACTGGAAGTGACAGGGGGATTGGTGGACTGCACGGAAACTACATGGGTAATTGAATGTTTGAATGAGCAGTGTCTAGGCCGAAAGAGGATTGTATGGCAAGTTTACATGTGATTGTAGAAGTGCATGTGTTAGTGCCCGGGTCATTGCATGAGTACATGGGTAGTGACTGGATGATTAGAGTACTGCAAGGAGAGTGCATGGAGAATTTATAAGTGCTTGGGTTTTTGCAGAGTGATTGATTAGTTCATAGTGTTGGCTGGGTAATTGGAGAAGTGTATGGGTAGTGAGAGGGGGATTGCTGAAATGCATGGGTCCTATCTGAGTAAATGAATGTACAAATGAGCAGTGTCTAGGTGGTTAGAGGACTGCATGAGTAGTGCACAGGTGATTGTAGCAGTGCATGGTTACGGTTACTGCCTGGGTGATTGCATGAGTACATGGGTACTGACTGGATGATTAGAGGACTGCAAGGAGAGTGCATGGTGAATTTATATCTGCTTTGGTATTGGCAGAGTGATTGGATAAGTACAAGGTACTGGCTGGGTGATTGGAGGAGTGCATGGATAGTGAGAGGGTGATTGCTGGACTGCATGGGTACTACCTGGGTAATTGACGGTGTGAATGAGCAGTGTCTAGGCGATTAGAGGACTGCATGGGTAATGCACAGGTGATTGTAGCAGTGCATGGTTACTGCCTGGGTCATTGCATGAGTACATGGGTATGTACTGGATGATTAGAGTATTGCAAGGAGAGTGCATGATGAATTTATAAGTGCTTGGGTGTTGGCAGAGTGATTGGATAAGTACATGGTGCTGGCTGGGTCATTAGAAGTGTGCATGGGGAGTGACAGGGGGATTGCTGGACTGCATGGAAACAACCTGGGTAATTGAACGTGTGAATGAGCAGTGTCTAGCCGGAAAGAGGATTGTATGGCAAGTGCACATGTGATTGTAGCAGTGCATGTGTTAGTGCCTGGGTCATTGCATGAGTACATGGGTGCTGACTGGATGATTAGAGTACTGCAAGGAGAGTGCATGGTGAATTTAAAAGTGCTTGGGTATGGGCGGAGTGATTGAATTATTACATGGTGCTGGATGGGTTATTGAAGGAGAGTATGGGTAGTGACAGGGTGATAGCTGGACTGCATGGGTACTACCTGGGAAGTTAGAGGAGTGAATCTGTAGTGTGTAGGTGTTTAGAGGTCTGCATGGGTAGTGCACAGGGGATTGTAGCACTGCATGAGTTAGTGCCTGGGTCATTGCACGAGTACATGGGTAGTGACTGGATGATTAGAGTGCTGCAAGGAGAGTACATGGTGATTTTATAAGTGTTTGGGTTTTGGCGGACTGATTGGATAAGTACATGTGACTGGAGGAGTGCATGGGTACTACATGGGTAATTGAAGGTGTACATTTATAAGTGCTTGGTTTATTGCATGGATGCATGGGTAGTGTTTAGCTGATTGGGAAAGTGCATGGGTAGTAGCTGGGTGATTTCATAAGTGTTTGGGTAGTGGCGGAATGATATCATGAGTGCTTGGATACTAACTGGGTGATTGTAGAATATGGAAACAGTCAATCATTACTCATGTAGGTTTAAAAGCGCCTATATACTACCTTTGCACTCCTCTAATCAGTCAGGCACCTCTCAATAGTTCACCAAGCATACATATAACTGTATAAATACAATCTGAACACATAGATGAGTCATTACATATTATCTAGTTAAGTAGATAAGTACAACATGCCTGCAAGGGTAATATGTGGTGGTTTACTTTTGAGCTACATCTTGACCATTCTATCTACAAATATGCGACATCATTAAACTATACCTCTCAACAGACTTAAGGAAGAAGGCTAATTAACAAAACCTTTTATGAGCATTTTTAAAACCACACTTTTATTCTACATCTCCCCCCTTTATATCTAAAATTTGGTGGCATCATTCAACTATTCCTTTGTTCAGACTACAAACAGAAGCCCAATTGACAGCAATATTTCACCATTTTATCTTTAAATATATGGCATCATTTAACTTTACCTTTTGTACAAACTAATAAAAGAAACCTAATTATTAACACCTTTTATGATCATCTTTCAAACAGCACAGTTGTGCTGCATCTTTTCCAAACTATCCATAATTATGCAGTATCATTCAACTATACCTTTGTGCAGACTTAAAAAAACAAGCTTAGTTAATAACATCAGTAATCATCTTAAAAAATACACATATTACTGTACAGACTCTTTTTTAAACAACATTTAAGTACAATGAAACAAATTCCAATATACATCTCTACATGTAATAATATATTTCAAATAACACTGTTTTGGAATAATGTCATTTTTTAAAACATAAACCTCACAAATGTATAACTCACCTTGCAAATAAATGTGTTGAATGAAATATCTCACAAACTCTGACAGGTTTTTCTTTTGCACACAATCAATATAATGCACCAGACTCAGCATGGTAAAACCAGTAATGGCAAGGTTTCCCTCTCTTTCTCCATACAAGTACACATAAGCAACAAATAACATTGCTTCCCAGAGTTTTCAAATTGTAAAACACATTTCCATTTGTTACACATAATAACCTTTAGCAACTGACTTATTCACCCCTTCTGCTTATAGCAAGTTCCCATAGTAACAGGTCATGGAACATTCAACTTAACTGACAGGTCACAAGTTCACCATATTTTCAAGTTCACCACACAATGTTGCAAATGCAAACAGCAGGTGTGGTTGGCTTTGCAAACATGTCCTTATCCTTTCTACTGTACCTTTCAAACATTTTTTACTAACCAATAAGAAATATGCTTTTAAAAAACAAGTAAAATGCACCCTATTTTTTTAACATAGAATGTTCTTAAACAGCCAATCAATTCTCTAATTTTTTTTAAATAGCATCTTGTCCACCATTTTACATACCTCTCATTCTACCAACTGACTACCTCAGCTGCAGACATCTTTTCATTACTTACAGACATCCCTTCAAGATGCTTTCTGTGTGGATTATTGGGCACAGCTATGCTTTCTGGTGCAAAAGGTATGCTGAACACAGAGGTATTGACAAAGACCTAGCTTTGCAAGATGTAGACTTTAAATGGATTGGACAGAGAGGATTAAAGTGTCATCAATTAATGTCTTTGGTAAAAACGTGTTTGCACCTCCAACCCCCTGACCTCATGATTGTGCACTGTGGTGGCAATGACCTAGGCACATTGACTGGGGTAGGTCTGGAAATGCTAATGAAGGACACTTTTGCAGAATTGATGTTGCTTTTCCCCCAAACTGTCTTTGTATATTCTAACATATGCCAAAGACAGAAAAGGAGGTGGTCCAATCAATTTTTTCCTTAGATTGGGAAAGCTATAAATAATGTCAATAAAGCTGTTTCTGCTTACCTCAGAGGTCATAGGATGGGCTCCATCTATAACAACAATCTACGTTTCCATATGGATGGCATCTACAGAAGTGATGGAGTACACTTCACTGATCAAGGCAAGAGAGTGTTTATGAACAACCTCAAGCTCTGCATCCGCAGTTACATGTAACTACAACAGTCTCCCAATGAAAACAAGGGCTCTTTTTAGAGCCACCCAATAACACAACATATAACCTAGGTTTATATAAAAAATTCTTAATTATTTTTGCTTGGAGTCGGGCTCCCAGCGCAACTTTGGGAGCCGCGTACCTATCGCGTTCACACTAGGGGATCACGCTGAGCGCCGCGCACCCATTGCATTCACACTAGGGGTAGTGCTGAGCGCCACACACCCATCGCGTTAACACTAGGGGGCTGCGCTGAGAGCCGCGCACCCATCACATTCACACTAGGGGCCGTGCTGAGCGCCGCATACCCATCGCATTCACACTAGGGGTTGCGCTGAGTGCCGAGCAAGGGTCGCGACTCCAAACTTTGGCGGAAAAAAACCCGTTCACTTCCATTAATTTATATTCGCCCCGGGGACCCCATCCCCCGGGGCATGCCCACATCTATTTATTTTTTATTTTTAAAAATGGAGGGGGACCACGTGCCCCCCTCCTGGGCCATTTTTTGCCCCGGGGATCCCATCCCCCTGGGCATGGCCTCACAGTTGCCCCAATGCCCCCACGGTCCCACCGGCTGCTCGCCTCCTTATGGGGCTGAGGAGAATCCAAAATGGTGGCTGCACTCGCGACTGCAAAAAAGAAGTGCGGAAATACTTCAGCCTGAATTAAAACAGCTTCCCGGCATCCTGTGTTATTCCGCTGGCACAGGATTATGAAGACATAAAAAAGCGCCCTTGGGTCCTCTCTGTGGTAGAGCTCCAGACTCAGGTGGTCATCTTAGATGGCACTGAAGCCACGCCCCTCAAGCCTGATACATTTTAATGTTTATATATCTCCTTTAATAACTTTTATTGGTTCCTTTGGCATTGCATCCCCATCATATGCTGGCGATACTCAGTTGATCCTGTGATTAGACAACTCTTTTTACTCTAAGCTCAATTTTAAAAACTGTTTCTTAAGTATCGTCCTCTTGATGGAGCTCAGTTCCCTCAAAAGTAATACTAACAAGATGGAGATACTCCTATTTTGTGAGAATAAATTAATCTCTCCTCAGCAGGAGTGGCCTGAGAATCTTAGTAGCTCACAATCTAGGTATCACATTTGATTCCTCACTTTTCTTTCATTCTCAAGTTATATCAGTCTCTGATACTTGCTTTTCATTGATCAAATCATTAAAGGAATGTTTTTAATACCTCTTCTGACAGCAAGGAAAACAGTAGTCCTTGCACTTATTACTTCAATGTAGGACTGCTGTACCAACCTGTATTTAGAAATTACTAAACACTTGCTACACAAACTACAAGTCGTTCAAAGTTCTGTAGTCAGATTAGTTCTGAAACTTCCACATAATGGTTCAGTCTCTCAGGGACTTACGGAGCTGTATTGGCTTCCAGTCTATAAATATTTCTCTTTCAAGACTAGGTTCAGTTTTTAGAGCCTTTTATGGCTTAGGCCCTAAATAGATCTCTGATCCTTTTCAACATTACAAGACGTCAAGGACCTTGAAATCCTCTAACTTGAATCTGCTAGCCATTCCTACTTTGATGTGCAAAACGAATGGTGGTACATTTTTCACATTTTTGGGCTCTAAAGTATGGAATCAGCTCCATGTACCATTTAGACTTATAGATAGTGAAACGGATTTTGGTAAGCATCATAAAACCTAGGGGCAGATTTATGAGCCCCTTGCGCCACTTTTGCGTCACTTTTAACATGGGAAAAGTGACGCAAAATTGCCGCAAGGGGCTCATAAATCTGCCCCCTAGTCTTTTTATTTATCGGATGATTTTTGCAGACATCTTTCTGATTTATTTGAATGTTCACCTTCCTCCTCTCGGTCCCTTAATGTTACTTCTATCAATGTAGTTACTTTTGTTTGTGAGTTAGTGCCAGCATGCTCTATTTTGAGCGGTAGTACGCTCTATTAATACCTCTGATACCATTCATAGGCAGTTGTTGTAAGGGGTGGCCTTTTCAATTCAAGGCAGGCCTTCTGATTTCTAGTTTGTCTCCTTTTTTACCTGTCCCCAGCTGGCAAAGAAAAAGATTTAAATATTCCCCAAACACTGCGTGAAAAATCCCACACCTCGCATGGAAGCAAATTAAAGCAAAGAATTGACACGACACAGTGAATATAATAGGGAGCCTAGGCTCTGGTGCAAGGGCCCTCACAATTTGGAGTCATGCCAAAGTCTAAATGTGCCTCACAAACTTGTTTTAGGCATATTCCAATTGTGCATTATCTAACTTCCATTTATTAGATATGGTGCTTGTGTATCTCTCCAAGCCTCTATTAAGTGTGTCTCTCTCGCAAGTGATGACACCAAGCAGCCATCAACATTTCTTTACACTAGTAACTGTAGGAAAGACACAGCTAGCATCATTCATATCTGTCTATAAAACACAACAGGAAGATGGTATCAATCACAACTCAAGATGGAAGTGGTGGAGGTGTAGTCGAGTTGGCCCCGTTTTTGTGTTCAGCCCGGAAGTGGAGTCTTCTTTTTGCCATACGAGCCTGATAGCGCTGCCGGTTTATTGATGATCATATATACACTTTACAAGAGTTGAAAGACTCTCCTCTTCTTTAACTGAGTCTACCTCAGGTAGCTTGAATCTCAGGTAGCATGACTTTGTGTCTATCAAACAATGATGCATAAGTAAGTGTGCACAAAAGTCAAAATGTATTTTCAAGTTACACAAATAAAAGAATGCAGTTGGAGGGATTCAATAGCCATATCTGCAACCAATTTAGCATGTTATCGACTTTCTGATTACTTTAGGCTGTTTTCATGCAAATGATTATTAAATTACCGATGTTCAACACATTTGCAGTGATACAACTGTTAGGGCATTGGACACTGGCAGTCACAAGGTGAACTTTCCTCCTAACTACAGCACCCTTCAAAGGGTGATGATCTTGAAGAAACCCGGATTGATTATGCATTTAATGGTATGATTTTTACCAATATGGTTTCTCCAGTTTGTAGTCTTCCTTCCCACCCTGCCTCGCCTCCCTGACAACCTTAGCTTCTCGACTCACTCTATATCTGCCAGGGTCCGTTCTGAGTACCCCATAGTTCAGTTATACTCTTATTTTACCTATCTAAGTCTCTGGTTGGTAGCATTTAGTCACTATTTCTGCTAGGGAAAACGCCATTATGTGGGAATTTGAATCACCCCCTTAACATTTTGAGTGTTATTAAATAGTGCATGTTCAATCTAGGTACATATAGAGAGTGTGACACAGCCTGGGTCGACTCTCTATGAAAGCCAAATTAATAAGTATTTGTGTGGGGGGGTGAAGGAGAGTGAGGTTATATAACACTCGCCATGCAAATTGGCTCCGCCAGACAAACACAGTTCATTTGAAGGACACTGTGCCATGAAGACGGCACCCATTGACTGCCTGGGGACTTTAGAGCAAGTGTTTTTAAACTCTGTTAGACACATAAATATTGCTTCTGTTCATCTGAACAACATTTCCCAGAATCCAAGAAGAGTTAGAACAGTAAATACACACTTTAATGAAATTAATAGAGTGTGTATATGTGTCTGTGTGTGTTTTGGGAAGGTTGCCTGTCTGTGTGTGGTTATTTTTGAAGGATGTCTGTCTCTTTCCACTGAATTCCCTGTGCATGTACGAACACACTGTACTGAACATTTAACTGATATGGTAAAGCTTAACAGGCCCCATGGAATTAGCATTGGTTCAATTACTTATCATTCACTGTAAAAAGATTTAACATTCTTTCCAAGCTCATTCCCTGCTAAGACTGTTTATGTCAGCAGGTTGCTGCTGTAGACATGCTCTTTCTTGTTTGGATTTATATTCGCTTTTCAGTGGCAAGTGGCACCAAGTTCTCCCACCCTTTTAATAGATTGCTGGCATATATCGGCTTACAGAATAGGGTCATCCATTCTATTGATAGCCCCTTGAAACAAACACCACATATGACTACTTTATACATCTTTTAAGGATTTGTATTTCTTTAAAAACCCAAACACATGCTGGATTATGTTTATTATTTGAGCACACATATGCAAAGTATCTTGGTGCTATATAGAACAAGCCCAACCAAAAATCGCTTGCTAAATGAATAAAACAACAGTAAACATTTTAATCTAGTATAACACACGTGGTCAAATGTACAGTTAAAACAAGCTTATGCCATAGACACCTATGGTGGGTCATGCGTGCGCCATTGGATACCTAAGTTTTGTACATAAAAGTAGAAACAGGACTGAAACAGGTAAGCAAAATAACATTATCCGCCAAAATATTAGAAGGTGAAAGTGCTGAGGAAACTCTGGGAGATATGTACAAGGAAGTGGCGGAGAGATGCGTGAGCCTTCCTGGCATAACTCCTCCATCTGCCACTTCTGAAACGCAAGGCTGCACCATACTTACAACAATATGGTGCAGCCTTGTGTTTCCCCCTGTCATGGCGCTACACTTAGCAGTGTAGCGCCAACACAGGCACCCTTGCACCATAGTGCAAGGGTGTCTGCGTGCAGGGGAGGATTGTTTATGTGTAGGAAGGTGTCCCTTCCTGCACATAAGCAATCCTATGAATGTCATAATTGTCACTTTCATGGGGGACTTTCCTGTACAAAAACAATCCATGACATTTTGCATTTTCCATGTGTGCTGCACAAGGCACACACATGGAAAAAGCAAAAACGAAGAGAAATAATGCATTTCTCCTCATTTCACCAACTGAAGACCACGTTTTCCCTGGTCTTAATTTTGGCGCTGCCTCCTATGTACGCTACCCTCGTGCATATGGGGCAGCCCCAAAAACAATGAGTGTTGCGGTAGAACACCGACCGCAACACCCACTGCCCACCCCTTTCACGCTAACCATAGCGTGAATGGGCGCTTTATTTTCAAGGCAGTGTTAAGCCATGTTAAGTGGCTTAACGCTGCCTTGTAACTAAGGCTAAGCCCCAATCGCCACCACGTCAGTAAAAGTGATGTTGTGGTGGCAATAGGGGGTTGTACATATGCCCCCATGATTTCTTTTATGAGATCAATATATACTTTGTTTATAGAAATCTCTTCTAGCCTATATGCTATTAGGATGTGGGGCTTGAAGTAAAGAGAAAAAAAATACCTTTTCAATGACAATGCAAAAAAGGGGACTGAGGTATGTTGAAGGACGGAATTAAAGTAATCCTTTTACTAGTTGTAATAAACCCTTTTCTATAATGCTTAATGCTCTGATATGTCTAAGGACAATACATCATATGCCATTATTACCCAATTTAAGATGACTTAATTTAACGGCCTCAGAAGCAAGAAAGACTAAGGACTTTATTTACAGCCTGGTGGAAGCCCCCTACCACGTCAGAGCCACCACATTTAAAGAATCTCTGTGAGGGTATTGGATCTGCAGCTTGATTGAATTCTCTTTGGCTTTTCCGCAACAAACTCTCAAAGTAAGTATTTTTGCTGAAGTGCACACTATGAATGCCCCTAAAGTGCTGGAAGTTTTCTTCCTAAGTGTCAGGGATATTTTCACATGTTCCTGTGAAATCAGCCATTTTGATAATGCGGTCCTTTGGCTGATAGACCATTGAGTGAAAGGTGTGTGCCGTTGAAACCGATTCCGATTGCACCAGAACAAACACAGCAATTTCCCCACCTCTAAAAGGAGCATGAAAGTAGACAGATTGGGATCCCACCAACCTCTAATTGACTCAGTGAGTTTTTCCTGCAGGATTTTGAACTTGTAACCCTCAGACCACTGTAGGTGTTGGTGAGCATTAAGTCACTGAGTCACCTTGCTGGCACAGCCACAACAATTTCTGAGAATTCAAAGAAGAGCTTGACTCGATGAAAGAATACAATTCAAAACAATGACTTTAAGCCTTTAATTGTGAACTCAGAACAATGAAGTATGAATACAGAGGAAAGAGCTGAGTCAGAAATATCACTATTGGCTGTAGTTTCTGCCATATTTACTTTTTGACCATGTAATTCGGAGAATAAACAGCAGTGACATGAATTTTGTGACTCATTACCCCTCACCGAGATATCTTTTAGATTACCTGAGTGGGGAATGGCATTACTGCACATCACACTTCATTATTGTTTCAAATTGTGCTAAAATACTTGAGAACGTTTGTATGGTGCTTTGCAGAAGCAAGTCCTTTAATACAATTAATGAACAGCACTCTGCTGCCTTTTGGTTACATTTGTACTATAGAAATACCACTTACATACATGCTTTGACTGCTCCACGTATTTTCTCCCAAGATGAAAATTAGGGAACTGGTATGTTTTTACACAAAGCACTTCATGAATAAAATATATTTAAAAAATTCTGTTTTTATAAGGTAACGAAAAGCACCATAAATACTAAGGTACTCTAACATGAGCAGAGAACCATAAAACATGGTAGCGCAGGGAAGATATGAGAACAATATTATCATTAAGAACATCACTTTAATAGTGAGTTAAGATTAAATGTCTCCGCTCATAAATTTAAGACTATAAAAGCAACAGCTTCAATGTGGTGGTGTTAAGCAATGCACACTAGCAGCAGTAGGAAGACATTAACATAATAACCCTAGTCACAGGTATACAAAAAGATATTTCATACACTTTTTTATGAGCAAAAAAGATTGGGAGCTTAGGAAAAGTGGATGGTGTGAGGGAGAGGGCAGGATTAGGGGTTCCCAGGAACGGGGGAGCTACTAAGTTGTTTGGTCAATATTTGCCCCAGTCCTTACTTGCTCGTCCTCAGTCCCAGCACTCCTCACCCTGATTGCTAAAGCATGAACATAAGGAATCCTTCAGGTTACCCCCGAACATTGCCTGAACTTCCTGGCTTCCAGTAACCCTGGATTGGGCCAGTTTCACAGGGACTACCCACATCCAGCCTTTGAATGTCACCAACATGCAGACTTTGTTTTCTATATGAGGAGACTGACAGTGACCACCTCAGGCTTTCCGTCCTGTACAGACTGCCTTCTGTAACCTTCCCATAGACAGTGCGGCCGCCACAAACAAAGGGTGGTGAGGCAGGTGGAGGGCTGACGGGTGTAGTCGCGTGGGGAGGTCACGCAGGGGGGTAGTATATATAAAAAAAAGAATTTTCCTGAAGCCACCAGCCACCTCTGTCATCGTGTCGTGCCTCCTCTACTCTTCCTGGTCCTAGCAGCCCCTCTTGCTGCAGAGCAGCACGAAGATTAGCCTGAGTGGGCTGGAAAGACACTGCACTCAGACCAGGGAGGCTGTGGGGTTTGAATGCAGACAGGCGGGAGAAACCTAAGTGTGCATGTGTGCTTTAACAGTCCTGGGATTGCCGGACAAACACATGTGCGCATTTAGGGAGTTCACATAGGACACCTCTTCCCCTCTCCCATGCCTCGGCCCCACACGTCCCTACAGCACTGGCCCAGAGCCGGCAAATGAAAAATAAAATGATGCTAGACATCGTTTTATTTTTCATTTACTGGCTCTGAGCCAGGCAGTGGGGTGACCCTCCTCCGTCATTGCGGAGGAGCTGCGGCTGCCCCTAGACAGTCAAAAATCCTGGTGGAATGTATCCTCTCCCCCAGTAGTTCTAGACAGACTCCTGTTTATTGGTTTTTCCTGCCAAAATTATTAGGTAGTGTGTCTGTTCACTTTCAGCTTCTACCATACCTCAATTAGAGGTGCCTGTGGTGAATAGTTCATATACACACATGCACACAGGTAGAACGAGTCGTGGGTTGTTAGGGTTTTGTCACTCACTCATTTACTTGCAACAACTTGAGGAGATCTGCAAAGTTCTCTTACTGCACTTGGGTGTGGACTTCCTGTTGACCCATACCCTTGGAAGGCTGACATGATGATGTAATCAAATTCACCAGGCAGTGAAGAATTAAAATGCTCATAGAAGATGGTGCTTTACCTTCTTTAATAGAAAACATACCATAAGAGTTATTGAGGCATCCCTCCCTTTTTGTAAGTGAATTTGTAATTTAGATTGATAAGTTTCTAAAGGCTGCAAAGAGAATAATTTTATTCCAAAAATATAAGTGACAGTCCCTGTACAGACAGTCTATGCTGCTCATGCTACATGCAAAATGCATCCCCACAGCAAACGTATCAGCACCAACATTGCTAGGAGGTTTGCTATTGTAGCTATGCTAGTTTGAATTGAACTGCAGCTGGCCACATCACTTGCAGAGTGACACATATTGCACAGCGATATTGGACAAAATTATAGTGTTGTTCCTTTGCTGCTAAGGTTGGAGGTATTTTGTTCTGGAAGGGTTTCCATAGGAAAGCACAGGTGGCTGCACCTTTCCTGTTACACCAGATGAGCTGGGGCAAGAGAAAGAGGAGTATAATGATCCAGCGGGTAAGGTTGAGCTTCTTTAGCAGTCAGCGTTCAATCCCACCCACCCATCTCATGATTGCCGTATTGTTTGCTTCTAATTTTATAGTTCTTTTGAAGAAGCAAGGCAGAGTTAGGACCTCCTTTACTGTTTTTATGTACCATCTGCCTGGCGGAGTACTTTATTACTTCCTTGGTGAGGGTATTTTACCACTGGATTTAGAGATGTACGCTGGTGCAGCAGATATCTCTTGCATTGGCAGTAACCACCTGTCAATGCATTGAAAGTTTGAAGGATGACTCCATCAATATGACTGAGTCATATATGGCAAACATTTACTTTATGTATTTTTGCAAAAATAAAATGCCAAAGCAGGATTTTCTTTTTGGAAATAAAAAAAAACAATGATCTCCTCACCATGGGAGCTGTGATTCTTCAGTTCTGCCCAGCTCTAAATTAAGAGACAGTTTGGTGGCAACGGTACTAGGTTGCCTTTGGTTTAGAGCACCCTCTCTGCCAAACTCTAAATCAGGACAGTTGAAAGTGATCCTGAAGCCTTATGCAACAAAAAAGGCAGTAGATCTTGGAGGCAAGAAGGGATTTTCTCAGGCTACTGGGATCTATTATGGCAGGTCCTGAGATGATGTGACAACACTCCTTAATCCCTCAAAGAACAGTTGAAATCCTAAGCAACTATTTGGACTGGCCTTGATTGTGCTACCACTTGTTAGGAGCTTGATGCTAAAAGGGTTGTATCCCCTTCTCACTGTAATTAGCTGTAAAGAAAGTTTGGTGGTATTGATTTGGTTTCCAATAGAACAGCTCTAGCTGTGTAAGGAATGGGTGTCAGCAGTTCGCTGAGCTCAATACTGTCAGAAACAATTATATCATCAGCTCTGCCTGTTTCACAAGTATCCCAAAAGGGTTAGGGGTAACAATGCTGTGCCTTCTACTGTTTGTCTGTACAGCAGCCCAAATGAGCGTTCATGATTCACCACTTCATTTTTAGGTGGTATTCTATACATATTTGTAGTTAAATTAAAACCAACACAGGATTACAGAAACAATTTTTTGTTGTTTCACTATTGGAACTGTCAACTGTTTAAGAATTTGGATCAACTTCTTCTGGGCTAGACGATGAAATTACCCTCTCAGGCATATTTCAGGTGCAGCAAACAATTGGATGTTCATGGCTTTGTAGAACATCTATGTGGTACCAATCTTTAACCCAAGGGAATTTTCCTTGCAAGATGTATGGAGGATCTATTCATTGTTCAGGACATTGCAGAGGTTATGATTAGTGAGGTTTCAAATTTGTATTTGAGAATAGCAGTGATGCATCACAACTGCAAATAGCATGTGTTGATGATTCTTATTGGCTGATTCATCTTGGTGGATGGTAGACAGTCCTTATTAGACTAATGCACAACACCTGGCCAGTGAGACTGTTTGGAGGACTGACCTATTTAAAAAACAATACAAGATATATTCATAGAGTGCAAGATCACACCAATTTTTAACAGATAACTTTTTTGTAACCCACGTCAATGATACTCATTTTATAAACCTTTAACGGATAAAAGGCTGTGTGGCATTTGGTCCCGCTGAAGCCAGAGAGACTGGCACACACCATAAGCCCACTTCAAAAGGGTCCAGGGCTGGAAAACCTGGCAGGGTTGACTCACAGATTGCAGTTACCAGGGGCAGGTGCAAGGTTGTTGGAGCCTTCTGTCCCTGGAGCTCAAGTCAGGAGGGCAGCCAATTTGCCCTTGGAGTCACTCTGGGGTTCTGAGTTCAAGAGATGTAGGTTCAGTCCCTTTTACCTAGGCAGGAGGGAAGCAGGCATCAGTTCAGCACTGCAAAGAAGAGGTACAGCAAGACAGTAGTCAAGCAGAGTGCAGTCCAGCAGAATGGCAGTCCTTCAGCAGCACAGAATTCCTTCATCCTAGCAGAGTATCCACAGGTCCAGCAGTGTACTGAAGTGGTGGTGTATGAGGTCCTGCATTTATACCAAGTTTGCTATTGAAGTGGGGAAAGCCTCTAGAGGTTTTCCTTTGAAGTCCCCAGGCATCCTGCCTTCCCTATCCTGGCTCTAGACTGACTCTAGGTGGTGTGGAGACAGAACACAGGCTATTTAGCTACACGTGGAGCATTGCCAACTCCTCCCTCCCTTCCTGACAGTTATGGCCCATCCAGACACACCTAAGCTCTCTATTGTGTGTGGCTGTCTAGAAGGTATATACAAAGCCCAGCTAACAGCTGCACCCAGCCATGTGACCAGAGACAGGCTACAGGCACCAAATGGCAAAGACAGGAAAATGTCAACTTTTTAAACTGGAGTGGTGAAGTGAGCTAAAGAACGATGATGGATTCAACCCAGGTCTGTGACTGGGGGTGAGTGTCAGAAAAGTTTCATTGCTCCATTCATCATCTCCTTGTGTTTACTTTGTTTGCCCTAAGTTGGCAGGGTATGCCGAGACGTGGGTCCCTTGCTCACTTTGCTACTGGATTCAAGCTAGCCTGGATGATGAGGGGTGTTATCCCGAAACCGGTCCCACGATGCTTTATTTCCGGTCCAGGGAAGACCTGGCTTGGCAGTTCGGGTTGGACTGTTCCCAGGGTCAAGACTGATTGTCATTTTACTGGGTCTGCACTGGAGTGACAAAGTGAGCTAAAGAGCGATGATGGATTCAATCCAGATCTGTGACCGGGGATGAGTGTCTGAAAAGTTTCAGCGCTCCATCTATCATCTTCGTGTGTTTGCCCTAAGTTGGCAGTGTACACCCAGACGTGGGTCCCTTCCTCATTTTCCCACCTGATTGAAGCTAGCCTGGCTAATGAGGGATGTTACCCTAAAACTGGTCCCAGGATGCTTTTTTCCAGTCCAGGGAAGACCTGGCTTGGCAGGTTGCCCTGGACTGTTCCCACGAGGCACAGGGGCAAGACTGATTTGCATATAGCTGGGTCTGAACTGGGGTGACGAAGACAGCTAAAGAACGATGATGGATTCAACCCAGATCTGTGACTGGGGGAGAGTGTCTGAAAGGTTTCAGTGCTCCGTCCATCATCTCCTTGTATTAACTTTCTAAAAGTGGTACTTTAAGAATTATTAATTTAAAATCTGATTTCACCATAAATTAGGGTTTTAGATTAGGATTCCAGAAATACCAAACATGAACTAGTTATCTATATCCATTTTGGAAATCACACGATAATGTGAGAAGTCTACTTCAATTTTATCCTATGGAGAGGTAGGCCTTGTAGTACTGAAAGGCAAATGTAAGAGGTTTTCACTACCAAGACAAGTAAAACTTAAAAATATATGTTCTTCTTTTTAAATACATTTCACCCTGCCCTCTGGGATGTCCAGCACCTATGCTAGGGGTGACTTATATGTATTAAAAAGGAATACTGAGTCTGGCCAAAGGTGTAATTTTCAAAGATTCCTGAGGTATCTTCAGGCACCGGTTTTAAGCTGCGTTGCCATGTAGTCAACTGTTGCAGCAAATAATCCAATGTGCTTACAATTAATCCTTTTCATCCATTTTTATATTTAATTTGTTAATGCAGAATGGTTTTGTCAAGCATGGGGTTGATTTATTTTTCAGTGCAATAGCATATGTCCTTAGTATGGTATATTTTTCTGGTTCAGTATTTTTAGTTAATCATTTTAGTTTATAATGATCACTAACAAGTTGGTGCAGTTGATGTTTGTGTATTTATACTGTGGTCTGCATGTTGTACAGTGGTGGAAAGTTCTGGAATCTGCATGGATCCACAAAATTCCACCCACCCCGCGTTCCCCAAAGTCTTCAAAGAAAAATGGTACCTCACTTATGTGGGTAGGCCTAGTGCCCATGACAGGAAACGGCCCAAAACGCAACGTGGACACACCACACTTTCACAGTGAAAACGGACCCTTTTTTTGCAAAGTGCCTAGCTGTAGATTTTGAACCCTAGCTCTGCCAGCACCTAGGGAAACCTAGCAAACCTATACATTTTTTAAAACTAGATACCCAGGGGAATCCAGGATGGGGTGACTTGACTGGCTCTTACCAGGTTCTGTTTCCCAGAATCTCTTACAAACCTCAAAATGTGTACAAAAAAACACATTTTCCTCACATTTCTGTGGTGGAAAGTTCTGGAATCTGCGTGGATCCACAAATTCCCACCCACACCGTGTTCCCCAGAGTCTTCCGAGACAAATGGTACCTCACTTGTGTGGGTAGGCCTAGTGCCCACGACAGGAAATGGCCCAAAACACAATGTGGACACATCACATTTTCACAGTGAAAACGGACCCTTTTTTTGTAAAGTGCCTAGCTGTAGATTTTTAACCCTAACTCTGCCAGCACCTAGGGAAACCTAGCAAACCTATACATTTGTGAAATCTAGACACCCAGGGGAATCAATGATGGGGTCCCTTGACTGGCTCTCACCAGGTTCTGTTACCCAGAATCCCTTGCAAACCTAAAAATGTGTCCAAAAAACACATTTTCCTCACATTTCTGTGGTGGAAAGTTCTGGAATCTGCATGGATCCAAAAATTTCCACCCACCACGTGTTACCCAAAGTCTTCAGAGAAAAATGGTACCTCACTTGTGTGGGTAGGCCAAGTGCCCGCAACAGGAATCAGCCAAAACGCAACGTGGACACACCACATTTTCACAGAGAAAACTGACCCTTTTTTTGCAAAGTGCCTAGCTGTAGATTTTGAACCTTAGTTCTGCCGGCACCTAGGGAAACCTAGCAAACCTATACATTTTTGAAAACTAGAAACCCAGGGGAATCTATGATGGGGTGACTTGACTAGCCCTCACCAGGTTCTGTTAGCCAGAATCCCTTGCAAACCTAAAAATGTATCCAAAAAACACATTTTCCTTACATTTCTGTGGTGGAAAGTTCTGGAATCTGTGTGGATCCACAAAATTGCACCCACCCCACGTTCCCAAAAGTCTTCCAAGAAAAATGGTACCTCACTTGTGTGGGTAGGCCTAGTGCCCGCGACAGGAAACGGCCAAAAACGCAAGGTGGACACACAACATTTTCACAGTGAAAACTGAAACTTTTTTTGCAAAGTGCCTAGCTGTAGATTTTGAACCCTAGCTCTGCCGGCAACTATGAAAACCTAGCAAACCTATACATTTTTGAAAACTAGACATCCAGAGGAAACCAGGATGGGGTGACTTGATTGGCTCTCACCAGGTTCTGTTGCCCAGAATCCCTTCCAAACCTCAACATTTGGGGGGGGGGTTGGGGCATTGGCATTCCCATTTTGGGCAGCCCCCACCCTAATTTCAATTGCCCAAAATAAATCTCTGGGATCTAGTGGGCTTATTGCCCCCCCCCGGCGGGGCAGATTGGGGGCTTCTGCCACCGTCTGCCCCCCAGGGGGGGCAAAAATGCTGTAATTTTGGTGGGGACAATGGCATGCCCGTTTCGGGCAGCCCCCACCCTAAGTAAAATCCCTGACACTAGTGGGGTTTCTGCTCCCCGCGGGGGCTGAAGACTGTCATTTTTTTGGGGGGGGGGCATTGGCATGCCTGTTGTGGGCAGCCCCCACCCTAATTTCAATTGCCCAAAATAAATCCCTGGCATCTAGTGGTCTTTTTGCCCCCCCCCGGGGGCAGAAAGACCGTAATTTTTGTGAAGGGGTGGGGGCATTAGTATGCCAATTTTGTGCAGACCTCCCCTAAGTAAAATTGTGGAAAAAAAATCCCTGGCGCTAGTGGGCAGAAAGACTAAGCTTTGCCAAATAATATGGGAGGAGCAAAGGCCCTTGTCCAAGGGGCCGCCTCCCCTCCCTGGTGTCTAGTGGGTGGATCCCTGCTTGGGGATCGCCCTCCTAGGGCGATCCCCAAGCAGGGATCCACTGGGAATTCTCCCCTTTCCAACATTACCTCTCCCATCTGTCTACGTGCTCAGGGGGCTGAGATAGCCCCCTGAGCAAGTAGAAAGCGAAAATGTCAGTTTTGGTTTCACTGATATGACGTCAGCGCGACGTGTGCCCTGATCGTCATTTCAGGGAAAACAGGGGGAGGGGCCTCGGGAGCTGGGGAAGCTCTTCCCCAGCTCCCGAGGCTGTTGGGGGCGAGAGGGAATCCATCTGGTACCCGCACCAGAGGGATGCCCTGTGTCATGTTCGACTCACATGAGCACTTATGTGTGGGACGGCACCCGGGCGTCTGACGCATAGAAGGGGTTAAGTTGGGAAGGGACCCCAGAAGGGGTCTAGAGAGGCCTGTGAACCAATGTCAGGAAAAGTTGTTAGATATACCTGGGTCACTGGCAAAGATTCTGGATATGGCAGGGGAGGTGCATTTGAGGAAAATTCCAGTTGTTACAGAATTATTAAGAGGTTGGAGTCAAAGAGCAATTTGTTTTGGGCAGTCGTTATTAATGAAAGGTGTAAGGCAATTTTGATAAAGATTAATCCTAAGTTAGGACATGGCAGGTAGCAAGACAAGTGAAGATGTATAGGGATTATTGTTTGGAGAAGATTTGGGGCAAAGAATGTTTGGAGGTAGTGTTTTTGGCAGGGCTGGCAGGAAGGGACTTACTGTCAGCCGAGGGTGTACAAGGTTCCATTACACTTACCAGATGAGAGACTACAGAAGAGGTTGCTAGGCCTCAGCAAAATTCTTCCCAAGCAGAGGAAGAGCAGGAAGAAACAGAGTTAGCAGAGGAAGAGTATCAGGCCTTGGATTGGCACAAGGTAAGTATTAGGATAGATTCTGTTTTTGTTCCCAAGAAAGGTGGGAGGAAGATTGAAGTTTTTTGTAGAAGATTGGTGAAGAATTACAAGAGATCCTTGGATATTAGGGATGGTTCAGGGTTACAAAATAGAATTCCCAAGAGAACCTTTTCAAAAAGTAGAGCAAAGGGGAATGTGTTTAAAAAAGATTTGATGATGGTGGTAGACAACGAGCTAAGGCAGATGCTGGAGAAGGGAGAAATAGTAGAAGTAGAGGAGTGTTGCTGAGGTTTTGTAAGCAACATTTTCATAGTGGAAAAAAAGAACAAAGGTTGGCAAATCTCAGGGACATGAACAGGTTTGGTCTATTCAGACTTTTCAAGATGTAAGAAATACATTTGTTAAGGGGTATTCTGCAAGACGAAGATTGGTTAGCAAGACTAGATTTGAAGGATGTGTATTTTCAAATCCCTATGTGTCAAGTGCATCAAAGTATCTGCAGTTCTATTGGAGTCTGTTTCTTTGTCTGTTTCAGGCACTTCCATTTGGTCTATCTTCTGCCCTGTGGCTGTTCAGAGAAAATGTTGAGACCAGTTGGGGCGTACTTGCAGGAGAGAGGGATATTTTACAAGAAAGATATACTTTTGATGTCTCAAGAGACGGAGTTGTTGAAGGCACAAGTGAGGTTTGTGAAGGGTGTTTAAGAAGGATTGGGATTTTTGATAAACTAGGAGAAGTCAATTGTGGTGCCTTCAAAAGTTCTGGAATTTCTGGGTTTTCAGATAGACACAGTGCAGATGAAGCTTTTGTTGACAGCAAAGAAGTTAAATTTAATGAAAAGGGGGATATAACATGTTTTGAGTGTGGAGAGTTTGACCATGAGGGATTTAGCTAGGAAGATTGGATTATTATCTTCTTCAATTCGGGCAAATTTCCCAAGCCCTTTGCATTATCATGTTCTGCAAAAGGTGGAGGGAGAGGTTTAACATTAAAAGCAAGGTTAAAAACAAGAGAGGACTTGCTGTAGGGGCAACAACATTTGGGGTCTTGGAATGGCAGTGCAAAATTTGGCAGATACCAGATTTTGTCTTGGAGACAGCTGTGAATTTGCAAGGTTGGGGAGCTCATTTCGGTGGCCACAAAACTGGTGGATGTTGGTCACTGCAGAAGCAGAACCTGCATATAAATTGTTTGGATCTATAAGCAGGTCTTTTTGCCTTGAGCAGCTTAAAAAATGTTTTATAAATAATGGGATAATGGCGCATGCACAATGGCTCAGCTATTTTGTACATAAATCGTTTAGGTGGAACAAGGTCAAAGTTGGCAGATGAGTTGTGGGTTTTTGTTTGGAGCACAGGATTTACTTGGGAAGGGGAATTACATAGCGGACTGGAATTCAAGGTTCTTGAATTATTTGAAAATGTATAGTGTGAAACTCTTGTGTGAATCTATCAAGAGTGAAAGGAGCTTTGAAGCTCACTGTTAGAACTGGGGGTCTCTAGTTGGCAGAGGTAGGTACCTTTGACCAAATAGGGACCCTTGCTTCCTAGTCAGGGAAAGGGGATTACACTACTGGATAACCCCTGCTCACCCCCTTGGTAGCTTGGCACGAGCAGACAGGCTTATCGCAGAGGCAGTGTGTTAAGCATTTGTGAACACATACAGTAATACACTGAAAACACTACAGATGGACACCACACAGGTTTTATAAAAATAATTATTCTTTATATAGACCTAACACAAGACCACAAACGACAAAAATCCACAAAACTGTACTCAAAATTGACTCTAAGATGGTAGGATAAACTTAGTTCAAGTTGATGGTAAATGCGACACAGTTCTCACAAAAGTACCTGGATGCGTAATGCAAAATAAACAAAAGGCTTGCAGCGTTGGAGATGCGTTGGTTCCTTGCTTCGGGGGAGACAATGCTTCGTGCCTCAATGCTTGCGCAGAGTAGGGGATGCGTCTTGATCCTTACTGGAGAGGAGGTGATGCGTAGATTCTCGTGTTGCAGCCCGGCTGCGATGCGGCAAGATGGTGCCTCGATGTGATGTGACAATCCGGTGCGATGCGATAAGATGGCACCCTTGATGAGACAATGTCAAGACAATGCGGCACGCCCTGGCAGCCTTGCGGCAACTCTGTACTTTGGAGCCGCAACAGGCCCTGCGACACGTTTCTCCGATGATGCGACAGCGACCCGCTTCTCCAGTGATGCGACAGCAGACAGCTGCGACAAAGACATTCTTCTGGGAGATGCGGCGGCGGCACGCTTCTCCTGCGATGCGATGACTACAGCTGCGGTGGCGACACACTTCTTGTTGCGTCGCGCTTCCAGCTCCCAGCGACAGGCAGGCTTATGCAGATAGAATTCCCAGCAAGGAAATTCAGAGGGGAGCTGGTGGTGAAGTCTGTTGTCCCTGAGACTTCAGCAGGAGGCAAGCACAAGTTCAAGCCCTTGGAGTAATATTCTGCAAGATGATGAAAGTTCGGTAAAAGTTCCTTCTCCTCTCCTTGGCAATGAATACACCACTGCAGGCCAACCCAACAACACAGCACACTGGCAGGCGGCAATCCAACTCCTACAGCTTCCTTTGGTTCTTCTCCTTGGCAGAGGTTCCTTCTTGTTGTTCCAGAAGTGTTCTAAAGTCTTGGGGACTGGGTCCCCATATTTATACTACTTTTATCTTTGTTCTCTGAAGGCAGAGAGGCCTTTGCCTAGTCAAAACCAGTTCTGGTCAGTCCTGGAGCACTTTGTTGACAAGACTCCTTCTTTCCTTTCAGAGTGCAGGGCAGAGACATCAGACACACCACAGGAGGTGGAGCCAGCATTGTGGAAGGAAGGCACAGCCCTATTCAGGTCCCAGGTGCAACTCCTCCCACCCATCTACATGCAGATCTTCCTATTCAGCCCTGTGCTGACCCACCCTCTCTCCTGGAATTCCCCAGCCCCTGTCACTCACAGAACAAGACACACAATACACAACCTAGCAGAGGCAGGCTTGGACAGTTAAGCAAGAAAATACCTATTTTCTAAAAGTGGTATTTTCAAACACAGAATGTTAAAACCAACTTCGCTAAAAGATGTATTTTATCATTCTGAGTTCAGGCATACTAAACTCGAATTTCTACCTAGTTCCCTGAGTCAGTTAGGAATATCAGATGTAATAATCAAACTGCCCATTCTGGCCTATGGGGAACAGGTAGCCTTGCAATAGAGAAAAACAAAAATAGCTGTAATTCACTATTAGGACATGCCACACACACCAGGGCATGCCCTACCTTATACTTACAATGAACCTGCCCTTGGGCCTACCATAGGGGTGTCTGATATGAAGAAAAGGGAAGGTTTAGGAACTGGCAAGTGGGTGCACGTGGTCAGTCAGCATGGCAGTACCAGACTGCACATAGGCTCTGCAATGGCAGACCTTGCACACACTTTACAAGCTGCTTCTGTGGCTGGCACAACCAGTGCTGCAAGCCCACCAGCAGCATTTGATTTACAAGCCCTGAGCACACATGGTGCACTGTACTAGGGTCTGACAAGTAAATCAAATAACCTAATCATGGAGTCATTAATCAATACATCAATTTTACATAGGGAGCACTTGCACTGTGGCACTGAATAGCAGTGGCACAGTGCCAAAAGCATCTAAACCAGCAAAACATATCAAAAACAGAGGAGGCAATCAGAAAAAATGGAAGGGAGACTCACGCCAATGGTACCAGGTCTAAAACTCACTAATAAACAAATAATCATGTAGCTCCACAGAACTGGTCATTGCCTGTAATGCACCATCCTTATGTAATGCATAGGTGGTCCATGGGTTACATTCCACCAGATTCCCCATCTTGAGTTGGTAAGTTGGCATTGAGCCTGTGCTTTGGCCAGAGGGTCTAGAATTTCCAAATACCTGTCCACATTTTGCAGAGGTGCGAAAAACAAATCAAGGTGCTCTACAGGGTATCAGATACAGAATTCTTTGTAGCCGAAGGATAAGTCAATCCTTTTAGTTCTGTGTTCTTATATACTGTAACGGAGGATCTCCAGTCTTTGAAAGTGCTTCCTGAAATATCTGTAATAGACATGCCAACAGATCAGCTGTTAGGTGATGGCTGTGGAAATGCCCTTACAGTCTTGACCTCTACCAGAATTCATTGAGTGTATAGCTGCTTGCCTCTCTGAAAGATTCGTATATTCTTCACTGCCTCATACTGGTTTTCACTAAATTTATATTTATTACAAAATTATCCTTTAATGTTATGCAGTCTAATGTCAAAAATTTGGAAAATAAATTAGCAAAATGTCTTTGTAATGCAATATACGATTGTCTCAATCCTAGCCTCTCTGCAAAGTTCAGTGGGAGCCTAGTAAGTTTTTATCTTCAATATTAGATGTTAACATGTATGATACTGCTGGAGCTTGGGAATTAGCCAAGAATGGTATTTAAGTCGAAACACCCAACTTACAGATTGCTCTTGAACAAGGTCAATGGGCCTTTGGCGCCATTTTAGAATTGGAGCATGAAACGGGAGCATAAACTATATATATTATCAACCTTTAGAATATTTATGCTCAGCAAATGATGAGAGGTTGGTGAAGTTTCAACACCTTTATTTATCTTAAAGGATTAGTGTTGTTTTTGTCACCTTTAGTCATATTAGTTGGTTTAAAGAAATATCAATAAAAGAATGATTAGTGACAGCATAAATCAAGTACACAGTGTTCCATAAAGGAAATTTGTCGCTAAACTAACTAAGGAGCCTAACTTACCCAAAGTAGAACCCATCAAGAGTTCTTTCTGAAAAAGAGAAAGATTCGAAATATAAGAACTTCCCATAAAGAGTAATTCTGGAAACACAGACAAGTTCCCACAGTTGCAGCAGCACCAAACGTCAATAATAGAATGATTTTTGATGTAGCACTGATCAGGTAAAACGGTCCTGAGAGAAAAGAAAAGAAAGTCACCTTTATGAGTATCTGTCGACAACAGAGATAAGAATCAACTCTCCAGTAGAAGAGTCACAAGGCAGGCAAATGGCCTGGATCTCTCGGTCCCGCATCAGAAACTCCTTCTACCTCTAGATAGAAACTCTGATTCTTATAAAATCACACAATAATGTATCAAACTTCATTAGACGTTTGCTCTTTCTATCCAATGGAAACCGCTCATCCAATGGTGTCTTAATTGTATGATGCTTCTCCTCCTGATTTCCACAGTAAACATTCACACCGATATAGTGTGAAACTTTGTTTCAGGACTTTGTTACATGGAGAAAAGTTCTCATAAGAACCTTCTTACCTAAACTGAAAGATGCGCTCTATGTTCATTGTGAATACAAAGCAAATCAGATATGATGGAGCAATAATATTCAGTGAACCATTCATAACATATATCTAAACATTATTAAGCCGGGTCTGGTGGCTCAGTGGACTAATGCTTCCACTTCAGGGGCCTGTGTTCAGCCCCATGGCCACAGGTTAAAAACCCAGTGGGTCTACTCAGACTTTCATCCATCTGAGGTTGATAAAATGAGTAACATTGAGTTGGGTAACAATAAAACATTTTTTATTCAGCGCCAAGAGACCCTTCTGGGTGAACGTGTGCTTTACAAATACACGTTATGTTATTATTTATTCGAGCAGTCAGAGCAAAGCTCATTGTATTAGAGGTGGGTGATCTAACATAGAGTGATGAAGTTAAGGACAGATGAGTTTGAAGTCAGTACATTCTTAATCAGTCTTAAGCAGGTTGCTGGTGCTAGGCAAAAGGTTCTAAATAAACGTCTATTAAGTTGTGAGCAAGAGCCTAGAGAAGAAGGGGTTGAGGCCTAACTAAAAGTGCACATTTAAAAATGATAGCTCAGTACAAAAATGTTTATATATATTATTCCATTTCCTACAAGCAAATACGTTTCTATGACATATTAATTATTAATGAAATATTTTGTGTTTATTAATTATACGTTAGAAGCACTCTTTCACGTTATGAAATGGGCACATTTTGTCATTTTTAATGTGTAAACATTTTCTATAGCAGTTTATACACATTCTAATTGCAATTCTAACATGGTCCGCAAGTCAAAATATGATTTTAATAGTTCTTTTTTCCAGTATCATCCCAGAATTGTGTGACCTTCTAGTTATCACACATAATCAAATCTAATGGCAATGCCCATGTCTTTCCTGCATCAGTCATTAATGTATAATGCAGTTTCCTCATCTAATTTGGATATCTTTTTTTGTACATATAATCCATTTGAAAATCACACGTACTGCTGAAAGTATGTTGAGTTGTAGATCTATTCAGAAAGACAAGGTAGTCTAGGTAACTTTGTGTAGGAGGTGACTTAACCTTATGACCGGAGAGTTTTTTTGCACCTCTGCTCTAGATGTTTCTTTAAATAAAATCTGAATTTGAATATGCATGCACATGTATCTATTTGGTCACTTTTTATGAACAATCAAAATCAATGGCATTTCTTGGGTACATCCCAGGCTATTTATTGGTGCCAACACTGCTTCAATATCACATTATAATACAAGACTTAATGAAAAATGTGAAGATATTTATAGTTTTATCAAATTTTATACATTTCTAAAATAGACAGACCAAACACTGCCAAGGACACAATGCTGTGAATTGTTTGAGTCTCACAATGCCATAAAAGTTTGTATTCCCTAGAGAATGAAGTCTGCAAATCAAATGTGTAGTATTACGGAAGAAAACTAAATAGTGGCAGAATCACTTTTTATGCTGCACAGTTCATTTAATGATAGATGTCAAACTCAGGACTATATTGAAAGTGTTCAGACAGCAGGGTCCATTGCATGGTGATGGATGTGTACCCCTGTACCAAGTGCCCCAGCTGCAAAGATCTCTGGATCCCTCATGATGATTTTGTTGTCATGGGCAAAGATCATGCGTGTGTACCATAATATAGTCCCGTCTCATGGATTGCAGTCTTATTTGACCCGGATGGCTGTCCAAAGTGCTATTCATAATGGTGAAAGGTTTCTGCCTTTGCCAGGAGTTACATAGTACACGAGCGGTGGTGGCAGCATACCGTGTACTGATCATTAGAAGTAAACAGGCATTTTTACCTGTGTCACTGGAACTCATGATCTGCTACTGTGTGCTTAACTCACCCTTGGCCTACATCAAGTTAGTGTGCAGCACTGTGCAGCACATGTATGTTGTATGCATGTGCTGGATGTATGTATTCCGGTGAATGGTACAACAACTGGAAGATTCTGAGTTCCAATTTGAGAGACCAATGCTTACTAGAAGAGCACAAGGAGGTAAAAGAATCCCCCTAAATATATTTTTGGATTGCTGCATTCCTTCGAGCTGGGTGGAGCGTCCTGGTGGCAGAGAGAGCCAGGCTCTGTAGTTAACTACAAAGAGTGCTCTTTAATTCAGGGAGAGGTCACTGAAAAGAGGCCTGGGCACATCTCAGGAATGATATGGGACTGATAAGGGAATCATAAAGAGTAGGGCTGGGGCACTGGGTAACATTTTGATGCACATATCACTGTTGCTGACCTCCAGGTGTGAACCTCTAGTTTCTCCCATGGCCTTTGTTGTGGGACTATCATACTTGGAGTCACTCCTTCTGTGACAGACTGCTTTCTGGGAGAAGGGCAGGACATAAGAGTAGGCACTTCAAACAGAAGCAGTCCCTCAACACAAAATTCAAAGACTCAGACCTTAACTCACATTTGGTGACTGGAGAGTGGCTATAAGAAGGACCACTCAAAGCCCTCACAATTGTCAGCTATCAAGCAGCCAGTCAGGCTGTATATTGAGGGGGAGAGGGCTTTGCAAGGCTTCTGCCTATGACAAGAACTGTGGACTGATGTCTGTCAGTCTCCCAGCTCGGTGAGAGGACATCATCCAGGAAAATCCAACACCACCTGCCCCTAAAGCCTGGAGCACACTGCCCGTTGACAAGTGTGCTCTGTGAGGAAGAGGAGAGTGCTTGGAGGGAGCGCGATCCAGTGGGGGATCTTGGCAAGTGGATCCATGTAGCAAGGTGTGAGGTATTGGCTGCTTCACCATTCGGGTCATCGCCCAAGTGCAGACTCAACATGCAGAGCACTCAACTGCCTTCTGGCTACATTTGTCCAATAGAATGATCCCATTCATTCATACATACATATTTCCACACTTACCAGTTATACACACTCACAATGAAATGTAGCGCTTCATAATATTTTGAGACCACGTTTTGAAGAAGAGCTCTTTTACCCAAACACTCGAAAAATAGGTTCATGTGTATGGTCACAACTTAGGATACAAAAAGGCTCCCATCTACAAATGTTCTTAAATCCTTGACTCTAGTCCTGATAAAGGTGCTTTAAAATTGACTCAGGGGCTGAAACACATTGGAATTAATATTGCATGCTTTCTAAGGCTTGATGAATCAAAGCCATTAAACTACATTGTTCATATTGTGAGAAACAGCTTGCCAAAATATCACCTTTTAGGTACCAATCACAAATGTGCATCAAGCACTAGTAAATTCCCATGACAAATTACTCTAAGTAATTTGATATGTGAATGGTTTAAAAATCTGTCTATTTTATTGATGTAAGTCATACTTTTTTTTTATTCGGTTGATTGGTGATTTTAAATGCCATAGCTATTTGTAAATTAGCTATTGCAAGGATTTAGGAGACTATATTTGCTCATGCTAAGTAACAGGCAAACTACTTATGATCACCCTTGATAAGCAAGTCAATGAGAATCGGGCATTCTTTTGAAAACCTTTGCTTGATATACTGCTATCACAAACTGTAAAGATGGAACACTGTTTGAGCTACAAGCAAAGGAAGTCTTACTGATCCAGTATAGTACTGATAATTTTTATAAAGTATTTTGCTGCTTCTGGGCTCAGACCTTTGAGGTTACAGAATTATATACAAAGGAACATTTTTCAAAATGGATTTTTAAAAAGGCCAAAGGGAAGTGTATAACTATTATTTAAGAAGGGAGAGGAAAATAAGTCACAACAAAATTCTCCCTGGCAGAGTGAACAACACTATTTAAATGTTCAAAGCAGAAGATATATCTGGGGAACATGCTGGTCCTGAAGAAAACTGACTTTGCTTGTTGTTTCTTTTGAGTCAATTGTCAGTTTTTGATGTAGTGCGCCTACTTGGAAATTGTTCTGGTATGCAGAGAGTGGAAATACTTTATAGGCTATGCCATAATAAAGTAAATACCAGCAGTAATATATTATATGATTGTTCAATTGTAAATCAAAGAAATTTATTTTTCACAGATGCTATTGTTCCTTCATATGCCCACTTGGAACCTAAGGCCACATGTACGACCATTTCCTTTTGCGACTCGCAATTTACGAATGTTAGCGACTCGCAATTTTCAAGTCTCAAAAGGAAACGTACTAATGTGTCTCAGATACATTTTGCGATTCCAAATGAGGTCACAAATGACCTGCCTCATCAATATTCATGAGGCAGGTCGCAATTTGTGACCCATTGGGAATGGGCAATAACACAGGGATGGTGGCCTGCTGGGGACCTGAGACACCAATGTCTCTGTTTGCTTTTTAAATAAAGCAACTTTTTTTTCTTAAATGCAGCCCATTTTCCGCAAAGGAAACCAGAATGTGTTTTAAAAACAAAAATGAAATGTTTCAGCTTCTTTTTTTAAGAGTAGGCAGTGGGCCGTGGGTCCACTGCCTGCTCTTAAAAAAACATTTTAGCTGCCAATCACAAAGGAGAAAGGGGGCCTCTTCCCATTTGCTGTAAACTGCGATTGTTTTGCGAATAAGTTAATGACTCGTAAAATTAGGTTGATTCATGCTACAATTCTTTTTTGCAGTTGCAAGTATCCTGAAACTTCATTTGTGGCCGCTAAAAACAGTCGTACATGCGGCACCTAGTGACTATGGGCTAATATCAATGCACCCTGAATCAGTGGAAATACCTTGAAGAATGGATTCTTTTCTTCCATCTTTTTCCATTATAATCATTTTAGATATATGAGTAAATAAGCCATGCATAAATGGATTTGGAGAATATTTTGGGTGGATTAAATGAGGTGATTATTGTGAATAATGGAATACAATTGTACCTTGTGACTGTGCAATTATAATACTTTCAAATCTGTAATATGAATAGTTTATATGTCTTTTTAAAAACCCAAGGAAGCAACATACTTTGGTCTTTCTACTATGGCGCTGAAAACTAGGCCAAGTGCACCATTTCTGCACTTGACTCTCAGGGAAGCAAGGGCAAGCAGTTAAATGTTTCCAGGGAGTCATAGTCAAACGTTTAGAGATAAACAATCAAACAAGAGTCACAATACCATAATGTCCACCCACTGCTTGAGTTTCGACTGAAAAGACAATAATTTAATCACACAGAATAATATAATACTACACAGACGAAATAGGGTATTCAGACACACTGTTGCAATTGTGTTTGCAATATTCACCGTTTAGTACCCGCTTCCCTGCTAAGAGAGTTTCCCAGTTTCTAAAATCCCTAGAGCATAACATGGGACAAGGTTCTAATTAAGTACAAGTGCAGTTCACTCCCAATGCCCTCCAAATACTCCCAAAGTGAAGATGCACGCAAAAGTTTTCTTAATATACAACTTCCGGTTAATTTTGGATATGAGGGTGCATTTTGCGCTAAGAAAATAGAACTAAATGCTGGGTTATGCTCATCGTGTAATTCCTCTTACTTTCACATAATTGTTCTGTAATTTCGCATAATTACACAGCAGCAAATTATGGGGCATATTTACAAGCTGGCGATAAAAAATTGTCACTGCTTTTGCGGCCGTTTTCGTCCGAAAAGCGGCGATAATTTTATCGCCTAATTAGCAAGGCCACGCTAACGCGTGAAACCTTGCTTTAGCGTGGGGATTCCTAATGCCCAGCTTTGCATCTCTAATGAGACGCAAAGTGGGCGTTCCTGACCCAAGCGACATTTCTCCTATCATCAAGCCCCACGCTATGAAGCATAGCGGCAGGAAAAGTAGTGATACCTCTGTTATCGCTACTTTCCTTACGCCTGCTTCAGGACTGACTTAGCCATGATATCCTATGGAAGGTGGATATCATGACTAAGTTTGTGAGTCCCTATCAGCAAGCTAACGCCACACTACGTGAGATTATCGCTGGGTTTCCAGCGATAATCTCACGTTAGGTAGTTAGCGTGAGGATTTTTATCGCTGAGGAGATCAGCGATAAAAATCCACGTTACTCGGCGATAATTATCCTCATGCTAAGAGTGCTGAGCGATAATTATCGCCGGGTGTTGCTGATATGCCCCTACGTGAGTTACACTCACCACTACATCACACACAGACTCCGACCACCATGCATTTTCCATACACACACTAACAGCATACCTACAATCGATATGCACATTGAACATCAGTGCAAGGCTCTGGGGTTCACATAACAGCAGAAATTTACACAAGGCTAGTCAGCAGACCATGATCTCCTCGACAAAGAAAAAAGAGTCTGGTCACACTATTGATTCACAAAACCTCAGTATGCTGCCACTACCTTTTTATGTGATTACCCAGGGCATGGACAGTAGTCATATTCCCACTAAGAGCACCATCCTGCTGTATCCTCCCATATCACATAACAGGTTCTGGACCTGCAAGCTCAGCACAGGCTTTGTGAAGCCAAGGGCCAACAAAAATTTAGGATACCAGTTTCACAAGCAGCCGGGCACTATGAGCAGGGGGAAAATACTGTTCTCCATGCCTGTATATTTCCTTCCTAACAACATCCAAAAGTCAAACCTGGCAACAAGAAAGGGCACAAAGCTCTCTCTCCTTGCAATTTTGTAAAGCTGTAATGTTTACCTCATTCTTCAAATCCCAATTATTTTTCCCACTAAATTAACTTGACAGCATCTCTCATGAACACTGATCACGACAGCATTTCTAATCCATTATATTCTCGATATGCAGGAAAATTGATGCAATGTTTTCCACTGAATTCAGCAAATTACAAATTTACATAAAGGAAAAAAGTGTACATTAAATAGTGCATCGTTATCAGCACTACAGGGTTACAATTAGCTGTAACACCCCATTTAATTGCATTATGCATGTCTTGTGGTTTTCGCAATCAATACCTTTCTCGGCTTTCCTTCGTCTGAATGTTAGAAGCACCTTGCATCAATAGTCATTTGAAAGTCAATTGCAATTAAAAATCCATAGGAAAGAGCAAACTTCAGCGTTATAAATGTAGAAAACAATTATTAAACACCCCTTTTGTGTCCCATCACTTTTCTTCATACCATTCAGATCAAAGTTTCAGCATTTTGATGGGATTGCTTGCACAGAGATGCGTGGAAAGATCTTTCTTTCTTGCTAGTTACACCATATTATTAAGGGCAAAGTAGCAGGTCCAAATATACACATGTTTCTAAGGCTAACTTAACAGAAAGTGCAAAATGAAACTAGTGTTAGGACTATCCCTAGCCTAGTATTAATATAGCGTCGACTTGCACAGTTCAGGGCTTAACATTTGCATGCCATTTTTAGGAAAAGTGTAAAAAGTACCCAATGGTCCTCCCAAGTCAAAAGGAATGGGTCAAGTCACATTGCTTTTTACCCAAATATGGCACTGAAAAGGTTCGTTTCATGTGGTATTGAAAGCTGTACTCGAAATGGATGTGTTAAATCATAATCCCTTTTACCTATAGGTGATACTGAAGGTGGCACAATCTGTGTTGACTAGTTGAAGGGACTACACATGCATGTGGATGGATGCTGACAATGTGCACTATCCCATGTGAACAAACTATGCATTATATACCTTCACCTAGAAGTTTGAGGTCTGTCTTCAAACTGCTTTACTGTCCTCTTACTGAGGACAGGCATTGATAATATGTTTCAACTCCTTCTTTGGTAAATTACTCAACTGGGTTCAGAGCCACCTTAAGAATTTTTGGGATCCCTGGGTACCATTTTTGTGCTTTTTTTAACATGGACATAATTAGTATTAGAATTTACATATATCCAAGGCCCCCTAGTCATTCTTACTTTGTCTCAGTCACATACTTTCTAAGAAACCACCACCATTAAGCCTGCATTACAATTCAAAAGCCATTTCCCACTTTCAGCCTCTCACACAACCTTACATCGGACCTGCACACTTGAGAAAGAACTAAAAAGAATGAAAATGAAGTGAAGGATATACTTGGAGGAAGTAAGATGGAGAGAAAGAAAGAAACAGTAGTGTTATAATCCGCTATGCTTTAGATGTAGTCTGTGCATATATCAATTGTTCCTTTCTCTGCTCAACCACTGTGTGATGTCATGGAATGTTGGTAAGTGTGGAGACTGGCTGACAGTTAGACAGAGTGGGATGAGCAGGAAGGATGCTGCTCCAAGTGGGTTTCCCTTAAGTAACTTGCAACTAAATTGCAATCCTCTTAAATAAACCTACAACTATGTAATGTACCTGAACTGGCTACCTGTATCCTACTTGCCAAGAGGGTAACATTTTTTGAATTTGTGAAAGAGATTTAGATAGGTAGGAACCCTTATCATAATTATAATGATGCCCTGAACTCCACCAGTGTCTTAACCCATCGGACAGCCTGCAAATTGAGATGGTAGTCTCCTTAACTGTACTCAGATGAACAAAGTCACTTCTGGTATCCTAGTAACATCCTTGTTACCGTTCCTAGTTGACTAGATGCTACTAGTTCAAGAATGTTGAGTGTGTCAGTTACAGTGGGTGGAGCTGGTGAGCAGTTGTACCTTGGCAGTTCGGGCTGGACTGTTCTTATGAGGCACGGGGTGAAGACTGATTTGCATACAGCTATGTTTGAACTGGGGTGGCAAAGTGAGCTAAAGAACGATGATGGATTAAACCCAGATCTGTGACTGGCGGTGAGTGTCTGAAAAGTTTCAGCACTCCGTCCATCATCTCCTTGTGTTTGCTTTGTTTGCCCTAAGTTGGCAGGGTATGCCCAGATGTGGGTCCCTTGCTCACTTTGCCACTGGATTCAAGCTAGCCTGGCTGATGTGGGCCGGTCGCAAGGGAAGACATGGCTTGGCAGTTCGGGCTGGACTGTTCCCATGAGGCACAGGGTCAAGACTGATTTGCATATTGCTATGTCGGAACTGGGGTGGCAAAGTGAGCTAAAGAACGATGATGGATTCAACCCAGATCTGTGACTGGCGGTGAGTGTCTGAAAAGTTTCAGCACTGCGTCCATCATCTCCTTGTGTTTGAGCAGTTGTACATGCCTGTCCTCCTACGAATAAACTATTTGAACCTTGTATCTGCCTCCGTGGTTCCTATAAATTGGCGACAAGCGAGGGATGACCACTTCTACTTGAGACTACTTGAGAATGGGCAGAGGAGTTAGAAAATTCCTATTAGACTTTGCAAGGTTTTTTTTCCACTCCACCTCGTTTTGGAAGCAATTTCAGCACTCATCAGATTGAGCAACATACCTGAGGTTGCAGACGTGAGTTACTGGACCTTCCTTTGCTTCAAATTGGACTTCTTGAGGTACTGTGTTTCTTTTTAGGGAGTGTGTGGCAGTTGGTGAGCTCGCGACCGTTGGTGCGCTCGAGTTTGCGTGAGTCATAGTGAGATAAGGAAACTCGAACGCTGTTACTACTTACGCGATTATCGCACACATGTACATTCCAGACCAAACCTGCAGTGAACTTTGAACTGACGTGCCTACGTCATCATGTTTGTACGCGACGTGCCGCCATTTTGGAGCAGCCTTTTATCAGTTAACAGAGGAACACACCGTTTCACTGCATCGTAATTGGCGTGCATCGCAGTTTCACAGTGACACATACACCACTAATTCAGCATTCACTGAATCGCAGCTTCACAGTGACGCGCTCATGTCACGCTTACCATCATTTCCGTGCTCTTTTTATTCTTTGGCACTGATTATTTGTCAGAGAATAATTTGTGGTCTTCATTGTATTCAATTTTTATTTAAAGTCATTCAGTTCACACACACAATCGTTGAGTTTTCTCCCCATTTGTACATCCTTCATTTCCGGTTTTCAACTAGACATCGAGTCAAGTTCAACAAGTAAGTTCATTTCTCATGACCTATTTAATTGAAAATTAATATGAGTTCACAGAACTATGGTGTCACTCCTTTAATGCATTCTTGGTTCATCCTGGTGAACCAACTTTAAAATGGCCAGAATGAAAAGACTATTTTTTAAATTATATTTCTGCGTTAGAGGAGGAAAGTGAGAAAGAATACACACCTCAAGAAAAAAAAGTTATTTTTACACAAGTTGGGGCCTGAAGGTTTACGTGTGCATTAACGAATGGAGAAAAAGGCAGAGCAAGCAGCACCAAGGTCTTCTTAGAAGCCTTGGAAGATCTGGATACGCATTATCATACTACAGTGTGTGTAGGTATAGACAGATATACATTATTTCAAAGGAAGCAAGGAGATACAGAGAGTGTAGAAGATTGTGTTGCTGAGCTCAAGAAGTTAGCTGTCACATGTAAATTTGGTCCACTACATAATGACTTTATTAGAGACCAATTAGTAATGCATTCTAGTTGTTCGTATTCAAGACAAGTTATGGGTGTGTGGTGAGGCCTCATTAGCTGAAGTTACTGCCTTAATAAAAAAAAGATGAGATGGTAAAAAGGTGTGCCAAAGCAGCAACCAAGAAAGAGGGGGAAGTTCTTGGGAAAGTTTCCAATGTTTCAAAATGGGAGAACAAAGACAACCCCAACTCTAAAGAGTTTAACAAAAGTAAAGCAGCTCAAAATAAGAAAGTTCAAAGTGACAGAAATCCTACTTGTTTTAGATGTGGAAACAACGGACATTTTGCCAAAGATAAGAATCGTGCAGCATGGAAATTTAAATGTACATATTGTGGTATATATGGCCATTTTGCAAAAGTGTGCAAAAAAGTTATATAGAACAGGTCGCAAACATGTGATGTGTGTGTGTGAAAATTGTGATGATGACAACGTAGAGGAAAAACAAAGGGGGGGAGTAAAGAGGTACTGCTAGTCACAAGCAGTGGAGGTGAATACATCCTCCTTCAGTCTATGGATACTTAACCAAAAAGATCCACCCTCAGATAGTTTCCAAAGCCATGTCCTCCCAGATTGAGTATGTTTCCTACAGTGGTGGGAAAAACACACAGTTTGTTTAAATACCCCTCACACAGCAAAAGGGCCCTTGATGCCATGCTTCATCATAGGGGTCTTCCCGCCCTTCTACGGGACGGGGCATGCTACAACCTATGAAATACATGGGAGAACTGTTGTTATGAGACGACTATGTGTTGTGTAGGAGTGTGAGTGGAAGGGTCAGGAGTGAATGGAAAGGTGAGGTTTTAAAAGATACCTGGCTCGTTGGTTTAGAAAATCTTAATATACCTTTGAGCTGGTATTGTTAAAAAGATGTGGATAGGGAGGTTTGTTTGCCTCAATGAGCTATACCCCCTATGGCAGTCAACATGTTTCGAAGCCCCCCTGGCTTCTTCTTCAGGACCACGCAGATCCCTTCTACATTCACTAATTATGTGGTGTGTTCATTAAACTCAATTACATTACTGAAAAAGTGTTTGTGTGGTTAATTATATAGTGCATGAGAATTGTCAAAGCACATATACGATACCTAAATAGGTATCTGTCATCGTTTATTTGATTTTAAAAGGAAATACGCCCCATGAGCCTGTTACGGGTGGGCGGGCTGCCTATGGTTGCAACTGCTCCAGGAACACTGCTCCGCCGTGTCTGGCCTCCCCGCAGCTCCAGTCATGTGCTTTGACAATTCTCATGCATGTGTTATATGCATTGATGATGACAAATATTGCGATAATGTTGTTTTGGGGATAAGTACAAGTTCCTTAAAGAAACCATGTCGTGAAATTTCCATTGACGGTGTCCAAATCTAAATTGTGGCGGACTCTGGTTCCCCGTACACTATTATTCAAAGAAGAATGTGGGAAGAAACGTTAGTTAAGACTTTAGGAAAAGAGTTAAAACCCACTGATGTACATCCAGTCACTTTTAGAGGTGATGAATTTCCTATGTTGGGATTTGCAGAAGTTACTTTTGGGTTCAAAGACAGATCAGCATCAGGAAATATGTATGTAGCTGAAAAAGGTCTCTCTGTTTTAGGATGGAAGGACCAAGGGGCTCTAGGCATCATTCTTGATCCTAATTAGAATGATCAAGTTTTGCTTCTGGATGACCAAAACCAAGTTTTACTAGACTTCTTAAAAGAAAAAGTTCCTGGGGTGTTTTCTGGTAATGTAGGCAAACTGAATAGCTTTTTGCACAAGATTATACTAAAAGAGGGAGCTGTTCCAGTTTGTCACAAAGCCAGGAACATTCCTTTAGGAGTAAGGGATGGAGTTATGGCTGAGCTTGATTCCTTAGAGCAGAAAGGAATAATTGAACCCATAGAATGTGGTTGTCTCCATTAGTCGTCACTCGGAAATCTAATGGACATCTTCGTCTATGCATTGATCTGAGAGATCTTAACAAAAACATCCTTGTGGACAAATTCTCACTTAACAGAATTGATGAGCTGTTAGCACAGTCTCTAGGTGTTAAGTGGTCCTCCACCATGGACTTGCCCTAAGCTTATCACCAGATTTTGTTACATCCTACTAGTAGAAATCATACAGCATTCATTACCCCTTTTGGCTGTTATAGGTTCATACATATGCCTTTCGGCCTAGCATCAGCTGCCGCTGTTTTCCAAAGGCTGATGCATAACATTTTTAAAGGCACAAAAGGGGAAGCTTATTTCCAAGACGATATTCTGGTGATGGGCCGAGATAAAGTTGAGCATGACAAAAATGTGGAACTTGTTCTAACTAAATTGTCACAATATGGACTAACCGCGGAATTACAGAAATGTAAATTTGCTATGAAATCTGTAACGTATTTAGGACATGAAGTCGGTGGTGATGGCATTTCTCCTAAGAAAAATTTGATTAAAGCCATCAAAGATGCTCCTTCCCCAACCTCAAATAAGATTTAAGGTCCTTCTTAGGGTTAGCAGAGTTTTACTCGAAATTTGTACAAAATTTCTCTTCAAAAACTCATAATTTGAGGGAATTATTAAAAGTGAGACAAGAATTTATGTGGAATTCCAATTTATAGAATGATTTTGATTCTATTAAAAATAAATTGTGTGATGCATTTCCTTTTCAGGCCTTCAATCCCCTAGCTCACAGCATTATAACCACTAATGCAAGTGGTAACGGGTTAGGTGCTGTTCTGACACTGAAAAATGAGATAGGGGAAGAATCCACTGTAGCCTTCACCTCTAGATCGTTAATCATTCCTGAAAGAAAATTTTCTGTTATAGAAAAAGAAATGTTAGCCACTGTCTGGACCATGGAAAAATGTAGGCAGTACATTTGGGGATCCAAGTTCACTATTCGCACCGACCATAAACCCTTAGTGAAAATACTCACTTCTAAAGGACTCATGAAGGCCCCACCTTGAATTGCTAGAATGACCTTTAAGAGTCTTGGATTCTGTGTATGATGTGGTATACGTACCTGGGAAGAACAACCAAGTGGCTGATTTTTTAAGTAGATCTCCATTGCTGCATTCTTCCCATACCGGAAATGTTTGGGATGATTATAGTGTGGCCACTATTTGTGAATTGAACACTTCAATTTGGGAAGACTGTAGTGTTGCGACTATTCATGACTTGGATTCCATGGCAATTTCAAGGAATGAGTGGGTAGATGAATGTACCGAAGATACTATTCTCACCAGTATTAAGGAGTTTATTATCAATGGTTGGCCTTGCAAGAAGGAAGTTCTAACTCATTTCAGAAGCTTTTGGGAAATAAGAGAAGAATTATCAATAGATGACTCTGATTTAGTTTTAAGAGGAGACAGGATGGTAGTACCTCATACTTTAAAGAAACGGATGCTTGAGTTATGTCACAGTGGTCACCTTGGCATCAGGAAATTAAAGAAAAGGTTGAGACTTTGGTACTGGTGGCCGAATATGGACAAGGACATCGAGAATACTGTCAGATCTTGTCAAGTTTGCTCCAATTCTGATAAAGCACAATTGTTACTCAGACCATCTTTAGGTGATAGAAAAATTCACAATGGACCTAGGGAAGACTTAAGTATTGATTTATTGGGTCCTGTGTTAGATGCTGGCGGGAAACCTAAGTATCTTTTTGTTGTAATAGACAATTTTTCAAAGTGGCGTGAGGTAGACCTAATTGATAATATTGAGAGAAAAACAGTTGTTGATTGCTTGAAGAATTTATTTTTAAGCGAAGGAATTCCAAAAGTTATTTTAAGTGACAACGGTACTCAGTTTTGTTCAGACAAATTTAGCAATTTTCTAACTAGGAATGGTATTATTGGAAAAAAGACACCCATATATCATCCAGCTGGGAATGGAATTGTGGAGCGATTCAACAGAGTGATTTCGAGTAGCATTCAAGATTCTATTGGGGCAGGAAAAGATTGGATAAAATAACTTTTTAAAACTATTTGGGCTTTCAGAATCACACCTACTGGCACTGGTTACAGCCCTTTTATAATTTTGAGAGGGAGGGAACCCTTCACAAAAGATAACGTAGCTTGGAGTCAAAAGAAAATTTACAGCATTTGGTCACCTGCAGTGGTAAGAGCAAATTTAAGGAAGATGCAAGAGGTTAGTAAATGTCACTACGACCAGAAGCACAACACCAAAGATGTGTCCCTTAATCAAGGTGATTGGGTTAGAGTGAAGTTTGCTCATGAAATGAAGAAAGGAGGAGGCAAATTCTCCAATCCCTTACAAGTGATTGAAGTGAATTCTAAATCTGCAATGTTAAGCGACGGAAAGTTTGGCATTTTGTAGAATGGCCAGATACAATTGAGTTTTGAATTGGGGAAGTGTACGTGAGGAAGACTCTAACTTATCTACCAATTGGATGTGGGGCAATGTTACTAATGTTAATAATTTTAATTTTGACAGTAATGTTTCTGGTTCTTCTGCCTCAGCATTTCGTCATGATCTACCTTTGCCTGTAAGTGATGTGGAGTGTCCTGCTAGTGGTTCCGTGTGTTCCACTAGTGGTTCCACTAATATCGCCTCTAAAGGTAGACAAATTGTTTTTCCAAAGAAGTTTCATGTTTTTGTCATGTAATATATTTTTTTGCGTGCTTTGTTGTCAATAGGAGAAGTTGTGATGTTATTATGTTTTACTTGATGTTATTATATTTGACTTGCTTATTTTCTATTTTCCTGCAAGTTCATTTCTTCTTGTTCATTTATTGTAAGTACTTTTCTCATGTCAACCTGTAAGAATATTTTAGAGTACTTGGTTGTATAAGTTATTGTATTTTATTAAAGATGAAGATGTGGTATCCAGGTAACATCCTTGTCACCGTTCCTAGGTGACTGGATGCTAGTAGTTCAAGAATGTTGAGTGTGTCAGTTACAGTGGTCGAAGCTGATAAGCAGTTTTACCTGCCTGTTCTCCTACGAATAAACTATTTGAACCTTTTATCTGCCTCCATGGTTCCTACATCGCTGTCAAGCAGTCACTGTTTATGAGCCAGACCTGCTGTTAAACGGAGTACGAATACCAAAGAAGTGGCCCGTTAAACTTCATTTGAACTCAGTTCGACGATCTACAGAGATTATCTAATCTGCACCAATATCTAGTAGAGTGGTTGCAGTCAGAATTCTTGATTAGAGAACTGGCAGCATGTGAACTGTATTTAGATTTGACTTTTGGCTCAATTGTAAAGACATCACAGTCGGTGAGTGAATCTTTTTTCTCTTACCCCTTTTTGCATGCTGTTAGGAGCGTGAGGGTTTGTTGCGCCATTTGAAAATGGCAAAGGATTCCAGGGTGCGTGTTAACTGTGGCATTTGAGAGGACCTGTGAGGCTGCTGTGCACTGCTCCCAAGAATTTCAGTCGCGTGTGAGGTACGCACATGTGGCTAACTTAGTGAAGAACTCCAGGTGTGTTAACTGCAGCGTTGAGAGGACCCACAGGGCTGTCATGCACTGCTTCCAAGACTTCCAGGAACATGTAGGTATGCACGTGTGGCCGACTTTGTGATGTCACAGCTGAAGGGCTGGAACATGTGCTGTTGATTTGATGTAGCGACCAGTGGTAACACCAGGAAATGTGGGGCAGCATTACCTTCTTAGGTGTGGTCACAACAGGGCATTAGAGTGGCAAACTATGGAATTTTTGATCCTCGTTTGAGACGCGTTTTCTTCTGAGGAACATGCAGTCACTACGTTTCGAACTGGCCAGAAAAGCATTTTTGAGTATTCATCAATGTTTGCTGTAAAGTTCAGTTATGCTGCAGATTAATGTGGGGGAAAGTAAGCATGGGGCATCCTGGGACTTTTGGAGTTACTTTTAAAGTGGATATGATTCCTGATTGAAGAGGATTTGGCCTTGGTAATGTCTGTGACCAGTTACGCAACCAGTGAGGTAGTGGAGAGACTACCACACTGGTTTCATTCCGATACTCTGTGATTTCGTATCTACAGGCAGTATGCTATGTAGATGTTCGAATGACATGTGGCTCACGAGAGAGAAGGATTTTGATTTGCTGCCAGTGAATATTTTTGAATGCTTTGCTGAATTTTATTTCAACGCTATGAGGGAAGTTTACACATCATGTCATGTGTATTGTACATTTCGGTTTGGTTTTAATGCTATAGTGAATGTTTATGCATGGTGTCATGTCATGCTGTTCAGCTTTTACGAATTGCTATGCTAAAGGTCTGTTGCTAGTACATTTCTGTGTGTGGGGAGTGATTGGGAGGAGGTATTTTCGTTGAGTTTAAATTTTGTGCTTCTGCTCATGTAGAAGGGTGAAGGAGTTTTGGGTGAAGAGTAGTGGTTATGATTGAGTCTGTGTTTTGCATACATACCCCGGGTCCTGTTGGTGTATGCAGAAGGTGGTGAACTCTAAGCCTGCATGTGTATGCAGTATAGGATGAGTGTTGTCGTAGTCTTAAAATTAAGATGACCCTCCCTCTGGGGTTGAGGAGATGTTGGAAAGCTCATGCTGTGTTGTACTCTAAATTTTCAAAACCCAAGTTCTTCCCAGTGGTTAAGGATTGTTATGTTTAAGATGCATAGTTGCATCCCAGCATCTAGTCTGGAGTGTCATCCCTCAGGGGTTGAAGAGATGTTTGTTGCGGTCATGTTGTGTTGCACCCACAATTGGCAGGGAAATACAAGATTACATGTAGTCAGGTCTTGGCTGCAGTTGCATTGTATCAAGATTGCCTAACAAAGATGCTATAGGCTACGTGAAAAGCTACACCCAGACATTCATTGTCACTCCAGAGCACACACAAATTTGTGGCCTGCTGGGAACTATAGTGCACTGTTGAAACGCTGCAACATATGCATTCCCTGCATGCCTACAACCTCAGTCTAGACATCAGTGACACTTTGTGATGGTTGACCGTTTTTACTTACCATGTAAGGAACTTAGCTCGATCAGGTTTGATGTATTGCTCTCCTGGGTTCAAATCATACTAAGCGATAAGCAGTGTCTGCAGCGCAGCTTTCTGACAATATTTTAAGCATTTATATTTTGGCACAAAAATGTGGGCTTTTGAGGTATTGTGGTGGTCATGGCATATGGTCACCCTCATTGTCCTATTGTAAGCATTCTACTCATCATGGTGACCCCCCTCCCCTAATATTAGTTCTGGAATAGGATAGCTAGCCATACCATATTGACAGAACTCTTAGCTTTATTGCAGACACCTTAGACATAATAATGGTGGCCATCACTGACAAATGTGGACATTCGTGATTCTGTTGTTTATCCTGGCAAAATGGGGGCATTGGTGACTTTAGGTGGCTACCATTAGTATATGGTGCAGGAGAAGTTACATTTACTGTAGTAGTGCATCATAATCATGTGCAGTCTGCACTCTGATATACTCTGTGCGATTAATGTTACTAAGGAAATGGAGTATTGCATATTTAAAGTGCTCCAAGTCAAGATTTATGTAAATAGAACATGACTAATAAAGGTCTAGGTAACATTTACATATTAATGTGACAGGAGAAGTTAATGTTTAAAATGTGTCGCATTGTGGGGTTGATAAAATAGAATGTGTATGTGTAGACTAGGGTTAAACATTTATACTTGTAACAAGAATTATTTCCATGCAGGTGCATTTGGAATGACATCTTTGTAGTTCTTTATAATTTATTCATGTATTAAGAAGCTGCATTTATTATTGTGTAGAAATTTGTAACCCTGTGCACTGCTAAGTTGATAAGAGCGGGCCTCAAGAAACCGTTCAGTTCAAGCTCAAGTTTAACGTCTAACATGTAATTTGTATTTAACCTTCAATGTATTTGCTTGTATTTTTGTTTCCACTGCAGGTGTGGACAAAGCCTCATTAGTTAGCATAGAAGGGTTTTGTTTTCATTAGATAGCAAGGTATAATAAGAAAAAGTTTGGCAAGGAGAAAGTGGTAACGAGCAAGCAGGTGAGTTCTCATGGAGGAGGAAAAGAATGACCAAGGACCAATGAAGTTGCAACTTATCGATGTGGGAAAGGCGGTGCAAGATCCAGTTGTGCTGGAATCATGGAAAAGTACTAGCGAAAAGACGTGGGATTGTCTACCTTGAATACAATTGATATTTCATGCTATAAGATAGTGAGGGACAGGGGAGACATCTGAGCACTTCACAGGGAGCAGATCTATGCTTCTGTTTGTGTGGCTTTATGCTACGTGACCTATGGATGGAATGCATTCTACTGAAGACTCTGACAGCTGACACTCTTCTAATTTTACCTTTACTAAATGCTTATTAGTTTAGGGTTGCCCGTTAAGGCAGTGTAGGGAGAGATAGTTTGCTCATGCTTATAGTGGAGGATCATTTGATGTAGTTTCGTACTCAATTCTTTTTCCTTATCATTTGCATTCTCATCATAGAGTTAGTCATCTGCTTTGTGTTATATAGGGTAAATCTCTTAAGATTTGGACTCATTTTGTTTGTTCTGTATTTCTATATGATCATGTTGAAGCTGGTCTATGTTGATTTTTTTACTAAATTTAAAATTGAATACTACTAAACTCAGAAGTAGTTGTCGAGTGGATTATTGTATGACCAAATTGGTTACACAGTATTGAGAATTTTGAATGAGATTGTTTTCTCTAACTTGCCTCTCAAGCTGCTACCAAGAGCAATTGGACTGAAGATAAATGTTTAATTGGGCCCAACCTCTTGCACTGCAATTCCTGACATGTGATTTTGATATATGGACATGAGTAGCTGATTCTGTCCTTGTGGCCTACCGGAAATTGTGAAAATAGCTGAAATGGAAAATCAGTGATAAAAGTTATTATTATTTTAAAAGTGTGAACTTTTCTTTAGTAAAATTGTGTTTATTTACCCAAAATAACATATTTCCCTTTAAGAAACGATTTTTCCCAGAAAATGTCAATCTGATTTTGTATATCTTCCGTCTGAATCTGTATCTTCTCTGTAAACTTTCTCCAGAGCTAGAGAGATGGTTTTACCTGTTCATTAGTCCTGCTGCCCGAAGTTCCAAAATAATTCTTCTTATTTTTCCTATCTGCCACCTACAAGTGGATTCTCTGTACAAATATATGACTGCAAACCAACATGGAATTTCAGTATCATGAAAAATTATATTAGTTGCATTCAGAAAATAGTGGGAGGCAATGTTCTAAAATTGCCATGATATTTGATTTCGCTCTAAAACGTATTGGGCCCGATTCACAAAGGTAAAGTTAGACAAAAGTCTAACTTTACAACTTTTGGTATTCACAGAGGGCATTTACTACAAGTAAATGCCCTTTGTGAATACCAAAAGTTCAACTTTACGACTTTTGGTATTCACAAAGGGCGTTTACAAGTAGTAAATGCCCTTTGTGAATACCAAAAGTATTAAAGTTAGACTTTTGTCTCACTTTACCTTTGTGAATCTGGCCCATTGTCTTTTAGGCAATTTTTAAAGAAATTAAACTGAAATGCTCCATTTTGCTGCCATTTTCTATTATGTCTTCTGATGGTTTTTAGACTTCTTTGGCACTTTGTCAAAGTTCTAATCTAGAATATTTCTTGAGGGCCTCTTCAAAAGTATCTTTGAAACCTGTTGCTTTTCTAGCTAATTTATTTGACATTTGTGATGTACAATGTGGCCCCAATTTTTTATACTTTTCTGGGGAAGTAGTAACTCTCCAATGCCCATATGTATGAAAACGTTTTGTATTTCTTAAGGAAGCAAATCGCTAAGTCAGGCCGTTAAGAAATACAAAATTGCCTTTCAGTATGTACGAATGGTATATGTGGCATTGCAAAATGCAAGTTCTACCCATTAGAAACAACATTTTGTGATTCACAAAATAGTCAATTGAAAATAGGATTACCTATTTGCGATTTTGTAACAGCATGCACATAGCATTTCCTAATTGTGACTAGTCGTAAAATGCCCCTTTAGGAAATGCCATTACCATCGATTTAGATCTGATGGTTAGCAGGTGCAAACTTTAAAAAAGCACCCAAGATGCATCAGCATATAAATGTGCTGTTCGGTCTGCCATCCCTTTTGTTTTACTAGGTATTTAGATAAATATAATTGTGAAGTGATTCGGCAATTTGAAATATATGTTGATGCAAGAGAATTAGAATGTTCTCCCTCATGGTTATGTGAGATAATATGATTATATTGTATGTATAAAATGAAGTGTATTTTAATCTGAAGAATGTTTCTGTAAATATTCTTTTCCTTTTATTCCCTTTCCTCTCTTTCCTATTTTGTAACTCTTTATTTTTCTGATAAGAACTTTGTATTGTACATTAAGGACTTCAGGAAGCAGCAGAAGGCAACTGAACACATGTTGGATTGGCTCAATCGCTAAATGATTCTAAACTGTATTTAGTTATTTTATTGAGTCACTGAATATGAGATTGCTTAAATGAGTCCTGTGATAAGAGTTGATTGGAAGAAATATATAACAGGAACATTTTGTCATTAATATTTTGATCCTGTGGAACTTTTGTTTATGATGGGATTTAGATTTACATTCATCAACAACTAATCAAGTGTATCAAGTATGCTACATGAATCTATTGTGAGAAGGATCTTCCTGTTATTGGACTATGGAAAGGGATCTTTAAAGCTAATGGGAAATATGTGATCCATTTCCAAATGTGTCTGGATTTCATGTTGGGTCTTCCTGTGGTTGTCCTGGCTTGGCTCGTTCTCTTTCCTTATATCTGGGAGAGTATAGTTCCTGACATTATCTGCTTCTACATTAATATCCATATTCAGTCAAGAACCTACGAGATTGCTAACAATTTTTTACCCTTGTGTTTTTTCCTCCCATCTAAGACACTTAAGGAGGCCTGTCACATGTATAGAATGTGTTATTAATTGTGGGGTGGCACTATGGCTACTGGGAGCAGCCGTTGTTTTCCTCAAGCAATCAAGAAGGAAACTTATGAGACCTTCACTGCGTCCAGTTGTTAAAATGTTATTCTCACAGAAAATGATTCTATTTAGGCCTCCACTTTGAATTAAGGATGACCCTTCACTAGAACTGTGGTTGCAGGGATGGGATGAGACCCTCCCTGGCAGTGTTTACTCTGGATAGATGGAGTACCAGGAGAATCTTCAATTTAGCTAGTATAGAAAGTGTAACTGCTCCCATTCCTACCTTACGTCCCACATTTAATGGCCCTACATACAGAAGAAGGAACTTAAGATGTCTCCCAGGAGTATTCAAATGAGCTCCCTAGACATATAAGAGAGTGCTGACTGTCAATGTCGATTAAATCTGAATATCTCTTATTACTGGCGGTACCTAGTAGAACATTGTGATCAGTTCACTGATGGTGCCCAAAATGTTCAGCAAAGCATTCCAAAAAATAACCAGAGCACATGTGTATGTGACAACTTAGGGAGGCCATGTAATTTTACTACTTCCATGCAGAAGTGTTTGCTAATTCAAATTCCGTAATCCATTTTTTGCAGGGGACAAAGTGGGCACATTAAGTGCTGTAATCAGTACTTACCAAAATCACGACAGAGTCTTACGATCTAAAGAGTTCAACAATGAATTCCTTTTGTTTTATTAGCTGGGTGATTGGAATCATGATTGGTGAGAAGCCTTTACCAAAATGCCGATGGACATTATTTGTTTGTATATGTGGATTAGGCATTATCTGTATTAGAATACATTTAAAAAAGTGTCTACAAACGATTGATGTCACTGCTTTGATATCAGATACTAAGATATTCCTAACAAAGTCTAGAGTTTTCTGCTTCATTATGGTAGGGGCTGTATCCTTCTCTGGTTCTTTTTCAGCATTTTGTTTCGATAGTGCATCTGTCTTTCCTCGTTGATTTCCTGGATGGTAGGTCACAATGCAATCAGAATAGGGTGAAATCATAGACCATCAGGCATGCCTGACATCAAAACATTTCATGACCCCTAAGAAACTGAGGTATTTATCGTTAGTCCATGAAGTGAAGAGATATTCAGAAACTTCTAGGTAAGATCTCTGGTGCATGAAATTCCTTTAATAGTAAAAAGTGCAATTTTGTCTCAGGAAGATCCCAACACTAAAGCCATTCCTATTAGGAAATCACAAATTTGCAATTTCCAAATCTGTAATTTCCTAGTTTGTGATTTCCGAATAGCGATGTGAATCAATAGGAATCCTTGTTAGGATATTGCAGCTTAAATTCCTTTTTGTAATTTCCAAAAATAACTATTTCTATGAATTCTCTGTTTGAGAATCGCTGTTACATATGGGCCCGAATCTTTGAGGGGAAGGTCAACTTCAGTAGGTAGCCCATGACGTTTTAATATATTTAGCATGTGTCCGTAAAGGAGCTTGTGGAACAACTGTAGCTTTCTGTTCATATTCTTTGTAAACTGAGCTGTGAAAAACACTACTTTCCTCATTGGTTTAAAAATTGCTTCCAGAGGGACAACTCCCAGTCCTACTAGAGTTTACTGGGCTAACTTGCTTCACGCCCTCTCAGCGCCATTCAAGACCTGTTTAAAGTCAGTGTGTTTTTAGTTACCTGGCTATTCTCCTTTGTGGTAATGTCTCTGGCACCTCTAATCACACACAAGAATAGACATGGCTCTGCATCAAAAAGACAGGCACATAATCTGCACAGCACAGGCATCAGCTGTGAAAGCTTCCCTTCACAATGCAAATGACGTTTAAGCAAACCGAACAGCACAGATATGAACTGCTTGGCATCAAGAACTCTGACAGGATTGCTTTAAGAAAAGTTTAATACCAGGACATGTAGAGAAATGGCAGTGCTAGCACTCACATCACATGGGCAGTGAGGGGTTGCCAGCCCTGAATTTAGGGAGTTGGGCAAAGTGTACTCTTAATAAAACATATGCTGTCACAGCTTTCAGCTATATACTTTACAATTCAACTATTACCCGTTTCTCCTATATTTATATTAACGGGAGACAAATGCAAATCTCTTATGGAAATGAAAAGGGTGAGGGTTGACAGAACCTGTCGTGTTTTTCCAATCATTTCTTGAGTGGGTGAGAATCAACAGCAAGGGGACACCCATTTTATAAGAAAAGCATTTTTGGGATCCCATCCCGGGCCCCCCCCCTTCTTGCAAAACTCTGAGGAGGGGTCATTTCAGAAGTGGGAGTGAAGCTCTGAGTAAGATCCACACACAACATAAATGAACGGGCTAGTTTTTAATGAAGGTTGGGGTTGCCTCAGGTTTCTGTGTGACATCACTGCCAACCCCCCTTGTTTTTCTTACCTATGATGTCACTCAAAACCTCTTAATAAAAAAGACCCCACTTTAAGTTGCTAACAAGTCACCAATGTCATATTTTACACAGGAGGGTTCATAGTACCATGACAGAAATAGCGCGGTTGAATCCTGATGGAGACAACACTCCCCTACTCTTGATAACTTGACAACAGTGTACACTGTCCTTTGTTGTATATTTGTGTGGTTGACTGCTTTGCCATCAAAGCATCAGCGTTGTATTCACTGTTTGCTCCCAAGGAAATATGTAACAGTTAAATATGCCGTATTAACCAGCCTTGTTTCGCGTCATAGACAGGGCGCTTGGTCTGCCTTAAGTTGGCATCATATGTCCAGGGTTTGAGGTCGCAGGACTAGAGAGGTCGACCTCCAAACTGGGCAACCGAGTTCGAGTCAGCAGACTCAACGTCCTGTGATTGTGGGCAAACCACTTACTCTGCCCATGCCGAACAAAGGGGCATATCATCAAGGCCATGCGATAATTATCGCTCAGCGCTCTTAGCGTGAGGATAATTATCGCAGGCCAACTCTGAATTTTATCGCGGCGATAGCCTGCTATCAGCAACGCTGATCTCCAAAGCGATAAAATTCAGAGCGCAAGCTGCCAATTGTGTGATTATCGCTGGAAATACAGCGATAATCGCACAAGGTTTGGCGAAAGCTTGCTGATAGGGCAAGGCATACTTAGCCATGATATCCACCTTTACATAGGATATCATGGCTAAGTCAGTTTTGAAGCAGGCGTAAGGAAAGTAGCGATAACAGAGGTTATCGCTACTTTGCTTGTCACTCTGCAGGTTAGCGTGCCCATTGATAATTGAAGAAATTCTCCAGTTATGTCAGGGCAGGAACGCCCACTTTGCATCTCATTAGAGATGCAAAGATGGGCGTTGGGGGAAAGGGCAATAATGCAAGGATACACACGATAGCGTGACCTTGCTGATTAGGCGATAAAATTATCGCCGCTTTCCGTCCAAAAACGGACGCTAAAGCAGCGATAATTTTATCTCCAGGGCTTGATGATATGCCCCAAAATAAGGGGCATATTATCGAGAAACGGTGTTAAAATTATCGCAGCTTTAGCGGCAGAAAACTGCCGCTAAAGCGGCGATAATGAGCTTGATAATATGCCCTTGAGAATTCCAATAGAAGCCCATGTTTTGGTGTCAACATAGGCTTCTATTGGAATTCTCACGGGCATATTATCAAGCCCATTATCGCCGCTTTAGCTGCAGTTTTCTGCCGCTAAAGCGGCGATAATGTTAATGCCGTGCTTGATAATATGCCCCTTAATGTGTTTGTCTGTAATGCAACTGGTGCTCATGTAAAGCGCTCTGATACCTTCAGGGCAAGTTTGCGCTATATCAAACTCTAAGGGGCATATCTACAAGGCGGCGATATAAAATTATCGCCGCTTTTGCGGCCGTTTTCAGCCGATAATTTTTTTAGTTTTCAGGCGATAATTTTAGCACTATATCAGCAAGGTCGCGCTATCGTGTGAAAACTTGCCTTAGTGCCTGAATTCCTAACGCCCATCTTTGCATCTCTAATGAGATGCAAAGGGGCGTTCCTCCCAGGATAACGGGAGAAATGTCGCTAAGCGACATTTCTCCTATTATCAAGCCTCACGCAAAGCAGCATAGTGACAAGAAAAGTAGCGATAACCTCTGTTATCGCTACTTTCCTTACGCCTGCTTTGAAACTGACGTAGCCATGATATCCTATGGAAGGTGGATATCATGGCTAAATATGTGAGGCCCTATCAGCAAGCTATCGCCAAACTTCATGGGATTATCGCTGGGTTTCCAGCGATAATCTCACGTTTGGCAGTTAGCGCTAGGATTTGTATTGCTTTTGAGATAAGCGTTGCTAATAGCACGCTATCTCAGCGATAACAATCCACGCTAGCCGGCGATAATTATCCTAGCGCTAAGTGCGCTTAGCGATAATTATCGCCGGTTGTTACTGATATGCCCCCCTATTTTTTTTTTACTCTATCTGCACCATAGACAGGCTCAATTTCTTACCTTATGAGGCGTATAACTATTCGACTGATAAAGTTATAGTAGGGCACTGCTTAAAATGTACTTAGTGAATCTTACGTTGTATTTTTATTTTTGCAGTCATAAAATCTACAGGTAAGTGCATTCAAGGTGGCATTGACACATTGTCCCAAAACCTGCCATGTTAAAGATCTCAGACAGCCAGAAAGACGGTTGCCTGAAGCATAGACGCTTTCCACCTGTCATTTAAGAATCTGACAGCTTAAATACACGGATGTTATGTTTATCGCACTTTGACAAATCTCTAGACATTTTCTCCTCAAGACTTTTAGCCAAAAATAATCCGATCCCAGAAACAATACCCTTTTTATTCTGCAGTTGAAATGTGCACTTGACAGGCATTTGGAAGTTGCTGATATTTTGCTGAATGCACTGAAACATTAAGTAAGTAATTGCAGCTGACACAGTAAAGAATGTCACACAGTGTATGTAACTCAGAAAGCTACGATGCACGTGGTCGAACAAGTGAACTTAATCCTTGTGATTATAAAAGATTAATAAATGATAATCTGCCCAACAAGCTTCAACACATGGCGGTTACTGGTGAGTGCTTTGAAGTTTGCAGGAAAGCAGCGAAAGATCTTCACACTAAATTAGAAAGTTTTTTTCATCAAACAGAAATGCCCCAGTTCTTACATAATTGAACATAAAAATAGCCTTTGTACTGTGCTATATTTCTGTTTTCTTGGAATTGAACGGTGTTTGCAATTTGGGAACAGTTAAATCATGTTTGACGGTAGGAAGGTACATTCGAGTAATGCAGGTCGTTTCTCCAAGGGCATAGTGTACACGCACGGGGCCATCACTGTCATTCTAGTGCAAAAATGCTTTTAAACCCAATGGGCCTGAGTCGAAGCAACAACTGCAAATTGTAAAGATATTTATAGGGATACAGATAATATAGGCTCCCTTTGCACACAAATGCCAAAGAAAGATATTCACATACTTTGAGAACAAAAATGTTGTCCTAGGGGTTTATTATGAGTCTGGCGGTCCACGGACCACCGGACTCACAGGGGTGTGGTGGTGGTGGTCTTACGATCACCCTTAATGACCAGGGCAGTTAGGCTACCACAGGACCACCGCAATCATGGTGTGGCGGTCTTGAGGCCGCAATATGCTTGGTGGGGCTGCTGCGGCCCCGCCAGGCATATATTATGAGTGACCTCACTGCCACACTTTTCATGGCTGTGCAACCTTTATGAAAAGTGTGTCGGTGAGGAAACATAGGGGGCCCTACCGGGCCCCCTTTTGCCTTACGCCATGTGGATGCACATAGAGGAGCACAACATGTGCCACCCTGTGTGCATGCACCGCAGTAGCTGAACAGCGTGGATTGCAGCAGTCCATACCATGGTGGTACTCCCCTTGACTTCCCCATTGCAGTGCCTGTTTCATAGGCACCGCCCTGGGTACATCGAAGAACCACCTGCCACACCAGGAGATAACTCCTGAACTCAGGTGGTTCCTACACAGGTTTGGTGGTGCAGGAGCAGGGGTGGTCTCTCTACCATAACACCAAACTCATAATAAGGCCCTTAGTATACTTTACATGTGCAGGATGTGCACAATCTCAGTAGTTAGTGTATATCATGAGATGACATGAGTGCATGAAACATGTATGGGAATCTTTTAGATGTTGACAGATTTTTTGATGATTGTCCTGTCTGCCAAGCTCACAGTTCCCCTGCTTTGTTCAGAAGTGTTGAAAATGCTTGTTTTTTAACCTTTAGCTGGCTTCTCGGGTGGAAGCCCTGGACCTGAGGGCCATTCCACCATTGATCCATCAAGTCACAGAGACAGTTACCCACTCAATTTGAAGTGGGGCACCTGTTATTGTGTTTCACTGCCGAGGTCACCAGAGAAGGGAAAACTGGGTACGTATGCCTGCGACCAGCAGGATAGGAAAAACAGTCAGTGCTCCACACACATAAGGGGAGCCCCCTGTCGGTCTTCACCCCCCCATTGTGTGGGTTGTTTATAAAAAAAAAAAAACTAGTTAAAAAACAAGGCAGCAAGCTTGACACTAGCAGTGACAAAAGTGCATCTGCCATAGCGCCGGACTAGTCTGACCAGGGATTCAGCATTTATAAATATGGTTGACAGTCGTCCACCAGGGAAATGGATGCCAAAGTCTCCCCTAACCGGCTTGGCAGTAAGGCTGTCTGCTAAAACTAAAATTGACTACCTACATGTTTTTTGGTTAGGTATATGTCCATTATGTTGCTTTATTGTGTCCATGAACAAATTGCATTTTATGAACACATACATGTCAAAAAGTCCTTCAAAGCAGAAGTGAATAAGAAAGCCCTGATGGATGTCTAAGACAATGGGGGAGTCTTCTCATGGAAGTGCAGAGAAAATGTTAATACGACGGATGATGTTGTAAGAATATCAAATAAAAAATTACAACGGGGTTGAGATCCTGTATGATGATCAATTGTCAGTTCTGGAGCATAGAGTGCTCATAAATCAAAATTATGCCAAACTGGTGCATGACTGGAATATCAAGTAGGTAATATTGATATGTTGTAATATAGCAGACAAAATATCAAGGACAAATATATAGACAGGTAAATATAACAGGTAGATGTTTTATATCTAATTTCACATATATATGCCTTGAAAATATATATTTCATCATGGTATGTAGATGTGGAGTTAAGGATAGTACATCATTATTTCCCTATATACATTTACCTTTTGGATATTTTGGTCCTCGATATTTTGGCTACGAGATTAAGGTATCACATTATACCTTAAGCAATATTCCAGACTAACCGACTGAAGTACCTTCGTTCTGAACTTTAGCAAATGCAAAGCCAGGCTGATTTATTTAGTGTAAGGGTTCATGCATCATCATCGTGTATATATAATTGTGTACCTTTCCATTGATTTAAGTTTCAGAATGACTTGGCAGCGTAATACACAGCCCTAGCATACAAATACTTCACAGACCACACTCCAATCTATCCTTAGACAGTGACATATCTTCTCATATATCAACATTAACGGGGCTATTCACAAAGGTAGCAAACCTGCGAGTAATTTATACATGAAAGTTTACTCTTTTGCCTCTTTTTTGTTTACAAGAATAAATTTACTCAGATTTGTAGACTTACATGTCTCTATCGCCGCTTTCCTAATATTAAAATTAATGTAACTTTAAATTTATTAGAAATGTTTAGAAGTCAATTCAATTCATTCTATACATAATGCTTTGTCATTTTAATACCTAATAGGTAAATACAAACATTTTACTTTAAGTGGGATTTTTTTAAATTGTATCTGTACAAATCATTTGTACTTAATTTAATATATTTCAATTCATTGAAAATGTAATTCAAAATTAAATTAATATTACTGTAGCATTTTTTATTGTGTTTTACATTTGAACAAATACATACAAGGAATGTACATTATTACTTAACATAAAATATTTACTTTTTTTTTAAGTGTAATACTTTTTTTTCATTTCCCACATACATTACCATTGGGAGATCTCCACCCTGGTGGCCACGTTTTGGAAACATTTGAATGTTTTACTTCAGATAATGATACATTTGTTAAAAAAACTACAAGGCGTCACCTCAGAAAACAGGGAAAACTGTTACATTTAAATCAAAGAAAATAGGTTAATAATGGTAATAATTAAACTAATTGTTTACTGAAGGTTTGGCCGTGGCTTTCTTCCACCTGGAAAGCAGGAATTTCTCTCAGTAGCAGACAAGAAAATCTAACTCTCTTATATCTCCCAAAGCTTATCCAGAGCTTCCATTGGGAAGAGCATGGGATTGCACAGAGAATAACTTACCCGCCTTTGATAGATGCACATAACACCATCATAAACAACTAAGTTCCGCAGTGCCTCCTCCCATTTTTTCCAACAGTAGTGACGTATTTGGAAAATGGTTTATGGGTGAGATGGTAATCACCATTCCATTCTTACTTTGTACGGCACTTGTGCTTGTGGAGACAGATTGCGCACATTGAGAAACTTTGCACACAGAGACATCAGAAAGCATTTGAGGGGGATTATAAGTCAGCTCATGACGTTTTTGTGAATCATTCTAAATCCCACTGCTCTAAATCAAGCCATTTTTAAAGCTGTAACTTGGTTGTAGATTGAGCTGTGAGAGTTATTACTATTCAGACTGTGCTTGAGTTCTTATCCCTTTATGACCTCTTGGATTAAGTTTAGACTGCTGGTTATTGCAAGAATTGAGAGACATGTTTAGAAAATGAACAAATCAGGTATCTAAAATGTATGAAATAGTGTTATGCTTTGAAACATCAATGGAAAATATCAGTATCTACCATCCATACAGCCCAGTAAACACCTACTACCATAGACTTTGATCTAGGGGGTATATCACAGCCACACATTTAGGATACTTGATCTTCAGCCTCAGCTTTACCAATTCACCTGAATAAGTAAATATGCTGGAAATTAACATTGTATTATAAAGCTGGGCAGGACAACAACACATTAAGCCATTATTTTGTTGTAAGTCACATGGGAAGGGCATTTGACACATTCGTATTCTCTTGAAATGGTAGGAGGTCCCTGGAGGGGTCCACAGTTACAGCCTATTCACCTCATTCATCACTGAACATAGTAAACTTTCTGGCTATTGCAATAAAGGGTTTTGTTTTCAACTAATAGATTCTAATTTCTTATTAGGAAACATCCTTCGATCCATTATCCATTTTTGCAGTTTCGTTTTTTTCTGCAAACTTCCACTCCATCATATTTCTGTCTTCCTTTTTCCCAGAAGAGCGGACTAGTGTATTGCCATTGGTTATGGCAGTGCAAGGCCATTGGTTGACCAGGCATGAAACAAGTATCTCATTTCCTCAGGCCACTGTTTTGGGTTTCTCAAGTTTGTCCTTTTAAAATCAATATTCTAATGTGTTTGCCAGCAGATTATGAGTGCCGCCACCAGGTAGATGGTTGCATTTACAGTTCTGAGAAGTGGTTTACAGATCTTGGAAGTTCCTCTGCATTAAAATCTAACAACGGTGACCTTTTACATGTATGTTTAGAAGCCTTGGTGGCAACAGAGTAGTTCTGAGGGCCTTTAAGACATATCAGTCATCTTGGGTCCAAAGACGCTGGCACTTCATGAAATGGATGCAGTGCAACCAGAAGCAGAGATGCAGCTCTTTAGGATTAACCTGTATTTGCTAGATGTTAGGTCATGGTTATGAAGATGTTCCTCTTTACTTTGTACGTAACCAAAAATCTTTATCACACAGAGATACTTACTTTGAAGTTGCAGGTATTACTGGTCACATGCTTCACAAGCACCTCCGCATCATCCAGTTTTTGTTTTTTTTTATTAAAAAGAACAGCAAAAACAATTCGATAAGCTGTTGACTAAGCAGTGACTCATACTCCTATATGACATTTCAATCGTTAATTATCAAATCAAGGAATTTGCAATGAAATAGAGAGACAGCAAATATTAGATTACCGCCATCATAATACAGCCACCAGTGAGTCTACCCCCTCCACTGTTATTCATTCACCTGTATCTCCGTTCAGTCCATCAGCCATTCCTATTGTCCATCCGTATCATTCCTGTCTGGGTCCTTCAACCGCAGGGTGTCTGCTTTATTGCTTTATTGTATTGTCTGTGAATAGATATGTGTTTCGGATGTGACTTATGCAGTTGTAACATCACATAAAAATTAACCCTGGGCGTAGTTCGCGAAGATGTCATTGCAGTACGCGACCTTCGCGTAGCTTCGCGAGCTTGCGTAGTTGCTTGTGGCAACCTGTTCGCGATGGCTTTTTCTTGTTCGCGAGCGCGGTAAGCATGTTCGGGGAGCTGTTTGCATGCTCGGGGGATATATCTCGCGATCTTACCCATGCGGTCGCCAATGGGCGCGGCCATCTTGTTTTTCTATTGTCCCGCCCACTCGCGAGGCCTTATTTCCTGTTCCGGGTCGCAGATAGCGTGTTCGTGATGTGCATTGACGTGTTCGGGAGCGCATTTTACTTGTTCGCGATGAATAGTACATGTTCGCGAGAAATATCGCGCAAACTTACCCACGCGGTCGCGAATGAGCGTGGCCATCTTGTTTTTCGCTCTATGCTATGGTTCTGGGCCTACTTTTGTATCCTCCCTTTATCTTTGCCATCCTTTGTCTTTAAAACATTTTTTCTGACTTTTTTAAATTATTATCTATCTCTCTCCTTGCCTAAGTTTATATTTTCCATTTTATTTCTACTTTTACTGTGTTTTTGTCACTTTTATAAAGTTCTTTCTATCTTCTTCCCCCTAACTTTTTTTTCCCCTTCTAACTTTTCTTTTCCGCCTCCCACCCACCCCAGAGCCATGGCCAAGGGCACAGCAAGTCCCAGTGGCAAGGGCAAGGGACCTGCAGGAGCACAGAAGGCCCGCCTGCCTTGCGGCAGAATGCGTCCTGCAGGGGTGCAGGCCCGGCAACTATTTGGGGAGGAGGAGGTGGCCGCCCTTGTTTTTTTCATCCAGCGCCACCTCCCCTTGACCTTGGCAGCAGGCGGCAGGCCCGGCTCCGTCTACGCTACCCAGGAGAGGCACCGTCGGTGGGCGAAGGTGCGCTGGGCCGTGTTCCGGTGCTCTGGGGTCCGGCGCACCCACAATCAACTAGCCCACCAGTGGTCCGACATCCTGGACCGGGAGCAGGACCTGTTGGACCTGCTAGGTGTCGAGGTCGTCGGGCTTGGTGAGTAACTTATTGTGTATATTAAATTTGATGAACAACAAGATTACTGCTGCGTGCCAAGCGTTGCTGGTAAATTAAGGTCCAAAAAGCAAAATGTTCTTTGATTTAAGGACCCAGGTGCTCGGTGGTACTCTTACTTGTTTGCAACTTAGTTTGCGCTAGCTTGTGCTGATGCTGATTATATAAGAGTTTATTTTACAGAACTGAAGCTAGGTAATGCGATTTGTTAGAGAGACTCTAGTCCTTCCATTGTCCTACTGTGAAATAGTGGTGGATGGATATTGGATACTAGGTTTAGTTTGTTAGTATTAGTTAATAATTGATTTATGCGGTCTGCGTGACGCCTCCTCTGTCACTGAGTGCTGCTTACCCCAGTCCTCCGTCGAACCTTTTGTACTTTGTTTAGTGAGTGGTAGGCTTAGCATGGTCAGTCAGTAGCAGAACTAGATCAGAATCATGCAACCAACTCACAATGTGTTGTATCTTCTATGTATGCACTAATGTATGCATGTGTCCTCCATCTCATCTATGCATTTGATGGCTGAAAAAAAATGGAAATGCAGACTTAGTGAACAATTGGCCCGTCTGGAATAGGTGGTGTAGGTCAGGTGGTACTTACTAGGCTTCGTTAGTATTTGTAATCAGAATGATTATGGAACACTGGCGTGTTCATAAATAAGTAGACGATCCGTGAATGCAGGAAGAAGCCAGTAGTTGATCCATCTGATTAGATAGTTCAATTTTATTGCAATAGTTGTCTCCTAAAATCTTGTTTGACTTATTTTTCCAAATGATTTATTATTATTTCTTTCACAGCACTCCTTAATGTTTGTCTCTTTCTTTATTATATTTTACATGATCATCAGCACCACCCAGGGGCAAGAAGACGGGGTCGGAGTTGGCGGGGGACCCACAGGAGGACCGCTCCTCTACCGAGGCTCCTGCTGCTGGCCCCAGTAAGTTCTCCAGTGGTTATATTGACATTTATATTTCCCTAACTTTTACTGCATCTTTTTTTTCCGAACTATAAATTATGGTTCCACTTTCTAATTCTATTTTTAGAAAAGCTTACTTCTTTGACCTTGACTATCTGTTTCCAAATTCTGTTTATCCCTGCCTCTAACTAAGTTGCTTCTAACTGCCTCTGCTATGACTCTCTGTACTACTACTACTATTACTATTATATTACTCTGTCTGTAGCGAAGCTTGCACAGCTGCCCACACTTTATAGAAGGTTTTCTTTGAAATAATAAAACTCTGATTGACCAATAGCTCTAGCCACTGTGTCCTGTCCTTTGGGTTGTTCTCTTCAAGTCTTCTCAATGTTGAGGTTTTGACAATTACCACAAACAAAATGGCCAACCAGATATTTGACTAGTATTTTTGATCGGATAGTACATGATACTACTATTGTCTAGTGATTCTGCAGAGCCACATACAGAACTATGCACAACAAAATAGGATGTTGCTGATGGGAGGTTGGACCTTACTGATCACACCTCAGTCCGAAGAACCCAGGATCCCCTGATCGACTAGCTATAGTGTCTCACATTCGGGTCCCACTCCCGAACCCCCCCACGAAGAAGATACAAAATGTTGATGATGACTGAAACAGACAACCCAGAACATAATAATACCATTTTGCACACTCACTTGTGTAAGTCCACCCCACCACACCAAATACCACAGAGTCTATGTGTAAGTTCAAAAGGTTTATTTGAAACAAGTATCAAACTCTGTACATCGTTAATATGAAATTTATTTTACTACAGCCATAGTCAATAAGCCAGCAAAAAGCCTAACATTAAAACAGTAAACATTTACAAGTGCATGACAACAAGAACAAGAGCCAAGATCTTTAGAATTCTGAAAGACCCCTCACCGTAGAACGTAGAAATACTGGTTACATAATCTTGCATCATAATATGTTCTGTAAATCTCTGGTTTGTAGAAGGGAATCATCCACCTATTATATGAGAAAAATGCTGCGAGTTAGCCGTTAGATAGGATACTGGTGAATGGAGCATTTTGCAGTCATGGCAAAAATTGTAACATGTATGTGATGGCTAAGCAATATGAACTAAACAAACTCAATAAGTGTGTTTTTTTCCGACCTCGTCACTTGTACGCAACAGTCAAGTGGCCTCAAAGGCATCTACTCTACTGCACATCTCACTAAGCTTGCAGGTATAATTAAATATGCGCCAAAAGAGTAGTAGTCGACATGATGAATCTAAAAGGGTTACACATGGCTCAGGCTAACTTTCAAAAGAGTAGAGTAGGACTAGATGACCCTACTTACTTTGAAGAAAATGTAAAAGAAACTGCGCGACAGTAGCAAAGCCTAGGGGAATATAGGTAGTATTATCAGAATACAGTACACTTGCAGTAGTTTGCAAGCACGTCATATATATTTATATATATATACATTATCAAGCGGAAGCCCCTTCCTCCCACTCTGGGGACCACTCCCTACCTATTATTATTAATGTATTTTTGAATTGTGGCAGCCAGCCTGCAAAGGGTGGCCTATCTGTTGTTTATGGTTATTGGTTACACAATCAATGAAAGCAAAGTACCCTCTGCAGTAGCGGTTGGTGGTGGGAGTGTTTGTGGGTGGTGACATGGGGAGGGGACGGGTGGGTGGCACTGCCGAGTAAACTGTGTATTATGGCCAAATACAGGTAATCAACATAAAAATAAATAACATTATTTTCAATGTGCGCGCTGCACCGCCGAATGCGATGCAGCGCGTGCAACAATTTATTTTTTAATGTATTGTTTAATTACCTGTGATTGTCCTTAATCCATAGTTTACCATCCCCACCCTGCACCTTCCCACGTAGTTTACCATCCCCACCCTGCACCTTCCCACGCCACCGACTCACCGCCCGGCAGCGCTCCCACCACTGACCGCTACTGGCCTGATGTCGTATCGTATTAGCATCTATAATATGAATTTAAGCAATGATCATTGGATCAGATAAATAATCAGCCTTTTTGTAGTACCCATGGCAGGGTGTAAGTGAAATTGTGCCTGCAATTTGCCCCCATGTAACAGAGTATGGCCAGTGCCAACGGCCGTAAGGCGTCATACAAAAATATTAGCTTCCCCACCTGCAGACAGTTGTAGTAAATAAAACTAACGTGAGTCTGCATCATGTGGCTCATATCTGTTTCTCTTGGGTGCAAGCTTAGCTGACTGAGCTGGCATGCCGGCTACAACAAGGTTATGTAATTGGGCTAAACTACAGATAACAACAACACGACTGGTGTACCGGAGTACATAGTACGATTATATTTATAATGTCGGAAACTCCCACAAATGTTAGAGTCCAAGGAAGTAGGAGTAGAGATACTTACCACCAAATCACAAATGTTATGAACTGTGCTTGCTAGTGATACTGTGACACTATGTGTTGAATGATTTCAGTGTTAAGAGTATTGGCTACAACATGTTCTTTTTCTTTCTTGATTCTAGATACTCCTTCCACACCAACAAAACCATCTCGGAAGGAGTTGGCCGCTAGGGCCCGGCGCCGGAAACTGAAGGCCATCTGTGAACATTATCGCCGGCTGGTGGCTCAGGCGGAGGAGGAGGCGGCTGCAGCTGCAGCCTCCTCCAATGCCCCAGGCCCCAGTCAGGCCCTGCCTCCACTTTCATGGCGCCGTGGTCTGGCAGCCGGCCACCGGCGCCCATCTATTTCAAGCACTTCTGCCCCCCACCCTGCATGTAACTGCAGGGCATTTCGCCGCCAGCTGCTCCGCCGGGTGGCCCGCTTGGAGGAGAACCTGGAGGAGCGGGTAAAGATCCTGGTGGATAAACACCTCAAGGCCCGCCGACGATAGAGGACCTCGTCATTTGCCCCTTTTTTAATTCCTTTTGTTGGTGGGTGGGTTTGTGGGCGTTGGGGATTTTTCCGGCCATTTGGGACTCGCAACTTTCGTTTTGGACATTGGTTGGGGTTCGGAAGGGGGTGGGTTAGGTCAGAGTGGGATAGTTTATTTTTGTTAGGGGTATTAAATATATACTATTATTTACTTATACGATGTTAATGTTTTGTGGTGGGTTACAGTTTTCCGAATTCAATCTAAGTTACATGGTTGTTTACTTTGTTTCCGTGCTGCTGCATGCCCACAGCCAGTGTTTGATTTAAAAGATCTGCCGATTTTGTAACACACAAACCGATAGATGCAGTACCCCTCACTGAGTTATTTTAATTGTCATAATAGTTCTGTCTGTCTCTCCTCCTAGTGCATACCTCCCACAAAACTTATCTTACCTGCAATTGATGATGAAGTTCGGCACACTGATGGCTGCATGGTTGGTTTCCAAAATTAACGGACAAGATGCCATTATTATGGTGGTAGTAGTAGACACTGGCAATAGCATTTGAAAAAAGAAAGAGAAAGTCACTTGACTGAGTGACTGTGGGAGGAGTAGTAGAACAGAACACAAAGTAAACTACAGCATGGGTGGGCTAGCAGAAGAAGATCCTTGCACAGCCTCAGTTGAAATTCAATTATTGTTGCTTTCACCACATCTGCCCCAGCAAGCGTGTGATCAATTGGTGTACATAATGTAGTCATCACATCACACCTCAATATAAATCACACAGCCCGGGGGAAGAGGGTTAGGGATTGATGAATGGATGGGAAGTGGGGTTTTGGGAAAGGTTTGAGAAAGAAAAACAGACAGTATGCATGGACACAACAAAAGTAAAACACAATCTTGTAAGACGACCATGATCCATTATCAAAGAAATCAAAGTATAAAGTGAGAAAAAGCAAATGCATGCATGCTGAGGAAGAGAACTTGATGGTAATGATAATGAGTTGTACTTACTATACCTATTACCCAATGAGACAGTACAGTCAGGGAAGAAATTGTAATTTGCCTTGCCTGTCTGCCGCCCTCAGAGCTCAGACCGAACCCAATTACATGCTGTACCGGGCTTACTTTTATTTTTCAAGCAAGCAAAGGAAATTAAAAAATAGTTGTAGGGATCAATTACCAAACAAACCACAAGACACAGTCGTAATGATTGAAGAGAAAAAAGCAATCAAATAAATTTAAAGACGAATGATGAATGATACTAAAGTTACTGTATTATCCTGGTCCAAATGTGAAGTTGCATCATTATCGTCATTCCTCTTGGTCCTCCCTTCCATGGACACTCCGCACATCAATCTTGGGTACCACTGCCTGCCTGATGCGGATTGGTAAGGTAAGTGTGAGTCGTTTCTCCCACTATAGCACAGGTTAAAGGCCAGCCTGTAAGTGTAGATGGAAAAACAAACGGGGCATTGAAAAATGACTGCATTTAAAACAATAAACTCAATTACAGTGGAGTGCAAGACAGAAGACAACACTCTGGAGAGAACACTTTCAGACTGAGGCAGCTTGGATAGGATACATAAGTGTCTACTCTACAGCATTAAGGTACAACAACAACGGGACAGTACTCAGGAGCCAGCACAGCCAAAGAACAGGAGAACCGTGGCAGAGGCCAGGCACCCTACCCCTTACTTACATTTTGAGCGAGCCAGAGAAATGTCATATGCACTGCAGCAACCGAGCATTTTCCAAATGAAGTGACTAAATCAATGCGCCACTGTCCCTCATACCACTACACTGTACTCCAGTCCACACCACTACAGGGACATCTAGCCTAGGTCTGTGGTGTGGTTCTTGTTCAAACTGTTTACCTTTTAAGTCAGCCCATGAAACGCAGTTATTCCATCAATTTTCTCCGATCCAACTGACTGTGTGCAAAGATAGTATGCTCAGCAGCATCATGATGATGACCGTGTGGTACGTCTTCTCCAACACCAACTCAGTCTGTAGTGACTGATTAAGTTTAGAATATATTCCATATTACTAAATTGCAACGGATATTGGCCGGCACCTGCAATGGTAGGAGTACAATGTGGCTATTATTAATCAACAAGGAAACATTAACTGTCACCACACCAGAGTCCCTTTTACTTTGTCTATAAACTAGTATAGTTCTACTTCATGCAAAATTATTCGTAGTCAGCCAGCATCCAATGCAATGCATGCCACCATCATTCACAATAATCACTCATTACCTCTCTTGGTGTTCTCTTTGGCTGACTGATCTGATGCCTGCCTAGCCTTCTGCCAGTCAGTGATGAGTTTCTTTCGGCTTGGAAACAAAATGGAATATAGCTGGAGTCACGTTTCACTTCTTATGGAGGGACTGTTAGAGGCAACATGTATTGTACTATTCTCCATCTCCATCCAATGTCTGGCTTGCTTGAAATGTACTTAGGGAGAGTAAGGAAGATGGAGCAGGACCCTGAGGAGTGGAGTGGACAGTTATGCACAGACGTGCAACTCCAATAGGGAAATAAAAAGAGGAGACTGTTGATGGATTTGTTGTGATTAGATTTTGAACCAGAAAAACAGATACACATAGTCACACACAAATAAAGGAAGGGAGAACAATTTGAAAGCCTAGTTGTCAGGGAAGAGGAGCTCGTCCTCAAACTCTGGTGGTTCAGACAGAAGTACGTCTAACAACCCACTACTTATGTCATCGAAGTAGCTCTCCTCTTCCTGCTGTGATTCACGTATTTTGTACTCCGGTGGTATAAAGTGTTGATTCATTTTGATCATGGTTAACCTCTCAACGCTTTTGGGCGAGAGACTGGTCCTTTTGACAGTAACAATGGCACCAGCAGCACTGAAAACACGCTCTGAAGAGACACTTGCAACAGGGCAAGCCACATACTTTATCGCCAGCCTGCTGAGCACTGGCCATTGACTTCTTTTCCCATACCAATACACCAATGGGCTTTGCTCCATGAAGACCTCTGTTGTGTCATCTAGATAGGCCTGAACCATCCGCTCAAAGTTCAGGGGTGCTCCGATTTCCTGGGCCTCTTTTGCCTTTGCATCAGTCATGGATACAATACCCTTTCTGTGGAAACAAATCACCTGCCGTTTTTTTTAATGTGCCTGATGATCCTGTTGGTGCTGTTGATGTTATTGCTGGCAGTGTTGTTGACTGCTGGGAGGCAAACTCACTGCTCTTGGCCTCTGAAGTAGAACTTGGCTCTGGGTGCCCTGCAGTACTTTTTATGCCCTGGGGGGGCGGGCCTCTAATTAAGATCCTTTCATTTTCAAACTCAGTGGCTTCCTCAGCTATCAAAGTTTTGTACTGGGCAACATTCACTTCTGAAAAAGGAATTACTTCATTACTGCGCAGCAATAATTTGTAACGTGGATCCAAAATTGAGGCAGTAATGTAATGTGGATGTGACACAATGTTATTTTGAATCCTTGTATTGTGAGATAAGCGAGCAGATAAGGTGTCTGCCAAATGATATGCGTCTACTTTGTCATCCAGACCTGCATACATTTCTGACACCTCCTTCAGCTCTTGCTCTAGCATGTACAACAATGGGATAGCTTGGCCCATAGTACAGTCCTCCCTGCTCACTTCACGCGTGAAGACCTCAAAAGGAAGTAGCATCTCTGTCAGGCATTTGATGAGGTCCCATTGGGCCATCTCAACTCTCATGCCTTTCACAGTAGGATCCACTGACCTTTTCATGACATAAGCATTAAGTGGTATGTACTGCTCAAACAGACGCTCAAGCATGTAATACGTTGAGTTCCAACGTGTTGGCACCTCCTGGATGAGTGCTTTGACTGGCATTTTATGCTCACGCTGAATGACCCTCAGCTGCTTCCGGGCTTTAAAAGAATGGTTGAAATGTGTGCATATTCTTCTGCAGGTGGTCAGTAAGCTGCTGACTTTGCTTTCATTTTTCAGAAAGTCTTGAACAACAATGTTAATGCAGTGTGCCAAACATGGCACCCTGAAATAGCCACCATCTTTCATGGCCCTAACTACATTACTGCCATTGTCCGTGGCAACAAAACCAATGGTTAAGCCCTCTTGGTCGCAGCCACTCAAACACCTTGCTGTTAAACTCATCCAAAATGTTTGCAGCAGTATGAGATTTCTCCATCGCAAACATGGCTACAGTTTCATGTTTGCGAGTGTCTTTAAAAATCTCAGTGGTGTCAACAACACCGTCAGATATCTTATCTTTAACACCCGAAAAAGAGACCCAGTGTGCAGTGATGCACATGTAATCAATGGCTTGGCAACTGGTCCACATGTCTGTTGTCAGGTGTATACTCTGAACAGCACTTTTTTAAGGCTTTTCCAAGCAATTCCAGCACGTCGTGATGTAGCGCTGGAACAGCAACTCTTGCGAAATAGTAGCGGCTGGGAACTTTCCATTTTGGGCAGATGGTGGTCACAAACTCAAGAAAACCCACCCCTTCAACAAAAGAAAAAGGGAGAAGTTCCAGTGCTAACATTTTTGCCAGCTTTGCATTGTACAAACGTGCTATTGGGTGGCTGCGTTCGTACTGCCCCTCCGGCCTACTAAACATGCTAAGAATGGTAGGCTGCATGGTATTCCTTCCTGTGGTCAATGTCGCACTTTTTGGGCCAGCAGTACTCCTTGGTGTCTCAGGCTGACTCTTACTCTTGTGCCAATGAGATGTGGCTGAGGATGTGGGCGTTACCACTGCAGTGCTGGGGACAGGGCTACTTTGTGTACCACTACCACAGAGAATGTCTCCCTCTTCTTCCTGTTCCACCGGGAGCGGACTTTCTACTCGTTCATGCCCAACAGCAATGGTTCCAGTTTTGAAGCGACTAAGGTGCTCCTCCCACTGGATTGCGTGGTGTTTTTTCAGATGGGTCATTTGGCCTCCGGTACCATAGTTTGTACCAAGCTTACTACGACTAACAGAGGTATGACAAACGGAGCATATGGCAATGTTCTCCTCCTTTCCGCTAACCGTAAAGAAGTCCCACACTGGGGAGCTAAACGTTTGTCTCCTGCTGGAGGTGCCACTCCCACTTCCAATGCCTGATGAACTGGAGGGTGTGTGTTGAATTTGACTCTGTGCAGGACCACTACCTACTTCTGCTGAGGTGGTGCTTGTGCTAGATGTAGGACACTGCCGGACCTTTGCTAATGTAAATATGGAAGCTGGAGGTCGTGTTGTTGTTACCTGTGTTGGAGTTATGCGTGCTACATCCCTCACAGCCATTTTGGATAGTGTAAAAATGTTGGTCTTCATATCCTAAGGGTCGGGAGTGATGTTTGTGATGACTGGCTCATCATCATCATCATCATCATCATCATCATCATCATCATCATCATCATCATCATCCTGCTCTTCTACATCAACATCCATAAGTGTAAGGCTTTCTGGAACCTTCCTTTTCCCATGCCTGCTCTTGTGATGTGTTTCCCTCTCAGACTCAGTTTGTGGCTTCCAAGTGCCATCTAGATCATCAGAAGGGGGGCTTGGTGAAGAACTTGATGTACTAACCCTCCTTTTCCTTGCTGGGGATTTGGATGCCAATGGAACTTCTAAAGGAGTGGCTTCCTCTTCTTCCTCTGCATGAGGCTCAATTTCCTGAACTGCCCCTACTTCGGGAGGAACAACAGCTACTATTGCGGGCGGTGGCTGCGGCTGTTGACCACTTATCTGCTGTGTTGACGATGTTCCCTCCTGCGTTGATTGTGTACTACTTTGAGATAGCGATAAGTTTAGTTCAGGCTCAGCATCACTGCTTTCCACCATAAGGCTGGCTACCTCTTCCACACTCATCTGCTTGGGCCTGGGTTCGTGGGTTGGGCCCACTGATGTGGAGGTGCTGCCTCCAGCTTGGCCCCCCGACACCGCTGCTGCAGGGGTCATTTTTGGTGTACCAAAAAAGGTTTTGGGAGGCACACCAGACTTAAGTAACACTTCCTTCTTCTTCTGTTCCTTCTTCTTCATGGCAACTTTCTTGGTACCGGAGGATATGCTACCTGCTTTCTTTGGGGGCATCTTCAACAGATGTCAAAACAGCACTCAGTAGCACAAGTTGCAGAGATGCCTGGTGAGGTCACTCACACGTCACGTTGTGTACAGCAGCAGGACGTCGGTCTTGCACCACAACAGTGGATGATGATGACACACCTCCTCTGTCTTTTGTGCACCTAAAAGCAAAAAAGCCAGAAGAACATCAGTCAAAAGATCCATAATATAATATATAACTTATTAGTGTCTGGTGGGTGGTCATCACAATTATTAAACTAGGCCACAAGCTTGGAGGCCTATGCAAAAAGCACAATGCCTGCCTTCCTAAAATGGCCGCCACACACATGCACAGGCCACCCACCACAAATAACCAAAAAGTGATTACAAAGGACAGGAACAGGAAGTTTTAGTGTCTGTGGAACTTACTTCCTCTCATAAAAATATTTTGAAAAAAATAAAAGCTTCTCCATGCTCCAAACCTACAGCTCAATGACAACCTGAGGAGTTTTTTTAGCAGAAATGCACAAAAAAGCGTTTTCGAGAAGGATCTATGTTGCTCGCGAGATATTGTTTGCCAGATTGCAAAAGCTGCATGTTCGGGATCGCGAACTGTACAAAAAGGCTTTATCGCGTGCGCGAACACGCATATTGCGATCGCGAAAATGACGAAAACTGTAAGTCCGCGTTGTCGCGCTATGCAGAGTTACCAAAAGTACGTGAGCTGAATCCCTAGGCTTTCATACTGGCTAAAAAGCCCTATTTATTTAACACACACCCAAAAAATGCTATTCCACCCCAAAAAACACCTTTTGCAATAAAATCCAAAGCCATCCATGGTGTAAAAGAAAATCAACAGACAACACAAACTGTAAATTTAAATAACGCACCAAAGATTTGAGGCTGACTACCTCTGGGCCTACTGGCAGACTAGGCCACAAGCTTGGAACAGAATGGCAAAAGCAAGTACACTGCTTGGATGGCTCCACAAAATGGCCGCCACACACCCACAACAACAAGAAATGGAAGACAGTCAATGTACGCCTATGGCAAAAGCACAATGCCTGCCTTCCTAAAATGGCCGCCACACACATGCACAGGCCACCCACCACAAATAACCAAAAAGTGATTACAAAGGACAGGAACAGGAAGTTTTAGTGTCTGTGGAACTTACTTTCTCTCATAAAAATATTTTGAAAAAAATAAAAGCTTCTCCGTGCTCCAAACCTACAGCTCAATGACAACCTGGGGAGTTTTTTTAGCAGAAATGCACAAAAAAGCGTTTTCGAGAAGGATCTATGTTGCTCGCGAGATATTGTTTGCCAGATTGCAAAAGCTGTGTGTTCGGGATCGCGAACTGTACAAAAAGGCTTTATCGCGTGCGCGAACACGCATATTGCGAGCGCGAAAATGACGAAAACTGTAAGTCCGCGTTGTCGCGCTGTGCAGAGTTACCAAAAGTACGCGAGCTGAATCCCTAGGCTTACATACTGGCTAAAAAGCCCTATTTATTTAACACACACCCAAAAAATGCTATTCCACCCCAAAAAACACCTTTTGCAATAAAATCCAAAGCCATCCATGGTGTAAAAGAAAATCAACAGACAACACAAACTGTAAATTTAAATAACACACCAAAGATTTGAGGCTGACTACCTCTGGGCCTACTGGCAGACTAGGCCACAAGCTTGGAACAGAATGGCAAAAGCAAGCACACTGCTTGGATGGCTCCACAAAATGGCCGTCACACACCCACAACAACAAGAAATGGAAGACAGTCAATGTACGCCTCAGACAAAAGCACAATGCCTGCCTTCCTAAAATGGCCGCCACACACATGCACAGGCCACCCACCACAAATAACCAAAAAGTGATTACAAAGGACAGGAACAGGAAGTTTTAGTGTCTGTGGAACTTACTTCCTCTCATAAAAATATTTTGAAAAAAATAAAAGCTTCTCCGTGCTCCAAACCTACAGCTCAATGACAACCTGAGGAGTTTTTTTAGCAGAAATGCACAAAAAAGCGTTTTCGAGAAGGATCCATGTTGCTCGCGAGATATTGTTTGCCAGATTGCAAAAGCTGCGTGTTCGGGGTCGCGAACTGTACAAAAAGGCTTTATCGCGTGCGCGAACACGCATATTGCGAGCGCGAAAATGACGAAAACTGTAAGTCTGCGTTGTCGCGCTGTGCAGAGTTACCAAAAGTACCCGAGCTGAATCCCTAGGCTTACATACTGGCTAAAAAGCCCTATTTATTTAACACACACCCAAAAAATGTTATTCCACCCCAAAAAACACCTTTTGCAATAAAATCCAAAGCCATCCATGGTGTAAAAGAAAATCAACAGACAACACAAACTGTAAATTTAAATAACGCACCAAGGATTTGAGGCTGACTACCTCTGGGCCTACTGGCAGACTAGGCCACAAGCTTGGAACACTCAATGTAAGCCTATGGCAAAAGCACAATGCCTGCCTTAACAAAATGGCCGCCACACACATGGCCAGGAGGACACAACAACAAGCATAATCCAAGGGGAACAAAGAAAAGAAATACAGGCCTTTATGGAAAAAGAAGCACACACTACTAAACTACCACCACAAAATTGCCACAAGCCACATGGGCACTCACAGTCACAACAGGCCATGGAAAACAATGAATTTAGCAGGCCTATAATATATGACCGGAAAAAGGAGGCCTGCTAAACAACACAGCTTTAATACACAAATGAAAACGAACAGGGCTACGAAAGGATTGGAAAGAAGTTACACATCAAGCACACACATCCCAAAAAGGTATTTGACACACACACCAACAGAGAAATACACCACAGCCACATTTAGCATTTCAAATAATCCTATGCCACCCATGCCCTACATGATGTTGAAAATTCTACAGACACCACGAAACATGAACCCATGGGTACCCTACTGGCTGAAATTGCAGAGAAAAACAACTAGGCCCCTATTGAAAGCACAGGCAACCCGCCACAACAATAATTTTAAAAAACAATGAAAAACCCAGAAAAATGTAGGTAATACAAATACAAGCCCCAATGACACAAACACACCAATTCTCCAACTTACTTGTAGTAAATTAAATCTCAAATCAAAAAGTCCTCAAATAAATCCAATCCAATGGTATGAGCAGACAGACACAAAAAGTGATCCTTCCAGCTCATGCACAAAGCACTGGGAGGAGCCTGCTGGACAGGAACAGGAAGTTGTAGACTCAGGGGCACTTCCTTCCTCTTGAAAAAAAGAGTTAAAAAAATTAAAGGACTCCTCCTTACACAAAAGACTACAGCAAAATCACAATCTGAGGAGTTTTATGAGCTAAATGATCATTTTAGAGAAGGTTTTATGAAGATCGCGAGATATTCTTCGCCAGATTGTAGTTTTTGTATGTTCGGGATCGCGATCTTACCAAGACAGCCGCCGGAAGTCAGCTCGCGCTCCCGAATGACGTGTTCACGTTCGCACACTCTCGCGGGATTGGGCAGCCACAGTACAAATCTCGTGCCGCTCGCGAACGGACAGAAAAGCAAGTTGGCGATCGTAGAATCACGGTAAGACGTTACCGCGCGCGCGAGAATGAATATTGAGCGCGCGAGGAAGGAAAACTACTACGCTACGCGCTAGATTGCGTACCAATCTGCAACTTCGCGCTCTATGCGAATCGCGAAGTTGCCTAAACTTCGCAAGCTCCACGAATGGAGCGTAGTTCAACGCCCAGGCTTAATAAAAATCAGTAATGTTATTGCAAAGTAATAATTTTTTAAGCACTCCTTTACAAGGGCCACTGGCCTCCTTGCCCCAGGTGAAAGGCACTCTTGCTTAGCTAACAGTAGCAACCCGCATCAGTGCAGAGAACCCGTCTTAGTGAAACTAGTGGTTTTCTAACAAATCCCTGCCGGGGTTTCAGATTGCTTATGTGTGACATTTCCATGGTTTCAGTGTACTTAGGAGTGACACTACAGCCAAATGTGTCACAATTTGAGTGAAAATGATATTTTACTGTGTGTAATACAATTGATTTGAATATTCAAAGTGCTTGTACAATCATATACTATGACCTCATAGCACTATAAATTGACAAGTCACAATTCCCTACTGCGTCAACCAGGGCTCATTTCAATTTTTTTATAGTCACACTCACACATCTGCAGAGAGATTGCATTAACCAATCAGACTTGTATTTTGCAGCTGTGGTTCCTGGTGGAACTAAGGCGGCCACCCTTCCATTTGTTGCAGAGTGCTGGAGAGGGAGGGGAGCTTTGGGCGACTTCATAAGTGGGATGATTCTCTTCTCACGATATGAAGTCTCTAACCTGCTAACAATTCTGTGCCCTCTAAAAGGTTTTTGATGTTCATTACCTATGGATGGAGAGCGTGGATGAAGGCTGAAGATGGAACATTTTTTCGGCGAGCAGCTGTGAGCTGTGGGGATTCGCTCACTTGATGTTGCCTCCGCCGTGAGGGAAAACGGCTTCTGTCACCCGATTTGTCCACCTCTCCTAACAGCCATGAGGGGAACGGCTTGCTGGTTAACTTTCCTGCCCTCCAGGTCCCGCCGTGAGGGGAACGGCATCACAGGACTACAAGCCCCAGCAGGCACTGCTAGACGCCTGCTGAGGGCGTCATCGCAGCGCCAGAAGGCGTGTTAAATTGCGAGCGGCCCTCCCGCAGCACGTGACGCGCACGGGCCAAGGGTGGGCCCGTCCGCGCCCATCAGAGCCTGGAAGAGGCTGGGCTGCGCCATCTCCCTTGGTTTTCTACAGGCCCCCTTTGAGGTTCTGGACTTTTAAGAGTCCAGAGGTGTCAGGGAAACAACACCCGAAGACCCCTGAGTTCCTCCTGTCCCGGTGCACAAATAAACAGAGACACGGGCTTCTCGATGGCGGCGTCAAAGACCAAGATTTATTTACTGCAGGGACACAGAAATCATAGGAACCACACAGAGGCAGAATCTACGAGACTGTTCAAATTGCATTAAGTGGGTTACTCTTTAAATACATGCAAAATGTCTTTGGGCTACATTACACGAATATTTCTCATGCCTAACCCGGTATCCCAAACAAACAGTAAATTTGACATCAAACAATAATTAGTCGTAGGTTTTCGGTATTCGATCAAGTCCTCTCGACAGTTTTCCATTCTTTGCCCGATCCGCCCCATCATAAAAATCGTAACCTCCCCATTGTAAAAGCCCAGAAGGTAAGGAGCAGAGCCAGGTGCAAAGGATTGAAATGTAGGATAAGAGGTGTTTATGGATCATAAACGGGCATGGCTACCGTCTTCGGCCTTTCAGTCAGGACAACGGACACGAGAACCAGTATAGCAGGACTGGCCTTAGGCAAGGGAGGCAGCTTGATTCTGCCTAGTCATGCAGCGTCAGCCTTTCTCGGGGCTTGAGCTTACGTGTCCTTAACAAGGTGACTCTGCCGAGGTCATCGTCCGTTCATTGACTATGTGAGGGCAAGAAACAAAATGGATGCCGTAACTAAAAATGGATGCCATGACTTTAGTGACAGAATGCCCTATTTTCCAGTGAATTCATGCTAGTTGCGCAGCGAAAACACTGTCATGTATATAATGGATCATTTGCGGTTCATTGGTACCAAAATCGTGTCAGTACTACGATACCGAATTCACGGGTTCGGATCGCTACAGAACCTCAGACCGTCCTTTTGCCCTTACATAGGCAATAACTCACTCTATGTCAGAGTCCATCTCTATGTTCATCAGGTCACTGATATGTTGTTGGAGCATTACTCTATCCCGTGGCGTATCTCTAAAAACAGGTGGTCTTCTTACGCATGTAGAAATGCAGAGATTACATAAGGCAGGGCCACACTGAACAATGAGACAGCACGAAAATAAAAATACTAATGCAACACCAGTGACTATCAGAACCTTCCATCCCCACGCAGACAACAGGCTCCAGAACCATCCCATTAATGACCAGTCACCTTCCTCTACATGAATAGAGTCAGAAATCTTATGTAACTTAGAGATGGCCTTGTATACTGTTGGCGCATTATCTGGAATAAAAACGCAGCAACTTGATTGGATCATCTTACATACTCCACCTCGATCTGCAAGTAACACGTCAAGGACCATACGGTTCTGTAACGTCATGAGGCGATCCTCTTGAAGCTCAGCTGTCAGGTTACTAAGATCACCCGCCGTTTCAGTGATAGTGGATTCAACTACCCGTGTTAGTTGACGTAAGTTTCTACTGTTGGCCATAGGCCCCCAGAATGGGAGGAAACCCTTGAAAAAGTCTCCTGCTTCTTAGCCAGCAGTATCTTCTTTACTGAAAACACCTCTCACAACTCTAGTTTTGTGATAGTCTGGTGCAGCAGTATATGTCGGAGGTAACAGTTGAGCGATGTAACATGAGCCTGAGAAGTCAGCAGGCAGCCATGTGTATGCTCTGTCTTGACAAACAAAATAGGTACCCTTAGCGGCTAAGAATGCCGGGGAAGACTGTGCCGGAAAAACATATGCTTCGATACAGTCACTCTTCCCTAGTCGAGCTTTCGGATTCCTCCCATTTCCTTGCAAACAGACTTGACCTTGGTGGGGTACGACCCAGATCGGAGTTGAGCTCTTACGTTTGTTCTCACCCAGAGTAATGCCATATTCCGTAACATTCCAACCCATGTAAACTCGCAATTCATCCTTGGGAATGAACGGAGTATTATTGACATCTCTCACCATGTCAGTGATTCCTTTTACCAAGGCTCTATTAGCAGAGTTATGCCGGGTGGAACGCGGAGGTCGTGGAGGATAGGTCTCTAGGGCATAAGCGAACATGGTCTGAAATGCCCAGAATGATCCATTATAACTAAAAGGCAGAACCAAATAGGGGATGCCTTTGTCCATGGTATGTGGTATCAAACCACACACCCAGCAGTTTGTTGTATTAACCACTAGCTGATGTTGGTGCAAGAGTTAAATGAAAGTGTTATTTATAAACTCAGAGCGTCGAGCTTGCTCGTGGGCAGGAAAAGGATGGAAAGAATGAAGAGAAACAACAGTCGGAGAAACAGGAGCATGGGGAGATATTGTAGATGCAACAGGTGTAAAGATCAACTGAATACCAAAAATAATTCCGCCTGCCAAAGTTATTAAAACAATTAGAAGTGTCAGAGTACATTGCATTAGAAAACATTTGCTATACAGTATGTCATATAGCTTTGTCTTGTGCACATTTATGACATTAACCCGTCGTAATTCAGGAAGCTCCATCTTCTACAACCGTTCGCAACGGATGGTTTGTACCTGTTAAAAACTTGCCTCTGTTTATCCTGGGAGTTCCCAAGACAAGCAGAAGAAACCAACCTAGTGTCTGATTCCCTGCAAATTAAAACAAGGCACACGTTACGACCCTACGGTAACCCAGATGGCAAGGTGAGAGAAATAATAAAAAAAACAAAAAGATAAAAATTTTGAGCAAACTTCCTGACTGAATGGAATGCAGTAAGATCAAAACAGTTTTCAAACAGAATGGTAATTATGCAATGCCATTAGTTCATAACATGAGAACGTAGATTATATCTGTACTTTCCGGGTCTTGTCTGGTCTTGAAATAGCTGGTCTATAGGTGCGGAAATGTTCGACTCCACAGGCGACAAATGTTCACTTTGTACAGTACTTGATTCGGGATTCAAAGGAGTAGTTGCTGCTGGGGTGTCAAAGTTCTGTGTTTCCGTTCGTGGGTGGTCCGTTATGTACTCTGCATCACTGAAAGGGATGTGCCTAGGAACAGGTTCTGTCTCAGATATACCAATTCCCTGTCTAACCCAGTTATCATAGGGGAGTGGAAGAGGGACACGCTTCATATGGCTGGCGTGCACCCAGTTTTTCCTTCCAGCTAGGCGTACTGCAGTTCTTGTTGTGAGGAGGACCTGGAACGGACCAACGAATCTTGGCTGGAGGTTTCGGGTACGTTCAAAGTTCCGAACCACCACCTGGTCGCCTGGTTTCAACGTGTGGCCTGGACTCTCCGGCAGTTTAGGCAAGGATTCGAATACCTGTTGATGAATAAGGCTCAATTTAGCAGTCAGATCATGAAGGTAATCAATCAACATTGGGTATTCAATCTGTTTGAATTCCTTTGGACTAGGGACTCCCCAAACATTAGCAGGGCGGCCGAACACAATCTCATATGGGCTAAGCCCTACTCGAGAGTGTACAGTCGCTCTGGTGGACAGTAAAGCTAAAGGCAGTGCGTCTGGCCAAGAGAGACCAGTAGAAGCTTGAATTTTCGCAAGTTTCAGTTTCAGGGTGCCATTGTACCCTTCAACCAAACCCGCTGATTGTGGGTGATTCGCACTATGGTATTTTTGGGAAATACCCAGACCCGCACACACACTCTTCATAACTTTCCCTACGAACTCACTTCCATTGTCCGACCAAACAATCCGTGGCATACCATACCTGGGGAAGTACTCTTTGAGGAGGATTTTGGCAGTGGACATAGCAGTGTTGTCCTTTAACGGATATGCCTCAATCCATCTCGAGAAGGCACAGACTACCACTAGGACGTATTTGAGATTGTTACATCTATCCATGTGGATATAGTCCAACTGAATCACTTCAAAGGGACAAGAAGGGGGAGCAAAATGGCCAGTTGGGGTTGGGGTTCCCTTGCCAGGATTATGCATCAGGCATACCATACAATTTTTCACCACTCTTTCTGCACACTTAGTAATTCCATCGTTCTTCCATACTGGAGCTAACATTTTACAGATCCCTTTCGAACTGATGTGCGCTGCTCCATGCGCCATCGTGACTACTGCAAGTACATACGCATCAGGTAACATCCAACGCTGCTGCTCAGACAAATCGACCCAACATCCACTTGAATCCATTTTACCCGTTTTCTCCTTCCATTCATTCTTCTCATTTTCAGTTGCTTCATTCTGGATTGTTTTCACACTTTCAATCGTATTCTCACACATTCCTGATTCAGCAATCCATCTTGCAGACGTTGCAACATACATTCGGCTCGTCATGTTCTTGGCCGTCTCTTTGGCAACCTCATCAGCAAACGCATTTCCACGGCCAACATCATCCGTAATCTTCCGATGTGCACTGCACTTCACAATTGCAACTTCATTCGGTAGAGTCAGGGATTCCAATAGATCGCTGACTAGCTGTCCATGTTGGATCTTAGTCCCATGGGACGTGAGAAAACCTCTTTCTCTCCAGAGACGCCCAAAATTGTGTGCGACACCGAAGGCGTACTGGCTATCAGTAAACACATTCACTCTCTTTCCCTCAGCTAAAACACACGCTCTTGTTAATGCAATTAATTCTGCAGCCTGGGCAGAATTCTGACTTACTCTTGCAGTCTCAACAATCGTACTCAAGGTTGTAACTGCATACGCGGCCGTCACATCACCATTCTGTAATTTGAAACAAGACCCATCGACATATAAAGTGCCGTCTGGATCTAGTAACGGAGTGTCTTTTAAATCAATTCTACCTTTTGTTTCTTCCTCAGTTCTGAAACAACAATCATGGGGCTCTGAATCACTCGACTCTTGAGTAGTCGGCAACAGTGTTGCTGGATTCAATATGTTGCATCGCTTGATCTGAATATGACTTGCCAAAAGCGTCAGCTCATAGCCTGATAGTCTAGCACTGGTGAGGTGCTGAGTTTTCGTTCGATTCATGAGTGTATCCACAGCATGTGGAACCATGACTACTAACATGTTGTTCATGACTAGTCCAGCAGACTGTCGAATAGACACTGCAGCTGCTGCTGTAGCTCTCAAACAACTTGGCAATGCTCTGGCTACCGGATCTAATGTGGATGAGAAATATGCACAAGGCCGTTGTTTGTCACCAAATTGTTGCGTTAATACACTCAAAGCACAACCTTCTCTTTCATGGACATATAGAGTAAACGGCTTACTGTAGTCAGGAGTACCCAACACAGGAGCTGAACACAGCGCATCACGTAAGTCGGAGAAGCTCTGTTGACATTCATCAGACCATGGCAAAGGGCTCGGAACACCTTTTCCAGTCAGGGCTACCAATGGTTTCGCCATGAGAGAAAAATTTGGGATCCATTGCCTACAGTATGACGTAATACCCAAAAATGCACGCACTTCTCTCTGTGTGCTTGGTACAGTCATCTGTGAAATTGCTTTGATTCTCTCTGGGGTCAACCTTCTTCCCTCCTTTGACAAAAGATGACCTAAGTAGGTCACTTCTTGGCAACAATATTGCAGTTTAGAAGGTGACACCTTGTGATGTAAGTCTGACAAATGACGTAATAAAGAAATTGTAGCTGCTTTGCAAGTTTCCTTATCATCAGCAGCCAGTAAAAGATCGTCTACGTATTGGATCAGAGCAACACCATGAGGTAGTACAAGGGCATCTAATTGACTCTTCAATGCTTGGCTGTAAATTGAAGGGCTCTCACAATAACCTTGTGGAGCGCGTTTGAACCTGAAGCTGCGACCTCCTAAGGAGAAACCAAAAATGTCTCTACTTTCCTCGGCTATGGGAATGCTGAAAAAGGCATTTTTCAAGTCGATCACTGTAAACCATGAAGCTGAGGCAGGAATCAACGTCAGTAATGCAGTGATATCTGGGACTACAGGAAACTGTGGAATCACTATTTTGTTAACTTCTCTGAGGTCAATCACAAATCTGTAAATTGGAGGTTTGGAAGGGTCAGTACGTTTCAAAATCGGCAGAACAGGACTATTGCAGACGTTCCCTCTAGTTTCCTCAATCACATTTTTCTGTATCAAGTCTTTCACAATCAATAAGAGTGCTCGTTCCCCTTCATTCGAAATCCGATACTGTGGGATTCGTGGGAATTTTACATTAGCTTTCAGACTTACCACATAAGGAGGAATTTCCAAGAGGCCTACATCGTTAGGACCAGTCGCCCAAAGAGTATCAGGGAGAGAACGCAGCTCCGGTGGGAGCTTATCCATCGACATATACATTGGAGAGATGACTCTTTTGCCTAATGTGAGCTGTACTCCTGAAGGGGAACAGTACAGTGTCGCGTGCAGGCGTTTCAACAGATCTAAACCAAGCAGATTCTCATTACAACCGGTTGTTAAGATAAGGGGTGCTTCTAGTTCGCATGGCCCAACAGATATTGACAAAGGACTAGAAACAGGATTGTGAACAGGGGCGCCTGAGAAACCTACTGAAGTGTTCGTTAAGCCAGACAAAGGTGCGCCAGGGAGTTTCGCATGCATAATTGAACTTTTTGCCGCACCAGTATCCAACAGAAACGGTTCGACCACGCCTGAGGTAACTACTGCGACATAAGGTCCACTCTGATCAACTGGAACTGATACTACTCCCTCTCTTTGCCTGCGGCTGTCCTAGTGCTCGCTTCTTTGAATCTCCTCATTATGGTCATAGTAATCTTCAACGTGGTACTGTGGAGATCTACCTGATTGCGCAGATTGCGCATTTCGCTGATCGAAATAATTCGATTGGCGATCGGCCTGTGGTGTCATCGTCCCACGTCCTCTACCTCTAGGAGCTTGCATAAACCCTACATTACCTCTCTGGGCTGGGACACCACTAGTTTGTGGGTGCAGTACTGGACACTCATTCTTATAATGACCCTCCTTTTTACAATAAGCACACTGATTCCATGCTAATTGTTGTCGCGGAAAACTATAATTAAATCCTTGGGCCGTCCCTTGCTGGAATTGTGGTTGTGGCTGAAACTGGGATTGCTGTCGTAAATCTGACTGATTCGAACGAGGCGGATACGCCTGTTGCAGAAGAACTTTAATCTTTAAATCTTTTGTTTTCTTTTCTGACTTTTCCTTCTCTTCTTTCTCTCTATTCTCGTAATACTGAGCAGTTGCAAGTATCTGTGCTGTTGTCGACACTGCCCATGCACTTTCAGAATCCTTTAACTTGTTACTAAGCTCAGGTAGTAAATTAAATACGAACTTGTCGACAAACAATCCCTGGCCTCCCTCAGTACTCATATCTTGCCCACTGTGGTCTACGAAAGTCTCTTCAAATCTAGTAAAGAAGTCAGAGACGCTTTCGTCCTTCTTTTGCTTGCATGCCGATAATTTATCCCAATTGACTCGTAACGCTGGCATCAGCGTTTTCATTAGAGTAATTATTCTGCCAGGTAAAGCAGCAATCAGAGGTTCAGGTTTAGCACCGCCAATTTGTTGCGCATCTGCCGCTATAATGGCTGCCCAATCACCTCCTAAGGCGACTGGGTGGTTCTCTTGCCGAATTTTGGCCCATATAGGCTGTGGCACCACATTACCAAATAGCATTTCAATGTCTGCTAAATTCATGACACACGCTTGAACTGTTTGCGTTAACTCTTTGTAATAACCAGCAGGATTTTTACGTGGGTCTGGTAATGCTTGTTTTACGGCTAATACTTTGGCCCGTTTCCAAGGGATGTGTATCCACGCTCTCTGGAAATGTGCCGGAGCAGCTGCAATACCCAAGTTCCCATCAGCTGCAACTGCATCACGCCATATCGGTGGAACTTCCCTCATCGGATATTGACCTCGTTTTTTCCTAGTAGTAATCGGTGAACCATCCGGGTCTCTTGTCGCTCGAAGAGGGGACTCATCTCTATAAGCTAAAATCAGTTCTATCGCTCCCCTTACTTCTGGACCTATCACCATTCCTGCGGCAAATTTCTGTTGAATATTTATCAGGTCAGAGGGGACGGAGTCTAAATCATCATCTTCCCATTCTTCACGTACAAGAGAACACATCACGTCAAAAACATAACGTTGGGTTGGTTCATTCCATTGCATAAAGGTATCTAACACTCTTCGTGCATCATACTTCGCAGCTTTCGACATCCACCTAAGAGCTTTCGAATCTAACGTGTCTCGTTCCTGGGGACCAGGAAACTGGCTACGTCTCTGTATAGAGTCAGAAACGGGGGTCCCAATTAAAGACCTGTAGAGAGGAGTTAAGATATTAGTTACAGAGTCGGTTATTTTCCGACGAACGGAAAGCGGAGTCAGAATGTTCACAGGGTTCGGGGACAGAACAGCTGAAGCAGATGAAATAGTAAGGGTAGGAGTAGCAGGTAAAGCAGTTTGCGAAACGACAGGCAAAGGCGGAACGGGCGCCCCAGGAAGAGGGGGTGCCGAAGGAACATTAACCACGGGAAGGATAGGAGCTGGAATCAAAGGAAGTGGAGCAACTATTCCAGGCTGACCAGCAGCTGGCTGTACAACAGGTGGTAACTGTGGTACTGTAATACCCTGTGCATACGGTGGAGGTGAATTCAACAGGTAAGACAACAGAGGATCCTTTTCATGATCCTCCATCGGCTTAGTAGGACATGATGGCAATACAGGGTAACATTTATCAATTGCCAAATTATATTTTCTATTCTCCATCTCCATTGCTTTCTCAGTCTCGTTGACATGCAGCTGCCTAGCAGACTCCATTAAAGTCAACCCTTTCTCTTTCTGTTCTTTCTTCGTTTTCCTAATTTCTCTCTGTTTGGCTTCTTTGCGCCATACGCGAAAAGAATCAAACATTGCCAGCCGGGCTTTTTTCTTGAACAACTTCATTTCTAGATTGTCTAGTATTTCCGTTTCGAAGCTACCATGCGGTGGCCAACTAAGGACACCATCTTTTTTTGTATAACGGACCCATACTTCATTATACGTAATAGGACCAACACCATGTTTACAATAGAGCTCATATGTAGGAGTTCCAATTGGAGGAACCAAACACGAATCCTCCAACCGGGAATCCCCGTTGCAACGTAACCAGGACAAAAAACAGTTACTACTGGTAGTCATGACAACAAAGACAAATTCTAACCAAAACACGCAGAGAACTTAGGCCTACCAAAATAAACCAATACCAAAACAAAGATTATCTAAACAAGAGCAACCAATGATAATCTACGAATCAAACCAAAGCAACAAGGAACAACCTAACTGAGCGTAGCCCACTTAATACTTAACTGAAATGTGGAAGACGTCACCAAGGAGAACCCGTCTACGTCTCGCCGTACTAAGGTCTGCACCTCGGGTCCAAGACAGGGCGACAGTCAAGGCAGCGGTCCTCTGTAGCCGTCTGGGAACTGGAACCCTCGTGGAAGAGATCGTCGGGCAACTTTTACGACATGCAGGGATATATGAAGCGGGGTACCTCCCTCCGGAATCTTCACACGAAACTTCTCGAACTTTTTCAGGTTTTGGACCGGTACCGGATGACGTCGCCCCACGTTGGGCGCCAATTTGAGGTTCTCGACTTTTAAGAGTCCAGAGGTGTCAGGGAAACAACACCCGAAGACCCCTGAGTTCCTCCTGTCCCGGTGCACAAATAAACAGAGACACAGGCTTCTCGATGGCGGCGTCAAAGACCAAGGTTTATTTACTGCAGGGACACAGAAATCATAGGAACCACACAGAGGCAGAATCTACGAGACTGTTCAAATTGCATTAAGTGGGTTACTCTTTAAATACATGCAAAATGTCTTTGGGCTACATTACACGAATATTTATCATGCCTAACCCGGTATCCCAAACAAACAGTAAATTTGACATCAAACAATAATTAGTCGTAGGTTTTCGGTATTCGATCAAGTCCTCTCGACAGTTTTCCATTCTTTGCCCGATCCTCCCCATCATAAAAATCGTAACCTCCCCATTGTAAAAGCCCAGAAGGTAAGGAGCAGAGCCAGGTGCAAAGGATTGAAATGTAGGATAAGAGGTGTTTATGGATCATAAACGGTCATGGCTACCGTCTTCGGCCTTTCAGTCAGGACAACGGACACGAGAACCAGTATAGCAGGACTGGCCTTAGGCAAGGGAGGCAGCTTGATTCTGCCTAGTCATGCAGCGTCAGCCTTTCTCGGGGCTCGAGCTTACGTGTCCTTAACAAGGTGACTCTGCCGAGGTCATCGTCCGTTCATTGACTATGTGAGGGCAAGAAACAAAATGGATGCCGTAACTAAAAATGGATGCCATGACTTTAGTGACAGAATGCCCTATTTTCCAGTGAATTCATGCTAGTTGCGCAGCGAAAACACTTTCATGTATATAATGGATCATTTGCGGTTCATTGGTACCAAAATCGTGTCAGTACTACGATACCGAATTCACGGGTTCGGATCGCTACAGAACCTCACCTTGCAGACTTCTGGAAATAGTCTCATCTTGACGCAGACGCAAGGTTAGTGATTTTTGTTTTGTGAACTCTCCCTCCGCCCATTATTCCAACCTGGATACAAATATGGGTAGGCGAATCGGTGCGGGGATATCCGATGCTTCACTCCAACAACCCTCTTCTTCGAACAAACCAACTTCTATAGATAGAATGTTGCAGAGAGCCATTGAAGTTGTCGCCACTGAGTCTGAACTAACCGAAAGACGAATGTATCTCACCCCCGATCTAGCACTACCCATTAGTGTGCATGATGTAACAGGCTCACCATCACCCACACCCCAGGAACTTTCAACTTTCTCCCCTAGGACTCGGGCGGCGGGCTCTGTGGATGTGGTATATCATGAAGGTGCTCGCCCCAAAGTCAAGAAAACCAAACCAGATGCATCATTGGGCCAAAAGCGTAAGAAACAAACAACGATCCATCAAACTCCTGGAAACCAAAGGAAGGTGTCCCTGGGAACACCCCCACAGTCAGACTTGGAACAGCCTCCCTGGGTTATGGACGCAATGGTGGACCTGCAGGTCCAAGTAAGGACTATTGTGAAGGACAAGATAAAAAACATATGGGAAAGGATAGACAAACTTACTAAATTGGTTGAGTTATGGATGGCTACATTAAGGGCAAAGGAATCACCGAACCCTGTAAACACAAACCAGGCCACTCAAGGTATTAACCCTGAACACCTAGTGACCACCAACACACCAACATCCATCCTAGCGAACCATCCCAACCAGGAGGGTAGGGGACAGCAACTGAAAAATATACTAGGGCTAGGAAAAGGAACCAGCTCACTCCACCAGGAGCCTAAACAGGGGACCCAGCATGGAAAGGAAAATGTTCAAACCCCAACTAGTCCCCAGATAAACAACGCCCGTAGTGAGAGGTCAGGGAATAAAAATGCTCAATATAAGGGCAGACACGATCTAGGGCCATCTCTTCCAGTAATAAACCTCCCCCCGGAGTCGAGTCTGTATGTAGTTATTTTAACAGGTGACCCCGAATTGAAAAAAGAGGCCAGGGAGTCATACTTTGATTTAAGAAATAAATGTTCGCATTGTCTAGTCAACAACAAACAATTTTTCTATAGAGACGTAGATGAAATCATCATGGTACGCAGGGTGAGCTGGGTAGGATGGGGACCAAAAAATACTCACGGGGATTATGTTGTGATTAATTTTAAAAACCCAGCGCTTGTGGAATCCCTTTTAGATTGCTACTACCAGAGAGAAAGGGTCGGCATCAGCTGTCTACCATTAGGCCATTTTTATCCCCCCCCATATATTCCTCCTGCAAGAGGAAGACAAGGTCAATGGAGGGGGGAATGGCCACAGGGAAATCTCTTTTCCGTATTAGGCCAGGGTCAACCTTCTCCCCTACTTTTTAATATTCCAGTACAAAATAGATGAAAAACCCCTTAGAATCAGTAGATTGAATCTCGAGAGAGGTCTCCCCACAAGAGTACTTATTGTCCCTTTTTAATGCAATCCTCCAGGGTATGGCAATTCCAACTACCTGGGCAGTGGCCTAAATAATCCCAATCTACAAAAAGGGCTCCCCGCTTTTACCTATCAACTATCGCCCGATTAGCCTGATAGACGTAAGTCAAAAAATCTTTGCTCGGGTTCTTTTGGGGCGCTTGCATATCTGGATAGAGGGACATAACATTCTTACTCCCATCCAAGCCGGGTTTCGAGCAAGGATATCAACATCTGATCAGATTTTAAGGCTACAGATGATTCACTGGAAAACTGTGAGTATAGAGGGTGGCAGCCTCTATCTCATCTTTGTAGACCTTAAATCAGCTTTCAATTTAGTACCAAGGGACACATTGTGGGTAACCATATTAGATATGGGTGTACCAGACTATCTTTGTCATCAGATAAAAGGTCTACATGAGGGCATCTTTGCTCGAATCAGATTTGGTAAAAATTGTGAACTTTCATCCCCCCTGCCTGTTGAGAGAGGGGTCCGGCAGGGCTGTGTCCTGGCCCCAACTCTCTTTAGCCTCTTCATCAATGGCTTGATCGAATCACTGAGCGCTGGGATAAACATTAACGCTCCAAAGTTAGCGAAACGATTAATACCTGCCCTCATGTTTGCAGATGATACGCTTTTGTTGGTTAAATCCCCCATGGGATTTCAGAGGACACTAAATAATTTCAGTGCCTTCTGCAAACAACGGGGATTAGAAATCAATGCACAAAAAACTAAGTATATGGCATTCAATGTAGGCAATTCCACCCGCCTAAACCCTCGTCGGGATGGCAATCCCCTAGAGAGGGTATCCATTTTTGACTACCTGGGAATAACAATGACAGAAAGAATGGACTGGGGAGCGCAAATTTGCAAAATAGGTCTAAAATGATCCCAGACCACGGGTGGCATCTTAAAATTATAGAGGACCTGTTCTGATAAACTGGTGAGCCCGGCTGTGGAAATCTACAAGGCCCAGGCCAGGACGGCTGCACTTTATGGAGCAGAACTTTGGGGGCACTGTCCATCTGGCCAGATAGCCCGTACTGAGAATTCATTTGCCAGACTACTCATGGGCCTACCATCCAGCACACCTTTAATACCTTCGCGTATGGACCTAGGGATTAGACCCATTGAAGAAGAAGCTGCACTCAGGCCTATATTATACTGGCGGCGCTTGTGGTCTACCCCTGAACTGGTCTCTTATAGAGAAGAATTGACTGATGTCATGGGGTTACGAGGTGCAGGGAAGTTGCCCTGGTTATCGTATATTAAGAAAACATGTGTGGATTTGGGAAAGGGCAGCCTGTGGCAAAACGCTGAAGAAACCTCTCAAATAACCTCTCGAAAAGCTTTGGTAGAGAGTTATAGAGATTATAAACTCTCCCAGCTGGAGAGGAGACCCTCACTAGGGAGATTGACAGCCGAGTTTTTGGACGTAAAAACTATATACGTTCTTGAACCAGTGGTAGATGATATACAGCCGCTTCTGGCAAAAAAGCTCTACCTGCAATTCAGGCACAGAGTCCTACCGCTGAGCTCATTCACAAAAAAGTGGGAGGGATATATATATGCAGAGTGCCCAGTGTGTCCCAATATAGAAGAGACCGATCTCCATGTGATATTCTTCTATAAGAAGGCAAGATTATGATGGCTAACCCAGCTTTGTAGAAACTTGGGGTCTACACATTGTCGCGACACAGACAGGATTTTAAAGTTTGACACACGCATTTCCATTGTTCTTTCAATCTCACGCTATTTATTCTCCATGTGGCATACACGCAGAGCCATCCTAAAGAAGTTGTAAATAGGATAAATAATTGTATATGATTATTTTTTTAAATTGTACTTATTTTGCACCCCCAGAGACAATTGATTGATTTTAAAATATTCTATTTTTTAAAATAGAATGCATATAGAATTGATTTCTTAATGTATATAGCTCTCATTCTATTTTATTCTAATAACCCTGGCAATTGGAGATAAATATGCTAGCTGAGTAAATGCACACATAAGATTTAGCCACCTAATGTACTTCGCATAAGCTCTTTATATCCTGTTCTCTAAGTTGGTTGTTGCCCGGAAATGCCGACATAGTGCCTCGATTGTCTCTCTCTTTTTATCTTTTATGTAGTTGGATTTTAACCATTTTACACTACTGTTTTTTTGGATGTGCTTTTAAATATATTTTTATGATGATGATTAACCAATCAACTGTGGTTTCATAATGTAAAAGAGTGCGCATTTCCCACCCTTGAACTTGCATTTATCTTTCAGTTAAGGTGTGTGCATTATTTTATGTGTAGTTGCCTGATGGTGAAAGACCAACAAACATGCAGACATAATGAATTGTCCTTTGTAACCACTCTTTGCACTGCTCACGCCTACGCTCTCAAATGCTGCCCATTGCACTCAGCTCAGTGTTCTGCTACTGGACTCAACTCTGCCAGCCAGAAGTGACTGCTAAGGCTGGCTGAGGATGAGTCAGCAGAGAGTGTCTTGGAAAGTGACTCCTGTAGAAAAGGACAGGAGCATTTGGCAGCATCCTGGTGCTATCAGAGGTGAGCATAAGTGGGATACAGTCTGGGTCCACATAACTGTGGGCAATCTGAGCAAAATAAGAAGAAACGTTGTTTTAGAAACCCAAACAAGAGGGATATGCATTTCTGCACCTCTTATAAGAAGGCCTTTGAAGGTGGAAGGCCCAAATAAAAAAGGTTAAATCTCAGGGACACACATAAGGGTGAGCCATTTGAGGCAACCAATAACCAGGGCATGTAGCCGGGACTCAAAACAAGGCTGTACATGTCAAAGACCCATACGAGAAGGGAGGCTTAAAGCACACCTAATTTGGTATGTCGTAGTCTTTTGGAGCTGAAGACCAATTTTACAAAATGCTACTCATCTCCCAACATAATGGCCAGAGACCGTTTTTCATCTGCTAAAATAACCAAATTAGCACTCTTCTCCTCTTACTTCCCCCTCTCTGAGACACACATGAGGTGGGCTCAGCTTCCCTCCGATGACACCAGAACGCTGCCAATGCTCTCTGCTCCAGTTGCCTCTCTTATAGTGAAAAAAAACTACACAGGAGGAGCTTGGCGACTTCCTGTGATAGGGCAGGGCTTGTGAGCATTATTGTCACTGACTGACAATAGAAGGAGCTGCAGAGTCTGTTGAGTAAAAACAGGACTACACCAGTCTATGCCCCATCAATCAGCCTTGATTTTAAAACAAAAATATAATATTTGATTAGAAGAGAGTATGTCTTTATGACACAGGTGCAAACACAATGAGTGAGACAATTCATTTTAATTCGAAGAGGCAGTAGGCTGCAGGGCAAACCAGTTTTAGCGTGCTGGTAGGCCAATTGATATTAATGCAGCTGAGCTCTAGCATTAGCGCACCTCATCGTGGGTGGTCCCAGGGGCACTATAATACATGATTAATGCATTTTATTTCAGTGATTTCCGTGATGTGGACACCAGCACTTAAATGTGTTCATCTTACTCCTGATGCGTGGTACTTGGCAGGGATTCCCAGGAATGAGACAAATGGGAAATAGGCATATGTTACACCAATTATCTCTGTAAGTATACCAAATATTTCTTGCCAGGACTTAGCTATCAGCGTACAATCCCATGCCAGACATATAAAGTCAGTATTATCCCCATGCATCTGTAGCACCACGTCTAATCCAAAGGGCCTTAACAGTTTGGGGATATGATACACCCTGTGTAAGTACTTATAATGCAACAGCCTTTGCTTGGTATTCAGAGACAGCTACTTAGTCTGAGAGCAGTAGATTTTACATTGATCTTCCAAATGCGTAAACCCTAAGTCTACATCCAAATGTCATCTGGAACAGTTGAATTTCATAATTTTCTAGTTAACCAATATCTTATAAACACAAGGCATGACCCGGTGTGCTGATGAAGAGACAATCAACCAGTGTAATGCATTTTGTCACAGGAGTTTGCCTGGAAAGGCAGGGAAAAAGTCTTATATCTAATCCTAAAGTATGTAAAAAATATCCATGGGGTCAGTAGGCCCCAGTACTTTAAATTTGGACAATTTTATAAATAAGCAATTGGGGAACATGTCACCCATTTAAGGAGTCCCACCATTCCAGTTGTGCTTGTCCTCATGCTCAAATCATTACAGTTCTCACTAAAATGCTGACAAGATTACTTATCCTAATGAACTTTGAATCTAACACAATAATTTATGAATCTAAATTGATTAAGACTCTTTTTTATGTCAAATGTTATTTGACTGAACTGTGGATTGGGTGAGATTTGGTCCTAATAGAGAGGGGGTTAGAGATGTCTGGGATTTTGTAGAACTATCCCTCCTATCATCAAATAAAGACCCATCACGGAAGCCCACTGTTAAAAGGGAGTCTCTTGATGAGAAGAATGAGGTTGAAGCTCAATGAGGGAAGTTATTAGTTTATTCTCAGTTGTAGGTAAATACAGCTCATCCACTCAACTGGCAACAGGTTAATGCTCTCTCCCTCTTACAACATTCTAGATCCAGCTTGGCCCTGACATTCCAGAACACCAAGCATCTCAGAGTGAGATATGTAGATATATATTAATACAGAAGAAGAAAGCCATTACAATATATCTCCCTCCTTTACACTTTTACAGCCAAACACATAACACATATTCTATATACACATCTAACATCATGTGACACTAATTAAGTGACATAATCCTTCAAATGAGAGGGAAGGCAAGAATTTCTCTTGGGCCTCATAATGACCTCCGGAGCTCCTTCTCCCTCCGTGACGGTGAGAGGAAAGCTTGATCCCACAACAGTATTGCATATAGCAACACGACCCAGATTCCATACCCTGTGATCACTTGTTCTTATAGCATTGTTGAAAACTTTAATAACCTTTAACAGTTTAGTGAATTTTGATCCAGAAACAGCAAAGCCTGGTCTTTTAATCCGAACCCAATCACCCACCTTAACCTTTGTGGACTTAACAGCATGACGAACATCATAGTTTTCTTTACTCTTAGAACATTTCAAATCTTCCTTCTCTTGCCATGATGTAGGATCAACCTCTTGAGACCTGTTAGAAAGAAACTTATTTACCCATGGTGGATCTAAAAAAGTATCAGGGTCTCTTCTACGAAACAAAAGAAAAGGAGACTTCCCTGTAGTGGTATGTGGGGTAAAACGATACACACACACCCTTTTAAAGACTTCATCCTGCCAATTAAGACCATAAGATTTTGCTAAAGACACCGTTTCCTTCAAGACCCTGTTGAATTTTTCTACTGTCCCATTGGATTCCGGGTGATACAAAGAACATTTTTTATGAATAATGCCACAATCACCAAGAAAAGTCTCCATTTCTCTCGAAACAAGTTGTACACCATTGTCTGTAAGTAAGGTCTCAGGAATTCCCTCCCTGGCAACAATGTCTTTTAAACATTTAATTACCGTATTTGAATTTATATTCTTCACAAAAGATACTTCTGGCCACCTTGAAAACAAATCCATGACTACTATAACAAACGTGTCTGAACCATCTCCATGAATAGGCCCTAAAATATCAAGAGCAGTATCCTTCCAGGGGCCACACGGACTAGCTCCTTTTTCCATGGGCTGTGTCCTAGTTTTCAAAACCTTCTCGCTGAGAGTACATTGGACACATTCCCTGACCAAATGTTCAATCTGTGTGTCCAGACCTGGCCACCAATAGCTAGGACGCACTCTCTCCTTAGTTTTGGAAATACCTGTGTGTGCCTCATGTGCCAAATCCAAGATCTCCTTCCTTAAAGAAACCTCTCAACAAAAGCCCCTCACAACTTGAAAGTTGATCCTTAACTAACCAGAAATCTCTCACCGAGTCACCACCTTGACCTTTATGGTGCCATCCATCGCAAATCAATTTGGAGACTTCTTGAATGGTAGTATCACACTTGCAAGCATCTAGCCACCTCTCACGAGAAATCACTTTATAATCCACTCCACAGACAAAGTCCTGTGGAAGACTAAAAGATGGATCTGAATTTGTGTCTAATATGTCTTGTTGATCATCAGGAACTAACCTCGAAAGAGTATCTGCAACAACGTTATCTGACCCAGGAACATGTTTAACAATGAAATTAAACCCTTGTAAACCAACCACCCATTTTGAGATTCTGGGAGATATAGAGTCAATGCATTTTTAGTTAGCACCTCACAAAGAGGCTTGTGATCAGTTCTTATGACAAATGAAGTGCCCCACAAAAACTTTTTCAATTTCTTAATAGCCCAATATACCACAAGGGCTTCACGTTCAATTACTGAATAACGACATTCAGCCCCTTTCAAACAGCTAGATATAAACATGATGGTATTCTCAGGCAGGACGCCCCCTTGATACAGGACCGCACCAATCCCTTTCAGGCTTGCATCAGTACAATGATAGAGCTCTTGCTCGGGTCAAAATTCTTAAGATTAGGAGCATTCTGTAATTTCAATTTTATGTCATTAAATTCTCTGTCACACAAACTATTCCAACAAACATTTTCTCCGTTCTTTAACAAATTTCTCATGTTGAACGTGACCTCAGCAAAATTCTTTATGAATTTATTATAGTATTCAGCCATTCCTAAAAATCTCATGAGCTCCTCCTTGGAAGAAGGAACAACAAGGTCTTTAATGGTGTTTACAAGATCAGCTTTAGGAACCACGCCTTTCGCACTTATAGTATGACCCAGATAGTCAATTTTACTGAGGCAAAATCTACACTTTTCCTTTTTTATAGTTAAATTGTGAGAAGTAAGCCTGTCCAGCACTTGCCTAACCCTTCTTTCATGCTCTGCAACAGTAGACCCATGTACCAAGATGTCGTCTTGATACACACAAAGCCCAGGGATGTTGACTAAAACTTTATCCATGACACGTTGAAAAACCGAGGCAGCAGATACTAACCCAAATGGGAGTCTAATAAATCTAAATGTTCCAAACGGAGTGATAAAGGCAGTCAGATCCCTTGAGGACTCATCAAGCAAGATTTGATGGTACGCTGATGTTAGATTAATGGTCCTGAATATCTTTGCCCCACCCACCATACTCAACAGCTCAGATATATTAGTGAGGGGATACTTATCTACCTGAACACATTTATTGAGTTGTCTGAGATCAACACAGAGCCTCAAAGAATTGTCAGGTTTCCTTGCGGCCACCACCGGAGCAAGCCATGATGTTCCATCTACCTCTTCAATAATGCCCTGGGACTTTAGTTTATTTAATTCCTTGAGCATATCCTCCTTGACAGTGAACGGAACATTTCGGACTTTACAGGAAACTGGTATTGACCCAGGAGAAAGTTTAATCTTATGACAGTAGCCCTTAAGACAGCCTAGCTTATCACATAAAACCAGTGGATATTGACTTATCAAAAGAGCTTGTAGCGAAGAACTCTCCACCACAGACTCAACACTTCCTCTCTCTTTAAGAATGATGGGAGGATTGTTGTTCGGGTCTAACATGACACCAAGATCTTTTTGGTGCCACCAGCTGATGATGCTATCACCTTTTTTCGAAACATAAACTTTCCCAGAAGTGAAACGCTCTCCGTATTCAATTAGACCATTGAAATATCCCTTTAATTCAATGGGATCTCCGCCATATGCAGTAGGACGGATGTCTGGTTTCATTAGTTTGACTTTCCCACACAAATTATCTTAAAAAAATTTGCTTGAAATAATAGTAATCTTGGCCCCAGAGTCAAACAATACCTTAGTTCTGTGACATTCCACCAAAATGAAATCAAGAGGGAGGTCCCTCAGCCCCAACCTGGACCACAATTTGTCCACACTCGAAATCATGTTGATCTGATGTGTTACCATCAGAGACCTCACTCACTTTTTTCTTTAGATTTTTGAACCTGCAGGCACGCACGAAATGGCCCTTCTTTTTACAATGAGAGCATGTAACATTTAGGACGGGGCACGACTTATCATTTGCCCAATGTGAAGTGCTATTGCATCTGTAGCACTTCCCACCCTTGTTAGGATTGTCACGAGGTTTACTTGCATCTATTTCTTTAAATCGTGACTTTGCATGAGAGTCACACTTATCTGCTTCCTTTTTCGAAGCTAAATTGGTATTAATCACCGACACTTCTTTATTAAGATCTTTCTTGATCACCTTTACACATTGTAGAGAGTGTTCTATTCTCTTAGCCACTAATAGAACCTCATCCAAAGAAGGTTCATCCTTCAACCAGAGTTCATCACGCACTTTCTCAGATACACAACCAAGCATAAACTGATCTTGTATTCTTTCATCCGTTAGGGCATCAAACTTACAACTGGACGCTAAGCGTCTAAGTTCCGTTATATAATTTTCTATGCTTTCTTATTCTTTTTGCATACGCTTGCCAAAATGATATCTTTCTAAGATAGTGCTAACCTTTGGCAAGTAATGAGCATCCAACTTATAAATACATTGTTCATACTCATTAAGACTAGAACTAGTTCCACTTGGGACATCCGGCAAATGGTCAAAAACTTCTTGGCCCTCCGATCCCAGACAGTGCATCAACAAAGCAGTCTTTCTCTCTACACTTAGAGAAGTACCACATACTCGAGCATAGCGCTCGAAATCTTTGTTCCATTTGGACCATTTAATGGGAGGGAGGGTCACCTGGGGATTGTAGAAAGAAAGGAGCTGCTGTGACATTTTGCATGGTAAAGGTTGTTTAGAGAATTTAAACTAGGAAAAAATTAAAAAGAAATTGAATTTTCAGTGAAAACAATCAGAATAAAAAATTAATGCTAATGCATGTACTGTACAAAATCATTATGGTGATAAAACACACTTGCAATTGTGAGGATTATCTCTGATAACGTTTAAAGTTTTGGCAGTACTCCATGCTTGAAAAGCTGCACAATTTCAGGTACCAAAAAAATAAAAAAAATTGTACACGTCCGAGTTGTGATGTAACACTCAATGCACTAAATTTCATACAAGATAGAAGTATGAGTCAGTGATGTGACCTGAGAGCACCTGAATTATGAACTTACACAGAAGTGCTGAACAAAATTAAGATAAAAGAACCAGCTGTGCGTGTCAGCACTGTTAAGCAAATCTGAACGAAATTAAGATTCAAAGAACCAGCTGTGCGTGTCAGCGCTGTTAAGCAAATGGCCCTCGACACGCAGACCATCAAGAACATTAACTGTGCGTGTGAGTGATATGACCAGATGCGATGAAGCAAAGATTCGACACGCTTTAATTAAGAAGCTCACACAATCCAAGCCTTACTTGAATGCGAAGTCTGAATGTCCACCTTGAATATCCTGTAAGAAAATAATCCTATCGGTAGAATCACTCGTTGTTCCGCACTGGAAGTAATGTTCTCTGTCAACGTTCAACTTGTGTTAATTCTTGCGAACACTATGCCCCTTAATCCAATCAGGATACAGTTCACGAGATGACTAACAGGTTCAACCAATACGGGCAACGCTTTTTGAGTAGCCAATCCAGGGTAAGACAAACAACGTCAGCGTTGCGTTCCAAGTCTTCTCACAATGCGTTTCAGATGCTTTGTATCCTGGTCATAAAGAGAGAGAGTTGTCAAAATAGAAGAAAACTTCATTATGTGCCCAGTCTCCGCATACAACACCAAATGAAACACCCTCAACACCGGAAGTTCCTCTAGGTAGAAGAAATCGCAAACGGTGCATCGAGGCAGAGCGCGCTGTCAATAAAGTTTCAGGATAAGCGATGCTGTGTATGAAAAGTCAGAGATAACAGCCAAAGCCTTTCTTGGGAGAAGATAACAAATATCTTACTTGAAGTCGTTGTCTTTCTTAAGCATAGAAGATGAATTCTGTTGATAATATCAGGTTAGGAGTTGGAGTTGAGCTGATGATGATCCCAGTCGTCGCCAGTGTTAAAAGGTAGTCTCTTGATGAGAAGAATGAGGTTGAAGCTCAATGAGGGAAGTTATTAGTTTATTCTCAGTTGTAGGTAAATACAGCTCATCCACCCATCTGCCAACAGGTTAATGCTCTCTCCCTCTTACAACATTCTAGATCAAGCTTGGCCCTGACATTCCAGAACACCAAGCATCTCAGAGTGAGATATGTAGATATATATTAATACAGAATAAGAAAGCCATTACAACACCCACTTCTCTGGTTATGGATTCGAAAATTAGAGGGATAGATCTAAAGAAGACTTTACTCTGATTGTAGGGGGGCCCAGTGCGGTTAGCGTAAACTGAGAAAGTTGTACATGCTTTTGTTAGGTGAAGTACATAGTAGGCTTGAGTAAGAAAGAGGTATTAAAATCTCCATTGCTAGCAATATGGGTCTGTGCAACCCAGAAGTAAAGCTTGAGAAGCTAGACCACCAGACAATACATATCATATGGTGGAGTCATCATGTCCCACTAAAGTCTGTGTATACATCTCACCCACGCTATTCCCACCAGTAGTCTGCATACATTCCTAGGAAAGGTTTTACTCAGGTGGATCCAAACAATAGTAAATAAACATATGGTATGTGGGAGTACCACCATTTTAATCATCGTCCATCACCCCAACATGTTATGTTATGTTATGTTAATTGTGAATTTCCAAAGTGCACGTTCACCTGTAGGTCTCTTAGCACTGAGATTAAAGATAGGAGAGATCAAAACAGTTCCGGTCTAATTGTGGGCTTGAGTAAAAAGCCAAGTCAACAAGCACTGTAGTTTAGTAAACCATTGGCGCATTATTGCCCCAAATCATAATTTCTATATCTCTGTGTATTTTGACCTGCGGGTAGCAAACAGACTTTGCTCTGCATTGAAGTGGAAAGTAGAAGTCTGATTTCACTGCAAAAATATAAGAAGAAGAGTTTCTGGTTTGGTCCAATTATTCTTCAGCCTAGATAGAATGCATAATCTGGCAATTTTGCTGATTACCGACGACAGGTTTTGGTATGGCCTTTTTATGTACAGGAGGATGTCATCCACACACAGGGACACTAGATAGCCCCATCCACCTAGTCAAAGACCACCTGTATGTGATGTTTACCTAGTCATAGTCCACCAGTAAAGGATGATCCCTAAGCACACAGGCAAGAGGCTCATGTGCCAGAAAGAGGACAAACAAGCATAGTGCACAGCATCACTGTGAAGCTACTTGATAAACTCTCATTTACTTTAACTCTAATTGTGGGCAATGAGCATAATAATGGTATCCAGATGAGTATGCCTTCTCCTCAGTCGTGCTCCTTAGGGAGGTAAACACTTACCGTCACTCTAGTATGTCAAATGCCTTTTTGACATCTAACATTGCCACTGTAACATTTTGCTCTTGTTCAATCTGGTATGCTATCGCTAATAAACTTGGGGGCTATTCACGGTTGCGCGGATAATCTTAGACTAGTTGGGTAGAACTAGACTACTCATATATGGCATGAGGCTTGTGGCTACAATTTTGAAGAATATGTTGATGTGTGTATTAATCTGAGATATCTGCCATGAACACAGTGATGAGAATATAGCAAGTTTAAGAAGTGTTATTATTACAGCATCTCATATCGTGGATACAAGGTAGATGGTTATGTGGCCCTCCTCATACCATCACTGGCAGGGCCCTCTCTCCCAGTCATAAACTGAATTGTAACATTACCATCAGTAACTGAAATCAGATGTGATAGTGGGTTGTGTTCATGTTCCTCATGCCAGGCTAACGTGATACTTTCCAAGTACATCCATATAACAATGTCTGGCATGGACTCAAGGGCTGTATATAAGTTGACATCTCATAGCAGCCTCTGAAATAATATCTGGCATGGGTCTGCACACCTTCCTCTTCTCATGCATAATGTTGTAAGTGTACACTTTATGAAGTCATGATGGAATGTGTATAATAGGTTCTAAGGTTCGAGCAGTGACAGGTTTATCAGTTGCTGCTGGCATGTGTATGCGTGTAATAGGTTCTAAGGTTCTAACAGTGTGCTGTTTGTCAGTTGCTGCTACGATCTCGGAAGCAAGGACATGTTCAGTGCATGTTCATATAGTGGACGATTTGTATACCAATTAAGCCTGATTGAAGCAATCTTCATTGAGTAAGATCACTTACTTCATATTGGTGGTGAGTGAAAATCTTCATAGTCAACGCGTCGTCCACATTTGGTTCTCGTTTCAATGAAGGAGCTGATGTAATTCAAGTCAGAAATTGACCTAATTGTTGGATTGAGGAGAGATCACATGACAATTTAGCATAGCTCAGTGCGAGAGAGCTTACTTTGGGCCAACATCGTTGAGGAGAGCATAGCCCACCAGTGCATGCGGGAAGCAGCACGTGAGGAAAGTGCAAGATGTGAGGAAAGTGTGCGCTTACCCTAGCCCCAGCGTGAGTTTTGATGTAAGTATTATTTACTGTTATTATTTATTTATACATGGTTCATTTTGCTGTTTTGTTGTCAGTTGTGTAGAAGTGTTGTAAGTGTAAATTTTACAAGTCATGATGGAATATGCATGCGTGTGATCCATTTGGAACTTCTACCAGTGACCGGTCAGTTGTTGATAGAATCTTGGAAGCAAGGATGCGTTCACGACATGTTCTTGTCGTGGGTGCTTTGTATACCAATACCCCCTGTTTGAAGCAATCTTCATCCAGCAGGATCACTTACTTCATTTAACCTCGAGGGGATCTTGTCGATTTGAATAGGGGTGTGCCAAGTTTGTGTAAATTGCTTTTTTACAAGATAAGGAAGTGTGAGCAGTGCTGCAAGAGGCCTGTAACTTACTGCTCCCACAGTTGTGTAATATCAAGTTGGCCCATGAAAGCAATCGGTGTTAGGCTGCATGTGGTCGCACACTCATTGCCTCATTTTCTTCTCATCTGTGTTTGACAAAGTCCCTGGGAGAACTGGCACCAGTTGCCAGGCCTCTCACAGCACGGTTCGCACCTTTGCAACCTCAATTAATTGTTGGTCTTAATTTATGAAAAAGTTTATAGTTACACATTTTCCTTATTACAAGTGCAGTTTGACATCAGAACAGGTCTTGTTGGCTGGTGACAAGGCAACCACACTGCTGGAAACAACTGTTACACCGCATTCATTACAATGCATGCTTTTACCCCGCATGACGTTGCAACGAAAATGGCTTGCTGTAGGGGTTAGAAGGTGTTGGATTTAACTCCAACACCTTCCCTACTGTTGCACAGACTGGAGTTGAAATAGTAGATTAGGATGTATGTTGTTACAACGCACACTTTTACAACGCATGCACTTACAACGCATTTTTTACAACGCATAATCCATTACAACGCATGACATTACAACGCATGACACTACAACGCATTTTTAAAAACTACCTTTACAACGCATTTCCATTACAACGCATAATACCTTTACAACGCATACCATTACAACGCATAATATTAAATTGCATTTAAGGTAAGTATTAGATAGTATGGGGGTAAAAGTTACTTTTCTAACTCCAGGGGGTGCAACAGTGGGATAAGTGTTGGATAGTATAGGGGTAAAAATTACTATTCTAACTCCAGGGGGTTCATCAGTAGGGTAAGTGTTGGATAGTATAGGGGTAAAAATTACTATTCTAACTCCAGGGGGTGCAACAGTAGGGTAAGTGTTGGATAGTATAGGGGTAAAAATTACTATTCTAACTCCAGGGGGTGCATCAGTAGGGTAAGTGTTGGATAGTATAGGGGTAAAAATTACTATTCTAACTCCAGGGGGTGCAACAGTAGGGTAAGTGTTGGATAGTATAGGGGTAAAAATTACTATTCTAACTCCAGGGGGTGCAACAGTAGGGTAAGTGTTGGATAGTATAGGGGTACAAATTACTATTCTAACTCCAGGGGGTGCAACAGTAGGGTAAGTGCTGGATAGTATAGGGGTAAAAATTACTATTCTAACTCCAGGGGGTGCAACAGTAGGGTAAGTGTTGGATAGTGTAGTGTAATATTATGCGTTGTAATGGTATGCGCTGTAATGGTAGTATGCGTTGTAATGGAATGCGTTGTAAAGGTAGTTTTTAAAAATGTGTTGTAGTGTCATGCGTTGTAATGTCATGCGTTGTAATGGATTATGCGTTGTAAAAAATTTGTTGTAAAGGTACTGCGTTGTAAAAGTTGCGTTGTAAAGGTTGTTCCCCGTAGATTATACTATTTCAACATACAGCGCACCCCCGACAGAAAGACGGGGTAAAAAATTGCGTTGCAACGGCATGCGGGGTAAAAGCATGCGCTGTAACTTCATCTAACTCCACACTGCAACATAAGATATTTGAATTGTACAACAAATCTAAGCTTGGCTACCTGAGAGTTTTAAGGTGCACAATAATGTGGCAATGACTTGACTCTCCGACCAGGGGTTCGAATCTAAGAAATGGACAATTTCTGCATCAGGATTCCCACATCTGGAAGCACAGACAGCAATACTTCCAGGGTCGGGAAGATTGTCATGATGATGATACTCGTTCATTGCTTATTCACCTGGTGATGTTTGGGGCTAAGAATGAACATGATACCAGCTGTGATAAATAAAATCAATGGTGAAAACCCCAAGCCTGCCCTAGATACATGTCTAGAAGAGTGGACTGCATACACATGCTAAGGCAGTGCTCCAAGGTCCCATCATACTGGCAAGTAATCACTTGAAATGTGTCATGGATCGCCAAGAGGAGGTCATTGGGTTTGCTCTCAATATGTTTCTTAGGTTTTCTACCTCAGGTGGAAAAAAAATGAAGAAAGGTATAGGCTGTTCATTAATACTGAGAAGAACAAGGGTGTGCAAACTGCACGTACTATATTTCTACATTTCGACATACGTATGCAAAATTTGGGGGGGAATTTAAAAATATATGCATAATTATGCTAAATGCAATTCCCGTATTTAGGATAATATTTTGGCATGAAATGTGTGGAGGATGCAATTTGCACAAAAAAATTTCTACAAAAAATAGAAGTGCCAAAAGAAACAGTGACTCACGTTCTGGTTGTTCACGTTGCTTTGCTACTCCCACACTATAATTTTACCCTGAGTATGGTATTCTTATGCAAGGTGGTGTAATGGTGTAATTCACATTACAAGTATAACAATAAATTCCTGAAATTTATGTGAGTTATGCTTGTGTAATATCCTTGGAAATGGGCAATCACAATGCCTTTGAAGTCACCAAGCATTCTTGCACACACGTTGGGCTAGTGGATCCCACATAGGCCTCCTTTACTATTTGCCTAAAATTAAGGGTTGGAGATACTGAGTCAAAAGCAACTGATTTTAGCCTTTATCTCCAACCCTAATTTTACTTATCATGAGTTAAAGTCCCCAGAATGGCGATAAACTGGCTGACCAATATTTTTCAGGTGCCTTTTCAGCAGGATTGCACCAATTCTGTTGACTATTCCACCCACACTTACCACCTGCTCTTAGCAAATGGTAAAATGGTGGAGAGTCCCGAGGAGGTCCTAGTGCAAGAGCCTAAAGTAGGGATTAAAGGCCTGGGGCTGCATGATGGTGCATGCCTCGCTCTTTTGGTGCTGTGTGAGGGGGCAAGTGATGGCACTCTCTGCCCCAGATCATTGCTTCTGTGCATGTTAGCTTTACCAGGTGAGTTTCTGCACCATTTAAAATTAAGGCTGGCATACTTGCACCGAGTAGTTTCGGGTGCAGTAACACCGGCTGTTAGCTATAGTATGCAACTATGCCAGGCAGAACCCACCACTCTTGTCAAGGTAAGAGAGTTACCTAAACAAGAAAACCCTTGCTCACCCCCTTGCTAGCTTGGCAGAGCAGTCAGGCTTATCTCAGAGGCAATGTGCAAAGTGTTTGCACAACACACACACACACACCAGTGATACACTTAGCCCACCACAAAAAGAGACTCCACACAACGTTATATAAACATATCATTTGTATTTTACATCAAACACATTAGCCCACAGTCACATAAGTCACAATTGGCTTGCCAACCAGGCAAGTGTCATAACATCATATAAATCAGAAATTACTTTGCCACCAGGCCATTTTCACAAACCATGTAGTGCACTAAAGAAATACTGATAAGTTTGCACATGTGCTCAATCCTCATGGCAACATTGGGCCTAACATCACAGGGAGTGTCACAGAAGTAGCCACTCATAGATCATAACTCACGTTGCCAGTGAATACTCATAGGTTGAACACGTTACACACACCTCATAACCACAACATTACCACACTTCAGTTCCTGAACATAATACATCTTATTTTGTCCCTGCATTGCGTGGACCAGTAGCAGTTATACCCTGTGTGAATTACTCCCTAAAAGGGCTGGTAATCGGTACTGAGGAGGCCCAGCCAAAGTGGTAGGCCGTAGCAGTACCTGCGTGCCTACAACTGGGAATGTGGGCCTCTTGAGTGAAATGCCCCCTTCCGCCCTCACCACGAGAGCCACAGCATACTAGCACTTCTTTCCCAGGGGATGGGGTGCCTCCGTCGAGGTTTCACCCCATGATGCTGGGCACGGACCCACAATGTCACCTTCTGGTATGTGTCGGCATGGGGGGCATGCACTCTCTCTGTCAGCGGAGAACCTCCCTCCGTCCGCCACATGCAGCGTGACTTCAATAGCAGCTGCAGAGGGCACATGAGCACAGGTCCTCTGGGGCCAAGTTGGACCTCCGTCAAGGGCTCCTTCCCGCTCGGTGGACTGACCTGGGATTGAACAAGGGGCCCAGTGTTGAGGTAGGACGCTTCCCTTTTCCGTCCTTGGTCCCCGTTGGGATTCCCTGTTTCCCAACGATGCTCCATCCTGCGATGGGTGGGGGTGGAGAGGGGTCACGCTGAGGTGTATGTAGCTCCTCCAAACGACTGCTAGAGTTATTGCTGGGTGCCTCGGAAGTGCTTTGTGCACCATAAATTAGAAACTCCAGGGCAGATTTACAAGCCCCTTGCACCAACTTTAAGCCACCGTTGCGTCCTTTCTGTGACGCAGCAGCGTCGTAACCAATGCACTACGAGATGCGTCACATTGTAAAGCTCTGCGCTACATTATACCTGCATCAGGTATAATGTATGCAGAGAGGGTGTTCTGTCGCAATAAAGCCTCGTAAAAGTGAGGCAGTGAAATCTACAAGAGTTCACTGAGTCACTTTTATGATGCCACTGCGTCAAAACCTTGCACCTGCTGGAAGCAGGCATAAGGAGTGACGCAGCATGATAGGAATAGGCATTACTAACCATTGCTGGAGTTGCGTCGTACTTGTGATACAACTCTAGCAATGCGCTGCCCTTACACCAAAAGATGCGTCACTCATCTGTCTATCCTTGCACAACGGTGCGCCGCATTGTAAATGTGATGCATCCATGGTGGCGCAAGGGTTTTTTTATGTGTCGTAAATTAACTGGCGCATCTTTGCTAATATGCAGAGATGCTGCAGTTCTTGTAAATCTGCCCCTTAGTTTCTGAGTGCAAACATTTCATTCAACGTCAGCAGTCACCTCGGTCCTTCCAACCACAAATAAACTCAGGTGAAACATTTCCGTTTTACAAGAGCATTATTTTTAATGCTTCTGAACCTGCTAAGAGTGGCATTCCATTTAGATAGATTGCGCGCCATCTGGCATTTCATCCCATTTCTCTTAATCTGTCTACATTTCAAATAAAGCTTCCAAGCGGTGTTCTAGTAAAAGTCTTGTGGAAAACGACCTAATGTCGACTGTCATTATCTACTCTTCTGTAACATTTTCCACCCCCAAAAAAAACAAATGGCCCTAGAACAGCCCTGCCCTGTCCATACGCAGAGCCAGCCATAAGTGGCTGTTTCCGTTCGCTCCACCGTCCCATGTGCGATGGTCTGGTTTTCCAAAGAAGATTAGTCTAACTAGATTTGTAGCCTGTCAGTCCTGAGTTCGAAATTAAACTGGATTGCTCCACCTCCCAAGTGTGGGGGGGGGATTTCTGGTTTGTGTATGTCGATTAAGATAATAGCGGGAGCTTAGAGTTTCCCCTTTCACCTTCTTTGTCATCTTAGCGTCTGGCCCATCAAGGTGTAAGGATGTGATCTTATTTCGAATTAGCTGTCGTCATGGCCGCGCTCTCAGTTATCCTAAAGCGTATTAGACCTGAGCATAAACCGCAAGGAGCCAGGGTATAGCATCTTAAACCGCACCCTGGTCTCGGAAGTCTTCCACAGCACCTACTGTGAGGCAACGCTGGCCGGTAATGCCTCGCTCAGACAGCTGGTGAGTGACACACATCTTTTCTACGAGGTCAGAGACCTCACGGCTCTGCTCAGCGGGCGGCACCTCTGTCACTGCCCGCATTAGTCAGGCAGGGGCAAGTACTGTGGATGCTTTGTCATGGGAAGCCCACTGCGGCTTATCCACAGCAGCATGAAAGCACCAGGACAGTGCAAACCAGAATGCAAGCCCCAGATCCCTTTACAAGAATTTCAAACCACCAGATGCTTGTAAAGCAACGTGCAAGCACCAGAACTTTCCCAAATGGAAGTAAAGGCATGACGAAGGAGGACTTTGAAGTCCCTAAGTCTTCTAAAACAGGAGGCCAGCACACACAAGCCATTGGAAATTTATTCCCAAGCAGGATACTACAGAAGGGCAAAAAGAATCAGTCTGTTTCCTCTTCCACAGATAGAAGCAGCAACTGCAGGCCAACCCACTCTTCACTCAGAAAAGACAGCACACCTCACACAGTCCTTCTGCTCTTCTTCTTGGCAGGGTCCTCTTGTTCCTTGAAGTAATCTAAAGTCCTGGGGTTTTAGGTGCGATACTTATTCCCTATTTTGTCATTGTTCTCTTTGTTCTAAGGGTCTCTGAACCCAGTCCAAACCAGTACTGTCCTCCCTGGTGAATCATGACCACAGGGGGCAGAGACAGCATGTTGAAAAAGGAGACACAGCCCATTCAGGTGCAAGCAAAACTCCTCCCACCACTCTAATTGCAGACCAGGTCTATTCAACCCTGCAAAAAGTCACTCAGGGAAGGCAGCTGATACCTCAACCCCCCTGTAACTGTCTAGAGTGCATGCACATCCTTAGCTCCTGTCATGCAACACCAGGCGCTAAATACATAAACAGCCAGAGGCAAACAGAAAGGTAAAGTAAGAAAATGCCCACTTTCTAAAAGTAGCACAAAAGGGGGTGGTGATGGACAGAGCATCAGAACCAATCAAACACTCACACCCAGTCAACAGATCTGGGTTTGATCCAACACCGTTTTTTAGCCCACTCTGCCACCCCAGTTCAGACATGGCCATATGCAAATCAGTCTGACCCTGTGCCTCATGGGAACAGTCCAGCCCGAACTGCCAAGCCATGCCTTCCCTGGACCGGAAACAAGCTTCCTAGGACTGGTTTCTGGCATTTCAGCCGTCTTCAGCCAGGCTTGCTTGAATCCAGTGGCAAAGTGAACAAGGGACTCACGTCTGAGCATACCCTGCCAACTTATGGCGAACAAAGCGGTACAAAAGGGGGTGGTGATGGACAGAGCATCAGAACCAAACACTCACACCCAGTCAACAGATCTGGGTTTGATCCAACACCGTTTTTTAGCCCACTCTGCCACCCCAGTTCAGACATGGCCATATGCAAGTCAGTCTGACCCTGTGCCTCATGGGAGCAGTCCAGCCCGAACTGCCAAGCCATGCCTTCCATGGACCGGAAACAAGCTTCCTAGGACCGGTTTCTGGCATTTCAGCCGTCTTCAGCCAGGCTTGCTTGGATCCAGTGGCAAAGTGAGCAAGGGACTCACGTCTGAGCATACCCTGCCAACTTATGGCGAACAAAGAGGTACAAAAGGGTGTGGTGATGGACAGAGCATCAGAACCAATCAAACACTAAAAGTGGCATTTTCAAACACTGAATTTAAAAACCACCTTTACCAAAAGGTGTGTTAATAAATTCGGAGTTCAGAGAGTCTAAACTTAATTTTTCTATTTTGTCCCTATGGGAAGCTACACATGTAAAATGCTACTGTGCAGCCCCAATGAAATGGGACAGATTGCCTTTCAATAGTGAAAAAATGAAATACACAGTATTTCACTATCAGGACACAAACACACCAGTACATGTCCTACCTTTCACATACACTGCACCCTGCCCAAGGGGGCACCTTGGGCCTACCATAGGGGTGCCTAACATGTAAGGAAAGGGAAGTTTTGGGAATGGAAAGTGGATGAACTTGCCAGGGCAACATGGCAAATTAGAACTGTGTGCGCAGACACTACAGTGGTAGGTCTGAAATAAACTTACAAGATTACTCATGTGGGTGGCACAACCAGTGCTGCAATCCCACTAGTGGCATTTTATTTACATGCCCTGGCACACACTGTGCACTTTTACTAGGGACTTACCAGTAAATCAAATATGGCTATCATGGATAACCAATCATATCACAATTTATAAGAGAGCATATGCACTTTAGCACTGATCAGCAGTGGTAAAGTGCCAAGAATCCTGTAGCCAAAAGAAAAGAGAACAATTGATGGACAGAATGCAGAACAATGTCATACATTCCCCCAGTAAAGAGATATGGGCCTAAATCCACTGTTTCTTTGCTCACCATGCCATTCCAGTTTGGACCCAGCCATATGAGAATCAGTCTTAACCCTGCGCCCAATGGGAACAGTCTAGCCCGAACTGCCAGACTCACTACATCACTGGATTCGAGCTAGCCTGGCTGATGAAGGGTGTTACCCTGAAACCGGTCCCAAGATGCTTGTGTCCGGTCAAGGGAGGACCTGGCTTGGCAGTTCGGGCTGGACCGTTTCCAGAAGGAACAGGATCAAGACGGATTTGCATATGTCTGGGTCAAAACTGGGGTGGTGTGGTGAGCAAAAGAATGAGTCTTTTTGACTGGGGGTGAATGTTTGCATTGTCCAGCATTCCACCCATCAATTGTTTATTTTGCAGAATCCTATAGCCATCAAAAACAGGGCAAGAAAAATAGGAGGCAAAAGGCAAAAAACATGGAGAGGAACCTGTCAAAAGGGCCAGGTCTAACACCGGGCCACTCTCAATAGGCCGAAGAGATCGTAATGAGGATTCAGTGGGCAAACGTGGACCATTTGACTTTGTACGGAGTTTCCTCACACTAATGTAAATCCAACCCCAAGATGTATTTTCTCCATTGTTGCTTTGTGCACCATAAATTAGAAACTCCAGGGCAGATTTACAAGCCCCTTGCGACAACTTTAAGCCACCGTTGTGTCCTTTCTGTGACTCAGCTGCGTCGTAAACAATGCACCACGAGATGTGTCACGTTGTAAAGCTCTGCGCTACATTATACCTGCATCAGGTATAATGTATGCAGGGGGGGCGTTCTGTCGCAATAAAGCCTTGTAAAAGTGAGGCAGTGATATCTACAAGATTTCACTGAGTCACTTTTACGATGCGACTGCGTCAAAACCTTGCACCTGCTTGAAGCACCGTAAGGAATGACGCAGCATGATAGGAATAGGCATTACTGACCATTGCTGGAGTTGCGACGTGCTTGCGATACGACTCTAGCAATGCGCTGCCCTTACACCAAAAGATGTGTCACTCATCTGTCTATCCTTGCACCACGGTGCGCCGCATTGTAAATGCGATGCATCCATGGTGGCGCAAGGGTTTTTTTACGTGTCTCAAATTAACTGGTGCATCTTTGCTAATATGCAGAGATGCTGCAGTTCTTGTAAATCTGCCCCTTAGTTTCTGAGTGCAAACATTTCATTCAACGTCAGCAGTCACCTCGGTCCTGCCAACCACAAATAAGCTCAGGTGAAACATTTCCCTTTCACAAGAGCATTATTTTTAATGCTTCGGAACCTGCTAAGCGAGGCATTCCATTTAGATAGATTGCGCGCCATCTGGCATTTCATCCCATTTCTCTTAATCTGTCTAAATCTCAAATAAAGCTTCCAAGCGGTGTTCTAGTAAAAGTCTTCTGGAAAACGACCTCATGTCGACTGTCATTATCTACTCTTCTGTAACATTTTCCACCCAAAAAAAAGCCAAATGGCCCTAGAACAGCCCTGCCCTGTGCGTACGCAGAGCCAGCCATAAGTGGCAGTTTCCGTTCGTACCACCGTCCCGTGTGCGACGCTCTGGTTTTCCAAAGAAGATTAGTCTAACTAGATTTGTAGCCTGTCAGTCCTGAGTTCGAAATTAAACTGGATTGCTCCACCTCCCAAGTGCGGGGGCATTTCTGGTTTGTGTATGTCGATTAAGATAATAGCGGGAGCTTAGAGTTTCCCCTTTCACCTTCTTTGTCATCTTAGCGTCTGGCCCATCAGGTTCTAAGGATGTGATCTTATTTCGAATGAGCTGTCGTCATGGCCGCGCGCTCAGTTATCCTAAAGCGTATTAGACCCAAGCATAAACCGCAAGGAGCATCTTTAACCGCACTCTGGTGACCAGAAAAAAACGCATTCCGCGCAGCATGTTCATTTTTAATGCGCTCGTGATGTATCATCTTTACAGTGCAGGGTGATGCAGGCATTTTCAACACATTGTGCTACACGGGATAATTTGGACCCGGGGATCATGGAAAAACGGTGGAAATAAGAATTTGTGTCTGTTTTTGCACTCGCTTTGAGCAAGAACTGAACGCAAATTGTGCATACTCGTATTTTCTATCCGTTGTTACCAACAGTTTCTAGCTGGTAGTAATAGTGAGGCCAAAGCCATTGAACCAGGGGTAAACCGTGCCACAATGGGTGAAAAATAAATACTAAATAATATATTCTTGTCAAATTGGTCAACTCAACTTCACTAAGTTGTGTTTAAGTGAACCAAAATTCGAATTAATACAATTTGCCCACGTTGTTCCTCATTTTCTGACCGATTGCGAGAAACTGGTGCAGTACAAATGTTGTTTGCGCTAGGTTGTTTTTTGGGAATAAGGTGACAATGACTCAATCGACTACAGATAATGAACCCTGAAGCTAAAGTGTTGCCCATAAAACAAACAAACATAATATTAGGAGTGTCAAATTGTCCAAGCAATAAAACGTTGAACCATACATGATTTCAGAATGTTGAATTGATCGTGGCCCCTGATGTACAATCTGTTATCAGGTTAATGATTCCGTGTGACACCAATCCAGTTCCCACCTGCCGAGGCGCATAGGGGCATATCAGGCGAGGCGATAGAAGTATCGCCGCTTTTGCGGCCGTTTTCGCCCGAAAAGCAGCGATAATTTTATCGCCTAATTAACAAGCTCACGCTAACGCGTGAAAACTTGCGTTAGCGCAGGAATTCCTAACGCCCAGCTTTGCATCTCTAATGAGATGCAAAGTGGGCGTTCCTGACCTGGCATGACAGTCACGGTTAATTTGTATTTGTATTAGGTTGTTTTTGCTTATCATGGTTCAATCAGTGCTACAAGCTTTGTATTTAAATAGTTTTGCCTACCATTGGCCAAACAGAAAATCGAGGAGACCACTGCGCTCTGGTAATCAAAAACTACTGCTGGTACCCAGGATCAAGAGGGCAAGGAGCGGAGGGAGCTCTTTTGCCTACTTAGCTCCTAAACACTGGAACACCCTTCCAGCAGATCTCAGAATGAACCAATCAGAACTCAGCTTCAGAAAGCATTTAAAGACTTTCCTATTCTAGTCTCTTTTTAGGCTGTGCAAACGAGATCTGTGGCTAATGTTTGTCACCAGCGCTGTAGTCATGAGCTCTACAAATACCACAGACTAGAATAGAAACTGGGCTAAAAGCACTGCACGTAAGTTATTACAGTTCTGAAGACATACTGTGCATGTAGGTAGATTTTGGTTGACATTGTTCAAGTTGTTATAGGCACTTCACATTTAGTTTGTTTTTGCTTATCTTAGTCTAATTATTCCTACATATTTGCATCTAAGTAGTTTTTGTTATCAAAAAGTTGTTCGTAGTGTCACATGCTACCATTGCACTTGCATTTTGCTATAGAGCTGGTATCCCCTCAATTTATATCACTGCATCAAATTGTCTTTTGACTGAATGGGTTATGAAGGTAAGACAAATTTTGGACTCCTATCTGAGGCTAATAATGTGGGTAGGGGTGGGCTGTTAAAATTACTTCTTGCTAGTTTGCACAGAGCAAAAACCATGGCTGTATTGTTTCACCTTGTACTAAGGTAATCGCACTTTGCGTCTGACTGGATAATTAAGCGATGATACAATTTGTGTAATCATCACAAGCCAGGACGGGATGTGCGGCATTTCTTGGAAAGATTAACATAGAGATCCTGAGAAGGTCAGTCTGAGTTTACAATTTGTTTACAGTAGTACAACAGCTGTAACAGTTGCTTTGCTCAGACTTTTAGAGTACTGTGTCCAACAGAAAATGCTATCCTGCAATGGGGAAATTTAGTTCCATTGACATAAATACTTCTCCTTTTCCCACTTATTACCCTTTATATGTAATTCACTTTCAACGTTTTTCTTTCGGTAATTTCACTCTTCCATTTGTTATGGCATATTTCTGAAAACATTAAAGATGACGTTGACAGTAGTCAACTAATTTTATCATAGTCAATCACTGATGCATGCTTTGTATATAAATCATTTTTGCTTATCATTATTCAGTCACTACGGCACGGCAGGCTTTAAATCTAGGTAGCTTTTGCTTGTCATATATGAAGAAGTGCTACAAACAATGAGGGATGGTAGGGAACGGGGGTGGCGGGGTTGAAAAATATTTTTTAAAAACACATCTTCCGCTGTCTCTCCTCATCGTCTCTCTGCTTCTCTTCCAGACTCCGAGTCCGGAAGAAGCAGGAAGCACACAAGCTCCCCTAAGCCAATCATAAGCTGCAATGCAATGTTGTGATTGGTCTGAGAACCATGGTTCGACGCTCAGACGGGGACAGGGAGCCTGTGCATGTTTTCCATCCAGGCTGTGTATTACAGCCCGGTGGAGAACATGCAAAGTGTGCATGACTGTTTGTCTGGCCCAAGACAGCCGGCCAAACCATCTTAAGTGCATAAACCAGTCCTCCTCCCTGTGCCACCAGCCCCACCCCACCCCGCCCTAACCCTGCCCAACAGCCATGAAAAATAAAATGATGATAACATTGTTATAATATTTTTATTTTTCCCTTTTCAACTGCTCTGAGAGCAGTGGGGCGACACTCCTCCGCCTTAGCAGAGTAGCTATCCCGGCTACAAATCTACATGTAACTCTTTTTGAATTATCATTCTTTAAAAAGTAGCATATATTGTGCATTTAGACACATCTTGATAGGCATTTTTCAAGATGTGCCGTTCTAAACTTACAAGAGACTGTGGGAGGTGTATGTAGACCAGAATAACTAACACTTTCCACTTGGTTTGTGTCACTTTTGTGATGCAAATCTGGCTCAAAGTGTTAGGGTAGAATTGACTATTCAATGCAAATCAGAATTTGCATGGGATGGTATCCCAAAATAAAATAAAATGCTGTGGAATACACTGCTTTGAGTTACTTTGCATCATGAGGCCATTCTATGGGTGGTGGAAGGCATTCCCATGCAACCATGGGGAGAGGATGTGGCCTAATGGCTAGGGAGGTCAACCTCAAATCTGGGGAACAGGGTTCAAGTCTCGGTGGCGATGCTCAACATCCTGTGATCCTGGGCAAATCACTTACAGGCACATGCATCATCATAGGGTTTTGCGATTCCTTAATAGCGATTATTAAGGAATCGCAATTAAGGAATAGCAAAACCCTATGCATGTAGGAATCGCTAAAGAAATAGCGATTCCCACAAATTCCTTAATTGCGACTAGCAAATTGCGAGTCGCAATTAAGGAATGTCTTCCCATTCATTCCTATGGGCCTCCAGGCCCATAGGAATGAATTAGAGATTGCGGGAGCAATTTGCGAGTACCAGTAGGTACTCGCAAATTGCTCCCGCAATTTCGATGGTGCAAGGGTGTCAAAATGACACCCTATTGCACCCATGTATGTTCACTCTGCACAAATGTTGCATACACACATGCTCTAAGGGCATGTGTGTGGGCAACATGAAACTTAGAAAAATGCAAATAAGTGCATTTTTCTAAGTTTTCGCAAATTACCATGAGGTCCAGCCTCATGGTAATTTGCTCACGCTAATAGCGAAATCGCTATTTTTTAAACTGTAATGCATTGCATTTAAGGAATCTCAATTAGGGATTCCTTAAATGCAATCGCTATTTAAGGAATCCCAATTTTGAGATTCCTTAAATAGCGATTTTTGCATTTGGGATGATGCATCCCAAATGCAAAAATACCGGGAGCAAAGGGTCAGATTCTGAGAATCTGCCCGTTTGCGACCGGTATTTTACTTGATGCATGTGCCAGCTAATCTCCCAGTGCCTAAAAAAAAATGAAAATGTCCTTGTGTAATGCAACTAGTGATCATGTAAAGCGCTCTGATACCTTCGGTTCAAGTTCTTACTGAATAAAACTCCCCAAAAAAAACCCTAGCGTTGGGTTTTGAGGCAAGTTTCTATCTACAAACATTTGCATCCGGAGATTTGAGCTAAAATCTTACTCCTCCTTGAGGCAAGTGTAACGAGGTGAGATTGTGCATGTCTGCTGCATTGAACAGCTCTCATACCAAGAGGAAAACGCTTTAAAGCATTGTTTTTGTTTTGGAAGGGACTCTTTTCACTATAAAACCTATGTTACAGAGAATGCACACACCCTTAGACTATGGTGCAAGGCAGTGTGCTCCGGCACATTCCTGCCAAAAATGTGCTCGGTCTATAGACAAATAGTAGATATGGCACATTTTCCCTCTCTCTGCCTGGATGCAGTGCTTTGTATCAAACAATCGGAATTTTGATGTGAATGTGAAATAACTCCAAGCACTCCTTTTTATGGGAACAGGAAACAGTGAGGAAAAATATGCATATACCTTTTATCGAAAATAGGAACCCAGAGAAAATTCATGAACTGCCTGCATGGCGTTGCTCCTTTTTTATTGAGCCTTGTTGGAAAACACACAGTCCGTCCTTTACTGGGAGCATGTGGTCAGTAGTTCGTCTGATTTCTGATGGTTTAAAACAGCAAAATACAGATATCTCAGCCCCAGTTCATACTTTTTTTTAAATCCTCCACCTTTTACGGTTGCTTGATGGGATTTCAGGGTTTGCAGCCATCCCCATCTTATCCTTTATCGATATGCTCCGAATATGATGTATTTATATTGGTTTCTATAGTTTGCTGCTTGCTCAGTGATTCTTTTAATGCGCAACAATGCGCCAGCAAAACGCTGATGCCACTCGCGCCCACAAAGAGCACTTTTAAGCTGACTGTGTTTCTGCTTTGTGGGGAAGTGTGTTCAGTGTCGAATCATCACATTGCTTTGTCTGCTGGATCAGGGGTAATCTCCTCGTGACATCATCCACATTATGCTGTAATGTATAAAACGAAAGCTGTACAGACAGCATTGAGGTTTAACAGGGATGTCAGAGATTTGAGTCCTACATGGTGTGCTCTCTCTCCTAGTGTGTCTCGAGACAGCACCTCCAGAGCTTGAAATGGAAAAATAGAAGTGCAGGTACTCTGTACCAGAGTACCTGCTTGTTTCTGTGAAGTGCCGGTACTCTCCAATTAAAAGTATAGCCTTTCTCTTGAGAAGTGCCGGTGATCTCCCGCTCAAAATAAAAAAGTGCCGGTACTCCATACCGGTCAGTACCGGCCCATTTAAAGCACTGAGCACCTCTTTAGACAGGGGTTTCAGCTTATGGACATTCGATATTACACGTAAGAGGCTATATTCTACACATTTTGCTTTGGCACAAAAAACATAAAAAAGGGGAATCTATTTGCACCACACTATCTACTTCTCCAGCAAGGAATAGATTAAACTGTTTTTGCAACATGATAATGCCTGGAACACACGATTTTCATACAAAGTGTGCTTTGTGTGTATATAACAAGAATTGAGAAAAAGGTTCAAGCTTGAGGCAAACCAATGGATTGCATTTTCATTATATGAGTAGCGAAAACAAAATTAAATCAGCTTGATGTTTTGGAAGGTTATTTTTTATATTTTGATTTATTTGCAGAAATCCCCGCTGTACACATAAGGATTCAGACACAGCACAAGAAAGTTGTAAATTTTTTTGCACATGGTTTCATGGTCCACTTTCTCAGTGTTGCCTTGGTGCAGAAACCATTCTGCAACATGGACAGACACCGTCCGCATGCCTGGGTATCAAAAATGTGTAAAAATAGATTTACCCTGTTTTATGCGCCAATGCAACCTTTTTGTAAATGGCCGCAGGTTATTGATAACACCGATTTTGCCATGGTCAATACAAAATGTAAAATGTGCATCAGTTATTCCCAAAATAAAGTTTAGAGAGATGCTAGCTTTAAACTTTTATAAAGCTGAAAAAAACATTATCATTTTAATGACCATGTTTAGCATTTTATTGTTGCCAGTGTAAGGTCTAGCTCTTATTAATAATTCTTTAGGGAGCATGAAATATTGGCAGGTTTTGGTAACTTCAAAAAACTACCAGACTAATATGAAAGATGCAACCGATATATTGTGGGCCAGTTGACAATGTAAAAATGGTTAAAGTTCAGAGCACAGGAATGAAATTCACCATGTTGAAGATTTCTCCTGCCATATAATACCTGCCAATTTGTACAGCGGTAATGTATCCATAAATGCACACAAAAACTGTAGGAATTGTAACATGCAATCGTATGTGATCAAAGCAAGAAGCCTGAACCTATTGCTACTCCAGGTAGTTATGGTAGCACAATCAGCTCTTACAGCCTTGCTATACATTGTGTACTTTATGGCTCTTTTGTAAATTAGCACGGAAGTACGTCAGACATTTTATAGTGCCTACCTGCATAAGCATATCTGGTGCCGAACACATTTGTGCCTGCAATATCTACAATGGGGAAAACAAAAATAAAGACAAGAACATTTGCAAGCAAAAATTGGGGGCCTCATTTATGAAAAGTGTCGCATCGCTGCGTGAAAACAGCGATGCGTCACTTTTCATTGCGACCTTCTTGCGATAGCAATGATGCATCATATTTACAGTATGACGCATCATGTCGCAAGGAGTTACAGATACGTCAGTATTTCTGACGTATCTGTAGGAGCAAAAATGACGCATTGCTGGAGTGTGTCACAAAAGTGACGCAACTCCAGCATTGGTTCATTTACACATGGGCAAGTCCCATGTTAAATGTGCTTGCGTCAGTTTTACGCCTGCCATGAGGCAGGCATAAGATATTGACGCATTTGCGTCCTAGAAGTGGCGCAGTGAAATCTTATAGATTTCACTGCGTCACTTCAATGACCCTTTCTTGCGTCAGAACGCCCTTCCTGCATACATTATACCTGGCGCCGGTATAATGTGGCGCAGGGGTTTACAAAGTGACGCATCTACCTAGATGCGTCACTTTGTAAATATGGTGCAAGAAGGCACATTTTTTACGCTGCTGGTGCGTCACAAAAAGTGACGCACCGGTGGCATCAAAGTGACGCAAGGCCTCGTAAATAAGGCCCATAGTTTTTAAAGAATCTTTAGGAAGAAGAAGTTCGCTGAACACATTCCATAACTTGATACAAGGAACCAAAATATGCCCCCCTGTACTACACTACAACATTGTTTAGAGTCAAGATGACCCATACCCGAGGATCTGTGAGTCTTTGCCATTTGAGGGTCGATGAGGTTGTCTGCAACATGACTAGAAGAAGACAATAGGAACGTACGTGGGTCCTCTTTTCCACTTAGGCCAGGTTATATCTTTAAAATGAAAGTGACTATGCATGTGACCGCGTTCATGATTTGAGAAAATTTAAAGATTTGCAGACATATTCATGTATGAAAACTTAACAATCTCTGGACTGACTGGCAAAGCTAAGTGTCCGAAGACCATTGCCTCAGACAATAACTCAGAACAGCATGTTGCAGGGGCATTGCCCCATCGAACATACAGAACATAGTACTTAAAGAAGAGAGAGACACGGACAAATGTTTATCATTTCTACATGTTTTTCAAAGCTGCGACTTGTATACTGTTCTTTTGTTGAAAGTATCCTCGGACAGATTTTTAACAATATTGAAATGTGAAATAAATGAATGCATTGCTGTTCTTTACCAGATTATCCTTGTACTATATTTTCGTTTAGCAAAACACACACATGAAATTTCACTAAATTCCGCCCCAGCCCAGATTAGTAAGTATTTTCACCTAACTGATGCAGCCTGGCCCAGATGCTACTTACCGAACGCAGACATATTACACATGTGATGGCATTGCTATGCTCTAGCCGAATACTGGACTAACGTAGCAAATACATTGGCCAATAGCACAGGACGCGACATCCCCTTTCGTTGGGAGTCATACATCTTACATCTCTTTAGTAGAAATAAGAAAAACAGAGCTACCACCCGATTTGTATACTTGGGCCTAATTACAGCGAAACGCTTGATCACCAAGAGATTGAAGTCCCCAATAGCTCCACACACAATAGCCTGGCAATGATCACTGCTCAACTGGGCTAGTGCAGAGAGGGTGGCTCTTCGTAGAGAAAACCTGCTGGGGCTTCGCCAGTTTCCCTTGGCTAGTAACTGGGAAACTATAGTATCAGACCTACAGGGCCTAGTGGCAGTCGCGGAGGAATCGCTAAAGGGGACGCGACACCAGCCTAACCAACACTTGTGTTCAGAGAGTACACTCTGAGAGGCCCAGGAAGAACAGAGCTTACTGACATAGGCTAGGCCCTGGCATCAAGTGATTTATCAACAGCTACAACTGGCAGGGATCTCACCAGCCGCGGTTGGTAGTAGGAGTAACTGCAGGGCGGTGACGTGGGGAGGGGGAGGGGCAGGGTGGAGGGTAGTAAACTATGGATTACAGAGGTTTACAGGTAAATTAACATAAATTAATAAAACGAATTTCGTTGCGTGCACTGCATCCCCAAATGAAATTCGTTTTATTAATTTATATGTTAATTTACCTGTAAACCTCCGTAATCCATAGTTTACTACCCCCCACCCTGCCCCTCCCCCTCCCCACGTCACCGCCCTGCAGTTGCTCCTACTGCCGACCGCGGCTGGACCTCACTTGACAGCATTCCAAGCAACAGGTCTCAAGCAATCACCCTAACTCTGATTTGATTGCATTGTCCTCATTTTGTCGTGTCCTACTTCCACAGTTTAAATAAGTGAGGCATCATGTTCAGAACACAGATACATTGTGTACCACAATGTCTCACCAAAGCCATCATTGCTAATGTAATAAAACTCTATTAATGTATAACAGAATTTTGTACCATGAGCTGTATCATCCTAATGCTATAATGATGTATGATGCCACTGCACTAATGTTCTTGTTCGGAAAGATTATACCAAAAATGTCAATAAAAATATTTAAACAAAAATAAATGAAATGTCACTAAATTCTGTCACATCATGATACGTCAGTTACTGAAGGTGTGCTCCAGTTTGATTTGCTACACCCGAATCGGAGGGAGAATCACACCGGATCTGGCCTACTCTGATGAGCAATAAGTGTAGTTTGTGACTCTCCGCTGCTGCTCTTTGCTTACTTTCCTTTCTGCTGTATCTGCTGAGCAGCAGTGGCAGAGCATTTCTACTTTTTTTTGCATTCGTTCTTGTTGTGCCCTATAGCTTTCTCTTCTTTTGTTAGACTTGGCATCTTTTGCATGGTTTCCCCTGACTTTTGTCTCTACCTCCTGAATTTTTACTGCTGTACTGGATTTCGTTTTTGCTGGCTTAGATGCTTTGGGCACTTTGTCACTGTTGATCATTGTCAAAGTGCAAGTGCTCCCTGTGTAAATTGTTATTACAATTGGTTCTCCCTGATTAGCATATCTGATTTATTAGTGAGTCCCTAGTATAGTGTACTGAGTATGTCAGGGACTGTAAATCAAATACCACAAGTGAGCCTGCAGCATTGATTGTGCCACCCACACAACCAGCCTTTCAAAGGTGTCTCAGACCTGCCACTGCAGTGTATGTGCACAGTTTTAAACTGTCATGTCGACTTGGCAAGTGCACCCACTTGCCAGGCCTTAACCTTCCCTTTTCTTACATGTAAGACACCCCTCAGGTAGGCCCAAGGTATCTCTATGGGCAAGGTGTATGTGAAAGGTAGGACATGTACTGGTGTGTCATGTCCTTATAGTGAAATGCTGCCAATTTAGTTTTTCACTATTGAAAGGCTATCTGTCCCATAGGATAGTATGGGAGATACTTTGTAACATCTTACAAGTATACCTTCCCATAGGGACAAGATGCAGGAGTGCAATTTAGGCTCTCTGAAGTCAGAATGTAACAACATATCTTTTGGTAAAGATGCTTTTTAAACTGTGTTTGAAAATGCCACTTTTAGAAAGTAGCCATTTACTTGTTTAACCATTCTGTGTGCCACTGCCTGGTTGTGGATTGACTGTCTGTTGTTTTGAGTGACAGGGGCTGGGGATGTGCATTCACCGTAGACAGCCACTGGGGGGGCTGAGGTGTGCCTGGCCCTTCCTAGAAGACTCAGAGCTGAGCTGAATAGACCTTGGCTGCCTTCAGAGTAGTGGGAGAAGTTTTCCTTGCACCTGCATAGGGCATGTCCCTCTTGCACAATGCTATCTCCGCCCCCTCTGGTCATACTGCACCAGTGAGGACAGAAATGGTATGGACTGGGCTCAGAGGCCCTTGAACAAAGAAGAACAAAGACAAAATAGGGTGTAAGTAATGTACCTTAAACTCCAGAGTGATAAATATTGTATAATTAGGCCATACAATCAGCTGACCAGCTGTACTTATAGCACCAGCATCTTGAGCGAGCCAAATAGCACATAATTATGTACCCCGGGTCCGAGCCACTCCCGCCAGACATCGCTACCGTGTCAATGATACGCAGATTGTAAGAGTTCTACGTGCTGAGAGAGTCTGTTGACAGTCGAATTGGACCTTGCCTCCATAATTATGTGCCATCTGGCCCGCTCAAGATGCTGGTGCTATAAGTACAGCTGGTCAGCTGATTGTAAGGCCTAATTATACAATTTCTGTTATTATTATTTAATTTTGTACACATTATATGTATAGCAGAATGACTTACAACCTTGGTCCTGATGAATACCTTGAACTATACAGTCATACATGGCAGCAACATGTTGACCACAAGATAAGGTAAGATCCATATCCCTAGTTCACTACGCTTTCAACTCCTATCCATCGGGGCATTTGAATAAAGGTTTTTCGCCACCCATGAGATAGTTTTATCCACTTTTTCTTTGCTACTCTGCTCCTCACTGTGCATCCCTGCTCCTTTCCTATGGGAAAGTCGTAGCCCACACTGGGTACCTTGCTGTCCCAGTGTGCGGAGGGGACCCTATGATGAAGCATGTCACCCTAGGGTGAGTGAGGGTTCTCGTCTGAACACAAGCATTGCCCCACATGCACCAACATTTCTCCACCTTTCTACCCCAGTACACAGTGTGAGTTGAGATTCTAGTTAGGAGCAGTATGTTTTAATTTGTATATTCTACACTCCTGTGAGACTCTGGGTGTATTAGATTTATTAAATTAATTTATGCCTGGATAAAACTCCTTGAGGTCCCCCAACCTTGAGAATGCCTAGTAATTCAGATTCCCTAATATGTAAAATCCCATAAACCACAGACCATGCGGAAAGAGTTGACCTCGAGAGCCAAAGCTAGTTTTCCTGTGCTAAAAATTCCTGAAACTCAGAACTTTCTACAGCAATTCTAGTCTTCAATCTAAAGTTATTTATCTATTTATCTAAGTGTTTTCTAGCATGTTGTTACTATCCCAAGCCTTTGATGATGAATTTGGCAATGATTTTATTTGAAGGTGGATGGGTTTATGAGGGTACTAATGTGAAATGGTCAAATGATGAGCTACCTCATTATTATTATTATCCCAGGGCCTTTTCTGGTAATTTTGATGACTTTTCAGTCATTCCAAGAAGGTAGTCAAATCATCCATCATAAGTTCCAATAAAGACACCTTCCCACTGGGAGCACTTGGATGCAGGCTCTTTTGCATTCCTAGCATGATGGCATGAGCAATCAATTCTAGCCTGATATCGGGGTGATGTCCGAGCCCTGGACAATGGAGGTTGTGGTTCCTATATTCAAAAAGGACAATTTTGACCTCAGCAGTACCACCAACAGCTACTGGCCTACCACACTTCTGCATGCTGTGGGTAAGTTGCAGGAGCAGTTAGTTGCCAGATAGTTAACAAACTATCTTGTGGAGTTCAACAACCTCCACCCAAGGTGACTCGACAAACTCAACACTTGTTGTTGCCTTTGTTAATGTGATTACACAGATGTGGTAAGAGTAATCCCGCTGGATCTCTTTGTCAAATTGTGTACTGGCCTTTTCTCTATTACCTATACAGTTTAATCTGTTCCGGTTAGCTTCCTTGATTACCGACCCTCTCTCACATTTATGTCGTTAAGCTCATCAATTGGTTGGAAAAGCAGACTCTTAGAGCCCTATGTATGTAGCTATTTTGCATTCACAAACAGGTCAATTTTCAGAATCGGCGCATTTGGGAAAGCAAAAAACACTTTTTCCATGTATCAAACCCTATTTAGCGATTTTGTAAGTGGAAGGGGCGTGTTCAGGGTGTCCCTTCCGAATTGCAGTGGTATGTATGAATGTTTTGTGACCGTGAATGCGGTCGCAAAACATTTGCATTTCACCACCAACTTCAAGTTGGTGGTAACCTAGTTGCAAATGGTAAGTGGTTCACAAGGGACCCCTTCCCCTTTGGAATGGAGGCAAAAACATTTTTCAAGAGCAGGTAGTGGTCCCAGGGAAAACTGCCTGTTCTTTTAATTTTTTTCTTTTAAACGCAACACATTTTCCTCTAAAGAAAACGAGCTGCTTTTAAAAAAAAGATGTTTGCTTTATTGAAAAGCATTCACAGAGATGGTGGTCTGCTATCCCTAGCAGGGCACCATCCCTGTGATTTTAGCAATTCCTAGAGGGTCGCAAATTGCGATCTACCTCATTAATATTAATGAGGTAGGTCGATTTGCAACCCCCTAGGAAACGTTAAATGAAACTCTATGAGATTCATACATTTGTAATAGCGATTACCTTATTGAGATTAGCAGAACATCGCAATTAGTCAGGGTGTATGAGATTTATTAAATTCATTTATGCCTGGATAAAACTCCTTGAGGTCCCCCAACCTTGAGAATGCCTAGTAATTCAGATTCCCTAATATGTAAAACCCCATAAACCACAGACCAGGCGGAAAGAGTTGACCTCGAGAGCCAAAGCTAGTTTTCCTGTGCTAAAAATTCCTGAAACTCAGAACTTTCTACAGCAATTCTAGTCTTCAATCTAAAGTTATTTATCTATTTATCTAAGTGTTTTCTAGCATGTTGTTACTATCCCAAGCCTTTGATGATGAATTTGGCAATGATTTTATTTGAAGGTGGATGGGTTTATGAGGGTACTAATGTGAAATGGTCAAATGATGAGCTACCTCATTATTATTATTATCCCAGGGCCTTTTCTGGTAATTTTGATGACTTTTCAGTCACTCCAAGAAGGTAGTCAAATCATCCATCATAAGTTCCAATAAAGACACCTTCCCACTGGGAGCACTTGGATGCAGGCTCTTTTGCATTCCTAGCATGATGGCATGAGCAATCAATTCTAGCCTGATATCGGGGTGATGTCCTAAAGAAAACGAGCTGCTTTAAAAAAAAAGATGTTTGCTTTATTAAAAAGCATTCACAGATATGGTGGTCTGCTATCCCTAGCAGGGCACCATCCCTGTGATTTTAGCAATTCCTAGAGGGTCGCAAATTGCGATCTACCTCTTTAATATTAATGAGGTAGGTCGATTTGCAACCCCCTAGGAAACGTTAAATGAAACTCTATGAGATTCATACATTTGTAATAGCGATTACCTTATTGAGATTAGCAGAAAATCGCAATTAGTCAATCGCTATTACAAATGTTGATACATGTGGCCCATAGGAACACAATGTGAGTTAGGGATTGGCTGAAAAGTCGTCTGAGGCTCACCCGCAAGTGGAGGGGCTTTGATTCCCTGAATATCAAGATAAGCAAATCTGAGCTGCTTGTCCCTTTGTTGTGCTCAGTGGAGCGCTCAACATTCCAATGTTGTAATTAGCACTACTTATTAAACATAAAGATTAATCTCTTAAGGGGAAAAAAGAAGGAAATTCCAAACCTGGGTTTTATGGGTGTAAATGTCCCACAATGGTTGGACATACACAAAGGTGTTTAAATACCCCTCACACACCAAGAATGACCAATGGTGTCATGCTTCATCATAGGGGGCACTACACAAGCTGTCAAACAAAATTATTTGTTACTCGCTATTAACATTGTTGAGAATTAAACTGAAATGAGCATATCTGTGTTAATCGTTTTTAACATCCTGCTATTTTAAAACACAAACATTATCTTGCAGTGTTTCCCAGGAGTCTTAATAATTAGGACGTTTCCAAAACATACTGGTTTTTACTTAAGCAATGTTGGAATTTTATCCATGTTAATTATTTTATGGCTACATTGGTATTTTGTGCACGGTTTTAGTTCCACTGGAACAAACATTTCTCACTTTTTGAATTTTGAAAACTCTTGAACTTGTTCAATTTACACTACTGGAAAACAGGTTCCGTCAAAAATCTTTCTTCTGTATTATTCTTCTTGTAGAAAAGACCGCATATTTTACATGAAAACTAACTGAGCATATTTGTTTATTTTGCGGAAAAATAACATTAGATTTTATGTTTTTCACCGCAAACTGCAATTATGCAGATTCTGTCTTCAGCATTTAAAAAATGCCTCTACAAGGTTGTGACATTTCCCACGCAACGTGGGGAGAGGTTTTTCAGTCGGTTGCAGGAGTTTACCGTTACAGTATGCGCCAAATTTCTCTCTTGTGGGATGTCTGAGAGCACCATTGAACTCAGGGTGCCTCATTTATGAGGCCCTACCGACACTTTTGCACCGCTGGAACGTCACTTTTTTGACGTTCCAGTGGCACAATGTGCCACAGCATATTTATAAAGCCACGGAAAATCACTTTATGTGGCTTTTCATAGCCTTATATATTTCTGCCCCTTGCAGAAAACTGCGTGAAAGGGGCATTCCATGGGTGTTGCTGTGTGTGTTCCCATGCACACATTTCCAGATGTACCAGAAATTGTAAACTTGGGAATACGTCATAACTTAACACATCCCCAGGGATGGCGTTAGGAAGGTGCAAGAAGGAGAAATGTTTTTATTTCTTCTCGTCCTTTACTTTTCTACAGCACACATAGAAAAAGGAAAGCGGTTCTTGTGATTGATTTTGGGCAGGAAGGTGTCCATTCCTGCTCAAAATCAATTAGCCCCACAACGCAAGGCAGCCTATTGTGCACTGGGGAAAAGGACAGGAATGTACTATGTTACATAGATACGGCACATTCCTGCCCTTTTGTTTTAAAATAGAGCAGCCCAGCAAGATTCCTTGTGGCGTTGCTGTATGTCAAAACCTCATAATTGAGGCCCAGGGTATTGACCATCAGCCTTAACCCCTTGTGTGCGCACGACGGCTCCCGGCCGTCGTGCATTACGGTGGGCGTGTGCGCACGACGGCCGAGAGCCGTCGTAATCCCGCCCACCGTTTATTTCTCCCGCACAGCACGGGAAATAAACTCGCACACAAGGGGTTAATGATTATAGGTAAATGCTGCAGCTGAAACCACCCTCATGGGGATCCTCGGACCCTTCCTCAGAGGGTAGGGTTGAGTGACCTGTTTCTTTTCCAGGACTCGCCTGGGCTTACAGAAATTTCAGATTTGCAAGGTATATGCCTCAATGCAGGAGGCCTGCATTACGCAATCAGATACAACTTTAGGTTGCAACCACGAAGAAGCACACAATAAAAAGAATGGTTGGAGAAATGGTCTTTTAATTAGGTCATGGAGCACATCATTGGCAAAATGCTATTTTTCCTGGAGGCCTGAAACCCTCCTGCCATTTGTGTCTCACATGAATGAGGGAATTCCCCTTAATCAATGTGGCAGCCAAATTAGTATTATCGAAAAGGCCTCCACATGTCAGTTTTAGCTCTATTTGTTATTATGTTATATTGTGTTATGTATAGATAAGACAAACCAGGAGAGTTTTCTGGGGCGGAAGCTGGAGAAGCATGGGCCAAGCCAGGAGGACATGGGCTAGGTGAATTCTCCAGCTTCTTGTGGAATTCAAGACCTGAGGTGGTGGCTCTCATGAGCAGGTGCAGGTTGTTCCAGGCTTAAGGAGTGCCGTAATAATTATAATATTAATCCACATTTGTAAAGCACGAACAATCACCCGTAAGGGTCTCTAGGCGCTGGGGGCCGTCAGGAAGATTAAGGAAGCTATTGCCCAGAGTCACATGGTGCTGGGCTAATCTGCCACCAGGGATCAAACCGTGATCCCCAGATTCCGGAGTCAGTCGCCCTGGCTGCGGCGCCACACCTCTTCCCCGGAAGGAGGAGGCTAGGCTGCTGGATCTAGTTCTGCATATGTGGTGGCTGAGTGAGTAGGAGTCTGGCTGAGCACAGATGTCTGGTAGGTTTAAGGAAGTGAATGTCATGGTAGAAGTAGCGGTAATGGTGGTGACGATTGCAGTGGTTGTGATGATGGTGGTAGTAGTTATGATGTTAGTAGTGATGATACTAGTAGTAATGGTGATGGTTGTGGTAGTAGAGATGATGGTCAAAGTTTGATCCTGATAGTGGTGGTGATGGTGGGAGCAATAGTGGTGGTGGCAGTTATGATGGCTGCCATGGAAATGGTGGGGAGAGTAGCATCAATGATTGTTGCATCAACTTAAATGAGGGTTGGAGTGATGGTGATGACAGTGATGGTGAAAGATGTGGATTTGTTGGTTTTAGTTATGTTAGTGGAGGTGGACATGATTGTGGTGAGGGTTATAATGACAGCGGCTGGGAAGGTGAGGAAAATGTTAGTGGTGACAGAAGTAGAGAGGATGATAGTAATAGTGGTGATGGAGCTAGAAGTGGTGAAGGTAGAAGTAGTGGTGACAATGAAGATGGCAGCAGTGTATTAGTGACAGTGGTGATGAGGGGAGTAATGATGATGGTGTTAGTGGTAGGAGTGCTGATTTTGGTAGTATAGTTCATATTGATTATGGCAATACTAGTGTAGTGACAGTGGTGGACCTAATGCTAGTGGTAATTGTAAGTGGTGGTAATGGTAATGGTGATAATGTTATAGCTAGTGGTGGTATTAATAACAATGGTGATGTAGTGGTTGTGGAGGTACAGTTAATGGTGGAATGACAGTGGTAATGGTGCAGTGGTAATAGGGGTGATAATGGTTGTGATGTCTGGTTTATGACAGTTTTGGTGGTAGTGGATTTGGTAATGTTGGTTGCAATGGGGTGCTAGTGGCACTGGTGGTAATGATAGTTGTCATGGTATTAGTGTTAATGGTGATAACAATGTTTTTATGATGCTAGTGATCATAGTGGTAAGGTGATAATGGTGGTAGTGGTAATGATAGTGGCAATGATAATGATGGTAATGTTGGTAGTAGTGAGGGTCGTGGTTATGGTAGCATTGTTGCTATTGGTGCTTCTGGTAATGGTGATAATGGTGGTGGTAATGTGGCAGTGGTAATGGTGATGGTGGTTGTTGTGGTAATGGCATTTATGATACTGCTGGTGGTGATGGGTTAATGTTAATGATGTTGGTAAGGGTTACGGTAATACTCTTGGTATTAGTGGTATTTCTGGAGTTAATAGTAGTTGTGGTTGTAATGGTGGTGAAAAATGTGGCACTAATAATGCTGATGATTGTGGTGGTAATGGGCTTAATAGCGGTGGTAACATGGAGGTGTGAGTGATAATGGTGGTGATGGTGGGAAAAGTGATAGTGTTAGTAATTTTGGTGGCAGTAGTGGACCGTTGTAAAGGTTGCTCTGGTAATGGTGGCAGAGATAATGGTGGTGGTGATGGTGACAGTGAATATGGTAATGGTGGTGCAGAGGTAGAATTGCTGCTAATGGTTGTTGCTTAAATGGTGCAGGTAATTGTATTTGTAACACTAGAGGTGTGGGTGGGATTCTTGTGGCAAAATGATGGTGTGGGTAATAGTGGTCTAGGTATTGGTTTTAGTACTTCTTGTGACAATAGTGGTGGGGATAATGATCATGTCAATGGTGGTAGTTGTAATATTGGTAGTGCTAATGGTGGTGGTGGTAATGGAATTGGGATGGCAATGATGGTGTAATGGCTGGGTTATAATAAAGGTGGTGGTTTTAATGACAAAGGTAATTGGGAGAGTTGTAATGATGATGTGGTGGTAAAGGTTGTGGTGTTTGTAAAGGTGCTGGTGGTAAAGGTGACAAGGGTCCAGATAATGGTGCTTGTGATGATATTGATAGTAGTGGTAATGTAGGTGTAGCTGTAGACGGGGTGGTGGTGCTGAATTGCACACAGCCATCTGTCAAAGAGGCAGAGGTTTGGAGTAGGATTGTGTGAAATTTACATAAAGTGCTTTTGCTTAATTGTGGCCAAATTACACGTAATTGTACACAATAAAAATCTGTTATTTCATACTATATCTTACTATGAAGTGCATTTCTGCACCATTTATTGAAGTCAGGAGGAAGTTTGCACTAAAAATTATGCAAAAAAACAAAAGCCTTGGGAAAACAGCCATTTGCATTCTGTTGTTTCCATGCATTCCCTGTAATTTTGTACAGTGAATGGTGTAAAATTATGCTAAATGAAATCATTTCAGGATTACATCTAACAAGTATAATATGAAATTCAAAAAATTACCCAAATTATACCTGTGTAATTTAAATTTCACCTGTGCCCAGTTTGGAATCACCCACCAGTGAGGGATGGCAAAGGCAGTGAGGGATGGTAAAGTATGGGAGGGCTGGTTTGCAATCCCTCATGCGAGAGACAAACACATATCAGAGAAGGTGACTGGTAGGGTGGGTAGCGCAAAATCTGAATTTCAAGATAAGACTTATGTCCTGAAGATCTCCTTTCTGTGTATTTGTATCATTCACTGTGTGGGTTTGGATTACAATGTTGCGACAGGGACAATGTTTCCAATATTGATAAGAACATTAACTTAGCAAGTTTTTCATTATCTCTCTGATGCTTTGCACACACACTAATTTAATGCAATAGCAGCGGCAGAAACAATATATTTATCAGAAAAGCGGTGGCTCTGAAACAGGAATCCCATATTTACTACAACCAGTGGCATAACAAAATGTGAGTGGGCCCCCTTGCAAAATATGATAAAGGAGCCCCTCACACTCAAATCAGTTGGGGCTGAGGGGGCCCCCTCCAGTATGGGTAAGCCTGGGGGCCACCCAACTCTGTGGGGGCTGCAGGGGACTTTGTTATGCCCCTGACTACAACAAATACAAAAAGAACAATTGATGGACAGAATGCTGAACAATACCATACACTCACCCCAGTACAGAGGTCTGAACCTAAATCCTTAGTTTTTTTGCTCCCCATGCAATTCCAGTTTAGACCCAGCCATATGCAAATCAGTTTTGACCCTGTCCCCCATGTGAACAGTCCAGCCCGAACAGCCAGGCCAGGTCCTCCCTGTCCTGGAAACAAACATCTTAGCACGGTTTTGGGGTTTGACCCTCATCAGCCGGGCGAGCTTGACTCCTGTGGGATGGAGAGCACAGGATCCATGTCTGGGCATACGCGTCCCACTCGGGGTGACAAATGAAAAAAGAACAATTGATGGACAGAATGCTGAACAATGTCATACATTCACCCCAGTACAGAGATCTGGGCCTAAGTACATAATTTGTATGCTCCCCATGCCATTCCAGTTTAGACCCAGCCATATGAAATCAGTCCAGCCCGAACTGCTAGGCCAGGTCCTCCCTTGACTGGAAACAAATATCCTAGGACCAGTGTCGGGGTTTCACCCCTCATCAGCCTGCTGAGGAACAGGGTCAAGAATGATTTGCATATGGCAGGGTCTAAACTGTGGTGGCATAGTGAGCAAAAGAACAATGGATTTAACTGAGACTTCTTGACTGGGGGTGAATGTTTTGATTTGTTGCGCATTCCGTCCATCATTTGTTTGGCTTTTGCTTTCTCACCCTAAGTGCGCCGGTTATACCAGACGTGGGTCCCGGGCTCACTTTGCCACTGGATTCAAGCTAGCCTGGCTGATGAGGGGTGAAACCCTGTAACTGTTCCTAGGATGCTTGTTTCCAATCCAGAGAGGACCTGGCTTGGCAGTTCGGGATGGACTGTTCCATGAGGAATAGGATCAAGACTGATTTGCATATGGCTGGGTTTAAACTGGGGTGGCAGGGTGAGCAAATGAACCTTGGATTTAGACCAGATTTCTTGACAAGGAGTGAATGTTTTGATTTGTTCTGCATTCCATCCATCATTTGTGTGTCTTTTCCTGACTACAACAAGGCATTAATCTCAAATGCTGTCATTTTCTTTAAACTTTATGCATTGTGAGAAACCAAGGCATTTTGCAGTGTCCCCTCATTTTGAATTCTCGATGTTGGTGTTCTGACTCTGACAGTGCCCTGGGCTCTACTAACCAGACCAAGGGCCTGTGCTCTGATTAAAAGTACATAGTAATTACAATTGGTACTGACAACCTACCTGTAAGTCCCTAGTATATGGTAGGGCATGTAGGTTTAGACGCCCAGTAGATTTAATGCACTGCACTGCTTTGTGACCTGCTGTCATTTTAAAACTCTGCCCTGCTTTGCAGGCTGCTTTTAAATGAAAATATTATGCACATTTCGAATTTGGAATTAAAGGTACTTCCAAAGTCTTACAACACCTTCTATTTACTTATTAGTCACTCCTAAGGTCTCCTCTGGGTTCCTGCAAAGTTAGGGTGCCTTGTATCCATAAGCAGGGACATTATAAAACATGTTTTATAAACCCTGGCGGCCAGGAAAATTCTCAATTTCGTTTTTCCCCATTGTAGTACGGTAGCTCCATAGGCTAACATGGGAAGGGTTTATTAAACTTTAATGAAGTCTAACTATTGACAGGAGTGAGCTACAATGATACTTCGAAGTGTCTAGGTAACAGTTAGAACACATTCAACAACTTGCCAAGTTACATTTATTATAACTATGTCAGAAAAGGCGCTATAGAACTTGCCATTCTTCTAGGAGCCTCTCCTGATTGGCCAGGCTTTGACAGGCTGAGCCAAACTGCTCAGATGAGGTGTGAAGTGGCCTGCATTGAGACAAAGGAGACATCTGGTGGGAGGAGAACTGCTGCTGCCAAGCACAGGACAGGAAGGGGTCTCGGTACACAAACTGGTCTTCAAAAAGGGAAAGTCACTTAGGGCAGGACCCAGGCTCACCCTCACTTCCCGTACCCCCAGTTAGATGGAAGACCAAGTAATTGAATTAGCAGACGGGCTGGAAAGGTAGTGTTAGGGAAAGTCAGCCACACCTGTAGGCTGGGTTAGCCAGCCCTTAAGCTCAAAGAGCGATTTTCTCAATTTTTGCTTTCTGGGACAAAAATATGCCACACTTTGGAGAAAGTTGTCATACCTGGGGGTGGCACCCTGTACTCCATTGGTCAGGGTGCCCCCTTGCTTGTCTCCCCAGAAGCATAGATAAATATGGGAGAGCTACCCAGCAACTCAGATCCCTTCCTTAAAACTACAAGAAGAAGAAGGACTGCCCTGCTGGACCCTTTGACTGCACAAGAGAGGACTGCAATCATTATGAATGTACCTACTGCACACTTAGGTCTTCCACCCAAAAAGGACTTTACCTTGCTGTGAAAATTGAAGGAGTAGACTCCCTGAAAGCAATAGGGTAAAAGAGCTCCACCTGCATCATCTCCACCAAGAAGAACCCAGCTGACCACCTTAAACTGCACTTTTGAGGATTTTGCCATGTGCATTGTAGGAATTGTGGTCCCAATGTCTCAAGAACCAACTCGAGATTCTGGAACCTTGAATTGGTATTGTGAACACTTTGGAACCCCAAAAGGACCTTCTGGATGCATCTCGAGAAGTTTGAGATCATTTTGGAGCATTTTGAGCAAAAAGCTACATAAGTTGACAGACCCGTCATCAAGATTCAAGCCGGTGATGTCGAACTGCGACCAGGCCTGAAATCCATGTCTGTCTCACTGAGGCTCTGGAGCTTTTTGTTGTTGACGAGACTCCAGGAGTTCACCAAGGCCTATCGCTGGACCAGGCCTCCGTCGTCGATACCAAACATGGCCTGCCGAGGAGACCTAATCAACGTCGTAAGAAAAAGCTCCAAAAAAGTGACTAAGAGCCTGATTACGACTATAGCGGTCCTGTGGTGGTCCATGGACCACTAGACTGGCAGTCCAACAGTTGTATTACAACTTTCGAGGTTGGACCATCACAGGACTGTCGCAACTACTGGTGATCCTTGATATCACGTTGGTGGTCAGAGGCGAGATGCCTCAGGACCTTCATTTCCATGGCGGTGAGCTCGCCATTGGACAGGATGGTGGTGAAGCACCACTATTGCCTCTGTGCAGGGTGTGGATGCAGGGGGGCACATGGTGTGCCCACCTGTATTTCTGCACACCCTGTTCCTGTATAGGAAGAATGCAGGTAATGGTGCATTTCTTTCAATGCAAAACGTGCCATGGGCTCCCACAGAGGAGCTTTTCTAAGGATCTCCTTTTAACCTTAGAAAAGCACCGCCGTGGAACCACTGCAGAACTGACTTCCCACCAGGATTAAACTCTTAATCTGGTGGGCGGTCTGACTATGGGTTTGGCAGTCTTCCTGCGGGGTGCTGGCCTGGCGGCCTGCAGGAAGTCTGCTAAATTAGTAAACAGGCCCTAAGTCAGAAGGTAAAAACTTGACCAGACCCTTCCCCTCACTGTATCTGACCCTCGCTCCATCATGGTAGGCCTGAAAATCTGACTTTGTTCCGGTCAAGTACGACCAGGTGTCCCAAGTTTGCACTTTTGGCTCTTAAGAAGTAGAAAGTGTTTACTCTTTAAAAAATCATACCTCTGGTTCCCTACATTGGATGTTTGTCGTTTTGGTGTCATTTTAATCACAAAAATATTTCCTAGTTTTATAAATTGGTGTTTTAATTGTGGGTAGAGTCTTATTTATTTAATGTATTGGTGTTTTTAAATGCTTTACACACCTGTCTCCAAAGTTAAGCTTGTCTGCTTGCAGCCAAGCTACCAAGGGTTGAGCAAGGATTAATTTATTGAGAACTTGACTGGACCTTGTATGTGATTGTGGTGTTACTACTAAGGGCCTCATTACAATGTCAGACGGAAAGCCTCCTCCCGACAGCCAGATTCTCTTAGACCGCTTCGGAGCCCTTCTGACCTTCTCGGTCGGTTCAATCCAACCGACCGATTACGATATTTGGTGTCAGAAAATAAACCGTGTGGTTATTCCGAATCGGTTCCGACTGGTTTCCGGAGTATTAGTGTCGGTCGGAACCACATCGTGCATCTCTACGAACATTGTTTCGGACCAACCGATTACGATTTCCAACAACCTTTCTGAGTCGGCCTGTCCGACACGGAAAGGCTGCCAGAAAGTGACTTTGAGGGCCCTTAGCAGGGCCCCTTTCATACTGCGGCCTCCGGTTGAAGGACAAGGGGGTACCCAAGGGACCCCTCTATAAAACCTTGCACAGTGTGGCAGAAACCATGGGTGGCCTGCAAAAGGGTGCATGGTTTTATACACGCACCCTATTTCCAAATAGGAGCATGTGTTGTCGGGGAGAACACAGGCTCTCATAGGGAGCGATGGGACTCCGACTGTACAGTGTTCGGTTGCATCGTATCGTAATCAGTCAGGCGGATCCACAGACCGCGAGCCGGTCGGTTCACAAATCCGAGACGTGTCCACCCGACTTCGCAATGAGGCCCAAAGTGTACATACCCACCTGCCCTTACTAATAAATCACCTTCCAACAAGCATCAACATTTAAAGGATTCCCCAACATATAAACACACCCCAGGCACTGATATTTTTACTGCAAGTACGAAAATATTTCCCGAGTGGTGAGAGAAGTGCTACTGCAATTCAAGAAAAGTTCTACTTTATGTTTATTTTGTCTTTCACTGTGTGAATTGCACAATGTTGTGATGTGAAAGTCATTGTCTCTATGCTCTATTGCTCACTGCTACTTGTTTTATAATTTCTCCTTGAAAGAGCACTAAACACATGTTCAATCGTACCCTAAATATTGATAATGTTAGACAAATGCCTGGTACAGCACTTGAAAAGAAATCACCACAAAAAACTCCCAGTTTTACCCTTCTTTTGATTTGTTTGTAAAGTAGCATCAGCTTGCTCTAAGAACACCATCTCAAAGAGGAGCATCTAAAATGTTTTAGTCTAAGTCTTTAAAAAGATTTAAAAAGTACTTTGATCAATTTGTGAATGTCTAAATTAGAATTTTAAAGCATTTTTTAATTAATCTCAACTTTGAATTACATCGAAATCACTACCAACTTTTCATTTTTATATATGTTTATCTCCTTAATTCCAGTGCTCTTTTTTTGTTCTTCACCTTTATTGTAAACATCAGTAATGTCCTAGTTTGAAGTATTGGGGTCAAATCCTGTCGAATGAGAGAAAAATTTGAAGAACACCCAAAGGAACATGAATGTTTTTTTTTCTTTTCTGCTTTCAATTCATGAAGACTATGTACCAGCTTTCCTTTAATAGACTTTCTCTGGTGTCACACTTGAAATTAGGTAAGTAACAACTGGAAGTAATAGTTGGCTTTTTTTGTAGAAGCTGTTTTCACACCACTGCAATAGTATTGCATACTTTTATGAGGTTTTCTCTTTTCATGCCAGTGTTCCTTTCCAGCTCAGTAAGTAAGGTGGTATGGACAAATACTTCTGAATTGGTCCTTAGTATACTGAGGGAGTCAAATGGGCTCTTGCCCTAACGTGCTAGGCTTTAGGAATTGAAAATGGTCGATTGACAAAATACCTGGCACAAATAATTGAGTTTCTTCTCCATTTTCCAAATGCTGCATCTGCCCAGACATTGATATCAAGTCTCCCCACCAAGTCAAGGACCAAACTTATTTTTTTTTCAAACTTGGTGCCCCATCTCACCATTTTCTAAAAAATAATGAGCACATCTTGTTATACTCATTCTGTTCCATGGGCTGCCAGGTAAGCAGTGGGTTCACTGGAAAACCCTCTGGGCTTTATGACACAAGGGCTAGAAGTGCTAATTTAAGACATGCTTTCTGCTACTGTTTTGGACTGACTTGTGTGTTAAATAGTTGTAGAGTTGTAGAGCTGGAGCAGTGGTATAATACTGTAATATCTTGTGAATAGGAATAGCAGGATCCTTCTGGTCACTGATGGACTCTGTAGGAGAATGACATAATCGGTTAGGTGTGTCTGGGTGTGGTTAATAAAGTTTATGAGGCAGCGGTGGCAGTTATGGGCTGCACTCTGAAGAATAAAGACAAGCACTACAGAGCTCTGGGAATGGTACGATCATTTGCATGCTACCAGGCTGGGGAGGACGCTGCAACTGGCAACAAGTTGGGGATATGGACTAGGTCCAATGCAGAAGGTTGAGAATGGTGAAAACCATATGCAAAAGACAAAACCGTCACTCACCACCAACGATGAAAAAAAGGCCATACGACATCAGATCGGCCAGGACAATACTAATATAAGCACGCAGCCAGTGCTTAAAGGAGGTGCAGGTTCAAGTGGGCAGCAGACGTCGCTGAATCGGGCCCTGCTCTCAACGTCAGAAAGGTCCACTTCTGGCTACGTGACTGAGTGAAAGAAGTGATAAAGAAAATACCACAAGCTGATGAGATATCTTACCATCAAATTAAGGAGGCATTTGAAACAAAGTTCAGTCCAATGCCAAATGTTACAGGAGACTGTGAAAGGTACATTTTCAACCAGGCAAGACAGTAAGCTGGTGAAACGTTGGATGAGTTTGTAGAAATGTTTGATACCCTCATCCAGCATTCAAGCATTATAAGTTCAACAAATTTGATGATAAAGAAGCAATACATCTCAGCGTCATCGATGGTTGCCTGTCCGACTCGTTCAGACATCGTATACCGAGAGAGACGCTCAGTCTAGAGAAGGTATTCTTGACTCTGAGAGCACAGGAACGTGCAACTCGACTAGCTGCTGACTTGGAAGCTAGAATGTTTCAGAGTGAATCAGCATTGAATATGAAAAGTGAGCAGAGACACAAGGTCAAGGGCCATAAAGTGATGTCTCTGAGGAAAAAGAAGTTGTATTTCCGATGTGGATTCTCCTTCCCACACAAAGGTAAATGTCCCACCGTTGGACAAGTATGCAAAGGCTGTGGGAAAGAAAACCATTTCATAATGGTTTGCAAAGTGAAAGAGAAACCAACTGCGTCACATCAAGAAGAGAAAATGGATGCCTGAAAATTCCAGAAGTTCTCTAGCCATGCCCACAAACACAAACTGCGACATGAATTGAGTCAAGCGGAAACTAAAGTCACCTTGTAAAGGCTCTTCAACCTCATTGTCAAGTGACGGTGAAGAAGATGGCTGTGTGATGATGATGTCAACCAATAAACTACTTGCACATGTAGGTTTGGCTACATGCAGAGAGGAGCCTAAATATAAGTGATACTGCCATAAAAACAACCAAATTAATTTGTCCAGTGCCCTAAAATTACACCAAGTTGAATGGTTGTGCCAATCCTCTTTTCATTGACAGTGGTGCATCGATAAACTTCCGAAAAGTACACCTCTCTGGCCACAGACAAATGCTGTTGTTGTACGATTCATGGTCACCCTAAACAGAGTAGTTCAGCATGTTGCACTATAAGGAAGTGACCTCAAGTTAACTTTGTGTTCAAACCTTCATGTTTAAAGGTCAATTCCCCATTACACAACAGATGAAAGCCCCACCACCTTGATGTTTGATAGAGCCATGGGAACAAAATTGCCACAATGGACCACTAATGGATCGACAACTGCTGACGAGATCCGTACAACAGATTCCTTTCACAAGTCCAGAATGAAGACCTATGCTGACAAACAATGATGTGCTTGAGGCACGATTTACAAGGAAGCAGATTGATTCCTGGTCAGACGGAAACACAAGTCTGACACTCCATTTGATGCTGACCCAGTGAAGGTTGTGACAAGCAAAGGACATATGATGATCGCTCAAAATCCTGGAAAACTCCATCATGAGAGACTTGTCACATTTCAAGCCCCATGCCTCGTTGTTCGCTGGCTCCAGATGTTCGAAGTGAGACATGTCCACCTGGATGTCTGGAGAGCCCAACTCATACACATGCCTCTCCATCACCTGTACCATAGGTGGGCCTCTCTCCTACACCTCATCAACCTCACACAATGAGATATGGAAGTTTGGTTCGAGCACCTCAACGACTCACTGAGGAACTATAATGAATATATGAAGGGGGAGATGTATTGCCTTGTGAATATGAATATGAATAGCAGGACCTTTCTGGTCCCTGGTGGACTCTGCAGGAGAATCGGTTGGGTGTGTCTGAGTGTGGTTAATCAAGTTTATGATGCAGTGCAACTGTTGCACTCTGAAGAATATAGACATGCACTTCAGAACTCTGGGTGTGGCCTGGTCATTTGCATGCTACCGGACTGCAGAGGATGCTACAGATACTATCATAGACAGTAGTAAATGGTTGTTGCCAGTGGAACTCAAAAGGAACTGGTTGCTTTTGGAAATTTAGTAACATGTTCTTACATCCCAGACGTAGTGATAAAGCACTTATGAACACAATACAATAACATACCACAAAGTATGACAACAACAGAATAAAAATGTGACAAAACACAGCACAGCAATATAGTTAAGGGCAGAAAGCAAAAAACATGAGCACAGTGCAACACAACACAATGCAATAATATAGGAGAAACATACAACAGCACAAAAATAAAACACATCCCACCACAACAAAATACAACACAACAAATATGCAGAAATATTCTTGACATACAATACCACAATCTCAAATCTGGTTTCATAATACATGGCTTTTGCATCAATCACTCCCATCATGGACAAGAAATAGCACCCGACAAAAATGTTTTGTGATCTGGCCATTTGTCTGTTCAGTCTCCACACATTGGCTCTCCCTCCCTTCCTTCCTCTACTAGTTGTCTCCAGTTTACCCCTCAGGCCCTGATTACGAGTGATGATAATACACTCTGGGCCAGATGTATCAAGCTATTTTGCGTTCGCAAATGCTGCGATTTGCAAAAATAGTGCGTTTGCGAACGCAAAATGGCATGTCCCAATGTACGACAGTTTTCCATATCGCAAAATGGATAATCGCAAAAATTGCAATTACCAAATTTGCGAAGCAACATATCTGCAAAAAACCCTTTGCGAATTCGCAATTTGAGAGTTCCAAATAGCAAATTCGCAAAAATGTATGTCGTAAATTGTGAATTAGCAAAAAAATGTATGAAACCGTCGCAAATTGCGAATAAATGCAAAATCGCAATTTTGCACCTTCAAATTACCACCAACTCAGGGCAGGTGGTAACCAGGTGCAACCTATTTAAACAGGCCCAAAATGCCTCAGTGTCTTTCACAATGGCATTGCTGTATGTAATAGCGAGGAGGTTGCGGATTCAAGCAGCAGCCCAGAGAATGAGGAGGAGAAAGGAACCCATTCACAGAGTGCGCTAAACTCTGTTTCAGCAGACAGAGGAAGTAATACATGAGAAGTATAGACTAGACTCAGCAACTATACTAGACCTGATAGCTGACCTACAACCAATACTGAGCATTCAACCCGCAGGACCCAAGCCATTTCAACACATGTGCAGGTCCTCTGTTCACTGCACCTACTAGCATCAGGGAGCTTCCAGGGGGGTGATAATTAGGGGTGGGCGGAATTTGCGGAATTAACCTTCGCAAATTATCGCGAGAATGTTTAAAATTATCGCAAACAAGCAGAAATATCGCGAAGATGCGGAAGTTTTTTTCCGGCATGTTCGCGAGATTTTCTGCATGGTTGCGGGTCGCCAACTTACCCATGTGGTTGCTTGCGGGCGCGGCCATCTTGTTTTGAGTTGTTCTCGCGGTGCATGATCGCGAGAAGAAAGACGTGATCGCGCGACGCATGACGTCACTGCGGGCGCGAACTGTCGCGAGACAGCGCAAATGGCTAAAAACAATACAACATCTCATGGAGAACGCGACCGGATCAAGAAAACTTGTCGGCGAACGCAGGGATTCAGGTAAGGCGATCGCGCGCGCGCAAGAATGTATCATTTTACAGCGCGAGCAAGAAACAAATTATCGCCAAGCTGCGGAAACCGGAATTTTTGACATTTTCGCGCTTTCCGCGGAACGCAAAAATGTCAAATTATCGCAATTTCCGCGAACGGAACGAAATTTTTGCCCAGGCCTAGTGATAATTACAGCAGGAGGGGTGTCCCAAAGTTGCCTGTCGTGCTACTTTAATGCTTTGTTAGATGCATGGTACAGAGGATACACCATTACATCAGATTCCACACGACACAACAGGCATTGCAGTAGACCAAATTGGATTTCTACCAGATAGCAAAGTTCCCACATGTAATCGGGTGCATTGATGGGACACATGTAGCTCTCTGTACCCCCTCAGATAATGGGTACATTTTCAGGAACAGGAAATCAATCAATTCACTCAACATACATGTCATTTGTAATGCCAAACACATAATAACTGATATAGTGGCCAAATATCCTGGCAGTACACATGATTCCTTCATATTTAGACACGGTGGAATATACACACGTTTCACTGGGGGTGAATTTGGCAAAGGATACCTGCTAAGTAAATGCATTTTACACACTCTGATGGACTCATTAAATCTGTATGAATAGGACAGTGATTAACCATATGCCTTTCATGCTGTGCACTTATTCATCCTCACACCATACCTCAATCCGGCTAATCAGAGTGAGAGACAATACAATGGCACACACAAGTCAATGCGCAATGTCATCGAGCGTACATTTGGAATCCTGAAGAGCAGGTTCCGCTGTCTGTACAAAAGCGGAGAAGCACTGCGGTATAGGCCTGATACCTGTTGCAAGATCGTGGCTACTTGTGCCATGCTGCACAACGTCGCAACAACAAAAGGCATGCTGTCGTACTTTAATATTCGGGACCGCGTAGGGGACAGGGCCCTACCCCTGTCTATCTTGGTATTAGCAAACCGCAAATGGTAAATGCGGCATGTACGAGTGCTTTATATATCGTTCTAGCTATGAATGCACTGTGTACACGTTATTCTGCTTCACTACGCGGGTTCCATTTTGGAAGCAGTGGCCATCTTGTCATTGCCCTCACATAGGCTATAATGGAGTAAATACGGGCCTCTCAGTATATGGGCTTTCCCTCTGACTTCTCTGTGACCTGGGCAGCTGGCTCTGCTGCCCCAGGTCAAACCGGTCTCACGAGCTCCCCTTCCTCCGTCCACCTGTGATTAGCATCAGGGCTTGACCCGTCATAAAACCCTTTCATTCTACACAATCCCCCGGCTAATCTCTTCCACACCTGCTTGTTCCTGCTTTATGACTTGTTTCCCAAAACAGGAGATGCTCATGTTTATTGGGGGGTCTATTGACATCCGATGTGGGATCTGAACCTTACTGTGTAAATCATTGTGGGCTGGCCGAACTGGAATGTGGGATGGTCATCATGACTCTGCTTTTTCGTTTGTAATGTATACCTTTATATGGCCATATCGTAAACCAAGGAATGTGTGCCTGGAGCATGATATTTTGTACTTAAGGAGAAGCCCGTTCCTATGATTTTCAGCAGTCTCCTGAGAACATACACGCTGTTGTACTTCTAGGATACCTGTAATTGGTCTGCTGCCAATAAACGAATCTTTGACTTCACCCAGAAGACTCTGTGTTTCTGTAGGTCTGGAACAGGGTGAACCCAGAAGTCATAGGGTGTGTGCCCCTGCACCGCTGGGTCTAAAATACCCAGTACTTCAGTTTGGCGCCCAACTCGGGACGATTTCAGCGGTACCAGTCCAAGCCAGAGGTTCGTGAGGAGCTTCGTGTGGAAATTCCGGAGGAAGGCCGCCACTTCATCGACCCCTGCATGTCGACGTGGTCCGAAAGTCTTTTCTGCGAGGTTCTCCGCGTCCCGACGGCTACGAAGGACTGCTGCCCTGATTAATCGACCTGTTTTGGACCCTTGACGAATCTGAGAGAGCGAAACAATCGAGAGAGTCTTCTGGTGACGCCATCGATCAACAATATTCAGTTAAGTATAAGTGGAGCGTCTCCCATTTGTTTTTGGTATCCTTCGGGATCGTTTGATTTGGTAATTTGGTACTTTGGAGTTTGCAAACGCCAAAACCAGAGGACTCGTGTATTCACGAGGCTATCGTAATCGATAATCCTTTGACGTTTGGATCTAGACTAGTGAGCAAAGATGCCTGGTTCTGGACTATTTGGTAGATTATTCTGTTTGGGTTGTGGAAAAGATTTCCAGCTAGAAGAATCATGTCCGGTTCCTCCGGTTGGAACTCCAACTTATGAGCTCTATGTAAAACATGGCGTAGGCCCCATTGCATATAACGAAGTGTGGATCCACTACACCAGGAAAGATGGTGTTTTAAAATGGCCCCAAAATGGTAGTTTTGATACCGATATTTTAGATAATTTGGAAATTAAATTGTTTAAGAAGAAAGCCCGGCAGGCGATGTTTGACTCTTTCCGCTTATGGCAAGGAAGCCAAACAAAAGGAAATTAAGCTAGCGAAAAAGAATAAGAGAGAGACAGGTATGACAGTAATGCAAGCAGCTGTACAATTTAAAGACAATGAAGAGGAGCAGATGAGTGAGCAATTGCACAGGCAGCGCAAGTTAGGGATTGACAAATGTTACCCAGCTTTACCACATTCTAAGCAGAATGAGTTAGAAGTAAAGGAGAAAGATCCCCTGATGTCACATTTGTTGAGTTCGCCACCCCCGTATGCTCAGAATGCCCCGGCGCTTCCCCAGCTTGTAAATATGCCACCTCCAGTGAATATACTGCAAGCCTTGCCGCAACCGCCAGTTGCTTTGCAGCCGGCTCTTATCCATGTAGCGCAGCCCTCTCAAGGGCCGCCAGTTGTGCTTCCAACTGCCCCCGCACTTCCTGCGACTTTGCCTAATACAGCAGCTGCCTCCCCTGACACTCTTCCTTCCACCACTCCAGTACCTGTCTCTACATCCTCTTTTCTTCCCTCTGTTTTTCCCCTGTTCTCGCCTCAGCTTCTCCTTCAGCGCGACAGCGCTTAGCTAATGTGGTTACTACATTAATGTCTCCTCTCTTTGAGTCATCTGGTGCGACTCCTGGTTTACAGCGTAAGCAATTGCGTAGCCAATTGCCTAACCCCGATGAGAAAAAGGTAATAGATAACATGGCGCGTAGATGGATTGTTTTTCCTTCACTGTATGATGTGGAATCAGTTGTCAACGTTTTCCATCAATGGGATGCCCCGAAACAGAGATATGTGTTTGAGAAAATGTGCGAAATTCTCTGTGAAGAATTGGAGGATAGTGGTAAAAATCCGAACCCGCAGGAATTGTGTAGAGTAAGGTTCGATTTTGGAACTGGTATAATTGTGGACCGCGAAGTAGATAAAGCAGTTGCGGTTGTATTGTCCTTTAGGAATGATGATTGCCAACAATCATTGTTTGAACAAGATGTCCTTGTGGGGAAAAAGGTAAAAGCGCGACAATACCCTATGAGAGAAGTTCCCCCGGTATGGAAGGAAGCGGTTGCAGCTGCCGGTGGTAACCCCGCTGTGGCAGCGCATTTCCAGCGTGTTTGGGTGCATGTTCCATGGAAGCGCTCTGAGGTGTTAGCGCTTAAGCAGTCCTTGCCTGATCCCCGTAAAAACCCAGCAGGTTATTATAAAGAGTTGTCACAGACGGCAGGGTGCATTATGAATCTGGCCGACATAGACATGTTGTTTGGTAATGTTGTTCCACAGCCTCTATGGGGGTCAATTCGTAATGTAGATCACAATGCAGAACTAGGGGATACATGGGCTAACATTGTTGCTGCTGATGCTAGACAAACTGGTGGTGCGAAACCAGAACCTTTAGTAGCTGAACTGCCTGGTAGAATCATCACGTATATGAAGACAATAATGCCTGCGATGTGCGTAAATTGGGACAAGTTATCTGCATGCAAGCAGAAGAAAGATGAGACAGTGTCAGACTTCTTTACTAGGTTTGAAGAAACGTTTATTGATCACAGTGGGCAGGATATGAGTACTGAGGGTGGCCAACGGTTATTTGTGGATAAGTTTGTGCAGAATTTACTTCCTGACCTGTGTAAAAAGTTAAAAGATTCAGAAAGTTCTTGGGCTGTTTCCTCTTCAGCGCAAATACTGGCTACTGCACAGTATTATGAAAATAGAGATAAAGACGAGAAAGATAGAACAGAAAAGAAAACGAAGGAACTAAAGACAAAGGTCCTTTTACAGCAGGCCTATCCACCACGTGGAGGTCAGAATAATTATAGGCAACCCCAAGGTGTCTATCACCAACCCCAACAGTTTCAGAACAATCAGCAAATGAATGGGTATTACCAACCACGTGTCCCTGTAGGTCCCAACCAATGTTCATACTGCAAAGAGGAAGGTCATTTTAAATACAGTTGCCCTAAATTGATGCAGCGTAACGGCAATGTGTATGGCGCCAGAGGTAGAGGTGGTCAGCAAGCTCCTAGAGGCAGAGGGCGTGGAAATGCTCCCCAGAATGCGCGTCCTCTGCCGCCTCAAAATACCATCAATAGCTTTGATCAGCAAGCTAACGCGATTAGTAATACGGCCCAGTATTATAATAATGATTATTATGCAGAGGACGGTGATGCAGAAAATAATGATTACTAGGACAGCCGTAGACAGAGAGAGGGAGTTGTTTCAGTGCCAGTGGATCAGAGTGGACCGTATGTTGAGGTGACTACAGCAAATGTAACGGAGCCTTTTCTGCTAGACACTGGTGCTGCAAAGAGTTCAATCATGCATTCAAAACTCCCTGGCGCACCTTTGTCTGGCGATATAAATGTTTCAGTAGGTTTTTCTGGCGCCCCGGTTAGGAACCCGATTTCCAGTCCCATGTCACTTTCTGTTGGACCTTGCGAGCTGAAAGCACCCCTGATTCTGACAACAGGTTGTGGTGAGAATTTGCTGGGATTAGATTTGTTGAAAAGATTGCACGTTACACTGTATTGTTCTCCTTCAGGAGTACAACTTACATTAGGCAAGAACGTGATTTCCCCAATGTATTTGTCTAAAGACACAATGCCACCTGAATTGTCATCCCTTCCGGATGCCCTTTGGGCTACTGGTCCCAATGATGTGGGCCTCTTGGAGATACCGCCATATGTGGTGACTCTAAAGGCTAATGTCAGACTGCCACGTATTCCCCAGTACAAGATCTCTAATGAAGGGCAGAAAGCATTGTTAGACATTGTCAGCGACTTGATTAATAAGGGTGTGATTGAAGAGACAAGAGGCAACGTTTGCAATAGTCCGATTTTACCTGTCTTAAAACGAACGGATCCTTCACAGCCACCTGTTTACAGATTTGTGATCGATCTTAGAGAGGTTAATAAGATTGTTGTGCCACAGTTTCCGGTTGTCCCCGATATAACCGCCTTGTTAACGATGATTCCAGCCTCTGCTGCATGGTTTTCAGTGATTGATTTAAAGAATGCTTTCTTTAGTATCCCAATTGCAGAAGAGAGCAGAGATATTTTTGGTTTTAGTCTGGGAGGCCGAAGCTTCCGCTTCAAACGCGCTCCCCAGGGCTACTGTGAAAGTCCATCAATATATAGTCAAGCTTTGAAGGCGCAGCTTGATGCACTTGTTTTACCTAGTGGCGCTATCCTGATTCAATACGTGGACGATTTACTGATCGCTGCGGATACTGAAAAGATCTGTAAAGAAGCCACATTGTCACTGTTGCGCCATTTATCCGCTTTCCATCACAAAGTGTCTCTCTCTAAGCTGCAATATTGTCGACAAGAAGTGACCTACTTAGGTCATCTCTTATCGAAGGAGGGAAGGAAACTGACCCCAGAGAGAATTCAAGCCATTGCACAGTTGAGTGTGCCAAAAACACAGAGAGAAGTGCGTGCTTTCTTGGGCATCACTTCATACTGTAGGCATTGGATCCCTAGTTTTTCTTTATTGGCAAAACCCTTGTTAGCCTTAACATGCAAAGACACACCGAATCCTATCCCATGGTCTGAAGAGTGCCAGAAAAGTTTTGTGGAATTGCGTAATGCATTATGTTCAGCACCTGTGTTGGGTACCCCCGACTACAGTAAGCCTTTTACATTGTATGTTCACGAGAAAGATGGATGTGCGTTGTCAGTGTTAACACAGCCTTTTGGCGACAGACCGCGCCTATGCGCATATTTTTCATCAACCTTGGACCCTGTAGCAAGGGCATTGCCAAGCTGTCTGAGAGCGACAGCTGCTGCAGCGATGTCTATCCGACAATCTGCTGGTTTGGTAATGGACAATACATTGATTGTTATGGTTCCACACGCTGTAGACACATTATTAAATAGGACCAAGACACAACACCTGACTAGTGCGCGATTATCAGGTTATGAACTTACACTGTTAGCAAATCACATACACATAAAGAGATGCAATACGCTGAATCCAGCTACATTGTTGCCAATTCCAGCAGACTCAGATGAGATTGAGCAACATGACTGTCTGTTCAGAACAGAAGAAGAGACGAAAGGGAGAGTAGATCTAAAAGATACTCCCCTGACTGAGTGTGATGGCACTTTATGGGTAGATGGTTCATGTTTCAAGCTCCCTAATGGTGACACGACTGCTGCATATGCTATCACGACTTTGCACACGGTCGTGGAAACTGCACGAGTGCCACATAATTCGGCCCAAGCAGCAGAATTAATCGCCCTCACGAGAGCATGTGTGTTGTCTGAAGGAATGAGAGTGAATATATACACAGATAGCCAGTACGCCTTTGGCGTGGCTCATAATTTTGGGCGACTGTGGAAGGAACGTGGGTTCCTGACGTCGCATGGAGCTAAAATTCAGAATGGCAAGTTGGTGAATGATCTCCTTGAGTCACTGACCCTACCGTTGCAAGTTGCGATCATGAAATGCAGTGCGCACAGGAAAGTCACAGATGATGTTGGACGTGGGAATGCGTTTGCTGATGAGACCGCGAGAGAAACAGCACAGAATGTGAAGACTAGAATGTATGTTGCAGGCCCCGCAAGATGGGTTAATGATGTGGGAATGTGTGAGAACACAATAGAGAGTGTGAAGTCGCTTCAAGCTGAAGCCACAGAAGAAGAGTTAAGCAAGTGGAGAGAAAGTATGGGTAAGTTGGATGAGAATGGTTGTTGGATTGATCTGACAGAACATAGGCGATGGTTGTTGCCCGATGCATATGTGCTTCCAGTGGTTACTATGGCACATGGAATGGCACATATCAGTACGAAAGGTATATGCAAGTTGTTGGCTCCAGTATGGCAGAATGCTGGGATTCCCAAGTGTGCAGAGAATGTGGTCAAGAATTGCATAGTATGTTTGAAGTACAACCCTGGTAGGGGAACCCCAACTCCAGCTGGTCACTTTGCACCCCCATCATGTCCATTTGAAGTTTTGCAGCTGGACTTTATTCACATGGAAAGATGCAACAACCTGAAATATGTACTGGTGGTTGTTTGTGCTTTCTCAAAATGGATAGAGGCTTATCCTCTGAAAGATAACACTGCCCTATCCACAGCCAAAGCCCTTGTGAAGGAGTTTTTCCCTAGGTTTGGGATGCCAAGAATGGTGTGGTGTGATAATGGAAGTGAGTTTGTGGGTAAAGTGATGAAGAATGTACGTGAAGGGCTAGGGATAAAGCAGAAGTTCCATGCTGCAAATCACCCCCAATCAGCTGGACTAGTAGAGCGCTACAATGGAGCCTTAAAGCTCAAGCTGGCCAAAATCCAGGCGAGCACCGGTCTTAAATGGCCTGACGCTCTGCCTTTAGCACTCCTGTCCACCAGAATGACCATACACTCGCGAGTGGGGCTTAGCCCTTACGAGGTTGTCTTTGGCTGTCCGGCCAATGTATGGGGTGTACCGAGGCCCATGAAGTTCAGTGAGATAGAGCATCCAGTACTGCTCGATTACCTGTATGATTTGACTGTTAAACTGCGTGTTTTGCACCAACAGGTACATGATACTCTTCCCCAAGCTTCTGAACCTCCTGGACACCCTATCAACCCTGGTACGTGGGTGCTAGTCCGAAATTTCCAGCGCAAGAGCAACGACGAGCCTCGCTGGATCGGCCCTCATCTTGTGCTTCTGTCGACAAGATCAGCAGTGCGAGTGAAAGGGAAGAAGCACTGGATTCATGGTACCCACTGTAAAGTAGTTCCCTTGCCTCTGCCATATGACCAGTGGGTCAAGGAGGGTATCGCCGACTCTGAGACAGACACTGTACCTCGTTTTGTACCATTCAGTGACGCACGCATAAGAGACACAGTTTCAGACCAAGAGAGTGACAATATCCTGCAGGAAGCTGTGCCACCATCAAATCGACTGAACACCACTGAGCCTGAACTTTTGTTTCAAGACCAAACAGCACCTGGCCGTCTCCGCTATAATTTGAGACCTAGGCCCATGGACAAATAAAGATTTCCTCACTATTTCCTTTTTTAACATTTTTTGCTCTCCCATCTGAAGGACTTTCTTGATTTTTGTTTTTCGAACCACCATCCGGGTTCTGCCGCAGGGTCGCGGTGCCAAGACTTTGGGGTACAGGCCGAAGACGCTAGGTCAACGGTTCTGGTTGGTCTAGGGCGTTTCCCTGGACTGACAGGCGTACTCCTTAGCAGAAGAAACTCATCCACCGCGAGCAGCCCGAGTAGAGGATGGAGTTTTTTAAGATGGAGAGACCGATTGAGGAAATGAACTTTAACGCAAGGATGTGTAGAATTGTAAAAAGTAAATGTTTTGTCTTTTTGTGCCTTTTTACACTGTGTAGTATCATAATGTTTATTGTAGGATTTGTGTTCTTCTCCGCTCAAAAGCCCATTGAACCCACTGAACAGCCTATACCTCTTTCTACTGCCTCCTCTCACTCTTTTCACCCTTTGCCTGAGCACGAACAGACCAGACGATCAGAGTTCGTAAATAACTCGTTTATCCAGCTCTTGCACCAGCACCAACTGGTAATGAATACGACCAATTGCTGGGTGTGTGGGTTAATGCCACATACCATTAACAAGGGTATTCCCTACCTGGTGCTGCCGTATAGTTACAATGGATCGTCATGGGCATTCCAAACCATGTTTCTCTATGCTCTAGATACATACTCCCCTCGCCAACCGCGTTCCATCAGACCTATCACCAATAATAAGGCTTTGATGAAAGGAGTTGCCGATATGAGTAGGGACATCGATGCATACTCATCCATTCCCAAAGAAGAGTTGAGACCTTATGTAGGATGGAACGCGACGGGGTATAGTATTAGTCTGGGTGAAAGACAGCGAAAAATCTCATCTCCAATCTGGGTCGTACCCCACATGGGTCGGTTCTGCTTACAGGGTAATGGTCAGAATCCTAGAGCTCAACTGGGAAGAAGTGACTGTACTGAAACGTACACCTTCCCGTCACAGTTTTCCCCTGCGTTTTTGGCTGCCAAGGGCACATATTTCATCTGTAATGACCGAGCATATACATGGCTGCCCCCTGATTTCTCGGGCACATGTTATATTGCAAACTTGCTACCGCCGACATTTACTGCTGCCTCTGATTATCACAAGACCAGAGTTGTGAGAGGTGTGATTAGTAAGGAGGATACTGCCGGTCAGGAAGCAGGAGACTTCTTCTTGGGTTTCCTGCCGTTTTGGGGACCTATGGTCAATAGTAGGAACCTGAGACAGCTGACTCGTGTGGTTGAATCCACTGTCAATGTAACGGCTGGTGCCCTTAGTAATCTGACAGCTGAGCTCCAAGCGGATCGCCTCATGACTTTGCAGAACCGCATGGTTCTAGACGTTATTCTTGCAGACCGCGGTGGGGTATGCAAGGTCATCCAATCCAGTTGCTGCATTTTCATACCAGATAATGCTCCAACAGTGTATCAAGCCATCTCCAAACTCCATAAAATATCTGAATCCATACACGTGGATAAGGGAGATTGGTCACTGGTGGGGTGGTTCAGGGAATTGATATCTGCCTGGGGTTGGAAAGTTCTGATGGTCATTGGAATGATCTTAGCCATTCTTTTCCTGTTCTGTCTGTGTATACAGTGTGCTCCCACGATATGTGGCCTCTGTGCTACCTTATGTGTAAGGAAACCTGTATCGAGGGACGAACTAAGTAATAGGATGATGCTACAGCAACATCTCCATGACTTTGTGAACATTGACCTAGACTCGGATTAAGATGAGTATAGTGATTGCCTATGTAAGGGCAAAAGGAGGGTCTGTCGTACTTTAATATTCGGGACCGCGTAGGGGACAGGGCCCTACCCCTGTCTATCTTGGTATTAGCAAACCGCAAATGGTAAATGCGGCATGTACGAGTGCTTTATATATCGTTCTAGCTATGAATGCACTGTGTACACGTTATTCTGCTTCACTACGCGGGTTCCATTTTGGAAGCAGTGGCCATCTTGTCATTGCCCTCACATAGGCTATAATGGAGTAAATACGGGCCTCTCAGTACATGGGCTTTCCCTCTGACTTCTCTGTGACCTGGGCAGCTGGCTCTGCTGCCCCAGGTCAAACCGGTCTCACGAGCTCCCCTTCCTCCGTCCACCTGTGATTAGCATCAGGGCTTGACCCGTCATAAAACCCTTTCATTCTACACAATCCCCCGGCTAATCTCTTCCACACCTGCTTGTTCCTGCTTTATGACTTGTTTCCCAAAACAGGAGATGCTCATGTTTATTGGGGGGTCTATTGACATCCGATGTGGGATCTGAACCTTACTGTGTAAATCATTGTGGGCTGGCCGAACTGGAATGTGGGATGGTCATCATGACTCTGCTTTTTCGTTTGTAATGTATACCTTTATATGGCCATATCGTAAACCAAGGAATGTGTGCCTGGAGCATGATATTTTGTACTTAAGGAGAAGCCCGTTCCTATGATTTTCAGCAGTCTCCTGAGAACATACACGCTGTTGTACTTCTAGGATACCTGTAATTGGTCTGCAGCCAATAAACGAATCTTTGACTTCACCCAGAAGACTCTGTGTTTCTGTCGGTCTGGAACAGGGTGAACCCAGAAGTCATAGGGTGTGTGCCCCTGCACCGCTGGGTCTAAAATACCCAGTACTTCAATGCCAGTGGAACTCACTGATTCCGATTTAGATGAAGATGAGGAACCAGGTCCACGTGTCGGACCAGCAAGTTGTGTAAGTGCAGCAGTAGTTGGCAGACAGAGACGTGATGAAATAACACGCAACTATTTCTAGGTGAGCAATAATGACACAAAGCAACTCATGACTGTTGAATAACTGTGTTTTAATATATCTTAACATTCAGTAAAATGTTTTCACACAGCCTACAAGTCACAACTAATGTGTGGCTTTTGGTGTTTAACATGCCATGTACACAGTCCATGCACATTTAAATGACTTCAGCATGTATGCCATGGGTTACCTCACCCATTTGCATGACTCTGTTGCAACACTGTCTATTTCTTGAGCCCCCGTAATGCACTTGCACGGTCAATGTTCACACTGCCCTCCTTTGATGAGGCATCGGGTGCTGTTCCCTGCCTTACACTCCGCCGTCTGGGTACAGTCACGGGTGGGGTAATGCTGCTCTGGTTGGAGACCTCCTCACTGTCCCCTGCACCAAGAATACCTGTGCCAGCTATTTTGGCTGTCTGTAGCTGTTCAACTGCAGTTGTGACCTGCACCAACCCTTTGGCAACATCCTGGCTGCAGTGTGTCATTTCAACCTGCATGGACATTGTGCATCTGGAGAGGACAGCTGTGGCATTGCACAGATGGTTGACTTCCTTAGTGTAATGATCCAGATGGGTAAATAGGCATTGCTTTTCCCTGCGTCTGGAGGCATGGTCCCTCTGCAGGGTGGCACAGAGCTCTTTGATGGCTATGGTCATGTCCTTCATGCTCTCTGCACATGACTTGTTACCCTCAGCCACAGTGTTGTTGAGTTCCCTGATTCCATCCTTTATGTCAGTCAGATTGTGATTTACAGACACCAGCTGCCTTTGCATTGACTGCATTCTTTTCGCTTGCAGCCGCTGTACCTTCACCATTGTGCCCTCCAGCCCAGAGAAGACAGAGGATTCCTCTACTTCGTCAGCGGTGTGGTGTGCTCTTGGTCTGTGTCTCATGCGACTGCTGTCACTACGGTGCACAGGAGACTGGTCATGTTGGTGCGTGCCTGCTCTTCGTGCCTTGGTTGTGGCTCATCCTGGATGGCTTGCACTACTCCCTCCAACTCCTATAGTTGAGCCACAGTGTAACAATGTGGTCTTGGTGCAGGTGTTGTCTGTGTTGTGTTGTGTTCTGACTCCTCTCCCCCTGCCTGTTCCTGCAGCTGTGGTGCCTCTTCAATTGGTGTGTCCTCACCCTGTGTCGCAGGTTCATCTGTGAATACTAGAGAACTACTTATTGTGTGTCCCTCTTTCTATTATTTACAAAATATATGTACTTCAGTTGGTGTACCTAAATGCTGTTCTTCAATTGGTCTTTTACTGGTATGTCTCAACTGTGGATATGTTACTCTGTATCAATGCTCTACTGTGTTATGTGTGGGACAGCATCTCCCATGATGCATTGCTGGGTGACCACACAATTGTGGCATGGAGTGGCAATCATACTTAGATATTGAGTAATTCCTGAGTGGGGTGTTTAGGGGGTAATGGGTCAGTGGTGATTTAGCATGTATCCTACCTTGTCTGGTGTTTGGCATGGCTGAGCTGTCAATGTCTGCTACGCCGCTGATGGTTTCTGGCTGTAGAGTGGAGTCCACCAAGTCCTCAAGGGGTGTTGATGCTGCCTCAGTAGATGGACCTCCACCGGTTTTCTTGGCCTCCGCAAGCCTGCTTGCAAACTTTTCTTTTGCCCTTGAGCGCAAGTCGTACCAGCATTTGCGTAGATCCTCTATGGAGCGCTGTGTGACACCAATGGCATTTACTTTTGCCTGTATGTCCAGCCAGATTTTTCTCTTCCCTGACTCAGAGATGTGCAGAGATTTTTTACCAAACAGCTGTCCATGGCTCCTCACCATCTCCTCAATGAGGACCTCCAGTTCTTTCTTGCTGAATTTCTGGTTCCTTTTTCATACGGCAGCCTCCTTTGCCTTCTCCTTTGTATCCATAGTGGGTTTGTGGGTACATTTGCACTCCAGATGGGCTTCTGAGTGGTGTGCTCCTGCTCCCAGCCTCTAACACAGCCTCAGGCACTCAGAAACAGCATGGGCAGTCACACGTCCTGGTTGTGATATCATTATGCTGCCCCGAATAGCAGATTCGCAATTTTGTGATTTCTTAATTGTGATTTCAAAATTTCAGAATTGCAATTTTTGAAATCGGTAATTGCGATTGGGATTTTTACCGAATCGCTATTTTATTGTGCTTTTTTTCCAGCATAGCGTTTTGCGATTCCCAAATAGCGATTCGGTATGAATCGCAATTTGGGAATCGCAAAATGCTTTTTTGATACATTTGGCACTCTGTCCTAGATTCACAAAGGTGTCCCAAAATGTAGCACAGCACCCAAACAGGCTGAGCTACGTTGCGTGACATGGAGAGAGCAGGAGGTGCCATATTCACAGAGATATTGCACTCTCCTACCCTCTCCCTAGTGCTGGCACTGATTTGTGCTGCTGTGAGCCAAGCACATACCTTTAGAGCCACAGTGCTAGGTTCCTTGCCTGAGTGTAGCATAGGTTTTGTACAGGAAGGGAAGCCTTCCTGTACAAAATACTATGGCTAGATGAGTTTAAACCTTTTGTTACTTTGTATGTGTGCTGTACAGTGCACTACACTTGCAAAGTCGGAAAAGCAAGGAGAAATTAAAGCATTTTAACACCAGCTTGCAAGTTTTGGTTAATTATTAGTTCTAAACCTTGTATACTTATATTAGTAGATAGAGTTTTTCATCAAAAAGCATGGGTGGTTGCATGGGCACGGCCATTTGCCACCCATTTAACACCCCCTTGATGCAAAGTAATGCATAGCAATGTTTTGTGCTGCTTTGCGTTACTTTTTAATACAAACCAACACAAATAACAATTTCCATTGGTTTGTGAATCCCCAAACAGGTTTTGCATCAGGTGTGCTTTAAAAAAGTAATGCTAACCCGACGCTAAACCTTTCTGATTCTGAGCCCTGCAGTGATAACTCTGGGAAGGATTCTGCTACGAGCAAAGTATGAGTATCTCAAGGCTTGCTTTAAGACTCTCGGAAGCAGAGAATGCCTTGGCTTAGAACAGAATTATTCAAAGCACAACCAATTAGCCTTGAGGTAATACCTGTTATATTCCAGCTCACTATACTAGTTTATTTTTGCATCAGTTGTGGTGACTCATGCCATATGAAATACCTGTATATGGACACTTTGAAATACATCTGACTATACACATGTATATATCGTTGAAATGAGGAGCACTGAAAATCATAAAAACAAAAGGGAAAAAAATGGCATGGTAATTGCATGTTGTATACTTTGCACAGATTTCATAGTGTCCAATCTTCCACACATTGCATTATTTCCCTATTGCTTCAGTTGGCACACTTTCCACCCTTTCCTTAATGAATGAGTTAACTAGTCTACACAGGGTCATCAGTAGCCAAATATGAATCCATTGCATTCTTCAAAGTTGCAAAAGTAGAATACACTACACAGTTTCTATAATAGCCAGATATAGACACATTGCCCAGTTGCCTCCAACTCGAACACATTGCCATATTCAAATATGCCGCAGTTGGGAAAGATTGCTTATTTTCCATATTAGATCTCATAGCACCGACTGCAGTTTCCACAATGTCCAGTATGCACACGTTGGTGAAAATTGTTTGCCTATTTATGGTACATTAAATTCTTATACTCTCTAAAAATACTATGTGAAAACAGGATAGCTAATGTTTTTGGTTTTCTTCATTTGCTAAACTACCTCTAATTTTCATTTTCAATCATGTGCATACTATTCAGGAGCGTAACTCAGGCCCCTGTTGTGCAGGGTCCCCATCCTTCTGGGTACCCCTATTTGGCCTAGTTAGTGAGTCCCAGAGGCCCCTCACGACACTCTATGAGGGGCGGCATGACCCATCATTTTGTGTTATACCACTGGCACTGTTGTCCCCATTTTGAATTAAAGAGCTCTTTGGGTCTCGCCTACCTTCGTTAAACCCCCACAGTAGCCTGCATACTGTCATTTCTCAATAGGCTTGTAGCTATAAACAAAAGTAATATCCCTTTTCTTCCTCTTTTCCGGCAAAATGCATTTGAACACTCGGCAGCCGATGGTCCTTTGGCAGACTGGCCTGTTCTTCTGCCTTCTCTTACTAAAATCAATAATAACCAGCTCTGAGATAAAGGTCTGCGCGAGACTGATGTCAAAAATCGTCTGTCCACCTCTCAGGGCGGCCATTTTTGCGTACGTCCGCATGAGGTATGACGCGGTCCATCAAGTTAGCGTCAGAGAAGCAAGGTCACTGTCTGATGCATTAGACGGGTGTTCCGTACAGCGCCGCACTGAACTGAAAGAGCTGACATAAGCACAACTCCACAACAAATGCCCACAACAAGAACAATAAAGAATACAAGAAGGGACATATGGACCTGAGCACATCAAAAGAGAAATATTTTTGACTACAATGCTGCATTTAAGTATTTAAGAAGTTCTATTGAACAAGTTTGATTTGCAGTAACCTTACAATTTTCATTTGCGGGTGAAGCACTTAAAAACGGCAAAAGTGGGGTATGAAGTGTAGCTGAAGAAATATTGTTGCTGTTAATTTTATTAGTATCATTCTTACGTTTTTTAGTTAAGTTTCCCTAAGGGCTACTTGCCACCTTGAATACACTTCCTTAGCCTTCCTCTTTCATTTCCTATCGCGAGATATTTGTCCTTCTAGTAATCCAATTATAATGATTTTAAAATGAAACAGCTTAATTGTTTGCTTTATAAGCAAGTGGTGGGTCTTAACCTTTTGACTTAACCTTTACTGGAATCGTAAGAACCCCACTGAATCATTTTTGGAATCTAGGATCCTCAGTGAGTCATTACTGGTAGCTGGGGATTAGGCAATTTTGATGAATTGAGCCTCAAAACAATACACAAAAATACAGAAACAAACTTTCTTCAAACAAATACACAAAAGACTAAATATTGTATTTAATTTACAAAAAAATGAAAAAAATCAAATTGTTAATTTTAATTAGGCTTGAGCAAAATTTCAATTATGTTGTGTTAAGTTAATTGAACTTTTAGAGTGCAACTGTTACCCAGAGGTGTCCTGGCGCTATGCACTGCCTACTGGTTATCGGAGAAATTATGTCATTGGGTAAACAGCCAGGTTTTCAGCCCCCTTCTAAAAGAGAGAAGATCTGCTGCATTCCTCAAGTGGAACGGCAGCTCATTCCAGGCCTTAGATGCACAGGTGATGAAAGTCCTACCTCCCCAACTGGCTTTTTTAAATGTGGGAACTAGGACTTGCCTTGATCCTGTGGACCGAAGAGTCCTCCCAGGAACATACCATTTGAATCTTTGCCTCAGATGGTCGGGGTCTATTCCATTGAGGACTTTAAAGGCCGTACAGAAGGCCTTAAAGCGTACTCTTTGTTTCACAGGGAGCCAGTGTAGTTGTATTAGTTCTTTTTTGACAGAGACAAATTTAGGTGTCTCTGTCAACAACCTGGCCGCCGCGTTTTGCGCGATCTGAAGCCTATTAATGTGCAGTTTTTAGGCGTTCAGATAGAGGCTGTTGTAGTAATCCAGACGTGCCATAACAAGTGCCGTGATCACCGTCCCAAGAAGATAAGGCTTTATTTTTCTTATAATTCTAAGTATCAGTATCTTATGTGGTCTCTAAACGTAAGTTTGTTTTCCACTGACATGGTAGATTAGGGCTTTTCAATATTCAACTGAGGCCACCCTTTGGCCATACTATAATTTGCACTTCTTCCATAACTCAATCAGACAACACTAATTTGATTTTTAGCCTCCAATTGCCAATTTCTTCACTTTTATTTAAAATTGAAAAATCTTACATTTTACGTTTTGCTTCTTTATTTACATCCATGTTTATAATTTGATAATATTATTTAATTTTCAAAGCAGTCGTGGACACCCTGAGTAGGCCTCAAAGACCCACAGGGGTACCCAGAGCACAGTTTAAGAACCACTGTCATAAGCTATACGTCTAATTTTTAAGTAGGCATCTGTCATCATTCATTCAAGAATGATTGGTGGTTTTTCCAGAACAATTTTTGAAGTTCAGGTGCTGTCCAATTACATGGCCTTGCTCAGTGGCATACTGGAGATGCAATAGTCTGTTTTTTCGAAAAGACAACAAACAGGGCCAGACTGGCCGTAGAGGTCACCGGGCACTTTCGTGGTGGGCTGGAAGGGTGGGGGTAGTTTTTGAGCGGTGGGGCCGGTTTTCTTACTGGGGCTAGTTTTGCAGCAGTGCTTCACACAAGTACCCCCACTCCTCCACTGCTTCTCACTAGCCTCCCCCTCCGATTGTTGGTCCAGCTGAATTGCCCAGGATGGTCTGTATTCCTAGTCCGGCCCTGACAACAAAAGCTACAAGAAGATAAAAAGAACCATTTTCTGGGCCCGTTAACGCTCGTTCTCTGACTAAACTACTTGAAGGTTTACAGGGGTGCTGCAGCGCCTTATACACCCCTTATTCCAGTGCAACTGGATACAAGTGTTATTCGATACTCAGAGTACGAGTTACAAGCAGAAGGTACTCTGTGGCCATTTTCAGTTGACTCATTATGGGTACTTTTCTTCTTTCCAGGGTTTTGAAATGTGGTTTCCGTTTTTAGTAAACTTATGGATAGACACTTTCATCCATATTTATGTTGCTTTTTGGTATGCTGTACATTTTTTTTGTGGTTTTATTCACCATACTTGGCCAAAGGGCAGTAGAGTGCTTTACCTGAGCATCAGATTTCATTACAGTATGTCAGATAATTTTTTAGGCATGGGTAGATTACGCAATTTGCCCAGAAGCACAAGATGTTGAGTAGATGCTGGGACTTAAACCTGGTTCCCCAGTTCCACAGTTGGCAACTCGGGCCTGAAAGCCACAAAAATGTCCCTACGTTGACATTGTATTATTCTCATGTATTCTGATGTCTGGTTTGACTGTAAGGAGCACGACATACAAGAGAGCATTTTAGATTTGTTCTGCAGATCGATATTTACAGCCATGCCTGGTAAACTCAGATAAACATTACTTGAGCTACAGTACACCAGCTTGGAAGGAAGTCTTGATGTGGTTAAAGAGATTTAGTAATTGATACTCTTTGATCATCCTTGTGCATACAGAAATCATTTTTGCAGTCAGGATATGTCAGTGAATTCACAGTATTTAGTGATGGCAAAAATTGTGCCATGATCACTACATTGAAAGCAAATTATTATTATTATTATTATAATTTTAAAATGTTACAATTGCAAAAATGTTTATGTTTTCTGTTGGAAGCCGGAGTCCCGGTCTCGCACCGCTTTCACCAAATGCGAGACCCGGGACTCCTCACTCAACGTTAGGCCAAGTAAGGACATCGTTTGAGATAGCCCTGCTCACCGCCTTAGTAGCTTGGCACGAGCAGCCAGGCCATCTCCTAGGCACGACTATACAGTATGTGCAACCACACTCACAGCAACCCACTGGTGACACCACAAATGGACTCCACACGGGTTTGATCAAACGAGTATAAACTTTATATAAAAAGATATACGATCAGAACACATGATACAAAAGCTAACATATAATGAAGGGTAATATTCGTTCCGGCTGGCTGGTAGGTTCAAATCCCAACCACCGCTTTCCAAATGCTATGCTGTTCGTATGCTAGAATCACACACGTCACAATGAACAAACAATAGTGCACTGCGTAGCAATACAATCCTGTGTTTGGCCAAGGAGAAATAATACAATGCGTAACAATACACCCCGGTACCTTGCAATGGGAGAAATAATGCAATGCGCACTGCTACAATAGTGTACTTTGTTATGCCCAAACAATGTCAGGCGTCATAAGACAGTCCGGCAGTTCGTTAGCAGCAATATTGGCAATGTGTATTACGACAATCAGCCTCTTCGATAACAGTTGTCCCCCACACATATCAACAATGACATAAAGTACAGCTTCTCACTCTGGCCTCAGTACGGCCACTCCTTTGGTCAGTACAGGCCCCAATCTGAGCTGAAGCAAAGGCTCACGTCGCCAGAAGGAATGAGAGGCCGAGAGAGTGTCCCTCCGAGCCCGCACACCACCCATGTAGTGATTCACGTTACCTGGGGGCGCGACCCCACTCTCCTCTCCTCCTTCAGCGAACTGAGCTTTCCGTGCAGAACTTTCTCAATGGGCCTCAGCGGCTCGGCATGGCAGCTCAGCTCCTCTGGGGCTGCCGGTCTGTGCCACGACTGTTAGGAAGGTCTCAGGCGGCCGCAGGGCACCTATACCCACACCTCTGAGATTACTTTACTCCAGGTGCACGTTCACCACAGCACCCTCTGGCTCTCCTCTGGCACAAAGCCAAACACACAACGCTGATGGGACTTCATGGGGGACTCCAAGTGCACATTCACCAGGCACGCCTTCCTGCAGTCTCAGTTGGCACCAAGTCACGCACACCACGCTGCAGAGACTCACTTTCTTCCATTGCACATGATGATCAGCCGATCACATCCACAGTCCCAGGTTGCACCAAAGCACACACACTGCTTCATTGAGACTTACTCCAACTTCGGTGCCCCGATATCCAGGCGCTCTTCACCAACGCCTTCGGCTGCACCATGACATGCTCACCGTGTCCGAGCCCACTTCTCCTCCAGTGCACTAGATGACCAGGCGCTCTTCACCAGCACCTCCGGTGCACCCCGACATGCACCCTGTACATCTGAGACTCACTCCACTATCGATGCACACGTTGACCAGGTGCTCCTCACCAACGCCTCCTGTGCACCATGACACGCACCCTGCGTGTTCGAGACTCCCTTCACCTCCGATGCACATGCTGACCAGGCGCTCCTCACCAACGCCTGTGGTGCACCACGACATGCAACCTGCGCGTCCGAGACTCACTTCACCTTCGATGCACACGTTAACTAGGCGCTCTTCACCAACGCCGCCTGTGCACCACGACACGCACCCAGCGCGTCCGAGTCTCACTTCTCCTCCGTGTGTCCAAGATCACAGGGCACACCTTCCGAGGGTCTCAAACTGCCACAACACCCACCCACCGCATTGCTTGAAACTTCTCCGGAAACATTTATGTTCCTGTGTTTCCAAACAGGGAGCCAGCTCACCTCGGGCCCCTGGTCTAACAAGACACCGCACAAAGCACAGTCTTCTTCAAGCAGGGGGACCCAGCGACAAAGCACAGTCCCAACAGCAAACTGCAGACCAGCCCCAGATCACGAAGCAAGGGTCGGTCCTTCCCAGCAGTCTCTTCAGTTGTTCCTTCCTTAGCAGAGATTCCTCTTGGCCACAAAATGGGTCCAAGCCTTTTCAGTCTCAATACATTTCTATTTCAATGTTCAGGGGTCTCAGCTCTCATGGATAAACCCCTAAATGTCTTTGAAGTTCTTTGTGGTCAGGGGTCCCTGACCCCTGCCTAAATCAGTTCTGGGTGTCTCCCTCCCAGTGTCACCTTTCTCCCTTTGATACTGGGGGTCTGGATCCTTAATCACTCAGCAGGAGACGGGTCAATTGTTTTATAGTAGCAACCCAGGCCTCTTCACCACCTGGACTTCTCCTACCCCTACTTTCCAGATGCTGGTCAGCCTGTGTTGCAGGGATTCTGCTTTTGCACAGAACTATGCGCAGGAGACCAGGACCTCAGAGAATTGTGGTGTACCAGAAAACTCCCCTCAGAATCCAGAACCCCTTATCCGACTAGCTTAGTATCCTATTCGTTAGCCTAGATCTAGCTAGGCGGTCCCAATGTATAGACAAACCAGAACAAGCGACTTAGATATTTCTCAGGAGTGGTGGGAATCCGAAATACCTGTTCGTATCTATTTGTTAGTCCACAACATAATAATACAGACACGGTAAAGTTTAAAGAGTTTATTTTATAAACCTCGCGTCCTAAGATGCAGTACTTTGGCTAACACTTGCAGACTAACAGTACAGATCAGAATCATAAGCATTGTTACAATACCATATAAAATGAAAGAAGCAATCATACTAATAATGACAGTGGTATTCAGCCACACTCCTTTCTCTATAATCTAATACATTATTATTATTATTAGACTATTAGAAGGTCTCTTAGGTTAACAGGGGGGACCCCATACCGTATAGATCAGCTTAGTAGAATCACATCAAAGGATCAGCTAGCTCTCTCATGCATCAGCTCCTCTGTTCGAATGAATGTAAAACCAAACTGTTCTGCAATATTAAAGACGCTTGTCCTTCAGATATTGGCAGCTGTATGCATGATATGTCTAACAAGTGGTACGATCAATCTAAACACAACACTCTGTACCTTCTAGTGACCCAGACTCGTTCTTTGCATGATGTACAGACCAAGGGCACATTTCACGGTTAAGAATGTGAAACAACAGTTTGTTATCCTGTAAGGCAAAGTAGAGTCAGCATTTCTAAAATGAATAACACATAACAACAGTGTTGTGTGCAGCGCAGCAGAAACAACAAGCCTGCTTACTAACAATGATCTCGTTTATGCTAACTTAGTGTTGTAAATAGGGCGAGGCTTAATCCATCCTACACCCCCCCATGATCGAAGCACGAACCAATAGGGATACACTTATCAAGAACGCAGAGTTCAAGTGACTGAGAACGGAACCAAGGGCATGAACTATAAGTCCATATAAGGTAAGTGTAAAGTCCGAGAATAAAAAGGAAAAAAAAAATTTGTTTAAAAAATTAAAAATGATGTATTAAAAATATCAGCAAAACTTTCGTTGAAAATTAACCATCCCAGATGCACCCTGGAGTGACAATGTCAATCAGTCAATCCATAAAGGTATAAGCGCCGTAAGTTGCAACAGCTTCCAAGAGGAAATCACTGGAGCGTTCCGCAAAAGTATCCGCCATCCAAGTTAACAAGGGAAAGGAACACACGTGTTCATCAAGTATCGGAGCATCAAGCACCATGATAGGACAACTGTCAGTCTCCTCCATATAACTCCTTTCAAGGAATTCAATAGCTGCCTCTCCGATATCCCAGTTACCAAGGACTCCGTGTGCAGCACCCAAAGCCATAAACCCGACACCAGAACAATCAAATTCATGAGCCACTAAGGGACACATTAGTTCATCAAAATCTGGGTAAGGTGACGCCAAGTTTGACAGGCACAAGTCCAGAGCCCATTGGAAGGGACAATCTAGGCAATGAAAAACAGGTTGCACACACGTAAAAAAGGGAAACCGGAAAGACAATCCATACTTGACACTTAATACCGCCAGTGGTAAGGTGCCGTAGTAATCAAGCATCCGGCAACGAAGATGGAGCAAGTGCAGCATGCTGTCTTGCAACTCCCGGTGTGCAGCCATATCGAAGTGCGCAAATCAACAAGAGGATCCCAGCCACCAAAGCGAGGAGCAAGGGGAACCCTCCGAAGACACTCGAAAAAATAGAATGTAAAAATGCGGGGATCACACCAAAAACAGTCTGGAAAGATGTCACGAGGCCCGAGCCCACAATTTTAAAAAAATGAACAAGGCCAGTGCTAGACGAAGCATTAAAGATAGTTTGAATCAAGGTTCCAAAATGTAAGGGGAGGTAGGTATTTAAAAGAGCTTGTACCTCAGTGCGTGTGTTCGCCACATTAAGAAGAAATGTTTCACGGGACGAAGTCAACGCAACCTCTTTTTTAGACAAAAGAGCCCTTATTCTGCTCATCCTATTGAACTCTGCGTTCAAGGTTGGAATCGCTGGCCAGATGGATATATATCGAGTCGGCCTTGCGGGGGTGGGAAAAGGACGTTATTACAGCAAACTACTTTTTGCGAAACAGTGACTATGTAAGGAATACCCACTAGCATCCCACAGCAAGCTTCACTATTTAAAAGCAAATAACTACCGTTGGCAAGCAGCTTAAAAGAAGACGTTATAACTGGCATTGGAATCCCCTTTAACACACAAGCCAAATTAGGAGCGTGTATATTGCAAGCGCCATGTAATTGTATATGTCTACAAACCACAGAGTGATCAGGAGCGGAAGTGCATTCTTCACCTTTTAAGTAAACCTCCTTGCCATCCCTTACGCATCTGTAAGTGAACGGAAGTGACCAAACTTCGTGCAGGAACGCATCACCAAGTTGTTCATATCTGCCAATGGCATAATGCTTCATGCACAAACCAAATTTGAACAAACTAAAAGGTAAAGTGACTAATCCGTGGATAAGCCACACGGCTGAATTCAACTCAGCTACAGAAAAAGGTAAATGTTCTAATTTTTCAATGTGCAGCAATGCATAAGTTGCATCTTTCATGGACATGAACTGCTGTTTTTCTGTCAAATTAAAAGGAAGGAACAATGATGAAATATTCATGTAATCCCAAGGGACTTTCCCTGCCTTTAACGTTTGTAATGTCCATGCAAACTGCATAATTGAACGCAACTGATTTTGATCATGATAAAACACAGATACATCATCTTGCACAATGTCTACGACAGAAGAAACAATATTATCTAATGTATAAATTCGAGAAGACAAAGTATTAATACTATTATCTAACACAGCCAATACTTTTTCCATATTGGCCTGGTCAATAGCACGTAATCTAGAAGCAGCTTCAATTTGTGACAATTTCCAAATTTCATTGTAAATAGCATAAGCCCATCGTTTAGACCTGCCATTTGCAGGTCTCTTAATAAAATCATTCAAATCTATTTTGTCATTTAAGCGTGATAAATGAAGCTTAACTGAAGTTAACGTGGAATGTTGCAGCCATGACTGACATAACTTACCTACAGAGTAGGTAGTTACCGTGTGTGAAGATGTGAACCGAGGGCCAACCCTCAGTTGTGTATACCCTGGAGCCAAATCTAGAAACCGACGTTGACAGGAATCCGAGCTTGTTTGCCATACCAACCAACCCTCAGGATTCAATGTTGAAATATTGAAGGTGCCATTGGAAACAAGTGACTGCAACATAGTAAGGGACAGATCTGAGTGATTCTCCCAACCAGGATAAGCACCCAGATCAGGGATCGAGGGAGACATTAATTTTTGAGATATAGCCAATCCAAAACAAGTGGTCTGAAAAATAGACGAATTCAAAAATAATATATGGTTTGGGATAAGACAGGCACGATGCAGAGCTTCCGTTCCTTGTACCTGCCACGGTTTAGTTCCCCAAACCGATTTAAGATCGATAGTAGCTTTCCATACGTCATAACCTCCAATAGCCAATTCATCCATAAAGGATTTGGAATATAATAATTTTGTGTGTGTCAGTCTGACCTTAGAAGTGGGTTCTACCGCCACCTTAAAATAAAAAGAATCAGGGTTTGACACACTAAAATCCGAAAAGTATGTGAATTTTTTCAATAAAGTGGCAGAGCTGCCAGGCATAGGGACAGGACAATGTTCCCATTGAGTGAAATTAACAAAATTTCGAAAAGTATTTGCTCTGTGTAGGAAATGTGTGCCATAATGTTGAAAACAAAATTGCTCATCGTAGTTTGCAGTATTTAAATACAGATCTTCAGCATCAAATGCAGCATAATATTTTAAATCATGGGGCAAAAACGGCACAGATGCGTCACGCATCTGTGTCGTAAAAGTGGCGCATTGCTGGAGTTGCGTCGCAAGCGCGACGCAGCTCCAGCAATGCTCTGGGGGGCCCTATCTGCACAATGCTGCGTCAATCCTTACGCCTGCTTAAAGCAGGCGCAGGGTTTTGACGCAGCATGGGCTCAAAAGTGACTGAGTGAAATCTTGTAGATTTCACTCAGCCACTTTTAGGAGGCGTTCCTGCGCCGGAACGCCCCCACCTGCCCTGGAACGCCTACATGTGGCGCAGGGCTTTACAACGTGACGCATCTCCCAGATGCGTCACGTTGTAAATACCCCACACCATGGCGCAGGATTTGCGCCGCTGCTGCGTCGCAAAAGTGACGCAACGGCGGCGTAAATGAGGCACAAGTCAAACATAAATCTGCCCCTTAGTGTTGTAAATAGGGCGTGGCTTAATCCATCCTACACCTGGTGCCATCTCAACCCCTGTCTGGGTCAATACCTCCCCCAGCTCCTCTCACCTTTCAGATCCAACAGTCAATCCACATTCAGCAGAGACACACAGAAATGCTTAAAGCACAAAACTCAGCCACTTTCTAAAAGAGTGATTTCTGAACACACAGTGACAAAACCACTTTCATAGAAAGATGTGTTATGACACTGGAGTTCCTACATACTAAACTTCACCTCTCCATTCTAAACCTATGGGAAACTAGGCTAACAAACACAATACCCAGCCTCCCCCATTCTGTCCAATGGGCAGGATGGCCTTTCACCAGTGATAAACACAGTGGAGTGTTTTTCACTGTCAGGACACAGCACACACCACAGTATATGTCCTGCCTTTTACTTACACTGCACCCCACCCAGGGGTTACCCGGGACCTACCACAGGGGTGCCCACTGTGTACACAAAAAGGAAAGTAAGGCCTGACAAGTGGTTGCACTTGTCAGGACAACATGCTAACTTAGCAAACTGCGCGCCGGCCCTACACTGCAGGCCTGAGTTCCCTTCTCCGCGCACCTTTGTATTACTAGCCCTGGCACACACAGTGCACATCACTAGGGACTTTACTAGTAAGGCAAACATACCAATCATGGCCAACCAATTACCATTACACTTTACACAGGGAACACTTATACTTTGACACTGATCAGCGGTGGCAAAGTACCCAAAGCATCTACATTGGCAACTCTATGTCAGGAAAATGATCTAGGGGGAAAGCAAAAAGTTTAGGGAACTTTAGCTAAAAAGGCCAAGTCCTTCATTTTCTAACAGAGACATTTCTTCTAACTGTGCAGGGGAACCACAAAAAAAATAAAAATTACATTAAAAACTGATAAGCTAATAATTGCAGCAGCTGCACTTGACATGAAAATTTGTGATTGTGAACAAATCACTCTAAAACTTCCATCGTTCTCGGTCAGTATTTGTGATTCCTGCAAATCCAGAAGTAAAACACTAAGGGGCTTATTTATGAGAGGCGTGGGCTGCAGGAGAGTAACTTTTTCTGATGCTTCAGCGGTGCAAACCTCCCCAGAGCAGGTGTAACAAGGAGAAATATTTGTATTTCTCCTAATTTTTTCCTCTTTCCATGTGTGCTGCATTCTGCAGCACAAATGGAAAGACGAAACCCCTCTTTGTCCCTTAATGCACAAAAACAATCCTTCATGCAACACAGACACTCTTGCACCATAGTGCAAAGGTGCCTGCATTTTCGCTTAGCAGTAAGTAGTGCGTAAGGACAGTAATGCACTGCATTTCATAAATATGGTGCATTCCTGCCCTTTCACATTGGTGTAGGGCAGCGCAGCAAGAAGACTTGCGGTGCTGCCCTACGCCAGTTCCCCATAAATGAGGCCCTAAAAGCTTAATTTATGGCATTTTGGCATAGGGTACAGTAAAAAGGCAGGAACGCACTGTATATGGTGCAATCCTGTCTTTTCTGCTTGCAATGGTGCAGTTTTGGCAGCCAAAAACCAAAGTAGGCACCTTTGCAGGATGACTCCGTTGCAGACAGGATTGTTTTCGTGCAGGAAGGGGCAAAAACAATCCTACAAGGTGTTTTCCTATTTCTATGTGTGCTTTAAAATACGGCACACATGGAAAAAGGAGAAAACGAGGAGAAATTAACATATTTCTTCTCATTACGCCTCACCTCGTAATGTGTATGGATTTGACACTTGCCCAGGTTTACACTACTTTTTCAATCCAGAGCAGCATCAAATTCCATTGGTGTTGAGTGGGAAAACCCATTGCAACCCCCATGAAACGCTTCCCGGGTGAAGAGTAAGGCGACGCAGCGATTTGCGCTGCATTGCCTTACTCATTATTTATATAGCCACACAGGGTGGCTGTACCTGACTTCATAAATCTTTATGAGAGCTCTGTGTCATGCATGTACCACTTTACATGGTGCAAAAGTGACATAGCGCTCTCATAAATTAGACCCTAAGGCTCTGAGTGGGCGTTGCTCAGTATGAGTTGGAATATTTTCTACACCTGTAAATATTACCCTGTGTAAGGTATTTAAAAGATAGAGGAAATACCCAATTTCCACGCTTTGCCTTTCCAGTTTTTGTCCCATATGCATTTTGCCCATTTTGACCTGGTCAAGTCTATTAGGAGTTGGTAGGGATAATTATGACACAATTCAGAATTTAAGCCCCAGATTTTAATCAGAGCAGAAACTCTGTGCCTCAGATTGCAATGTGTCTAATGCATTGTACACAATTGTAATGTAAATGCATATAAACCACACATGTCACTATGCTGACCTTGCTGGTTGGTCGCTTCCCCACCACACAGCTCCGCCTGTGTGCCCTGACGCTGCCGCTGCTGTTGAAGTCGAGGCCCTCCTCCACCAGCAGGCTTCCACCTGCGCCTCATCCCTGGTGGCCAGTGGTAGGCCCTAGGTTTGTATCTTTGTGCCCGCTTTTCCTTCTGTTTCCCCCTCGCTGCCCTGATCTGTGCCCTTTTGACTTCTGTCTCCCCCTCGCTTCCCCTGTTGTGCCCGGTTGCCTCCAGGTGCTCCCACCGCTCCCGTCCCCGCCGCTGCGTCCTCAGCAGCCCCGCCCCCCTCACTGCCCATTCGCTGCCCCTGCCACCCACCTCCCAGCAGCTCCTCCCTCCCACATCTCCATATATGGTGGCCGCTGCGCGGCCGCACCAAAGGCAAGCCCATCTGCGCCCGTCCACGCCTGGACCGTGCCCAGAACCCCTGGTCCCTGCACCCGCCACAATGACTGCCGCCGCTACAATGCCAGCACACTCCACGCTCTCAACCCCGGATGGACCCACACCTGCTTCAAGGCTGCCCCGAAACGCACACACGGCCCCTTCACCTGCCGGAACTGCAGCTACACCAGCCTCAGAGCTGGCGAACAATCCGCCAAGAAAGACCTCAACCACTTCCGATGCATACTACTGAACACCCGCTCCGCACGCAAACAAGCCGTCGAGCTCTGGGACCTGCTCGACACATCATCCCTGGACATCGCCTTCCTAACAGAGACCTGGATGAACGACTCTTCCGCACCTGACATCGCCATAGCCATCCCAGACGGCTACAAGATCACCCGCAGAGACCGCACCAACGGAGTCAGAGGAGGAATTGCCATCGTCCACAAGAACAGCATCAGGGTCTCAACCAGCACTGACGATACTCTCAGCACCGCCGACACATGCATTTCCAGATCCACACAGACCCCAACTCCACCCTCAGAGGCACCCTCATCTACAGACCCCCCCGGACCCCGACCCCAGTTCAGCGACTCCATAGCCGAACTTTCACCTGGAGAACGACAACGACAGCAACTCGACAACCCTGATCGATAACCTCACCAACCTCGAACTGAGGCAACTCGTCACAATGCCTACCCGCAGGCCACATACTTGACCCCATCTTCTCCTCCAGCCACCACGTCACCTTCAGCCACACCACCGAACTCCCCTGGACCGACCACCGCTGCATCCACTTCTCCTTCCAGAAACCCACCATACACCACCGCACCCAACAGATCCCTCGCCGCTGCTGGAGAAAAATCACCGAAGACCAACTACACGCAAACCTCGCTCTCAGCCCACCCACCGAACCCTCCAACACCGATGACGCTGCCCGCAACCTCAGACGCTGGATCGACGACTTTACCAACACCCTCGCCCCACTGAAGAAACCCCCCCACAAAGACACCAGCAAGAGGGCCAACTGGTTCACCCCAGAACTCCTAGCCCCCAAGCGAGCCTGCCGGAAGCTAGAGAAGAAATGGCACAGGGAACAGACTCCGGACAGCCATGCAGCCCACAAGAACGCCACCCACAACCACCATCACCTCATCAGGACTGCCAAGAGGACCTCCTTCAAAGACCACCTCGACAACAACGCACACAATAGCAAGGAGCTCTTCAACATCGTGAAGGAACTCTCCAATCCCAGCTCCAACACCAACGACATCCCACAGTCGCAAACTCTGTGCGACTCCCTCGCCACTTTATTCCACCGCAAGATAGCAGACATCCACGACATCTTCAACACCCAGACAGCCCCAACAGACAGCAACACAACAGTCTCTCCACACACCATCGACCACGACCTCCTGCTAGCCTGGACCAGCGTGAGCATCGATGACACCATCAAGACCATGATCACAATCCACTCCGGCTCCCCGTCAGACTCATTCCCGCACCACATCTTCAACAAAGCCAGCAGCTCCATCGCACCCCACCTGCGCAACGTCATCAATCTCTCCCTCGAGACCGCGACCTTCCCAGAGAGCTGGAAACACACCGAGATCAACGCCCTTCTCAAAAAACCCAAGGCAGACCCTAGAGACCTCAAGTACTTCCGGCCCATCTCTCTGCTCCCGTTCCCGGCCAAGGTCATCCAGAAGATCGTCAACAGACAGCTAACCCGATACCTCGAAGAAAACAGAATCCTGGACCCTTCCCAATCAGGGTTCCGCAGCAACCACAGCACCGAGACCGTCCTCATCGCCGCCACTGACGACATCAGGATACTGCTGGACAACGGTGAGACCGCAGCCCTCATTCTCCTCGACCTCTCCGCCGCCTTTGACAACGTCTGCCACCGCACACTACCGCACGCCTCCACGTCGTAGGGATTTGAGACAAAGCCCTGGAATGGACCACCTCCTTCCTCTCCGGCAGAACCCAGAGTGTCCGCTTCCCCCCATTCCGATCCGAAGCCTCCGAGATCATCTGCGACGTACCCCAGGGTTCCTCCCTCAGCCCGACACTGTTCAACATTTACATGGCCCCGCTCGCACATGTCGCCTGGCAGCATGACCTCAATATAATCTCCTACACCGACGACACTCAACTGATCCTCTCCCTCACCAAGGACCCCATCACTGCCAAAGCCAACCTCCACGAATGTAAATGTAAATGTAAATGTGTTGTACTTGTATAGCGCACTGTTACCCTAGGGTGTCTTGGCACTGTACTCATACCGCTGTGGAACCCTTCCTGGCTTTTCCCTGTGAAATTTCCACTCCTGGGCACACCCACAAGTTGAAGCCAGGCATCCCAGCGCTGTTGGGGCCGTTGTGGAGATTAAGCAAGCTATTGCCCTGAGTTGCAGAGTGGGACCCATGATTAGAATAGGCACCGAGGCGAGACTTAACAGGTCAGAGGAAATTGAGCCCAAGACCCGCCGAGGCGGGAATTGTCCCTGGTCCCGAGCCAGACCTCTGCATCAGGGTCTGCCGCTCTAACCATTGAGCCACACTTCTCCACCACGAAGGAATGAAGGCCGTCGCCGACTGGGTGAAGACCAGCCGACTGAAGCTGAACTCGGACAAAACGGAGGTCCTCATCCTCGGCTCCAACCCTTCAGCCTGGGACAACTCCTGGTGACCGACGGCACTGGGGACAGCCCCAACACCCACGGACCACGCACACAACCTGGGAATCATCCTCGACTCAACGTTCTCCACGACCAAGTCAACGCCATCTCCTCCTCCTGCTTCAACACCCTCCGCATGCTCGGCAAGATCTACAGGTGGATCCCGACAGATACAAGAACAGTCACCCAAGCCCTCGTCAGCAGCAGACTCGACTACAGAAACGCCCTCTATACGGGAGCCCTGACCAAGCTTATCAAACGACTGCAATGCATCCAAAATGCCTCGGCACGACTGATCCTCGACGTACCAAGCCACAGCCACATCACCCCTCACCTGTGAAACCTGCACTGGCTGCCCGTCAACAAGAGGATCACCTTCAAGCGCCTCACCCATGCACACAAGTCACTCCACAAGACCGGCCCAGTCTACCTCAACAAACGACTTTCCTTCTACACCCCCAAACGCCAGCTCCGCTGCGCCGACCTCACACTCGCCACCGTCCCGCACATCCGAAGAACAACCACCGGCGGGAGGTCCTTCTCCCACCTCGCCGTCAAGACCTGGAACACCCTCCCACTGAACCTACGACAGACCCAAGACCTGCTGACCTTCAGGAGGCTACTCAAGACCTGGCTGTTCGATCAGTAGCACCCCCACCCCCCCAGTGCCTTGAGACCCTCACGGGTAGGTAGTGCGCTCTACAAATGTTGTTTGATTGATTGATTGACTATGTGGTATACTAAATGCACATTTTAACACCGGATGCATACAAGTAAGTGAAATGCTTATATTTGCAATACCTACTTATACAACACATCTATTAATTCTTATTTTACTAAATTTACAGATTTCCACCATAAACATTTCAAAAGTTGACCCAAAAAATAAATTTGGGGTTCGTATATTTCAAATTATTTACATACAATAATTTTCAGCTTGATAAAATATCGTCTTTTTAACTCAACTAAATACTAAACTCAGGACACTTGCAGGAGAGTAACTAAGGGTAAAAGTTTATATTATATCTCCACCAAGTACTTACCTCAGGGCAGGTGCTGGACTGTGGCCAGCCGCGGTCCGTACAGGTAACTGCGGTGGGGCCGTGTAAGGGGGAATTTCGAGGGACGATTCAGAGGGAAATGTAATTAAATAATTAATTTTTCCTCTGCATCATCCCTCAAAATCCCCCTTACACTGCCCCACCGCCCCACCACTGTTACCTGCACGGACTGGGGCTGACTGTGACTAAGGGACAAAATTACTATTCCAACTCCACCAGGTAATTAACTCAGGGAAGATGCTGGACACTAAGTAGAGCAAAACATACTAATCTAACTCCACAAGTACTTACCTCAGGACAGGTGCTGGATAGTAACTTAAGGGAAAAATTACAATTCCAACCCCACCAAGTAATTACCTAAGAGCAGGTGCTGGACACTAAATAGGGGAAAAATTACTAATCGAACTACACAAGTAATTACATCAAGGCAGGTGCTGGACTGTGGATAAGGGCCAAAATTACTAATCTGACTCTGCCAAGTGCTTACATCAGGACAGGTGCTGGACAGTAACTAGATCACAAAACTACTAATAAAACTAGTACTTATCTCAGAACCATTCCTAGTTAGTGACTAAAGTACAAATCTAATAGTTTAATAGTTTAAAAGCACCAACTATTGAACTAAAACAAAATGCTCAACTTCATATTATACATATTTTTCAGAAAATTAATATCCTGTATTGTTTCCTTGTTTAAACAGATAACTATCTATAAAACAACTAAAAATAAACCTAGCAATAGCACCTATCCTAAACAGTGGACCCGCTCTGTTAAAGACAGCCTTTGTTTGATTGGTTCCAGATTGAGACCCAAACGATCAAGAAAGGAACTAAAACCAGCTTCTAACATGACTGCCAATTCATCTTTTGTCACAGTAACTGAGCTCTGTGTGTTTGGCGAAGATGTGTCCACTTTAGACCGCTTCGCCTTAGCCCCAGTGGTGGTATATTTATGCTTACCCCCTGTTCCACAGGACTGCACTCTGGGGGCTTTATTTGAAAAAGTAACCCACTGCCTGATGCGACTCACTGCCTGTAGCGGGGGGTCGACCAAATCAAGTCCTTCCTCAGGGCCCTGAAACGCTCAATTTGAGGCGCATGGCGGGAGAAAACTAGCCTACGGAACACAAGTTCAATTTCTTTTTCAAGAACCCCCGCAGCTTTTTTTAGCAAAACAGTCCATGGTGCTGGTAATTGGCGCAGTGTTAACCGTGGCCGTGACCGTCTTGCGTCTGGCTATTTTACCCGCCCTGAGCCATATAGGGAAGGATTAGACAAATGACCAAGATGTTAAGCCTCTATCTATGGGTTGTCACTTCTTTCTTGCGGGCCACGTGGGGGTTGGCAAAAAGCAGGGGTGGAGAGCAGGGGTGGTGAGAACCTGTAGGCAGAAGACTAGTGATGCGTTTGTAACATGATGCAGATAGATCTTATCTTACACCACTAAGGCCTTGGGAGACTGGTGGATGGCAACGATGGCAACGATGAAGCGATGGTAAATTCGGATGATATGTTGTTCTCTGCAGTCCTTGAAGGTCCAGCTCCCCAGATGACGCCACCAAGAGGGGGGGCCCAGCCCAGCCACCTACGGGCTCTGACGGGCACGGACGGGCCCGCCCTTGGCCCAGACTTTTCCCGGGCGAGCCCGCACCCGTCCCTCACTGCGGGAGCACTCAGCTGATTTTAAGGCACCTCCAGGCGCACAATGCTGTCGGTCGTGGCGGCGTACAACTCGGGGTGCTGGGAGTCGTAGTCCCGGTGTCCCGTTGTCCCGGTGCAGGTCAGGGCTGGGCAGCTTTCCACTTTACTTGGCAGCAAAACAGCACTGACAACAACAGGTAAAAAGGGCTTCCCACGCTGCGGGAGCCCTCAGCTGATTTTAAGGCACCTCCAGGCGCACAATGCCGTCCGTAGTGGCGGCGTACCGCTCGGGGTGCTGGGAGTCATCGTCCCGGTGCAGTGCAGGGCAGCGCTCCGATTAACTTGGCAGCAAAACAGCACTGACAGCAACAGGTAAAAAGGGCTTGCACTTGCAAGTCAATTATTACAAATATATCAATCATGAGTCTGAAAGAACTCACTGTAATAACAGATTGTTTTTTCTACAACTTATTTTCTTTTTTTTACAACTTATTTTCTGTTACAGCAGCTTGCAAAAAATTCATTCTTCAAAAACAAATGATTTCCCGAAAAAGCCATTAGTAAAGAGCATAGGTTTTATCCTAATTGTATGGCCTACTCTAATTCAGGGAGTCTACTTAGTATGCCCACCTGTCTGATGAGGATAGATCTTTTAATGATAATGCTGGAGAGGTGGAATTCAGATGCATAATCATGTGGTGCTAATTAACTCTTGCTCCCTTATTTAACATAAATCTGATGTTTCTGACTTAATTAATTCATTGTCTGTTCATCACCTAGACCTTGGCAAATGAGGACTCTGACCCTGATTTGGTGGATGTGGTCTCCCCAGGTTACAATATTCTTAGACGTGATTCTCAGGGCCAGAGGGAAGGTGGGTTGGCCTAAATTGCAGTGAGGCTTTTAGCTGCACCCTCAGCCCTGTGACCAAGAGTACAGGTGACTCTCTGGAGGGAGCCCTAAGAATGCTTAAACTCTCAGCCAAGTACACTGTTTCAGGTCTCCTTGTATACCGTCCGCTGGGCCTAAGAGGAAACTTCACTGAGTTTTGGTGCCAGACTTTTAAACCTCATCTGATGTCCTTCCAATTCACCATTCCGGGGGATTTCAATTTCCATTTGGATGACTCTCTTTGTAAAGACTCTACCCTATTCCTTGAACTGATGTCCAATTTTGGATTTGAACTGTTGGTGCAGTCTCCTTCTCACACGGCGGGTCATGCTTTAGATGGGATTTTTACTAACGACAATAATTTGGTTATTGAGGAACTCCAGCCCCTTAGCTGGACAGATCACAGGGTGATCCAGTTTAAATTCTCTTGCCTTACAATCGGAATGGACTGTGTACTTCCTAAGCAATTACTTTGTAGGAACTTAAATAAGATCACAGCAAACGGTTGGGAACAGGCCTTTGAATCCTGCATAGCAGCCAGGGACAGCTCTTTCCCCTTTTCTGCTGAGGGCTTCCATGATGTGGTTAATACAGCTCTGGACATTGTTGCTCCCTTTAAAACCAAGGTTGCAATTAGAAGCAAGCCTTCTGCACCTTGGTTTTCAACAGAACGTATGACCTTTAGGCAGAAATGCTGCAGTAAAGAGCAGAAATGAAGGGCAAACCCATGCCTTAGTGAAAAAGAGAAACATGAAGTATTCTCCTGTCAATAAACAGGCCATAATATAGGCTAAAGAACTCATCTTTACGGAGACAATTAGGTCAGCTAATAATTCTTTTAAGCTGTTGTTTAAGGTAGGGAAGGAGCTATCAGAACCTCCTATTCAGCGGATGCTTAATACTTCTCAAGAGTTCTACAAAAATGTTTTTTTTTTAAAAAGTTCTGCGACAAAGTACAGCATATTTTCAAGATAAAGTTTTTAACATCTTCCTAAATTTTAATCTGCCTGTTGCAGATGAAATATTCTTTGATAACCCTGCTCTCTGCACTTCTAACAATCTTTTTTTCTGCTTTCCCACAAATCTCTGTCTATCAAACCAAGGACTTATTGTTGAGTCTAAAATCAGGGTCCCAATCTGATCCTTGCATGCCCAAAACACTACAACTTGCCCCGGATCCTATTGCTAAATTTATGCAGAAGGTGTTTAATTGCACACTTCAATCAGTCAATTATCCTGCTATCTGAAGGAAGATGTTGTCTCACTGCTCCTTAAGAAAGCCAATGCCGATCCTAAAGATATGAAAAATATTTGTCCCATCTCTTTCTTGGCGGCTTCTGCTAAGATCTTAGAATAAACTATTTCCAACCATCTGCGTTTTTTAGTGGGGAGGATCAACTAGTGCGTGTCCAGCATTATCTGCTGGATGAAGAACAATTCCCTGAAGATTCCTGAAGATTAGTGCCGCTCGCAGGCGAGGAAATTGCTTCATTTTAAAACTGCTGATTTTACCTTCATCATCCACGGAGCTGCTGGCTGTAACGATTCTAAAGCGCTGAAGTGCTTCTGGGGCTCAGTGTATTCCCGGGACTGCGAGGACCAGCGTGCCCTGCCTGACTTTGTGCCTAACGCACCTGGTTCCTCTTCCCGGCCCCTCCCTTCACTCCTTCATTCCTACATTAAGCCTCGCAGCCCCCGCTTCGCAGGAGCCGCTCGCAGGCGAGGAAATTGCTTCATTTTAAAACTGCTGATTTTACCTTCATCATCCACGGAGCTGCTGGCTGTAACGATTCTAAAGCGCTGAAGTGCTTCTGGGGCTCAGTGTATTCCCGGGACTACGAGGACCAGCGTGCCCTTCCTGACTTTGTGCCTAACGCACCTGGTTCCTCTTCCCGGCCCCTCCCTTCACTCCTTCATTCCTACATTAAGCCTCGCGGCCCCCGCTTCGCGGGAGCCGCTCGCAGGCGAGGAAATTGCTTCATTTTAAAACTGCTGATTTTACCTTCATCATCCACGGAGCTGCTGGCTGTAACGATTCTAAAGCGCTGAAGTGCTTCTGGGGCTCAGTGTATACCCGGGACTGCGAGGACCAGCGTGCCCTGCCTGACTTTGTGCCTAACGCACCTGGTTCCTCTTCCCGGCCCCTCCTCTTCACTATATTTAATTTTGAAATCAGTCACGCGTTAGTGGGACGCGTGCGGGGATCAGGCTGGGGCTAAGCCTGGGCAAAGGGTGGGGCGTCTGAGGCCGTCCGAGGACGATCGTCGACGGGACGGGCCACCCCCCTAACCCTTATCCTGCGGTGAGATTATCTTTCGTGCTCTGCCTACAGTATTTACATGTTGTGGACATCGCCCTAGTGCAAAGTTGGTCTCCAGTGATAATTTATTTTTGTAACCCCTTCGTAGTCTATAAACATGTCATCAGATACTGGTAAATCGCGTACTCTAACAGTTAACACTTCCAAAGGCCCAGTGTCTGGAACAATCGATCAATTCTTCAAACGCGTAACTACAGTTTTGGAGAAGGAAATAGCGGACACAGAAAAGCGTCTATCTCTGGATCTGCTAACTGGTAAACGTTCATCATTGGGCACAATTGGTAAAGCCCTTTCCCCGGAGGTGGTGAATGAGGGTGCAGGATTCTCTAAACCCCACTCTACCCCTGGAAAGAGAAAAAAACCGATTCAGGTTAACTCTCCAGGCATGGTCCCCCCTTCTGACAACATAACTAGCCTAACTCTATCAGGGCTATCAGACTCGCCGAATCTAGTTATTTCACCTTTACTGAATGCAGAACCTGCGGCGAACAGACAATCAGTAAGAAAGAGACGAGGTGTTTTTACCAAGCAATCCCTGGCTAAAAAGAAGAAGGCCAAACTTTTAGCTTGTAATTCGAATCAACCGGGTCTTTTAACAATAAATAACCCTCCCTTAAGTATTAACACCCTAGGATTACCATCTAGTCAGGACATTATGGCCGACCTACTTACCAAAATAGAGACCATGGTTAAATCCCTCTTACTCCCCCTTCTTGAAAGGTCTAGATTAATTAGTCTACATCTTGATGACTTGAGTAAACAAATGAAAGGGAATAACTTAGCCATATCTGAACTCTTAAATATACAGACTAAAAGCAGTATTACTGAACAAGCACCCCCCTCTACTTCCGTGCAAGTGCAATTTTCACCTAGTGGTAATTCGATGAAACCGCGCACTGCTTCGGGGGAAAACCTTGCGGAAAAACCATCTAATAAAACCGCAGATATGGGCAGAATCTACCCCATAACAACTGACAAAAAATCAGATAGGGAGATAGAGGCGGGTAATTGCTCTAAATCCGGAATCTTAGAAGTAACCGAAGAACCAAAAAGCAAAAATAAAAATAATTCTTCGGTAACACATAACATGAGGAAAAAAGACACAAAAGAACATGAGAATGGTGAATGGCTACCCCAGTCTCAATATACTCCATCAAGTAGAAGAGTGGACCTACCCCCTGAATCAGCCCCATATACGATCATTATGACAGGGGTTCCTGAATTATCAGAGGGTGTAAGGGAGGACTTCTATGCGCTAAAAAACAAAACTATCTATTGGTTGAATCATAATAGACCTCTCCCAGCACATATAAACGGGAAAATTCTCATGGTAAGACGCACATGCTGGGTAGGAACAAGACCAAAAGAAAAGAAGGGGGATGTGATAATTATAAACTTTAGGGACCACAGAGCAGTTAGATGCATCGGCGACTGGTACGAAGCTAGAGGGGAGGACGCTATCTCTACACATTTTGTCAACTACTTCTGTCCACGGGAATTGCTTTCCCATTCCAAACCCCATGCCACAAAAGATCTCTCTCTGGATTGGCGGGAAGCAGATCATCATTTTTCCTATCAGGCTGCTCGTAACCACTCTTTCTATCCTCAGTTAAATGGAAGGTCTTTGAATAACAATCATCAGACCTTAAATGCAGCACATTGGAATAAGTACCCCCAGACATATCAGAGGTTTAACATACCTACCTCCAACTCTTACGCAACTTTGTATGGTCTGGAAGACGTAGATTGACATAATGTGAGTCCTGTCCAATCACAAAAATTTACTGTGGCACATTATTCCCCTTTTAATAACACTGATTCTGTAAGTGAAAATGTGGAAACACAAACAATAGAAAATGTCAGCCCCCCCGTAGTATTAAATTTAATACAGTTGGGTGGTGCCGACACCACTTCCACGGGGATTATCTGTAGTGAATCACCTAAACAGTTCGGGGATCTAGGACTAAGACCTTTAGAGTACTCCCCCGTAGTAGAGGTAGCTCGTATAAATAAAATTTCAGATTTAAGAAATGCTGCCACTACTGTACAACTTATGTCATGGAACATTGCAGGTCTACGTGCCAAAATAACGGATGGGACCCTAATGGACTTTGCTCAAGATTACCATGTAATCTGCCTACAAGAGACATGGTCCATCAATGAACAGCATCTGATGGGCTACAAGACATATTTCTCAGCGGCAGTCGCAGGTCTTCACGGGAGGGCGAAGGGTGGTCTAATGGTATTTATAAAAAATACCATACCTGGGTTAAAAGTAACCCCCATTAGTCTTTGTACTAGCTACCAGATATTGAAACTCTCATTTATGAGGAAGGGGACAATTTTCTTAGTAAATACCTACGACAACCTTCCAGAAAGTGAGAGACCAAATCTATTTGGGGCCCTCCGCAATAAACTCTCCACCCTGACAAAAAAAATACAAGGGTCAGACGTCCCAAGCATCGTCTGGAGTGGCGACTTTAATCATCACCCCTGCGGTGCGAAAGATAGTAATATCTGTGGGATGGGGGAAGAAATAGATAATCATTCAACTCATTTTAGTCATACAAAGATGGGTGATCTTCTAAACGAAATGATGTCAGAATTAGGTCTAGTGATTTTAAATAAAATTAATACCTTACTTGGGCAGCTACAGGCTACCTACCTGGGCAGGGGGTGGGAGTCAACGATTGACTACATTTTGGTTTCAACTACATTGGAAAGTAATGCTCAGAGTTTTAGATTGATAGTTAACACTCTAAGCGATCATGCAGCTCTGGTTTTTAATCTGATTATTGATGAGGGGAAATTCAAACCTTACCCGATGATGACTGCTCTTGCCCAGAATAATATCCACCTCACAAAATTAAATGGCTATGCCATAGGTTGGAGCAAGATAGATCCAGCAGCAATTACAAATAAGGCGGTTCAAGCGGTATATCCTGCCATTGTGAAATGTTTAGACAGTGATATTAACCACGAAGAACTGTTGTATAATTTTAGTATAATTCTGGAGAAAGTAAAGGATCTTTTAACATGTACCAAAAAAGGGAAGAAGGGCGAGAAAAAAGGGTGGTTTAGTCATGAATGCACCTCTGCCCATAAACTTTTAAAAAAAGCTCTGACAAAAACCGTAAAAGATCAAGAGGAGATTCGCAGGCTAAGAAGGTTATACCGATTAGCCTGCAAAAGAAGGAAACAAGAATTAAAAAAATCCTTATGGGATCAATTATACGAGAGCTCCCAGATTAGAAATGGTGAGCTGTTTTGGAAGGTAGTGAAAACTCCCTTCCTGACAGAAAGCAATGACCAGCCAACAGTTGAAGTAGCGATCGATGGTCCAACATGGGTAAACCACTTCTCTAAAGTCTTCGGTAAAATACAAGGAGTAGACTTGATAGAGAAGAATAATGATCCTATACAAGAAACTCTATTCCCAATTTTGTTAAACTTTGAATTAAATGAAGTCATAAACGCTCTTAAAGCGAGCAAATGTGGAAAAGCCCCCGGACCAGACGGAGTACCAGTTGATTTCTTTAAATTTAAACTTGATCTGTGGGCACCAATCTTAAAGAAAGTGTTTGCTGCCACAATGAATCATGGTTTAATTGAAACCTGGACTCAATCGATTATGGTCCCGGTGTTTAAGAAGGGAAATAGAGAAGAGGTGACCTGTTACAGGCCAATTTCATTATTGGACTCGCTTGGTAAAGTTTTGGGTAGAGTGGTTCTTCAGCGACTTCAGGAGTGGGTGGAAGATCATAACATGCTATCGGATATCCAGTTTGGTTTCAGGGAGGGCTTTGGAACAATAGAACAGGCATTGAATTTAGCCTTACTAATGGGAAAATATGTAACACCTAAAGATGGAAGATTGTACATGGTCTATGTCGATCTCTCTGCGGCATTTGACTGCGTTTCCCACTCAAAGCTCTGGTCAGTTCTTACCGATAAGGGCATAGACCCAGCCCTTGTAAACCTTCTCCGCGCATTATATTCCAATGCCTCGTCCAGGGTCCGTTTTGGAACACAGGGTGAACTGTCCGAGTCCTTCAGGGTAGAACGTGGTGTGAGGCAGGGTTGTGTCCTGGCCCCCTTTCTCTTCTCCATCTACACTAATGGTCTTGAGGTGGAGATGTTGCAAGGGGCCCAGGACCTCCCTCGATTAAAAAATCGCCTCATACCAGCGCTCCTCTATGCGGATGACGCAGTAATTTTGGCGCGTACTCCGCGAGAGCTGCAGAAATCCCTTGATAGGTACTCAAAGTTCATGGGCACCCTGGACCTCAAAATAAATATTAAAAAACCTTTGTGATGGTGGCAGGAAAAGGTAGGAAAAGGGGAAAGTCCATTTCCCTGGACAAAGAGAGACTGGATTTGACTCTTCAATACCCGTACCTTGGAGTTATGATTGATGAAAAACTTAATTGGAAAGCGGCCATCGAAGCTCGAAAACATCAACTCTTGCGAGCAATTATGGCCCTCATAAAATTTTCCCAGAAATTAGGAAAGAGGCCGCCCGTAGAACTTCTTCGCATCTATGTAGCAAAGTGCCACTCCACCGCACTCTACGGGGCAGGCTTGTGGGGCCATAAAAACACGAATGTGTTGCAAGTTGCAGAAAATACTTTTACCAGATTTCTCCTGATGACTCCCAAACGTGCATCTACTTTTTCCTGCCACGCTGAACTTGGTATGGCCCACATTGAAGACTTGGCTAAAATCCAACCTCTTCTATTGTGGCGCCGCATCTGGATGTCATCAAAAAACTTACTTACTAAGGAGATTGTGGCAGACTGCATGTCCTTGGAGCATGCTGGGAAAATCAAGTGGCTGTCGTATGTAAAAAATGTCCTTACTGATTTGGGTCTGAACAAATACTATGTTAATCCCGAATTAATGTATGGGATTTCAAAGAAAGACCTAAAAACAAGAGCTCATTCCCACTTGGAAGAACTGCGGCTGAGCAAGGAGATAAGCAAAACATCTGTTCAACACTCCTTGACAGTCGAGACTACCTTGGAAATTGAACCATACTTGACTTATGTTGACTCACAATTTGAACGTTTTTTGTTGACACGTTTTAGACTGAATGTCTTCCATAAGCTCGTAGCTTTCCCCAAATGCAATATCTGGAAAAAGGACCTAGTGGCATGCCCCTGTGATGATATCTCAGTTCAAACAACAATGCACACTGTTCTGTTTTGTAAGTTTTATTCCGATCATCGTAAATTGTGGTTAATTCCACTGTTGAGAACTCTCGGCTTTAGAAGGTGTCATCCTGCTATGTTGTACCTGCGATTCTTGGACACTACACTGATTACAAAAAGTGTCGTTACATTTTTAAAGTGTATCTATAATCATAGAAAAAATCTTGATTGAAGTAATCTTTGTTACTCCAAATAATTTTATGTATCGAGTACATTTTCTGTGATATGTTCTTTCTATGTGCTTTTATGGTTATAAATGTTTTTTATATAATCGAATAAAGATTTATATATATATAGTGCAGACAAGGCTGAAATGCTTGTGGTTGGCTCTCAACACTGTATTTGGTCAAACTCCTGGTGGGCGTATGCCTGAGGACCACTCCCCACCCCTGTAAAGTTAGCTAAAAACCTTGTGGGTCATCTATGATAATACTCAGAGTTTTTAATGCACAGGTCTGTCACATTATCAGCACTTGTTGTTACATCATTAGAACCCTGAAAAAGATCTTTCCTTGCACTCCTTTGGAATTGCACCAGGCAGTCACTATTGCCCTTGTCACCTCACAACAGGACTACTGTAATGCACTTTAGCTTAACATCTAAAGTTCCTCCCTGACTAAACTTCAGGTTATACAAAATGCAGCAGCTTGCCTTATTCTGAACATTTCCAAATAGCACTCAGGTTAGAGACCGTATTCATTCACTTCATTGGCTCCCTGTCAGGAGGCAAATTTCTTTCAAGGCCTTGTGCTTAGTCTTTAAGGCTCTTCATCACAAGGGCCCAATCCAAATGCATGCTCTTTTTCACTGATACACTCCTGGCAGACCACTTAGAGCCTCATGCTGTAAAAAACATAGGATCCCCTGAATTCGGAAGACTAGATGGTGTAGGCGCTCCTTTTACAGGAGCCGCCGCCAAACTATGGAACATTCTGCCTACCTATATCTAAGAAGCAGAATCTTTTATGCCCTTTAAAAAACATCTTAAAACCTGGATTATCTCATCTCAGAATCCTTGATTCTTAACTGTGCTGGTCTTGCTAATTCATATGTCCTGATATAGCGCTTTGGCACCTTTAGGTTTTAGTGCGCTTTATACTTTTTATCCAATCCTATATTCATATCGAAAACACTGTTAAAAAAAAACATCACCTTAAAACTGAACGCTATTTCCAAATTGGAATATCCCCCAAAAAAGCTGTTGTACTGTGCTCAATATAAACATCTTCATCCTGAAGCCACGTGATGTTCCTTTCAAGAGAAGTAGAAACAATATAACAAATATGTAGGCAAAAAGTAAAAATGTTGCTTTTATTTCAGAGAAGTTTAATAACATTTTACTAATTTATCTTATGACTTTTCTAAACTGACTTTGAAGAAAAAAAACACCTGTCCCGACGTGAGCATACGAACATAACCTGCATGGGAATGGAAAAAGGCTAAAAACACAATACAAAAACAGCAGATATTACTATCTAACATCTAACTAACTTCCGCCATTCCTTACAATAAACATAACCACCCATATACTTAGCAATGTAAAGTAAATTGTTCTTACCTGACCACAGCTCTTAATTTCGACCGATCTTGACTGCGATGCGCCACTGACTGCAAAAACATATGTACAACCATGAGTGTCAAGCTGAAAAACAGAAAAATGACAATGTTTGCAACTGAAGTTAATAGGAAACCATGGGAAAATAATTCTATAATATTTAACAAATATGTAACTTCACAATTAATGTGTTTATATTTTTCTAACACATATTATATTATTTACTATTTTTGTATATATTGTTTTTATATTATCTTTAAATAAATTAAATGAATATTAAACCTTTGTAATACATTTACATTTTTTGAAATAAAGTGTTAAAATTAAATTTTGACAAATAAGGTTTGTACATTTTGATTAAAAGATAGGCACACAGCCAACGCGTTTCGTTCCCTTGTGCCTTGGGAACTTCGTCAGGGCTGTAACAATTTATAGAAACATCCACATAAATATGCATATAAAATATATATATAGATAACAATGTACAAAGAATAAACATAAATAACAGTAATAAAAATAATTGTAAAAGATAATAATAAAGAGAACAAAAACATCACAAACTCAGAATTTGTACATTACAAACAACAGAAATAAATAACAATCACGATCAAAATCTAATTTTGAAGTCAACCAGCGCATACAATATATAACATCCAAAGAATGAAGAGAATGCGAACATGGTGAAAAGACAGAAAAGTGAGTTCAAGATCAAAGAAGAAGGACAACAGAGAGACCCGAGAAGGCAAGCACAATACGCACATATCCTATCTTATCTATATCAAGCCTCTTCAATAAAACACACAAAAATATAAAAGTTCAGAATCAAAACACCAAAATGCCAGAAAATCAACCGAATATCAAAGAATAAGATCAAACTCAAAACTAAGAAAAATGCCAGAAAACACCTCAAGTGATGAAGGTGCAGAGTAGAAAAAAAAAAAAAATACCCATATCAAACAGAAATATTATCAAATGTGCTCGTGAATAGAGACACCACGCAAAGTAAAAAGAATATGAGATGACAGTCAATTGTAGATCTTCCTTACCTTCCCATTTTTCTTAGTTTCTTAGTTTTGACTTTGGTTGATTTTCTGGCGTTTTGGTGTTTTGATTCTGAACTTTTATATTTTTGTGTGTTTTATCGAAGAGGCTTGATATAGATAAGATAGGATATGTGCGTATTGTGCTTGCCTTTTCGGGTCTCTCTGTTGTCCTTCTTTTTTGATCTTGAACTCACTTTTCTGTCTTTTCACCATGTTCGCATTCTCTTCATTCTTTGGATGTTATATATTGTATGCACTGGTTGACTTTAAAATTAGATTTTGATCGTGATTGTTATTTATTTCTGTTGTTTGTAATGTACAAATTCTGAGTTTGTGATGTTTTTGTTCTCTTTATTATTGTCTTTTACAATTATTTGTATTACTGTTATTTATGTTTATTCTTTGTACATTGTTATCTATATATGTATTTTATATGTATATTTATGTGGCTGTTTCTATAAATTGTTGCAGCCCTGACGAAGTTCCCAAGGCACAAGGGAACAAAACGCGTTGGCTGTGTGCCTATCTTTTAATCAAGACTACGAAAAAAAGAAGAAAATAATTTCAACTATTGGTGTTGGTCTTGTAGGACTCGTAATGGAGTGCACCTTCCTCTTTTTCTTTATGGACTTTTTGTAAGACAAGTATCTTTAAACAGCAGATACTGGGAGTTGCTGCACTCGTATGCATATATTGTTGTTTAATGGAACTTTAAGTGCTTGACCTTGTTTTGCTCTTTTGTTGTTATAAGGTTTGTAAATTAATATATAAAAACTAAGAAATTCAATAATATATATTTCTATAGAACTGGAAAAATTTAATTATTATCAACTACTTTTACTTATAAAAATGTATTTGAACTATCTATATTCAAACACTACAGTCAGTATTAATAAAACTCTCCAACAAATACCCCTATATCCCTCACATCCCATTCCTAAATGCTAATTTTAAAATGCGTACAACATAGGGGTTTTCCATAGATGAGGACGGCGAGGACGAGGAATGAGAGACAGACCATGCAGAGGAGGAGGCAGCCACAGCAGGTAAGTGCCTTTTTAAATTATAATTAAATTAGGGAGGGTAGAAGAGCCGGCTAACTCCAGTCTGCCATGTAGTTGGAGTTTTGCCTGATCTCCGCATTCGAAACGGAGTGCGGAGTAGGCAAAACTCAGTAAACTCCGCTGGAGGAGTTACCCGCCCCAGCTTATGCAAAATAATAACTGAGTGGATTCCAAACACATCCATCAACTGCTGCAATCCACTGCTGCATGCAGGTTTCAACAAACCCTGTGGCTGATGGCAGTTTTAAGAAGTGCATTATGAGACATCTTGGTTAGTAAATCTGCTAATACAAAAATGGTAGTAAGGCCATGTACAGGTGGTAGATCAGTGACAAATCCATTGTAATCATGTGACATCGTACAGGAGGAACTGGTAGTACCCATAGTAACCATGCTGGGTGAGTGTGAGTAGCTTTATTGTGATCACATGTGGGACAAGCTGCACACAGAGTTTGGCATCTCTGGATAAAGCTTCCCACCAAAATCAACACAAGCAGTTTTGTTGAGTCCCTTGTTCACCTGGATGACCTGCTAGTGATGTTGACTGGCACCAGTGTAACAGTTGTTCTCTCAGCTCATGAATAGGGACATATAATTGGTCATCTTGATAAAAATATCCATCTCTGACACTACGACCGACTTTTTCTAGCCACTATTTGGCATCTAATGCTTCAGTGCCTGTTTTTTACATTCGTTCAGAATTCCATGGAGCTGCAGGTATCCATGATCCTTTCTCCAGGAAACATATTAAAACATTGCCTTTTTCTTTGTAATTCTAATTTGGAGAATAGATCCTGGATAAAGAATCCTCTTAAGCCCATTTTTCTCAGGTCATTAAATAACAATAAAGCCAAATTCACCAAAAAGACTGGAACCACCTCTTTTTGTGTGGGATCAGAGATTTAGAAAATTGAAAAAGCTTTTATGATTGGAATAAATGGTTATTGTGTGGTGGGTGCCAATGAAATAGGGTTGCTATTCACAAAAAGCTAGTTTAATTGTTAAGAGTTCTCACTCAGCAACAGTATAGTATGTTCCTGCTGGTAACACATTTTTTGGAGAAGAAGGCTATGGAATGCATGTGTCCAGAATCTATATCTGTTTGCAATAACACCTGTCCCTCTCCATCGTATTGTGATGCATATGCCTGAACAAAGTAGGGTAGTGTCAGATCAGGGTGGTGAAGTATAGTGGCAGATGGTAACTTCTTCTTAAGAAAAGAAAGTATCTATTCAGGTTTGCCTGTCCAGACAAAGATTTTTCTTTTATAATTAGACTAATTAGTCGAGGAATTGTGTAACAATTTCAGGGAAATGGGTGATAAAAAGACTATAAAAGTTGATAAATACCAAAAAGCTCTGCATTTCATTTACACTTATTGAGGCTGCCCAATTCATAAATGCTTCGATTTCCTTCTTGTTTATCTGAAATTTCCAGCAGTTCTACTTCAGTGACATGGAAACTGCACTTGTCCAATTAGGCAAATAAGTGATTCCCGCATAGTTTCTTGGAAAAAACGCCCTCACATGGCTTATATATTCTTGTAGGTTTTGTGAGTAAAGCAAAATATTGTTCATGTATACAATTACATAGATATCCAAAGACTCCCTGAGTACCTCATTGATGAAAAAAACTGAAACGCCACAGGTGTGGTGCATAGTTTAAAGAACATTTCCAAAATGCAGTCCTATATTCGTTGTCCTCATGGACTCTAATCAAATTAATTGTTGCCCTAATGAGGACACGGTAGTCAGTGCATGCCCTCATTTCTCTATTTTTCTGAGGAATGCAACAACAAAGGTAAAGAAACTGATGAGGTGGAATGCCTAATAAAACTGTTGGACAGTAATTTGCTGATATACTCCTAAATTGTCATGTCTTAGGTTCTTTTAGAATGTAGATCTGCTTGCGCTGCTTTTAGTGGCAGCAGTTTGTCCCGCGCTGTAAAATCAGCATGAGAGGACAAAGCGCAATGCAAGAGAGTGTTGCTTCCTTCTGCTGATCGATTAGATGTTCCACTTGAGCGGCAGCTTCCTCAACGTAAGTGCCTGCTTTCTCAACGTGGGCAGTCGAGGTCCAGCGTATGATTGTTCTTATTTACACTCGCCAAACTAATGTTGGTGAACCACACGAGTGGAAAAACTCCAATCTGTGCTGCTTCATGGAGTTTTTTTTAACTCTTCGTGGAGTGAGGAGTGGGCAAACCTGCTTGAACTTCGCCAGCGGAGCAGAATTCATCAACACCCGAATCGTAGGTAAGCACCAGGTACTAAGTCAATCCCACAAAGCAACCTCCTATGAGGAGGCAATGATGTAGCTTTTACCTTGTCAACCACTTCCTGGAAATCCACATAGGGCCTAATTGGACCGCCAGACTCATGGGGCACGGCAGTGGCAGTCTTCTGACTGCCCTAATATAATTAGGGCAGTTGGACCACCATTGCCATGCCGCAGCCACCAGAGAACCACCATTACCTGGTGGTGTTACAGCAGTCAGGAGAGGCAATATGAATGTCAGGAACACCGCAGTCCCACCAAGCATATTATGAGTTTCCTCTCTGCCACTGTTTTCATAGCCGTTCCTCCTCCATGAAAACCATGTCAAAGAGGAAACAAAGGGGGGTCTACAGGGCCCCCTTGTGCCTGAGTGTCATGGGGTGCATGCAGGGAGGGCACAGTATTTCCTCTCTTGTGTGCATGCACCCTAGTGCCTGCACGGCAAGGACTTGACTGTCCATGCCATGCAGGAGATGTTTTTGGCGTTCCCATTGTGGTGCCCATTTACAGGGCACTGCGGTGGAAATGTTAAAAGAAAGCCTACTAGACACAAGAAATACTCGTAATCTGGTGGCCACAGGTTTGGCAGTGAGGCAGCAGGGCGGACCCAGCTTTGCCCCGCCAAACTCGGAATCAGGTCAATAGTGTTGTAGTGAACAATCATATACTTGCTCCTGTATTGAGGTACACGTCAGAGGAGATCCAAGATCCAAAGCATCTTTGTAACATGTCTGCAGACAATACTTAGATTTAAGGTTACGTTATGCAAGAATTAATCTATTTTAGGGTTATACAGTTATAGCAAAGGAATCTCCAAGGTGGCTCCAAAGATCAGCATGTTTATGAGATCAAAGCAACTTGTCTCTACATGTCTGATGTAACACATCATACTGAGTATATTTGGAATTCACTTGATTTCAGGAATTTTGTGTTTTGCTGGTTACTTGAATTTCCCAGCATTATGCTAGTATTGAATTTAGCAGAATAACATGCCATTTCAAGTAAACATTTACTGCAAATGTGCAATTTTTGGGGAAATGCACTGGACATGCATGGGGAAAACAGAATGCAAGTGCTTGTTGTTCACATTGCTTTTGTTTAAATGCTCCCTTATGCCAAAATTATTGCAAGGATGTGTTTCATGCTAAATTATATCTCTAAATTACAGTTTTGTATTGTATCTAGTTACACATTATTTTGGTATTTGAGCCAAAATTTCCTTTAATTACAGGAAAGTATATTATGCAAATGTTGAACTCCACTAATTAGTGGTTCAGATTGTAATTAAGCTTGATGACAGCGATAAGCCATCTACAACTCACCCCATTTATGGCCATTGTTTGTGAATAATAGGTAGTGTTAATGCTTTTGCCAATGAGATATTAAGGAAATGTCCAGTAGCTCCTAACTGTAACAGAAAGGGTAACATCAATCAATCAATCAATCATAGGCATTTGTATAGCGCACTGCTCACCCGGAGGGTCTCAAGGCGATGGGGAGGGGGGGGGGGGGGGGGAACGCTACTGCTCGAACAGCCAGGTCTTGAGTTGCTTCCTGAAGGCGAGATGGTCTTGCGTTGTCTGGAGGTGGATGGGGAGGGAGTTTCATGTCTTGGCTGCCAGGTAGGAGAAGGATCTTCCTCCGGCGGTGGCTCTGTGGATGCGGGGGATGGTGGCGAGAGCGAGGCTGGCGGAGCGGAGCTGGCGGGTGGGCTTGTGGAAGGTCAGGCGGCTGTTGAGGAACTTGGGGCCCAGGTCGTGGAGGGCCTTGTGTGCGTGGGTGAGGAGTCAGAACGTGATTCTTTTGTTGACGGGGAGCCAGTGCAGGTCTCTCAGGTGTCCGGAGATGTGGCTGTGTCGGGGGATGTCCAGGATGAGTCGTGCTGAGGCGTTCTGGATCCGTTGGAGTTTCTTCTGGAGTTTGGCGGCGGTGCCGGCGTAGAGGGCATTCCTGTAGTCCAGCCGACTGGTGACGAGGGCCTGGGTGACCGTCTTCCTGGTCTCGGTGGGGATCCACCGGAAGATCTTTCGAAGCATGCGCAGGGTGTTGAAGCATGAAGACGAGACGGCGTTGACTTGTCTGGTCATCGAGAGGGAGGAGTCCAGGATGAAGCCTAGGTTGCGTGCGTGGTCCGTTGGCTTGGGGGTGGCTCCCAGGGTGGGGGGCCACCAGGAGTCGTCCCAGGTGGAGGGTGATGATCCCAGGATGAGGACCTCCGTCTTGTCTGAGTTCAGTTTCAGGCGGCTGTTCTTCATCCATTCGGCGACGTCTTTCATCCCTTCGTGTAGGCTGGCTCTGGCGGCGTCCGGGTCGCTGGTGAGGGAGAGGATCAGCTGGGTGCCGTCGGCGTAGGTGATGATCTTGAGGTTGTGTTGACGTGCGATGGTTGCGAGGGGGCTCATGTAGACATTGAAGAGGGTGGGGCTGAGCGATGACCCTTGTGGAACGCCGCAGATGACTTCGGTGGCTGCTGACCGGAACGGGGGGAGGCGGACTCTCTGGGTTCTTCCGGCGAGGAATGAGGTGATCCACTCAAGGGCCTTCTCCTGGATGCCGGTGTTGTTCAGGCGCTGTACCAGGGTGCGGTGGCAGACAGTGTCGAACGCTGCGGAGAGGTCCAGGAGGATGAGGGCCGCAGTTTCCCCTTTGTCCATTAGGGATCTGATGTCGTCTGTGGCTGCGATGAGGGCGGTCTCCATGCTGTGGTTGGCACGGAAGCCAGATTGCGAGTGGTCAAGGGATCCGTTGGTCTCGAGGAAGGCGGCTAGCTGTCTGTTGACGGTCTTCACGATGACTTTGGCAGGAAACGGGAGGAGCGAGATGGGGCGGTAGTTCTTGAGGTCGGAGGGGTCTGCAGTTGGTTTCTTCAGCAGGGCACTGATCTCGGAGTGTTTCCAGCACACCGGGAAGGTGGCGGTGTTGAAGGAGGCGTTGATGATGTCGCGGAGGTGGGGTGCCATGATGTGGTCGGCCGTGTTGAAGATGTGTTGTGGGCAGGGGTCCGTAGGGGATCCGGAGTGGATGGTGTTCATTGTGCGTGTTGTGTCTTCGGTGCTGACTGGGGTCCAGGTGCGGAGGGTGGCGGTGGGGGGCATCGGTTCGGTGGTGGGGTTCGTGGTTGGTGGGCCGAAGCTGTTGTGAATGTTGGCGATCTCGTCGTGGAAGAAGGCTGCGAGGGAGTCGCAGAGGTCTTGCGAGGGAGTGATGTCATTGTTTCCGGCGTCGGGGTTGGAGAGCTCTTTGACGATGCTGAAGAGTTCCTTGCTGTTGTGGGTGTTGTTGTCCAGTCGTTCCTTGAAGGCTGTCTTCTTTGTGGCGCGGATCAGTTGGTGGTGTTTGCGGGTGGCGTGTTTGAGGGCCGTCATGTTGTCTGTGGTCTGGTTGGTGCGCCAGGTGTTCTCCGGGGAGCGGCAGTTCTTCTTGGAGGTGATGAGCTCGTCGGTGAACCAGGAGGCTTTCTTGCTGCCGCGTCTGCTGGGGGGGTTCTTCTTCAGTGGTGCGAGGGCGTCTGCGCAGTTGGTGATCCACTGTGTGAGGTTGTTGGCGGCTTCGTTGGGGTCCGTTGAGCTGGTGGGGGGGTTCTGGCTGAGGAAGGTGCTGAGCTGGTCGCCGGTGATCTTGTTCCAGCTCCTGCCGGGGGCTTGCTGAGGGTGGTGGTGGGTCGTCATTTTACTGAAGCTGAAGTGGACGCAGCTGTGGTCAGTCCACTGGAGATTGGTGGAGTGACTGAAGGTGACGTATTTGCTGGATGAGAAGACTGGGTCAAGCGTGTGGCCGGCATAGTGGGTGGGGGTGGTTACCAGTTGCTTGAGTCCGAGGTTGGCCAGGTTGTCCAGCAGAGCAGTGGTGTTGCGGTCCTTGTTGTCCTCCAGGTGGAAGTTGAGGTCCCCCAGGAGGATGTAGTCGGTGGAATTGATGGCGTGCGGGCTGACAAAGTCTGTGATGTCTTCGCTGAACTGTGTGCGTGGTCCCGGTGGTCTGTAGACAAGGGTGCCTCTGAGCGTGGTCTTGGGGTCGGTGTGTATCTGGAAGTGGAGGTGTTCGGCGGAGGTGAAGGTGTCATCGGAGTTGGTCGTGATGCGGATGGTGTTCTTGTGGATGATGGCGATGCCTCCTCCTGTCTGGTAGACGCGGTCCTTCCTGGTGATTTTGTAGCCTTCTGGGACGGCGTTGGCGACGTCGGGCGCTGAGGAGGCGTTCATCCAGGTTTCCGTTAGGAAGGCGATGTCTGGTGCTGTCGAGTCGAGGAGGTTCCAGAGTTCGACGGCATGCCTGTGAACGGAGCGGGTGTTGAGCAGGATGCACATCAGGTGTTTGTTGCTGGGGCTCGGTTTAGCAGGTGCGGTGTTGGGTCGGAGGCCGGTGAAGCGGCAGGTCAGGCAGGTGAAGGGTCCGTGGGTGCGTCTCGGGGTGGCTCGGTACCAGGCGTTGTTTCGGCCGGCGTTGAGTGCATGGAGGGTTTTGGCGTCGTAGATGTGCAGGGTGTGCTGGCGAGGGCGAGGACCAGGGGGTCTGGCGCTGGGCGGGCGCAGACGGGCTTACCTTTGGCGCACCTTCGGCGCTCAATCGGCGCTCCCGCTGCGCGCATCCGCTGCGCGGTCGCTCTGGGGGCGTCATAAGTAAGGAGCCGGGAGGGAGGAGCAGCTGGGTGGCGGGAGCGGGGCGGCGAATGGAATCACAGGGGGGCGGGGCTGCAGGGAGGCAGCGGCGGGAAATTCCAAGAAGCAGCGGGCAGCGGGAAATTCCCAGGAGCAGCGGGAAATTCCCAGGAGCAGCGGGCAGCGAGCGAAGGAATCTGCAGGCAGGAGGTGGCAAAGGTAGGCAGGAGCGGCAGCAGTGAGTGGGGCGACCAAGCCCTGTGGAGGGCTGAGCGGTCACACTCTGTGGTCCCCTACGGTCCCCTTAAGTAAGGTGCCGGGAGGGAGGAGCAGCTGGGTGGCGGGAGCGGGGCGGCGAATGGAATCACAGGGGGGCAGGGCCGCAGGGAGGCAGCGGCGGGAAATTCCAAGAAGCAGCGGGCAGTGGGAAATTCCCAGGAGCAGCGGGAAATTCCCAGGAGCAGCGGGCAGCGAGTGAAGGAATCTGCAGGCAGGAGGCGGCAAAGGCAGGCAGGAGCGGCAGCAGTGAGTGGGGCGACAAAGCCCTGCTGACAAGTTATCATCAATGTCACTGTGACTGAGAATTTTTCAGGAATATTTGGTGACCTTTGTGAAAATGTTTGCTAGATAATGTGAGACCCTGCAAGATTCATAACACAGCAGGTAGACCTGGCCCCTTATCGAGTTTCTTCGTTTTGTTACTTTTTTGGAAATGGTGTCACAGATCACTCACACTTTTGTTTTTTTTTTACTTGGTGGGTCATTCCGGTGTAAAATACACTGACTTTTCACAATACACACATAAATTCGGGTTGTGCCTATTCTCGTTTTCTTTCATTAAAAGGGTCCCCTAATGCCCCATATATGCATAGTCTCAGAAGGTTCTATTGCCGTCACACCAGATTCTTTTTTTCTCTGATAGTATAACTTCTACCCTGGATTTTGTTCCTGACTTTTCACCCTTTAATTTCTTTATCTGATGAGCTAAAATGACTACTAAATCAATAAAGGCAGCTCACTCTGCAGGAGGATCCACTATCTGTAAGAGAACTTCCTTAAGGTCATGCCCATGGCCTCATTAAAACAACAAAGATCATTTTTCTTCGGGCAACTACATTTCAGAAACTAGCTCATTAAAATTTGTGATTTAAGTAAGCAGGTCCTTATTTCTCTGCCAGAGGTTCTCAAACTGGTTATTACTTTCCTGCCCTAATTTATGACTTATAAATAGCCTCATGGTCGTCTCAAATGCAGGGAAGTTGTACAAGAGTGGGTGATTGTTTTACACTATGGAGATAAAACAAGTAGCAGCATTACCAGCTATAAAAGAGATTACAAAATCCACTTCAGATGCATTATCAGGAAAAGTGGTAGGCCTGCAAACAAATTGTAGTTTACATTGGTTCATGAAAATACTGTATTTTGAAGACTCTCCTTGGAAATGTTCTGGGGAGGCTAAAAGAATTAGAGTTGGGGTCAATACTGTGGCATTTACAGGAGTGGTCCTGGTGAGGCTGATTGAAAAAACTATGTTAGAGAAACCCCAGATATCAAGACCATGAAGTTTGCAATCCAGGTTATGGTATGGGAACCATAAACTAACTTCCAGACCTAGGACTTGTTTTAGGCTTATCCCTTAACAGTTCTAACTTGTTATACTTTATGTAACTCATGTTGAACGTTTGGTAAGGTGCAAGGAATTTCCACCAAAGAAGGGGGCTCATTGGGCGAAGCCTGAGCTAATAGTTGGGTATGAATGGGTGCATCAGGATTCATGTTGCTCAGGTAAATTCCGTTTTTATGGACTTGGCTTTTCGTCAAAGTCCAATGACCTGAATTCCAGGGCTTCTGCAGTAGGGACATGAGTCTTGCAGCCCCCCCCACAAAAAAATATATTACTTCTAAGTGCACCAATATTTTAGGTATGCTGGCAACTGCCCTCAAGAGGATGGGGTGCTGGGACAGACGGGGAAGGAGCGAGCGAGAGAGAGAGAGAGAGAGAGACAGAGAGAGATAGAGAGAGAGAGAGAGAGAGAGAGAGAGAGAGAGAGAGAAAGAGAGAGAGAGAGTGAGTGAGTGAGGGTGTGAGAGAAAGAAAGAGAGAAAGAGAGAGAACGGAATAACTAGGGGAAGAATGTTGTTGTTTGATCAAGACCCTCTTGACTGGTGATTTCCTGATTCTTCTCAAGCTGTGGTGTATGCATAATTCTTCTACTTGGCCTTCCTGATTAAATAAGAAATTGTATTAGGTTACCCAAAGTGTTATCTTTTCTGCCCAACTACATTTAATAATTTCCTATGTTCTACTCTTGCACACCTTAAATATTTTCACAGGCTTTGTTCCTTTCACAGAGTTGTTCAGTCAATGACTACTTCATTGCTTTATAGAGTATTCTAAATTTGTGCTCGTCTTTGATTGTGTGAGCCACAATAGTATTTTGCATCTTAGTTTCTTTCTAAAAACATTAATATGTTATATATATATCTTGCTTTCATCTTTAGAAACCAAACTATTAGTGATCTCCACCAAACTCTTGCAGTCTCTAGGGCCTTAACGTTATTTCCCAATATGGTCCTTTCTGTTGCTCTTATCTTACTTGCCCCCAAAAGGTTTAGTTGGATTAGTGCACTAACCTTTGTTGTCAAGTTTTATCATGCTTATAATGCACACCCACATTTTTATATTTACAGTTTCAACGGCGGCATTGCAGAGACTGGTGTCAGCCGTACTTCACAGGCACTCACCTCCCAGTAAACTGGAACTTTGACTAAAGACAAAAGTTCAAGGAATGAAGATGGTCATAAAGCTAAGTTTTCTGGGAGCTGGAATTCTGCATGACTCTGCTCTTTAGGGTTCTTGAAGCCAAGCATTTGTTTCTAACCAGGGAGCGTCATTTTAACTACAGTGCCCACAATAGCTATCGGGTCATGAACTTAATATATCCCAAGACTTTGAGCTAAAACTACATTTGTTGGAATGAGGGAAACATCAGGACAAGAGTGAGCATCAGAAGGGACAGCAAGAATAGAACAAGCGGAGCCACTAGAATGGGCAGTGTGTGGAGCAGTAAGGGCACATGATGCACAGGTTATAACCAATAGCAGTGCAGGTGGTGTCAGGTATTTGAAGAGCTTGTGACACAGAATCGTCAATGATGATGTAAACAGACTGTATGAGATTCTATTTGTGTATATTGACTTGTAGTGAGAGATTGTACAATTTCCACAAGTTGATATGGGTGGTTGGGAGATGAATACTGACATATGGACAGATAAATTAACACAGCAAACAGTGGTATGGAACCTACCTTTAGAGTGCATGATTGACTAGAAATGCTGATACATCTACCTGGCTGTGGGAGAGTAATTAGAGATGCAACCAGTTCTGGTTGTTCCCTTGCCACATCAAGGATAGGTATTGCTGTTGGTCTTTGAACCTGCCAGTAGCATCTGGCATAGCTCGCCTGTAGGGAGTGGGCATGGGGTTGCGCAGGGAGGGGGGTCACGCAGATAGGGAGGAATGGTCAACAATAAATAACAAAATTTAAAAAATGACCTTTCTGCCAACTTGGGTCCCGCATCTTAACTGCTCCTGCTCTCCTGCCTTCTGCAGGAACCGGAAGCAGGCAGCTTCTCTCCCCTCCCCTAAGCCAATCACAACGCTTCAGTGGAGCATAGTGATTGGTTGGGCCGTCGCCAGCCAGAGGCTGTAGGGGATGGCATCTTCTCCATGTAGGCTGCAATGCAGGCTGCATGGAGAACTGCAGAGTGCACATGACAGGTTTGGGCAGTCCCAGAGGGCTGACCAAACCAGTCATGAGCACTCAGGAGTGGGCAAACCACTCCTGCTCTGCCCGGGCAGCTCCACCCACCTGCCCGCAATGCAGAATGAACCATAAAATGGTAATAACCAAAAGTTAGAAAGCAGTTGGGCTAAGCTCCTCCACCCTAGTAGAGGAGCCGCCCTTGGAAACTGGACATAGACGGTGTCTGTGTCCAGTGAGTTTGTATCTCTGATTACAGGGGGCGCTCCAAGGACTGTTGGGTGCTGATATCCAATGCTTCTTTTATATAAAGCTGTCCCAGTAAAATCCAAGGTATTTAAAAAGGTAAGAAAAACCACTGTAATGGTTTTTCTGTTCTGAAAAAAGTCTCATGGGATTTTCTAGATCGTATTGACACAGCAATCAAAAGAATTAAGTCTCTTCCTTCATCTTCATCATGCAGGAGCATCACACAATACTATTACCATTCCAAGATGCCCCCAAGAGTGTCAGATGTAGACTGTTGGGTCTGGTGATATTAAAAAGTACTTCATAGCTGAGCATGGAATAAAATAATTATATAGAGAGCATGACAAAAAACTTTCTCGAAAGCCCTCCTCAGTAAAAGTGTTAGATTCTTGAAATGTATCCTATGTTTTGAATCTCCACTCTCAATTTAACATTATATCCTTACTCCAGTAGTTGTTATCACCATTGGTTAATTGGGTCCCTCGTTCCAAGTGGCCATTAATTCCTTTTTCATCAGATACCTGAATTTACTGTGTAAATTAGGAAATGCAAGAAATAAGGGACAACAGCGAGTGATATTTACCTGAGCATTTCACCTATTAAAGCCTGGTATTGATAAGCACGTGTGGGAACAGGTGTGGAAACACAATTTCTACTGTTATGCTCCATCTCACACAGGCAAACTTGGAATGGGCTGGCATATGTATCCTGTAAGTACCAGTCCCCTTGGTATCAGTACTTCTGGGAGAGGGAATACCCATCCGGGAGTCCCTCATCAATCGGAATAGGGTTGTTCATGTTTTCCTCTGCTCTACAATATTTGTGAGGGTATTGTTGGACCTGCAAAACATCTGATGACAGTCGCATTGATGGCCTCTACCATAGCACAGCCTAGGTGAAGGCAGCTGTCTTTCAAAAAGATGCTGGTGAGAGAAAGTCTTTAGTATGGTAAATCATTTATTATCAGAAACAGCTGCAGCTTTCTTTTCCCAAAGAGAGTGCAAACATTCATGTGCTCAAACACATGGATTACATGCCTGAACTCATGGAATCACACCTTTCTTGACTTGAATTTCACTGGCTGGGAAAAGCAAAATGGGTTATGAGGAGGAGGAAGGAGCAGGCAGAACTTGTGGGGTGTTTCACTCCGTGGAATTCCGCAGAGTTACATAAAAACTCTGCGACTTTCAGCGAGCGGGCAGAATTCAGCACATTGCAATTCTTTCACTGATTTTTAGTGCCGGGAATTTTTTCCGAACTGTAAATTTAGCACAGACAGCACCACGCAGTGCGTCAGAGGTCGTTGCTTCTATCCGCCGTTTGAGTAGGTTTCATGCTAGGTGACACAAATTTCCGCTTGTGGTGGTTGGAGGAGTTTTGCCTGAACTCTGCAAAAGACTGGGCAAAACTCTACGAACTCTGGGGAGTTGCTAGAGCGTGCCGATCAAGATGGCCGCCTCCCACTGAGCAGCAGTGGCATGTGCCTGTTATCAACAATTTTCTGCATAATGAGGCTAGCTTTACTGTCTTTAACGAAAGGAGGAGGTTTCTTTTGATAATCACTCTCTGACTATTGACTTATTGTGCCTTTTCCTGATTGTTTGCTGGAACAACATGAGGTGAGCTGCTCTCCAGTGTCTTGGGAGCTGGTGCTGCTGAATCTTCAGGAGGGTCAAGTGACTTTCAGGAAATGGCACAGCTGTGGCCTAGGCCACTCCCACAGTTGGTTTTAGCTGCTGTGCAGCCCTTATTTAGGTAGAATTTTTACTCCTGCCTACCTGTTACTCATGTTATATTGTGACTGGCTTGCTCTTTTATTTTTATATTTATTTTTGGGATATGGATGGCAAGAATTCTCATACTATGTCTACTAAGCGAAAACAAAATATTTCTCCTCCACCAGTTAAGTCTAAATTAGTGGATATTATTGAGCCTTCATTATCCACTTTACTGGAGGAACATTGCATCTGAAATTAAAACACAGCGAAAAAATATGGCTGGTTTTTCCATGAAAATATCTGACAATTCTATTAAAATTCAGGATAATAAATCTAAAATTGAGCATCTTCTACCTATTGTAGCTAAAATAGTACCAATTAATACATTATTACTGGACTTTGAAAACCGCAATCGGCAATATAATCTGCAAAGTTTTAATTTACTGGAGGATGTGGAAGGTAATGACCGCAGGTTATATTTAGAAAACATATTACCTGGTCTTTTACGTATAAAATTTGCTGAAAAATTTGAGATTGATAAGGCTCATAGAATTCCTTCTTATCGTAATCCAAGACAAGATGACTCGTCAAATGATATTCAAAGTTTTGCGTCATCACCATTTAGTTTTGACAGGCTGCCAGAGACATTCCTTCCTTAATGGTCAATGGGAATAACATTTTTCATTCATCAAGACTTTGCTGAGAAAGCTGTCAACATTCTGGGGAATTGGCTGATCTTCGACCCAGACTGAGAAGTGCTGGTTATAGATGTGACTTATTTAATCCACCTACTATGCCAATATGGAAAAATGGGTCTTCTAAGTCTTTTCAGCAACCAGATGATCTTCGTCACTTTTTGGATCAACAGTCACAGTCCTCCATTTGAATTTCTGTTTTGTTAACCTTATGATAAAGAGTATTGTATAATGGCATGTGGAGTAAGGTTATTCTTGGCATGGGTGTGTGCGATTCAAGGGTACTATTTATGTTTCTATGTCATCTAGTCCTTATTTTTGTGTCAGTATGTGTCCTTCTTTTCTTCTCTTTGTTGTTAGGGCTATGTTTCTTTTTTCATTCTATCTGACTCGTCAATTCTGTTATCTATCTTTGTTCTTTTTCCATAATGTCGAGCTTAACGGTATTAAAATTGTTTAATTTAATGTTAAAGGTTTATGGCACCCTGTTAAATGCATTAAGGTTTTAGATTATTTAGCTAGGCAGAAAGCAGATATATGTTTACTCAAAGAGACTCATGTAGATGATACAGTTTTACCTTACGTGAATAAACAAGCATTTGCAATGCGATAGGTCTCGCATTTTAAGAAACTTTGACCTATTAGTTTTGTAAATGACAATACCTTATATTATTGCAAGTGTTTTTAAACACATAAATAAATGGTATTGTCATTTACAATACCAATAGGTCAAAATCTCGCAATTGCGAGACCAATTGTATTGCAAATACTTGTTTTAACTCCTTTCCATGACGTTTATCAAATTGATGCAGCGTCTCTGCATTCGAGTTGCCACTGTGTTGAGTACACTTGTTTCCTGTATGATACTCGGGAGCGCACTCGCCATGATTGAATTTTCAATAGTTACAAAGAAATATCAAGACATATTTTCATGCTTCTTATAGTCATCAGAAAACATGCTACGGAACTTCCGCCTGGAATCAATTTCACAGAAAAAGGAGAATATTTTGGGACAAAAACTTGACAATGGCACGTTAAGTGATCAATAAAAACATTTATTCATGCAAGTTCTATGTTCAGTGTCCAGACAACAGAATATAAAGTGCTCGGTTTTACGATGCATACACAGGATGACTTCATTTTAAGATGACAGCAAAGGTTAAAACTTCCAGTGCCAACTGTCCTTGTTTCATGCCCCTCTGTTGTGACTCACTTACCAGCCAGTGAGTTAACTTGCAATATGGTTTAAAGAATTAGGGGACTGCGTGGTTTAAGTTTCTTTTAGGTCGTTTTGGATACATGTCTGAAATTCGTTTGAGCATGGGGGTACGCTAATTTACTAAAATATGGTATGGTGATACTTCTGATTCTGCTTTTTGAAGTTTATAGGACAATATTTCCACTGCACCGTATCAAAAACAGTATCAGCAATCGATAATGGATGCTCCTCTGGTGCAAGTAACAACCTATATGCATATGCGTTCTCAGAAAAAAGCTGTAACCTGTGGTGCTGTTAAAATGTCGTTCCAACCCTGGCACATTTTGAAGAGCCAACCACTACATTTTCAGAACATAGAAGTTAATCGTGTTGGACTAGTGCAGTCGCGTTCAGAACAGCCGGGGACCCTTGTTTCGTGGTACTATTAGCACTTTAATTGTCCAGCTTTGACAAGAGAGAAATGACACGAGGGAAAGCTGATTTACGAGACTACAGTTACTGTCAACATCATAAATCTGCAAACATCATAAAAATTGGGCAACATCAACGCCGAGCAAACGCGATCCTAGCAGGGACCAGAAAGCCCTTCTCAGCCTCGCTTTGTCGGACAGAAACGCCCCTTACATTGGGGCAGATTTACAAGAAAGTGACGCATTTGTAGAGACTTTTACGGGTCTTCCTGCGACATAACGCCCACCCTGCATACATTAAACCTGACGCAGGTTTAATGTGGCGCAGGGCTTCACAACGTGACGCATTTCCCTAGATGCGTCACGTTGTAAATGGGCCGCAACTTTTACGCTGCCGCTGCATCACAAAAGTGATGCAACGACGGTGCAAAAGTGACGCAAGGGGCTTGTAAATCTGCCCCATTGTCTTTACTGATGAGCAATGCCAGCTATATGTACAGTGGAGTATAGCATCGTTCCGCACATTTAAAACACGTTATATGTTTACACCCTATTGTTTCAGAGGCACAGACAGGTAATGGCATTTACACACATCATAGAGAGGCTCTGGTTACACTTCCGAATTCAAAATGTTCAAAGCAAAAGTGGGGGTGCCGCGATTGTAAACAGAAGTAAGCAAATAGAAAAAAAATGGTGGCAGCATGCTTGTTTACTTTTGGTACAATCGCGGTACCCACACTTTGTCTGTGAACATCTTAAGCTAAAGTGCGGGTGCCGCAATTGCTACAAAAGTAAGTTATTTGTTTACTTTCAAAGCGATTGCGGCACCCATGCTTTAGCTTACGATGTTGAAAGCAAAAGCAATGGGTGCTGCCATTGTAAAAAAACAACGTGAATAAAAAGAAACAAGCACAAAGCAATGCAATAAACAACTAGGACCTAGAGAGCGGCATGCAGAAAGCGGACAAAAAAAGAAAATAAACAAGGAGTGACAGGCACTCGGGGGTGGCACACAGAGGGCGGCACACAGAGGGCAGGTAGTGGTGCGGGGGGAGGGTGGTGGGGAGGACCACACAGACGTGCATCGAGCACTGCCTCAAGCATGAAGAAATGCAATAAACACAAAAAAGAGTTCCCAAAATAACAGTTACTCTGAGTAGGCATAACAGAACCTGTTCTTGGTCGGTGCTGCACAGGAAAAAAACAGAAGTGACATTGGCTACCTAAACCAATTAGACAGCAGCAAAGAAGACCGACACTGCCCAGAACAAATAGTAAGCAGCAGGCGTGAGCTACCTCAATTTACTGAATACTTCAGGTCTTGCGACAGCGCATGTGCTGTCTAGGCTCCACCTAAAAATGGGTGGGTTCAATTATTTCATCTCCGGCTCTTGATAGGAAAAATATAGTGATTCTTTTCCAAAAAAATTACATGTTAAGATTTTGCATAAACGTTCTGATTCTGATTGTCTTTCATTATAGCCAATATTAAAATTTACAATAAGGTTTTACACCTACTTAATGTATATGCGCCTACAAATGATAATCCTTATTTTTGGTCCAGATTTACTTCAGAAGTTCTAAAATTTGTTAATGATCATTGGAGGGAATTTTAATCTTATTTCTGATCCATTACTGGATAGTATCTCCCAAACCAAATTCCGTCCTCCAAAAGCTTTTTTCACTCTCAAATCCTTCTTTAAAATGACCAGAATTGTAAATGATTGGCGTCTATATAATCCTACAGATAAACACTTTACTTTTTTTTCTAATCCACATAATTCTTATTCTCAACTTGATTATTTTTTAATCTCTCATAGTCTAATACCCTCAATTTTTAATTCTAATATTCAGAATATAGATATTTCTGACCAAACTCTAATATCATGCATTTTATCTTGCAAGTCCCGTCAACATGGTCATGGCCTTTGGCGCATGAATACCAATATTGTTCTTAATTACAAAAATAAGCCAAAGCTTTTGTCTGCAATTCATGAGTATTTTCATTCAATCCTGAAGGTTCTACGTCTATCACTAATCGATTAGATGCATTTAATGCATATATCAGAGGAGAAACTATTTCCATTGTGGCACATGAAAATAAATTATTTAATGCTAAAATTAAAGATTTGGATGAACAAATAGCTAACTATGAATGTCTACATATTACTTCTAACACTAACAAATATAAGGTACAATTGCAGAAACTTTGCTATTAATTGAACTCTATTTTAAGCAGTAGATCAGGCATACAAATCTCTAATAACAAAGCCAAATTCTGCCCTAGTGCCAATAGATCTGGTAGACCTCTGGCTTACTATCTCCATATTAAAAACAGAGAAAAATCAAATGAATACAATTCAATTGCTTTATCTCACAATGACATAATTAAGGATTTTATAAAATATTATTGGGATTTATATAATAAACCACCTTCTAATGACATAGCGCACATTGATAATTTTTTGGTAGGCTGTTGTTTACCTAAAATTTCACAAGCAGAGAGAACCAAATTCAATCTTCCTATTACTTTAGATGACATATTTTCAGCAATTAAATCGCTGAAGTTAAACAAATCTCCAGGCCCAGATGGTATTCCTGCAGAAGTTTATAAAGAATTTTCACCTCAGCTTTCATCGCATCTGCTTTCTTTCTTTTCTTATTTTAGTAAAACCCGGTTTAGTTCGGGGTCATTCTCTGAAGCGCTGATTATAGTCCTCCTGAAAACGGATAAAGACCCTTCTCTGGTTATTAATAATCACCCTATTTCTTTAATAAATCAAGATTGTAAACTTTATGCTAAAATTATTGTGACTAGATTAGCTAGTGTACTTCCTCATATTATACATGTGGACCACTCTGGCTTTGTGAAAAATAGACATTCGACAAATATTATTAGGTTATTATTTCATGCAATTGATGCTAAATCATTATTGCCGTTTCCAACAGGAGTTCTAGCATTAGATGCGGAAAAGGCTTTTGATAAAATTCATTGGCAATACCTTTTTCGCACATTGTCTTCTTTCAATGTTGGTACATTGCTTGGTCATATGATATCAGCTCTCTATTGCAGTCCGTCTGCCAAACTTACTGCTAATGGCCAACTCTTCCATACATGTTTCCTCTTTAGGGGAACTAGGCAAGGTTGCCCATTATTTCCCTTACTTTCTCTTCTTGTAATTGAACCCCTATTAACTGCTATGAGAAATTGTATAGAAATTGAAGGCATTCAGATAAACAAGTCCCTATTAAAACATCAGCATGTGCTGATGCTATTCTCTTAAATATTGCTAACCCAGAATATTCCATCTCTCCATTATTGAATGTAATAGATATGCATTTCAGGTTATAAGCTCAACACTAACAACATTGTTTTTCTTCCCCCTTAAATAGTCATTGTTTGTCTGATATGCTTACTAATAAAGGTATTGCTTGGCAAACAAATACACTTATATATCTAGGCACATTATTTGCCAACAACACCAAACAATCGCTGTCATTGATTCTACTTTGACTTATATTAAGGATACATTTCGAAAATGGTCTCCTTGAATTTACCTTGGTGGGGAAGATTGGATGCAATTAAAATGATTATGGCTCCTAAACTTTTTTATCTTTTTTCAATGATACGTATTCAACTCCCTCTTAAATGTTATAAGACCATTGACAAATATTTCTCTAGATGTATTTGTAATAACAAATCTCCTCGGTTAAGTTACAAAAAACTGAAATTGTCTTAAAACGATGGTGGGTTTGGTTTACCGGATTTACTTGCGCATCACAAAGCTTTTATTTTACAACAAAGTATTTTATGGTTTCAGTATTTAGAGCCTAATAATTCACCTGTATGGCTTTGTATTCAACAAAATTTAGTATCACCATTTCCTTTACCTGCTTTACTAACAATGTCCGATTATTCTGTTTCGTTAAATAAATCAGTAATGTTGAAATCTACTAAATTGATTTTACATGATTGAGATTTCATTTTCAAGTGTTCTATTTCACATACATTGAATTAAACATTGTGCCACAATCCGTCATTAAAATTAGATGACCACACACATTTTGGGATTTAATGGATAAGAGCTGGTATTTTTTATTTTAACAATATTTAATATAATAATGCCTTTATAAGTTTTGATGAATTACCTTTTTTTTTTTGTCCTCATTCTGCCAATTCACTTGTTGGCTATACTCCCACCCTTCTCTGATAAATCAGGCCAGGTTGGAGTCCTTCTACTCAAGAGAGACCAGCCGTTTCCACTTCCACCCTTCCCTGGAGTGCCCATAACACGGAAGAGAACAGGACCAACGGCTAAACATTGGCTTAATCATTGGACCTCAAACTTTGAGACCAGTTCACCAACTTAACCCATACTTTTTCTCGACTGCTAGGATCACATAGCAGGTCCTGTTTACTTATATATATAACACTTTTTATGCATTCCAAAGAGTGCAGTGGAACGTCCGACTTCCACAATTTGCATATCTCTCGTCTTCCTAAAAGAATTACATAGAAAATAAATCTTGCATCCAGCCTGCTAAACACAGTATCCTCATTTTGTCAAATTCCGAAAAACACCAAGGCGGGACTCACCCTCACTGTGATACCTGTAACTTCAGTAAGAAATTCACATACCTCAGACCAAAACTTCACAATAGCTGGGCATGTTAAGAACATATGAAGATCGCCATCTGTGGGATTTCTACATCTTGGGCATTCATAATGTGTCCTTGAGAGTTTCTCTAATCTTGCTGGGGACCAATACACCCTATAAGTGGTGAAGAGGTGATTGCGTTTTAAGTAAGCAGGTTTAACAGTTTCTCTAAGTCTATCAAAATAAACTATCCAAGATTCCCTCAGATTTATATTCGGCATTTCATCTCCCCAAAGCCTCTGGATATCTCTGTCTAGGTCGTCTTCTGCTTTAATCAAGGTATGATACCATAGGGCTACCTCCTTCTTAACTATACCAGTTCTCATTGCTTGATCTAACCAGGTATCGTCTTCCTCTGCATTCCAATCTTGACACCCCCACCACGCGGAAAGCTGATAGTATTTAAACCTAGTAAGTTGACCTCCTGTAATTAAGTTCAAGGTTTCCCAATCCACTAACCCGTTACCCGACTTCAAATCTCCCCAACAAGAAATACCCGCATTCCTTAGTGGAAGGCTAAGTGAATCATTCAAACACGCAGGGGTCCCTGGAGAATTCCAAATCGGGGCCCTAGATGCGTAATAGGAAATTCCTAATTTTTTCCGAATTAGGACCCAACCTTTCAAAGCCCCCAATAAAATCTTTTTGGAAGAACTTTGGGTCACCAAACTTAAACAAAAATTGATCTTGGCCCTCCCTCAGTTCAGCGAGCATTGCTCCGAAGAGAATTCCTATGGCAGCGCTGTCAACTTTGCTTAGAAGCATTCAACAGCGGGGGGGCGACCTTTGACCCTGCCAGCAGGTAGGTCGCCCCCCCAGCCGCCACACGGTCCTCCTGTGCTCTGCTGCTGCCTGCCAGTACCCGCCGCTGCCTAGTAAGCCCCTGCGCCTGCTGGCCTCTCGCTATTGTTGTGCTGTGACCCGTAGTTCTTCTTCTGTACCCCGTTTTCGTTATTGTTGTGCCCCCTGACCCGTATTTCTTCTTCTGTACCCCGTTTTCGTTATTGCTGTGCCCCCTGTGACTCGTATTTCTTCTTCTGTACCCCATTTTCGTTATTGCTGTGCCCCCTGTGACCAGTATTTCTTCTTCTGTACCCCGTTTTCGTTATTGTTGTGCCCCCTGTGACCCGTTTTTCTTCTTCTGTACCCCGTTTTTGGTATTGCTGTGCCCCCTGTGACCCGTATTTCTTCTTCTGTACCCCGTTTTTGTTATTGTTGTGCCCCCTGTGACCCGTATTTCTTCTTCTGTACCCCGCTCCCAGGTCCCACGCTCCTGCTCGTGCCCCCCTCCCCTGCTGCCCCTGGTCCACCTTCCCGCCGCTGCACCCTGTGGCCACGCCTCCCGCTGCCCCATTCGCCACCCCGCTCCCGCCTCCCAGCTGCTCCCCCCTCCCTCTCCCACTTATATGGAGGCCGCGCAGCGGCCGCGCAGCGGGCGTGCCGCTGTGGCAAGCCCGTCTGCGCCCGTCCGCGCCCGGACCGCACCCAGTGCCAGGACCCCTGGCCCCCGCCGGAGCCACCCCACCCGACGGAGATACAGTGCCACCGCTCTACATGCTCTCAACACCGGCCGACAGCCAGCCTGCTTTAGAGCCACCCCGAAACGCACCCATGGAGCCTTCACTTGCCACGCCTGCAGGTTCACCTACCTCCGGACCTGCACCGCGCCCGCCAGGACAGGCGCCAACAACAACCACCTCAAGTGCATCCTGCTCAACACCCGCTCCGTCCACAAGCACGCCGTCGAACTCAGGGACCTCCTCGAGACCACAGCGCCGGACGTCGCTTTCCTCACGGAAACCTGGATGAACGCCTCCTCAGCCCCTGACATCACCATAGCCATCCCGGATGGCTATAAGATCACCCGGAGGGACCGCATCAACCAAACCGGAGGCGGCATCGCCATCGTCTACAGAAACACCATCCGCATAACAACGAACACCAACGACACCCTCACCGCCGCCGAACTCCTCCACTTCCAGATACACACCGACCCCAAGACCACACTCAGAGGTATCCTCATCTACAGACCCCCAGGACCAGGCACTCATTTCAGCGAAGCCATCGCAGACTTCATCAGCCCGCTCGCCCTCTCCTCCTCCGACTACATCCTCCTAGGGGACCTCAACTTCCACCTGGAGAGCAACAAGGACAACAACACCACCACCCTGCTAGACAACCTCGCCAACCTCAGACTCAAGCAACTGGTCAACACCCCCACCCACTACGTCGGCCACACGCTGGACCCCATCTTCTCCTCCAGCAACCACATCTCCTTCAGCCACTCCACCGGACTTCACTGGAATGACCACAGCTGCGTCCACTTCAACTTCAGGAAAACCACAACTCACCACCGACCGCAACAAGCTCCCCGTAGATGCTGGAGCAAGATCACCACCGACCAGCTCACCACCTCCCTGAGCCAAAACCAACCCTCCTACACTACGGACCCCAACGAAGCAGCCCTCAACCTCACACAGTGGATCACCAACTGCGCCGACGCCCTTGCACCACTGAAGAACCCTCCCAGCAATTCCAACAGCAAGAAAGCCTCATGGTTCACTAACGATCTCAAAGACTCAAAAAAATCCTGCCGTACCCTCGAGCAAACTTGGCGCAACGACCAGTCATCAGTAAACATGACAGCCCTCAAGATCGCCATCCGCAAACACCACCAGCTGATCTGCACCACCAAAAGGATAGCATTCAGAGACCGACTGGACAACAACACCCACAACAGCAAGGAACTCTTCAGCATCGTCAAAGAGCTCTCCAACCCCAGCGCCAGCAACAACGACATCACGCCATCACAAGACCTCTGCGACTCACTCGTCACGTTCTTCCACCGCAAGATCACTGATATACACGACAGCTTCATCACTCACACCACGTACCCTTCCACCGAGTCTACGCCCCCCACCACCACCCTCTGCACCTGGAACCCCGTCAGCACGGAAGACATCACCCACACGATGAACACCATCCACTCCGGCTCCCCAGCGGACCCCTGCCCACACCACATCTTCAACAAAGCCAACTCCATCATCGCACCCCAACTCCGGGACATCATTAACAACTCCTTCACAACCGCCACCTTCCCGGAGAGCTGGAAGCATGTGGAGATCAGCGCCCTCCTGAAGAAACCCACCGCGGATCCCACAGACCTCAAGAACTTCCGCCCCATCTCGCTCCTCCCCTTCCCAGCTAAAGTCATCGAGAAAACCATCAACAAACAGCTGTCCACCTTCCTCGAGACGAACAACTCCCTCGACCCATCGCAGTCCCGATTTCGAGCGAACCACAGCACCGAGACCGCCCTCATCGCAGCCACCGACAACATCAGGACCCTGCTGGACAACGGTGAAACGGCCGCCCTCATCCTCCTCGACCCGTCGGCCGCATTCGACACTGTCTGCCACTGCACCCTGACAAACCAACACCACCGCGCCGGGATCCAAGGAAAGGCCCTGGAATGGCTCACCTCCTTCCTCTCCGACAGAACTCAGAGAGTCCGCCTCCACCCCTTCCGCGCAGCGCCCACCAAGATCATCTGCGGCGTACCCCAAGGATCCTTGCTCAGCCCTACCCTCTTCAATGTCTACATGAGCCCCCTCGCAGCCATCGCACACAAACACAACTTCAACATCATCTCCTACGCCGACGACACCCAACTGATCCTCTCCCTCACCAACGACCCCGCCACCGCCAGAGCCAGCTTCCAGGAAGGAATGAAAGATGTCGCAGAATGGATGAAGCTCAGCCGTCTGAAGCTGAACTCAGACAAGATGGAAGTCCTCATCCTCGGACCATCCTCCTCCGCCTGGGACGACTCCTGGTGGCCCCCTGCCCTGGGAACCGCCCCCAAGGCCACGGACCACGCATGCAACCTGGGGTTCATCCTTGACTCCTCCCTCACTATGACCAAACAAGTCAACGCCGTTACATCTTCCTGCTTCAACACCCTCCGCATGCTCAGAAAGATCTTCCGATGGATCTCCACTGGAACCAGGAAGATGGTCACCCAGGCCCTCGTCACCAGCCGACTGGACTACGGGAACGCCCTCTACGCCGGGACCACCACCAAAGTACAGAAAAAACTCCAGCGCATACAGAACGCATCTGCTCGACTCATCCTGGACATTCCCCGACACAGCCACATCTCGGCCCACCTGAGAGACCTGCACTGGCTCCCCGTCAGCAAGAGGATCACCTTCAGGCTCCTCACCCACGCACACAAGGCTCTCCACGACATGGGCCCGAATACCTCAAAACCCGCCTCACGTTCTACACACCAACCCGCCAGCTTCACTCCGCCAGCCACGCCCTCGCCACGGTCCCACGGATCCGCAGAACCACCACCGGAGGAAGATCCTTCTCCTACCTGGCGGCCAAGACGTGGAACTCCCTCCCCACCCACCTATGACTGACCCAGGACCATCTCTTCTTCAGGAGGCACCTCAAGACCTGGCTTTTCGAGCAGTAGCGGCACCCCCCCCCCCCCCCCAGCGCCTTGAGACCCTCGCGGGTGAGTAGCACGCTCTATAAATGTTCCTGATTGATTGATTGAACAGTTCTTAAAGAAAAAAGCATACCGTATGTCGTCAGATCTGCTAGAGCCAGCCCACCCCTCTCCAGTCTCCTCCTTAGTCTTTTCCAAGATATGCGAGAGCCCTTAGAAGCCCAGATGAAGCTACCTAGCCTTCCTTGGAGTTTAGCGATCTCCCTATTGTCAAATAATAATGGTACAGAAATGTAATTTTGAGAAGATAACCATCTTAAAAAGATTTACCCTACCATACAAATTTAGATGGAGTTTTGATGAATTACACCAAAGATTTTATTTGAAACCATCAGATAATGTTAAATATGAATTGCTCTGCAACTCTATTCTTGATTCATTCCAGAATTACTTTACTTCAATAGTTTCTTCTGATTTAGAAGTTGTATCTCCAAAAAATAGCATCTTCATCCCATGTGGTGTCATTGTTATATACAAAATTGAATAATTCTGATGGGGTAATATCAATTTTCTGTCACCAATTGTGAAGAAAGAATTAGATTTGTCTTTATCTTTGGATATATATTCAGGAAGATTTGCTTGAATTCTCAGAATGGTTGCCTGTAACTTTATAGCAAACTAATTCCTTTATACTTTTTAATTGTCTATGGACCCCCTTAAAATTATATAATGCAACACTTTTAAATTCTTCCACTTGTTGAAACTGTTCTTTAAATATAGGTTTGTGAAGACATATGTTAGGTGATTGTCATATTCTTAAGAAGTTCTGGGATGAAGTTTGGCAGATAAATACTCATATATTGAATGTTACAGATATTGTATCATTAACAATCGTTATTTGTAAATTCTCTTCTCTCTCCACTAAAATATCTCTGCTGAACAACAAACATTTCTATTTCTTAATTTCCGCAGCTTTAAAGTCAATTACTACTAATTGGAAAGATAGCTTATTATTATCAGTTCATGCGAGGTGGGTGTCAAGTACCAGTCTCAGAACTTCAAGCTTCCGCAGGAGCCGATGACTATTCCTCAATTCCCCAACTCAGCTACCCAAGCATGTACACACATACATATATGTATATATACATATACCCGGGCAGCTAAAGGGGGAAAAGGGGAGTTGGAAAGAAAAGAGACACGCCACGTCTTCTTCAACTGGACAGGAATGCTTCTATTCTGGTGGGTTCTTCCTACAAGACAGATCTACATTAACATTTTAATATTATAATTTATTTTTCTAATCTTACACATTACCCCAAAATTGTGATTACCTGTCTTAGCTAAGTGGCTGTCTATTCTCTTGTAGATTGCTTCCTACTTGTGTCTGCTACTCAGTGATTCTGTAGATTAAGAGAATACTACATTAATCCCAATTCTAAATTAAGGTGTGTCTCTGATCACTCTCAACTCTTTCTATAAGTCTATAACTGTGTTTACCTTGCTCACCCTAAGGGTAGTTGTTAATTCTTTTCTTTCTTATTTTTACAGTTGAAGAACTCCTCTATTGGCGATGTATGCAGATGCGTTTTAAATGGCGGAAGAGTACTTCTTTAAGTTGGTAAGTATCTTTATACATATATATATATATATATATATATATATATATATATATATATATATATATACATAACTACACCTACTTGGAGATTCCTTGTGAATAACTCTTCTAACTTAGTGACCTTTTCTTTTCTTTGTAGGTAAAGTTCTCAAACACACATTGACAGAAATGTGCAGCTTTCTACGTTTCTTCCCAGGAACCAGAATCAGGAAGACTCAGTTGTAGCAATTCGCACAACCTGCCTACTGAGCGTTGCACGGTATGTAGACTGACTTCGGAGCATCAAAATCCTTCTTTTGACTAGTTGGTCTTGACTTGTGGAAATGTCTTTAGTCAAAACCCTAACTCTGTCACAACTATTCCTTCAGACTTGACTGTAATCCAATATGGGCTTAGTGTAAATGGCCTTACTTTCCGCAGCCGCGGAAGCTGTATCGCTGGGAACAACTCGATACTCACAAACTCTGAATTTGCCAAGGTGGAAAAACGCTGCTAGATAAACGCGACCGTCTTTCCTCAAAAAGCAGTTGAAGTGTGCAGTTTGCCGCGATTGCAGTCGCGAGCACACCTGCGCTGAGGAGGAGGAAAAAACACTAGATCGGCAACCTCAAAGTTATCATCGGTGGCCATCTTGAAATTCCGCTATGCGTGAATCTGTCGCTTTGCAAAAGAAAGGGGAAACCAATGGTGGTGCAAGTTCCTGCTTGATCTAAAACGCCGAACCTTATGAATCTTGCAACAAACGGGAAGGGTCTTTTGGTGAAGCAATGCCTTACGCTGACTGACCCTGACAGTGGGCTTGGACAATTTTTATTAGAAGAGGTGCTAATTTGACATTATCTGGTATCGTTCAAAGTACTCCAAATACTCAAATGTTTTGGAAACCCATTGATGATTATTTTAATTTGAATTGTTAGTAAGTGTTAGTATAGAATAACTTTCTATGGTTATGCTTAACACTTAACTTAGTAGCTCTATAAAGTTGCAGTTATAGAATTATGAGGTCCTTTTTATTTCTTTTATGATGATATTATTTTTGTGTTTTAGGTACTTTATACAATTTTCTTGATCCTTATTTATAAATTATAATGTTTATATACTTACATATTGTTCTATTGGATTAATGTTTGTACCTTTTTGGAGCTCTTTTTTGTATGTTTTCTGTTATCAAAAATGTACTACAAATATTTTTAACACTAAACCTCTACAAACTCTGTTGGCGCATTCAAATTTTCACCCACCCCTAGGAATGGGTGGAACTCTTGAATAAACCTAAGCCACTGTTAATAACAAGGAGCTACATTGTATTTTTCAGTTAAATAATTGTACATTATAAGAAAAGATCTGAGTACATTTTGACCATATCTCCTTCCAAAAGGCACAAACTTTAGGACAGTAAAATAATAAATGTAATAAAGAGCCCTCAGCTGTAGAGCAAGACCAGCAAGATGATGAGGTAGAGTGATTGATTTTATGTAATAAAGGCGGAGTGATGATGACTCTATTAAAAATAAAGAAGAGGGATTGTGTAAGATTTGCAGCTTTGGAAGTTTTGAGTAATTTCTGCCAAAACGTATCCCAATGTGACACAGATAAAGTCAAGGAAAGGTCAAGCTCCCACTCTAGTTCCACCTTAGATTTAGCCCGTGTGCAGATAGGAGTAGACAGAAATTTATAGATATGGGAGGCACTAGGAGTAGCATCAGCAAAAGTATGGCAAAATAAAGAATCAGAAGGAGAGGCAGGGGGAGTTGGGGAAGAGGAGAATTTCTGTAGACACTCCTGCAGAATTGGGGCTAGTGTATTATATTGCAGAATACAGGAATCAGGGAGATTGAAAGTAATTTGTAACTGATGGAAGGAGAGAATTACATTGTTGACAATTAGTTGATGTACAAAAAGAAGGCCCTTCTCTTTCCATTGTTTGTAATAGAATGACTTATGGCGAAATTTAATGTACTTGCTAAACCACAGAGATGAAGCTAGAAAGGATTCATAGTTATTCATGTTCTTAAAGAAAAGAGCATGCAACAACATATGGGAATGTTTCAAAATGGGATATTTGGAAATAAAAGTACAGTTAGACATACTAACAACATCTCGCATTGAAAAATCATTCAGTAAGGAACATTCAACAGTAACCCAAGAGGGTTTAGGTAAATCTTGATAATCCCTAGACAAAGCAAAAAATTGACGAATCAAGAAGGCATTGTGATACAAATTAAAATCAGGAAACCTTACACCACCTTCATTTTTAGGACGAATCAATTTAGCCAGAGCAATACGTGCATGTTTGTTATTCCATAAAAACTTTGAGCATAGGGAGTTAATCTGGGAAAAATAATATTTAGGAATTTTGAAGGGTAACATTGACAATATAAACAAAATTTGAGGAACAATCATCGTTTTATTTGTATCAAGTCTACCCCACCAGGAGAGGAATAATGGAGACCAGAGATTCAGTAAATTAGTAATTTTAAGTTTTAAGGCAGAGAAATTTTGAGCGAGTGTATCACGAATGGTGGGGGTAAACCATGTACCAAGGTATTTTATTTTTTGGGGACACCAAGTGAAATTAGACGATGCAAACATATATCTATAGCATGAAGAGTTTAAAGGCAAAACCTCCGTTTTAGAAAAGTTCAATTTGTAACCTGAAACCTTAGCGATCGATGCAATTTCGTTCAAAAAGGGGAGCAGGGAGGATACAGGGTTAGACATATAAATAAGTACATCATCAGCATATGCGGACAGTTTAATATGTTGAGATTTAAGATGAAAACCAGTAATAAGCACATTATTTCTGATACATTCTAGGAATGGTTCTAGACATAATAGGAAAAGTAATGGGGAGAGGGGGCAGCCCTGGCGTGTACCTCTTTGAAGGGAAAAATAAGGGGAGAAAAGACCATTGACAAAAACACAGGCTTTGGGATTGGTGTATAACAACTTAACATAAGAAATAAACTTTAGGCCAAAGCCAAACCATCTTAAGGTGTGAAGCAGAAAATCCCAGTTGACACGATCGAAGGCTTTTTCAGCGTCCAGGGATAGAGCCGCTAACGGGGAGGGATATTTTGTACTGAGAGCAAGGATATTGGAAAACATTCTGGCATTGTCAGACGCCAAACAACCTTTAACATAACCAACTTGGTTAGGATTAATGAGATGGGGAATAATTTTCTCTAAGCGGGAAGCCAAAATTTTTGCAAAGATTTTACAATCATAATTAATTAATGAAATAGGATGAAAATTTTTACAGTAGGAGGGATCTTTATCTGGTTTGGGGATCACAATGATAAGAGCTTCCAAAAAAGAACCACAGGCTTGGGAATTAGAAATAAATGAATTAAAAAGTTCTAATAATTTGGGTGCAAAAATTGAGGAGAAAGCAGAAAGTAGTTCAATAGAAAGACCATCCGGTCCGGGAGCTTTGGCTTTCTTCATAGATTTAAGTGCCTCAGTTAATTCTTGCAAAGACACTTCATCTTCAAGGGGTTGAAATTTATCGTGGGGAATTTGAGGCTTAGGGATATCCCTGAAAAACATAGCAAAATCCTCTTCAGAGGGATTGGTGGATTCTGTGTATAGGAGTTTATAATATGATTGAAATGTATCAATAATATCTGAGTCAGAAGAGAGGAGAGAGTCATCAAATTCTGAATGGATTGGGCCAATAGCTTTTCGTTCCGATTTAATTCTTAAATAGTGTGCTAGCATTTTCCCGGCCCTATTTTGGCCTCCATGATATTTAGACTTAACCTTGAGGAGGATATTACAGGCCTCCGTTGTGGCAATCTTATTCAGGGTGGATTTAGCTTTGATTAATTCTTGTAGAGATGATGAAGATTTGGAAGAGTAGTACTTGTGTTCTAACGCTTTTATGTGGATTAAAGTTTCTTTATATTTAGCATGCAGCAACTTTTTCTTTTTCGAGGAATAGGCAATAGTAAAAGCTCTGAAAGATGCTTTAAAAGCATCCCAATTGTTGTGTAGGGAGGTATCTAAAGAATTATTAAAAGAAAAAAATTCCTTAATAAAAGAGGTCGCTTCTGAAATAAAAGTACGATCTGATAAAAAGAAAGTTATTGAAACGCCATCTACCTTGTTTGCAAGTGGTGAGAGATAAATCAATATGGGTGGAGACAGGAGCATGGTCAGAAATAAAAATAGATCCAATTTCAGATGACTGGAGACAAGGTAGCAGTGATTTGGAAACAAGAATATAATCAATACGAGATCTAGTATGATGTACAGGAGAAAAAAAAGTAAATTCTGAGGTATCAGGGTTACAAGTTTTCCAAGAATCGAATAGCGGGCGAGAAGAAATGGCTGTTTGAAAGGATTTGTGGGACTTGTCAGGTTTGAACTTGCATTTGGATTGCCTGTCAGTGAACGGGTCCAACCAATTATTAAAATCACCACCAATCACAATACTATCATTAGGAATTGATAATAATTTCAATTTGATAGAATTCCAAAAGTCAATATCAGGTTTAACAGGCCCATAAATATTGAAAAAAACCAGTTGTCTTTTATTAATAATGACCTCAGCCAATATCCAGCGACCATTCGGATCACACTCAGATGACAGAATTTGAGCATTAATGGATTTATGAAATAAAATAGCAACACCTCCATGTCTGTCATTAGCCGGAGAGAAAACAATCTGGTTGACCCATTGACGTTTAAGTTTAAGTGATTCTTTATCATTGCAGTGGGTTTCCTGTAAAAAAGCAATCTGGGTGTTAAGTTTAGCAAGATGAGACAATACCTTTTGACGCTTGACGGGATGACCCAGACCACGAACATTCCACGACACGACGTTAATCATATTTCCAGGACCAAGGGAACGTACAAACATAAGACCATAAAACTGCAGGATTGACAAGAAGAAGAAAGGAAAGACATGTTACATTCAGTAAAAGATGAAGACAGGTCATATGAAATAAGCCAGACCTAGATACTAAGACTAGAAATGAGGGGAAACGAAGAGGAAGAGGAGAGTAGAAATAGATTAGAGAGAGAAAAGAATACAATGGGAGAAGTAGGTGGAGTAAAGTAGACAGATCAAGGAAAAACATCCAGATCTGTAAAAAGGGAGAAGATCTAAGAACGGGGAGCAAAGTGACACCGGAGGACACGGACCACCAAGAAAACAGTTGAAAAAGACAATGAGATGAAGCCGAACCTCACAAGTAGAAAAAGAACAAAAAAGCAAGAAGGAAGACATGCATATCAATATAACAAAGAAGCAAAACAGATAAGCGTATCAATATAATAATGAAGAAAAACATTCCGACAATAGGGAAGAAGGAAATCAAGAGCCAGTGTCCATGCCATGTGCAGAAAAATTTTGAAGAAAAAGTTTGAGTTTTTCTGGATCCTCGAAGGAGCGTGTGCGACCATCATGCGTAATCTTGCACAGGCAGGGATGAAGAATTCCGTATTGAATGTTGAGCTGACGCAACTGAGGTCGAAGAGCAAGAAATTCTTTACGTCTGGCATTAGTAGCGTTGGAAATGTCTTGAGATATAAAAATATTATGACCTGACCAGGTGAGGCGACGATTGAGCCTCACAGCTTTCAAGACTTGCATAAGATCGGTGAACTCCAGGAAGAGCATTATGATTCCACGCGGTCTATTAGCAGAAGGTATAAGACGACCCAAACGGTGTGCTCTTTGTATGTTGAGAGGATTTGCTGGGGATGGAAGATCAAGAAGCTCTGGAAGGAATTTCTTTAGGAATGATACTAGGTCAGCCCCTTCAACCTTCTCCGGCAAGCCAAAAAGGCGAAGGTTGTTTCTGCGGTTACGATTTTCAAGATCCTCCGTGTGGAGCTTTAGTTTAAGGACTTCCTGTTCAAGAAAAGGAATCTTTGTAGATATATCCTGCAAGTCACTAACCCTCTGTTCGATATCCAGTACCTTACTCTCTATAACGATCCATCTTTCCTCAATTTGTTTAAGTTTGTCATTGGTAGCGGACATGAATGGCTGGAGGCCATGAACCTCATCTAAGATGGAGTCGAGGACAGGATTTTGCAAAGATAAAATTGGTGAAGGAGGGTCATTTTTGTGCCTCTTCGGTTTGGTACCTGAGCTCGAAGCTCTAGGGACATTAGGCTCGTTTGACATCCTGGAGCAGTAAGGAGACCGTGATACAGTAATCCACAAGCAACAGAAGCTAGCGTCACTGAAAAGCAGGAAGTAGGGAATTCAGCAGAAGCCGGAATATGCCCAAAAGGACTGCTATGCAATAGATAATAATCCTGGAGCAGCCAAACCGAATGGATACTGGAGCACAGATCAACAAGATCTCATCATGACAGGAGCTGGGACAGCGATGTCAAAAAGAAAAATGCCTCACATAATCCGCAAGAAATTAGGTAAGGATACCGCAGCTTTGAGGAGTTTCAAACCTCTTGTGGGAACATTGTAAGTAAAAGAGTCACACTTCCATATTCAATTTTTGGATGAGGGCATGTTAGAAGATAAAAAAAGAAAAAAGAAAACTAGCACCGCAAAAGGGACAAACAAAATGGCGGTCACTCATAGCCCAGAGGTAAAAGACAGCATCAACTGTGAAAAACAAGTAGAATGGTGGCAAAAACAGCTCACTGCACCGACCCCATCACAAAAAAAGTATCAATAGGGAGGTCAAAGACACCAGGCACCGGGCAGCAAACAGTTGAAGGGCAAAACGCTGGAAAAATCGGAACGCGAGCGCCGCGATTCAAAATGGCGGACGCTCGCGTTGTGTGAAGGAAAATTCACCGCTGCGGCTCCTGGGGCGAAGAATAGAGTAGGAGATGCCGTTTGTAGTCAGCCGACTCACCGACCCATCATGCGCCTGGAGAAGTCTTCCGAGCAGGAAGAGGTGGTGTCCGAGGGTAAAGAATGGACACGGAAGCTCCGCGTTCACACGGAGCTCACTGAAAAGCCGGCCATGTCGCTGCGGCGTCGAAGCCACGCCCCCTACATTGTATTTTTTATCTCACTTCATCGGTCCCAGTGGTAGCCTTTCTACTCAAGTCTATTTTGGAAACATTTTAGAAAGACAGCTAACGTGTTATCAAGATAAGTGACAATGTACATTAAGTAAAGCGATGTAAATGTAGGATTCAGAGATGCTTTAGCTAGTTTACTGCTGTGATTTATACATGACACTAAAAAGAGCAGCATCCCTCCCGCTCACGGACTGTCAAGTAAAATTTGAGCAAAGATATCAGTACTTCTTCATTGTAGAAATACAGCACGTTGACCCAGGGTCAGACTAGGACAAAAAATAAGCATGGGCACCATGATAAAAGTGGGCCCCACTAGTGAATTAGATAGCTAAAAATGTGGCCCACATTTGCAATTTAGGCCAGTTAAGAACTTCTAAAGATATGCTGTATGAGTATTTTGCAAGCCATGGGAGAGTGCATTCATTTGTGTCTGTTGCAGGAAATGATTATTTTACCATCAAAGAAATAAATAGTCTAAACCAGTCCACCTGGCCATAAAACAGGCCCATAAACAGCTAAAAAACTGGCCTGCACACTGATCTGTCAGATCACCCCCATTGGGCACTGCCAGATCGGCCTGTGGTGCAGTCCGACCCTGCATAGACCCCGAGCAGAGATATGCTTGTGGTGCTAGCAAACAATTAGAAGATTGCGGCTGCTGTGGCATATTTGGTGTGATCAATAGAGATAATCTTATGCTGGTGGCATTCCTTAGCAATTACCAATTAGATTTCGTACACTTTGGCTTAACAATAGACGTCTTATACCGATTAGGCATTGCTAAAAATATGTCTTCCTGTTGGCTTCATGCAGAGCGTGAGACCCTGCCTCTTTTATCTACCACACCATTTGATTTTCCCAAAAAATGCTGGAGGATTAGTACAACGGTACATATCAGCATTTGGTCCCTTTGTTCTCATCTGCCATCTTGAAATTTCAGAAAATTAGATGAGAAACTGTAGGTGCTTGAAAGCTATGATCTTTTGATACAGATGACACATATCTTGAAGAAGATGTCACTCCTGAGTCATACAAGAAATGTAATATTTAGATGCTATCGCAAAACGATGTTCTGCAAACTGACATTGAGAGAGGAAAACTTTCAGGAACTAGCAGTCCTGCCCATCATGCAAAAGGGATCAACTTTAAAGTTCTTATAAACAACTCTCTAAGTGAAAGAAATATGCCAAAAATGCACAAGATCCTTATGCTAGCGCTGTAGAGTTATGCTTTCATAGCAAGGTTCAGAAAAACCCTCCACCAGTTTTCCCATCATTGTGCACTGCTTGCTATTTTGTTCTGCACCAACTCTTCCAAAGTTCATTGTAAAGTATACTAAGCCAGATGGCAAAGGACTTGGCTGTCTGAGGAAATTTGCATTTTTACACCTTTTCCATTCCCTCTTTTAAGCTCTCACTCCTATTTAATTCTGCTTGTTCGACTGAATTAATTTCTTTTGATTCTCAGGAACTTCCTGCAATATTTGTTTTAGAATCATGAGTAACCCTCATGTTATGCAATGATTTGGCAGTCCCTATCTTTTCTATAGAAAAGCAATGCGCCTATTCACTACTGACAACCTGAGCAACCTAGGAGCCTAGAAAATGGTCTATATTGCCAGTGTGTGACCTTTCAAAGCCGTTTTTGAGTTATACTGACTTGGACCACCTGAAGAACATTTAAGCTCTGGACTACCTGAAGAACTTTTAAGCTCTATGTTAGACCTGGCACCTTGGCGTGAGTCTCCCTTCCACTTTTTGTCGCTGTGCCTCATGTGTTTTGCTGGTGTTAGCTGCTCAGAGCACTGTGCCACTGCCAACCAGTGCCGCAGTGCAAGTGCTCCCTATTTAAAATGTATATGTTGGTTGGATTCCATGATTGGCTTATTTGGTTTACTGTCAGACTCCAGTAAAGTGCACCAGGAGTGCCCAGGGCTTGTAAATACAAATGCTGCTGGTGGGCTTGCAGCACTGGTTGTGCCATCCACAGAAGTGGCCTAGTAAAATGTGTCTAAGGTCTGCCATTGCAGAACCTGCGTGCAGTCTGGTACTGTCATGCTGACTGGGCAAGTGCACCCACTTCCCAGTCCCTAAACCTTCCCTTAACTTCATATTAGTCACCCCTATGGTAGGCCCAAGGGCAGGGAGCATTGTAAGCATAAGGTAGGACAAGCCCTGATGTGTGTGGCATGTCCTAATAGTGTATTACAGCCATTTTCGATTTTCACTATTGCAAGGCTACCTGTTCCCATAGGCCAGAATGTGCTGTTAGAATTGTTACATCCTATGATCCTAACAGACCCAGGGAACATGGTAGAAAATCGAGTTTAGTATGCCTGAACTCAGAATAATATAATACATCTTTTAGTAAAGTTTATTTTCATATTCTGTGTTTGCAAATACCACTTTTAGAAAGTTGGTATTTGCTTGCCTAACCATTTCAGCCCGCCTCTGCTATGATGTGTATCTGCCTGTCTGGTTTGTGTGAGTGACAGGGCTGTGGAAACCCAGAGGGGCAGGGCTAGGTAGCCTGGTGGTGAATAGAGAGATTGACATCCAGATGGGTGGGAGGAGTGCACCTGGACTCTGAATAGGGCTGTGCTTTGCCACCACAATGCTGGCTCCACCTCCTGTGGAGAGGCTGATGTCTCTGCCCTGCACCCTGAATAGAAAGGCAGAGTCATGTCAACAAAGTGCTTAAGAACTGGTTTGGACTGGGCAAAGGCCTCTCTACCCCAGAGGAACAAAGGAATTAGGGGTATAAGTATTGGGGCCCTGCTCCCAAGAAATTAGATCCTGCTTGACAAGAAGAACCTCTGCCTGAGGAGAAGGAACCGGGAAAGCTGTAAGGAGGAGTACTGTACCTGACCTGGGGGGTTGGCCTGCAGTGGATACCTTGCTGCTGAAAGGAGAGGAGAAAGACTACAAAGACTTTATTTCAACTTGTGCTTCAAAAGATCTCCAAGGGCTTGGAATAGGGCTTGCCTCCTGCTGAAGTCTCAGGAACAACAGACTTCACCCCCCAGCTCCCCAGAGTTCGTTGGAAGTGCCTGCTGCTGTTGTTGGGCCTTCTGTGGGACTGCGTGTCGCAAGGAGCTGGAAGCGCGACTCAAGAAGGAGAAGCGTGCCGCCGTTGGAACTGCTGTCGTCGCATCACGTAAAGGGTGTCGCCGCTGCAGCATCGCATCGAGCGAAAGCGTCTTGCATCATCCAAGAAGGGTCTTGCAACGCTGAAGAAGTGTGTCGCCATAGCAGCCATCATAGCTGACGCATCGCACCGCATCAAGAGAAGAGTCTCGCATCGAGGAAGAAGCGTGTCGCCATCGCAGCCATCGTAGCTGTCGCATTGCACCGCACAAAGAAAAGCACCTCGCATCCACGGAGAAGCGTGCCGCCGTCGGAGCTGCTGTCGTCGCATCACGTAAAGGGGTGTCGCCGCTGCAACATCGCATCGAGCGGAAGCGTCTCGCAAACGTCGGAGAAGAGTGCCGCTGCCAAGGCCGCTGTTGTCGCATTGCGTAAAGGGTGACGCCGCTGTAGCTGACACATCGAGTCGAGTCTTCTCGCAACATCGGAGAAGCGTAACGCATCTGGAAGCTCTTCACATCTTTATTTCTTTGCACCAACAACTTCATCGCATCAGCATTGTTGCAACACTTTCATTGCCCTGCGTGTCGCATCTAAGGTACATTGACTTAAAGTGTCGCATTTAAGAATTTAAGAGAACTAAGCAAAATTTCTATCATCTAAAGTAACAGTATTGTGTATTTTTGTCGTTTAATGGTCTTGTGGTAACTCTATATAAAGAATCCTTATTTTTAATATTAAACCTGTGTGGTGTCCATTTGTAGTGTTGTCACTTGGTTACTGTATGTGTTCACAAATGCTTAACCTATAACGCTCTGAGATAAGCCTTGTCTGCTCGCGCCAAGCTACCTAGAGGGTGAGCAGGGGTTATTTTAGGAGTGTAACCCCTTACCCTGACTAGAGGAAAGGTTCCCTGCTTGTCCCAGGTACCTACCTGTGCCAACCAGAGAACCTGGATTCTAACACTCTATCAATCTTGCAGAGTACAAATGAGTTTTTCCCTTAGATTGGATGGAATGCTCAATATACCCCATATCATCATCATCATCATCATCATCATCATCATCAGCCAAACCTTATTCAGGTACATCCATAAAAGGACAAAAATGTTTAAAACCATCATGAAAATGTACATTATTACTCCATATCATAACATAGCCATGCTTTGAATACTCCCATGACACAACTCTTAGTACATTTCCCTTCTTATGAAATGTCTTTGATAATTCTGCATTTTGTTTCTTATACTCATATGTAGTGGATACAAATGTTTTTGACAAAAACTGTTTCAGAAGCAAATAGTTCATAATTTTCAATAGATGTAAAGTTTGAAATTCTCAAAGGTTCTTTGATCTATCTGCTTTTTAATAATTACAGAAAAGATTATTGTCCTAATCTCTGTGTGGTTAATAAAAGGAACATCCTTGTGAGTCATATTTCGTTATGACACAGGTTCAATATCTTTAACCATTTGAATCTTTATTGTCTTACATTTCTTGTAGATAACTCACGTTTCTGTCAATAATGTACTTCAGAACAGTGCATGCATGCCAGTCCTCTGTATACTGGGCTCCTACAGAACTACTTGTTTTTCCAAAAGTGCACGTTATAATAGCTAAGCACAAATGCCAGCTGGGCTTCCAAGTTTTTTAACATTTGGCTTTGACCATGATTGTTAGACATGTCAGCCTTAGGGTGGTCTTTCCCTTAATGTCCCGCCTTCCTGCTACATTGTTTTTCTGATTTAGTTTTTCTGGCTTAGGACTCAGTGCCCTTTATCACCACTAGTGAGTGCTTAGGTGTATGTGCTCACTCCTTAAAACATAGTCAAAATTAGATTATCCCCAACTGGAACATTCAATTTACTTGCAAGTCCCAGAAAAGTTGCACAAGGTGTGGAGGGCCTGTTAATTAAATGCTACTAGTGGGCCTTCAGCACTCATTGTGCCACCTGGCTAAGCAGCCCTATAAACATGACTCAGGCCTGTCATTACAGCCTGTGTGTGAAGTTTTAAATTGCCATTTTGACCTGGCAAAATAACCATTTTATCAGGCCCAAACATTCCTTTTTAATGCATATATTACCCTTGGCTGGGCCCTAAACAGTTTCAGGGCACGGTGCAATGTGTTTAAAAAGTGGGACATGTAACTTTAAGTCTTACATGTCCTGCTAGTAAAGAATTCTTAAAATCCATTTTTTTCGACTGCAAGGACTACCTCTCATATAGACTAACATTGGAGTTACCTTATTACATTTAATAAGCTGTAATTTCCAATTGAGAGAAGGTAAAAGGTAACCAGTACAAGTTTGATGATGTTTTTGGAATTGTAATCAAATATCTTAACTGGAGGCAATGTATTTTAAATTATAATTTTGAGAATGCCACTTTTAGAAAGTTGGCATTTTCTTTGCCTTAGGGCCTTATTATGAGTTTGGCGATGCAGGAGTGGGACTGCCCCGCTCCCATACCAACAAACCCATGTTTGAACCACCCATCAGATTAGGAGTATTTTCCTGTCTGGCGGACGGTTCTTTGGCATTCTCAGTGTGGTGCCTATGAAATAGACACCGCACTGGGAGCGTTAAAGGCAGTACTTGCACGACATTGACTGCAGCAGGTACTGGTGTGCATGCACATGGGGGCAGATGTTGTGTCCCCCTGTATGCAACCACATGGTGTGAGGCACCAGGGGGCCGTGATGGACCCTCTTTGTTTCCTCACCACCACATTTTTCATGGCAGTCGCACCGCCATGAAAAGTGGAGCAATAATGAAACTCATGATATGCTTGGCGGGGCCACAGCAGCCCTGCCAAGCATATTGCGACCTCAGGACTGCCGCATAGCTGCCAGAGAACAGCAGTTCCCTGGTGGTTATGGCAGTTGTGGAGGTCGAAGGGCAGCCCAATCACCCTGTTCATAAAGGAGCAGTTGGGAGAACCTCACTGTGAGTCAGGTGGTCTGTGAACTGTCTGTATTTCTCCTAGACAGCCACACACAATAGACAGCTTAGGTGTGCCAGGATGAGCCAACACTGGGCAGATAGGAGGGTAGAACTGGGCCCAGCCGTACTTACACTTAAATAGGCTGTGTCCTGCCTCCAAACAAAGGACTCCAACCCCCCTGTAGTTAATCTTCAAACTTCAAAGGAAATCCTCTAGACATTTCTCCCACCTTCTTGAGGCAAGAGACCTCGTATATCAAATATTGGACCTCAGGCATCACCAAGTCAGTACACTTCTGGACCTGCAGATACTTTCTCTGGAAGAAAACCCGCTCTGCTGCTGGTTGACTGCCACTCTGCTGCAATGCTGCCCTGATGTGCTTATCTGCTGCCAGCTGCCCCCTAACTTGGGTGAGAAGGACTGGACCTACAGCTGTTGGATTCAGGACCAGCAGAGTGACTACGAAGGCTAGCTGGCTCAACTTCTGACTAGAGCCTCAGGTACAGAAGGCATCAACGACCTTGAATCCAGCACTTGGGCTTTGTTTTCTGTGAGTCTACCTTGCCAGTTGATGCCAACCCTTTCCTGGGCCCTGGGAAGTCGGCTTAAAGTGCTCTGGTAGCCTCTGTGGATCTAACAGGACTGAAAACCTCTCTTCTGCTGTGCGGTGCAACCCTGAGCAGAACAAATGCATTGCAGCTGCTGCATGGATTGGACCAGTCACAAAGACCAGCTTTGCCTCTGCAGCCCCTTCCGAACTGCTACTGCTCTATGCATCCCTCGCATCACTTGTTGATGGCAGCCTTAATGCCAGCTCTTCAGACAGAGGCATCACCCCAAATGTGCATCACATCCTCGACACTAGAGTGTGCAACGCAAGCCCTCATCGACAGGATCCTTGATGATGATGATGTAGGAATGAGCATCACAGCTGTGTCACACCTCGGAAATTATGTATTACTTAAGCTGCAGAATGCATCTTTAGCTGGATCCTTGCAATGCTCCGCGAGCCAGAATTGAAGGTACTTTGTTTAGCAGGCCTAACTGGTCCATGCTATTTTCACTAAAATCTTTAAAAGTGCATGTCTCAGGCTCTACTGATTGTATTTTTATTGTTTTGGTCTTGCTTTATTCATTTTAAAATACTCTATTTTTCTAAATCCCTTTGTTGTGTGTTTTAACTGTGTTACTGTTTGAAGTGATACACAAAAATTTTACACATTTTCTCTGACTTTGGCCTGACTGCTCCCTGCCAAGCTACCAGAGGGTTGAGCCTAGGTTAAACTAGGGTTTGCTTGTGACTTCCCTCTGAGAAGAATTGTGGCTGCTGCTTGAGAAGGGTTTCACCCCCTCAGCCAGTTACTTAGTTTCTTACAATAGCTGTTAAGTAACCTAGAACGTAATTTGAAGCTCTGGCCGGTAAAGCAGCTTAATATGTCACACCAGACTATTGAATAGAGGGATTTGTGATCATTGGGCTTCATCCAAAGGTCTGTTAAATTGTTCTTCACATTTTGCTTCTGCCCACTTCAACATACAGCATGGGTTAACTTGTCAGTCTACTGTTCCTATTGACAACCTACACTTTGAGTTACAATACAAAGTGTGTATGCATTATTTACATTCACCTACAAATAGTTATTTTCTTTTCAGTGACAAAGGTGGCTCAAAGTGTGCTTTTATATTTTATTTTTACATTAACTATAAAGACCAGCTATTTATTTTGCCTGCAATTTGGTTACCCAATTAGATAGCAATGTGTTTTCTGTATTTTTTTAAAGATGTGTTTCTTAAGTGTTTAAATAACACCGTAATGGTGTGTATCATTAATATTGATAGCAGAATATTAGTGGTATGTATTTATATATGCATGTGGTATTTATGTATCTAGCATTTTTACAGCCTAAAACTAAAATGCACTGGAGCACTATATATGGTCAAAGACTATCATAAATTCAACAAGCAATAGAAGAAGCTGGGTTATGGATGGTTAATGCATTGTACAGTAGCGTTCTTTAAACAGGTGAGCCGTCAACTCTTTCTAAAAGTGAGATACAAAGAAGAGTTGGTCATAAGGGACTAGCTAGATGTGGCACCTAAACTAGCCTATCCTGACTCTATACCAGTAGTCATACAACCTTAATCCAAGAGAGAGGTGAAAGCACCATTTCTGCGTCAAGGAAAGAATATGCCAATATCACAACACATTGTTTATTGTATTGCGGTTACTCTATTGGGCAGAATACAAGTGCTTGGAAAAAAGTGCTTGTGCATAGGAGAAAATGAAATCAGAAAGCATACAGCATAAATTTAGAAAACAGAAGCAACAATTATGCAGGGTCTTTGGCCTGTCTGATGCCTTTTCTTTTTCAAATAAATCAAACTCCATCCATAATGTACGTGTGCATCGTTTGAATCAGTACTGTCCGTCCATAGATAGTTTAGTCAGTTCAGGCTATAGCAATGGAGTTGTCTCTCGCTTGGATTTGGGTTGTATGACCTGTACCCTGATCCTATTGCCTACTGGGTTACCCTACTGTTACCTAACTTTCCAAAAGTGAAACAGCTATGGGGCGGTTTTGATGGAAAATTGAATGTTGTTCAAGATCACTAGTGCATAGAAGGAAAAGGCCTGCTGTCTTATTTCTATATTTTTACACTTCTTGGTCTTCAATCTGGTGTCCTAACTGCAGGTTTTCTGTAAACCACCAGACGTGGTGAGCTTGTCTGCAACATAACAGGGGGTGATAGTTATGATGGATCTGTAAATGATGCAACTTGTTTTGAAGAAGGTGCAAGACAGAAAGGGAAGTCAATAGAGTTCCAACAAGATGGGAGTGCTTGATATTTCTTCTGGATGAGACGAGCTGTGGTGTGTAGGGTTGCAATGTATTGCAGTAATAGAAAGTCATAATTTCATGGCCACCTATAAACTGAACATTTGCGTATTGATGGTAAGTTCATGATTTTTATTTTGTAAACAAAGTTTGAATATCTATTACTTTAATAAAAAGGTTTTAGATATCACTTTAGACATTTACATTTATACAGATTTTTTTATTTTACTTTTCTTGTTCACTTATTAAATACACTTTGCAATTGTAAATTTCTTTTGCCTGTTGCTTTTTATAAAGAATGCAGTTTGTGCAGTGTTTCAAATTAATGCTTTAAATGTTTTTATTTATTGAAAATGTATTGGCTTTAATATTTGTAATTACATTAAAAAAAATATGCTTTAAATGTAATGTCATTTATATTTGTGAACGTGAGACCTATTAGCTTACTTTGAAGGGGGGCTAGCAATACTGACCCCTCCTAAGTCCCACATTTTCCCAAATGCTGTTTATTTTAGGGATGGAATAGTAAATCCGATTACTGTGAAGCCAACATTTTTCACGTTACTTAGTTTGAAAGGGGAATCTTAAACATACCCCCTACTCCGAGCGTCCTCATATATTTTTTTAATTCATATATGTTATGTAACTTAAATATTTAATAATGTAAAAAGTTACAGTAGGCTTTGATTATTTGAAATGTAAAATAAATATGTGTTTAGAGAACATTTAGAAAACAAATTATTTTAATTAAATATATTTAAGGTTTTGTTATTATGTTATCTTTGCTATATTTTTATTTTTCAATATTTTTGGTATTTTTAATCTTAATTTCAGTTATTATAATCTATATATCTTTATATTATATATACATCAAACCTTATGTGTGTTTGTAGGAAATATTTTAATATTCCATATTTTTGTTATTTTAATTATAAGCATAGGGTTCATGATATTTTCAAAGTCAATATTTTGAGGTTGATGTTCAGGTAGGTTGATATTGTTGCTGTCATTTATCTCAAGGACTACAATTCACTAAACACTTTCGATACCTGAGATCTGAATCTTTGTTTAGATGGTGATTTACTATCTTTCACAAATAAAATGAATAAAATGCAGGGCACAACTGAAAGGCCTGCTATTTGTTTTTTAATCTCTAGTACAACAGCTACATAAGTGAATTATTTTACATTTAAAACATTTATCGCAAGCACACCGCAACGACAATCAGGAGGTCACATGCTTTGGTTTTTTTCATACTGTGGACTATGCATGCAATCAAAACATCAATAATAAAGTAAATAAAAATAACTATTGCACCAGTTTGTGAAGTTCAGACCTATTGGTTTTGCCAAAGCTTACTAAGGGTTTCGCCTAAAATAAAACATATCTACTATGTATATGTAGTATAAATTATTCCCCATGCTCGTGCCAACTAGTGTGACTGGGGCATCTTTGCACTATCTGGGCCTCATTTATGAGAGGCTTTCATCACCGGAGTGTTGTTTTTTTTTGTAGCTCCAGTAGCACAAGCCTTTCAATCATATTTTCTGAGGTGATATGATTTGCTTCATAGATAAATACGGAGTAAGACAAAGCAGCACAAGTCACTGCGTTGCCTTACTCTGCGTCAAGGAGGCATCCCATGGACGTTGCAGTGGGTGTTCCCACTCAACACCCATGGATTTTGATACTGCCCAGATTTACTTAATCACGTAAACCTGGGGCTGCACCAAAAACCTTACGCCTCTCTAGAGCAGGCGTAACAAGGAGAAATATTTTTATTTTCCTCTTTCCATGTGTGCTGCAAAACATAGAAAGAGGAAAACGACTCCCTGGATTGTTTTTGTGCCATGATGCATGGGTGCCTAACTTGGCGCTAGGCAGCAAATTGTGCACCAGCACAGCGAAAAAGGACAGAAATGCACCGTATTTCATAAATACGGTACTGTCCTGCCCGTTCATGTTATTTTACCGCAGGGCAGCAAGAATAATGGCTACACTGCCCAATGCCAATTCCTCATAAATGAGGCCCTCAATGTATATTACCTGTATTACAATAATAGTTGCATGTTCTAACTAAAGTGCCAATATATATTATTTAAGTATTAAGAATGAAAGCTATTGATGAGTAATTTAATGCAGTAGTATAAGCGCAAGCCTCACAGTATCATTTGAAGGGAAGTATGCAGAATGGAAACAATTTTTAAGCATTATGCGAATGTACAAGTGTTGCAGAGTTTTATTGGCATTTCTTGTAAATTGCCACAGTCATCCTAGTTTAGACATCAAAATCATTTATGTATTGCATAGATTAGTAAAAACTGCAATCATTAGGGGTTTCTCATTTGACTTGCAAATGGTCTGGCTGTCAGCACCATTTTGCTTCAGTTGTTTCTCATTACCGAGCTATGGTCAGGCTAGGCGTGAACACTGCATTCCACAGACTTTAAAGAGTAAACACAGCCATTAAGCCAAGAAGTGAAAGAAAGCAACAAGTGGAATGAACACGGGTAATTTAGACACAGGCGACCGCTGTCTCACATTCGGTTTTAGTTTCCTTCTACATAACATTCTGGGGGAGACATTAGGTGGGCATACACCTAAGAATGTGGTTGGAACATTTTTTGATTTTTCAGTGCCAGACAAATGTCTCCGACAAACGGGGCGTTTTGGAGCCGAAGCTACCACGCACTGCTACCCATGTTTCTTTCTTGCAGATTTATATAGCGCGAACTGGCCCGAAGGTATTGGAGCACTTTAAATGAGCACCAGTTAGTTACACAATGATATATTCATTTTTGGTAGGCATGGGAGGATTACGTTATTTGCCCAGAATCACAGGATGTTGAGCCGACCCGAGACTCGAACCTGGGGGCCTATTAGAATGGCGGGCAGACTTATGCTCACGGTGTTGGGACTGGGCGGCAGACATGCGGCGGTCCCGAACCGCAAATTTGGATGCGACCGTCACCCTGATGGTCATATTCTGCATTCTAGAATTGCGGCAGGTGCTGCTTATAGCAGCACCCGCCGCAATGTCAAAAACACATGCCTGGCATTTCCCTGCACCACTTGGTGCAAGGAACTGCAGGGAGGTACCTTGGGTACCCCCCAAGTGCTCACCCCCAACCCCCACCCCGGGGCCCGCAACAGGCCCCTAAAGCCAAACCCTGCAAAGCCTGGAAGGGCCTGTTTGACACCCACATCGTAATATGGCTGACGGTGCCTGCTGGGCACCGCTACCATATTACTGGACCAGCACTGCCCGGCCGGCAATCGGAACGATTGCCGACCGGCAGTAACGAATAAAATGGCGGGAGGTATTTCACGGTATGATGGTGTACCAGCTCAGCGGTGGCGGACGTTACGCCATTGTAATGAACCCCTTAGTTTCCCAGCTCCAAAGTCCGCAACTCTAGCCCTTAGGCCACAACCTCGCATGCTGCTGTGGAGCACTGAACAGTAGCAACATTAATGACTGCTTTACGAAGCCAATAGTTTGGGCTTTTGTATAGCGAAATGATTTTGTTGGTGTACTAGTGATGCCATAAACAGTTTTCATCAAGTGCTAAAGTCATTGCGAAGCATTAACTTTCAACCTGTCACCACTGTCATTCCAGTGAACTTTCTCTCCACTATAATGCATTAGACCTGCTTTGGTGGATATTTTGGTAAGGAAGAAGTCACATTTCTGGGCAAAATGAAGCTGGACTCTTGGGACCTGGATACGAGGGGTCAAATGCAATAATTATCTTCCCAATAAAATCCGTCAGAAATTATCCGTCAGAATTTATCAAGTGGGATAATTGGAATTGTCTTCTTCGTCCTTATATGTTAGTCGTGTTTTACAACGTTTGCATTTGATTTTATTTATCTTTAGTGTATATCCCGTCAATGTATTGACAGAGCTTTGTAACAATCCTTCACTTGTATGGCCTCATTATAATGTGAAACAGCCTAGTGGGCAGCATTGATGCACGCCATTCCCAACAGATATTCAATTAGGACCTGATTGCTAGTTGTGTGTTATATTGCTTTATAAAATGGTGCAAAGTTTATTGCACCCGGTAGTCATTGGATGTCATAAAGTATGCACACTTTATTACATTTAGGCAGTTCAAACCTTCAAAATTGAACAGTCAAAAGACTTAGGGCCATATTATCAAGGAACGGCGATAACATTATCGCCGCTTTAGCGGCAGGAAACTGCCGCTAAAGCGGTGATAATGGGCTTGATAATATGCCCTTGTGAATTCCCATAGAAGCCCATGTTCACACCAGAACCTGGGTTTCTATTGGAATTCTCCAGGGCATATTATCAAGCCCATTATCGCCGCTTTAGCGGCAGTTTCCTGCCGCTACAGCGGCAATAATGTCATCGCCGTTCCTTGATAATATGGCCCTAGATTTTTTACCTAGAAAGATGGGTTTTGGTGCATGTTGGCGATAATTTTATTCCACAAAATTGAATTGAAGTATGGAGAATTACAAATTGAATCAGAGATGAAAAGCTTGACTAACAACCCTGAGGGATCCTTTTAAGCATGAGGTGGCACTTTAAAACAGCTGGTGTTGCGTGAAATTCTGGAGTAATTTGAATAGCACTGAAGGTGAAGTGAAATTTGATCCCTTTGTAACATATTCTAAGGAGTCCCGTCATCCATTGTATTCATGAACTACAGTTTTGTCAATTTCTGCTGGGCTATTTCATTAAAATTATCAAAGGATGCATGACAGACTGTTTGAAGGATAAAGGTCTATATATTACCCATTACGCATATTATACAGAAGTAAGAAATTTGAAACAAATTACATCTGTGGAACCTGAATGTTGTGGTTTCCTCATTCAATACATATATCTTGATAAACATCCGACAGAGTGTTGTACCGGTGAAAAGCATTGTTAATACGACAAGTCACAACTTTGTTGAGCAGGTAAATCATCAATTTATGAACAGCAAAAAGGTTTACACATAATATTTATTGGTGAAATAGGGAAGGAATCATTACATCTCAAAGCACATATGGAAGGCAAAGTGAGAGTTTATCTGTCAACTGGTAAAGAAATTGATAAATACCTAATATGTGCCTCTGTTAAAATATTTGGAAGGGATGTCAGACACAGTATGAAATGCTTTGTCACTTTTCACCCAGCCCTCGACGACACCTTCCCTCCATCAACTGGAGGCTTAAGGTGGGGGTTGATTCAGAAGCCAGTTTATATTCTGTCATGTAAATTTTAATTGTAATTCTAAGTTGTATTTATATAGCGCTTACTGCCCCTGATGAGGCGCTGAAGGTCTTTGCAGCGCAGAGCATGCTATTCTGAAACCCATGGTTAGAGGGAAGAAGGTAGAAGATAGGACGTAGAAGGAATAGAGTCTCAGGGGCCAGTTAATGGTGGGGAGATGGCTGTACACTGCCCTCCCCTTAATATATATGTTTTGGCTCTAGGGGATTTGGCCCGCGGGCCCGAACGTTAACCCTACGCTGCACACACCAAAGTCTACGGTTGGCAGCCTGCTGGGGGTTTCGCTACAGGGCCTGGCAGCAGGCCAAGCCCTGTAGCCAACCCCTGCTGTGCACGGCCAAAGGCTTTGCACAACATGGGTTTGGCTCCCTATGGGTAGATGGAAGCAGGGCCTGGCTGCAAGGCTAACCCAATTGCATATGTGACCAAAGTCCATGCATAGTGTGAGGTTGGCTGTCTCTGGTTGGCTGCCTTGAGGGAGTTGGATGCGCTCTGCCGCCAACCCCAATACAATACATGACGAAAGGCTGTGCGCAGAGTGGGGTTGGCTGCCTGCAAAGGGTGGGGGGTTGGCTGCCTCCAGTTGGGTTGCTTTTATGTATGGTAATAAAATGTTACATTAAGTAAAAAAAAAAAGAAATAGAAAATCAGTAAAAAAAACAAAGGTTAAAGTCATGTTATAGTTAAGTGTGATAAAAAGATTTGTTTTTGTTTTTGAAAAAAACCTTGGAAATTCACTGAAAAAAACAAAGGTTAAAGTACTGTTATAGTCAGTGGGATATTTCAGTGACAACATTAATGTTTTGAACTCTAGCTTGGGGCCCTTTTTACACCACTCTGCAAAAGCGCCTCTTGGAGCACTGCTGGTGGGGTGATGAGGTCCTCTTCTGTCCTGAGGACCTCAGGACACAAGTGGACTTCATCCCCCAAGAAGCAATGCGCCAGGAGCACCGTTTGCAGAGTGGCGTGGAAAGGGGGTGGGGCCTTTGTCCACCTCTCAGCAATCCCACTGTGTTGGGCTTTTCTGGATGTAAGGGGTAGGCTAATTGGTCCCTAAAGAACCCCCAGCAGTGAAGGGGACTTCAATCCCCATCCAAGAGTGCACCAGGGAGCACATTTGCAGAGTGGTGGGTAAAGGGGCGTGTCCTGCTATGAGAATTTAGCAATCCTGCTGTGTGGGACTAACTGGAGGTAATAGGAGGGGTAGTTGGCCCCCAATGATGTCCTTGGGGGCCAGCTACCCCTCTTGTTATTCCAGTAAGTCCCTCACAGTGGGATTGCTAAAACATCTTCGGAGGCCATGCCCCCCTTTCACCACCACTCTGCAAACGTGCCTCCTGGCAGACTACGGGATGGGGGATGAAGTCCAATTTACTCCTGCGGGACTTTGGGGGCCAAGAAGCCCTCCTGGTACCTCCTGTAAGTCCTATGCAGCGGAATTCCTGAGCGCTGGTCGGAGGCCCAGCACCCTTTCTCTACCAGTCTGCAGACGTGACTACCAGTTAAAGAAGTGTTTGCAATGTAATAGGTTTCACATTTGCAGGAATTAGAGCTATTGGCGTTGTGAATGCAAATGTTTTTTACTAATGTTTTTTGGAGAGGATGTACGTTGTGTGTAGTGTTTTATGTGGTATGTTGTGCAGTGAAATTATGTGGATATAAAGTATGTGGTATTTAGTGTATAGGAATTATGTAGAGTGGGATTATGTGTTTTGGAGAGTAATTATGTGGTATGGTAATCTGTGTTGTGAGTGGTAACCTCAGGTTTAGTCTTCCTCATTTCCATAGAAGCTCAACTATGAACTCAGTGACACAAAAAAGAAGGAATTACTGAGAAGCACTTGTGGACCTAGTCAGAGGTATGAGTGGGGCCACTGGAATTATGTGACTATTTGGCTGCACCGACTTTCGCACAATTATACATTTTCTCCATTAGCCACATAATTCATCATCTGCTCCCTAATCTGCAGATTTGAACCAAAAAAGCCTTGTTTCTACGTCAAACAGCTAAAATGTTACCAAAAATACAGTGACAAGTGTTACAGCGTGGTGGAAGGCCCTTTGCAAACCTAGACTGGTCACCTGTTACTTATTGCTAAATGTGGGTGTTAAATTGGTACTAATGTGTGCAGGCCACTCTTGCTTCATCCTGCGCCTCTCTTGCCTCTTTCTGCATTTCTGTTGCTTCTTTCTGCACATTTCTTTCTTTTTCTGCACTTGTCTTGCCTATTTCTGCAAATCTCTTGTACTTTCTGCACCTCTCTTCCCTCTTTCTGCACGTCTGTTGCCTCTTTCTGCACCTCATTTGCTTCTTTCTGTATCCCTCTTGCCTCTTTCTGTACCCTTCTTTCCTGTTTCTACACCTCTCTTGCCTTTTGTCGTTACCCCTCTTACGTCTTTCTGCACCCTTTTTGCCTCTTTCTGCACCTCTGTTCCTTCTTTCTGCACTTCTTTTGTTTCTTTCTGCACCTCTCTTGCCTCTCTCGCCACCCTTCTTCCCTCTCTCTCCACCCCTCTTCCCTCTTTCTGCACTTCTGTTGCTTCTTTCTGCACTTATCTTGCTTCTTTCTGAAGTTCACTTGCCTCTTTCTGTACCTCTCTTGCCTCTTTCTGCACCTCACTTGCTTCTTTCTGCACCCCTTTTGCCTGTTTCTGCACCCCGTTCCCTTTTTGTGCAACTCTCTTGCCTCTTTCTACACCTCCCTTCCCTCTTTCTGCACCACTCTTGCTTCTTTCAGTACCTCTGTTCCTTCTTTCCTCGCCTGTCTTGTCTCTTTCTGCACCTTTCGTGCCTCTTTTAGCACCTCTGTTGCTTCTTTCTGCACTTCTATTGCCTCTTTCTGTACCTCTGTTGCCTCTTTCTGCACTTCTCCTGCTCTTTCTGCAGCCCTTTGCGCCTCTTTTGGCACCTCTGTAACTTCTTTCTGGACTTCTCCTTCTTCTTTCTGTACCCCATCTGCCTCTTTCTGTGCCTCTCTTGCCTCTTTGTGCACCTCCTATTTTTTTCTGCACCCCTCTTGCCTCTTTTTGAACCTCTGTTGGTTCTTTCTGCACTGCGCTTGCTTCTTTCTGCACCTTACTTGCCTCTTTATGCACTTCTCTTGCTTCTTTCTACACCTCTGTTGCTTGTTTCAGAAGTTCTCTTGCCTCTTTCTACACTTCTCTTACTTCTTTCTCCACCACTCCCGCCTCTTTCTGCACTTCTCTTACTTTTTTCTCCACCACTCCTGCCTCTTTCTGTACCTCTGTTGCTTCTTTATGGACCTCTCTTGCCTCTTTCTGCATCCTTCAGGCCACTTTCAGCACCTCTGTTGCTTCTTTCTACACTTCTCTTCCTTCTTTCTGCACCCCTCGTGACTCCTCCTGCACCTCTTTTGCTTCTTTCTGCACTTCTATTGGTTCTTTCTGCACTGCTCTTGTCTCTTTCTGCATCCCTCTTGCCTCTTTCAGCACCTCTTTTGCTTCTTTGTGCAAGTCTCTTCCCTCTTTTTGCACCCCTCTTGCCTTTTTCTGAACCTCCCTTGCCTCTTTCTGTACCCCTCTTTTCTCTTTCTGCACATCTCTTGCCTCTTTCTGTACCTCTGTTGCCTCTTTCTGCACGTGTCTTGCTCTTTTTGCACCCTTTGCACCTCTTTCAGCACCCCTGTTGGTGCATTCTACACTGCTCTTACTTCTTTCTGTACCTCTGTTCCTTCTTTCTGCACTTCTACTGCCTATTTCTGTACCCCTCTTTTTCTTTCTACCCCTCTCTTGCCTCTTTCTGTACCTCTGTTGCCTCTTTCTGCACTTCTCTTGGTCTCTCTGCACCCTTTGCGCCTCTTTCAGCAACTCAGTTGGTTCTTTCTGCACTGCTCTTGTTTCTTTCTGCACCTCACTTACCTCTGTATGTACCTCTGTTCCTTCTTTCTTCACCTGTCTTGTCTCTTTCTGCACCCTTTGTACCTCTTTCAGCACCTCTATTGCTTCTTTCTGCACCTCTATTGCCTCTTTATGCACCCCTCCTGCCTCTTTCTGTACCTCTCTTACGTCTTTGTGCACCTCTTGCACCTCTTTCTGCACATCTCCTGCCTCTTTCTGCACCTCTCTTGCCTCTTTATGCACTTCAATTGCTTCTTTCTGCACATCTCTTGCCTCTTTCTGCACCTCTGATGCTTCTTTTTTCTTTTTATAAATCTTTTTATTTAAGGAAACAAATCAAATATTAACACCAACATAAACACAAAAAACAAAAGCAGTCACGATATTACAAAACTAGGATAAAGAAAATGTGGCACAAATTCAATACGAAGCCATACAGGAGGGAGGGGAGCTCTTCTTGCACATGCATCATTTTCAGGCATAGTCAGTGGAGCTGCAGTCATAGGGCACTAGATTATATTGTTTTCATCTCCATCGTGAATGGGGAAGTATCTCCAAAGGGGGTGCACAGGCAACCTCTGCTTTCATTCCATGGGGCCCAGATGTTGGTCCACTTCCCTGGGCAGCCTCTACTCTCATACACCGCTCTCTCAGCCTGCATACACCAATCCATATCAGATTCCCAATCTGAGCATTTCAATTAAATTCTACCTTTCCACGTCCTGGCAATATTGCGCTTGGCTACCATGCATCCCATGGAGACCCACAATCTCTCCGGCCTCGTTAGGTCCGTGGCCTCCCAAATATTCAAAAGGCAAAGTCTCGGGGAGCTGTCAATTTCTTTCCCACAAATCTGGGACAGAGTTGCGGTAATCTCTTCCCAGTATTTCTGGAGGACCGGGCAGTCCCACCATTGATGTAGATATGTGCCCAGCTGGCCACAACCTCGCGGGCACACGGGAGAATTAATGAGACCCATTTTTACCAGGACTGTACTTGTATAAAAGATCCTATGAAGTAATTTAAGTTGGACTAATTTAAACCGGGACCTGGACGCAGTTTCCCAAGGTGAAGCGAGGGCCTCTCTCCAATCCTCATCGTCAATATCACCCATGCCTGAACACTACTGTGCCCGAACTTTAACCATAAGGTCAGGTGCATTATTTTGGAGCTTACGATAAGTTAGGGAGATGGCCTTCTCAGGGAGATAATCATCTAGGACCTATCTTCGAGAGGAGAAGACACCGGTAAAACTTCACCCCTGGAGAGAACTTTGGACACAGCACTACACATTTGGAGATAGCGGAAGGTTTTGTTTTCATGCAAATTGTATTTTAGCTGCAGGTCACCAAATGGAATAATGGCACCATCCACCCAAATGTCTCCCTATCTCGATATTCCAATCAGATCCCATTTGTCGAAACTGGGCTGACGCCAAAGCAGACCCAGACGGCCGGAATCCAACAAAGGGGTTGCCTGCGTAAGTTTACCCCTCCAGCCGAACTCGCCGTATGCCAAATGGAGACAGTCGTCGAAGTCCGAGTGAACCTAGGCTCTAGCTTTGATCCACTATATAGCGCTCTGAGATAAGTGCTGGGCAACATATTGTGTCTGTCAGTTCTGTATGATGGATCCGTAATGGGCCGGTGCATCCAATTGTTGTCTGTTGCTTCTTTTTTCACTTCTCTTGCCTCTTTCTGCACCTCTGAGTTAGAGGTAGTTTTAATCCCCCTGCCCTATTATGTAGTAGGGCCTTACATGGGGAGGTCATGCCAATCACAGGGGTACCCAAACCCATAGATTACCCTGCTGTATGTAGGTGTTTTCACTGTATTCTAAGTGTCTTTCAGCCTAGCACTGGCTCCGGGACTGGTTAGTCAGAGTCAGTTACCACCAGTACCAATCATCAAAAAGTTGGGGGCACAGGATTACTTTGCAACAAGGCCTCTTTCTGCACCTCTGTTGGATCTTTCTGCATATCTCTTGCTTCTTTCTGCACCTTTCTTTGTCTTTCTAGACTTCTGTTGCCTCTTTCGGCATTTCTCTTGCTTTTTCCTGTGCCTTTCTTCCTATTTCTGCACATGCCCTACCTATGTAGGCATAGTTTGAAATTAGCATTTAAAAAACCTTTGAAATTCACTGGAAAAAATACAGGTTTCAGGGACGTTATAGTTCAAAATTAGCATTTAAAAAACCTTTGAAATTCACTGAAAATAACACAGGCTTTAGGGACGTTATTGTTAGTTGGACATTTCACTCGTACAAAACCAGAGAAATTTGGCTGTTATAGTTAGTTGAGCTAACTATAACTCGCTCGCCCGCAATGCACTGCTGATGATGTCACATATTACTTCACTCATGACATGGTCAGTGACATCACTGATGAAATCACCGATGACATCTCACATGACATCACTGATGACATCACTCATGACATCATCCAGTGAATGTGTGTTTCTATAAAATGTAAATATGTTTTATATATATATGCCAAGGTGTATTGAAGAATGAATGCATTTACAAGTGCCCAAAGGAATTATTTTGTTTGTATGTGACTGACTGTATAAGTGAATGATTGAACGTGTCTTAGTGAATGCATGGGTTACTGACTAAACTGTGTAAAAGTCTGTATTAGTCTCTCCATTGGTGTGTAAACAACTGCATGGGTTACTGAATACCTACATGAGTGTCTATATAGGTTATTGATTTGTTGTCTGAGTATCTGTATGGGTCCCTGAGTGTCTGTGTGGATGGGTGGGTGTATGAGTCTGTGCATAGATGTCTGAGTGGGTGATTCAGTGGTTGTATGGATTAAAAAGTGCATCTGGAAAGGGCTGTATGGGTGAGTTAGTGTGTCTATGTATGTGTTGGTGAGTGAATAAATGTCTCAGTGGTATATCTGTGACTAACTACATATGTTTTAAGCCACTATATGTGAGTGTTGGAGTATATAAATGAGTATAAGTGAGACTAAGTTATTTCAAGAGTTGGTGTATAAATAAGTGTCAGATTCTATCAGTGATTGTATAAGACAGTAAATATGTGTTAGTATCTGTATAAATAAGTGATGTGGTATCTCTAAAAATAACGAAGTTGGTGTGTATAACTGTATACATGAATAAATGGGTATGTGATTCATTCTTTGTATTACTGACTAGGCGTGTGAGTAACTCTATGGATGAGTGGCAGCGTGTGACTGCATGTATAGATGTATGAGTGCATATTATAGTCCTCTATTGATGAGTAACTACATGTATAAGTGACTGATGTGTGTGTGTAGACCTAGGAAATAGTGAGTGCTATGTAGTATATGGCATTCTTCTGTGTATGGTTTCAAAAAGAGTAGTCAGCATTTTAGAATGGGTGTATCAAAGTTTATATTAGAGCATCAGTATGTGAATCAGATTCTCACGTGGATGATGTCATGAGTGATGTCATTTGAGATGTCATCAGTCATGTCATCAGTGATATCACTGACCATGTCATGAGTGATGTAATATGTGACATCATCAGCAGTGCATTGCGGGCGCGCAAGTTATAGTTAGCTCAACTAACTATAACAGGCAAATTTCTCTGGTTTTAGAGTCAAATGTTCAACTAACTATAACGTCCCTGAAACCTATGTTTTTTTTACTGAATTTCAAAGGTTTTTTAAATGCTAATTTCTAACTATAACGTCTGTAAAACCTATGGTTTTTTCAGTGAATTTCGAAGGTTTTTTAAATGTTAATTTCATATTTTAATGTTTATAAAACCTATATTTTTTCTATTATATTTTTTAATATTTTGGAACTCTATTATGTATTTTTTTGGGGGGGGGAGAAAACTGCACTCCCATACCGGTAGCGTACCAAGCTCCATCACCACATGAATCCTATCCGCCATATTGCTAAACTCGTAAATGATGCGCATTTCGTATCCGACGAGTTCGTGGCACAGCGTCCCGCGTAACATCATATAAGCATGAAGTCACCCAAGGTACTACTTTGGTATCCGACGGGTACGCAGTACAAAGCCACGTGTTACATCATGTACGTATGGGGTGCGCCTGCTGCGCGTTGCGTATTCAACGAGTACATGCTGCCAGGCCCTGTGTTACATTACAGACGTATAGTATCGCGCCGGGTGCTCCATTCCCTTTTTTTTTGTCTCAAAAGTATATCTAAATAACTTTAAACAGTATATGAGAGCACACGAAAATCTAAATTATTTTAAACATTTATATTTTTTCTAACTGTAATAAATTTTGTCAAAATCACGTTGGGTGCGTCCTCCTTGCGTACTCGGTGCATGATTGCCATGTGACCTTAAAAAAAGCATTTGATTGGTTCATAACATTTCCCATTGTAACAGTTGTACGACCCCACCCATTTTACTCATTCTCTCTACAGTGTTTAATGAGAGACACCTTTTCTGCTTGGAAAGCTTTTTTGAAAAGTGTTTTCCTTTATACACATATCTTATACTACACACAACATGCAACGATCATCTTGATCAATATTCATGCTCTGTACATCAGCCTTCCACGTGTGATCGCCATGCACCTCAAACATTCCATCAAAAAACAAATATGTGTTACACGATGACGCTGGTGTGTGTGTCTGCATATTATTGTGCTGCCTTTTGGCCTGGGTATTGCTGGCTCTAAGGAGCATCTTCAGCCACGGGCAGACTGCACATCCTAGATCACATGCCATCTCATTAACAATAGTTTCCGCCCTCCCGACACATGCTACACTAATCTAAATTGCACACTCTGCGAGGTCAAAACTACAAAAGAAACACACATAAGTACACTTCATGGCCAGACAGGAACTGAACAATGCCCAAGTCCCCGGAATAATTATTCACACCCCTACGCTGGCCTGGCATACGCAAGCCCAGCCCACTTTACGTACGTATAAATAGGATAACCACGACGCCACACGTCCCTCTTCTTTCACACTACCTCAAATGATTTGCTGCATCCACCTCGCATATCACAATGCGCAATAAGAAAAAGAAATGGATCCATGAGGTGTACTCCATCCTGGCAATCAACACGGGCTCTAAATTGTGAGCCCTACTGCCCTTCGTCTACAAAAGGGATCCATGAGGTGTACACTCTCCTGCAATCAACACTCCATCTGAATTGTGAGCACTGCTGCCCGTAGTGTTTGCTCACACAACAATGACAGCAGGTAAGCAGAGCGGCCTGGGTGCACAGGGCCTCCAATTGAGTGCGCTGTGGCGAGAGGGGTGGGGTGCTTCAGCCTAGCTGCGCAGGTCTGAACAAACGATATTGCCATGTGTTATGATGTGATCTTTGACCTCATTCAGTCACATCTCTGTCTCATTTTAAAGACCTGCTGGACTCTTCTGTAGGCCTGAGCCAGCGGGCAGTGCTGCCCTACAGACACCTCTTCAGCACGGTGCTGTTGGAGGGATGGGATGCATCAGCCAGACTGTGCACGTGCGAATAAGCGATATTGCCATGTGTTATGATTAAGGGTGGGCGTCAAATCCCGTTCCGCTCGCGGAATTGCGATATTTTGACATTTTCGCGTTCCACGGAGAGCGCGAAAATGCCCAAATTTCCGCAATTTGCCACGTTGCGAATATTTTTTTCATGTTCGCGCTTTGAAAATGTGTTCTCACGCGTGCGATCGCCTTACCGGGATCCCTCTGTTCACCGACGAGTTTGCCAATCCGTTCGCATGCTCCACGAGATGTTGATAGCCGGTCGCGGTATCCCGTGAGAGTTTGTGATCGCGATCACGTCATTCTCCTCGCCATCAGACACCGCGCGAGTCTGCGATCGCGAACACGTCATTTTCCACCGCGAGAGAGAACGTGAGGTCACAAACACGTCAATCTCCACTGTGATAAAGAGCATGAGATCACGAACACGTCATTTTGGACACGCCATCGACATCCGGCGGAAGTGTGGTGAAGGTCGCGATCGTGAACATGGCAAATTTTCGATTTGGAGAAGAATATTAACTCTAGCTGCATAAAACCTTCTCTAAATGATGATTTGGATGGAAAAAACTCCTCTGATTGACATTTGGCTGTCCTTTTTTGTGCAAGGAGTCCTTTTTAAGAAAAAAGGGAGCAAGTGCCACAGAGTCTCCAACTTCCTGTTCCTGACCACCAGGCTCCTCCCAGTGCTTTGTCCATCTCCTGTTCATTCTGCCTTTGGATTTCAGCTGGAAGGATCACTCTTTGTGTCTGCTGCATCATTATCATTGGATTTGAGGACTTTTGAATTTGATATTTTACAAGTAAGTTGGTGTTTGATTGGGGGCATTGCAGTTGCTGCAACTACAATTTTGGTACTTATCATTCTTTTTTTTATAATTGTTGGGGGTAGCCAGTAGCCCCAGAGCTAGTCATGGGTGGGTGCATGATGAAGCAACTGTTCCTTTGGTGTGTGTTGAATGTTTTTCAAACATCATTTAGGGCATGGATGGCACTGGATTGAGTTGGAATATGAGTTTTTGGGGGGTATTTCTGTTTTTGGGGGTGTGTTAAAGAAATGCCTTTGTTGTGTGTGCCTGGTGTGTTGGTGTACACCATGCAGAACTTGTTTTGCCCTGTAGATTTTCGTTTTTACATTTTATTGCATTAAAAAGGCACAGCAGTGTGGTTTAGCATGCACCTTTTGCCTGGCTTCTTTATAGGCCTTTTGGCAGTTCATTGTTTCCCAGGCCTCCAGCTTATTGCTTGTGATTTCCGAGATGTCCATGTGGCTGTGGGTCTTTTCTAGTGGGAGTTATTAGTGTGCTGCTTTTGCCATATATAGGCCTGCATGGTATTCCTTTGTGGCCTAGGCTTCTTGTTGTGGGCCTGGTCATGAGGCTGGCGGCCATTTTGAAGGCAGGCAGTGTGTTTTTTGCAACAGGTCTGCATTGTCTATCTTCTGTTTCTTGTAGTTGGGTGAGCCTGGCCATGTGGCTGGCAGACATTTTGAAGCCTAGGTCTGCAAGGTTGTGTGGCCTTGTCTGCCCACGGGCCTGCCTTCAACCAGTAGGCTCAGAGCAGGTAGACACAAGTGCATTAAACAAGTGTTTATCTGTGTGTTCTGTTGAATTTAAACATCATTTAGGGCATGAATGACATTGGATTGAGTTGGAAAATGTGTTTTGGGGGGCTATTTCTGTTTTTGTGGGTGTGTTAAAGAAATGCCTTTGTTGTGTGTGCCTAGGGTGTTGGTGTGCACCCTGCAGACCTTGTTTTGCCCTGTGGATTTTCGTTTTTGCATTTTATTGCATTAAAAAGGCACAACAGTGTGGTTTTGCATGCATCTTTTGCCTGGCTTCTTTATAGGCCTTTTGGCAGTTCATTGTTTCCCAGGCCTCCAGCTTGTTGCTTGTGATTTGCGAGTGTCCATGTGGATGTGGGCCTTTTCTGGTGGGAGTTATTAGAGTGCTGCTTTTACCATATATAGGCCTACATGGTATTCCTTTGTGGCCTAGGCTTCTTGTTGTGGGCCTGGCCATGAGGCTGGCAGCCATTTTGAAGGCAGGCAGTGTGTTTTTGCAACAGGCCTGCATTGTCTGTCTTCTGTTTCTTGTAGTTGGTTGGGCCTGGCCATGTGGCTGGTGGCCATTTTGAAGCTTAGGCCTGCAAGCTTGTGTGGTCTTGTCTGCCCACGGGCCTGCCTTCAACCAGTAGGCTCAGATCAGGTAGCCACAAGTGCATTAAACAAGTGTTTATCTGTGTGTTCTGTTGAATTTAAACATCATTTAGGGCATGTATGGCATTGGATTGAGTAGGAAAATGTGTTTTTTGGGGGGTATTTCTGTTTATGGGTGTGTGTTAAAGCAATGCCTTTGTTGTGTGTGCCTACCATGTTGGTTGGTGTGCACCCTGCAGACCTTGTTTTGCCCTGTGGATTTTCGTTTTTGCATTTTATTGCATTAAAAAGGCACAGCAGTGTGGTTTAGCATGCATCTTTTGCCTGGCTTCTTTATAGGCTTTTTGGCAGTTCATTGTTTCCCAGGCCTCCAGCTTGTTGCTTGTGATTTGCGAGTGTCCATGTGGCTGGGGGCCTTTTCTGGTGGGAGTTATTAGTGTGCTGCTTTTGCCATATATAGGCCTGCATGGTATTCCTTTGTGGCCTAGGCTTCTTGTTGTGGGCCTGGCCATGAGGCTGGTGGCCATTTTGAAGGCAGGCAGTGTGTTTTTTGCAACAGGCCTCCATTGTCTGTCTTCTGTTTCTTGTAGTTGGGTGGGCCTGGCCATGTGGCTGGCGGACATTTTGAAGCCTAGCCCTGCAAGCTTGCGTGGCCTTGTCTGCCCACGGGTCTGCCTTCATCCAGTAGGTTCAGAGCAGGTAGCCGCAAGTGCATTAAACAAGTGTTTATCTGTGTGTTCTGTTAAATTTAAACATCATTTAGGGCATGGATGGCATTGGATTGAGTTGGAAAATGTGTTTTTCTGGGGGTATTTCTGTTTTTGGGGGTGTGTTAAAGAAATGCCTTTGTTGTGTGTGCCTAGGGTGTTGGTGTGCACCCTGCAGACCTTGTTTTGCCCTGTGGATTTTCGTTTTTGCATTTTATTGCATTAAAAAGGCACAACAGTGTGGTTTAGCATGCATCTTTTGCCTGGCTTCTTTTATAGGCCTTTTGGCAGTTCATTGTTTCCCAGGCCTCCTGCTTGTTGCTTGTGAGTGTCCATGTGGCTGGTGGCCTTTTCTGGTGGGAGTTAATATGGGACTGCATGGTTTTCCTATTGGCTTATTGCTTCCATCCATCCCCTTTGCCACCAGCAGCTCCTTTCCATTACATTTGTATTTTTGTGGTTGTTCTTATTCTTTCCTATCCTTCCTGAGAGTGTAGTGTGTGTATACTGTACACAGTAAGTAGTATACCATAGCCCTTGTTACCAAAGTCTCACAAATGGCGACACTATATCTTCTATTTTTTTGTTTGTACTAGAGTATTAATTGAACCACAACAACAAATGCAACATTTCACTGATGTTCTTCTCCTGGCTTATTTGCTTTTAGGTGCCCAAAAAGACAGAGGAGGAGGTAACTATCAACATCATCCATTATACTGCCAGACAGAAGTCCTGCTGCGCACCACATCACGTCCAATTGTGACTACAGACATCTCTGCAACTTGTGCACCTGCGTCCTGTCTGACCTCTGAAGAAAATGGGCCCAAAGAAAGGTACCAGGCCCTCCAGTACAAAGAAAGTTGCCGGTGAGAAGAATGAACAGAAAATGCAAGAGGCACTAACCACGACTGGTGAGCCGGCAAATGGGTTTTTTGGGACCACAAAACACACGCCTGCAGCAGCGTTGTCCGGCGGGAAACAAGCTGGGAGTAGCACATCCGAACCAGCGGGCCAACCCCACCAACCTAGGCCCAAGCCCATGAGTGTCGCAGAGGTAGCCAGTCTACTAACGAGCAGCGATGTTGAAATGTCAGTATCGCAAAGTAGTACACAATCAACGCAGGCGGAAACTCAGCAGATAAGTCTGCAGCAGCAGGCGCAGCCACAAGAACAGCAGCAGCAGGTGCAGCCACAAGAACAGCAGCAGCAGGCTCAGCCGCAAGAACAGCAGCAGCCGCAAGAACAGCAGCAGCCGCAAGAACAGCCGCAGCCTCAAGAACAGCCACAACAACAGCCCACAATAGTAGTTGTTCCTCCTGAAGTAGGGGCATTTTAGGAAATCGAGCTTCCTGCAGACAAAGAGGGGCAAGCCACTGTTTCAGAAGATCCATTGTCTTCCAGACCCCCAGCAAGGAAAAGGAGGGTTATTCCATCATCTTCTTCTTCAAGCCCCACTTCTGATGATCTTGATGCCACTTGGAAGCCACCAGCTCAGTCTGAGAGTGATGCACGCCACAAGACAAGGCTAGTGAAAAGGAAGGTTCCAGAAAGCCTTAGAGTTATGGAGGTAGATTTACAAGAGGGGGATGATGATGATGATGACGAGCCAATCATCACGGACATCACTCCCGGCCCAAAGGATATGGAGACCAACATTATTACCCTATCCAAAATGGCTGCAAGGGATGTAGCACGGATACCACCAACACAGGTAACACCACCACGACCTCCAGCTTCCATATTTTCATTTGCAAAGGAAAGGCAGGGACCTACATCCAGCTCAACCACCACCTCAGTAGGTATTGGTAAAAGTCGCAGTGTAGCTGCTCAGAGTCACATTCCAAGCACACCCTCCAGTTCATCTGGTATTGAAAGTGGCACATCCAGCAGCACCAGAAAGTTCTCCTCCCCAGTTTGGGACTTCTTTTCGGTTAGCAGTAAGGAGGAGAACGTTGCTATATGCTCAATTTGTCGACATGCTGTTAGGCGGGGTAAGCTTGGTACAAACTATGGTACCGGAGGCCAAACAAGTCATCTCAAAATACACCACACTATCATGTGGGAGGCTCACCTACTTCACTTAGAACAAAGTAAAACTCAACCCATTGTTGTTGGGCATGAAGAATCAGGGGACGATATCATCGTGGTGGAAGGTGAACAAGAGGGAGACATTTCTAGCCCTGTCCCCAGTAGTGTAGTAGTACTGCCCACATCCTCCTCAGCAACATCTCAGTGGCACCACAGTAAGAGTCTGAGTCAGGCTGAGACACCAAGGCGACCGAGTAGTACTGCAATGATTATGAAACAAAGTGATTCGTTGAGCCTAACTGGGTTAAAGAAAACTGCACCACAAAGGAAAATAATCCAGACTACCATTGGCAGCATGCTTATGTTGGAGGAGCAGTACCAACGCAACCACCCAACGGCACGGTTGTACAATGTGAAGCTGGCTAAAATGTTAGCGCTGGACCTTCTCCCTTTCTTCTTTGTGGAAGGGGTGGGTTTCCTTGAATTTGTGTCAACCATCTGCCCTAAATGGAAGGTTCCCAGCCGGTCCTATTTCGCAAGAGTTGCTATTCCTGCACTACATCATGATGTGCTGGAATTGGTTGGACAAGCTTTGCAGCAGAGTGTTGTTCACAATATACACCTAACAACAGACATGTGGACCAGTTGCCAAGCCACTGATTACATGTGCATCACTGCACACTGGTTCTCATTTGTGGGGGTTAGAGATAAGCTATCTGAAGTAGGTTCTGTTGACACAGCTGAGATTTTTAAAGCTACTCGGAAACATGCAACTGTGTCCATGTTCGCCATGGAGAAATCTCATACTGCTGCAAACATATTGGAAGAGTTTGAAAGCAAGGTTTTTGAATGGCTGCGCCCAAGAGGGCTTAAGATTGGTTTTGTTTCCACAGATAATGGCAGTAATGTACTTTATGCCATGGAGCTTGAAGCCGAGTTCACCTGGCTGGTAATTGACAAACCGTCCACTCCATTAAGAGGTGGGGATATTCAAAGACTCTTGAATACATGTGAATGCCGTTGGATCTCTCGCTTTAACTCCATTGAACAAGGCCTGAACTCCCTTGATGAATGGAACTCCACCCTTACGTAATCATGATCTTCTGTTGCCCACTGCCTTCTATTCAGCTGATACGTTCTCAATCTTTATTTTGGTTGTCTAACAATTCGCCCCCCCCCCTCCCCCCTTTTATTTTTCCCTTTCTCAATGTCATTTTTCCCTTTCTCAATGTCTTTGTAATTATTTTGTCTTTTTTACCCAAAATATAGCTGCACCTTTGTGTTACTTGATTGTAATGTATTGATATATAATCTTTGTTTCCTTTTGTCAGCTTTATGAAAGTATGTTTATTTATTGTTATCCCCCCACTTTTCTCTCCCCCCCCTTCCTTACCCCTGCATTTTAAAAAAAAATCCCACCCCAACCCCCTCCCCTCCTTCCTTTCTTTTTCCCCCCCTTCTCTCCCCCCCCTCCTTTGTCTTTCCCCCCTCAGTATGTTTACCTATGGTATGTTATTTGTAATGTTTCCTCTTTTTTATTTCCCATGGTTCTAATGAAACGATTATATTGTAATAATTGTCATTCCTCCATCTGTTTCTGACCCCCTTTCAAGCTCTCGATGGCTCTAAGGATATGATTATTTTGTTATAACTGTTATCCCTTCATCGGCTACTGACCCTTGGTTCTCTTCCACTCCTTCTCACACACTCTCCTCCTTTTTCCATTTCGAGCGATGCACGCACCACCTTCGTAACGCTTCACCATCAGCTACCATGACTCCCGTCTCCACCCCCGTCTCCTTCCCATTGGTGATTGTCCCATTACCACCACTCCCCTCTCCGTGCCTCTTCACCTATCATCAACCCGCTCCCACCTGCACGCGCCCTTTCTTTCTCACAATCCCTGTGATGGGTCGTCGTACCACGTGACCCGGAAGCTTTGACCCTATACCTAGCGCCAGTGTACTCACACTCCATTCACCGCCCGACTAGTGCCGGCTTGCTACTTTCCACGGACCCCTCCTCGGTGATTCATTCGCCCCGTCAAATTGTAAGTACTTTCTCCTGGCTACTTCCCCTTCCCTTGACCCGTCCATCTGGCCCGTAATTAACCCCGCCCTTTCCTTGTTTCAGCTTCACCATTGACTGCGCCACCCCTCCTTCCTTAAGTAAGTGTACCCCTTGCCCCTTCTCCTTTGATTGTTTCCCTCCTGCCCTTCCCCTCACCCTTTGCCTTCTTTACCCGCTCCAGTTGGGACCACCACGGACCTGCCTGAATCCCCACGAGGTCCTTCCCTGCCGTTTGGTTCGGCCTCTTGTTCCGTGCGAGTAAGTTTTTGTCCTCGGACATTTCCTGTGGTCCGCCCGCTGTCACTTCTTGTTTACTCACCCTCCTGCCGTATCCGTTCACTTCTCCAAATCGCTTCGGAGGCAACCAGTTCCCCTCTCCGCCCATTCATTGTCACATTTACTAGAACATTTCACGAGACTTGTTCTCACTCTCTATTTCGGCCACCACAAAAATTTCACCCCCCTTTTTCACCTTTCGCCCAATTTGGACATGTATAAGTAACTTGATCACGTCACTTATTCCAGACACCCCGACTCATTCTTTCATAACTATCCCTTTATTTAGTAGCTTTTCGTTGGGACTTTTCACGTGGCTTGCTCTCACTCTCCTAGTTGGTCAATTTTGCGTCCATTTCGCGTATTTGTGAGTAATTTGCCTTTGTTTCCAAACACCACGACCGATTCTCCAACAACTGTCCCCTTGTCCTTTCCCTTTGTCCCTTCACCCATGGCCGCTCAGTAGTCCTTCACAAATGGCCGCCTTGCGTCGTCTTTGGCCATCACTCTTGTGCACTACTTTTCCCCCCTTTTTTCTTTGGTCCATTTGAAATCGAGTTCTTCCTTTGAGATTTGTTTCTCCTTTACCCTAGCACTGCTCTAAATATGTGTAACCAGTCCTGATGATGGCCTAGAGTGTTACAGGCCGAAACGCCGTCGACTTCAACAGCGTTACTTTTGGCGCATTTGTAACATGGGCATTTGCTCTATTGCTACTTAAAATTCCATACATTGACTGTGTAAATGCCCTGACTCCGGCATATTTAAAGCACCATTGTTCTTCCTGTTGCGCCTTTTCACCGCTGTATATACCACTTCATGTGTCACTTGCGCCGTCACAAATTCCACGAGCACTTGTGCACAGTATATTTTTTCGGTTACACTTTCACTAAGTGTCACGCAGTGCTGTTAACCTATATGATATGTACATATGACGTAATATGTTCATCATGTGTTGAAAATACATTTCTTTCCTACATTCTTGGTCTCCCTGTGTCTTCTCTATATGGATTCATTCCTCCGATACTTTAAGATACGTCTCACTTTGGAATAACTTGTCCTCCCAATGAATCCCACGTTGAGACATTGTTGTTAGATATCATGTACTGCCCCAGTCTCACTGTGGTTTATGGGCTACCTCCTGTGGTCTGATACTGTCTACTTTGAGCAACTGCCTGTTGCGAGAGGTTGTCCCTTTTGGGACTTGCTTTGATATAATTGCCTGATTTTTTCTAGCTCGCCCTATGTTGTGGTAATTTATCCCACAGCATGGTTTCCAGGGAGACCCCAAACTACTCCGACGAATATATCCAAAGAATTCTTTCTGGACCTTCTCTTCTTTCATCCTCCATCACTACCGCGCCACCTGGCGCTACTGAATCACGCATCTTACTGGACAGACTTGAAAGGCTTAAGAAGAAACAGATCCGTACTGATCTTCATGCACGCATGCTGACGGAATATCTCAAATCCAACGTCATCCCACTTGGTCTACAAATTCGCAACGTCCCGGCTATCTTCACACAAGACCCCAAATTTAGATCTGGGTTTAGCCATCTGGCCACCACTTGCTCCAGACACTGGATGGTCCTTGGAATTGATACGGCCTTGGAGCATAGTCGTAAGGAACTAACAGAAATCGCTGAACTGGAAAAACTTATTCTCGAGGACACCACCATTACCGATGCCAAGAACCTTCTTGACAAAGTGAACGACACCATCAATACCTTTAATACCTTTGAACAAAACAAGAAAATCAACAAGATCCAAAGAGACATCTGCTACTAAAACAACGAACACACTTATCCTTACTTAAAGGACGACTTTTATGACACACCATACCAACCCCCCCAAACAACAAAGAAACTGGGGCCGCTATCGCAATCATCAACAAGTGTCATTTTCTGACTCCTCAAATACATCAGCTGAGGATTCTAGCCCAGGAGAAGGACCTAGTACCTCATGACCCGAAAGAAACCAACCACCAAGACCACAACCCCTACTTCCTGCTGGTTTTTTAGAGTCAAACCGAGGGAGGGGCAGGGGCCGGTCGAGAGGCAACAACCAGTACCAATACTCCGGAGAACGTCAGACCAGGAGAAAATTCTACCAATGGTGACCGAATCTAACACAATGGACTCTCCAATGACACTCCCCATCTTCAACCTCTCTCAATATAATCTCACGCCATATGAAACCAACCTCCTTAGTAAAGGATTATCGTTTGTACCCACAGACCGAAGTAATTTTTTCGAGATCCAGGAGAGTTTATTATTGTTCTTCAGATGAATCAGACTGAAACAGTTCTTCTCGGAGAGACCCTCACGGGACCTGAACACACGTTCCCCTTTTCATTTACCATCCACCTTCAACCCTCCATCAGCACTAATGCCCCCAGAAGTTCTTACTTTTGAAAGAAGGATTCTACTTGAAATGAAGAACATTCAATCACAACATGAATTCGTCCCTTATAATATATCCTTGGAAGAGAAACAGGCCCTCCATCACCTTAGCAAAAACAAGGATTTAATCATCAAGCCCGCAGACAAAGGGGGAGGTATTGTCATACAAGATCAAACCAAATATGACGAGGAAATTCTCCGCCAACTTAACAACATGGAACACTACTGTGCTCTTCCCTCTGACCCTCTCCCGGGCATAAGAACCAAGATTCTCACCCTAACTGACCAAGCTAAACTGGACAATATCATCTCTGATAAGGAGGCTTTGTTTCTTAACAAAATCAGTCCACGTACTCCAGTACTCTATGTCTTACCCAAAATACATAAAAATCAACAGAATCCTCCTGGTAGACCCATAGTCTATGGTTGTGGCTCCATCTTAGAGCCCATTGGCAAATACATCGATAGCATCCTTAAGGAATTCGTACCTAAAACGGACACTTTCGTGCGAGACAGCATGGATTTAATCAACCTGATTGAAGACACCCCTTTCATACCTGGTACTAATTTGATGGTTGGGATGGACATCGAATCCCTCTATACCAACATACCTCACAGAGAAGGTCTCGAAGTTATAAGAAATGTCCGCGACACTCGACCATCTCCCTCAAGAATACCTACCGATTTCGTGATGGCTCTCTTGGAAATTGCCCTGGAAAATAACTACTTTCTGTATAAAGACACCTACTATTTACAGATCAAAGGAGTCTCCATGGGCGCATGTTTTGCCCCAAATTTTGCCATTTTGTATGTGCATCACCTCGAGAGTACATTGATCCTTACTGACCTTAACCCCTTCAGGAATAACATCACCTTCTGGCGTCGCTATATAGACGACATCCTACTTATCTGGACAGGCGACAAGACCTCTTTGTCCCATTTCACTGATTGGTTACACAATAGCCAACAACATCTTAAATTCACAGTGGACCCTAAAGAAGATAATCTTCCATTCTTAGACCTTACTCTACGGGTTGAAGATGATAAAATTGGCACCTCATTATACAGGAAACCAACAGAGCGCAATACCTTGCTACTTTATTCTAGCAACCATCCGCGTGGTCTACGCGACGGTCTTCCATTCGGACAATTTTTGCGGATTCGTTGCAATTGCAAATGGCGTAGAGATTTCTTCAAGGAGGCCGCAGTACTCACTGCCAAACTTGTGACCCGTGGCTACCCCAAAAAACTGGTTAACAGGGCAAGAAAACGAGCATGGTATAACCATCGTGACACCTTACTTACCCCCAAAGAAAAGAGGACAAATACTCGGATCCCGTTTGTGTCTACCTTCTCACCCTCCAGCAATAAACTAGCCAAGACTATCAAATCAAACTGGAACATTCTAGCTCCACTCTCCATCTTCAATGAACCCCCTCTATTCTCTTACCGCAGGGGCAAAAACATAGCGGACTACCTGGTACATGCGATCACCTGGCCTACTACACCGACCATATCAGAGTCAATCCAAAACTCATGGAAACTACCACCGGTACGGGGCCACTATAGATGCCAAAGATGTGCAGCATGCTCCTCTACAACCAACACAAAGACTTTTGAACATAATGCTTTGAAAATTGATCTGAACTTCTTCACCAACTGCAGATCCCAGAACGTGATTTACCTGATAAAATGCCCCTGCAATAAACTGTACATTGGACAAACCACCCAGATGGTGAAGGACCGCATCCTGCAACATCGCAGCCGCATTAGATGTGGAGTCCTGACAGCCCCCTTGGTCTCCCACTTCAACCAAAAAAATCACAATGAAGCCGAGTTCACCTGGCTGGTAATTGACAAACCGTCCACTCCTTTAAGAGGAGGGGATATTCAAAGACTCTTGAATAGATGTGAATGCCGTTGGATCTCTCGCTTTAACTCCATTGAACAAGGCCTGAACTCCCTTGATGAATGGAACTCCACCCTTACGTAATCATGATCTTCTGTTGCCCACTGCCTTCTATTCAGCTGACACGTTCTCAATCTTTATTTTGGTTGTCTAACAATTCGCCCTCCCCCCTTTTATTTTTCCCTTTCTCAATGTCATTTTTCCCTTTCTCAATGTCTTTGTAATTATTTTGTCTTTTTTACCCAAAATATAGCTGCACCTTTGTGTTACTTGATTGTAATGTATTGATATATAATCTTTGTTTCCTTTTGTCAGCTTTATGAAAGTATGTTTATTTATTGTTATCCCCCCACTTTTCTCTCCCCCCCTTCCTTACCCCTGCGTTTTCAAAAAAAAACCCACCCCAACCCCCTCCCCTCCTTCCTTTCTTTTTCCCCCCCTTCTCTCCCCCCCTCCTTTGTCTTTCCCCCCTCAGTATGTTTACCTATGGTATGTTATTTGTAATGTTTCCTCTTTTTTATTTCCCATGGTTCTAATGAAACGATTATATTGTAATAATTGTCATTCCTCCATCTGTTTCTGACCCCCTTTCAAGCTCTCGATGGCTCTAAGGATATGATTATTTTGTTATAACTGTTATCCCTTCATCGGCTACTGACCCTTGGTTCTCTTCCACTCCTTCTCACACACTCTCCTCCTTTTTCCATTTCGAGCGATGCACGCACCACCTTCGTAACGCTTCACCATCAGCTACCATGACTCCCGTCTCCACCCCCGTCTCCTTCCCATTGGTGATTGTCCCATTACCACCACTCCCCTCTCCGTGCCTCTTCACCTATCATCAACCCGCTCCCACCTGCACGCGCCCTTTCTTTCTCACAATCCCTGTGATGGGTCGTCGTACCACGTGACCCGGAAGCTTTGACCCTATACCTAGCGCCAGTGTACTCACACTCCATTCACCGCCCGACTAGTGCCGGCTTGCTACTTTCCACGGACCCCTCCTCGGTGATTCATTCGCCCCGTCAAATTGTAAGTACTTTCTCCTGGCTACTTCCCCTTCCCTTGACCCGTCCATCTGGCCCGTAATTAACCCCGCCCTTTCCTTGTTTCAGCTTCACCATTGACTGCGCCACCCCTCCTTCCTTAAGTAAGTGTACCCCTTGCCCCTTCTCCTTTGATTGTTTCCCTCCTGCCCTTCCCCTCACCCTTTGCCTTCTTTACCCGCTCCAGTTGGGACCACCACGGACCTGCCTGAATCCCCACGAGGTCCTTCCCTGCCGTTTGGTTCGGCCTCTTGTTCCGTGCGAGTAAGTTTTTGTCCTCGGACATTTCCTGTGGTCCGCCCGCTGTCACTTCTTGTTTACTCACCCTCCTGCCGTATCCGTTCACTTCTCCAAATCGCTTCGGAGGCAACCAGTTCCCCTCTCCGCCCATTCATTGTCACATTTACTAGAACATTTCACGAGACTTGTTCTCACTCTCTATTTCGGCCACCACAAAAATTTCACCCCCCTTTTTCACCTTTCGCCCAATTTGGACATGTATAAGTAACTTGATCACGTCACTTATTCCAGACACCCCGACTCATTCTTTCATAACTATCCCTTTATTTAATAGCTTTTCGTTGGGACTTTTCACGTGGCTTGCTCTCACTCTCCTAGTCGGTCAATTTTGCGTCCATTTCGCGTATTTGTGAGTAATTTGCCTTTGTTTCCAAACACCACGACCGATTCTCCAACAACTGTCCCCTTGTCCTTTCCCTTTGTCCCTTCACCCATGGCCGCTCAGTAGTCCTTCACATATGGCCGCCTTGCGTCGTCTTTGGCCATCACTCTTGTGCACTACTTTTCCCCCCTTTTTTCTTTGGTCCATTTGAAATCGAGTTCTTCCTTTGAGATTTGTTTCTCCTTTACCCTAGCACTGCTCTAAATATGTGTAACCAGTCCTGATGATGGCCTAGAGTGTTACAGGCCGAAACGCCGTCGACTTCAACAGCGTTACTTTTGGCGCATTTGTAACATGGGCATTTGCTCTATTGCTCCTTAAAATTCCATACATTGACTGTGTAAATGCCCTGACTCCGGCATATTTAAAGCACCATTGTTCTTCCTGTTGCGCCTTTTCACCGCTGTATATACCACTTCATGTGTCACTTGCGCCGTCACAAATTCCACGAGCACTTGTGCACAGTATATTTTTTCGGTTACACTTTCACTAAGTGTCACGCAGTGCTGTTAACCTATATGATATGTACATATGACGTAATATGTTCATCATGTGTTGAAAATACATTTCTTTCCTACATTCTTGGTCTCCCTGTGTCTTCTCTATATGGATTCATTCCTCCGATACTTTAAGATACGTCTCACTTTGGAATAACTTGTCCTCCCAATGAATCCCACGTTGAGACATTGTTGTTAGATATCATGTACTGCCCCAGTCTCACTGTGGTTTATGGGCTACCTCCTGTGGTCTGATACTGACCGTCTGTTTGAGCAGTACAGGCCAATCAGTGAATATGTCATGCGAAGAGGGGATGCTACTGTGAAAGGCATGAGCCTTCAGATGGACCAATGGTGCCTAGTTAAATGCCTGACTGAGATGCTTCTTCCTTTCGAGGTCTTCACACGTGAAGTCAGCAAGGAGGACTGTACTATGGGTCAAGCTATCCCGTTGTTGTAAATGCTAGAGCGTCAGCTGAAGGAGGTGTCTGAAGCATACAAAGATATAGGGGAAAAAGAAGAAGCATATGAGATGGTGGAGAGCTTAGCCCGTCGCTTAGCTGACAATTAAGGGTGGGCGTAGTGGGGCTACGTGAAGCAGTGCATAGTGTGCCTAAATCTAAGCACACTCGCGCTCCACGTAGCCCCACTACGCGCCACCCGCCTCCCGCCCACCCTCCTTTTAAATAATACCCTGCATGTTAAATAATTAAAAGTAAAGAGACTTACCTGAAGCGCGGCGTCTCCGGGGCTCCCTCTTCCTCGTTTCCAACTTCTTGTGACAAATGCGCATGCGCGGACGCCCGCACATGCGCATTTCTCGCAAGTAGAAGTATATTATTTAATACCCTAACAAAAATAAACTATGTAAAAAAATCCCACACCTGACCTACCCCTCTCCCTAACCCCAACCAATGTCTGTAAAGAAAATGTCCAATTGTCCAAAAGAGAAAACCCAACGCCCGATTCCCACCCACCCCAAGAATAATTAAAAAAGGGGCAATAATAACAGGGTCTAAGTTCGGCGGGCTTTTTTCAGGAGGACACAAACTTGCTCCTCCAGGCGGGCAACATGGCGCTTCAATGCGCGGCAGTTGCATCCACAGGGGGGAGCAGCACTGATGGAGGGGCGGCGGCGGGCGGCTGCCAGACGGTGGCGCCTTACCACTGGAGGGTGGTGGTTGGGACCCGGGGCATTGCAGGAGGCTGCAGCTGCTGTCGCTGCCTCCTCCTCCTCTTCCAGGACCACCAGCCAACGATATTCGGTCTGTATTTCCTCCAGTTTCCGGCGCTGGGCCTTGGCTGCCAACTCCTTCCGGTCAGGTTTCCCCTTGGAAGGAGTAGCTATATATGAAGAAAAAACAAGACTATTGTAAAATATACTCTTAGCAAAGCAGTAAGACAAATATTTCTACACATAGTGTCACGGTAGCACTAGCAAGCACAGTACATAACATTTGTGGTATGTACAATCTATTCTCCCACTTTCTTGGACTTTAACATTTGTGGGAGTTTCAGGCATTCAACCAACCAGGCATCTGATTCCTATCCCATCATGCTGCATGCATCCCACGAATCCTTATCTGCCAGTCATAAATCTGAAATCTCGCCCGTCCTTCTTCCTTCCACTCTTCTTTCCCTTTTCGTTCAACCCATCCATCAAGGTCATCTGATCTGACTTTTAGTCTTCTCCATAAAACTTTCACAGCTGAGTTGAAATCAGATAGAAGAGGTCATTGGTTACTCAACACTCCCGCCACTAATGCTTTTACTAATGCTAAATAAAGGGTGTCTTCAACCGTTCTTACTTAGTAAGTCAACTGTACAGTATTATACAGTACACCCTTGCAGTGAGCGTAAAGTCAATAAGTAAGGATTAGGAATCTAACTTACCACCGCCCGCCACTGCTGCTGGCTCACCCCCTGCATCTCCTCCTGCAACTGCCGCCTCCTCCTCTCCTCTCGCCGCTGGCCCTGGCACTGGTGGTTGGTAGTGCGCCTTGAAAATACATTACACATTTTTTAGGTGTCATATCCACCTCCCCCTATTTTTCAGTATCAAGATTGAAAAATGAGTTAATAGTAATACATACATATATAACATACATCACTAGTACTTATCAGGTAGTAGTAGAGTAGACACTAGTAGTTATATGGTCCCTAGGGTCATTCTAGTCTTTGCTTAGTTAGCCCGAGCCATGCTACCATTTTACCTTTGTGTCTTTTATTTTAGCACACGCGTCGTTACCTCGCAGCTTGTTGTATAAAGAGTGACGCCTTTGAGCCCACATGAGCTCATACTGCTACTGTCTAAGCGCTGCGTACAAGGTCAAACAAAACAAGCCACTTTGTTATGGAGTTCTGGTGTTAGTCCATATTGCTTATCCAAAATGGTACACTTTTTACCACGACTGAGAAATGCTTGCAATATACTAACGCGCACCATTTTTCTCCTAACAAACGGAAGATTCCCTTCTACGAACCAGAGCTTTGCAGAGCTTATGATGTAACCAGTATTACCTTCTTCTAAGGTGAGGGGTCCACAGAATTCGCTCAGAGATCTTCATTTATAATTTTATATAATCTATATTCCTATTCCTACAAAGGGGATGGTGATGCTTCCACCACTGTTCACTTATTATCAATCATGATTATTTCGCTTTTTTTTTCTTCATTCTATGGACTTGTAGTTGTTGTAAGTGTAATTAAGTGTAACAAAGTTTATAGTTTTAATCTTATGCATTTTGCTCTTGGTGCTGCATTTTAGAACAACGTACAGAGCTTGTCAGTTGCAAATAAAATTTTTGAACTTACATAGACTCAGTGGTATTTGGTGTGGATGGACTTACGCGAGTGAGCAAGCGAAAGGAAGGGTGTGCAAACTGTGCATGTGCATTGCTTCCACGACTGAGAGGTCGGGAGTGTTATGTTCTGGGTTGTCTACTCATTGGGTATCTTGGGGGGGTTCGGAGAGCTAATAGCAATGAAACACTATTATAACTAGTCGGGCAGGGGATTGTGGTGGGTTCTGTTCTGATTGAGGTGTGAGTGTGAGGAAGGTCCAACCTCCCATCACCAACATCCTATTTTCTTGTGCAATGTTCTGTATGTGGAAAATCCCTACAACAGTAGTAGTATGTCCTATCCTATCAAAATAGTGAAATCTGGTTGGGCATTTTGTTGGTGGGAATTGTCGAAAAACATCAAGATTAATAAAGCCTCAAAGATTAAGAAGAATAGAAGGATTGCAAGAGGACAACCCAAAGGACTGGACTCATCAATGGCTAGAGCTACTTGTGAATCTGAGTTTTATTTAAAACCTTTTAAATAAAGAGCGGCCAACTGGGCATGCTTAGCTACCGACAGACTAATAGTAGTAGTACAGAGAGTCATAGCAGTTAGAGGCAGGGATAACAAGAATCTAGAAACAGATAGTCTAGATAAAAGGGTAATTGTTGATAAAAAATAGCATTAGGAAACGGAAACAATAGTTCGGGAAAAAAAATATGGTGCAGTAAAAGTTAGTGAATAAGAATTAATATTAAAAACAGGAAGACTTACTGGGGCCAGCAGAAGAGCCCTCGTTCTGGTCCTCCTGTCCGACTGGAACTGCTCCCGCCGACTCTGCCCCCGTCTTCTTGCCCCTGGGTGCTGATCATGAAAGATATAAGAAAGAAAGAGACAAACATTGATGATTGGTGTGAAACAAATAAAATATTTTTATAAGACTGTAAAAAAAAATTTGTGTAAACAACAATTGCAATAAAATTGACCTACCTAATCTGGTCGCAAAGTAGTATCTGGGGATTCGCGGACCTACTAGTTACTAGTTACACCGTGAACAAAGCCGAGAGTAGGCTGACTCGCGTTGGTCCGAGTGGTAAATAAATACTATATTGAAAGCTAAAAAGTCAAGTCTTGAGTGCCGCGTCTCTTGCTCTAAAATAGTTATTATTTATCTACACTAATCCAGTGTTCCATTCTGATTCCAGAATTCTAACTAAGCCTAAGTAGTACGTACCACCTGACCTAGCCCACCTATTCCAGGCGTGCCAATTCTACATTAAGTAAGCATTTCCACTTCTTTTAGTCCTCAAAAATGCATAAATGGAGGACATATGCCTGTATTTTTGCATACACAAAATTGTTGGTTGGTTGATGCAGATGTTCTGCTAGTGCTAAGCCTATTAGCACTCACTGAACAAACTACAAAAGGTTCTACTAAGGACTGGGGTAAGCACTAGCAGCACTAGTGGGGGCGTTGCAGACCACTAAAAAATTACAAACTTATAATAAGTAACTAAACCTAAGTATCAATCCACCCCTATCTCTTAGTGACAGGACAAAGGAAGGACTAGAGTCACTCTAGCATTACCTAACTTAAGTTTTCTAAAATAAACTCTTACATAATCACGCAAAATGAGCGCAAACGCAAAGTTGCAAATAACAAGATTAGTAGCACAGAGCACCTGTGTCATAACAATCACAGAAGACTTTTAAACATAAATTACCTGTAATGTATGTAAGCAGCAGCATTCTAGCTGGTCGGAAAAAAAATATATATTCGCAATATATAACACAGAGCAGAAGAACAGACACAAAGTAGTAATAATTAAATAGCTACTCACCAAGACCCGGAACCTTCACTCCTAGCAGGTCCAGCAGGTCCTGCTCCCGGTGTTGTCAGTTGCAAATAAAATGCTAGTGTGGATCGTAGGACATAGCTATGTTTTCTGGTGCAAGAGGTATGCAGAACAGAGACGTATTGACTTAGACCTAGGTTTACAAACTGTGGACATTAAATGGTTTGGGCAGAGAGGATTGAAGTGGCACCAATTGTTGCCTTTGGTTAAAACCTGTTTGCATCTCCAACACCCTGATCTCATGATTGTGCACCGTGGTGGAAACGACCTAGGCACATTGACTGGGGGAGATTTGGAAATGCTTATGAAGGACACCTTTGGACAATTGATGTTACTTTTGCCTCAAACTGTCTTTGTATATTCCAATATATGCCAAAGACAGAAGTGGAAAAGGTCCCAACCAATTTGGTCCTCGGATTGAAAAATCTTAGAAAAAAGTAAACAAAGCTGTCTCTGCATACCTCAGAGGCACCAAAATGGGGTTCATATACAACAACAACATACGTTTTGATATGGTGGATATATACAGAAGTGATGGAGGACACTTCACAGATCCGGGAAACCGAGTTTTCCGAAATAACTTGAAGCTGTGCATCCGCACTTATATGTAGCTCCAACTAATGAATACAAGGGCTCTTTTTAGAGCCACCCTATAACTTACAATTTAGGCCCCCTATTTTAGGGCCATATAATGCCAACTCCTGCACCCTCGCCAAAATGTATTCACCACACAGCTGTGACGCAGCGGCCAGACCATCTCACTTTGCATCACAGACCTCTCGCTTTGATCCCCAGCTCTACTCACCCATAGGGGTGAGTAGTTTGCGACTTTGCGCTCTACAAATACCATATTGATTTACCTTTGCACTCCCTATACAACACCACCTAAGCACCAAACACAAACTACAATGTTCTAAACAAAAGTTCATCAAGTACCTATAACTACATGCTGACACTACTTGCACAGATGTGGCACAGGGGCCAGAGCACATGACTTCACAGCGTATGACACAGTTTGGGCTCACACTTTAATCCCCGAATCCGGCAGCAGCTCAGCTTAGCAACATGAGACTCGAGACAATATCGCACATATATTCTGTACCCCAGGACTTTCATACCAGTACGGGTCAGTAGTTCGTCCTAGTAGTTATAAACACATCCGGACACTACTTCCACAACTGTAGTGCAGCAGCCACGGCACATGACTTCACAGCATAAAACACACAATTTGGGCTCATGCTTTAATCCCTGAGTCCCATACCAGCTCACCTTACCCACATCAGACTCTGTGCAATACCTCACTTAATTTCCATAGCCTACCACTTACACTCCAGTAGGGGTAAATACTTTGCTTCACAACCCCTCTATAGAACACCCTAAACACCCCACAGAGGTTACAGTGCTCCTACCCTCCTATTTCCCCCTTTTATCCCCCTTTTTTCACCTTACTTGCTTCAACTGAATCACAAAATAGTGGCCAACACTTCCTAGTTGCAACCGCTCGCACCGCTCGCAGCCAATCAGCAACAAGCTTGTGCTCGTAACGCCTCAGCCAATCAGATGGCAGAATTCCCAAATATTGATATCTGTAAATTTCGATATTTCTCAAAAACTACTGATCGAATTTACACCAAATAAACAAAAGTGTGCTTTCTAGACCAAGACCCTGCTCCCTGCCAAATTTGGGGTAATTCCGTTCACCCGTTCGGCCTGTAGCCTTGTCTAAAGATTCCTATGGAAATTAACATGGAGAAAACACGTTTTGGGACCCCCCTTTTTTCTCAGCCCCCCTTGACAAATCACCCCCAAACTTTCAACATAGGAGCTGATCTCAACAAAGAATTTGTTTTGAAAATTTCACAAAGATTCATCAATCAGCGCCAAAGTTATTACAAATAGAATGTTGCCATTTTCCTATAGTAACTATATTATCTACTGGCGGTCGCCAGTAGATAGTTATAGTTACAACCTAGTTTCCATAGGAAATCTCAAAATTCTATTTTGAATAACTTTGGCGCCGGTTGACGAATTCTCGCGAAATTTTCAAAACAAATGGGACGCTCCGTTCAGCTCCTACCCTGAAAGTCTCGGGGTGATTCGTCAAGCGGGGGCCGAGAAAAAGGGGGGGTCCCAAAACGCGTTTTCCCCATGCATTTTTCCATAGGACCTTTAGTCAGATATTACATCACTGATGACATATGTGTCTTTATGAAAAATAAATATTTGTAATATATGTATAGCTAAAGATTAATGGAAGAAGACATGGGTAAATAAGTGTCTAAATACAGTGATGTAATATCTGACGTCATCAGCAGAGGATTGCGGTCGCGTGAGTTATAGTTGCCTGCACTAACTATAACAGGGGAATTTCATTGGTTTTTTACGAGTGAAATGTCCAGCTAACTATAACATGTGTGAAACCTATGGTTTTTTAAGTAAATTTGCAAGGTTTTTTAAATGCTAATTCGTAACTATAACGTGTGTGAAACCTATGGTTTTTTCAGTGAATATATATATATGTACAAAGCATATTTAACTTTACAGCAACACACAATCACTGGATGTCATTTGAGATGTCATCAGTGATGTCACTGACCATGTTCTGTATGATGTAATATGTGACGTCATCAGCAGTGCATTGCGGGGTGTGAGTTATAGTTAGCTCAACTAACTATAATGGCCGAATTTCTCTTGTTTTGCATGAGTGAAATGTCCAACTAACCATAACGTCGCTGAAACCTGTGGTTTTTTCAGTGAATTTCTAAGGTTTTTTAAAAGCTAATTTCTAACTATATCGTCCCTGAAACCTATGTTTTTTTTCAGTGAATATATATGGCGGTCACCAGTAGGTAGTTATAGTTAAGACCTAGTTTCCATAGGAAAAGCAGTTTTTGATTTTGTTATAACGTTGGAGTCGTTTGACCAATCTGCATGACATGTTGCAAAAAAGTGTCACAGTGGGTGCTATTGATTGGGAAAATTTGGGGGTGATCTGTGCAGTGGGGACTGAGAATTTGGGGTGGGAAATAGGGCTGCGTTTGTAATGTTAATTCCCATATGAATCTTTAGCCACCTCTACAGCCTGAGCCATTGAAAAGTGCCTTTTGCTTATTTGGTGTAAACCCGTTCTGTCGTTTTTGAGAAATTTGAGCAGAAAATTATAGTAATATCTCTGGCCGCAGATATTTCGCAAACATTTCGTGAAGAATAGCGAGTGCGCGTGCCAACGGGAATGCTCTGATTCGCTGGCACTACTGTCAATACCCTGACCATTTTATCCTCACATGTCCCAGATGAAAAGGGCATAACCATGCATCTACTAATTCAGGTGCATATTCATCTTCTAACAGTGAACAGTGGTTTTGTGTGTCTCACAACCTAAAAAAGGGGCAGCAGGCTCAAATACTTGCACATGCATGGATTAATATGTTGTGCAACAAGGCACATACTCACCTCCTCTTTGCTGCTGTCTGGCTCACAACTGCCCATCCAGGTCAGTGAAGACCACCGTAAGGATGTGTGGCATTAGGGGGGTCAGGATGCAGATCACCGCCCCTCTTGCCTGGAGGTGACAGTCTCAGCTGGACTCTTGCCATCTTCCTGGTCCAGCCTCTCAAAAGATCTACCACCATTGATGGCAGAGGGCACTGCGCTGACGGGTGACCCCCACGGAGAGCACCTTCCGGGCGATGCTCCTCCTCAGGTATACCTTCTGAAGGTATGGAGAAATGTTGCGTATTAAACGCAACTGCAGTGATGACACTCAACTTGACAAAGAATTGACAATTGTAGAAAAAAGATTTGAAATGAGAGGATATTCTAAGAACATAATCAGATCAGCAAGACTGAAAGTTAACAAGGTCGATAGAAGGCACTTACTTTCGAACACCAAGAAAAAGAGAAGAACATCCAAAGCAATTAAGGGTGCCTTCATTACCCCGTATTCTAGCTTGAGCTCAGATGTATATAAGATCTTGAAAAAACACTGGCACCTTCTAACACATGATATTAGTTTACAGGGTGTCATTGGATCAAAACCTTTAATAATTCACCAACGAGGACGCACACTCAGACAACAACTTTGCCCTAGCTTCATTCCTCCTGAACAGCATGTCACGTGGTTACCTTCTGCCCCAAATGGCTTCTTTAGGTGTGGTACGTGCAACATGTGTAGTTTTGGATTGCATAAAATCAACACTTTCAAGTACAACACGGAGAAATCGTACACCATTAGAAGGTTTATCAACTGTAATACTAAATGGGTTGTATATTGTATCAAATGTGTTTGCACCAAAATATACATTGGGAGCAAAATAAGACCTCTGAAAGAGAGGATTCAGGAACACATTTGTGCCATTAAAAACAACAATACACAATATCCCCTAGCAGTTCATTTCAATACTGAACATACACCAAATGAGCTACGTAAACTTGGCTTTCATGGTATTGATGCAATAAATCAGAACGCACGGGGGTGACATTACGTCGCAACTACATAAATTAGAGAGTACCTGGATCATCAAATTGAGGGCGGTGGAATGTGGGCTAAATTTTGATAAAGAGATGTGTGAATTCCTATAAGCCATGTCAAGATACTCATGTGCTTTCTTGCTGCTATCTTTACTATTTTTCCATCTATATGACTTCCTCTCTCTGCTTCCTTAAGCTGTAGACTTGATGATGACTCTCTTCCATGAGAACAGTGATATAGTGTTAACACCAGTACATACACATCTACAACAGTGTACTTGCCCAGAGAAGTTACATGCAGACTTTGAATGTTTTAAGAACAGGTTTAAATGCTTGTCTGTAAGATTTCTAATGTCAGAAGTGCATGGTTATTGAACATGTAAACTGACAATGCTGTCTGATCATCACTCACCTGCTCTTCTGGTGTGCCACTGGGGCAGGAGTATGTCCACCAGCATCTTGCTTTCCTCAGCTGTGAAGACTGGGGCCCTGCACCTCTTACAGTGAGACATAGTAGCTCCCAGAGGATGTAGACAGCAGCAGAGAGATGGGGAGGCCCCGGTATCATACAGTAAGTGCAGGCAAGTAAACTCTCTAGGGAACTGACAGACTTGCATCTAGACCACATAGGCAGTCTTCAGTCCATGCGGCCAAAGCGATTGGTCCAGATCGGTCGCATTTTCTGAACCTGTCCAATGCATTCCCTTGCTTATTGACACCAAGCCTACTGCACGGTTCGAAAAATATCAATGGACTGTGAGTGACTTTGAAACATGACTAATGGAAGTTTACCATGTTGGTTTACATGCAATGTGGACACAATCCGAGATCCACGACTGTCATCACAACTATCAGCCTATGGCTTTGTCCAATTCGGTTATGATGCGCCTACCGCGACCTTTGAAAAATCGGTCAGCGGTGCAAACACTTTTGTAAATGTTGTGGGTTTGTGATATTCCATGGCTGGATATAGCACTTTTCAAGTGAAAGGGACATCTAACTGAAACACTCACACTCCCATGATGACCTTGAGGGGCACATGAGACACTGATTTTGGAGGCTAATCACAACATGAAATAACACTACTCCATTCTGCGTCTTAGGGTTGATCACAATGCATATTTGGGCATTCCAAGTACAGTGTTCACCTAGTCACTGCATTACAGGACAGTGTGACCCAGTGTGCAATCTGTGTGAGTGAGACTGGAAAGTAGGCCTGGGCAGTAAATTCCGTTCTGCTTGCGGAATTTGGTTAATTTCGCGTTCCGCAGGGAATGCGGAATTGCCCAAAATTCTTCGTTCCATGGCTTCGTGGAATTTTTTGCTTGTCCACGTTCTCAAAATGCGTGTTCGCAAGAAATTTCCCCCGAGCACGCAAACACCGTTCCCAAACAGGAAAAAATCATCGCGAACAACGATTTTTTTACCGTTTCGCAGAGCTTTGCGTAGCACGACTACTCAAATTCCGCCCACCCCTACTGGAAAGGTGGTGTGTGTTTCAATTCCTCAATACTACATTTCCAGAGGAATTACTACACCGTGACAGTAAGCAGCCACATACACTTAGCTCTGATATGTGAGTTTCTAGGGCAGCTTTGTGTGATACCCTTAAGTGTACAACTGCATTTTCTGCCACTTCTACATTGTAAATGGTTTGTGTATGTAATTGTTTGTGGAAAGCAGACATGACAACAGGACTTTGACCACCCCGTGATATTAGTGTGCATATTTTGCATTGTGATACGCTTGATGTATGTGGTGTCCCCGATATTTAGTTACATGATCCTATTGTGTGTACAGATGAAACATATAATTGATCTCACAACCATAAGTTTAGGCTTCTTGGCTTGAGAGTCTTGAGGTATGTCCTGCTTGATTTACATGAACAGTAACTGACACTAGTGATTATTACACTACTGCACTCCAATTGCTCTATCACCAAAACTTTCAAACCTGTTTAGCAATGACCTGTATGCTGTAACATGAATATAAGGTTAACATTGAGCTTTGAAATGTGTTTATCAGTGACATGCAGTGTTATGTGTGGTGAATTGCTCTTTACTGTTGGTCAAAGTGCATATTGCTTGTCACATTGTGAACTAACACCGACTGTGTATATACTCTACACATCGGTATTGTGAAGGAGCCGGAAGACAGCCTCCTGTGTACAGGCCCTTTCCTGACCTACAGACATTGAAAGAGTGAGACATCATAAAGAAATACCATCTCACAAGGGCAACAATTGATAAGTTGTCAAATCAAATCAAATGTCATTTATAAAGCGCCTGATTACACCAATGGTCGCCACCCTGGAGTCAGACCTAGGAGAAGTGAGAACAGGATCATGAGGTAGAGAAGAAGGTACATGAAGGACACTGAGTTAGAAAGCGAATAACCAGGTTTTCAATTGTTTGCGGAAGGTATGTTCCACCGATTCAGAATGCAACATTAAGGGTAAAGAGTTCTCAATTTTTGCTGCAAGATAGCTGAAAGGGCGAGCACTCATTCTCACTTTACGAATTTTGGGCACTTTAGCATGAAGGGACCCACTCGTCTGAGAGTGCAGGAAGGAATACAGGGTGTGATTAAGGGTCGAAGGTAGCTAGGGCTCCTATTCCACCTGATTTTATAGCAATAGCACATTGCTTTGTAAGTAATTCTATTATCAACAGGCAGCCAATGGATAGTATTCAAAGCTTTAAAGGCTGAGGATCTTCTAGGGAGATCCAGAACCAGGTGTGCTGCAGTATTTTGTATGCGTTGGAGCCTGGTCAGATTTCCCTTGCTTGCCCCCAAATATAGAACATTGCCATAATCCAGTTGAGATGAATCCAAGGCATGCACAATAGTCTTCCTGGCTACTATGGGGAGGAGATCAATAAGTTTCCTTAAACCTTTAGGGATTCCAAAACACTTACCCGCTACTCTCCTAACTTGATTATCAAAGGAGAGTTCTGAATCGAACCAAACCCCAAGGTTTTTTGTTACTGCTTTGGGGGCGGGGTTTGACCCAGGGAGTCAGGTCACCAGGCAGAGGTCCAGATGGAGGGCACCTTCCATACAATCAGTACCTCTGTTTTACTGCCAGTAAGTTTAAGGCAAGATTGGCCATCCACGTAGCTAGCATTGAGAGAAATAGATTGCAGAAGCTTCAGCATCTTGCGATAGAGTGACCATAAACTGTGTGTCATCTGCATAGGATGCAATTGCCACATTATGTCTTTCCACAATGTCCGTAAGGGGGCAAATATAAATATTGAACAGAATGGGGCTTAAGATAGAGCCCTGCGGAACCCCTTGCACTAGAGGCAGAATTTCTAATAGAAAAGAGTTCTGGGAGACCTGGATGCTCCGCTCATGGAAAAAAGAGTGTAGCCATCAAAGCGCGCTTCCTTCAATGCTGTATTGACTAAGCCTATAAAGGAGTTGTACCAGCAGATGTCACCTTATTTGCGGCTTTGTCGCACCTATCCCACAACACTAACACCTAAGGTGAAGGTGATTGCAGCACTGCATTTCTTTGCCACTGGAACATTCCAGTGCACAGTGGCAACATCGGGTGTAATGTTTCAGCCCATGTTCAGTAATGTTCTTTGTGATGTGTTGCAGGCATTGACCCAATACATGGACCACTATATCAAGTTTCCGAAACCTGGAGAATTGGCCGCCATCAAGTGTGATTTCTATGCATTCGGGCAGATACCCCATGTAAATGGATCTATTGATGGAACTCATGTTGCCTTGGTGCCACCGCAAGCCAATGAACAAGTGTATCGTAACAGGAAGCCTTTCTACTCCATCAATATCCAGGTGTGTGTTTGCCTGACGTGCATTTCTCATGTCTGTGCCTGATTTTTTGGGTCTGCACATGACGCTTTTATTCTACATAACAGCATCATCCCACATTTTTAATTCATCCAGACCAAACAGCAAAACTGCCGTTGTCCCTCCCTCCCAAGACCTCTGTAACAAACTCAGCTCCTTCTTTCACCTCAAGATCAAGACGCTATACAACAACTTTGATGAGGCACCACCTCAACTCCCACCCTCAGTGTCGCCATCCAACAGACCCTTCTCACCTGGACCCCTCTCACCACAGAAGACACCTTAAAGACAATGAAGAGCATCCACTCAGAGGCACCTACTGCCCGCTGCACATCTTCCACAGGGCCGTCACTGCCATCGCACCCAAACTACGCTGAACCATAAACTGTTCCCTCCAGATCGCCACATTACCCGTCGACTGGAAACACACCAGAGTAAACCCTCTCCTAAAGAAGCCCTCACCAGGCCCGATGCATCTCAAGAACTTCAGGCTCATCTCACTGCTTCTTATTGCCACCAGAGTCATCGAGAAGGCCGTCAACACCCAGCTAGCACACTTCACAGAAACCAACAGCAGCCTGAATCCTATCAATCTGGATTCCGCAACTACCACAGCACCGAGGCCACCCTTATCGCTGCCACTGACGACATTCACAGACTCCTCGACCAAGGCCACACAGCAGTCCTCATCCTCCTGGACCTATCAGCTGCTTTCAACACTGTATCCCACTGCACACTAGCCACCAGGCTCCACGACGCAGGCATCCAAGGAACAGCCTTAGATTGGATACGATCTTTCCTCTCAGGCAGAACGCACAGAATAAGACTCCCACCCTTTCTCTAAGAACCAACAGAAATCAGATGCAGAGTGCCCCAAGGATCCTCCTTCAGCCCCACACTCTTCTACATCTACATGGCCCCCCTCACAAACATCGTTAGAAACCATGGGCTCAACTTCGCCTCCTACACCGATGACACCCAGCTCATCCTCTGCCTCACCAAAGAAGCCAACATCACGAGGCGCAATTTCCAAGAAGGGATGAAACCCATCGCAACCTGGATGAACATCAACTGCCTGAAGCTCAACTCGAAGAAACAGAAGTCCTCGTCCTGGGCTCCAACCCCTCCACATTGGACAACACCTGGTCTCCCCCCACCCTTGGAAGCCCACCCAACCCAACGGACCACACACGCAGCCTCAGCATCATACCTGACTCTTCACTCACCATGAATCGCCAATCAACGCTGTATCCTCTACATGCTTCAACACCCTCTGCATACTTCACAAGACTTTCAAGTGGATCCCCCCAACTCCAGGGAAACCATCCCCCATGCCCTCATCACCTGCAGTCTGGACTACTGAAACGCTCTCTACGCCAGAATCAACAAAAAACTCCTCTGCAAACTTCAGACTGTCCTTCCACACCCCCAAGAGAAACCTCTGCTCAGCTGACCTCGCCCTAGCTACTGTCCCTCATTTCTACAGGGCCAGAGCTGCGAGTAAATCCTTCTCCTACCTTGCAGCCAAGACCTGGAACGAACTGTCCCTTAACCTCTGACAAAGCCCGACACTGCACCAGTTCAGAAAGGACCTCAAGACCTAGCTCTTCCAACGACCCCAACGGAGCTGCTTCACATCCCCTCCCTCAGTGCTTTGAGACCCTCACGGGTAAGTAGTGTGCTTTACCAAACCTTGATTGATTGATTTATGGGTCAAATACTACCTGAAGGGGCCTGGCTTGTTGACACGTGATGTTGTATATGAATGTTGTAGTGTGTGATGGTTATATGTCAGATAGTGATATGTTGCTTGATAACTGAACTCTTTTCTGTAGTCAATGTAGGAGACTCTGGATACCCCAACCAACCACGGGTACTGACAGCACTGCCCAACCCAGTCACCCCAGTAGAAGTGCACTTTAATGAGGCCCATTGCCAGACCAGGCAAATAGTGAAGTGGACATTTGGTCTCCTGAAGTCAAGATTCCACTATCTGGATAAGAGGGGAGGAGCCCTCCAATATGACCCAGGAAAGGTGTGCCATATAATCGTGGCTTACTGCATGCTACACAAAGTAGCAATACATAAGAACATACCTCTAATTGAGGACGAAGGAGACTAGAAGATGCCACCTATGGAGGATTCAGGACTGGGCAATGATGACAGTGGTGAAGTAGTGGACTTGAGACAAAGGCTTGTCCACAACTTTTTCACATGACTGTAAGTATGCAATGAGAGGAGGTGACTAACCACCATTGCTTGTTGTTGTGTAGTTGGTGGACAATGTGTATGTATGCTTAGGAGTGTAGGTTAAGTGTCCTGAAGTCTTTTTGGAGTCTGGTTATTGAAATGTTCAAATTTACATGTATAGTGTTTCAGTGAAGGCTAGCTACTGCTAACAATTACATTATTGTGGTTCAGACATCATACTTCTCTGACTTGTGATACATTATTCATGATTGCTAAAATCTGTTCTTTCTGCTTTTTTACTAGGGTACTTTGCCACGTCATCATCTACAGAGTGGACTTGCAGAGTTGTGACATCTCCAGACATATGATGTTGTGACAGACACTGACATGTATATATTGCTGAACCCCCTGGCACGCACTTTCTTCAGACATAATAGTCTGTTGTTTTTGTTATTAGTGCCTTTCAGTACTGTGTGACATAATAATGGTTTGTGTTCGTCACCAGATTGTATCTGGCCAATAAAAATGTGTTCCACATTGAGGTGTGCCTAGTCTGATATCACACATCCAAACCAGTTTTAATCAGAGTTTGACCATGATGAACTAGTTGGATGACAATGATTGTTAATTGGGCTGGCGAATAGTTGTGTGGACAATTGACTTCATGTGAATATGTACCATATACTACAGTCTGTCTGATACTCTGGTTGTGTATATCTATCATGCTGTGCAAAGGTTAATTTACTTACTGACACTTAGTTTAATACTTACAAGTACTTGAGTACCCATGTTGGCGACACTTTCATTATTATGCTAAGAAGATGACAATATTTTCATTTTGAAGTCAAAGTCACAACATGAGCTAGAATTGCTGTGTGAAGTGGTTTATTTATAAAAACATAGTGCATAGTTGAAGCCACACAATGGCGATGTACTCATAAAATAAAGTGCAGATTGGAGTTGAGAGTGTCTGCTGATGCAATCCAAAAGTGCATAACCAGGTATTCAAGTCCAAAGTCCAATTTTGACCCTCCATCAGATGTGGAACAGTTTTTTGGGACAGTTAACAAAGTGAAAGGTTGGCACACAATGGATGATATCAAGGGCACCTTGTTCATTTCCTGGGGGTGGTGCATTGTCATCCGTCTCTCACGGATTTGTCCTCAGACGCCCCTTCCCATGTTTGGGTGGGGAACGCACAGCTGAGGGTTCCTGGGGTACTGGGGACTCCCCACCTGGCTCAACACCCCTACCTTTGGCTTGTGCAGATGTTGTGCCACATATGTAGTAGGCACACAGGGAGGTGTACTTAGGTGATGAGCAATCACCTAATATCCAATATCCAATACCAATATCCCGCAGCACTCCCGTGCCGCTGTCCATTTGTTAATTGAACTAGCCCATTCTTTGGTTTTGGGAGGCCTGAAGTTGTTCGATATTTCTGAGGATTTAGATAACCTGGACCATTTCTCCCTAGTACCCCTCATAAGCATTGAGTACCCGGGAGAGGTTTGGATGGTCATTGGCAGAACCAGCTGCTCGACGGCGTAGATCCACATGACCCCTCCCACCACCCCTACACCCACAGGCATGCACAGTTTGTGGTGGCACAGTCAACCCTGAGCCTCCTTCCTCATTGACTGTGGTGCTGTCGTCAGTCAACTCCAGAGTGCTCTGTGTTGCTGTGCCATTGTCGTTAGCCGTGGCTGCTATGTCTGTTTGTTTAGGTGTCAGATGGGTGTCAGTAGCTGAGATGGGAGATGTCGATGTGGATCCTGATGCAGCTGCTTGTGCTGTCTGCCGACCCAAACTTGATGGCCCTGGTTTCTCCTCCTCATCCGAGGATAAGTGAGAGTCCTCAATGCCGGTGAGCTCATTGTCGGCTGCAGTTTGGGCCTAGCTATCATCAGTGTTGCCAGCTCGCCCTATGGTTATAGAAATGACACAGTCAATCATTTGAAGGTCCAATGTATCTCAAATGGCACCCATCACGAAAATGACAGGACAAAAACATCTATTTAGGATGATTAATTGGCCTCCGTTATCCATGATGTTCACCCATGTTTGGGATGTGCAATGTTACTTTGACAAGATGTAGATTGGCAATCAGCTCTGCATATGTGCAGAAATGGCCATGTCCTGTTTAGTTCTTATTACATGTCCACTGACATTAACTTGTACCTGGCACTATGTAGATGATTCTGTTGGATAAGTGTGCTCCACATCTGTAGAATGTCAATGAAATACGTACTCTTTTGCTTCTAATGTTTGAGTTTGTCTGGAATGTGTACTGTACTTAGTCCATGTATCAGCATTTACAGGGGTGTGGCTGCCTACACACTCACATTCTAATTATTTCCCAGTAATTTTGTAACCATGCTGTGAGTGATGTGCTTATTGTTCTCAACTCATGATCCTTAATTGAATTCCCCTAATGCTGGAAATATGTGACTGCTTAGCTTGGTGCATACACAGATCATGGATTTTGAATTTTGACTCCATAGTTAGATGAGATCTCAATGTTTATTTTTTTAACTTTATCGCTAACTATTTTTGTAAGCTGTGGTTCAAGTGCTGCTGGGCTAGTTGGGAAACTTAACAAACTCCTCCTCCCACCCTGTCAAGCCAACCCCCCTGGAACTCTGCTTTCCTGACAGTGAGTGGAAATGTATTAGTAAGATGGCTGACCTTTGTGCCTGGTGGCAGACTTTATAACAACTCCCATCAAGGACTTGTGCTCCAAAAACCAGGCAGCAGTCAGCCATATTGCCAGTACATTTCCCCTCACTGTCATGGAAGAATAGTTCCAGGTGGGCTGTTTGGGCTGGGTGTGAAGCGTGTCTGTATGACAGAGCCAGAGCCGTGAGTTGTAGCAACCACTCCTCCTGCCACCCAACCCAACCAGCTCAACTGGGTCTATGGGTACCTGACAGTCGGTGGAAGTGTACTGGCAAGATGGCTGACACAGGTGCATGGTGTTTGGAGCAAAAGGCATTGATATTAGTTGTGGTCACATCAAACACCAGTTAGCAGTACCAGCCATTTTGCAAGTGCATTTCCACTCACTGTCAGGTAAGCATAGCTCCGGGTGGGCTGAGTGGGCTGGATGGGAAGCGTGTATGTAGGACAGAGCCTGATGAGAGTTGTAGTAATAGCAATCATTCCTCCTGCCAACCAGCTCATCTGGGCCTATGGGTACCTGACAGTGAGTGGAAGAGTACTAGCAAGATGGCTGACACTGGGGACTGGATGGGAGTTTTGGTCAAGTCAGACAAGGGGCACCAAGGTCAGTCATCTTGCCAGTTCACTTCCCCTCATTGTCTGGACACCACTCTTATTAGTGGCCGAGTTGGGATAGGTGAGAAGGTGTGTGTAGGTCAAGGCATGCTGACAGTTGTGGCCAAGCCAAACATCAGTCACCAGAGCCAGCCATCCTGTTAGTCCATTTTCACTCACTGTCAGAAAAGCAGAGTTTCAGGTGGACTGGTTGGGGTAGGTAGGTAGAGTGTGTGTAGAACAACAGGGCCTGATGGGAGATGCAGTCATCTGATGAGTGGCAGGAGGAGTGGTTGCTATTACTACAACTCCCATCAGTCTCGGTCCTACACACACTCTTCCCACCCAGCCCAAACAGCCCACCAGGATCTCTGCTTACTTGACAGTGAGTGGAAATGTACTTGCAAGATGGCTGACATTAGTGCCTGGTGTCTGACTTGACCCAGCTCGCATGAAATCCTTGTGCTCCAAATACCAGTCCCCAGTGTCAGCCATTTTGCTAGTACACTTCCCCTCATTGTCAGGTAGCCATAGTCCAGATGAGTAGGTTGAGATGGGTGGCAGGAGGAGTGGTTGATATTACTACAACTCCCATCAGTCTCTGTCCTACACACACTCTTTCCACCCAGCCCAAATTGCACACCAGGAACTCTGCTTACCTGACAGTGAGTGGAAATGTACTTGCAAGATGGCTGACACTGGTGCCTGCTGTCTGACTGGACCCGACTCAATTCAAAGACATGTGCTCCAAACACCAGTCCCCAATGTCAGCCCTCTTGCCAGTAGATTTCTACTCACTGTCAGAAAAGCAGAGTTCCAGGTAGGCTGGCTGGGCTGGAAGGGAAGGTGTGTGTAGGACAGAGCCTGATGGGAGATGTAGTTATAGCAAACTCTCCCTCTCCCACCCATCTCAACCAGCCTAGCTGGAACTCAGCTTAATTGACAGTGAGTAGAAATAGACTAGAAAGCTGGTTGACACTTGTGCCTGGTGTCTAACTTGATCACAACTCCCATCAAGGCCTTGTGCTACAAACACCAGTCACCAGTGTCAGCCATTTTGCAAGTACATTTCCACTCACTGTCAGGAAAGCGTAGTTAAAGTTGGGCTGTTTGGGATGGGTGGGAACAGTGTGTGTAGGACAGAGCCTGATGGGAGTTGTAGTAATAGAAACCACTCCTCTTACCACCCAGCCCAACCAGCTCATCTGAGCCTATGGATACCTGACAATGAGTGAAAGAGTACTTCTACTCTACTTCTCCTGTACTCACAGATTGTGCAGGAGGGCCCTCTACCAGTCCGTTGTGCAGCCTTGTGTTCTTTATCGCACAATATTTTGACCCTCCTTCTTACGTCGTACCACCTCTTCTTGATTTCATCCATTGTGTGCAGGACAGGTGCTACAGTCTTCACCTTGGTGACTATCCTGTCCCACATCTTATTTTTCTGGCTGATAGGGGTCTGTTGGGCTAAGGTCCAGAATAACTGTGGCTCTACCATAAGGATGTCCTCAACAAGCACTCTCAACTAATCATCAGGCAAATGTGTCTGCTTCTTCTTGGGCAGGGTGAGGGTGAGTGTGATTGTGAATTGGAAGGTGTGTCTAAGAAAAGGACACTGAACAAAAAGGTGATATGTGTAAGTAGTGGTGTGAATGCAGTGTGTGAGTGCAGGTCTGACAGCAGTGACTGGCAAAGTGTTATCCGTAGAGCTTGCAGCAGTATTGTGTGTGCAAAGGATCATAGTGTTTTTTTGTTCTTTATGTAGGTGGACTGGTGGGTCTGTCAATTTTTTTTTAATGTTTTGGGGCGCTGCCTAAGCTTGTTGTTGTTAGGCCTGAGTTTTACAGTTTTGCACTTGTCATGTGGCACAAAAACCGCCATTGTTCCGCATCTGCGTCAGATGCAAGCTATTCTACTCGGCGGGTCAGCCGATGCAGATTCGTAACTGGAATCCCTATGGGACAGCCTTTCCGACCGACTCAGTCAGTTCGGAGCTCTTATTAGTGGCCGAGTTGGGATAGGTGAGAAGGTGTGTATAGGTCAAGGCATGCTGACAGTTGTGGCCAAGCCAAACATCAGTCACCAGAGCCAGCCATCCTGTTAGTCCATTTTCACTCACTGTCAGAAAAGCAGAGTTTCAGGTGGACTGGTTGGGGTAGGTAGGTAGAGTGTGTGTAGAACAACAGGGCCTGATGGGAGATGCAGTCATCTGATGAGTGGCAGGAGGAGTGGTTGCTATTACTACAACTCCCATCAGTCTCGGTCCTACACACACTCTTCCCACCCAGCCCAAACAGCCCACCAGGATCTCTGCTTACCTGACAGTGAGTGGAAATGTACTTGCAAGATGGCTGACATTAGTGCCTGGTGTCTGACTTGACCCAGCTCGCATGAAATCCTTGTGCTCCAAATACCAGTCCCCAGTGTCAGCCATTTTGCTAGTACACTTCCCCTCATTGTCAGGTAGCCATAGTCCAGATGAGTAGGTTGAGATGGGTGGCAGGAGGAGTGGTTGATATTACTACAACTCCCATCAGTCTCTGTCCTACACACACTCTTTCCACCCAGCCCAAATTGCACACCAGGAACTCTGCTTACCTGACAGTGAGTGGAAATGTACTTGCAAGATGGCTGACACTGGTGCCTGCTGTCTGACTGGACCCGACTCAATTCAAAGACATGTGCTCCAAACACCAGTCCCCAATGTCAGCCCTCTTGCCAGTAGATTTCTACTCACTGTCAGAAAAGCAGAGTTCCAGGTAGGCTGGCTGGGCTGGAAGGGAAGGTGTGTGTAGGACAGAGCCTGATGGGAGATGTAGTTATAGCAAACTCTCCCTCTCCCACCCATCTCAACCAGCCTAGCTGGAACTCAGCTTAATTGACAGTGAGTAGAAATAGACTAGAAAGCTGGTTGACACTTGTGCCTGGTGTCTAACTTGATCACAACTCCCATCAAGGCCTTGTGCTACAAACACCAGTCACCAGTGTCAGCCATTTTGCAAGTACATTTCCACTCACTGTCAGGAAAGCGTAGTTAAAGTTGGGCTGTTTGGGATGGGTGGGAACAGTGTGTGTAGGACAGAGCCTGATGGGAGTTGTAGTAATAGAAACCACTCCTCTTACCACCCAGCCCAACCAGCTCATCTGAGCCTATGGATACCTGACAATGAGTGAAAGAGTACTTCTACTCTACTTCTCCTGTACTCACAGATTGTGCAGGAGGGCCCTCTACCAGTCCGTTGTGCAGCCTTGTGTTCTTTATCGCACAATATTTTGACCCTCCTTCTTACGTCGTACCACCTCTTCTTGATTTCATCCATTGTGTGCAGGACAGGTGCTACAGTCTTCACCTTGGTGACTATCCTGTCCCACATCTTATTTTTCTGGCTGATAGGGGTCTGTTGGGCTAAGGTCCAGAATAACTGTGGCTCTACCATAAGGATGTCCTCAACAAGCACTCTCAACTAATCATCAGGCAAATGTGTCTGCTTCTTCTTGGGCAGGGTGAGGGTGAGTGTGATTGTGAATTGGAAGGTGTGTCTAAGAAAAGGACACTGAACAAAAAGGTGATATGTGTAAGTAGTGGTGTGAATGCAGTGTGTGAGTGCAGGTCTGACAGCAGTGACTGGCAAAGTGTTATCCGTAGAGCTTGCAGCAGTATTGTGTGTGCAAAGGATCATAGTGTTTTTTTGTTCTTTATGTAGGTGGACTGGTGGGTCTGTCAATTTTTTTTTAATGTTTTGGGGCGCTGCCTAAGCTTGTTGTTGTTAGGCCTGAGTTTTACAGTTTTGCACTTGTCATGTGGCACAAAAACCGCCATTGTTCCGCATCTGCGTCAGATGCAAGCTATTCTACTCGGCGGGTCAGCCGATGCAGATTCGTAACTGGAATCCCTATGGGACAGCCTTTCCGACCGACTCAGTCAGTTCGGAGCTCTTATTAGTGGCCGAGTTGGGATAGGTGAGAAGGTGTGTATAGGTCAAGGCATGCTGACAGTTGTGGCCAAGCCAAACATCAGTCACCAGAGCCAGCCATCCTGTTAGTCCATTTTCACTCACTGTCAGAAAAGCAGAGTTTCAGGTGGACTGGTTGGGGTAGGTAGGTAGAGTGTGTGTAGAACAACAGGGCCTGATGGGAGATGCAGTCATCTGATGAGTGGCAGGAGGAGTGGTTGCTATTACTACAACTCCCATCAGTCTCGGTCCTACACACACTCTTCCCACCCAGCCCAAACAGCCCACCAGGATCTCTGCTTACCTGACAGTGAGTTGAAATGTACTTGCAAGATGGCTGACATTAGTGCCTGGTGTCTGACTTGACCCAGCTCGCATGAAATCCTTGTGCTCCAAATACCAGTCCCCAGTGTCAGCCATTTTGCTAGTACACTTCCCCTCATTGTCAGGTAGCCATAGTCCAGATGAGTAGGTTGAGATGGGTGGCAGGAGGAGTGGTTGATATTACTACAACTCCCATCAGTCTCTGTCCTACACACACTCTTTCCACCCAGCCCAAATTGCACACCAGGAACTCTGCTTACCTGACAGTGAGTGGAAATGTACTTGCAAGATGGCTGACACTGGTGCCTGCTGTCTGACTGGACCCGACTCAATTCAAAGCCATGTGCTCCAAACACCAGTCCCCAATGTCAGCCCTCTTGCCAGTAGATTTCTACTCACTGTCAGAAAAGCAGAGTTCCAGGTAGGCTGGCTGGGCTGGAAGGGAAGGTGTGTGTAGGACAGAGCCTGATGGGAGATGTAGTTATAGCAAACTCTCCCTCTCCCACCCATCTCAACCAGCCTAGCTGGAACTCAGCTTAATTGACAGTGAGTAGAAATAGACTAGAAAGCTGGTTGACACTTGTGCCTGGTGTCTAACTTGATCACAACTCCCATCAAGGCCTTGTGCAACAAACACCAGTCACCAGTGTCAGCCATTTTGCAAGTACATTTCCACTCACTGTCAGGAAAGCGTAGTTAAAGTTGGGCTGTTTGGGATGGGTGGGAACAGTGTGTGTAGGACAGAGCCTGATGGGAGTTGTAGTAATAGAAACCACTCCTCTTACCACCCAGCCCAACCAGCTCATCTGAGCCTATGGATACCTGACAATGAGTGAAAGAGTACTTCTACTCTACTTCTCCTGTACTCACAGATTGTGCAGGAGGGCCCTCCACCAGTCCGTTGTGCAGCCTTGTGTTCTTTATCGCACAATATTTTGACCCTCCTTCTTACGTCGTACCACCTCTTCTTGATTTCATCCATTGTGTGCAGGACAGGTGCTACAGTCTTCACCTTGGTGACTATCCTGTCCCACATCTTATTTTTCTGGCTGATAGGGGTCTGTTGGGCTAAGGTCCAGAATAACTGTGGCTCTACCATAAGGATGTCCTCAACAAGCACTCTCAACTAATCATCAGGCAAATGTGTCTGCTTCTTCTTGGGCAGGGTGAGGGTGAGTGTGAATGTGAATTGGAAGGTGTGTCTAAGAAAAGGACACTGAACAAAAAGGTGATATGTGTAAGTAGTGGTGTGAATGCAGTGTGTGAGTGCAGGTCTGACAGCAGTGACTGGCAAAGTGTTATCCGTAGAGCTTGCAGCAGTATTGTGTGTGCAAAGGATCATAGTGTTTTTTTGTTCTTTATGTAGGTGGACTGGTGGGTCTGTCAATTTTTTTTTAATGTTTTGGGGCGCTGCCTAAGCTTGTTGTTGTTAGGCCTGAGTTTTACAGTTTTGCACTTGCCATGTGGCACAAAAACCGCCATTGTTCCGCATCTGCGTCAGATGCAAGCTATTCTACTCGGCGGGTCAGCCGATGCAGATTCGTAACTGGAATCCCTATGGGACAGCCTTTCCGAACGACTCAGTCAGTTCGGAGCTGTTTCTGACTGACGCCGTCGGGTCGGATTTGTCTCCGCCTGACGAGGTCGGAGTTTTCCCTGCTTTACATCATACGCCATCAGCGACATCGCAGTCAGGTCGGGCGGCGTGTATCTGAGAACGAGCCGGTCGGGCTGTCTTTCAGACTGACAATGTAATAAGGCCCTAAGCATTTTGCACACTTCTGCCATTAAGCTATACTTGGGCTGACATGTGTGCTACATTTGGGCTTTTTTTCTCTGGTGGCCATCTTGGAAGACTTATTTGTTATGACGCTCCCTAATTTCCTCAGTTACTGCAGCATCCTCTGAAAAAAATACTCTCAGTTTTCCACTTCGATTCCATCAAGATGGCCACACTTTTGGCATAAATTCTGAATATTAGCACTCTAGTTGATCATTAGTAAAGCCGCTGATCACTAGAGAGTTAAGTGGCAGTATGCTACTGGTGTTGAAAGTGTATGTTTCAGGCTGTATGTCAGAATGTTTTAATGAAGTAGAAGAGAGGAAGATATTTGACAACTCACTTAAAACGTGTGCTAATTTTTCATTCTACAGCACTAAACATAATTTCTATGAAAAAATTAACTCTCTCATTTGGTACTTTTCTAAATTAAATGTTTTACGTTTTACCAGTTTGATTTACTCAAGATGGCTTCAGGTGTGCCATACTTTTGTCATAAGTAAGACCTCTAGAGCTCTAGTTGTTCTTCAGAACACTCTGGGAGGCAACAGTATAACACAAGCTAATCAACTGACAGGCTGCTCCTGTTGGAAGTACATGTTTTACTGAGAATGTCAGACTTCATTCTCACATGGCTGTGAAAGATATTTTGAATTCACAGAAAATATCCTCTCATTTTAGCTTCTGGAGCACCTTTCATAACCTCTATAGGTAAATCATGAGAAAACAGTTTTCCCTCAAACATGATTCATTAAAACCCAGTAGAAGACTTTTTCACAGGGTAACATTACCTTAGAACACACAATAATTTCTAAAATTAGTATGGTCACAAATTATCTATATTGTTACTAAAATTTGTTATCACGCTTTATACTTTCTCCTTTTAGTGACCGTCAAAATCTGCCATTCACTCCAATGGATTACAATGGGGTTGCTATTATGTGAATTGGTCGCAAGATGGCTGCCAGCACTTCCTGGTTGAAGTGGTGACAGCCAATAAGATCTCACCATAAGATCTGTGCCTAGATTCCACACAGATATACCAATTCATTTTTCCTTTAATATCTCAAAACCTACTGGACAGATCTACACCAAATCTTTAAAAGCATGCTTTCTGGACCAAGAGCTCGCTTTCTGACACATTTGGTGCAAGGATGTATGTCGTTACAACGCACACTTTTACAACGCATGCACTTACAACGCATTTTTTACAACGCAAAATCCACTACAACGCATTCCATTACATCGCATGACACTACAACGCATTTTTAAAAACTACCTTTACAACGCATTCCATTACATCGCATACTACCTTTACAACGCATACCATTACAACGCATAATATTAAATTGCATTTAAGGTAAGTATTAGATAGTATAGGGTTAAAAATTACTATTCTAACTCCAGGGGGTGCAACAGTAGGGTAATTGTTGGATAGTATAGGGGTAAAAATTACTATTCTAACTCCAGGGGGTGCAACAGTAGGGAAAGTGTTGGATAGTATAGGGGTAAGAATTACTATTCTAACTCCAGGGGGTGCAACAGTAGGGAAAGTGTTGGATAGTATAGGGGTAAAAATTACTATTCTAACTCCAGGGGGTGCAACAGTAGGGTAAGTGTTGGATAGTATAGGGGTAAAAATTACTATTCTAACTCCAGGGGGTGCAACAGTAGGGTAAGTGTTGGATAGTATAGGGGTAAAAATTACTATTCTAACTCCAGGGGGTGCAACAGTAGGGTAAGTGTTGGATAGTATAGGGGTAAAAATTACTATTCTAACTCCAGGGGGTGCAACAGTAGGGTAAGTGTTGGATAGTATAGGGGTAAAAATTACTATTCTAACTCCAGGGGGTGCAACAGTAGGGAAAGTGTTGGATAGTATAGGGGTAAAAATTACTATTCTAACTCCAGGGGGTGCAAAAGTAGGGTAAGTGTTGGATAGTATAGGGGTAAAAATTACTATTATAACTCTAGGGGGTGCAACAGTAGGGTAAGTGTTGAATAGTATAGGGGTAAAAATTACTATTCTAACTCCAGGGGGTGCAACAGTAGGGTAAGTGTTGGATAGTATAGGGGTAAAAATTACTATTCTAACTCCAGGGGGTGCAACAGTAGGGAAAGTGTTGGATAGTATAGGGGTAAAAATTACTATTCTAACTCCAGGGGGTGCAACAGTAGGGTAAGTGTTGGATAGTATAGGGGTCAAAATTACTATTCTAACTCCAGGGGGTGCAACAGTAGGGTAAGTGTTGGATAGTATAGGGGTAAAAATTACTATTCTAACTCCAGGGGGTGCAACAGTAGGGTAAGTGTTGGATAGTATAGGGGTAAAAATTACTATTCTAACTCCAGGGGGTGCAACAGTAGAGTAAGTGTTGGATAGTATAGGGGTAAAAATTACTATTCTAACTCCAGGGGGTGCAACAGTAGGGTAAGTGTTGGATAGTGTAGTGTAATATTATGCGTTGTAATGGTATACGTTGTAAAGGTAGTATGCGATGTAATGGAATGCGTTGTAAAGGTAGTTTTTAAAAATGCGTTGTAGTGTCATGCGATGTAATGGAATGCGTTGTAGTGGATGTTGCGTTGTTAAAAATGTGTTGTAAGTGTAGTGCGTTGTAAAAGTTGCGTTGTAAAGGTTGTTCCCCTTGGTGCAATTACATTCAGTAGTTCGGGCTGTAGTCATGTCTAAAATCTCTACGGGAATTAACATAGGAAACACACTTTTTTTACCCTCCTCTTTTTCTCAGTCACCGCTTTATGGATCACACCGAAACTTTCCATGCACAACTAGAATTAAGAATATACTGTTTTGGGCAAAGTTTGTGAGCCTTCGTAAAACAACTATAACGTTATAAGCAAGTCAAAAAAAATGTTTCCTATGGAAACTCGGTCCTAACTATAACTACCTACTAACAACCACCAGTAGGTTATATGTATAAATAAACATATATCTTTATATGTGTCCAACAGAGAACCTTGCCTCGTCCACCGTTCGGCGATTGTGCTGAATGACAGGTGCGTGTCCCGTTTTGTAAAAATGGAAATCAATCCTCTCAAGTGTCAATGGAAGCAAGATCCGCACACAGTGTATCAGCTTCAGTAGGTTTTGATTATTTTGCGCCACCGCCAGGGAATGGTTGTTTCCTGGTGCAGCTGGCGGTCCACTGCCGATGCTATGATGAATGTTGTAATCAGCAAAACTGTGGACCACTACTATTGCGCCACCGCACATCTGCCGATCGGAAGACCGCTAGACTTGTAATCATCCCTTAAGCTCTGATAATCAACTGCCATCTCCAGGAAGACTGATTTCTACAATGACAAGTGTGAATACCACAATGCTATCAGAGATCGCCTACTCCCTGCTACTTTTCACAATAACCTGAGTGTCCAGCGAGATCGCAATTAAAAAAAAAAAAAGAATCAACATTTTATTCATCATTGGAACTCCTCTGGCTACACAAGGCCCCCTTGCCTCTCCCTGGTAGGGCCAGGTCTCTTAACCCCTTCAATGTGCATGACGGAGCGGTTCCGTCATGCGCGTCAGTTGCGCTGTGCGCATGACGGAACCGCTCCGTCACGGCCCCGCCCGCTCAATAGAACCTTCGGCACAGCGCGGTAATCCGCGCCGCGCTGAAGGGGTTAAAGGCACATGTTTCTCCAGACTACAATGAGGTGCTGCATGTCAAATGACTTTCCCATGATACACAATCAAACCACACTTGTCACTGGAGCACAGGTCTTAACATCCAGGCAACTGACTTTTTCTGAGGGAGTAGCTGCAAAGGGGAAAAGTGCTGTGATTGGTGAGCCTAGAGGTGCAATGGCGACATAACTAAACCCAGTACTGGCCACATCTGAATCCTCCCTGGCAAAAAATGTTAAACATTTGTCAGAGATCAAACTGTCTATTGGTATGGTGAACGCCACTGTCTTGACCCCCTCTGCGGAAGTTCAGTCTCTGAGGGGGATGTCAACAGCTTCCAATCCACAATTTTCGGCTTTGAACAGAGTTTGATTGAAATGTAATTCAGATGGGAAAACATGCTGCATTGGGGCCCAGAAATATGGGAACTTCGTTGGAGGACCATAGATTTGAAAGACAGGAGTCGCCAGAACAGCGTATGACTTTTTAGGACCCTAGAGGTTGGGTGGGCTTTCTTGGGCGTCTTCTCCCAGCCCTTCTTAATGTGACTTGTGAACCATCCCTGGAATTTAAACGGGTTCAAAGTATCAGGTCTCGTCAACTCCCCCTCGCTTGACCACCAAAGACAGATTCTCACGTTTTGCCTCAGACTGTAGCAAGCCCGGCTGATCCAGGATACAGTCAAGAGTTATGGACCATGCCTGTACATGAATAGTAAGATCCTTATTATGCAGGACCTTTCACATGAAAATTATCAAACACAGAAGAGTTTCTTGGCACTCAGGCCATGCTTACAGAGGAAGGAAGTAAAATTCAGACTGCTGGAAACTGCGACTATGTAAATAACTCATGACAACCGGACATGTGAGGACACTGACCCGGAAAACTTGGAAAAATGGCTTGACCTTTCTGGAACATATGGACGGAGACAAGATGGATGTTGTGGCTCCAGGAACTTCTACTAATGGTCAGGAAGAGGACAGAGGTGACTTGCATAGGGATGGCTTGGAGGAACATTGATGTTTGAAGAAGGATCCTAAAACCACACATAGGAAGCCCTAGAATGGAAGGGACAAATCACGCTTGACTCTTAAAATCTTATCCATTGCTCCGCTGGATGTGGTTGTTGTTTTGCTGGTTGCTCGAAGTACTTGCTGTCTGTTTGTGCCAGCCTGCTCTTTATCTTGTTTTTGTTTTCTGAAAACCAACTCACGATGTGGGGGCTGTTTTGAGAAGACAAAAATAAAAAATGGCCCTGATTTGCAGGGAGTTTTGGACCATTGTGAGTTTTCACTACTTGGGACAGCCATGATTTGCATGATGGTCCTAGAAAGGGAAAGTGGGTACAGGTTGCCCTGCCAAAATTAGTGTAAGGTGATCACTACTGTAACCTGAGGAGCAAGTAGTAAACAGGCACAGGTTAAGGATTACACACCCGCAGAGCCAGCACAGGCTCTGCTAACGTAAACTGAGCACTTTCTCTGATTCTAAACAGAGAAGAGGACCTCTGTTTTTGGCTCACGCTTTCAAAAAGTCTATATGACCACAGTTCTCAACCGAGTTAAAATTTAGAGAGTGGAGAACATATAACCGGAGTGGTACGCCATGATCCCCCATCATTTGCAATAGTAGCAAACCACTGTGCAGTCCATAACAGAATGTGCACACAAGGTAAGATAATAAAAATGGTGGCTTACACTCATAACATGTCACAATAGGTTTAGAATGAAGGTATAATCACACTGGAAAATTATTTGCAAGAGACCCTGGAATGAGGCAAAAATGATAAAAGTAAAAAAGTACCTCTTAAAATTGAAAAAATTAAAACAGATTGTTTAAATAAAATAGAGTATTACTATGTCATCAGTGAAGATATATGGTGTGGGCATCTGAGGTGTGTACAGGGAGCTGAACGCAAGGGACCACTGCCACAACAACAATGTGAATATCACCCTGTCTCCGAAGGAAGCTTTTAGTTACTTTTTAAGGCCCTTTCTGTTGGCTTACTGCAGGCTATTCATTTATGAAACTTTTCATTATTTTTGGTTCCAGATTTGTTCTGATACTTTCTTGACTTTAGGTGAGACAGAACCTTTTTTTGGGGGGGATAGCCCTATGATGGTGGCATTGTATGACTTTTTTGATGCTGTACTGTGATTTGACAGTGTGTTGATGCATTTGCCCACCCTATGCTGTCTGTGTGATTTTTATTGCTTTCCATTGCAAAATGTATTAGAAACAATTCTGATTTCAAGGGAGAGCCAGATTCTTTTGGATATCTACCAGGGATGCTGTCCGTTTCTGTATTGATTGTGATGAAGACTCTGGACTTAGCCTGTTATTCATATTTGCCCAATGCTCAATCTTTTTTACATGCTAAGACATTTATGGCAATTGGTTTTGAGCCAGTGACTGATTTTTTTAGACTAACTATCTTTTTGTCTGTCTTCTGTATTGTACTGTAATATATTAATAAATGTTTCATAGTTTTTAATTTAATGATATTGCGCACTTTTTGAGACAATCCTTATTTAATGACTTCTCTTTGAACTGTTATTTTGAATCTTATCTGCGAGGACATATCTCCTTATCTATTTTTGAGGACAACACTGTCCTGGACCCCTCAGTGGAGGTATGACTATCATGTAGATTATCTGAGAAGTAGCACACACAATGGTGTACATACTAGTATCAATAAGAACAAGGTGTACAAGAGTGAGCATTTGTAAGAGTAGTTATTTTTCAGTTCATTCTTAGAAAACTACTAGTTTTGTTTATGTTTATTCATTTGAACAGAGGAGTTTCTAGTTTGTGACATATCCTAAGATCAAACTTCTGCACAGAGTATTTGACAGGCAACTATTTGTCTAGCTGAATCCTTTACAAAGCAGAGCCATTATGAAGGCTTTCTGAATATCCTTTTCTGTCTATTATTATCTATTCCCTGATGTGTCACTAATATGTCCAGCTTTGATTCATTGTTTTAATTTTGTGAAACACATCTGATTGTGGTTTATTAAATAAATATTTTGCATATGTCCTAAAACAATAGTCAGTCTGCCTGTCTCAATACAGGTTGAACAACCCCAGGCCTGAAGCTCCAAATGGTCTCCTTGATAAAATTACTGTGTTGACGACTCCCTTCTACTTGCGCCCACCACACCAGAGTCTACTGCACTGTTTACTGTGCCATGCAAGCATTTCTTCCTCCCTAACTGAAGTGTCATTTTGATGCACTATTTCGATGGCAATGGGGCCACATTTAATTCGTGCGGGAGCATTAAATGTGGTCATGACCCTTAAGGAGCTTTTTAATATTGCATGTCCTGCTAATTTCACTCTTCACCCCAGTGTTTCCAGAATATGACCATTTCCAGGCTGTTAAAAGGACCAAAAATTTCAATATACACACCTGATGTACAGATGGTTAGACGTTCTGCTCTTCCGGACAGTGGTACGGCGACTATGCCATTGTTACATTCACGGGGGGGGCCTCCCTCCTGACACCAGGGATCGCGCGCGGCCTACTTAGCGCGCTGCAGAAATAACGAGGCACACTCGGCAATCTCTGTATGGCGCGGACTGCCCACCAGTTCCGCCCATCTTTATTTTATATGCGTGCTCAAGCCGGCCAGCGTGAGCGCAGGGGCGGTCACGGTGTAGTGTGCGCCAGTGGTAAACACTGGTGCTTTACCCGTCACATCCCATCTCAACTCAGTCCTTGACTGGATCTCAAAAGTCTCATGGTCCACCTAGTTGGCAGGCGAAGTCTCTCAGGTGAGTGCTTGGTGGAGGATTTCCCCTTAGGGTGTACCTGGCAGGGCCCTGGCCGGTGGTGGGGCAGGGACTGGTGTGCTGGGTCCCAGAGGTAGGCTAGGGGTTTCACCGTGGACTCCTGGACTTGCTGGCATCAGGATCACTTCAGGACGGTGGTCGTCAGCTGCTTGGGGTTCACCTTGTCTGGCCTCAAGCTCCTCGGGGGGGTCTGCGACAGTAGGGGTGGGGTGAGGCCTGTCCACCCGTTTGAACCAGGAGACGTTGCGAGTCACTGTTTCTCCGGCCTTCTTGACCATCACCATGGTCCATTGTGTGTTGGTCACTGTCCAGTACCCCTGTTCATACCTGGTCCGGAACTTCCCTCCTGGCCTCCTGTCTTTCATGATGACTGTTTCCCCTTTGCTGTAATTGGCAAAATGCAGCTCTTCAAGCTTGGCTAGCGGTGGTTTTGCACTGTTCCCTCCTCCCGAAGGCGCTGCTTTCATCAAATGGGGGGCAAACCACCCGGGCGCGGTGGGGAGGCCGCCGTGGCGGGTGCCGTGAATCATTAGCGCCCAGGAGGCCTGGCGTGTTGAGCAGTGCGGCGTGCTTAGGTATTCCCGCAGGAACCTTTGCAGTTCTTGTTCTGGGCTGTTTTGCTCTGCCAGTGCAATGCGGAGGGTTTTGTTTATTGTCCTCATGAGGCATTCAACCTCCCCATTGGCTTGGGGCCATTGTGGGGTGATGCGCCGGTGCCGGATACCGTAGTGGTGCATAAATTCACGGAACTTGTGTCCTTGGAATGGGGGCCCATTGTCACTACGGAGTTCATCTGACCATCCAAACAGCCCGAATATCTTCTCCAGAGCTGGGCCGACATGCAGGAAGGCGGTTAACTGTACAACTTCTACTACTGGGTACTTCGAGTAGCTGTCAATGAGAGCTAATGTGACGCGCATGTCAGGGAAGCTCCCAAAATCCTCGCTTACTTTTTCCCAGGGTTGCCGGCCGTGCTCCTCAGTGAGTATGGGTGCTGGTCGTTCTGGTCCACTTGTTAGTTGGCAGGATGGGCACCTCCGGACTGTCTCTTCTACTTGAGTGTCCATTCTTGGGAACCAGACTTTCTCTCTCATTCGAGCTTTCATTTTCTCCACTACTTGATGTCCCCCATGGGAGAGTTGCATTGCGCGTACCTGTAGGGATGCCGGGATGACGATGTGAGATCCTCTGAGGAGAATACCCTCTTGGGTGAGGCTTAGTTCATTTCGAACTCTCCACATATTCATCAGTCTCTCTTTTTCTGGGCTTGACCAATTGTTTGCAGCTTGTAGAAATTGCCACCACATCCCTCCTTGTATGGTTTCTCGGACTTTGACTATTACGGGGTCACGTTCCGTGGCGGTAGCCACTTCTTCGAGCGTCAGTGCCCGGGGACACGTCAGTGTCGCGATCATGTCTAGGTGTGCCTCCGTGTCGTTGTTGCTGGGTTCTTCGTCACTTTCTCCTGTTATGTCTGGGTGTCGGGACAGGAAATCGGCCGGGTTCTTGGCGCCAGGCCGGTATACAATGTCCATGTCGTAGTGCTGGAGCCTGATGGCCCATCTTTTAATGAATGGCGGCGGGTGAGACGCTGAGCCTTTGAAGAGAGGTACTAGCGGTTGGTGATCCGTGACCACAGTGAATGGGTGTCCGCATATGCAGAGGTGGAAAGGTCTGCAACCCCATCGGATGGCCAGAGCCTCTCTCTCGATTTGGGAGTATCGCTTTTCAGTTGGGGATAGCGCTTTGCTGGCATACGCTAAGGCAGCCCATTGTCCTTGCTCTTGTTCCTGGGTGAGGATGGCCCCGAGGCCTATGGGGCTGGCGTCTATCAATATTTCCGTCTTCTTTGGTGGGTCAAAGTACACCATGGTGGTGTGGTCAAGGAGGGCTTTCTTGACTGCTTGGAATGCTGTCTCTAGAGCCGGACCCCACTGTCACATGGCGTCTGTTCTGGTGAGATTTTGGAGAGGCTCTGCAAGAGTTGCTAGGTCTGGAATGAAGCGTCCACAGTACATGGCCATTCCCAGGAAACTACGGACTTCCTCCACGGAGAGTGGGGCAGCTGCGGTCTTGATCGCTTGAGATTTCCGTGGTTCAACTTGTACGCCTTCTTGGGTGAAGATGTATCCGAAGAATTCGATCTTTTGTTGGAACAGCAGGCACATTTCTCTGTGGAGAGTGACACCGTTGTCTAGGAGTCTCTTTAGGGTGGCTCTCATGTGCCAGTAGTGTTCTTCCACTGTCTTGGAGTGGATGAGTATGTCATCACTTACGTTGAGTACGCCCGGTAGCCCTACCAGAATCTCATTCCGAAGTTCACTCGCTAGTACCTCCGGAGACCTAGGTGTGTGCTGAACGTGGTGATGTACCGGCTGTCTTTGGCAAGGGCTAGTTGGTGATAGCCCGCGTTGAGTTCCAGCTTTGAAAAACATCGGGATCCATTCAGGTCAGCTACGATGTCATTCATGGTCGGCGTTATGTGGTGCACACGCCGAATGGCCTTGATGGGTAGGCACATGTCAATGCAGAGCCTGATCTTCCCTGGCTGGTGTGGTTTTTCTGCAATCACCATGGGCGTGGGCCCAGATACCTTCTCTATGACCCCTTGATCTTCGAGTTTCTGCAATTCTTCCTCTACCAGAGGCCGTAGGTGGAACGGAATCCTCTGGTGTCGTAGGGCTGTTGGCAGGACGGTCGGGTCCATGTGCAAGCGGATGGGGGTTATCTTTATCTTCCCTAGTCCTTTGAACAGGTCTTCGAACTGGCTCAGTAGTTCTTCAGTATGGTCTGCCTGTATCCTTTTAGCAAACATCACCAGACCTAGGTCTTCAGCCGCATGGCTACTGAGCAGCGTGTCTACTTCTTGGTTGATGACGTGAATCTCAATGGTGATCTCGACGTCTTCTGACCGCACTGGCATGGTCATTTTACCCCGGAGGGGTAGTGGTGAGTCGCTTCCATAGGCAAAGATCTGTGCTTTCGACGGTCTCAGCTCTGGTCTGGGTCTCAATTTGTTGTACTGTGGTTGTGATGCAAGCGAAACTTGTGATAGTTGCCTGACCATCTTCCTCATGTGTTTTGGTCTGTTCCCTTCTCTGCGCTGCGTTTTCTTTCTGAATACTGACGTGAAGTGGATCGCGATGCCGCAGTTGGTGCAGGTCTTTCCTTGTGCCAGGCATGCCTGTGCGGGGTGGTCTTCGTACCCACATTGATTTTTTGGGGGTTGTGGCTGATGCTAATAAGGTCCTGTCTCATGTCCTGACTGCGTCGGCTTTCTCTGTTTTGACTGCGGTGCCTTTTTCCGCCCCTCGCACTAGCGCCATGTCCATTTCCTCTGCTCACGCCGCCCACAGATCATTCGATCGCGCCAGAACAAGGATGTCATTCATCAGGATGTTCGGTTGCCTGAGTATGAGGCCACTTAGAACTTTGCTGCGAATTCCAAGGATCAGCTGGGCTCTGATTTCCTCTGCGGCCCTGTCTTCCGCGAGGTGGGTGGCGGCTAGTTCCCGGAGTCGCGCATGAAAAGCATCCACTGACTCGCCCTCTCTCTGCTTGGCTTGCTGGAGCTTAAAGTGTTCGAAGTCTGGGTTCATTTGCGGCATTATCTTGATCTCCCATTGCATTACACGTAGGTGCAGAGGGGTAGCTTGCCAAGGACGCTGGTGTCTTGTGCTGAGCCTAGGCGTGTAGGTGTCGGCGCAGGATCGTGAGGGCTTGCGCGCTTTCAGTGGTGTGCCACTCACCGGGCTGGCATGGGCCAGTGCTGTTCAATTTGGCTCCTTCTGGACGTCCACAGCTCGCCCCCTCTAGGTGTGGGGCCAGAGACTTCTGGAAGCTTCTGTGGCAGGTGGGGGGGCAGCTGTGTCTGAAGACTGTGACCAGGGATAGCTGCTTGCAACAGGCTGGGTCAAGCAGGGTGTCGACTGTTACCCTCTGAAACAGGGCAGAAACAGCATGTGCTGACCCCTGGAGCAAGGCAGGAGCAGCGTGTGTTGATCTCTGCCTCAGTCGCCAATGTTACATTCACAGGGGGCCTCCCTTTCGACACCAGGGATCACGCGCGGCCTACTTAGCGCGCTACAGAAATAACGAGGCACACTCAGCAATCTATGTATGGCGCTGAGTGCCCGCCGGCTCCGCCCATCTTTATATGCACACTCACGCCGGCCGGCGTGAGTGCAGGGGCGGTCACGGTGTAGCGAGCACCAGCGGTAAATGCTGGTGCGCTAACCGTCACAGCCATGGGCTTGGGTGCAAGAAAGGAAAATGGTCCTTTTGACTGCTGTTGGGGTAGTAAATACAGCAATTATCAGGGTTCATTCTGGCTCCTCAGCAGGGCCGGACTGGCCGTAGTGGGCACCGGGCAATCCCCCGGTGCGCCGCACGGGTTGGGGCCGGTTTTGGGCACCTGGGGGCCGTTTTTGTTACAGGGCCGTTTTTGCAGCATAGCTGCAAAATCGGCCCTGTAACAAAATTGGACGAAAACCGGCTCTGACAAAGAGCTCGGCGGCACCCCCCAACCCCCTGCTGGGGCGGGAGGGGGGTGGCCGAGCACTTTGCCAGGGCCGGTTTTGGTTCCCTGTCGGGCCCTGCTCCATAGGGAATGGTCCCTGGTGCCACTGCACCCGCTGCACTGGTGATATCTACGCCCCTGCTTCTAGATCTGTTTCCCGTGTTCACCCTCTAACACAAGGTCACTGTCACTCCTCCCAATCACTTTCTCATGTTTAGCAATATACAAAATTGGCTCTTGACAGGCAAAACCCTTTAACTATGGACAAATCGATTTTGTTATCTTAACCCTAAATGATTTGCTCGCTGCCTATAGAATTGCAAAAATCTCACTAAATAAAATCTTCAAGAGTGTAGTTTTGAGATTTTAGAAACGGTCCACAAACAATTTGCACACCTACATGACTACACAATGCACACACAGAGCATCATCTGCACCCGCAAATGGCAGACCTATATTGACAGAATCAAGTGTGCATACAGACAAATATTACATTTGTTGAATGCCAAGGACTAGATCTGAAACTTTTGTAATTTCCAAAAACACGTTATTCTTTATATTTACCCAGGCAGCATAAAGACGTTTAATGTCTGCTGTTATGGCACACTCATTCCTTACATTTTCAATTGAGAAAAACCAAAGCATACAACCAAAAACCATAGATCTGGAAAATTCAATTGCCAAGCTAAAACAATAGCTGTTTTGTCTTTCTCTCCTTCATACATGCCTGTCTGTAATTGCCATTTACCATCAGACATGCCCTTTGATCGGAAACTGTCTTCCTCCATTCTAATCCCATTAGGACCACCTGCTGGGCCCATCTCTAATCCCGCTTTTTGTAATCCGTCTACCCTCGCAGTACCCTGCCACAGCCCAGCTCATAAAACACTGCATGCTTAAATTGCACGCCTCGCCTTTCAAATACAATTAAATGTCAACCCGCACTTTAAGCACTGAAGATGGATGCAGCACAATAAGTCCAGGTAACGTGGTTTATGTCTGAAACGTGGCTGAAAGATTTTTTTAATGATCTTTCTTTTGGACTTTCTTTCCTTCAGAGAAAAATAATAGTATTTTTTCAGGAAATAGAATAAAAATGCCTGTCAACAGCCGGATACAGGGTTTTTTGGGGTTCCAAATGTGAAATGTTTGTGGGTTTAAGACCCATGACTAAGGGTTACTGGGGCGTACACCCTGCACGAAAGAACAGATGATTACTCCACTTGCTGTTCTACTCATACATTCAGGGGGCCAGTTTCCATTGGTCCAATAGGTGCAGTGGCACCGGGGCCCAGAGGAGCTCACTGAACCCCTATTATTGCTGTATTTTATAGTTCAAGCAGCAGCCAGGAGGCCCATTTCCTACCTTGTGCCAGGGCCCCATGACATACTAGTTATTCATAGTAATTCATAGGGGTTTAGCCAGGCCCACAAATCATTACAAGGTTGGACGATGGCAAATGAACAATATGATTCAATTTAGATGTTATAGTTTAATAGCTTTACTTTTTTGCATCCTCTGGTCCAGCGCTAGAGAGCAGAACGTTTATGTTTTCAAACTAGGCCTCTCTAGGCTAGTGAGACTGACACTATCAAGGCTGATTTTTGGATTGGAGCTGGGAGGGCGAATTTTTCTCCAATAAATTAATATTGGATTTCAGCAAAAAACAATTGTTATCAGTCAATTTTAAACAAATAACCCAAAGTGAATCTGACAAATCAGAAGGGAAACTCGTGTTCTTACATCGTTTCATGTCCCGCAAAGTAACGAGAGAACAGATGTACGAAAGAATTTTACATTCGCAAATGGTAAAAATCGCTAATTCTGACCGTTTCAGAATGCAAAACCCCCTTTTGTTATGTACTAAAGGCAATTTTGTAGGCATAGTTTGGAATTTTTTTCTTTTGGTAATCTCTATTTTTTGTGATGTAAATAAGGAATCACAAATAGTTATTTCCATTGGGATTTGTAAATCTTTTGTACAAAGTATTTCCTAAATGCAACTAGTTTGCAAAATGCAGGTTTGAGAAATACAATTACCACCAAATTGAAATAGTTGTAAACTAGGTGTGATAATGCATATAATTTGAGCTCCTTTTCCCTTGCCCCCTGTGGTGCATGGTTATAGGTGCCTGAGGAATAAAGGAAGTTAAGATCAACTACAATTTACCAAAAACAGTGAAACCCATTTGGCCGCACAGTAAAGCTCGATTGATGGGATTAAGTATGTATTTATTACAAATTCAAAGCCAATCTGATATAAATCAGACGCAGAAACATAGCATAAATGGACAGAATTACTAAGGGCTATCCAAAATGATGTACAAAATGTATCCTTAATAACAGAAAGCAAATGAGGAATTCTGTAGTTGCTCTACAGAAAATGAGAAACAAATTCTGGTGAGTAGATTGAAAGTTTCGATCTTCCTGCCTATACATGAGGTTGACTCAAAATATGTCCTAGTCTAAACTAGAAATCAGAAAACACTACTAAGTCATGGAATCAGGGAAAGGTGTCAGCATAGTAGAACATCTGTACAAGTTTTCTAAAGGGAAAGAAAATTGTATAATGTAAAGCCACACAACAGAGATATTGCAAAGAGGTCTGTACCTCTCCGAGTCTAAAGGAAATCTGACTCTAACTAAAGTATGATACTTAATTATACCTACAACAGAACCTTCGAGAATTACATGTCACATGTCTCCTTATTTTCCATCTTCAAGCAACAAAATGTGGCCACTACACTCGATAAAACTTTCCTTTGGTCCACACATTTGAAAGTCCTTGGATTCCTCCCATCTCCCTATTCCACTTGTACAGTAATCCTCTTTTCGTTCGTTAAAATTTCTTGTCCTTACCAAAGGATACTCCTTTTGAGCCTCACTTTCTCTTTCACACAATCTGTCTTTCTTTAACCATGATTATTAAGGCCGTACTGGCTTTTAAATGAGGGACGCGATTTGTCCTGACTCCCTCCATAATATATTCATGGCCTGTGAGTGTTTATTTAACTACTCTCACAAATCTTTCCTTGGTTTACATTCCGGTTGCGTCCGGTTTCTGATAATCTACTTTTATTTAGGAGTATTTCGAATTAATCCTTTATTTACAGAGGATATGATTCTTTCCATGATCTCAACAATATTTATTCACTAGATTGACTCTCAATGAATTTGTTAAAAAGTAGGTCTCCTCTGAGTTTTATGATTTATTGGCCTCTATGCCACGGCTAATAATTGCATGCACTGAGGTTGAACCATATTTCATTCTATTTTTAGTTTCTTTAGTTCTTTGTTTCTTGGTTTTTCACTTTAATTCAGGTATGCATCTTAATGTGAGCATTTGGTTTTGTCTTTTCTCACTGGGTATTTTCTGCAAACATTTATTTTGCTCTTTTTATGACTCTTTTGCCTAGTTTTATACCACTTAAATCCACATGCATGACACTGATTTTTGGTCTTGTGCTATGCTGGCTTTATTGTAGTGGATTTTCCGACTCTGACACCCCTGTATTTATTTGTTCTTGAATTTATGGTTGGATGCTGTGTCAATAAGCACTGTTTGTCCTGATGATAACCATACCAATGTAGCTTGGTAGAAATGCCGTCTACGCCTATCTGTAGCCTTTACTGAAGAGGGAGCATTTTTTGCTATTTCTGTTTTTGCGTTTTGACCAAACAGGCTTTATGTATAATCTTTTCCCTCAGCCACTGTTTTTCTTTACACTGTCAATTGCTTTTATAATGGTTGTTGTGTTACTGTGTGAGCACCACTGTTTCATGATCGTATTGTCTTTTACATTATTGTTCCATTAAATTTCGAATATATATTGTGTTATTGTGCAGGAGTATCATTTTTGTAATTTTGTAGAGTTTGTTTAATGTGATCCATTTTCTATAACCCTTTCATGTTGGGATTATTTTCATTATTAGTTAAATTTATGTTCTGTAGATTGTAGTACTTGAACCGTTGTTGGGATTATTGGGCCCGATTCACAAAAGTAATCTGAGACAAAATTCTAACTTTACAACTTTCGGTATTCACAAAGCACATTTAGGAGTAGTAGAGATAGGATTCCTAACTTTACTACTCCTAAATGCACTTTGTGAATACCGAAAGTCGTAAAATTAGGATTTTGTCTCAGATTAGTTTTCTGAATCAGGCCCCTAGTCTTTCTTTAACCATGAGCTCAAGCAACTGCACTTGCAGAGGAGAGAAAAACACTGCATTCAAAGCAAACACTCACGTTAAAGCTAAAACATTAAGAAATGTCAGTGCTTAAGGCATCCGGTCAACTTAGTACAGCAAGCATCTTAGTACACTTTTAAATGCATGATTATAGATACAGATACGGTTACAATATAGATGTAAATCACTATTCAAATGGATACATTTTCAGTTATAAAATAAATGCAGAGTATTATTTAAATGAATATGCAGATATATAAGAACTCCAATATTATTCAAACCACCCAAATACAGATGTATGTAAGAACCACAATTTGTTGCTACTCTAAGGAAAAACAATAATATGCACACTAATATAAATGTTGAAATTGCACAGTAAGGACACTTTCTGTATCTGCTCAAGTGCACTACATTACGTTGATAATGTTACATCACACAAGTACATAAGGCCAAGTGTAAACATATATGTGGCCTAGTTAAACATGAAAAGGTGGAGCCACAAATATGCTGCTCCAGGTGCAAGGTATTTACACTGGCCCAAAATACATCAAGAGCGTTCACAATGAGGTTTTGCATGTTCTGGTGAGAAGGATAGGGATGTTGGCTGGTATGCATAGAAGGAAAAAGAGACGGGAGAGGCATTTTAGATTTAGGATAACCCTTTTTGAGCAAACTAAGGAGGAGATATATTATAATTATAGGCTTGGTAGTCAGGTTATTTTGGATTTAAAAGCAGATTGACATCTTCAAACCCCATGAATGTAATGACGCTATCTTCACAACTTATGTCTATCTCTATGTACATACATCACTTGGGAGGAATAGTATGCAGCATACACATAAGCTTGACATCTTCAAACACAGCGGACAGAAGCAATGCTATTCGATCGCCTGTACAGCTACAGTGTTTTGTTGAGACCTTTTAGTCTCTGGAAGTTACCAGGGAGTATTAGCATTATCAGTGGGCGTGTCCCAAAGTGTTCCAAAGCTTTGTAACATTCTGAATGGAGAGAGCAGGCATAAAGGCACACTACAGCAATGTCAGTCTAAAGTACATATATACAAGCAGCTCCCATAGGGTGGTCATCTTCCTCCTTTGGATCAGCAATTCGAAGCCAAAATACTGCTGTAAACGCAAAATCTAGGTAAAGAGAAAGAGGAACTTCACTGAGGAGAGACAGCAATTGAGGTCCACTTTGCAATTGAAGGACTACATCTTTAGCCTCCTCATACCCTTGGGGAGTTGAGAAGCAGTCTATATGGCATAATGTCACAATAGTGTCACTGCATTGGAATGGAGGTACATACTATGGGGGAGAAAAGATAAAAAAGATGGGAAGAACAGTGTGAAAAACAGGGTTTGTCAGGTTGGAGGAGGCAATCGAATGTACCAGCTTGGGGTCTGGAGAACCATATAGAAGAATATCCTTGATACCATGCAACCATACCAGCTGCGTGGCCTTCCTGTTCATGAGACCAGGATCATCAGGTCAGGTAAGGTACACATTTGAGTAAATGTAGCAACATGTTGTAGCCACTGCAAGTGTCACAATGTCTGCAACAACAAGCATGATTATCATTCACACAGGGCCAGTCTCAACAGATACAACAAGACACAAGCTTAAACAACTAGAACCCCACCTGCCTGTAACGATATGACTTCACAAAGAGGCAATAATATTACATGTCAACAGTAAACTTGTCTATGCTACCCAGACCTCATGTATACACATTGCCAAGTACCAATGGCAGTTTTCATCTTTTGTATTGCAAGGCACAAGCAGGACTGGCGCCAGAGCAAATACCATCACACAGCCTGGTCGGTGTATCAGAAATATTGGAACTACCCACCCACTAATGGCAAAAACTGCAAGACTGTTTGCTGGATAATATCATATGCACATATATCCAATTATGCTACTAGGAGTCCAAACACAAAAGACTTTCGCTGATAAACCATATTTGGCCCATTTATGTTAGCATTGCAAAAACCCAAACTTTGCAGGATTTGCGCTGTCAGCCCAACAGTAGCATGTCACCATTCCTTCATAAGATGCCATCAAAACTGGCCACAGATAATTCACTAATGTCAGACTTGGTATTGTTATTCCACATATGAAAGAAATTTGTGCTGAAAAACTGTAATTGTACACAGTAACCTATAAGTGTACAATAATGTTTGTCGCTAACACATTAGCATATGCAGCAAATGTCACATGCAGTTGTTTTGCAGGTGTTCTCCCTAAACACATTATACATCCATCTTCAATATGATCCATTTCTAAATCATATGTACCAATCTATGTCTCTTCACAGCTGCAATCTCTTATTTTACTCCTCATCACATTACAGACCCACCAGGTTGTATGAGGGGCCCACTGAACTGGACATCTTGCTACTGTCATCCATCAACCAGATACCCTCAGCAACTGTTTCTAAATAGCACTGTGTGAACTCATACACTGCAATGTATACTTGCATCAATGAACATATGTATTCCACAGATATTCCTTAACCAGGGCTTGGGCGAAAACATTGTTCAAATGTCTGACCCCATGTTCTCACATCGATTTGTGAAGTCTCAGACTTAAAAACCTGTTTTGTACACATCAATCTACTTTTCTACAGCAACTGCATCATCTTTGTCAACATAGCCCAGACTTTGGCCCTCTTTTATGGGGATTTGGCATAGGGCAGCGCAGCAAGTCATCTATGCCAAAGGGAAAGGGCAGGAATGCACCAAATATATGCAATAGGGTGTGTTGGAAATGGAGGTATGTAGTTGGCAGTGGTTTGCACCCTGTCCATGTAGGGACCATTATTCTAGTTTGTGTAAGGGAGTTACACACCCAAGATCAAGAAAACCACTGTTCATCCCCTTGGTAGCTTTGTATGAGCAGTCAGGCTTATCTCAGAGGCAATGTGTAAAGCATGTGTACATGAAACACACAGTAACACTGTGAAAACACAACAAATGGACACCACACCAGTTTAGAAAAATAACCATTCTTTATCTAAACCAAACCAGACCAAAACAACAAAAATACAACATACATAAGCAGAGATATCACTTATTAACCCCTTCAGCGCTGGGCGAATTCCGCCGCGGTGCTGAAGGGTTCGAGCGCGGGCGGGCTCATGACGGAACGGTTCCGTCATGAGCACAGCTCAACCGTGGCTCATGACGGAACCGTTCCGTCATGAGCATGGAAGGGGTTAAAGGATTAAGCGAGTTTAGTCTAGAGACATCTATGGATGTGTTGATTTTAGCACAGAGTACATTTGATGCAACAAAAAACAGCCTCAGAGGAGGGAAGCATCAGAAAATACAAGCAATGTGTTGATTTCTGAGTCCCAGGGAAATGGAGACGTCAGTTCTGCTGCATGGAAGAAGAAGTGTTGCGTCGATTCCTTACTACGAGGGGGATCGATACGTCGAATTTCGGACACGCAGCCCTGGATCTTTACTGCGAGGCAACGTCACTGGAGACATGGCACACAGGTGTGATGCATGGAAAATCCAGGCATGCTGGGACGATGAAACAGGTGCTGTGCTGGTTTTCCAGACACATGGCGGGTGATCCATCAATTCCTTCAGCCGCACAGCCGGGAGTTGGAGTGGGTGGCTCAGACGTCGGAGACTCTGGGTGCGGCGATCATTCAGCTGGATGACAGGTGCTGCGTCGATTCTTCAGCCGCAGCGATGCATTGGTTTTTCAACCGCACAGCTTTGCTGTGGGAGAAAAAACAGTTGCTGAAGGGTGATGTGTAGATTTTTAGTACTTGAAGCAGCAAAACCACCTCCAAGGGCCCAGAACTGGGATTGTCACTAATAGGCAGGTCAGAACTCTCAGCCTAGGAGTTCAGGGGAGCTGCAGGTGAAATCTTTGATGGCCCTGAGACTTCCAAAAGGAGGCATGCACACACAAGCCCTTGGAAAACCTTGACAAGCTGGATAAGAAAGTCCAATCCTTTCACTGCTCAAGAAAGAAGCAGCAAGCAGCAAGCCAGCCCATCATAACACCAAGCAGAGTGACAGTTCCCCTCACACAACTTCTCCAGCTCCTCTTCTTGGCAGAATTTTCTCTTGATCCAGAGGTGTTCTAAAAATGTGGGGTTATAGATCCAATGGTTATACCCCTTTTCACCTTTGAAGTAGGCATACTTCAAAGGATATTCTTTGTAATGCACAGATCCAGCCTTGCCCTGACCTTGATCCAAACACACTAAAAGAGGGGGAAACAGCTTTGTGTGAGGACAGGCACAGCCCTATTCAATTAGCAGTGACAACTCTTCCCACCACTCTAGCTCAGGAACGATCATCATCCTGAAGATGGGCTATGCAGGGCCCACCTTAGCTCCTTTTGTGTGACTGTCTTGAGTGAATGCACAAACTGTCCAGCTGTCAGTCTAAATCAGGCATGGACTCCACAGGCAGGCAGAGGTACAGGATAGTAAAGCAAGAAAATGCCTACTTTCTAAAAGTGTTACAGCAAACAAATGATGGACGGAATGCTGACAATGCAAACATTCCACCCCAGTCAAAATATCTGGGTTAAATCCATCGTTCTTTTGCCCACTACGCCACCCCAGTTTGGACCCAGCCATATGCAAATCAGCCTTGACCCTGTGCCCCATGGGAGCAGTCCAGACCGAACTGCCAGGCCAGGTCCTCCCTGGAACGGAAACAAGCATCCTGGGACCGGTTTCAGGGTATGTCACCCTTCTTCAGCCAGGCTAGCTTGAATCCAGTGGCACAGTGAGCAAGGGACCCACATCTGGGCATACCCCTCCCACTTAGGGCAAAAAGTGTTACAGCAAACAAATAATGGACGGAATGCTGACAATGCAAACATTCGGGCTGGACTGTTCCCATGAGGCACAAGTTTGTGCTGGACTGTTCCCATGAGGCACAGTTCGGGCTGGACTGTTCCCATGAGGCACAGGGTCAAGACTGATTTGCATATGGCCAGGTCTAAACTGGAAAAGCATGGTGACCAAAAGAATGATGAATTTAACCCAGATCTCTTGACTCTGGGTGAATGATTTGATTTGTTCTGCATTCCGTCCATCAATTGTGTGTCTTTTACTTTCTAAAAGTGGAATTTTCAAACACACAATTTAAAAACCACCTTCACATAAAGGTGTGTTTTGTAATCCTGAGTTTAGGGAGCCCAAACTCCAAATCTCTATCTTTTCCCAATTGAAAGGTAAACTTGTAAGTGTTACGAGGGAGCTCCAATGATAACCTATGGGAGGGACCATCCTTGCAATAGTAAAAAACGAAATTGCCATTGCCGGTATTTCACTATCAGGACATTTAAAACACACCCGCACATGTTCTATCTTTCACATACAGTGTACCCTGCTAAGGGGGCTTCCTTGGGCCTACCCTATGGGTGCCTTATATGTAGTAAAAGGGAATGATTGGGCCTGTCACTTGACAGGTTGCCATGGCAGTTTAAAACTGTACTCAAAGACACTTCAGGAGCAGGTCTGGGACATGTTTGTAGGGCTACTCATGGAGGTGGCACAATCAGAGCTGCAGGAGGGCTAGTAGCATTTGATTTACAGGCCCTGGGCACGTGCAGTGCACTTTACTAAGGGCTTACCAGTAAATCAAAAATGCCAATCATGGTGCAGACCAGGAAGGTCTGGGGTGCTTCTCTTTTGCAGAGGAGCAGGAGCCAGTCTGGAGGAGCCAAACCAGCAGTGAAAAATCAAAGGTGTGTCGTCGCAAAGGTGGCTGGCCAACGGGCAAGCAACCGGACAGAAGCGGCAAGCAGGAAAATGCAGAAGGGCCCCACGCAGGACTCGTGGAGTGTGGGGGGCAGATATTCAAGTGCAGATGGTGCTTGGGGTTGGGGCTTCTCAATCCCCGGTGCACAACTTCGAGGGTGCCTCAGAAGCTGCGCTGGAAGATACTCGCCACTTTTCCCAGGTAGCCGGTCCCACGTCTCTCGTCGCCTCCACGGATCTCAGCTCGGCTGTGGATGTGGATCAGGGTCGGAGAAGTCTGGAAGTCAAGGCTCTGGTCAGGCTCTGCAGTCGGTCCCTCGTAGAACTTCAGCAAAGCAAAGGGTAAGTCTCTTGATGGTGCCTGTTCGCACAGGGTAGCCACTCCTTGGCCACAAGGCAGATTCTTCAGTCTTCTTCTTTCGTCGAATGTAGAAGGTCCAGAGTTTCTGTTCAAGTTGCAGGTTCAGGATAATCTAATTTAGCAGGGCCCAACTAGCTACTAATATACTGGGCTAGTGGGCTGGGCTACCTCCAAGGTCCCTCCTATGGGTGGGACCAGGAAGGGGAGTGGCTACACCCCCTTTCCTTTGTCCAGTTTCGCGCCAGAGCTGGGGTTGGAGTGCCCCAGCACCGGTTTGAACTGGACTATGCATGGAGCACCTTGTGTGCCCCAGGCATGTCTCATTCCTTTCAGCCCTCCCTGCCCCAATACACTAAAGTCTGTCTGGGGAGGTGCTAGCACCTCCCCAAGCAGGAAACCTATTGTCCAGGCCTCCCTGGCTGGGAGGGCTCCCAGCAGCAGAAGGTTAGACTCGTGTCTGTGGCAGCAGCATCCATTTTGTGACGCTGAGGCTTTGGTGAGAGTTAAACAGCAAAGTAGGATTTTAACATGTCTCTCCCTCTAGAAGGGAGGAATAATATCCTCATCACCAGAAATGGTATGGGGGTATTATTCCAAAGTGTTAGACACCTTACACAACATGTTTTGATAAAGCCAAACCATAGTTACCATGACCGTTTAAGATTATAAGGTACTTTAGGAGTATATGGTAGGCTATATCATAGAACAGCTATAAGGACATGGTTCCAAAAGCTGCAGACAGGCTCAGCTCATGCTAGAGCACCATCTCACATGTTACCAAGCACTCTGCCTCCAGGATTGTTAAGGCCTGCCATAGGAGTGGCTGATAGGTACACATGTGTCTATATTAAGGGAAGATATAGGTATACTATATCTAAGCAAGGGGTGATTACCCGACCTTGCCCCAGCTGAGTGATCAGCCAGTTGTGTCTGATTGGAAGGCCAGACCAGGGGTGGCATAATACATGCTGCAGCCCCTGGGAGGCCTACGGTACACCTATGCCATGGGTACCTAGGGTACACTGTACAGTGTCCAAAGGGGTGATCCTTTCCAATTGGGTATGTACCTAGGGTACATGGAGCCCATTTTAAAGAGAGAGCAGACAGCCTGAAACCCTGAATGGCAAGATCTCAGGCCAACTAAGTCGAAAAACCAGCTAGACACTAGGCAAAAAGTTGGGGGTAACCATAGTCAGATATCCACCTTCCTACACTGGGGAAGTAACCTCCTTCTATTGAAGTCTACAGGTTGATCTAGGCCCTCTTCATTTAGGTGTGACAGTACCGTCCCACTCCATGCTCTTTGGCTGCATACATTGAGGCGATCTGCTAGTACCCAGATGTTAAATCAAACAAACTGAGGAACTTGGCATCTCCTAGCTGATCTAGGAGCTCATCAGCTCTGGGGATGAGGTGTGCGTCAGTCTTGGTGATGGCGTTGAGCCCCGGTAGTCCATGCAGAACCACAGTTCAGGTGTGGCACTGGGTATAGAACCTTGGGAGCCAAGACCACTGGGCTGGACCAAGGACTGCTGGATGGCTCAATCACCCCTAGCATCTTGGAAACCTCTTCCTTGATACTGGCTTTGATCTTGTCAGTCAACCCGTAGATTCTGTATTTCACAAGGGGCTGCGCCCAGTGTCCACATCATGAGTGCACGAATGGGTGATTCCTGGAATCAAGGAAAATAGAGGGGTTAATTATCTGAGAAACTGGCAAAATTCCCTCTGCTCTTCCAGTTTCATTGTAAGGGAAAGATTCACGTCCTCTACTGACACGTTAGGCTCCTTGGCAGCCAGGAAGTTGGGTAGAGGCTCACTCTCCTCTTCCATTCTGTCATCTGTTGCCAAGAGCATGGTCAACTCAGACCTCTCAACGTGGGACTTGAGGTGATTGACATAATGACCTTTAAAGGGTTCTTGGGAGTCTTGAGGTTCACCAAGTAGGTGACATCACTCTTGCGCTACATCACCTCATAAGGCCCAGACCAACGGTCTTGCAAGGTCCGGGGCTCCAAGGGCTCCATTACCCATACTTTCTGTCCAGGCTGAAACTCAACCAAAGTGGTATTCTGGTCATACCAGTGATTTATGTCCTCCTGGATAGCTTCCAGATTATCCTGTGCGAGTTTCTGGCAGCTGGCTCTCTGGTTATGGAATACCAGCATGTAGCTAACTACATCCTGGGATGGCTTCTTGGGAGCTTGGTCCCAGCCTTTCTTCACCAAACTGAGAGGTCCTTTCACAGGGTGCCTATACAGAAGTTCAAAGGGGCTGAAGCCAACTCCTTTCTGTGGTGCCTCCCTGTAGGCAAACAAAAGACATGGCAGGAGGACGTCCCCCTTATGCCTCATGGGTTCCTGGCAGACCCATAATCATGCCTTTTAGGGTTCAGTTGAATCTTTCAACCAACCCATTGGTTTGGGGGTGTAAAGGAGTGGAGTACTTGTATGTTATGCCATACTCCTCCCACATGGCCTTGATGTACCCAGACATGAAGTTAAATCAGATATCACCTCCTTGCTCCTTGGGGAAACCCACATGACTAAAGATCTCCATCAGTGACCTGGCCATGGTAGGTACAGACATAGTCCCCAGAGGGATAGCTTCCGGGTACCGGTTAGCATGGTCCACCAATACCAGCATGAATCTATTGGTCATAGCGTTTTTGGAGTCCAGAGGCCAAACTGTGTTGATGCCCAGCCTCTCGAAACGGGTGGAAAAGGTTGCAGGGGGGCCTTGCACTATCCTCATGACTAGCCAATTGCATGGGATCTAGGACAGGACCTACATAATGCTTTTGAGGCCTTTCTCATTTGAGCCCAATAGAAGTGGGTGACAAGTTTGTAAAAGGTCTTGTTGTGAGAAGTTGGCCTGATATGTAGTGCTCACTATTCTAGTGATCACTGTGTGTCATTCCAAACGACCCTTATTGATGATTGGTTGCAAGTCAACCTTATAGACCAGCTATCCTAGTAGCGTGGATACGAGCAGTCTTAGGCTAAACTCTAGAGGGCGTGTTAAGCCAGCTGTTTACCATCACATATACCCCTTGAACACCAAGTGAAAGGACACCACACAAGTTGTTATGAAAATAAAAGGATATTTATTTATAACAAGACTACCCTGGCTCTTTATGAGTCAGGGAGCTAAGCACACTACAAAACTCTTAGGAAAATACTTCAGTTGCACAATTTACACAAATGCCCGAGGGGCACGAGAAACCATCTACACTAACAGTGAAATGCGAATGGTTAGAGTCTGGAGGTACTGATTCCGGAGTGTTCCGATCAGTGGGACTAAACGAAAAAGGAACTGGACACTTGTAGAGCGAACCTGCGATGGAGCACCGAGATGCTCGAGTTACCTAGCCCGGAGGCTGCGGCTGCGTGAAGTTCGGCAAGATGTCGGGAGTCCTCGTGTAGTCTCAGGAGCCTGAAAGAAGAAGTTGCTGGCAGGCGACCAGTGACGATGTTCAGAGCGATCCAAGCCTGGATCGGTGATGAAGGAAACCTGAAAGCAGAGGGGACTCAGTTCTCAACCGCTAGCCAGCGATCGTGTGGGTACCAGGGGGGTACCGGCTGAAGTCACCTCGGCCAGGTGAGCTGGTGACGTCGGACTCGGCTGTTCCTCGGACCAGGAGGCGCGGCGGCGACCAGGATGGAGGGCGAGCTGTCCCACGAAGGTGTCTGCTGTCGATGATGCTGGGCCCAGGAAGGGGCAGCGGACCTTGGCAGTGGCAACCCAAGCGGGGGAGTCAAGATGGCGTCGGGAGTGGACCAGGAGGGTCCGCGGTACTCCTCTGTTGAAGGGGAGCAAGAGCCAGTCTGGAGCAACCAGACCGGTGATGCAAATAATCTTGGAGCGTCGTGAAGAGGGCCACAAGCCGGTCGGCAAGTGGTCGGACAACGCTGGGAACAGCAAGAAGCGGAAGGGCCCCCACGCAGATCTCGTGGATGCTGGGGAGACAGACTTCGATGCTGGAGCTGCTCAGGGTTTAGGGCTTCTCAAACCCTAGGTGCACTCACTCGAGGGTCCCTCGGTGGGCGTGCTAGATAAGCGCCGTGCAGGTTCTGAAGATAGCCGGTCCCGCAGGTCTCGTCACACCTATGACTCTCAGCTGGGCTGATGAGGTAGGTAAAAGGTCAGAGATGGCAGGGAACTCGGGTCTCGTCGAGCTGGGCAGTCTTGATCCGTAGGAGACGTACAGCAAACCGCAAGCGCTTAGGTGGTGCCTGCTGGTGCAGGGTGGCTACTCCTTAGCCACAAGGGAGAGTCTTCAGAAATAGTCAAGAGTTCCTTTCGTGGAAAGTGGTTCGTGATTCGGAGTTATCCGAGTATCTGATTATCCAATTTGGGAAGGGGACTCGCTCCTACCTTTATTCTAAGAAAAGGGGCTGGCCCGTGACTAGGTTCTACCTATGGGTGGAGCCAGGAGGGGGGTGGTTACACCCCTATCCTTTGTCCGGCTTCGCGCCAGCTCAGGGGCTGGTGTGCCCCCGAAACTGGTTTGAGCCGGGCTATGCACAGTGAGCACCGGGGTGCCACTTGCAATCACCTTCCTTTCAGCCCTGCCTACCTGGGATACACAAACCCTGTCTGGGAGGGTGCTAACACCGCCCTCGACAGGAAACCCTTTGTCCAAGCTCCCCTTGCTGGAAGCTCCCCCAGCAGCAGGAGGTCAGACTTGTGTCTGGTGGCAGCATCCATTTTGTGATGCTGAGGCTTGAGTCAACTTTAACCGGGGTTCAAGGTTACTTCCATGTCGTGTCCCTCTAAAAAGGGGGAAATGCTAACCCCGTCGCCAGGACTGGCGAGGGGTTCGTATTCCCATTCGTATGACACCTTACTCGACATGTGTAGGTGATGTGATGCCAAAGTTAGCAAATAACCGCAAGGATTATAATGCATTAAAAGTAGTTGGCCCGCGTCACCATGGAACGGCTATTAGGACTTGGTTCCGCAAGCCGTCGACGGGCTCAGCTCGCGCCAGAGCACCGTCCCACATGATTCCCTGCACTCTGCCTTCAGGATTGATAAGGCCTGCTATAGGAGTGACTGATAGGAATCCATGTGTCCATTTTAGGGTTTAGGTGTAGGAATACTACACCTACAGCAACGGGTGATTACACCACGTGGCCCCAGCTGTCGTGCAGCCAGTTGTGTCAGATTTGGGCGGCCATTCCAGGGGTGGCATAATACATGCTTCAGCCCCTGGTAGGCCCTGGGTACACCGATGCCCTGGATACCTGTGGTATGCTGAGACAGGGACTGACAAGGCGGCCCAGTTCCAATTAGTGGATGCACCTAATGTACATGTGTGTTAATTTCGAGAGAGAACAGCTAGGCTGTGGGTCTGATTGGCAGGCCCACAGCCGGAGAAAGTCGTAAACCAATGAAGCAAAAGCAAAAAATCTGGGTGATCATAGGATTGCAGACCCTACTCTCCTACATGACCCCCCCCCAAACTTTGGGACAATAAGCTAACCTTGACCAGGTGAGTCTTCTTGCTCTAAGTGGAAATACCTGGAGAGCCCATCTGCATTGCCATGATCAGTGCCAGGTCTATGCTCCACTGTGAAGTCCATCCCCTGTAGGGAAATGGACCACCTAAGTAGTTTGGGGTTTTCACCCTTCATTTGATTTAGCCACAAGAGGGGCTTATGGTCGGTCTGAATCTTGAAGTGAGTGCCAAACAAGTATGGCCTCAACTTCTTCAGGGCCCAAACCACAGCAAAGGCCTCCCTCTCAATAGCTGACCAATTCTTCTCTCTGGGGGTCAGCCTCCTGCTAATAAAAGCTATGGGCTGGTCATGACCATCAAAATTCAGTTGCGATAGAACAGCTCCCACACCCAGCTCCGAAGCGTCTGTTTGGACAATGAATGGTTTGGAGTAGTCTGGACTCTTTAGGATAGGTGCTGTGCACATGGCCTGCTTTAGGTCATCGAATGCCTTCTGACAGCTTGCTGTCCACTGAACTTTTTTTGGCATCTTTTTACTTGTCAGGTCGTTTAGCGGGGTCACAATGGATCCATAATTTCTGACAAATTTCCGGTAATAACCAGTCAGGCCCAAGAAAGCTCGAACCTGAGTCTGGGTGGTTGGAGGAGCCCAGTCCTGGATGGCCTGTATTTTGCTCTCCAATGGTTGAACCTGGCCTCCACCTACAAGGTGGCCCAGGTATACAACCTGTGTCTGCCCTATCTGGCACTTGGTGGCCTTGATAGTGAGGCCTGCCTTCTGCAGGGCCTCTAACACTTTCCTCAGGTGGACCAGGTGATCCTCCCAGGTGGAGCTAAAGACAGCGATATCGTCCAGATACGCCGCACAGAAGTCGTCCAACCCAGTGAGAACTCGATTCACCAGCCTTTGGAAGGTGGCAGGTGCATTTTTCAAACCAAAGGGCATTACCACGAACTGATAATGCCCACCCGGGGTAGAAAATGCTGTTTTGGGCTTGGCCTCCTCAGCTAACCTGATTTGCCAATACCCAGCTGTCAGGTCAAACGTACTTAAGTAGTTGGCCGAGGCCAACCGGTCGATAAGTTCGTCTGCTCTTGGTATCGGGTGGGCGTCAGTCTTAGTGACCGCATTGAGACCTCTGTAGTCCACGCAAAACCTCATCTCTTTCTTACCGCCCTGGGTGTGAGGTTTCGGCACGAGCACTACGGGACTAGCCCAGGGGCTGTCCGAGGGTTCAATGACTCCCAGCTCCAACATTTTCTGCACCTCTGTCTTGATGCAGTTTCTGACATGATCAGGTTGCCGATAGATTTTACTCTTTACGGGCAGACTGTCCCCAGTGTCGACCTCATGGGTACACCACTTGGTCTGACTGGGTGTCAGAGAGAACATATGTCGAAAGGATTGAAGAACCTGTTTACAATCCTCTTGTTGATGTCCAGAGAGGCTGCCACAAAAGACAACACCATCTACTGATCCATCGTCAGGGTTCTGAGAGAGCAGGTCTGGGAGAGGGTCACTCTCCTCCTCCTGTCCCTCATCTGTGGCCATGAGCAAGCCCATGCCCTCCCTGTCGACATATGCCTTGAGCCTGTTTACATGGAGCACCCTGTGGGGGCTCCGGGGAGTTCCCAGGTCTACCAAGTAGGTGACCTCTCCCTTTTGCTCAATGATCGTGTGGGGCCCAGACCATTTGTCTTTGAGTGCTGCTGGGGCCACTGGCTCCAGCACCCACACCTTCTGTCCAGGCTGGTACACAGTCAGGACAGCCTTTTGGTCGTGCCAAGCTTTCTGTAATTCTTGGCTCGCCTCCAGGTTTTTAGACGCCTTTTCCATGTACTCCGCCATCCGCGAGCGGAGACCGAGCACATAGTCCACAATGTTTGATGCCGTCTTTCTGAGAGGTCTCTCCCATCCTTCCTTTACCAAACAAAGGGGTCCCCTTACAGGATGTCCGAACAGAAGCTCAAAAGGGCTGTAGCCAACCCCCTTCTGCGGGACCTCTCTGTAGGCGAACAAGAGGCAGGGTATCAGGACATCCCATCTCCGCCGAAGCTTTTCAGGTAGTCCGTGAATCATCCCTTTTAGGGTCCTGTTGAATCTCTCAACAAGCCCATTGCATTGTGGGTGATAGGGTGTGGTGAACTTGTAGTTGACACCACATTCCTTCCACATAGCAGTCAGATATCCCGACATGAAGTTTGCACCTCTGTCTGAGACGACCTCCTTAGGGAAGCCCACTCTGGAGAACACTCCAAGTAGGGCCCGCGCCACCACAGGTGCTGTAGTGGTCCTAAGGGGAATAGCTTCGGGATACCTGGTGGCGTGGTCCACCACCACCAGTATAAACTTGTGCCCCGATGCTGTCTGGGGTTCCATTGGTCCGACAATGTCGATCCCCACTCGTTCAAAGGGTACCCCCACCACTGGTAGTGGTATGAGGGGGGCCTTTGTCGTGCCACCTGACTTACCACTGGCTTGGCAAGTGACACAGGAGCGGCAAAACTCCTTCGTATCTTCGGACATGTGGGGCCAGTGAAAGTGTGGAACAATTCTGTCCCAAGTCTTATTCTGGCCTAAGTGACCTGCAAGGGGAATCTCGTGGGCCAAGGTGAGAAGGAAACCTCTCAGAGACAAGGGGATGACCAGCCTCCTGGTCGCACCAGGTTTGGGGTCTCTTGCCTCGGAGTACAGGAGTCCATCGTCCCAGTACACTTTGTGGGTACCTGTGGCGTTCCCTGCAGCCTCAGCAGCGGCCTGCTGTCTGAGGGGTTCAAGTGAGGGGCAGTCTAACTGTGCCTTCCCCAGGTCTTCCCTGGAGGGTCCCCCTGAGCCCAGAAACTCAACCTGACCAGGTTCAAGCTCTTGCGGCTCAGTTTCCCTCAGTTCTGTAAGGTCAGCCTCCTCGGAGACTTGATCCACGACCTGGGGCAAGGGGGAAGGCGAAGCCTTACCCTTACTGCTCCTTTTCTTGGAAGGTGTCTGGTCCGTTCTTCCAGGATCCAGCACCTGTTCAGTGGGGCATCTTTTGGCCTGTGACCTGGTCACAGCAAGGACATGTGCTGGCAAGCCTAACATCTCCATGTGAGTCCTCTGCTCCACTTCTGACCATTGTGACGTTTCCAAATCATTGCCCAACAGACATTCTACAGGGAGGTCTGAACTAACCACAACCTTTTTCGGGCCACTTACCCCTCCCCAGGAGAAATCAACAACTGCCATACTGTGATTGGTAGTGACGTTGCTGGCATTGGTCACTAGGTAACTGGTACCTAGCATGATCTGTCCAGGGTCCACGAAGTTAGGCGTCACCATGGTGACACTGGCACACGTGTCCCTGTAGGCCTGAGCCACTTTTCCATTTATCAAAGGTGTCTGTCTGTATTTGCCCAAAGTATTGGGACTGGCATCAGGGGACATATCCATATCCCCTGTACAGACAAGGACGGCCTGAGTGAGCGTGCCGACTAAGTCGTCACTCCCCTCGGTTCCCAAGGTTAACCCAACTAATGCCTTGGGAGGCGCACTACCACTGCTGACTGTACTAGGGGGCGCAGGTGCCTTAGGGGCTGCAGTGGCAGGAGTTTGCCCTCCTTTCTTGGTGCACTCACTAAACCAGTGAGTCTTACTTTTACAGTATTGGCACCACCTTTTTGACTGGCCTTCTTGAGTCTTCTTCTGCTGTGAAGCCTGACCCCCACCCTCTTTGGTTTGTTGGGGACCTGTCGAAGACTTCTGGTCATTTTGTTCGTTCTTGTTACCCTTTTGGTCTGCTTTCTTCTGACCACCCTGGTTCTGATTCTGGTTCTGCTTGACCCTTGTTCTGACCCATCTGTCTGCCTTCTTTCCCAATTCTTGGGGAGAGGTCAGATCCGAGTCGACAAGGTGCTGATGCAACAATTGGTTCTGACAGTTGTTTAAAATCTGTTCTCGCATGATAAGATTGTACAATCCTGTGTAATCAGTAACCTTGCTACCCAGCAACCAGCCTTCCAAAGCCTTAGTGGCACAATCGACAAAGTCAGCCCAATCCTGAGACTGAATTTTCTGGGTGTCCCGGAACAGCACCCGGTACTGTTCCGTGGTTAAGCCGAACCCATCAATCAGTGTGTTCTTCAGGACTTGGTAGTTGTTAGCATCCTCAGCTCTTGTAGTGAGGAGCTTGTCCCTTCCTTTACCTTCAAAGGAAAGCCACAGTATAGCTGCCCACTGACTTGCGGGGACGCACTGGACAGTGCAGGCCCTCTCCAAGGCAGTTATCCACTTGTGGATGTCGTCCCCTTGTTTAAAGGGGGGCACTATTTTACTCAGGTGTCTAGTGTCTATACCCCTGTCTTTCTCTCTATTGAGAATGCTGCCACCAGTGGGGTCTAACCCACTTAATTTCTGCTCTCGGGCCAAGGCAAGTCTTTCTTTGGCGAGGGCAAGTTCTTCCCGCTCGATCCTCAGATTGACCTCCCGCATCTTCGCTTCATGCTCCCTCCTCTGAGGGGAAGTCATTCCTCTCTGAGAAGGTGCCTGAGAGACATGTGTATGAACCGATCTGCCAGAGCCTCTGGAGAGAGACCTAGCTCGTCCGTTCCCAAGGTTAAGCCTGCTTGAGCGTGGGCCCGGGGCTCCCCCAGTTCCATTCTCATGCCTGCTTAAGTTGGTCCTTGTAAGCCTGCCGACTACCACTGGACCTTTGTCTGCCTCGTCTCCCGATAACTCGTCCTCGTCCTCCTCCTCTGTGTGGAGGTCGAGGTCTGGGTCACCGAGGGTTCCCTCTAAGGGAGGCATGTTCCCATCTGCACTGGGGGGACCTGGGTTAGAGGACCTCCTAGCATCGTACGCCTCTAAGAGACCTATCAGTATTGCGATGGTAGGGTTAGAACCCTGGTTTAGCTTCCTGGAGGCACACAGTTGTCTCATCTCCTTGAAGCTAAGAGTTGCATATCGTGACACGACCTGTGGAGGGTCACTGACCACTAAGGGAGTCCCTGCAGACTCTCCGTGGACCGACATGCTTTTCTAGTGAGGTGTAAGTGTTGCACCTACCTACACTATGGGTTTACCTACTGATCCCTTGCTAAGAGTTGTAGTCAGGGTGTGCTAAGCCCTGTTACACTACAACAGCCGGTTCAGTAGAACTCGGAGTATTCTAAGTTAAGTTATATGTACCTGGGTACTTATGTGATCTTTCACTGCGATATTCTTAGGATACGTGTGTGGTAAAACAACAGCAAGCTCAAATCCCAACCGCTGCTCACCAATGTGAGAAGTTGGCCTGATATGTAGTGCTCACTATTCTAGTGATCACTGTGTATCATTCCAAACGACCCTTATTGATGATTGGTTGCAAGTCAACCTTATAGACCAGCTATCCTAGTATCGTGGATACGAGCAGTCTTAGGCTAAACTCTAGAGGGCGTGTTAAGCCAGCTGTTTACCATCACATATACCCCTTGAACACCAAGTGAAAGGACACCACACAAGTTGTTATGAAAATAAAAGGATATTTATTTATAACAAGACTACCCTGGCTCTTTATGAGTCAGGGAGCTAAGCACACTACAAAACTCTTAGGAAAATACTTCAGTTGCACAATTTACACAAATGCCCGAGGGGCACGAGAAACCATCTACACTAACAGTGAAATGCGAATGGTTAGAGTCTGGAGGTACTGATTCCGGAGTGTTCCGATCAGTGGGACTAAACGAAAAAGGAACTGGACACTTGTAGAGCGAACCTGCGATGGAGCACCGAGATGCTCGAGTTACCTAGCCCGGAGGCTGCGGCTGCGTGAAGTTCGGCAAGATGTCGGGAGTCCTCGTGTAGTCTCAGGAGCCTGAAAGAAGAAGTTGCTGGCAGGCGACCAGTGACGATGTTCAGAGCGATCCAAGCCTGGATCGGTGATGAAGGAAACCTGAAAGCAGAGGGGACTCAGTTCTCAACCGCTAGCCAGCGATCGTGTGGGTACCAGGGGGGTACCGGCTGAAGTCACCTCGGCCAGGTGAGTGGGTGACGTCGGACTCGGCTGTTCCTCGGACCAGGAGGCGCGGCGGCGACCAGGATGGAGGGCGAGCTGTCCCACGAAGGTGTCTGCTGTCGATGATGCTGGGCCCAGGAAGGGGCAGCGGACCTTGGCAGTGGCAACCCAAGCGGGGGAGTCAAGATGGCGTCGGGAGTGGACCAGGAGGGTCCGCGGTACTCCTCTGTTGAAGGGGAGCAAGAGCCAGTCTGGAGCAACCAGACCGGTGATGCAAATAATCTTGGAGCGTCGTGAAGAGGGCCACAAGCCGGTCGGCAAGTGGTCGGACAACGCTGGGAACAGCAAGAAGCGGAAGGGCCCCCACGCAGATCTCGTGGATGCTGGGGAGACAGACTTCGATGCTGGAGCTGCTCAGGGTTTAGGGCTTCTCAAACCCTAGGTGCACTCACTCGAGGGTCCCTCGGTGGGCGTGCTAGATAAGCGTCGTGCAGGTTCTGAAGATAGCCGGTCCCGCAGGTCTCGTCACACCTATGACTCTCAGCTGGGCTGATGAGGTAGGTAAAAGGTCAGAGATGGCAGGGAACTCGGGTCTCGTCGAGCTGGGCAGTCTTGATCCGTAGGAGACGTACAGCAAACCGCAAGCGCTTAGGTGGTGCCTGCTGGTGCAGGGTGGCTACTCCTTAGCCACAAGGGAGAGTCTTCAGAAATAGTCAAGAGTTCCTTTCGTGGAAAGTGGTTCGTGATTCGGAGTTATCCGAGTATCTGATTATCCAATTTGGGAAGGGGACTCGCTCCTACCTTTATTCTAAGAAAAGGGGCTGGCCCGTGACTAGGTTCTTCCTATGGGTGGAGCCAGGAGGGGGGTGGTTACACCCCTATCCTTTGTCCGGCTTTGCGCCAGCTCAGGGGCTGGTGTGCCCCCGAAACTGGTTTGAGCAGGGCTATGCACAGTGAGCACCGGGGTGCCACTTGCAATCACCTTCCTTTCAGCCCTGCCTACCTGGGATACACAAACCCTGTCTGGGATGGTGCTAACACCGCCCTCGACAGGAAACCCTTTGTCCAAGCTCCCCTTGCTGGAAGGTCCCCCAGCAGCAGGAGGTCAGACTTGTGTCTGGTGGCAGCATCCATTTTGTGATGCTGAGGCTTGAGTCAACTTTAACCGGGGTTCAAGGTTACTTCCATGTCGTGTCCCTCTAAAAAGGGGGGAATGCTAACCCCGTCGCCAGGACTGGCGAGGGGTTCGTATTCCCATTCGTATGACACCTTACTCGACATGTGTAGGTGATGTGATGCCAAAGTTAGCAAATAACCGCAAGGATTATAATGCATTAAAAGTAGTTGGCCCGCGTCACCATGGAACGGCTATTAGGACTTGGTTCCGCAAGCCGTCGACGGGCTCAGCTCGCGCCAGAGCACCGTCCCACATGATTCCCTGCACTCTGCCTTCAGGATTGATAAGGCCTGCTATAGGAGTGACTGATAGGAATCCATGTGTCCATTTTAGGGTTTAGGTGTAGGAATAACACACCTACAGCAACGGGTGATTACACCACGTGGCCCCAGCTGTCGTGCAGCCAGTTGTGTCAGATTTGGGCGGCCATTCCAGGGGTGGCATAATACATGCTTCAGCCCCTGGTAGGCCCTGGGTACACCGATGCCCTGGATACCTGTGGTATGCTGAGACAGGGACTGACAAGGCGGCCCAGTTCCAATTAGTGGATGCACCTAATGTACATGTGTGTTAATTTCGAGAGAGAACAGCTAGGCTGTGGGTCTGATTGGCAGGCCCACAGCCGGAGAAAGTCGTAAACCAATGAAGCAAAAGCAAAAAATCTGGGTGATCATAGGATTGCAGACCCTACTCTCCTACACTTGTCTTGCCCCAAATGCCAGTAGCACATAATGAGCCAGACCCAGCAGGAAGGCACTGAAGCTCCGGGGTACCATCAACACACATGTTGCACCAGCCTTTGGAGCCTTAGGCTCACTATACATGAGACGATTCTCCCAATAAATCAGGTGTTTGCCACAGGCATCACCAGCTGCCTAGGTCTCAGCCTACTGCCAAAGATCTACAAGAGTAGGGCACTCCTTTTACACCTTGCATTACTCCTCCCTGGTAGGATCCCTTTCCTGCAGTCAGTTGGACAGCTCAGGCAGGTTGCCCAGTTCAGCCACATCCTTTCCTGAAGGTACCGAGGTGTCCCCTCAGGGTCAGCCTCCCCCGGACCATAGGAGTCTCAGGCATGGGTTCCCCATGACCCTTGCCCTTCCTCTTTTAGGCAGGCACCTGGGCCATTCTTCCAGGCTCCAGGTCCTCTTGACCACCCTCTCGAACTGTCATGGGTCATGTAGTCAGGCACACCCACTCAGGCAACCCCAACTTCTGCTAGTGTGACCTGAGCTCTAACATCTGCCACTTGGTATGCTCCAGGTCATTACCAAGCAGATAATCCACAGGCATGGATGGGCTCACAGCTACCCTCAAGGAACCCAAGATCAACCCCCCATTCAAAGGGAAACTGAGCAACAGGGTAGTGGCTCTCATGGATGTCAACAGCAACAACTTGGTGGAATACATTAGGGACTACATGCTCTGAAGAGGCCAGATCAGACCGGATGGTAGTCATGCAGGCTCCAGTGTCTCACAGAGCCTCAACCTCCTCCCCAATAATGATGACCCACTGCCTGTACTTCCTAGTATTACTAATTATGTTGGTTCTTTGCACCAGCTCTCCGTCACCCAGGGACACTAGGGTAACCTCAACTGGGTCCGCACAACTAGCTGGGACAAACTCCCCCCAAGCACTACACTAAGAAACCCCTGTGATTGCCCACTGGTGGGGTGTTGTGCCTGCCTGGAACATTTGGCATTCCCCTTGTGGTGTCCTTCCTATTGACACTCATAACACTTGAAAAGTGCCTTCCCTGCAGACTTACTGTCAGGGAACCATCTTTTTCTGCTCAGCAGGGGATGGAAGTCCTGATCCAAGAAACTATTTTGAGACCCTTTAGAGAATTCCTGGCTTTTGGTCCCCCTCTTCTGGTGAGGACCCTGCCCTTCCTTGTGATGATACCTCCTAGATACATTCCTGTGGACCCTGGTGCAGACCCAGCAGCCAGCCTCCTTATCAAACTCCCTGGAGTCAGAATGCTTACTATAAATGAAGTGCTGGGGCAGATCTGGAAAACAAAGACTAAATATTTGCTATTTTGCATTCAAGTTATATAGCCCCTGACAATCCCTAACAATACTGCCCTTCACCCAACCATCCCGTGCCTTGCAAAAAGAATCAATGACCCAGGTCGGTGAGAATAGTTTCAGATTGTCCCTCAACGTTGGCCTGTACTTTTCTTGTCGTCAAACCATATTTCCTGATTGGGGCTTCCTTCATGGAGGGAAAGCTCATCATGTCACTCCCATCTAGAGCCAATAGGGTATACCTTCCCTCCGTAGGAATATGCTTTCACACATTAGTCCCGCAATGCCCCCCAGGGATCTATTGCATCTGCAAAGCAATCTCATATACCTTAAACCATCTGTCTATGTATTCTCCCACTCCATAGTCAGGCACCAGACCCTTAGGTATGTGTACTCTCCTGTCGGAGAAGAAGAAATGCTGCCACCATGCTGACTGGACTCAGCTCTCCTGGCCTTTATGTCCAGCTCTTTAATGCTCCTCTCATGAGCCAAATGCTCCACAGTAATGTTCTCCTCAATCCTGAGCTTAGCCAGCTCTAATTGTCATTTTCGCTTCTATCTCCTGTCCTCCAGTTTCTCTGGGGACAGGACTCTGGATTATACACTACTCCCTGCCCTGGTGAGACGGTTCACATGTAGGACCCTCAAAGGGTTCCTTGGAGTCTGCAAGTCCACCAAGTAGATGACATCACTCTGCGCTCCCTCCCCTCAAAAGCCCCAGACCACTTGCCCTGTAGAGTGCAAGGCTCCTCTGGGGCTGAAACTCAACCAGAGTGGCATTCTGGTTATACCAGCATTTCATGTCCTCCTGGCTTGCCTCCAGGTTTGCCTGAGCAAGTTTCCTGAAGCGCGCTGTCTGGTTTTTGAAAGCCAGCATGTAACTGAATAATCCTGGGGTGGCCTTCCAGGAGCTTTCTCACAACTTTCTATAACCAGACTGAGAGGTCCTCTCACAGGGTGCCCGTACAGCAGCTCAAAGAGCGTAAAGCCAAGCCCCTTCTGTAGTACCTCTCTGTAAGCAAAGAGAAGGCATGGTAAGAGGACGTCTCACTTATGCCTCATGGAGTCTGACAGACCCATAATTATGCCCTTCAGGGAATGGTTGAACCTTTCAAACAACCCATTCCCTTGGCGGTGGTAAGGAGTGGTGAATTTGTATCTCACCCCACACTCCTGCCACAGAGACTTCATGTACCTGGACATGAGGTTGGTACCTTGGTCAGATACCACCTCCTTGGGGACACCCACGCAGGTGAAAATCCCCATCAGTGCCTGGTCCACCACGGGTGCCATCATAGCCTCTGGGTACCAGGTGGCAAGGTCCACCAAGACCAGAATGTACCTATTGCCTAGGGCTCTCTTGGGGGTCCAGAGGCCCCACAATGTCAATGCCCACCTGATCAAAAGGGGTTCTCATGATTGGGAATGACTGGAGGGGAGCCTAACATCTCCCCCAACTCTTGTCTATTGCCTGGCATCCACATGCCTTCATATTTGGGACCAGTGGCATGACCTGTACCTTCTAGTTCCCAGACTTCACAGGAGCAGAATGGTGCTAAAGTCCATTACCCCCTCGAGCCTCCTCCAATCTCCAGTATTACCTTGAGAGATTTAAAAGGTATCCAGGAGGGAAAGGGGATGAGGAGGTAAAGAAGAGACGGCCTCGTCTTTTTCTTAGAGCTTCTATGAACCACATTGCCTATCTTCTTCGTGGCACTGTATTTAAGGTGATAAGAAAACTATAAAACAAGCAAACAATTAATATACTCCTTCACTTCCACTATCCTTGGTTAATTTAACCTTTTAGTGATGATATGTATTCTAAACAATATATTCGTACTCCTTTAGATCCAGACCTTTTCTTCTCTTCTATATTTTTGGGATTATTAGCTTGTCATCTTTCTATTCATATATATGTAAATATGTACATACTATCCAGTCTCAATGTTGGTCAATACTACTTTTGTTAAAACTATCTTCTTTTACTATGAGATTTTCTTCTAAGCTCACAGTTGTTTATGTTGTGATACGTTGCTCTCTTAAAACATCATACAAATTGACATTAAACAATTTTCTTGTCTTTTGTCTTCTAGAAATAATTGCATGTCCAATATGGGAGAAATGACTGAACCATCACAAAGATTACAAGATTCACGTAGGTGTCCTGCACTCTTCTATTAGAGTTTCTTGTTGCTTTGACTAGGTTGTGAAGACGTTCTGAAACCTCTGAGGAGAATCTTTTACTCAGTGTAAACCGCTGCCTTAACGTACAAACTTTCTATTTACTTATTATTACTTCCTGAGACAAGAACCAACACCCAGAATGGGTTCCTAACAGCTGCTCACCGAACATGTGCTACTACACCTTCCCTCAAACACTACTCTAGAGAATATTGCACACACGTCAAAAAGAGCTGCTATCTCACTGAAACTCTTCAGTGAAGGACACTGCTAGTGAGGCTGCACGAATGCTTCACACTTCTCAGCAGTCCTCGAGTGCCTGCAGCAGCGTTAGACCGCTAGGACGATAACTTCCTTCATTTATGGTGGCCGCTATGTTGTGAGACCACTTTTGTCATAGTGATCTCCACAATTATGATTCTCTTCCTTTAGGAAGCTGTTCGTTTTGCAATATACCCGAAACTTGGGAGGCAGAACTCTGATCAGAACTATGATTCTTGACAGCAAGTAAAAGTGGGTGACAATTCTCGCAAAGGTTTTGTCCTGCCCAAAATGTCCTGCCAAGGCACATCATGAGCCAGACCCAGTAGGAAGGATCTGAATCGCTGGGCAAATACCATCACGTGGGCTGCTCCAGGCTCAGCAACCTTAGGCTCACTATACTGGAGACTGTTCTGCCAGTAGATCCAATGTGATCCAGATTCTTTGCCAGCTGACTGGTATACAGATATCCACACAGGCCCTCAAGATAAGGGCACTCCTGCTGCTCCTTGCTGTATTCTTCCCTGGTGGGACCCCCTTCTTGCTGTCAATGGGTCAGCTCAGGCAAGTCCCCCAGTTTGGCCACTTGTTCCCCTATAGGTTCTGGGGAGGTCCCCACAAGGTCAGCCTCCTCCCACACTGTAGGATCTTCTGGGGCAGGTTTCCCACACCCCCTGGCCCTCATCTTGCTGGCAGGCACCTGGGCCACTCTTTCAGGTTCCGTGTCCTTCTGATCACCCTTAGCAGCTGCCATGGCTGAGTGGTCATTCATGCTCACTCAGGGAGACCCATCAATCAAACATAACCTCACTGCCTGAAAATACTTTAAACAGTCAGCTTAACGTCAAGGATCAAGAAAAAGGAAAATAAATTACCCCGTCCCGTATGTCATGACATAGTGTGAAAGGCAAGAGAAAAGTTCATGAGAATACCATAAAACAAATATTTTAGGTAATTTAACCTGGCATTATTATACAAGTCAATAATATGCGACAATATCAAAATTACATGAATAAAATATTATAATAAATGCAATGTCAAATAATAAAAAGATTATCACACTCTTAGTAACCAGATCAAATATACCGTGCAACCAACTCAACCATGCACCCCATTCAAAACCACATTCATTCAATCACTCATCAAACTACAAAACATAGCCACACACAACCGGCACACAACCTTCACAAGAAAAGGTCCAACATATAGTGCACAAGGATTTATACAGAAAAAAGGTCCAACATGTAGTACACAAGAAGTTATACACAAACTATTCTTGTTACTGATTGTTGGCAACATGAACAGTTTGCTGATTTCTGTCCAACAGATGCTTAATGCATCTTTTATGCAGACAAAACTACAACACTGAATAATAACTGTTGTTTGAAGGTTGTGCCAATTGGCTGAGGACATGTGGCGATGCGCGTTTCTGTGGCAAACCCTGGATGCGGGTCACACTTTCTTCAGAGCACTAAACTATGGGGAACCGCAAACGCCTGGGAAGCCTGGACGCACACAAGCTCGCAGAACTAGGACAGGAGAGCCTCCTATGGTTCCAGAAACTACGGAGAGTGTAGCAGGCCTGGGATGTGAGGGCCAGATCCGAATACTGGAAGATAATGGAAGCCAGCAAAAAATCAGGTCATAGGAGTAGGCAGGAAAAGGGATCACTCTGGCCATGAGAGAGGGCAGTAGAAATAGCCACAAGAGTCAATATCCACAACTCTCTGATTTGGGGAGAGCTGCGGGCGTTCCAGTGGACCCAGGGCCGTGGATCATAATGGTGCCTGTCCGGAAAAATACTGGAGCACTCATGGAGACCCACCATCTCCAAGTTTAATCGGCGTTCCACCTCACTACAGGAGAAACTCTCCAGATCATTACCCAGCAGACTATCAACAGGCATGGATGGACTCACAGCTTCCCACCAGGAACCTGAGACCCCCCATTCAAAAGGAACCTGTGCCACCTTACATTGGTGCTCAGAGTTGTCCGCTGTAACTACTTGGTAGAACTCGCCATGGATTACCTGCTCTTCAGACACCAGATGACACCTGACAGTAGTCTCATGTATCTCTCAGAGCCTCGACCCTCTATCCATTGATGGTCACCCACTGCCTGTACTCATTAGTGTTTTCAAGCACAAGGGTTCTCTGCACCATTTCACTGTCCCCTAGTGAGACAAATGTCATCTTACCTGGCTCCCACTCTTGTCCTGAAACCAACTCCTCCCCAAATGTTACACTGGTCAACCCCTGTGACTGCCCACCAGTGGGCGGCGGTGCCCACTTGGGACACCTGGGATACCCCTTCATGTGGCCCTCCTGATCACAAGCATAGTTTTTTTGTTTGGCGGGGTGCTTTTTCTATAGGCTTCCCTGTAGAGATCCAATGTTTCTTATCACCGGTGGGATGGGAATCCTTACCCTGGGAACTAGATTGGGGCCCTTTTGAGAACTCCTTCTGTTTACCCTTGTCTCCCACTCTTCTGATAGGCACCCTGCCCACCCTTGGCAGAGACTCCCTCATACCTCTTGTGTACCCTGGAACTCATCCAGCAGTCTGCCACCGGAGCAACCTGCCTGGGGTCAGTAAGCTTGCTGTCAATCAGATGCTGATGCTGCTCTGGTAAACCAAGACTATACAAGTACTCCAATGCAATTAAATTATACAGCCCTTCATAGCCTGTTACCCTGCTGCCCTACACCCAAACATCCAGTGCTCTGCCAAAAGAATATACACATTCAAGCCAAGTTTGGGAATCAGACTTCCTGTGTGTCCTAAACTTTACCTTGTATTGCTCTGTGGTGAGACCATACCTAGTGATCAGGGTGTCCTTAAAGATAAAGTAGGTAAGATTCTGTGCTGGTTGTAGGGCTGTCAAAGTGTCCGTCCCTTCTACCTCAAAGTGCTTCCAAAGACCCGCCCCCCTGGTGTATGTCAGGATCTGGTGTATGTGGAGAGCTGACTCAGATCCCAGAATCCACCTGTGTATGTCATCCTCCCTTCTGTAATCCTTCACTGTATCCTTGGAAATGTACACCCTTTTTTCAGACTGCATTGGATATATGATGCCACCGTTTGTGCTTGACTCTGCCTGTTATCCTTTATGTCCAGCTCCTTCATATTCAACTCATGAACCGAAAGTAATTTCCTTATCTCCAGAGCAGGGGTTCTTATCCTTCTCCTTCTGTTGCTTTTGCTCCATTACAAATTTCTTACTTTCAGTTTCCCATTTGAGATTTTCCTGTTCCATCTTGAGCATCACGAGCTCAGCTCATGCTCTCTGGCCTGTAACCTGTCCTCCAGCTCCTCTGGGGACAGTCCTCTAGATGATACACTGCTGCCAGTCCTGGAGGGCATTCCCCCACAGGCAGATCCTGAACTCCAAAATCCCTGGGCTGGCTCTGTACCTCCACCTTCACCTCCACGTTCTCATTCTCAGTCTCCCAAGCTTCTCTTGCTGCCCACAAGGGCCTCAGCACCTTTTGCAGCTACTCTTTCCCAGCAGAACATTAAACAGGACATTTGAGGTCCTTGCAGATCTGTTTAACTTGAGGCACATTATAGGACGTCAGCCTCTCTATCCAAAACACAACCTCTGAAGCTCCCACTCTTGGCTCATCAGACTGAGACATGATTTGTAGACCAAAAACTCAAGAGTTGTCAAGAACAGAAAGAAAAAAAACAGTATGTGGTTGCGTAATGTTCTGAACTATGAAGAAGTGTACACCAATCACTGTACGTCAAGTAGAAACGCAGGTCCTATCCTCACTGCTGACCACCAGTGTTAGAAATTGGGGTCTCTAGTTTGCAGTGATTTGCACCCTGTCCAAGTAGGAACTCTTAGTCTAGTCAGGGATAGGGAGTTACATACCCAAGATAACCTCTGCTCACCACCTTGGTAGCTTGGCACAAGCAGTCAGGCTTATCTCAAATGCAAAGTGTAAAGTATTTGTAAATAAAACACACAGTAACACAGTGAAGACACTACAAATGGACACCACACCAGTTTAGAAAAATAACCAATTTTTATCTAAACCAAACCAGAACAAAACAACAAAAATCCAAAATACATAAGCAGGGATATAACTTTTTTAATGTTTAATCAAGTTTATTTCATAGAACTCTATGGATGCATTGATTTTAGCACACAGTATCTGTGAGTCTGCAAAATCCGAGACAACAAACAGACACAGAGAAGGAATGCATCAGAAAACAAAAGTGATGCATTGATTTCTGAGTCCCAAGGGAATGGAAGCACCTGTGCTGCTGTACTGAAGGAGAAGTGATGTATTGATTCCTTATTGCGAGGGGGGGCGATGCATCCAATTCCGGACACACAGCCCGGCCCCTTATTGCGGGATGAAGTCACTGGAGACTTGACGCCCAGGTGCTATGCATGGAAAATCCAAGCACGATGGGTCGAGGTGGCAGTGAAACATGCGCTGTGGTGGTTTTCCAGCACATGGAAGGTGATGATTCATTTTCTTCATCCACACAGCAGCAGGACTCGGCTGCAGCAATCTTTCAGCTGGATGACAGGTGCTTCTTCTGCCATGGCGATGTGCTGGTTTTTCAACCGCACAGCTTTGCTGCGAGGAGAAAAAAGAGTCTCTGAAGAGCGATGATTGGATTTTCAGTACTTGGAGCAGCAAAACCACCTCCAATGGCCAGAACTGGGGTTGTCACCAGTTGGCAGGTTAGAACTCTCAGTCTAGAAGTTGAGGGGAGCTGCAGGTAAAGTCTTTGATGGCCTTGAGACTTCCAACAGGAGGCAAGCACACACAAGCCCTTGGAGAAACTTGACAAGCAGGATCAGAAAGTCAAGTCCAGTCCTTTTGCTGCTACAGACAGAAGCAGCATGCAGCAGGCCAATCCTTCACAGCAACAAGCAGAGTGGCACATCCCCTCATACAGCTTCTCTAGCTCTTCTTCTTGACAAAATCTCCACTTGATCCAGATGTGTTCTAGAAATGTGGCATTACAGGTCCAATACGTATACCCTTTCTACCTTTGAAGTAGGTATACGTCAAATGATAGACGTTGTAGTGCAAAGACCCAGCCATGCCTTGACCTGGCTCCAGACACACTACAGGGAGGTGCAGACAGTTTTGTGTGAGGACAGGCACAGCCCTATTTAGGTGTCAGTGACAACTCCTCCTACCACTCTAGCCCAGGGAGGCCCATCACCCTGGAGATGGGCCATCAGGATATGCAGGGCATACCTCAGGTCCCTATGTGTGACTGTCTACAGTGAATGCACAAACAGCCCAATGTCAGTCTAAACCAGACGTGGATTTGTTTTGTTTTTACGTCCTGAGTTCAGGAAACCAAAACTCCAAATCTCTAGCTCTTCCTAATTGAAAGTTACACTTGTAAGGATATGCAAGCCAGCTCTAATGATAACCTATGGGAGAGATAGTCCTTGCAATAGTGAAAAACAAAATAAGCAGTATTTCACTGTCAGGATATGTGAAACACACCAGTACATATCCTACCTTTCACATGCACTGCACCCTGCCCATGGGGCTACCTTGGGCCTACCATAGGGGTGCCTTACATATAGCAAAAAGGAAGCTTTGGGCATAGCAAGTGGGTGCACTTGCCAGGTCAACATAGCAGTATACATCTGCACCCACCGACACTGCAGGGGCATGTCTGGGATATATTTGTAGGGCTACTCATGGGGATGGCACAATCAGTGCTGCAGGCCCACTAGTAGCATTTGATTTACAGGCCCTGGGCACACGCAATACGCTGTACTAGGGGCTTACCATATGCCAATCAAGGATAGCTAATCACAATCATAATTTACACAGGTAGCCCTTGCACTTAAGCACTAATCAGCAGTGATAAAGTGCCCAGAGTTCAAAAACCAGGAAAACAAAGTGCAGCACAGAGTCAAGAAACAGGAGGGCAGAAGAAAAAAGACAGGGAAAACCATGCCAAGGATGCCAGGCTAATAGGGTGCATTCCTGTCCTTTCCCCTGTGCTGGCGCTGTTTCAGCAGCCTATCACCAGCACAGGCTCCCTTGCAAAATGGTGCAAGGGTGCCAGTGTTGTCGGCAGGATTGTTTTGAAACAATCCCAAGAGGTGTTTTCTTATTTCTATATGTGCTGCACAATGCAGCACACATAGAAAGAGGAAAAACAAGGAGAAATAAGATATTTCTCCTTGCTATGCCTCACCTTAGAAGGCATAAGGATTTGACATTTTTTCAGGTTTAAATGGTCTTGTAAATCTGGAGTTGTGTCAGAATCCATGGGTGTTGCATGGAAAAACCCGTGGAATGTCTCCTGAGCACAGAGAAAAGCAACACAGTGTTAGACCTGACACCATAGGCGTGGGTCTCCCTTCCATTTTTCCGCTGTTGCCTCCTATGTTTTGATGGTCTAGATGCTTTGGGTACTTTGCCACTGCTATTCGGTGCCAAAGTGCAAGTGTTCCCTCTTGTAAATTGGTGTAATGGATTAGTGACTCCATGATTGGCTATTTGATTTACTTGTCAGACTCTAGTACAGTGCACCATGTGTGCCTAGGGCCTGTAAATCAAATGCTGCTGGTGGGCTTGCAACACTGGTTGTGCCACCCACAGAAGCAGCTTGTAAAGTGTGGCTCAGGCCTGCCATTGTAGAGCCTGTGTGCAGTCTGGGACTGCCATGTAGACATGGCAAGTGTTTCCACTTTCCAGTCCCTAAACCTTCCCTTTTCTACATGTTAGTCACAACTAAGGTAGGCCCAAGGTACACCTGTGGGCAGGGTGCATTCTAAGTGAAAGGGAGGACATTCCCTGATGTGTGTGGCATAACCTGATAGTGAATTTAAGCCAATTTCGTTTTTCACTAGTGCAAGGCTACCTGCTCCCATAGGCCAGAATGGGCAGTTTGATTATAACATCTTATAATCCTAACTGACCCAGGGAACAAGGTAGAACAACGAGTATAGTATGCCTGAACTCAGAATGTTAAAATACATATTTTAGTGTGGGTGATTTTTACATTCTGTGTTTGAAAATACCACTTTTAGAAAGAAGGTATTTTCTTGCCTAACCATCCAGTATGCCTCTGCTAGGTTTATGTATTCCATGTCTGGTTTGTGAGTGACAGGGGGCTGGAGAGGGCTTTGGCTCCGGCAGTCTGATGGGTCAGGGCTGGGCTGAATAGGACCTGGGTTGAATAGAGAGTAGGGGGAGGAGATTTCATTTCACTTGCCTGAGCCTACATTGAATAGAGAGTAGGGGGAGGAGACTTCCTTTCAGCTACCTGGACCAGGTCTGCTTTCAACAATGCTGTCTCCACCTTCTGCCAGGAAGCTGCACCAGGTAGGACAGAACTGGTTTTGACTAGGTACAGACACTCTCTTCCTTCAGAAAACAAAGGATTTAATGGTATTAATATTGGGGCCCAGACCCCAGAACTTTAGATCACTTCTGAGAATCAAGACAAACCTTTGCCAAGGAGAGAAACCAAGAAAGCTGAAGGAGGAGGCTGCCCCTGTGCTGTTTGCTGTTTGGGGTTGGCCAGCAGTGGTTACTTATTGCCAAGGAGAGGAGAAGAGGAACTTTTTGTGTACTTTATCATCTTGAGGAAGATCTCCAAGGGTTTGAAGCTGTGCTTGCCTCCTTTTCTGAAGTCTCAGGGACACAAATACTTCACCCCCAGCTCCCCTGAATATCCTTGCTGGGAATTCTACCCGCAGAGAGGTACCTACTGCTGTTTTTGGGACCTCTAAAGACTGCTTGTCGCTGGGAGTTGGAAGCGCGACACAACGAGGAAGAAGCGTTTCTCCGCCACAGCTGTTGCCGTCACATCGCCGAAGAAGCGTGCTGCTGCCGCAGCTGCTTGCCGGCGCATCGCCGAAGAAGCGTGTCGCATCACCGGAGAAGCGTGTCGCTGCCACAGAGGTTGCGGTGGCATCACCAGAGAAGCGTGTCACAGGGCCTGTTGCTGCTCAAGAATCCACCGAGTTCGCCGCACATCCGTTGGGCATGCACGCATCGCATTCAAGTTATCGCATCAATTCAAAGAAGCCATCTTGTCGCATTGCACCGGGACGCAGTAAGAAACCGAGCATCAACTCCCCACGCAGTAAGGAAGCAATCCATCAACTCCCCTGCGCAGCAGTAAGGAACCAACGCATCCACTCCCCTGAGTGTAAGGAATGGTACATCATCTTCCCTGCAACCCTTTTTGTTTGCTTTGCGTAACGCATCTAAGGTACTTTGAGAGTAAAGTGTTGCATTTACCATCTACATTTAACTAAGCTATTTCTACCATTTTAATGTCATATTCTTGAGATTGTATTGTGGTTTTTGTCGTTCTGTCTTGTGTTAAGTCTAGATAAGGATTACTTATTTTTCTAAACTGGTGTGGTGTCCATTTGTAGTGTTTTCACTGTATTACTGTATGTGTTCACAAATGCTTTACACACTGCCTCTGAGATAAGCCTGTCTGCTCATGCCAAGCTACCAAAGGGGTGAGCAGTGGTTATTTTAGGAGAGTATCCCTCTTACCCTGACTAGAATCAAGGGTCCCTATTTGCACAAGGGTGTCATTCAATGCCAAGCATAGTGGCTTTGCGTGGCCTCATAGATATTATTTTGCAATCTGCTCTGCTAGAGTTTCAAAAAATGTATGGTCTGGTGGCGCCCGGTACTCATAAATATGCTCCTTCATGTCCTGCAGTGGTGTAACAAAGTCCCCAGCAGCCCCCACTGTGTGGGGGGCCGAGCTCCAGGGGGACCCCTCAGCACAGTATGCTGGCCTGAGAGCTCCTGAGTGAGCCCGGAAGGGGGCCCCTCCATGTACCTTGCTCGGGCCACCTTGAACTTTGTTACGCCACTGGTGTCCTGCACTGTGGTGCAACAGCAGAGACTGTCTACACATGGACCGCTTGTGGGGCTAGCAGGTAAACTCTGTTGGAGTTCAGTGTCACTGTGCCCAATGGAAGCATAAATACAAAGAGCGCATCATTCTCATTATAGTGTGAAATTATCTGTGTCAAGTTATGTCACTTTGCAAGAGCAAACATATGCCTATGGATCAACAGGTGGTGGAAGATGAATTCCCATCTCTTTCACCATCATACACTTCCCTTCACAGAATCATTCATGTGATTGCATTGTCACTCAGCCAGACTGACCTCAGACATAACTAGTGATCACACTCTGCCTAACAAATAGTGCAATGTGTCTCCCAGCTACCTTGGCCCATGGAATGAGCACCCCTGGAAAGTACCCACAATTCCACCACATTCTATTTCACACACATCCAGGCAAGTGACGAAGGTCCTCATCATGAGTAGGCTGGAATTTGGTTTGGTGATACCAGTATCCATGCTCCAAATTTCAGCTAGGCTCTGTTATCTCCCTGGCTTGGGAAAGAAATGTATGGACCTGGGGATGCTGAGTCCTTTACCATGGATTTTTCTCAATTTCAGGAAGGAAACTGCTGTTATTTGCCACCTAATCTAAGCAGGTGGAAGGTGTTATAAGGAGTGCCGGTGGGAGTAAGCAGTTGTCATGAGGGTGCAGAGAATCAAGGCAGGGTTCTGTCTGTCGTGAGAGAGCTTTTTCTGGCCTCCATTGCTGCTACAGGGTTGGGATGGGGGCCGGGTGGTGATGCTGCCTGTTGCCCCTGCCCCTATCCTAGACCCCCTGCCCTGGAGGCAGGCTCAGACACCCTGGGCCTAGAATAATATGGCCAGGAGCTTGTGGAACCTATAATTTTGGGCCTGGACACTCTTGTAATAGCAGGTTAGATCACCACATGTGGAAATCGTTCCAGGTGAAATTGCACCTCTCATAAAGAGGGCCCTAGTGTCCATACTGAATCCATGCTCACTTCTCTCATACCTTCGGTAAGAGGTCCCTCCACACAGCAAGTCACAGTCTCTAATCAGAAACCCCCATATGGTAAAGTTTGAGCAACATTAATTGAAGTGTAATCACAGGAGCGTCTGGTACTACTCAGAATATGAGACAACCGGATATCAAAAAAACTCTATCGAGTTTTGAGATGATCAATAATTCTGCAAATCATCTCCCAAATTGAAGGAAATGTATCATAGGCAAATATGACAAATATTTGACACACAAACACACACACATACCCACGCAACATATCATACCTATTATTATGAGGACCGGCCCTTGACCAGAATGAAGTGTGCAATTACTGTTCTAACTCCACGCGTGCTTTGATAGTAGGGTAGGTTATAAAGGGGACCGAGGCAAATGTGACGGCGCTTTTAGTTTTTTGATACACTTGCTCACACACACATGCACATACACACACGTATATTCATGTTGGGAAGTCTAAAACCCTGTCAGCAGGGCCGGCTTTAGGGCAGAGCAACTGGTGCAGTCGCACTGGGCGCTGACCTGTGGAGGGGGGCGCTGTGACTTCAGGGGGGAGCTGTGCTAAGCAATATATTATGATAGAAGAGGTGAGGGGCACTTTTGTAGGTGGCTGTGACAGAATCCAAGGAGGTGTCATGGGACGTGGGGGCGCCAAAAGTGATTGTCGCACGGGGCGCCACCAGCGCTAAAGCCGGCCCTGCCTGTCAGGTTTTACAATTTCGTGGACTGGCCCTCCCACTCCCAGTATTTTATTTAATCTACAATAGCTGACAATCATAGAACTGTAGGCCCCGCAGTTGTAGGGAAATAAACCCTTTACAATGGAATAAGAGGTGAATCCACTGAATCATTTTTTCGATGGGAGCTATAGATTCCATATTATGTGCTCTCCTGGTGCAATCTCACGGTCCCTGCCAGCAAGGTATTCATATCATCTTAGTCTGACTTCAGTGATGGCAGTAGTACCATTTCACGGCAAGTAATACTGTCACGGAGAGGTAAGACATGAGGCTACATATCTTGTGTGTATTTAAAATAAATTATACAGATTCTTAAGTGACGTGAAGTCTGGCTACGGAGTCTATTCTTTGAGTTCACTTGGGATGGTGGGCATTTAACATACCCTGTGGACTATCTAGCTCCTTGTTACGGTTATGAAGGGGCTTGGGAATTCTCTGCTACATACTACAGCCACCACTTCACCCCTCTACAATGAGAAGAGGGCCTTGCCATCGTGGGCCTGGATGCAAATGCCCATTTGTAAATGTTACTCTCCCACTTAGTTGACAGGATAAGCACATGCTCACCATGACCTCTGATGATGGACTGGGAGTGCTTAATTTGTGGCGGTGTTTGCCGGTGCTCAGCACCAGCACTTATTTCTTAGCACCGGTACATATTTTTGACAGCCCACCTCCTGGTGGTGGTCTCCGTCTAATTTTTAAACAAGTATAGGATCAGTGTGCTTAATAATCTGATATACCATTGGAGGTACTTAAAAGACCCGCCTGCCAACGCCAATCTTACAACTTTGAGTAACCTGGCATAGTCCGGAGTGTCACATTTGTAGAAGGGTGATGGGTAGGAGCTGGTGCTTTTACTGGTATGTGGTGCAAGCTGCAGTCGCCTCTTGAGGAATATCTTAGACCCTGCTACTATTGGTATTTACAAATTAAGCACTGTAGATGATCCAGGCCTCTTTTTAGAGGTCAAGGAGCCTGCAGCACACACTCCTAAAGAGGTAAAAGTACCTGCCGTTCAATGACATTACTTCACACTCTCTTGCACAGACACCCCAATCACTGTGTGCATGGATGCACATGAGCACGTTTAACAGTGCACTTTAATTATCAATAAGGCCCCTGATGCTCTAAGTGGGGATTTGTCAGGGGCAAACTGCCCTGTAGGGCAATCTGACAGCACCTGAATGACGGGTCTAAGGGATCAGTTTGCGGGCTGTTTTGTTTCTCTTTTTGTGGTCCTGTTTTATGGTCTTGTGAGCCAGTTTTTACTGCTGAGTTCTCTGATATTGCCACAAATGTTGCCCGGGGCAGGCACAAATGCACGTAGTCACTAATACCTTGCAAAAAACCTACACAGCTTGTATTATAAGTTTAAACTTGGACTAATTTGTAGAATTGTGACTATTTTTTTAACTTTTTGATTCGCTAATGGGAGCTACTTTTTATTTTGGTGCCTGTGCCTACTTTTGTCCCACTCGATTCCAGTTTTGCAAACGCGTTTCCCATTCTCTCTGTATTTGTAAATTCACTGCAAACCTACGATTACGGTTGCAACAAAACGGATTCTAGAATCGTGGTATCCCGACAAAAACCGGTGATATTTTAACGAGGGCATGACATTCTGAGCAGACCTAGGGACCTGGCACTTATTCAGAATCAGAATCAGAAAAACTTTATTCGATTGTAAGCAAAAACAATCATAAAAGTGTACATAAATAAAATACAGCAAATACATGAAAGTCATAAAAACTTGGGTTAAGAAGAGCATAATGCCTAAAGGTATTTTAAAAAATACATTATAAGATCATCCTTTTTCTAATGAAAAACACTTTTTTCAAATAAGAAATGACTGTTACAACACAAAGGTGGTTATCCAAACATTGGATCTCATACAGTGCACGGCGACATTGACGATGTCCAATCATCTTTAAGAAGGGCAATAATATAGTTCGCCTATCACGGATATAATAACGACAAAACAATACAACATGCATGGTACTTTGAGGAGAGGTTTCATCACAGGGGCATGGGGACAAATCATGAGACCAGTCGTCGATTGTGGGAAAACTGACCAATCTGTGAAAGATATTAAATCTAAAACGACAAAGTAAAAAACGGTCAAAGTTATTTGGTACATAAGTCAAATAGGGTTGAATATTAAAAGTAGTTAAAACTAATTCATGTTGGAGGACAGTTGGTTTTAAAACCTCCACAGCACATCTTAAGGATTCTAGGTGTGTCAGGCATTCTTTTTTAAGATCCTTTCTGGAAATAGCTGAGGTAGTAAGCGGATTTAGAAAGTACTCTAATTTGCCCATATCAGATAAAAAATTACGTACATATCTGAGCCACGGTATCCTCATGTATCCATCTAACTTAATAACATCTGACAAAATATCTCTATTAAGCTTAGGTTCATCTTTTGACCATACCCTGTGCCATAACAGTACGGGTTCTAGCTTAATAAGGTCAGATATAAAAGAGAGACCCAGTTAAGTATGGCAGTTAAAACTAGAGGAACTATTAGGAACCGCGAGGATAAACTTCAAAAAGGTATTCTCAACAACCTGGAGCGGAATCGGGTCCACTATCCCCCATATTCCGCTACCATACATGGCGCCAGATAAACATTTAGCTTTATAAATTTTAATTAGCTCTGCGGGGGGTCGAGTACCTAGTTTCCCCGAAAAGGACCTAAGAGCAGCTGTCGAATGAATCATCGCCTGGTTTTTTGCAGCCAATGCCTTGCCCCAAGAATCCTTCTGCGTAGATAAGATACCAAGGTAGGAAAATTGTTGAGTAAAAACCAACCGTTGTCCTTCAATAAAAATAGGCTTCTTAGATTTTACATTTCTGCCACAGTGCATGATAAATGTTTTTGCTATGTTTACTTTTAGGCCCAATTCTAACATGAAGAGGGCAAAACTAGCAACCACGCGCTGTAGTCCCAATTGAGTGCGGGACATTAATACAGCGTCATCCGCATACATTAATAACGGGATGGGACGGCCAGCAACATAGGGGGGATCAAGTTTGTTATTGCACAGGGCTTTCTCCAAACCATTTATATACAAATTAAAAAGGAAAGGGGCCAGGACACAACCTTGCCTGACCCCACTCCTGATTGGGATTTTACCCGTGCATTCCCCATTTTGGCCGTAACGTACAGATGCAGAAGCTTCACTATAAAAACATTTAAGAAAATAAATAATGTTATCTTCAACCCCAAGTTGTTCCAATAATATCCACAGTTTGGAATGAATCACACAATCAAAGGCGGCTGAAAGATCGACAAAGGCTACAAACAGATTCTCCCTCCTGGCTCTGGTATATTTTCCCGTTAACATCAGAAAATTTAAGCCTTGTTCCACAGTACCTAATCCAGTACGGAAACCGTATTGTAGGTCAGAGAGGATAGAATTGTCATCAGCCCATCGAAGTAGCCGGTCCAGAATTATTCGTCCCGCTATTTTTGTAAATGAATCTAAAAGAGAAATAGGTCTATAACAGGCCGGTTTGTGACGATCCCCTTTTTTGTAGATAGGAACAATTATGGACTCCACCCAAGTGGATAAAAAGCTAGATGCACAGCAAGCATTTAGCACCTGAACCAGTAGGGGTGCCCACAATGACATAACTGCCTTAAATACATCTATGGGCACACCGTCTGGGCCGGGGGCCTTCCCCCCCTTACTTGCTTGAATCGCTTTTTCAACCTCGGGGAGAGAAAACTGCATATCTCTCAAAGATGGATAATCAGAGGGGTTACAGGAGGTGGAATACGTGCCGTCCCCCTCGTATACTTTTGAAAAGTGGTCAATCCACTCAACCTCAGAGATTGCGACTTCTACGGTGGGACATGCCTCTTCTCTGAATAGGGGGTTTCTGATAATCTTCCAAAAGCTTGCACTATCGTTGCATAGGGAGGCCTGGTGCAAAGCTTCCCACGTATCCTTTCTTATCTCCTTTTTCCTATCTTTAATAGCGAGTTTATACTGCAGCCTCAGATTGCGGACATCTTCTGGACACCTGGGTTGTTTATGAAGAGCCTTCTTTAGGAGGGAGTACGCTTTGGTGCATCTGGAATTAAACCAGCTATTCCTCTGTACTCTGTTATGTCTATGTTGTCGTGTTAAGGAGGATCTAATCTCATTAGATATTGACAGAAAAGAAGCCAATATCTTATCTGGGGGAGCATCCTCTGTTAGGCATGTAATAAAATCAGAGGCGCAGATGGTAAGCACCTTTTTTAGCGTATGAGATTGATCCACCTTATCCCATTTAAGCGTAAAGCCATTGGTGGAACCAATGGCAAGATTTTCCCATAATATATCTATCTCAGAGGCAGGTTTTGGGGCAGACCACTTTGGGATAAAAATGGAAAAACAAAGAGGAAAGTGGTCGCTTAATGCAATATCGGACACCTCAAAGACAACAATCGCACGAGCATGCCTATTAGTGATAAGTGCAAAATCTATCGTGGAGGTACAGCCTCGCCCATTAAAAGTTGGTGGAAGGGGAAATGGTGTTGAACACACCTCGTTTATAAAGGCCAAGTCAAATTGACCAATAAATTCATTCAATTGATCACCCAGGCTTGAATGAGTAAAATGGGACAAGCTCAAACCATCATCCTCGCTACCTAATCCACATCTATTATCTGCCGTCATGTTACATAAAGTACAATTGAAATCTCCCACAAGCAGTATAATCAAATTAAAACCAAAGATTTTTTCCTGAGAGAGAAGTACATTGGCCAGCTTTTTACAGACAGTATTGACTTCCCTGGAGGGGATATTATTGTATAAATTGAGCAATACTATCGGAGTAGATAAATCCAAAACTATTATTAAAGCCTGGAAATAACAATCTTTATCTAATTCCATAATCTTTAAAGTATGTAGCTTATTGGAGATATAGGTCGTCAAACCCCCCTTGGCCCTGCCATGCTGGGTACCCACCGCTGGGGTGTGAAATGTTTTGAACCCATTTAGGTGTACCGGGTCCTTGCTCCATGTTTCTTGCAAGCAGATAATATCTTGCAATTTAATGAAGTCTTGCCAAAGTGGGTTGTCAATTTTAGATTTAACACCAGCAATGTTCCAAGAACAAATGCTGCAAGGAAGGGATCCTAGGGGGGGACAAACAGGCCGAGTCATGGTGGAATCTGGCGAGGAAAGTATAAGTCCACTCTCATTTCCCTCCCCAGGTCCTACATCCAAATCTACCGACCCACCTACATTGTGCTCGGAGTCCAATGAGCTACATGGTGCCCCCAAATTTCCCTTATTATCATCCATAGGATCACGGCTGTCTTCTGCCACAATAGTTAGAGTGTTTTGGGAATAATGGGGTTGCTGTCAATCATTACAATCTAGGCCACTTAGAATATCAAAGTGATTAAATGTTGATATATTATATCTTTCCCCTTGGGGGTACCCCAAGTTATGCAAATGAGGGCCATGACCCCTCAGTCTTTCCCGTTGTAAAGGGGCATAGAAAAAGTCAAGGGGGACGATATTGACATAATCAGCCACTAAGTGGCCGGTGTAACATTTTTCAAGTATATGGTTGACCAGCAAAGGGGACCGGAAAGATATAATCACACAGTCTCCTCTCAGAGATTTGGCTGACGGACCTAGCCAGCGAACTCTTCTTATCATTTTAAAATTTGAGAAGAGAGCTGTATTCAACCCACATTTAATAGATAAATAATGAAGGGCCTTATTCCTCAATGTAGACCAATGTTCAAAGGCATTTGGAGGAAGGGATGGAACATTTACTAGTACCACAGTATAGGGACAGGCCTCAGGAGGAAGGTTCAACGTAGGTAGGCTAGCTGTAGAAGATGTCTCATTGATGTCTGTAACAGGTCTTACAATAGTGGGGTCTACGTTATGAGCTGGAATTGGGAGTCCAACGACGTTTATACCATCTGAAGTAGTGTCACTTATACCAATGGCCTCCTTTTGTGTAGAACCATCAAACCTATTTGATATTATCGCTGAATTGCCATGGACAGTTAGAGAGGATGTTTGGGGTGCCACAGACGGTAGAATAGAAGGTGCGTTAACCACTGGGGTATTTGAAGTTCCCGCTACATGAATTTCCATGTCATTGACCCTAGATTCAATGTTTGTTAATTTTGTCATGAGCGGTGCAATTAGAGTAGTTAACATGCCCTCCATTTTCCCCCAAAAGTTCTCCCCTAATATCAGATTATTCTTACAACTATTTGAAGGGGCAGCTAAAGTATTGTTGTTACCCGTTTTTCTTTTTCCTTGTACCACCTTAGTTTCGCCAACAACTTTGCGGGATTTAATAGGTCGCTTCTTTGTAGCATTAGTTATTTGCGGCCCTTCCTTGTTACAGTGATTTTGCTTGCTCTTTGCCTTCTGGCCTCTAGTTGTCATTTGTGGCACGTCACCACTAATACTAAGCACTGAACTAGTAGTGGAAATTGGACCTAAGGGTGAATCCAGTCCCATCTGTACTATAGGGTTCTCGTGCAAAGGTGGGGACGTAGGCGGATCTACTGAGGAAAATATGGCCGGGGACAAGGAAAGCCTGGATTGGGTAGACAAAAGGTCACCAGCAGTCTGCTGCTGAGGTGTTACGCTATCCCTTAATTCTTGTCGTGGTCTTGTTACTGGGAGACCAATGAATGATGGTACTAATAAGGAATCCTGGGACAAAGTAGTATAAATAGAAGCATTATTGACCGACAGGGGCGGAGGCAGGCCTGCAGGAAGTGACAGGCGCCTTTCGGTGCTCTCAATGGCGGATGCAACTACCCCAATTGTCTTTTGAAGCATAAGGTCAATAGCTGTCAAAGTTGGTAAAGGATTATTATTTTGCCTTATATCCGGTTGGACAAGTGGGGCCTTGCGTTTCCCCATAATGACTATCGTTCCAATGCAACAATGACCAACTCAATGCAAACCAACCTTATACGGTGAGTGTATTTAAAGCCATCAAAGTACACATATCCAATACAACAGTCAAAGTACAAAGGGAATGTTAAAATTGAAAGTATGGGTTAACGAAACCAGGAGATGTGGCCCGGTCCGGCCTCCTACGGCCCCTGACGGCCACAGACGGTCCCGCCCTTGTCCCGGGCTTCTCCCGGCGCCGCCCGCGCGCGGTCCAGCGATGCGGAGGGCGGAGTTGTTTTTGAGGCGCCTTCAGGCGCAAAATGCCGCTTCCGGGATCACAGGCAGAGGGCAAAGGAGCCTGGGGGATGTAGTTTAGGTGTACCCGTCTCGGTACTAGCGCCACAGACACCAACAGCGCGGCGAGTGGAGAAGAGTCACGGAGCCGCCTGCCCTTACAAACAACCAGCAGGTAGGGATAACGCCTCCAACAAGTGTCTGCTAGTGTTTCAAGGAACCCGCTCTGCCGAGGGCGGAGTTGTTTTTGAGGCGCCTTCAGGCGCGAAATGCCGCTTCCGGGATCACAGGCAGAGGGCAAAGGAGCCTGGGGGATGTAGTTTAGGTGTACCCGTCTCGATACTAGCGCCACAGACACCACCAGCGCGGCGAGAGGAGAAGAGTCACGGAGCCGCCTGCCCTTACAAACAACCAGCAGGTAGGGATAACGCCTCCAACAAGTGTCTGCTAGTGTTTCAAGGCACTTATTCGTTTGCAAATGAATCACTCTCTGCTGATATCATACATACATTTCAGATTAACTACAATAAAAACACAACAGTGCATAGAAGACTGTGAAGTTAAATATAGACGCAATAACATTTTTTTTGATGTACATCATTCAGTGTCTCAAAGCTGACTGACTGACAGTGTTGTTTAGCTTATCGATATGCGCTCGCTGGGTTTATTTCAACCTGAACTTTGAACACATTTGTATTCCTGCAGGTTCTGTTTATCATACTTTCTCTTCTCCGAGCAGTGACAGGCGTCTCTCCAATAACACCGGTCACGGCGGTGACAGTGACAGCCAGCCAGACAGGCTTCTCGACCTCGAGAAATGCAAATTGACCACCCCTGTCTGCAGGCAGAAAACACATTGCAACCCAACGGCTTCTGGTGACCCTCTCCGAGCTGGGGTTGGCACCGGCTAAGCTGCTTTGGCAGCTACAGGTGGAAAATGGAAAAGAGCACATTTTGTTTAACGGTGTTTACTATTCAGAGCACCTTTTCGGTTTGCGCAGCTGCTGCAATGCAAGTTTGACACCTACTGGCGCGCGAGGCAAATGCATCGGCACGCAGCACGCTAGAGCTGTCTGCGGAGCCATGGAAGGCAGTCCATGCTAAACATTAATTATTGATTTCGGTCTGTTATGTTACATCTTGAAGCTCAGAAAATAGTGGATGGAGCATTCAGTCGAAAGCATATGTTGGTCTGAAAGAACATTTTGGGAATAGATACTAAAAAGGCACTACATATGTGAAGTTTTAGTGTTTTATGGTTCAATTGTAATAACTTTAGGGATAAAAGGCAGCTCATATCTGTGCGAAATATGATTCTTTGTGGATTATAATATAGAATTGTAAAAAAAAATATGCTTTTAAATGGCGATATGATGAAAGTAATTTTACCTTCCATGATTTTCTGAATAATTATGCTCATAATAAATCTGATTTTAATTTAACTAGAAATACATATTCAAATATCATTCATCAGGTACAGTGCTTTAACGATCTGCTGATCATTTCGTCAAAGTAGTTTTTATTCGGCATAAAAGTAGTACTTTTCAGGTCTCGCCTGACCCAGCGCATGCCCTGGTCTGGCGAGACTTATTGAGAGGGCTCCAAAAAGTGCTACCAGGCCAGCCTAGAGCTACAGTGCAAGTGCGCGGGTGCGCGCGCCGCGCTTGACCGCGATTACTTTCACTTTCGTGGCCGCTTTGATGTTTGATCGTGATAGCGGTCACTTTCGCGGCCGCACGGCCACGGCCAAGCTGGGGGCCGATTTCGTTGATGGGGACCTGCGTGTGCTAAACGAAATGCATTTTGCTGTGTTTATTTTGAAGCACACGCAGGTCTCCATCAACCAAATTAGCCCCCACCGCAGTGACATCAGCCCCCAGCTCGGCAGCATGCCAAAATGCCCGGTAGCCAGTCCAGCCCTGCGCACGGCCGCTTGGCATAGCCAATAGGTCTCGCTTTTGGGACCTTATAAGTATTTAGTTATGCAACTGTTGCATGGCTAAACACTTATAAGTTCCCAAAAGGAGACCTATTGGCTATTCCGATGCTTTCTTGGAATGCAAGTCAGCAGCTTCGAAGTAACTGAACTCAATGAGGGCAACCTCTCTGTATTCATATTTCAGTGTCATATTTGGCGCTCTTGCCCCATTGTGTTCATTTTAGCGACGCGGGGTGCATGCGGGCATACCCTTAACTGAATCACCCTTGATGTAATATACTTTAGGACCTCCAGACTATCTCGACGCAGCCTTGGCACTTTCTATTTGGATAGGGATTCAAAGTTTAGATGATTCTTTTTGCCGTCTTTGTGAACTCTTTTGTTAATAAGATAACTTCACAAATGAGGCGAAGTTTACTATTTTTTTTCAGAAGCTACTTATTTTCCTGAGTGTAGGAACATGCTAAGATAAAATCCAACCAAGGGTACAAATGTCACTTTTCTAAAACTTCGTCAGTCGAATTATAACTTAACAGAACATTAGTTATCTAGCCTATGCGAAATCTTGTACACTGTGCCCCAGATTTACTAAAAAGCCACTGCAACGCAGCAAGATAACTTGACAGGGAGAGAGTAGGAATGGGTCATATCGCAATAACTGTCTGTGGAGGGCGTTCCGTGGGGCGGTGAGGTGGGGCGGGGGAGGGGCAGGGTGGGGGTGGTAGTAAACACCGGAATATGGATGAACGGAGGTAAGTGAACAATTAAATAAAGAAAACACATTTTGTTGTGCGCGCAAAATGCGATGCAGCACGCGCAACAAAATTTGTTTCATTTATTTAATTGTTTACTTACCTCCGTTCATCCATATTCCGGTGTTTACTACCCCCCACTCAGACCCTCCCCCGCCCCGCTTCGCCGCCCCACAGAACTCCCTCCACAGGCCGCTACTGGTCATATGTACTAAGATATGACCATTCCTGCTCTCTCCATGCGCTATGCGGGCCTCATTTATGAAGAAGTCACGCAGTGCAGCAAGTCCCCTCACTGTGCTGCATGATAGGGAAAGGGCAGGAATGCGCCATATTTAAGGCAATACAGCAAATACCTGTCCTTTCCCTTGCGCTGGCCCCCTTTTGGCAGCTTAGAGCTGACACAGGCACACTTGCACCATGGTGCAAATGTGATCGTGTTGCATGCAGGATTGTTTTTCTGCAGGAAAGGGCACCTTCCTGCACAAAAATAATCCTGGGAGGCATATTCGTCTTTCTATGTGTGCTGCAGGATGCAACGCACATAGAAAGAGGAATAAACGAGGAGAAATAGAGATATTTCTCCTCATGACGCCTCTTATGGGAAGTTGTAGCTTTTTGACACAATCCCAAATTTACTAGCCTTAGAAAATGTGAAATTGTGCCAGAATTCATTAGTGGATGCATGGGAATGCCCATGCTTCACCATGGAACGCCTTTCAAACGCAGATTTGCACTACCTTGCTTTACTCTGGATTTCTTAAGCCACACAGAGCCATGCAAGGCGGCTTTGCGTGGCTTATCAAATCTTACGTAAACCTGTGCATTGCCCTGCATGACGCAAGGGAAATGCAATAACTTAGTAAATCCCAATGTTAAAAGAACCAAATCAAAACATTGATACTATTGCGTGAATATATTTTCCTTCATCTTTATTTCAAAGGTCCTCTCTTTTTGCTTTTTTCCTGCATCCTTTAAAAATGGAAGTGAGTCCCACACATTTTGTCCTACCAGTCTACTTCTCCTTCCATTGTTTTCTGCGCATATGTCTGTAAATACCCCTGTCGTCTCTGTCAATCTTTTCAACTCTTGGTACATTTCTCTCGTGTTTTACGCCTCACTACCATATCACATTGGGGGAAAAGTCCAGTGTAGTTTTTTTTCCAGACGTTGTTTCACACAACCTAGTATGTCAAATTGCAATGATAAAATGTTTATAAATAATGATAAAGGAATTACCGTAGAATTGGAATTGAACTCGTGTTCGTTTTATTTTGTAGGTAGGTACTAAACATTTTGACCCTGGTGTTTAACTTTCTCTTGTTTACTAAAAATTTTCTTTATAACCTACTGGAATCGACTCAGGCTTAATAGGCTTAAATTCTAAAGTAATACATCCAGGGCCGGACTGGCCGTAGCGGGCACCGGGCAATCCCCCGGTGCGCCGCATGGGTGGGGGCCGGTTTTGGGCCCCTGGGGGCCGTTTTTGTTACAGGGCCGTTTTTGCAGCATAGCTGCGAAGTCGGCACTGTAACAAAATCGGCCGGAAACTGGCCCTGGTAAAGAGCTCGGTGGCACCCCCCTGGGGCGGTGGGGGGGGGGGTGGGGACGGCCGAGCACTTTGCCAGGGCCGGTTGTGGCTCCCAGTCCCGCCCTGAATACATCCCGAGATGCAGTCACTCTGATGCTGGCGACACTCATATGATGTACAATACTGATCACTCAAATGATTTTGAACAAACATTAACTGATGTTTAGAAATAGCAACTTTACTCTACTTCCGTACTCCATCATTCTCTGCAGCCTAATTTAATTATGACACTAAATCTCAGAGAATATGACTGTGGGAGGGACGGGCGGAAAAAGAATCTCGGAGGCTTTATGTGCGGATCAATCTTGGTATAGTTTTATTTTAGGAGTGCATAAAACATAAACTGTACAAACAGAAACATTCAAGGTCTTCTACTCTTCATCAAGGTTTCCTCAGTGTCTTCTTTAGGTCCAGTTGGTTTTTTAGACAGGAGGACGTCCCCAGGTGTCTCAGGAAGAAAAGAAGATGTAGGTGGTAAGTATAACAATTAGGTTTGTCAAGGGTTTCAGGTTAGACTCCTTCACCACACCCGGGAGTGTTGGGTTACCGCAAGACAAGGTGCTAAATAGGTTATGACAGAAAGGAAAACAATCAGTAATAATATCGTGCCACTTTCCTGTCCTATGTTCGCTATTCCCTTTTCCACAAGGAGTAGGTCAATCCACATAGGTCGATTCACATATAGGCGGGTTCATGCCAAGTGCTGTGAGGATCACCCTTCCCCTTCTTGAGTAAGGGTCAGTCGCCTTCGGTTACTGTGTAGGTGAGGGTGACAAAATAGGGAAAAGACTTGTTACATTACATGCGGCTCCCGGTGATGCCCCTTCGTGACACCCCCTTTCTGTGGCGCCACCCGCTATACCAATACCAACCCCTCACTCTCTCCTTGTCCGGGTTACATATCGCAATGGCCGGATATCTCCTGAGTTGCGGCGGCGTGATGGCGATCCCCGGCGGCATCCACCAGTCCTCACACCAGTCCACGGAGGTTCCGTTAGCTTCGTCATCCCCTTGCACTATCTCAGCTGGGCTCTCCTCTTCCACTGACTTGGCGTCCTCTCCTCTTGGTGCGGCTGGGCTCTCCTCTTCACTTGGTTTGGCGTCCACTCTCCTCAATTCAGGTGGGCTCTCTGCTTCCTTGAGGTTGTCTGCTTCTTCTAGGTTTCCTGTGCTGTCTCTTCCTGTGTCTGTCTCATGTTGCAGATGCTCTACCTCTTCCATCTAGGCCGGACCTCCCCATTGGCTCTCACACCAGTGGAGACGGTCTTCTTACAGTGTGCAAGAGGCTTCTATCAAAATTGACCCATTCTGCTCCTCTCTTATAGGGATGCCGGACTTCGTAATTGACGGGACGTGAGGTAGATGGGGTAAGTTGTTTGTTAATGTCGGGTCCCCCTCTTCACAATGACTATTGGCAAAATGTGTACCTTACATTACTGTAAAGAAAAAAAATTATTCTCAGATTTGCCACTATAAGCCAATGTGGAAATGTACAAACCTTTAAAGAAAAAGTCACCTTTCCATAAGGTTGGGTACAGAAAAGATACTTGGATATCTACAACTTACTTCAGTACTTTTTAAAACCCACTGCAACGCCTTCTCTTTTCTCTCACTGCTGTACTTAAATCTCATCATGACATCTTTTCAATGTTCTTATCCTATCTAACTAATGTTTTTTAAACATCCCTCTTCTGTTACTCTTAGCGGGCTCTAACCCCTTCACTGCTAGGCCTTCCCCTCCTCTGCTAAGCCTTTTTTGGCTATTTGGTGTAGTTTGCACTTAGGCCCCTGTAACTTTTTGTCCACATAAGGTATCCATGCCAAATTTGCGTACTTTTCTTCCAACATTTGAGGATTCTAAAGGTGCCTAGGATTTGTGGATTCCCCTGGAGGGGACCGAAAAATTGGCCAAAATATACCACATTTTTGGGGGTTTTCAGAAAAATGGGAAAAAAGTGCTGCAGAAGAAAGCATCTATTTTTTTCCCTACAAAAGGTATCAGCAAAGGGTTTGTAGTGCTAAAATCACCATCTTCCATGCTTTCAGGAGCAGGAAGACTTTTGCCAGAAAACAAAAATGTACTACATAATTTTGGCATTTTACTGTGACATAGCCTACTTTTCCTATTTTTTGTGCTTTCAACCTCCTTCCTGTTAGTGGTAGAAATGGATATGCAAGCAATAATGGATCCCAGAAAACTATACATTTCTTAAAGTAAACAACATTTTAAATTTCAGCAAGGGGCCATTTGTGTAGATCCTTCAATGTTTTTCTTTATAAACTAATGATTTAAGTGAACAAATATTGCAATGGAGTTGAAAAAAACAGCCATTTGTGCCAACTTTTTCACCTGTAACTTCTTCTATGTGTGGCAAATTTTGAAAAGCAATGTACCGTTAGGGCAACAGGACCCTTCTGGTTGTGGAGATATGTAGGACATATAGGCTCACCAAGAAACCGAGGTTTCATTTGGTGAAATATAAAGAGTGAAAAATAGGTACCAAGGAAATCTATATATTTCCGAAATAAGAACAAAATATAGAGTTGAGTATCATTTTGCACATCTCTGAGATTGTGGGTACTCATTCAAGCATGTGAATTAGAGGACATTTTTCGAAATGTCTTCTTTTTTTACACATTGCTTTACATCTGGAAGGCAGAAATGCAAAGTTAGTCAATTGGTAATAACAATTGTCCTACTATCTTGTGTTTCCATAAGTCTCCCAATAAAAATGGTACCTCACTTCTGTGGGTAGGCCTAGTGCCTGCGACAGGAAACTGCCCAACACGCAACACGGACACATCACATATTTCCAGTGAAAACGGTCCCTTTTTTTTCAATGTGCCTAACTGCGGATTTTGGTCCCTAGCTCAGATGGCACCGAGGGAAACTTAGCAAATCTATAAATTTTTAAGGAATAGACACTCAGAGAAATCCAAGATGGGGTGACTTGTGTGACTCTCACTAGGTTCTGTTACCCAGAATCCCTTGCAAACCTCATACTTTGTCAAAAACACATTTTCCTCACATTTCTGTGAAGGAAAGTTCTGGAATCTGCAGGGAGCCACACACTTCCACCCACCCAGCATTTCGCAAAATTCTCCCGATAAAAATGGTACTTAACTTGTGTGGGTAGGAAAAGGCCCAAAAAGCAATGTGTCACATCACATTTTTCCAATGTAAACTGACCCTTTTTTTAGTAATGTGTCTAGCTGTGGATTTTGGACCCTAGCTCTGCCGTAACCAATGGAAACCTATCAAACATAACATTTTTTTAAACTATACATCCAGAGGAATCCAGGATAGGGTAGCTTGTGTAACTCTCACCAGGTTCTGTAACTCAGAATCCCTTGCAAACCTCAAGCTTTGTAAAAAAAAAATACTTTTTCCTCTCATTTCTGTGATGGGAAGTTCTGGAATCTAGGGGGAGCCACAAACTTCCACCAACCCAGCATTACCCCAAGTCTCCCAATAAAAACGGTACTTCACTTGTGTGGGTAGGCCTAATGCCCGTGACAAAAAATGGCCTAAAACTTACTGTGGAGACTTAAAAATTATTGACTACAAAAAAGACCTTGTTTTGCTAGGGAGTCGCCTGCATTTTTGATCCTGGGTTGGGCGACCATATAGGGAAACCTACAAATCCCAGATGCTGTTTACAGCAGAGGGATTCAGTGCGCTTGTGCACATGATGGAATGCTTCCCTCATGAGCACATGAGTACTGGTGCTCAAGACGGAACCATTGGGTCATGAGCACCAAAAGGTTTAAGAACAACATTGGACTTTACAGCATGTTTTTCATGTGTGTTTGATACAGGAAATATGATTTGTTATACCTGCTGACCACTTTTTGACATTGGATAATTATGACAAAATAAAAGAACTGTTATAAAAAAGATATATTTTGCAGTAAAAAGTATTTATGATGTGGTATGCCTTTGTTCATGGACAAACTCTGCAAAAGGTTAACTTGTGGACATGTTTTCTGCAAGCAGTTGCATTTCTGTCTACAAAAGGCTTTTTACTTAGATCACCGGTATGTAAGGTTTCCATTAGAAGGTCATTTATCTCTTTATGGCCCTGATTATGAGGTGAGGGGTAAAAGGTGAGGTACTTACTGCACCCACTAATGCTGATATCCCGTTGTAAGATATGGGCCCTGGAAATAATACATAATATATTGATTATTTATTTATCACTCCAAAATCCACGTTTAGCATTTTTATTGGCTCTTGTACATATATTTGGCTCGATTTTTCCTAGAAAAATCTGTCAGGTGTTAACAAAGAGGAGGGACAATCAGTATTGCACAACTAATTACTTGTGATCCCTGCACAAGCACCTGTTTACCCAGTGATCAAAATTAAGCCTAGAGTCATATTTGGGGCACAAATAGTAGTTATATTATATACACTATATAGTTAGCAAAGTTAAATTCCTCTGGAGAAATGGCTACTTTTGCTGCTCCGTGTACTCCTCCATGCAGCCCTCCTCAAGTAAAAGTCATTCACCCTCTTCAGCTACTAAGAGGTTAAAACAACCCTCCTATGCCTGAAAAATCTCCATCTTTGATCTCTTTAGAATTATTACTTGAGGAGATTCAGGACTGGATCCCTTTGTTGAGGAGACTAATAAACATATCCAAAATTTAGATGATAAATGGACATTAATGGAAAATCGTGTCTTCTTGGTGGAGTAGCAGGCAGTGGATTTCATGATGAAACAACTAAAATTAATTGTTTGGAGAAGGAGGTTGGTCAGCTTAAAAAGCATGCAGAAGATTTGGAAAACAGGAATAGACGGAATAACCTCTGTAGTGATGATCTCCCTGAAGCACTTGAAGGTGATGATCCTGTTACCATTTTTACCTACTTTCTTCCAAAACTGCTGGACACGCCATCTTCTTCCTTGTTCAACATCCAGCGAGCTCAGAGGCTAGGTTCTTATCTTACTTCTTCTTGGTCACCTACGAAACCAAGAGAAGTCATCATGTTATTTCTACAATATACAGATTTGCTATTGGTTCTTGCTGCGGCAAAAGCTAAGAGACACGTGTCCTGGTTTGAACAAAGGATCTTTCTGTCTCAGGGTGTTTCCAATGCCACTGCAGCCAGGAGAAAATAATTCCTTAATCTTCAACCTTCTTTAAGGGCTTTAGGTGCCAGATATGGTCTTTTTCACTCTGCATTTTTAAAGTGACCTATCAGAACAATACTACTGCATTTGAGGATCCAGCAGAACTCAAATAAGTTATACAAATACACACATCAGATACCATCGCTACTGGTGGTTTTTCTTCACCTTGACTTTTTCTCTGATACTGTTTTTTCCAGCTGAACTCGAGTGTCCATATAATCTTGGCAGTTGGCTATTGTGAATATGATTGGTTCATCTACAAGTTGATTTATTCTTCTAACATGGTCTAGAAATGTTCTACTCAGTTTTCTTTGTTCTTTAACTTTTTTTAATATTGTCATATATTTGTAATCTAATTTATTATATTATCCCCTTTTCCTTCTACAGAATCGTTGTGTTCGTCTGCACAGTACAACATCCCTCTTGAGTGTATATTTTCCTGATGTGACATTGATTCCTTCTTTTCGGGTGTTTCATCTCTTCTTGTGTTGTCACCATCCTATTCCCTTTCCTCTTCTCATTCATCCTGTTTGGACATGTACTGTCTTTTCTTCTTGCTCATTATTTCCTTTTCATACTTTCCTTCTTACATTCCATCCTTATCTTTGTCATACTTTTTGTGTTTTTATTTCTCTCTCTCCCTTTTCGTACTCCTACATTCTGCATCTTCTTTCCTGTATTCTATGTTGGTTTTTTCTTATATGCCGTAATGTTCCTAAACAGTTATTCTCTTTATTGTGCATAATTCCGAGTAATATCAAGCAGTATTAAAGGATCTCTTAATACTGTTAAGCGGAAGAGAGTATTATCTCATCTAGGTAAATCTAATCCTGATCTGGGTTTTCTTCAAGAAACCTACCCTGTTCACTCTAAACCATTGAAATTTAAGCGGGCTTGAGTTGGTCATGTGTTTATTTCCCCATCGCTGAATAAAAAGAATGGTGTTGTTATATTGTGTAAAAAAAGCCCTCAATATTACTATGGTTTCTAAAGAAGTAGATGATATGGGAAAATCAATTATTGTGAATAATATTATAGATAATATTCCTCTTAATATAAAGAATGTTTATGCCCCTACAACCTGATTTTACCTTTTGGCCCATCAGTGCTCAGAAATGTATACAATTCCATGATACATATTTTATCCTAGGAGGAGACTGTAATCAAATTATGGATCCGTTTTTAGATAGACAATCGTCAGTTCAATTTGTGCCACATAAAATTTATAAGACATTACATTGTGCTATCTCTAAAGGAGTCTTGGTATGGTAGATTGTCTAAACCCTACTGCCTGAGACTCTAGTTTTCATTAAATTTCCCATGGCACATTTTCATGAATAACCACATATTTCTTTCCTAATCTCTTGCACAATGTATCATACAGTCTCATATATGTAATGTTATTTTAGAGCGCATGGCTGCCCGGCAAAAGGGCTTCCCAGCGCTAAAAATAGCAGAGCGGTAAAGCGAGATAGCTAGTGATTGGAAAAGAGCCACGTCTTCCTGAAGGCCCAATGGTCTTGCAGGCGGCAAGAGGGATTGAGTTCCAAAGGGTTGATGCAAGTGCCCTAAACGAGCACCCCCTGCTCATGACCTGCGCTCCCGCGGGACCCGGGACAAATATATCACTCCAATTGTACTTTCTGATCATGATATGGTTATTATAGACTCGGGTTTGGTTCCCCCTTTTTCTCCTTCGCACAGATGGAGATTTAATAATTCTTTATTTCAGGATGCTAAGTTTTCTAGTTTGTGTATTTCTTTTGTCTCCGATTTTTTTTCGTTTAATGATAATGAGATGTCTCTCCTTTCTTACTCTGGGATACGTTCAAAGCCTCAGGACAAGATTTCATTTCAGATTATGTATCCAAGGAAAAGAAAAGTAATTTATGAGAAAATACTGTGTTGCTTTCGTCAATTAACTCTTTGGAAACTAAATATTTCTCTTCTAAATTATCTTCTAACCTTAATTTTTGCTTCAAGCCACATTGCAATTTAAAATTATTTTTACTGAGAAAGCTGACTCTATACTTCTTTTGGAAAAATGCACGTTATTATGATGGAAGAGATAAAGCTGGTAAATGATTGGCAAATTCTCTTAAAGGAAGAAAGGAGAGACACATTATTGCCTCGATTTCAACGTCATTGGGGCAGTCCATTGCTAATCATCAGCCTATTTTAGAAGAATCTGTTACATTTTATAAATCCCTTTATGCTCACTGTTAGACTTGGCATCCTTGGCGTGACTTCCCCTGCCTTTTTGCCTCTATGTCCTGTATGTTTGCCAGTATGCTGGATCTCATTTTTGCTGGCTTATGTGCTTTGGGCACTTTGCTACTGCTGATCAGTGCCAAAGTGCAAGTGCCCCCTGTGTAAATTGTTGTTATTATTGGTTATCCCTGATTGGCACATTTGATACTGGTAAGTCCCTAGTACAGTGTGCTGTGTGTGCCCAGAGCCTGTAAATCAAATGCTACTAGTAGGACTGCAGAACTGATTATGCCACCAACATGAGTAGCTCTGGAAAAGTATCTCCGACCTGCCCCTGAGGTCTGCGCACGTAGTTTTAAATTGCGATGTTGATATGGCAAGTTCACCCACGTGCCAAGTCTCTACCTTCTCTTTTCTTACATACACTGCACTCCTCAGCGAGGCCTAAGGTACCCCCATGGGCAGGATGCAGTGTATATGACAGATAGGACATGTACTGGTGTGTGTGACATTTCCAGCCCTGAAATACTGTGTATTTTGTTTTACTATTGAAAGGCTATCTGCCCCATAGAATAACATGAGAGTTGTTTTGTAACATCTTAGAATTATAACTTTCCAATGGGACAAGATAAAGAAATGGAGTTTAGGCACGCTGAACTCAAAATTTAATAACACATCTTTTTAGTGAGATGGTTTTTAAATTATGTGTTTAAAAATGCAATTTTTAGAAAATAAGAGGTTTCTTACTAAACCATTCTCTGTGCCCCTGCTGTTTTGTGTATTGACTGTCTCGTTTTTGATTCACAGGAGCTGGGGATGTACATCCACTGTAGACAGCCACAGGGGGTTGAGATGTCTCCTGCCTTTCCTGTGTGACTCATAGCTGGGCTAAATAGACCTTGGCTGAATTTAGAGTGGTGAGAGGAGTTTCACTAGCACTTGAATAGGCAGTGTCTCCTCTGCGCAATGCTGTCTTCACCTCTTGTAGTGGAGCTGGGCCAAAGAGGGCAGAACTGGTTTGGACTGGGCTCAGAGACCCTGGCCACAAAGAGAACAAAGAGGAAATGGGGTATAAGTATTGGACCTTAAACCCCGGAGAATTAGATCACTTCTGGACTCAAGAGGAAGCTCTACCAAGGAGAAGAGCTGGAGAGCTTTAAGGAGTAGTACTGCCCCTTTGCTGTGTGTGTTTTGTTGGGTTGGCCTGCCATTGTTTTTTCTATCAAGGAGAGGACTAAGACTGGAACTATTCTGTGAACCTGCTCGAAGAAGAATCTCCAAGGGCTTGTGTGTGCTGGCCTCCTGTTCTGAAGTCTCAGGGACACAAAGACTTTGCCTGCAACCCACTGACCAGCACTTTGACTCCTCTGTGGACTCCTGCTTTCAAAAGGGTGGCAATTCCAGTTATTGGGCCCTGTAAATTCTGTTGTTGGTGCTGCAAAGCATAAAATTCAATTCCAACGCCATCAGTGACGCTGCCCGTGACACCGCAACCTGCACCAGTGCCGGGATCACCACTCATGAAGTGCACGATGCACCTCCCTGCCTGCACCAGAGCTCCGACGCCCTTTGACGCCTGCCTACTCCTGCAGTTATCGGCCTTCCCGATGCCAGCTCTCACATTGATGCTGTCACCACCAACACTAGCCTCCTGTTATAGTGGAGCCCATAAACAACGAGGGTGACTTCACAAACTCTGCTGACGCCCCCTAACTTCCCAGTCCTGGATCGAATGAGAACATTGCATATTTTATTCCTACTTCTCCAGATAACATGGTCATGGAAGTTGTAGGATGCTTTCTTAGAAATTAGATAGTGCTAACGTAAAGTTTTGTTGACGTGATTTCTTCTGATTTGCTAACAATGTTGGCACATGTGATCATGCTATGATGAATCTACAGTTTAGCTAATTTTCAATGCAAGAATTGTGTATAACAACCCCTTAATTCTGGGGATGAGCAGATTTTTCCTGCAGATCACCCCATTCTATTACGGATGTTGTCTGACTCATTTCTGATGCTTAATTTGTTGTTCAATTGGTACTTGCCATAATTTCAGATTTTTGATTACTCTGTAATAACTCTTCATTTGAGCCTTCCTGATGTTTATTCTGTACTGCCTGATTTTTAGATTTTTGTAATATATCCTTTTGACTGTTTTTTGTTCTAGAACTCAGTTTTTGAGTGGTGCCAGTAACATATTTTGACCCTTTGCTAAACTGGTATTGGGAGAGCCTTTTTATGCACTTATCTTCTGTGGAAGAACCATATGAGGTAAAACGTTGGGGTTTCTAAATTTTGGAGCGTCTTAAAATATTATGGCACTATTTTGCTCCTGCTCTACCACAGATTTATAGCTTCATTAGTGCTATAGTCTACAAAGATAACCATGTTTCCTCCTTATTATGTAAATGGATGCAAATAAGAGCATCTCTAATATTAAGCAACAAATCTAGATATATATTCAGTACAATTGGATGAGAAAAAGGCAGGAATCCACCCTCTTAAAGAGGCTTTTATGAGCACATTGGCTTTTGCACATCTGTCCTTATTAGGACAAACACCATTTTGTGCAGTAAGACCTTCCCAATTGGGACATTTCCATTTGTACAGATTATCAACTGCATTAACTCAGGTTCAGTTAGCAATAGGGTCACTTTGGTTCAAACACCTGTATCATCAGGCTAGTTTTACTGTAAAGGGGAATACTCAAACATGCACTGAAAACAATGGTCCATCTTTGAGAATGGGAATAATAGAGGGAGCAGGCTCACAATAAGATTATGATTATCAGGTTATGCGACTCCATCCACACAAGTGCTTAGATCACCAAACTAAAGTCCCTCTGTTGTTTTTACTGATCTTGCAAAGCCTGCCATCATCATTCATGAACTTTAACAATAGAGGTTACTTTCTGACACTTCCACTTTAACAAAAGAACATTCTGTTAAATGTACTACACAAGCAATGGACAGAGCTATTGAAAATTTGGGCCTGATTACGACTTTGTCGGTGCAGGGAGGGCAACACGCTGCTTCCCCACTGACGCACCATCATAGCTCACCGCTGCCACCCGTCCACCAGATTACACAATTATTTTTTAGTCTGTCGGGCGGTCCTTTGGTGTTCTCAGGGCAGTGCCTTTCCAAAAGGCACCGCAATGGGAACGTCAACAGCCGTTCTTGCAAGGTGTGGACTTTTAAGTCCATGCCTTGCAGGAACAGGGTGTGCAAGCACTCAGGGGGCAAAACATGTGCTCCCCTGTATGTATCCCGAGGCCCAGGGGCACAATCTTTGTTTCCTCTCCACCTCGCTTTTCATAGTGGGCTCACCACCGTGAAAAGTGAGGTGGGGTGGAAACTTGTAATATGCTTGGTGGTACTGGAGTGGCACCGCCAAGCATATTGCGGCCTCAGGACCACTGCGCAGCTGCCGGTGATTGCAGATCCCCTGCGGTTGCGGTGGTTCCCGCACTCTCTGACCACCGCACTTTTAATGCAGGGACTGGACCACTGGTGTGGCGGTTCACAACCACCACCGAACTGCCACCATGTGTTTGGCAATCCCTTGTACCACCAAACTCGTAATCAGGCCCTTTGTCTTAAAGCTCTGTGACAAAATTGCCACAAGACCAGTACATGGGTCTAAACTTTTACCTATCTTTGACTGTTGTCAAACTTAAATGCCTAGCCAGGTGCGGGTTTTATGAGTCACTTTGTTGAATCAACACTGACACCATTTGGGGCATTCAGAAGTCTAATGGTGGGATGTCCTAGAACAAGAACTGGGCTGATTTGCACAACAAACCTCTGCAAGAAATATAACCTTTAGCGGGTACCAACAACAAGAAAGAAAGAAGCATTGGCAAAAACAAGAGGTTTGGCATTGGCTGCCAGTCTTTTGGCTCTGTCAATGCTTGTTTTCATTTGTCATGTTTTTTGCAAAACATTATTGTTGGGGAAGCTGCCGGACCCTCATTAATCTAAACAAAAGTCTAAAAACAAAAATATATTTGGTCTAAAAAGCAAATATTGCCCAGTAGTCCGTGCACTGAAGAGAGCTGCATTTGGTGTGCGAGTCATGGTTTACATGGTTGTTACTTGAGTTATGGATTGTGCCACTAACCACCTTTGTTGTTATTATTGCATAATTTCGCAACCAAAAGTTCACATTAACTGTGGCTTTTTAGGTGAAATTCTGAGAATATATTAAACATATGTTGAGGTTTTATAACCAAAGCTATTCATAACTTGAAATTATCCTTAGGTTTCCTCAGTGATTTTTAGGTCTCACCTAAGCAGCGCACATACTCTGCCTAGGAAAGAGACCTTTAGTAACCGGCACAGCTTTCCCGGCAAAAACGTGCACACGTTGCATTGCTTCCAATGGCAACACGTGCACGTCTGGCGATTCACTTGCGGGAGCGAGCAGCTGGCGCCATATGTTATCAATTATCGCACCTTGCTGCTCACTCCCGCAAGGGAATCGCGCAGGCCCCATCCTCTTTCCCCTCCCCCAGCTGCCGCGCGAGGTGCGCGTGCTTGTGCTTGTTTCCCTTTTTCATGGCCTCGAGAGTCCCGCAGCACCAAATGTCACAGCACTCACTGCACGCAGGCGTCTCTTCTCTTGGAAGTGGTCAGGTGAAACGAGCAGTCAGTTTGCATAGCGGGCAGGGGCTGCAGCTGTTCCCTCCTAAACAAACATTCTACCTACCCAGGCCTTGTTTGAGACAACAAGCACCACCGTCAGGTGTGCAGCAGACATGACATTTGTATCGAATAAATAATATCCTTTACCATCCCTTAAATGGTGGGCTGACTGTTTTTCTGAGCTCTGTGGCAGTCTGTGGATGGCTGCTGGACAGGGCTGTACCGGGTACTCTAAGTGACCACAGGTGTCCTAGTACTGCAGGTACTCCGAGTCCCGCACCTCGGCTGGATAACCTTGCTCCCTGGCTCTCCGTGGGAGCGAGGTCGCGTAGACGCAGTGTGGGCTGCACCTTTAGGTGGTAGAGTGTTTGAAGCCTGGCACTGTACCTTTCCCACCTTGTTTCCTCTGCAACTGGTTGCGGTCACAACCAAGCACTCTCAAGGATGAGGGTTCCAGGGTTCCCACTGACTAGGACTCCATGCTCTTAGTTTGTGATGAACTGTCCTTAGCCTTCTTGCCCCTCTGGGTGGATGTAGATGGGCAGACGAGGCCTGCCGAAGGATGGTGGTGTAGGGTGAGTCTGGGCGCAGTACAGCAACAGTATTACAGATGAACTGAAGATGTGAATGTTTAGCCAGAGTTGTGAGTGATTTAAAATCCTTTATTAATCTCTCAAAATGTATACATCAATGTGAAGTACATACTTGAATTAACATCAAAGAATCTGCACCAAACACAAAAACATCTAAATCTATAGATACAGTTTGTACTCTGTCAAAACAAAAAAGGGTAAAAAACACAATTAGCAATGGAAGCATTAACGTGACAGTACAGTGGTAAAATCAGGATCTCTCGAACTACTTGGGGTGCACAGTAATCACAATTTGATCAACAGTGAAAATCGAACCTTGCATTAAAGTACCCGCTTGTTACCGCAATCACGAAGACATCTTCTTTCAAGATTGACTAATCAGACTTCTTGACTTTAGCACACCTTCACCAATGACCCTTTCTCAGACACCATCCTTACAGTAACATCCACACACATTCTAGTCTAAGTCCATCTTTCTGTGTTTACACAAGATTCCCCAACAACTCCCCTGAAGCCAAACTTCAATGAGCTCAAAGGTACTCCCAGACCCTACAAAAGCTCTGCCCTAGTAGAAAACTAAAACAGACCCCTCGATCTCTGGTGTGACCAATTCTCCCTCCTGGGAGGCATAGGGTGAAACTATTTACCCATCTCAGGTGGATTATGTTAGTCCCACAAGGCCCCTGGGGGCCTCACACATCCTAGACACTCATGTGATGCTCTACTCCTCTGGGGCACCACCCTAGGCCATGTGCACATTAAAACAAGCATTGGCATAGCCAATAGGTCTTGCCTTTGGGACCTTATAAGTGTTTAGTCTTGCAACCGTTGGTGTTGTTGCACCAAGGATATTGTGCTGCATAACTAAATATTTATAAGGTCCCAAAAGAGAGACCTATTGGCTATGCCAATGCTTGTTTAAATTTGTTTTGGATCCTATACCACACCAAAGAGCTTCCTGTGCCCCATTGTCTGTGGGTAGACAACCTCTACTGTCCATGGCCTCTGAAGAATGCAAATCTGGGAGTTGGTCACAGGGCCCAGCCTGCGACCAGCTCATGCACCCAATCATTCACAAGTAGAAAACCCCAGATTAGCATTGCCTTCAGCTATGTGTAGCATGGCGTTGGCTGCAAGGTCTCCAGCAGGCCCTGTGCCAAACATCCGCAGGCAGTGACAGGTTTTCACAGGGCCCAGGCCCATGTCCAACCCTCTTTTTGTAGTTCAACAGTTTGGCTGCTTATAATGAAACGATCCCCGCAAGGTCTCACTAATGGTCTTCAGGCCTGGCACTGTTTCGAAACCTCCATAGTTGACCCCCTTAAGCCATGTGCAGCTGGAGGTTGGCAGCAGTGCCTTGGCCTGGCCCTTTAGACAATCATCCATGTGTGTACAACATCCACAATATGCAACCTTTCGCTGGGCACAGCATAGGTCGGCCACAGGGCTTGGCCTTCAGCCAGGTACTGCAACCAACAGCAACTCCTGCAGCACATGGCCTTTAACCATGCACAGCAGGATTGCCCGCAGGACCAGACCTTACACCTAACGCTCTGCAGGCAGCCAAACCATGCTTCACCCAGCCTTTGGATATGTGCCACAGGGGTGGCAGCAGGGCCTGGCCTCTATACAGGCCTTGCACTCAACATTTCACAGGTGATCAAACAGTGCTGACTATGCCATTGGGTCAAGACCTACTCTCACTCCACTAAGTGCATACACCCTCATGTGGAGCAGTTGGCCAAGTGCAGCAGTAGTTCCCAGAATACTATTTTTCAACAACTCATTTACAAATCCAACAGGCTCTGAGGGTTTGGGATCCATGGATACAACATAAGATATGTGAATCCTGTGATGAACCTGTTTTTCAATTTTTATTTTATTGCTGCAACTCGACTCCTTCCAACACTATTCTTGAGCGTATGGAGGAACTAATTTAGGCATGTTTATGAATCTTTCACCCAACACAAGCAAAGTTTCTGCACTGTGCTGCATGAAAGGGAGAGAGCAGCGATGCTCCATACTAACAAAGGTATGGAGCATTTCTGCTCTGTCTTTGCACTGGCAATCTCTCTGCTGTCTAGCATCATTGCAGGCACTCTTGCACCATAGAGAAACCTTCCTGCAGAAAAACATTCCTTAGAGGCATTTTTCTCTTTCTATATGTGATCCGGAATGCATCACACATAGAAAGATGAGGTGGCGAGGAGAAATAAAAATACTTCTGCTTGTTATGTCTCACTGTGGTAGGTGTAGCATTCAACACATTCTATGGTTTACTTGCTTTAGTAAAACCAAGCCTTCACCATTGAAATGCCTCCCGGCTGTAAATGTAACTTAAAAAAGAGCAAGGTTCTACATTCCATTACAATATTTTACAAAGCCACTCAAGGCAGGGCAAATCATCCTTTACGTTACATTATAAATACAACTGAATGCAAAAGAAAGGACACTCAAAGGCTTGCTAAATCGGGGCCAGGATCTTTGAATCACAATAACTTGAAATGGTTAATGAGAAGTAGTGTGGTAATTCCCCAAAAAGTCAAAACTGAATGATCTTCTTCATATCTCTATTTATTCTTTCCACCATACCATAAATTTGCGGGCTATAAAGTGCTACCTTGTGTTGTTTTATTCCAACTCTGGAAAATAATCATTCTTTTTATGTGGCACAAACTAGAGCTGTAGTCAGAAACTAAAATTATGGAGTAACACTCTTCAAAGAATGTTACCACTCTGCATGTAGTAGGTGCTGTGATCTATAAAAAATGCAGTATACCCATTTGGAGCGAGAATCCTCAAGTACAATGTTATGTCTACAATTGTGAAGCAATCCTTGAACAGGTCACTTAAAATTAATAGACAGCTATTGTCAATCTTTTTGATGAAAATTGACTCAAGACATTTATCAACAATTAGGCAAATTTGACAGGACCTGGCAAACAACTCCCCATTCATGTCCATGAGAGGAAACCAGTAATACACCCATAGCCTTTTTTACATTGCTGTCATGCCCTTATACCCTTCATGTGCCAAACACAAGAACGTAGAAATCAGAACACTGGTAGGAATAACTTTCTCCCTTCTCAGCAAAATCCCTTTATAAATATTAAATTCATCCTGCATTTTAAACTAACTTTGCAACTCACCTTGCATACAAGATTCCTTGGGCATCTCTTCACAATTAGTTGTTTTACTTCGGACAAAATCTTGTCAGACAGCCCACATTGTTGCCATTCCTGCAATTATTTCATTTAGCTAATATTCACAATATGATCTATCACACCCGCCACACATTTCAACCTCATCCCATTCAACTTGTGCATTGGGAAATCTTGAAAGAAAATCTGGTCAAGTATTGTACTTTTCAGACCATTCTGGCTTTCAAACTTGACTTTATGTAATCTAGATAACATCTCCACTAATCTTTAGGACCCTTTTTCCGTTACCAACTCATGTAAAAGATACTGTACGAGTTAGGATCTGAACACAAAATGAAACTTCTGTCTCAGGCATATTTTGCATAATGTTCATAAGCATGCAGGAGCTTCTAATTCAATTGGGCTATATTGTTGTCCTGCATTATGCAGATATCATGAAGCAAAGGTAACCGTATGATCAAAAGTATCAACCTTCTGACTTAGTACAGTCTCTTTTTCACTTACATCTACTCAACATCCTGATAGGGTCTGAAGGCATGTTCTTCTACAATAATTCCTTTGATACAATTTAAAGGCTGTTTTTCAGTCTCTCTTTACACGAAAGGCACACCTGTGGAAAGCAATTATTTCAGAAATTCAATGACAATAGTGAAGCCATTAACAAAACCAACATAATATTCATATACGCCCTGCAAACATTTTACCTGTTCAACATTCATAAGACATGGATCAGAGATGTCTTTGACTAAAAGGACACACATCAGAGATGCCTGTGGCCAAATTATTTCTGGTCTTCAGGCATCAGATAATAACCTAGGTATTCAACATGTTTGGTACAAACTTTGGGCTTTTCTAATTTGACTGTCATACCATGTTTTTTGAATATATTCAATACTTAATCAACAATCCTATTGTATTCTTCAGTAGGGGTAGAATACATCAAGATATCATCTTGAATGGCTTGAACACCTTTGAACAACTTGAGCAGTTTGAACATGAACTTTAGAAATACTAAGGCCACAGAGCCCAGTTCAAAGAGCATTCTTAGAGAGGTATATGCCCCAAAATGTGTGATGAAGGTAGTTAAGGATCTGGGCTTCTCAGCTAATTTGGTCTGATTATCTGCTGATGTCAGATTAGTTGTTCAAAAATACAGAGTTGTGAAAAGATTTCCAGACTCTTGGGTGTCGAGTGACAATCAATCAGTACGTCTTTATTGAGGGATCTGGGAATGTCACATAAACAAATCACTCCTGGCCTTTTTTTTTTTTTTTGTTCCAAAACCTTTATTCTTGTAAATCAGTGACACAGCTATTCAGCCGACAACCCGGAGGTACGGCAGCTTTAGAAACACAACACATGCGAGCGTCCACATTTCACTGACAGGAGAGTCAAAGGTTCTGTTTTAAATGAACACAAACCCAAACCTAAACACAAGCAAGGCGATAAGTACTGTAAGCACCAAAAGGGGTTCCCATCAGGGGGAGCGAGCCCCATTTCGTCCAACAGACACAGGTCTGTAGTAAGGGAAAGGAGGGGAAATCAGAAACTCAAGAAGACAAACACATACCAGCAAATAATTCAAAGCCGGAAAGAAAGCTAAGGGGAGAGCTGCTCCTCAGGATGGTCCGGGTCTGGGGGCAGGCATATGCCCCCTCTTTACTGGTTCCATCGCCCCCATATGGAGTGCCATTTCCGAGGGCGCCCTCGAGCACAATACACTGTCTTCTCCCTAAACATGCTCCAATCCATGTTTTCCATCCACGCTGTCAATGTAGGAGGCCTATTAGAGCCCCACAGACGAGCGATGTCGCGCTTGGCTACCATATTCCCTAGGGTCACCCACTGAGTCTGTGCCGCGTCGTGGTCAGTAGGACCCCAAACATTCAGGAGACAACACCGCGCCTCTGGCTGCATGGCGATGCCCGTCACCTCCCCCATCACCTCGTGGACTCGCCTCCAAAACTCCATAATCGCACCGCATTCCCAAATAATATGTAGGAAGGTGCCCACCATACCACAGCCTCTCTTACATAAGCCCTCCTCAGAGAAACCCATATGGACCAGCCTGGGCCCGGTCACGTAGACCCTATGGAGTATTTTAAGCTGCACCAGCCGCAGGCGCGCGGGGATCGCGACCTTTTTGGGAGAAGAAACTGCATACTGCCAATCCCCATCATCCAGTTCAAGGCCATCCCGGGTCCATTGATCGCGCAACCCTAGAAGAAGTTCCGCGCGAACATTAATAAGTTTCTTATAAATGAGCGAGATCGTACTCTCTGGCATATGGCCATCCAGGATACGGTCCTCTAACGGAGAGGACTCAGGCACCTTCTCCCCTTCTACAAGGACTGACCGCAAGGCATAGCACACTTGAGCGTAGCGGAAGAACTCCGTGCTCCCTAGCTCATATTCCTTCTGCAGCTCCTCGAATGACTTTATCCTGCCCTTAACCAAAAGGTCTCCAACCCTGGATATACAAATCAGGTCCCACTTCACAAACCCTTTTGTATGCCAAAGCTTTCCCAGAATATCGGAGTCAAACAGAGGGGTGGCAAGGGTAAGCTTACCCTTCCAGCCCAGTGAATCCGTCACCACCTTCCATACATGCACAGCCACCCTGGTGGGCCCCGTAAGGGTTAAGTCCGATGACTTCGAGTACAATGCTCTGTGGTAATTACCCCCACGTAGCAACCATCGGTCCATGGCGAAGCCGGGGCTCAGCGCCGGACCATATACACCATGGTTAATCGCGCTCAACTGGGTGGCCCAGTAATAACGTCGAATGTCTGGAAGCGCGATCCCACCGTCGTACCACGGAAGCGTCAACTTAGAAATCGCTATACGCGGCCGACTCCTGGCCTTTTTAAGCCACCACAACAGGCTCAATCACACCATCATTCTCCAGTTGTGTAAGGCGATCATATAATTATTTTCTGATGCTCACTAGAATGTTCTGTACCTCATGTCTCACTGGGATTGCTGACTCTTTTAAGATGGTTTTATGTATTAATCCCTTAAAGCAACCATGGTTGCCCTTAAAAACATTTCAGTGAGAATCTAACATGTTAAAATGTTGTGTAGATCTCAGTTTTCTAAATCAACTAAAGAAATTGGACAATGCGTTTTTTGTTTTTAACACTACACTGTGTTGGGTGGTTCCAGGTCAACATTATTACTTTGCAACAAAAAAAAAAAATGTGTCTTAAACAATTGGAGATCCAGGATCAGCTATGACAGTCAATATAGTATTTACTAATACAAGATCACAAACAGGTTTTTCCTCAACAGTATTGGCTGCATCACTAGTATCGACAGTTAACACCAACTTGCTATTATTCATCACCTGACAAACAGTCTGACTGAAAAATGGTCACTTGAATGGAGTATTTGTTCTACATATACTTACAAAATGACCAACATTTGTTATAGGCTTTTTTAGCAGCTGAACTTGTAGGAGCATTGGCTAGGTATTATCGTGATTGACATCTTAGAAAATAGAGAAAATAATTACCAGGCATGTTAACAGACATAGAAGTGTTGACAGCATCTAATCCGTTGAGTTCTCTGGTAGCTATTTCTATATCTTTCAATGCCTTTTTATATTGATAGTTTCTTCTAATGTGGGGCACCTGCTGCATAACAACTGTTCTTGGGCCTTTTTGTCGAAGCAGCATACCACAATCTGGTCATGTAATACTGATCAATAGAACCATCAGAATTGCAAGATGAGGCCCAAATGAGCAATTCTGCCATGTATTTGTCATTTCAATAGTTGATCTGATGTCTAGTGAAACTCTTTTCTTTCTCCACCACAACAATAGTGTTAGTTATGAGGTCTCTGGTTGACTGTTGTTTGCAAACTGTTGAAGCGGAGACCCTCACTCTAGCACGGGCCAACAACAGAGACGTACTACCCCCTGTTACAGTACTTTGGAAACTATGACAAAAGAAAGATGTTGAGAGGCGCAGGGGAGGTGAGGTGTCACTGGTGCCAGAGCGGCATTGGTTCCTAACTGTCGTTGGTACGTCGGTGCTCGGGATGTTGCAAGGCAGAGAGGAGGTGATGCGGTGTTGGTGGTGAGACGTTGGTTTTGCTGGTGGTGCCGGGTCAATGTAGTGTTGAGAGTCAAGCCACACAGCGTTGATTTTGCTATGTCGAGGTCACACCACGGGCCAGTGTGGTGGTGGAGTTGGAGTCAGGCCCCACGGACTTCGGTGATGCAGTTCTTGGGGCTACTTCTGTGGCAGTTCTTTGGAGGTGCTGCTGTGGTGTCAGGTCTGCGCTGCAAGTAACGGTTGTTGGGGCCACTGTCAACAGTCCCTGATGCTTTTTTCAAGATTCACAAAAGAAAATGGGTTCAAAGGAGAACACCTAGCCTTTGTGAATTTGATTCAATCCCCTTTAAAGTTTCAGTATCTTATTAAAGGATTTGCATTAGAATTGCAGTCACAAACCAATGATACAGTTCTCTCCAGTGGAAGGTTATTTCATTCTCCCACACCTCTTCTTGTAATTTGGACAAGGGCGCAAAATCCCTTATACAAGTTAGAAATAATTTGCTGACACATAAAAATGCCTTTTTGTGGTATCAAACCCTGTGATTTTGCTAATTTCGGCTTTTGCAATGGCTTTGTATACTTTAGGCCCTAAATATGTGTATAAAAACTAACAACCAACAATGGTCGAATTGAGGTTAGCTGGACTAAGAATTCATAGTACTTGGTAAAGTCTGTAAAACAACAACAAGAACTAAGTCTGTCATTTGTAATGTTAATAATGTTTCAACCTCCTTAATTGTTTTTTGAGGTCATCATCAGGACTATAAAGTTAAAGAGCACTTACAGAAACGTAGAAGAAACCTAGAAGAGAAATGGGATAGAAAATATCCTTATTTTTAATTTAGGCTAGCCATATGGTTAAAAAGGTCACTTACGTGACTGTTGGTGATGAAATCTTGTCATGTTTGAGAATATGCAATGTATAAAAATATAAGTTGACATATCATTTGAATCCTTTGCCACCTGATGTCATTTTCTGTATCTCCTCGGAGTTCTGTGTAAGGTGACATATGCTTAGTTGGTGGCACATAGCATAGAAAATGGCCACACAGAAAATGAGATCAGGTTACAAGTGATTGAAATGGCAAAAAACACCCGGTGAGTAGATCTTTAAGAAATCCTACAAATGAAGGAATGCAAATGGATACAGCATTGGGATTCCATTAATCACAAACTTATCTGAATGGAAGAATGGCAACATTGTTTATCCCGTTGAGGTGCTTCAAGTAGGGAGTGCCAGTATATGAGCACATACTTCTGAACCTCTGAAATGGATCCCAGCTCACTCCATAGGGTAGTAAAATCAGACAGCAATTAATGCACTTTGACTCCTGATGGCTCTGTAATTAGCCGATGCTACGAAATCATTCACATTAGCAAAGTATTTTTCTCTATTTCTGCAATGAAAAAGTTGTTTTAATGTTTTTTTTTTGTTTAGTTACGTGGAGAGAGACTCAGAGACACATAATGTCACCATATATTTTCTGTGATGTGGAAGGGGAGACAAGACGAATCACTAATTCTCTGTTTAGCAGCTATTATTGCCTTTTAGAGATAGATTGCAGGGGCAATGCTACACAAAAAAGTTCACGACATCGCTCCTCGTATTTTGTTCTAAAGCGGGAGAAGTAAGGAGTTTGCATATGTATATTTGTTCATACTTCAAAGAAGTGACTCGTTTAAAATACGATTTTGACTTTATATGAAAGTTTGTCAAAAGTGGATTTATTGTGATGGCTTTTGTTCTTAAAAATACATTGCATCAAAAGTGAAGTCCTGTAGTAGTCAGTATGTTAATTTCCCACAGCACTCTTTATTCTTAATCACATATCGAGATGCACTTTTAGTTGTTACCCTATTAAAATGTAATCACTTTGTCGATAGAACCTGCATGCCGTAGTCTAATCCCATATTCATCATGTGCCTAAAAATCATGTAATTGTGAACAAATGACTGTATCCCCTTGTAGCTGAAAGTTTTCATATTGTAAAACATATTTGTATCATAAAACTAGTTATGCATTATGTCGTCTAGGATCTTTGTAATACTATGTTGCTATATCTACCCTTGGGATAACATTTGAGTTTTTGAAATATATTTTCTACAAGTCTTCCTTCACACACTGGCAATTTGTAGAGAGAGACACGCGCCAACAATCATTGAAGTGTATAGCAATTTGGTGCACAATACATAAAATTAAACATAGTGGCCAAGATTTTCAATCACAAAGTTTCATAAGGTAACTTTCCATCACTCCCTCTGAAATGAAGTATCTATGCCACCCAACTCCCACCCTAATCTATCCTTTCCTATTGCATATGTTAGCGTGGGCTATCTTTGTGGTAAACATATACATATTAACTGTTTCTGACAAACCTATCATTGGGTTGAGCTCCAAGCTACCGTATTTGCAGACTCATCATAAGCAACGTGGGTTCATGAATGTAATGGGGCAATCAGGGAGAGCATGTATCAGATGTGGAAATTTCTCAGCCAAAGAATCCCAATCATGGGCTATGGGGTACTTATGCAAGCCCGCCCTCTCCTCTCTATGTAGGTTGATGTTTTTGGATGACAGTTGGGGGGTGGCTGCTACACCCCAGGACTGAATTGTTGCTGAAAAGGGGATCTTACAAACGTTTTGTAATGCAGTATCTTGCAAATAAAAGAGCCAAGTTGACTAATGTGGTCGAAGTCCTGTACAAGTTTGGGAGAGGTAAAATGCCTGGTATGCATTTCTTTAAGGAATTGTCCAGACAAAGTCCTATGACTTGGTGAAGTATGGTAATGACTTCATTTCGGTAAGCCATCAGCAGCCTGCATGACCACAACATGTATGGGAGGTATGTGGGGAACGACCGCAGGGGCAAACTGAGGATGACCCTGGATAAATCTTAGAAAGACGATGGGGGAGTAAGACAGGTCCTGTTCAGATTATTAAATTGCTTATATTTAAAACGTGAGTTACAAGAGACCATTTGGGAGTAGGATAAAACATGGTGCCATTCTGAATTGTGTAGTGTGCAACCTATGTCATGCTCCCATTTCTCCTTAGGGGGAGTTCTGACACAATCCCAAAGTTGGAGGTGAGCTTGGTACAACCAGCAAACTAAGGGCCTGATTTAGATCGTGGTGGATGGATTACTCTGTCACAACTGTGATGGATAGCCCGTCTGCCAAAATATACCGAAACTAAGTCAAGAACCTCAAAGAAACTTCGTCACAGGATGTGCAGGGATAGATATGTGGAGTAGTAGATAAATCCTGTAGTGATGCTAACGCTTCGTCACATGCTGCTGCTCTCCCTGTGCTTAAGAGGGGTGGGGCCCCTTACAGTTTATGGAGACATAACCTTCAAACTGATATCACCGACATTAGGGTTCTAAGATGATGAGAGCGGTGGAGAGGGCAGCGGGGGACCCTTGCAGGCCGTGAGCCAGTCACATGCATATTTGTGTTCCTGGGAGCATAGTCTCTTTGAACCTTGCACAAAAAAGGAGCACTTATGTTGGACAGAGTGAACATACTCTGGGAAAATCATATCTTTTGCATTATCCACTCAGATTTGGTCTTCCAGGCTTCAGCCAACATGAAGTCTTGGGGGCTGATTCACAGAACTAATCTGAGAAAAAATCCTAAACTTAATACTTTTGGCATTCACAGAAGGCATTTAGTAGTGGTAAAGTTAGGATTCCCATAGGACAGGGTGCAGTGTATTTAAATAGTTAAATAAGTACTTGTAACTTTTATAAGCCCTGGTAGTGAAAAATCGCTCCCATAGAATAACCAGGGACTGCTGCCTCCCTGGGGCAGAAATCCAATAATTTGAGGGGTCAGGTGTGGACCCCCACCCCGGGGACCACCACCTCCCTGGGGTAAATTTGAACAAAGGAGGGGGCTGCGAGGACCCCCTTGTGGAGCCCTACATGGCCCTGGGGAACGCCACCCCCAAGGGCCGGCTCCAGCAATGTTTCAGGGTGCCCATATTGCAGTTTACTATGGCTTGGTGGGAGCACTGCTCCTGCCAAGCCATAGCAAACAAGTGCTCTGCTTTCATGCTCTAGCTTGCTGAAAGCTGTGCAAGAGTCTGTTTCACTGCTGGCTGCCAAGGGAACAGGGAAACAGCCATGGATTTGAGATCCAGGGAGCTGCATGTTTGCAATTCCCTTGGTCTCAAAGCAATTCCGGCTCCTAAATAAATGTAAATGTGCTAGTACTTATATAGCGCACAGCTACCCCGGACCGGGGTCTCCTGGCGCTGTATTCATACCACTAGGGAACCCTTCCTGGCTTTCCCTGTGAAATGTCCACTCCTGGACATCCCCAGGGTGAAGCCAGGCATCCCCAGCGCTGTGGGGCCGTTGTGGAGATTAAGCAAGCTATTGCCCAGAGTTGCAGCGTGGGACCCATGATTAGAATAGGCACTGAGGCGAGAATAACCGGTCCGCGGAATTTATAGCCCGAGACCCTGCCGCAACGGGAATCGAACCCTGGTCCCGGACCAGTGATCTGCATCGAGGTCTGCCGCTCTAACCACTGAGCCACACTTCTCCTGCAGGACGCGGGGAGCAGGCAGGGACCACTGAGGCTTTGAGGCTCCCCGTGGTCCCCAACAAAGTGGTCAGGCCTCTGGGATGAGGATCCCAGGGCGATATCGGCCCGGGAAGGGGGTCTCCTGTTACTTCTCGTAAGCTCCACACAGGTATATTGCTGATAGGTGGTCAGAGGCCACGGCTTGAGGACTAAAGTGGACCTCTTCACCAAAGAGTACTGTGCCAGGAGATGCGTTTGAAGAGTAATTAACAAAGGAGGCATGGCCTCTGATGACCTCTCTGTAATCTACCTGTGTGGGTCTTACTGGCGGTAACAGGAGGGCTAGTTGGCCTCTAAAGACTCTCAAGAGAGTAGGGGACTTCGTACCCAAGTAGTAGTGCACCAGGAGGTGCATTTGCAGAGTGGTGGAGCAAGGGGCATGGCCACCAAAAACCTCTTAGCAAACCCACTTAGGGGGACTTGTTGGAAGTACAGGAGGAGTAGTTGGCCCCCAAGGACACTCAATAGACAAGGGGACTTCATCCCCCTAATAGTAATACACCAGGAAGCCTGTTTGCAGAGTGGTGGAAAAAGGGGGCATGACCTGCTATCAGGTATCAGCAATCCTACTGTGTGGAACTTACCGGAAATATTAGGAGGGATAGTTGGCCTCCAAGGTTGTATTTGGGGGCCAACTACCACTTCTGTTATCGCCAATAAGTCCCACACAGCGGGATTGCTAAGAGGTCTTCGGAAGCCATGCCCCCTTTCTCCACCACTCTGCAAACGTGGTTCGTGGTGCACTGCTGATTGGGGGATGAAGTCCGCTTTATTCCTGAGGGACCTTGGGGGCCAAGAAGCCCTCCTGGTACCTCCTGTAAGTTCCACACAGCGGGATTCCTGAGAGCTGGTCATAGGCCCAGCCCCCTTTCTCCACCACTCTGCAAACACAACTACCAGTTGAAAAAAAAATTTAAATTCACTAAAAAAAACAAAGGTCACAGTGACATTGTAGTTAGGAATTAGCATTTAATAAACCTTAGAATTGTACAAAAAAAACAAAGGTTACAGGGATGTTATAGTTAGGAAATGGAATTTAAAAAATCATTAGAAATTCATTGAAAAACAAAGGTTACAGAGACATTAAAGTTAGGCTGACAGTTCACTCGTACAAAACCAGAGAGATTCAGCAATTATATTAGCTGAGCTGACTATCACTCACGGCCCCGCAATGCACTGGTATGACCTCACATATTACATCACTCATGACATGGTCAGTGACATCCTTCATGACATCACTGATGTCACCTCATAAATAATAAAGAAAAAAATGAGATGGCCTGGCCCAGGAGATGGGGTCACTGGGGCCAAAATCAGCCTGGGGAGGGGGGTGCCCTTTTGTGATAAAAAAAAAAGACCTAGCCCCGGGGGATGGGGATCCCGGGGCTGAAATCGGCCTCAGGAGAGGGGTCACGTAGCCCCCTCCTTTTTTTGGTAATGTGTTTTTTGAAAATGGGTCAGGCCCAGGGTATTGGGTTTTCGGGGCCCCAAACATTCAAGAAAAGGATGGCCACACAGCTCTCATTCATAAAATTAAACCAGAAGCTGACAACTTGCTGGAGGCCCTGCCTCCTCAGTGCACTACTCTGCAGATGCGCCTCTTCGCGCACTCTAGGTTGGGGGATGAAGTTCCCTTCGATGCTGAGGGTCCTTAAGGGCCAAGTAGCCCACTTGTTACCTTCAGTAAGCCCCACACAGTGGGATTGCGGATAGGTGGACAAAGGCCACGCCCCTTTTTGGAGCACTATCTAAACACTTCTCTTGAAGGACTGCTGGTGGGGCGATTAGGTCCCTTGTTTCCTGAGGACTTCATCCCGCAAACCTTTTTTGATATATACTTTATAAATCTTTATAAATTGTTTGTCTTACAAATTCCAATTTGATAATTTGATTAATATGTGTGTAAATTATTTTGTCTATAAATATTTAATAGCTAATTAAAGAATGCAATTCATTTTTTTAACTGTTAAGTGATTAAGCAGATTGTTGATTTATGTCAATTATGTGAATCTTTTAACTACTTCTAATATTCATTCATTATTTTATGTTTCAGTATCTTTGTATAATAATTATATAATAATGTATTTTTAATTATTGTGAAGCATTCATTTTTTCTAATAATGTTTTTATTTGTTTCACGGGTGAAGGGTTTTTAGGATAGTAATGTAGGAAGTGCTTGCAATATAGATATATAATGGGGAAATACTTTTAACTTTTTTATATTAATTTTTATGATTGCGATCATAATGTATATTTGTATAAGGTACATCATCTTAAAATTATATATGTTTAATATATGTTTTAAATATATATTTTATGATGACCTCTTATCTATATTTAGTTTTTGTTTTTAATTTATGAGTGGGAATAGTAAATTTGACCTTCCAAAGTCCAACACTTTCCCTACTGTTGGTCACCTTCAGGTGGGAATAGTAAATCTTACCTCTCGAGCATTTTCCTTTAATATTGCTCAGATTAGAGTGGGCATAGCAAATTTGACCTCTCCAAGGTCTTTCACTTTCCCTTGATAAGGCTGAGTGGGAATAGTAAATCTATCCATTCGACTGACCAACACTTTCCCTACCGTTACTCAGGTTGCAGATAGAATAAAAATTTTACCCTTCCATTTTCCAACATTTTCCCTAATGGTGCTCAGGATGAGGTGGAAACAGTAAATCTGGCCCCATGCAAATGTCAACACTTTTGCTACTATTGCTTTGTTTGGTGAAATAGTGAATTTGACTCCTCCAAAGTATAACAATGTTTAAATTAGATTTTTTATTTTTTATATTTCTTAACATATTATTCTTGATTTTAATGTAAAAGTTATAATAGTTTCAATTTTATTTTTTATTATAGTAATGATTTTATTGTATATGTTTATTTTTGTCATTTATAATTTAAAGTTTTATAATTATTCTTAATTATTAGTTGTATTTGTATTGCATTAAACTTTTTTTATGTACTAACTGTATTTATGTCCATATTATGTGCATTTGTTTTCTCATTCATTTTAATGTATATATTTTTATTTTATGTTTTTAAATGTTTTTTTAAATTAATACATTATTGAACTTAATGTAATGTTAAATATTTCAAATACAATATAACTACCTCCTCAAAAACAATATTTTTTGTCACTATATATTTAAAGTTTCTACTTTTTACTTTTCTTAATAAGTATTTAAACTCACTATTTGTGCACTTGAGACTTTTTGGCGATATTTAGTGTGGCAACATTTTTTCTGTCCTTTTTATGGCATAGACACCCTTTCCTCCCACTGGAAGCTCCTCCCAGCTTATAGCAGCATAATCTTTAGTTCAGTATCTAGTAAGAATTGATAAAAAAATTAGACTCACAATTTAATCTCAATGACTATGGTATGCGCCTGCTGAAAGTGTAATAACAAATATGAGCACTGAATGCTTTACTTACTAAGCCATCTAACCTGAATTTAGTGGTGTTAATTGAAAAGGTGAATCAAAATTTAACAATTAATATTTACAGAAAATAAAAATAAAAATGTTCGTATGTTCTACCTTAGAAGACAAAAATGTGTATACTTCTGTGTGTGCATCTTAGTAAAGTATCGTTCATCACTGGGCACGCAATAGCACGTCTTCCCTATTATGGTAACACTAGGAGGACAATTTACTAAGGATGTGCAAAATCGCAAACTTCAAACAAGTTTAAATAAGCAAAATGGGCAGATTAAATGTCTCGTAGATATAGCAGTGATTACTACTGAACAAGGAAAATCATCCTGGTTACTCTTTAAATGGGGTAGTTAGGTATTGCTTGGCATCCATCTTTCATGTCCTTCCACAAACTGAACTCAGTGAAAGTACTGCTTACCATCCCACCTGTTACTCCCAGCTTTGGCATGCCTCACAATCCTCCACTACTGGAGCTGCCTACTTTTTTCATCTTTCTGTAGGGGAACTATCCACATATCTGGGGCCACCCACTGCCCTGCCCAGGCTCTGTGTAATTTCCACCTCCTATACCCGTGACATTCTTACATGTGGGGAGGACTGAACTTCAGCAGGCCACTAGTGTGTGAGGAATAGGTTTCTTGATGCAGAATGTCTTGCCCATGGAACACCCTACAGCAGAACTCCTGCCTTGCAGATCACATGGGTGGGTTTTCTTTCACCTCAGGCAAAGTCAGAAAACTTCACAAGACTTCATCAAAAGCAAGATTTCTGACTTTACCAAACTCTGTGGGTCAACGAAAACAAAAAACTACCCCCAGCCACATGACCATTATTAACAATAACCAAGGTATGAAAGTGTAGACGTATGAAATGCGTCAATAAAGGTACTGGAACTCAATGAAGACTGTACTAAAGAGTGAAAATTGGTGTTCCAAGAATTACCTATGAAAAGAAGTGTTGTATTCTGAGCTGTCAGAGTTGTTGTTATGTACCAGTGAGTGCCTTTCCCATGCATGAAAGGCTTGTTGCAGCAATGTTCTGATTTTCTTCTAAACAGGGTTGTGGTTAGCAGCCTGCTGGGACTCTGCTTGCTGGCTTGTCTAGTTTTGGAGACCCTTGTTGTCTAGCCACGCAATTTATAAGTTTACAATTCATTCAAATCAACAAGGGGTTATTCAAGGCAGTCAGTTCAGTTCAGTTCAGTTCAAGAAACTTAATTCGGTAGCATTATAGCTTCCATAAAAGCAAATCACAGTGCAGTACATACAAAAATACATCAAATACAAATACATAAAATGTAGAGGAACTTCCAATACAATATAAAAACAACATGTTTAAGAGAACATTGACCTACGTGCTCATACAATGGATTTTAATAAAGACCCAACATAAAAAATAGCTTCCTCATTACCTAAAAGTAATAAGAATCTACAAACAGGTCTATACTGGCCAAAATCATAGCAGTGTTTCCCTAAGAATGGGATAAAAAAACAGTCTAGTGTATTGTGTATAAAATGCACATATAAAATATAAAATGAAGCTTTGTTTGGCCAGATGATTCATCACATGAACAGGATATAGTTTCAATGTTGTGTGAAAATCACACTAGAAAACAGAGCAGATACTTAATGGCGTCAGATCTAAAGTGAAACTGTTGGGAACGCTCCTACCAGCGATGAGCAATGCAGATGTAATCAATGATGCATAGAGGGTTTCCCTATCATGTCATTAGACGCCCTGTTCCCCCAAGGCTATAGAGGGTATCTGTCAAAGTCTTCTTATTTATGCTAGTACATAAAAGAGGATCTAAGAAAGTAGATTGCATCTTAATCTTCCAGCATACAGTTCTAACATATAGGAGCCATGGAATTTGAAGTCATTTGTCGAGAGAAAGACAGTCCAATATTACGTCTTTAATTAAAGCAGCCACTGGACTTTTTCAAATCGAAAGCCACAACAGAACAGGGTGTGTCCATATCAGATCACCTATATAGGATAACCCTAGTTCTTTGTGGCATATAAAATGCGAGGCAGAAAGAGGGATAAATAAAACCTTCCTTAAGAATCTATTTTCTTCCCGTTAGATGGGCATACATTTAGAGATTCCCCATATCGCAGCATCATGGCATACATGGCTATCGGCAGACACTGAGATTTATATATTTCTAGGAACTGGGCGAGAGAACCACCACCATAAGGTTGGGTGATACTACATAAAGACCCATTGGCCATGGCACATTTCATGACACAATACGTAATATTAAAACACCACGACCCTTGGACAGAAAAATAATTGTCTATGTGAGGAAAAGAGTTAATACTGGTCAGAAGGCCAGAACCAATTGCCATAGATGGCATAGGCATACACCTGGGTCCACATGACATTACATGGGACTTGGCAAACTTGGTCCGTAAATCTAAAGAGGTCATGAGGTGCTGCAGTGCCATAGATGTGGGTGCCATGAGCACTGTGTTGTCCACATACAATAGAGCTGGTAGAGGTTTGCATCTAGAGAGGCCCATGCAAGTGAGGGGTGGAGATCATTGACATATAGGATGAATAAAAGAAGGGCCAGCACACATACCTGCCTCACTCTGCGGTGGATCTCAATATCAACCGAACCCCACCCCTGTTGATTAATGCGGACCCTTGCCCTCATTCCGTCATGTACATAAGATAAGAAATGAACCAGCGACATGTCTAAAAACCACAGTTTAGCCCTATTTACACAATCAAAAGCCAATGTCAAATCCATAAATGCTAAATAGAGCGTAGATTGTTTAGCCACTGTATATTTACTCAGTAGCAAATTGAGGTTAAGACATTGTTCTGTCATTCCTAATCTGTGTCTATATCCGTATTAACAATCATGTAGCACAGACTCTGTGCTCGCCCATTCCATAATCCTGGTATATATAATTCTGCCCAGTATTTTTGCGGTAGCATCACTGAGAGAAATTGGTCTGTGGCAGCCTAGGAGAGCGAGGTCCCCTTTTTAAAAAATAGGTATTATGATTGACAAACTCCATTAGCTGGGCAAGGATGAATGTGCAAGATCGTTATAAATATTTGTAAGGAGGGGAGCCCAGAAGGGGATATTGATTCTCATTAAATTGATAGGAACCCCATCTAGCCACAGTGCCTTAACACCGGTTCTTTGGGAAAAAGCGTCCTCAGCCTCTGACAGAGTTACATGGAAACATGAACCGTGACATGAATCAACAGAGAAAGTGTTGCAGGATGTAGATGCTGCGTACAGTTTCCCAAAATGCTCCTCACACAGGTTTCTAACCATGTGACAGGAGATAGTATTAGGTACCCTAGTATTGTGCTTGAGGTTGGACACGGTGGACTAAAACAATTTACTGTTGGCCTGCTGTGATGTTGATAATAATATTTCCCAGCGAGACAAAATACATTCCTGCCCGTGCTCAGTTGTGGCTTGTTTGTACTGCTTAAGCAAGAGGGCCACCAACCCTGGGTCCCTTGGTTCAGTCGTTAGTGCGTTGCGACCACCTTGGGATGTTACATGCAGGTTTAGCAGATTTGAGGAGTCCCTCCCTAATCCTAAAACGTAATTTTGTAAATGCCTCCACCTTTGACAGTAATTTCCAAAGTTACGATTTCTCGTAAATCTGGAAGTGGGTTTCGCTCCATGGGGGTTGCGTGGGAACACCCACAGCCACACCCATGGAACGCCCCTTCCACGCAAAGTGCTGTGTGAGAAAGGGCCATATTTACAAGGAGAGGAAAAGTCAAGCAGGGTGGCATTTCCTCTCCTTGTAAATATGGAGTAGTGAGATGCGCCTCCTGTACGTCACAAAAGTTGACATACTGGTGGCGCAGGGGGCTTGTAAATCTGCCCCCATGTGTCCAGCCATCATAGATTCCAAAAGTCAGAAGTGAAACACGGGTCTTGCTTTTTCGAATAAAAGGGGTGATCCTAAATCTACTCTCCAGGTATTTTAGGATTTCTTAAGTCCCTTTCACAAATTTCACCAGACTTGGGAAATAATCAGAAAAAAAACCCATCTTAGATAGTAGAACACAGTAGGGCCTTGCTTGAGTGGATGATGTGGCCACATGATGGGTTTCATAAATGATAACTCAAGAACAGCTGGCTGAAAACACATTTGAAAGCAGACTGCTTGTGCTTAAAATAAATATGAGAACAGGAGAAAATTCTTAATGAAGGTTATTAGAATCTACAAGACATTATAACTTCTGTGCAAAATGGCAAATGATGGAAAATTCCAGAAAAATATGTCACCTGTCTTTCTTTGGCCCACAATTCATTCCAACCTCTGATTCCATTTCTCATCCCAGGCTGGACAAAATGTTAAAAACATTAATTGCCTGAAAGTGTTGCTGTACGAGATCAACATGGGCCCAGTTCACAAAAGACTAGATTGAAAAAATTCTGACCTTGCACAATGAATCTTAATTCCACCCTAGCATAAATTGAGCACTGGGGTGGGTTTTTGAGAGGATGTATGTGTTGAAACAGATGGATTCCCACAAACGGATACCACTGATAGCCCATAAAACACCACATTCACTACAGGCATCTTTGTCCTTAAAATGACAATATCAGTAAAAAAAATAACAATCCTCTGCCACTCAGTATAGTCTACAAATATGAGTTCTACTGCAAATGTAAAGAACACAGAGTTCCAAACTGCATAATTGTCAGGGAATTATCCTGAGAGTCTTTGTAAATTTCTGTTCTGAAAATTCAAATATGTTCTCTAAATATTGGAATAACCCTAGGCCAACATATTTCAGACTTACCTTACCTTTGTGAGTCGATTGCGAAGTCACCATGTTCAGTGCATCTTCATTGACTTAATGGCTAAGTGAGTGAAGTAGAGCATTTTTTTTAAACCTGCTTCCTTTATAGCTAATTGTACTTCTCTACTAGTGTTAATTACTCAAGCTATGCCTAGTCCAATTAAAAATATTTTTACAGTACTTAAATAAAAGTGACTCTTTTGGTCACAATAAAGATGGCACTTTTATTTTCTCAAAAGAAGGAACATGCCCAGCCTATGTGATTTTCCGTCAAGTTTTGATCACAGAATAACCTGGCTGTTAGTACAGATGATTTGTTCAAGTGCTCTTACTATAATTGCTCTGAGCTAATTAAATTACTATTTTGCATACTATATCATAATATTACTGAAGTGTCAGGTCGGAGTCCGGAGAACCAAAATCAGGCCTGGGAAAAATGCTCCCGCTCCCTTCGTCTCTTAGCTTTCTCTGTGGATCCATTCAGTATCTCTCCTCACCTCTCTTTCTTCTCCCTCTCTGATTTCACTGGCTCTCTATCCTTCTCTTTCTCCTTCTGCGTCTTTATTTCTCTTTCAAAGCCCCCTGTGTTTGCTGCAATTAATCAGCCCTAGGCTCTCAAAACCAGCCTCCACTGGCTCCAGTCTACTGGGGGAATGCCTGGTTGAAAACAAATTCCCAGTCTGGCCGTGGTAATAGTGCTGAAGAAAGCTCTTGGAAAAGACCAGGGGATGAACCCGGTGATGCACCTTTAAATGCCCTTTCTCTCCACCTCAGAGTTGCTGATAACACCTGCAGGAAAGTGGATTACTAGTAAGTGGGGGCATTCACCTTCAGCTAACAATAATACCACAATCATTAATAGGTCAAGTCAAGTCTCAGTAAATTAATCCTTGCTCAACCCTTGGTAGCTTAGTAAATGAGCAGTCATTCATAATTTAGGAGACAGGCATGTGTAAAGCATTTATTACCACCAAAAAAGTAAATATGTAAAAGATGCAACAGAACAAAAATCCAATACCAATTTATACAAATAGAGAATATTTCTATCTTTAAAACACCACACAAATGACAAAAATCCAATGTAGGGAACCAGAGATATGAATCTTCAAAGATTAAATACAAAATTATCCATTCTAACAGCAAAAAGCTTAAAGCGCTTCTTGCCGCTATTGGGTTGCACTAGACCAGCGCAAAGTCAAAGTTTAAGCCCGCCTAGGATGGATGCCTTTTTCTTGGAGCTTTTTTCTCTTCAACAGGCTTGTCAGCAGGTCTTTGGGCTTCTTGGATCCAAAGTTCGGTTTGATGATGGCAGCCTGCTGCAGCACAATGCACCAGTAAGCCTGGACCTGGACAAGCAAGCCCCGTCAGGCAGATTCGCGAGTCGATGATGATGGCTTGCTTCTTGACATCGAGCCAGTCTCTTCCCGGAGCATTTCTGCAAAACTTTGCAGAACATTTCCAAACTTTGAGGTCTTGTTTGTTCTGAATTTAATAAATAGAGGTTTTCAAGTGGATTTCCTTCTCCAATGGACCGTTTCGGTTGTTTTTTTAGCATGAGAAGCCCTTTTTAAAACTTTTTTTTTATAACAGGAAGCAACTGCCCCAGAGACTCCAACTTCATCTTCCTGTCCAACAGGCTCCTCCCAATGCTTTGTCCATCTCCTGGTCACTTTATTGGATTTGGAGCTAGAAGGATCACTCTCTTTGTCTGCTGCATATATACCATTGGATTTAAGGATTTTGTATTTGAGATTTCACAAGCAAGTTCAAAAACTCTTGTATAAGGGTGTTGTTTGTTTGATAGTGGACATGCACCAGTATTTATTTCTATTTTTATTCACATTTTCACATTTATGTGGTAGGTGGCCCGTACTTTCAGTAGGGGCTTAGTTATAATTTTAGATTACATTTTTCTTCTTCTGTTAGGAAACAATGTTGCACAGTTCAGTACACTTTCTAAATGTTTGATAAATCTGCAATATTTATTTATTTTAATGAGTGGTCTAGTCTGCTAAGAACCCACCCAGTCTGTAGGCGACGGCCAGTACTAGTCATGGGTGCATGAAACAGTTTCTGTGGTAATAGGTTGTTTTACAACATCATTTAGGGCTGGGGTGGCATTGGATTAAATTAAAAATGTAGTGTTTTAGTGTTTCAAATTTTTTTGTGCACTAAACATGCATATTTGGTGTAATATGTGATGCCTTGGGACATGTGTGTTGTTGTAAAATGTATATACCTCAGTTAAGTTTCATTTTTGGCATTGCTGAATTAATTACAATTAGTGTTTTCTTCACTGTTATTTATTTATTTATTTGGTGTTTTCTATAGCGCGAACATGACCCTGCGTAGGGTATCAGAGCGCTTTACAATTGCATTTCCAAAACCAAAACCATTTATATTTCCAAGTCATCAGTTATTGTACCATGATTAGAACTAAACATTAAGCTTAATATACATATACACAATCCCACAAAGGGTTAATGATCGACGAGAAGTAGCAAGAATACGATAATGACAGGTCCGTAGACAATAGCTAGACTGTTGAAATTTAAGGGAGATATTTCCTCATATAGAACGATTTTGCTTCCTTTTTGAATGCTGCGATGGATGGGATTCTTCTATTGTTAGGCGGGACAGCGTTCCAGATTCTAGGAGCTGCACCAGAGAACGCTCGGTCAGAAGTTCTTTTCTTACAAAAGCGAGCCGGTTTCAGTAGTAGGTCGGCGTGGCTCCTGGAGAACCGGCACCCTACTGATAGAGCGAGTTTCTGGGCTAGGTAACCTGGTGTTTTGTAATGTATCGCTTTGTGAGTGATGCATGCCAACTTGAATTGAACTCTTGCTTCAAAGGGCAACCAGTTGAGTGTTTCAAATGAGGGGAAATATGGTCGAATTTTTTGGATCCAGAAATTAGTCTTGTGGCTGCATTAAGACAAGCTTTCAGTGGGGCTGTTGAGATCTTGGGGAGCCCGGCCAGAGTTGTGCATCCATACTCTATCCTTGATATGACCAGTGCCTGAACTGCTGTTTTGAGATCTGTCTTATTTAAGAATGGTTTTAGTTTTCTAAGGTAGCTTAAATGGAACAGGGCATTTTTTGCCATTGTGTTGATATGTGCTAACATGTTCAGATTTTTGTCCAGTAAAATTCCCAAGGACTTAGTAGAGTCAACAATCTTCGAAGTACACTTTAAAGCTGTGATTAGGTTGGTCCATTCTACTATATTTGATGTGCTTTTCTGTGGTGTAATTAGCAGGAATTCGGTTTTATGAGGGTTAAGCTTCAGGCGGTTGATGGTTAGCCATTGGAGGGTTCTCATTAGGGCCTGGTTCATGGTAGTTATCTCTTCCGTTGATGTTTCTTTGATGTACAGCTGAGTGTCATCTGCATACAAGTGGAAAGAAATATTTGCTTTTTGTAATATATCCATGAGTGGTTCTACGTATAGATTAAATAACGCCCAAAATAGTGTTGACCGTTGCGGAACTCCGATTGTATTTCTGGTTGAACCTGACAATGCTTGGTTGACTATGAATTTTTGCGAACTGTTCTCAAGAAAGGAACTAAACCATTTTAGGACTGTTCCCTCTGGCACCATTCTGTTTTTCATGCAATCCAGTATTTTAGCATGGTTTAACGTGTCGAAAGCCGACGAAAGGTTCAGCAGGATTAGGAGACATGTTTTGTTATGGTCGAGGGCAAGTAAAGCGTCATCCACGATGTGCAGAATTGCTGTTTCTGTGCTATGGTTTGGTCTGAATCCTGATTGGAAGTCATTTAACAGATTTAATTCCGAAATGTGAAGGCTCAATTGATGTTGCACACCTTTTTCCAGGACTTTAGCTAGCATGGGAATGTCTGTTACTGGTCTGAAATTGTTGGGATCAGAGGGATTCTCTGTTGTTTTTTTAAAGAGTGGAGTGACTTGCCCAGTTTTTAGGCAGACCGGTATTTGGCCTTGTGTCAACGAAGCATTGATGACCTTTGTCCATGACGGGATGAGCAGATGGTTTATAGAAGACCAACACTTCGCAGGTAAAGGATCGTTATAGTGATTGTTAGGTTTAGTGGTCGAAATGATCTTTGCAATGTCTAGTTCACTGACAGGCTTAAATACTGACCATCGAGCATTGTTTTTTGGTTTTTACCTAATTCTAGTTGAAACTGATGTTCAATAAGGTACTCTTACCGCTTTCTAGGTCTTTGGCTGCTTTCTTGAGCTTCCCCTCCAATGCATTTGCTTTGCCTGTAAAGAAGGGGGAGAAATCTTCACTATTTAAGATTGTTTTTATAGTGGCTGGTGCTGAATTGGCTGCTTACCTTGCCTCCTTTGTCTGGCCAGTGAGTGTGCTTGACAATGACCACCATTTGTCATTGTTCTACAGGCCATGTGACCAGGGCCATTTTGTGGAATCTATATCCCTAGACCTTAATGTATTCTCTCTGGTTACAGCCAATTTGTGCATCCACCCAGTGTGCCTTTGCCAGAGGTTTGCATGTGTTTTTTGTTCCCCATTCCTCCTTGCTTGCTGCTGTTGTTTGACCATGTGTCACTGTCTGGCAGCCATTCTGTGCATCCAGTCAGTGCGCCTTTGCCATAGGCATGCATGTTTGCTTTGATCCCCATTACTCCTTGCTCGCTATTGTTGTTTGGCCATGCAGCACTAGCTGGCAGTCATTTTGTGCATCCAGTTCCAGTTCATATGGAACTTATTTTTAGAAACCATTTTAGATTTTCACTCAATATTATTTTGTGTCAATTTACCTAAGACAAAAGGGGAGATAGACATGAGGCAGAGAATATCTGCCACAAGGTAATTAAATGTACAACTGCAACAAATGATGGACGGACTGCTGAATGATTCAAACATTCAGCCCTAGTCAAGAGATCTGGGTTAAATCCATTGTTCTTTTGCGTACTATGCCACCCCAGTTTGGACCCAGCCATATGCAAATCAGACTGGACCCTGTGCCTCATGGGGACAGTCCAGACCGAACTGCTAAGCCAGGTCCTCCCTGGACCAGAAACAAGCACCCTGGGACTGTTTCGGGGTATGTCACCCTTCATCAGCAAGGCTAGCTTGAATCCAGTGGCACAGTGAACAAGGGACCCACGTCTGGGCATACCCATCCTACTTAGGGTGAAAAGTGTAACTGCAACAAATGATGGACGGAATGCTGAATGATTCAAACATGTAGTATATGTATATCAAGAATATGAGTTTGATGAACAGTGCTTAAATATTACATTCATTTTTTGCATTTTTTTTATTTTGCACCTCCTTGCTTCACAATAGGCTTCATTTCATCCTCTCAAACATTTTTAATTGATGGTCTTTTTTTAGTTTAATTTGCCATCTTAATTTTTTTCATTTAATTTTTTTCCATTTTATTTTATTCATTTTGATTTTGTAATTCATTTTTTTAAATTTACACTTTCTAAAAGGTTTAATTTATTTATTTACATGTATTTCTTTGCATTTCAAGTCTGTCTGTCCCTCCAATTATCCATACATCCGCCATTGGAGCACAGCCACGCAAAAGCATTTAGGGCCAGATGTATCAATGCTTTTTGAGTTTGCAAACAGGCCGATCGCAGAATTGGCCCGTTTACGAATGCAAAAATGCATTTTGTAATGTATCAATTTCTTGGCACTCGCAATATGGTTAATCGCAATTTTTAGCGATTACCTAAATTGCGAATGCAGTTAGGGAATCGCAATTTGCAATTCCCCAAATGCAATTCATGTAGCAATCACAAATTGCGAATTGCATTTAGGAATCGCAAATTACCACCAACTTCAAGTTGCCGGTAATTTGCAAATTACTAGAAAAATGCATGTGTGTGTGCCACATGTGCATACTTACCTGCATCAGGGTTGCCTTTTGGCCCCCTTGAAATTTGCGAGTACCTATTTGGTACTCGCAAATTGTGAATGCAATCCTATTCATTCCTATGTGCCTCTAAGCCCATAGGAATGAATGGGAAGGCATTCCTTAATAGTGAATCACAATTTGCTATTCGCTATTAAGGAATATGTAGGAATCACAATTTTATTTGCGAAACCTACGTACATTTCATTTTGCGAGTCCATAATTGCAAATCTGTAAAATTTGCTATTAAGGACTCGCAAAATACAATGTTGATACAGCTGGCCCTTAGTATTTTTAGGTATAATTCAATTTTCTCCTCAACACCCTGGCTGCGGTGCACTGCTGACAGATCCGCACCATTCATTTTTTAGTTATTATTCAATTTTTCCCTGGACCACTTTGCCTGACATAGGAGCACACTAGCCTTCCTTTATTTTAAAGATTATTATTTCATTTACCCATGCAGTTCTTTGAACGCCACAGGTGTCTACTTTAGAATATATGGTCGGAAAGCAAATAGCTATATCTGTATGGTGTATTATCTTAAGTTGAAATTAAATGTTAGGGTATGGTGGTGTAATGTGACTTAAAAAAGTGGCTGATTTATTGCTATCTAAGTAACTAACCACACTAATATTGCCTTTGTCTGTTCTTATTCAAACTGCAACAGAGCCATGTTCCATTAAATGTTTTGCTTGCTTTTTTGCTTTTAGGTGCACAAGAGAAGAAGAAACATCACCTGCAGTACTGCCAAACAGAAGGTCTGTACTGTGACGTCAGTCCTCCAATCTCTTCCCCTAGTGCAGCTTACCACCATTGCCAAATGAGACCTTAAAGATAGCCCCTAAGAAAAATGGTCCCAAGAAAGTAGTCAGTGAGAAGAAGCAATTTTCTACCAGTGGGGTGCCAACCACAATCTTTTTCAGAAGACTTGTGTCTACAGGACTGGCCTCTGGGAGGAACCTGGGAGCAACACTCCCACTTAACAGCACCACTGCAACCTAAGCCCAAGTCAATGTCTGCCTGTGAGGTAGCCACTGCAATATTGGTGATGCTGATGGGCAGTGACACTGAATTGGATCTGTCCCCTTTTCAAAGCATTACCCAATTATGTCATGAAACAGAGCCACAGCCAGCAATAGTACATCCACCTGGTATTGGAGCAGAACAGGAGGTTGGGCTTCCTGCTGAGCACGAACTTCCTCTTTTAGAATCATTGGCTCCCAGATCTCCAGCACGGAACAGGAAGGGTACTACTCCACCATCTTCTTCAATCACTACTTCTGATGATGACGATGAGAGGGACATGGAGTGGACCCTGGCAGAGTTTGGGAGATGTTAGGAGAGGCAAAGGAAAAGAAAAGTTCCTGAAAGCCTAAGAATAATGGAAGGGGATGGTGAGGAGGATGATGATGATAAGGTAGTGATTGTGGAAGGTGACACCGAGGAGTCCTACATTGCTATTCAACCTGCACCAAGGGACATGACACAGGAAGCACCGCAGACTCCCATATTTTCAAAACCCCAGCTGAGACCGGGACTGACCCTTACCTCAGTAGAAGTATGCACTACAGAAAGGCAATCAATGACATGCCCACCTACCTCCAGTTCTTCTTCAGGCATTTTACTTCTCCCCACTTTGGGACTTTCTATGGTTAGTATATAGGGTGAGCACATTGCAATATGCACCATTTGCCACATGAATCTTTGTTGAGGTAAGCCTGGTTCATATAATAGTACTGGAGGCCAAATGACTCATATCAAAAAACATCACACAATGCGGTGGGAGAAGCACCTAAAAAAATTGCTGAACGTTGTTGTGGTGCTGAAGGTTGGAAAAGCTGGGAAACACCAACTACAAGTCCAATTGCGGTTGGAGGTGATGATGAGGAAGAAGAGGGTGGCACAGCAATCCTGTCCTCAGCAGTGTGCAAGCAGAATCACCCGCCTCAGCGAGAGCCTAATGGCACAAGAAGACTCAGAGTCAGATGGAGACACCACGGCATACATTGACTGCCCCACCATGTCGAACACTGAGTCTACCACCACTTACTTCTCAAACGTTGTCTGCTTCAGTGGCTCCAGAAAAGAAGAAAATAAAGGATACTATTACAGGCATGTTTAGTAAGGAGGTGCCCTATAACCGCAACCACCCAATGTCACATTTGTACAATTGGATGCTGGCGAAAATGTTAGAACTGGTCCTCCTCCCTTTTTTGGGGGGGAAGGAGTAGGATTCTTAGAATTTGTGGCAGTCATCTGCTCGAAACTAAAGGTTTCAAGTCGGACCTATTTTGCCAGTGCTGCATCATGATGTGCTGCAATTGGTTGGACAAGTTTTGCAGCAAAGTGTTGTTCACACTACTGACCTGACAACAGACATGTGGACCAATTGTCAGGTGACTGATTACATGTGCATCACTGCACACTTGATCTCTTTTGCTGGGGCAAAGAAAAAGCTATCTACAGGTCTTAACCCTGAAGAAAGTTTGAAGAATGTTCAGCAGCATGGAACAGTAACCATGTTCCCCCTGGGGAAATCACATACAGCTGCAAACATCTTGAAATAATTTAACAGCAAGATGTCTGAATGGTTGAGACACAGAGGTCTCAAAATGGGATTTGCTGCCATGGACAATGACAGTAACATAGTAAAGGCCGTGGCAGATGGTGGATATTGCAGGGTTCTTTGGAGCATTACATCAACCTGGTGGTGCAAGACTTTCACAAAAAAGAAGACAAAGTCAGAAACATACTGACCTCCTGCAAAATAATCTGCACTCATTTCAGCCATTCCTTTAAAGCCCAGAAGCAGTTTTGGATATTCAGCATGATAATACTAGTGTTCCAGTTAAATACCTGATAAAGGAGGTGCCAACACGTTGGACCATGATCTATTACATGTTGCAACATTTGTTTGTGCAGTACAAACAGATGAATGGCTGTCATTCAAAGAGGAGGGGATGCAATTGGGAAAGCTATGACCATGGATGCGGACAAATTGGGCCTAGTCAAATGCCCGATACAGATGCAAATCCCTTTTGAGATTTGTACACGAGAAGTCAGTAAGGATGACACTGCGATGGGCCATGTCATTCCGTTGTTAAATCTGCTATACGACCAGCAGAAGAAGGTGTCTGAAAAGTTTACACTTGCAGGTGTGAAGGAAAACAAAGAAAAACATGCCTTGATTGAGAGCTTAATCCTTCGCTTGGATTGTAATACAAGGGTGCAACATGACATCATCTCGTCCAAAGAGTACATCTGTGCCACACTACTAAATCCACAGTACAAAACAATTGTGCTCACTTTCATTCCTTTTTCTGAAGGGGATGTTTTAAAATGCAAGAGGTGTACTGTTGAGCAAGCCGAAGACCTTGAACACAGTTCTGGGGTGCCACCTTCAACTTCCAGAGAGGGCAGTCTTGTCTCACAGCAGCCAGAACCAGCAACCAGAACACCAGCAACAACAGAAACAGAAGTATCAGACCTAACCTCTGAATTGGATTTGTATCAAATGGTAGGGCTTAAGTCCAGTGCAGAGGCGATGGCATAAAAGGTCGAGTAAGTGGCAACACCAATTACCATTCAGAGAATGTTTCAGCAGTATCTGGATGATCCAAAAGAGGTCTATGTGGAACAAAACCCATTGATGTACTGGTATGTGAAGAACCGCCAATGACCACAGCTCAGCAGGCTGGCAATAAGTGCCTGGCTTGTCCTGTAGCCAATTTGTCTGCTGAGCATGCGTTCAGTGTAGCTGGCACAGTTGTTACAGTGTGAAGGACCGGACTCTGGAGAGAGTGTAGAGAGACTGACAATGATAAAAATAAACCAACATCTCATACCACACGATTACGCCTATGCTGAAACAGCACAGGAGTAGTGGTAAAATCATTGGTCAGAATCAAGTGTGTTAGCTGACCAGCTTCTGGGTGAACCACCTGAGTTTGAGGATGAACTCTACTTCCCAGACTGAACATGCCAGTGCCACCAAATAATGTTTACATTATTTCTCAGTGAACTTCTTAATTTGCAACAAAACATTTAACTAGTAGAACATTATGTTTGTGTCAGATTTATGTTGCCCCATAATTTTTTATTTACATATATGGCTCGATTGCAGTTGGAGCAGTGTACAGTGAAGAAGCCTCCATAATTTCTTCATGACATTGGAGACAATGCCTGCCTTCCTTGCATGCCTATCCTTTTTTGCCTAACTTAGCACTGCTATCCAAGAAGATTATTGAATTACAAAAGCGCCTATACCAGATTCCAGTGTGTAGCCTGCATCAAAGATACAATTGTTTACTTACTACCCAACCTACCCATGCTTGGATTGGAAGAGGAAACTACAACTATTTTCAACAAAGAGTGAATGATTGTGAGTGATGATTGATGATTTATGTGGTGGCAGACAGTGAGGGCAGGAGTTCAATTAATAGCAAAAGGGTGATCATTTTTCCTGAAGGTGATTGGCCTTTACAAACATCCTTAGTGATAATTTACCTGTACTGTCCTCTCCTATCCTTCTTTTTGTCATCACCTAGAAGGGCTACCCCAGAATATCTTTTGATGTATAAGATTGCCAAATTCCAATGTGTTGCTTGCATCAAAGAGGAGTACCTTAGGGACATTGGAACTTTTGATGTGATTAGGAAAGTCAGTCACAGGGACATGATTTTAACAACACATACCTCACATAAAAGCACTGACTGGCTGAAAGGAGGTAGCATAAGAAAACAAAAAGAGTGGTTTTCTTTTTCTTGTTAAGGATTTCTAAGAAATGTAAACCGCACAGACACTGTGTGTGGAAAAAAGAAAATAAATAACTGTTCAATGAATAAGGCATCATCTATTATGGAGTACAAGTGTTCTTTTCTTGTTGAGATAAATGACTGGAAGCATGCTAGCTTGCACATCGGGCACATATTTGTTACTCTTTGCAGTCTGCAGCTGGGGCAGCTGCAATGGACAAACAATTATCTTTGATTTCAATGGCCCTGCTCTTCTTCAAATGTTTTTCACACTGTCTCTGACTCCAAAGAGGCCGATGATTAATATTATGCCACACACTTCATGTATAATATGTGGATAATAGATATACTGTCTGCCATAAGCAGACGGTGGGGAAAACAATGCACTACAGTACAGGGAAAGTGTAGGAGAGTAGGATCTGGTTCACATGGGTACCCCCACTTTTTGCTGGTGTTTCACTGTTTTTCGACATTAGTGTGGCTGTGGCCCTGCTAATCAGGACCCCAGCCTAGCTGCTTCCTCTCTAAAATGGTTTCCATGTACATTAGGTACATCTGTAATTGGATTCTGGAGTGCCTTATAAGTCCCTAGTATATGGTATACTACGTACCCAGGGCGTAGGTACCTCAGAGGCCTACCAGGGGCAGTAGCATGTATTATGCCACCCCTGGGAAGCACTCCAAAATAACATCACAGGTCTGCTACTGCAGCCTGGGTAAGGTGGTGCATGCACCCTTTACTGTGGAATAGGCTACCTATATCACTACTATTGCACACACATATAAAACCTATAAGTCACTTCTATGGCAGGCCTTAACAATCCTGAAGGCAGAGTGCTTGGTTTTTATGTGAGAGAGTGCCCCTGCATGAGCAGAGCCCCTCTGCAGCATTCGGAGTACCTCCTCTGATGCTGTTTGTGGTGCAGCCTGACCATATACTCTTAAATGCATTATAACCTCGGGGTAAATGCTAACTTTGGACTGGCTGCACAGAAACATGTCGTATTTGGTGTAAAACACTTTGGAATACTACCCCCCGCCAGTTCTGGCGGCGGGGGTAGCATTCCACCCTTCTAGAGGGAGAGACATGTTCACACTGGTCTACCCGGTAAGGACTTTTTAGAGCCCTGGCATCACAAAATGGATGCCACTGCCACAGACACGGGTCTGACCTCCTGCTGCTGACCGAAACTCCGGCAGGGGAGGCCTGGACAATAGGTTTCCTGTCCCAGGGAGGTGTAACCACCTCCCCAGACAGGCAGATGTGAATTGGGGCTGGGCGGGAGCACTCTGTGGTGCTTTGAAGTCCTGCACTGGGGTACACTTGGTGTGCCTGTGCATAGTCCAGTTCAAACCGGTTGCAGGGGATACCTGCCCCTGCTCTGGCGCGAAACTGGACAAAGGAAATGGGTGTAACCACCCCTCTTTCCAAACCCTCCCATAGGTGGGTTCCCAGAGTATGTCCAACCCCCTATCTTAGTATAAGTATAGGAACCCAGTCCTTGAGACTTTAGATTACCCTGGATGAAACTCTGCAACATATATCCTGGACCTTCGACTTTCTATTTCAACTGGAAGATGGAAGAAATCTCCCTTGGGGTCAAGGAGTGACTCCTCTGCTTGGCAGGCACCAAAGAAGCAACTGTCCGGTCTGCAACTCTGAAGCTCTCACCGGACGCCGAAGTCTCTGCATCACCAGAGGTGGATTTCCAAACTTCCCCGAGGCTACCCTGAGTCCACAGCAAAGCTTAGGCCCATGGCTGTCGTGGGTGACGTGGAACTGTGACCCCTGGACACCATGAACTTTTGCAAGTACATCATCTTCCTGGTCTTCCTCGAAGTTGTGCTTTGGGCTCATAGTAGCCCACGCCTTGGGCACCTACTGCACCGAAGATCTCTGGCCTCCACTCCACGAGTGATGTGTGGGCCAGTTTCCACTGCAACTGCTCGAGGCTCCTTCGCGATCGCTAGCCCGTTGGCTAGTGGGTCCCCATGAAGGCAACTCCTTTTTCTGCTTGGGCTTTCTTCATTGCTCCAGCTGTGCCCTGACTTACCCTCACTGGGTGAGTCCCCCAGACGTTGCTGGCCTGCACCGACGTCTTTCTTCTATTTACACTTGACTTGCCGTTGCCAAGGCTTGCTGAGTCCATTCTGGTTGCCGACACCGCAGCACTCGACAGACTTCATGAGACAGCTCGAATTCAGCTCCTGGTTGTCGTCGATGCCTCCTGGACCTCGTGGCTGAAGAGTCAAGACACCCGTCAACTCACCTGAAGCACCCGACATCTGTGGGCATTGGACTATCGTGCCCCTGGTCACTGGTAAGTGACCCAGACTCTGTCCCCTTTGCTTTCAGGTTCCTTCCATCCTCGATCCAGGCTTGGATCTCTTCGGACATTTTTCCTCTTCACGGCAGCAGCACTTCTTTGCCAGCTTCCATTGAAAACAACACCGCGAACCCAAACCAAAAGACACCTATGCACCCGGCTTCCCTGGATGAGGTAACTCGAGTACTCCGGTGCTCCCGTGGGTGTTGGCCCTAGACACCTTTCAGTCCAAAAGGGTTTGCTTGTAGTCATCCTCTAAGTGTCCTTAACTTGTAATTTTCCATCCGCGACTTTCCCCATAGAAGTCAACGGCGATTTGCGCCTGTGGTCTAACACTGCATGCATCCCCCGTGGGTCCCCTACGTCACTACCTTGGGGCCCAAATGCTTCTAAAGGCTCCAGGCCTTGTGTCTAGTTCAGTCGTGGTTCTTATACCACTTTATTGGTATATGGTTTGGTACACCCCTGGGGCCCAAACGTCTATTTGTGCTTTTACTGTTGAATACTGACTTGTAACTTAAGTACTTCGAACTCCAGCCTCATAAAGAGACTAGAGGGGTGTGTTTTATCTTAAATACATATATTTTGAATATATACCTGGCGTGGTTGTCCTTTCATTTGGTCATTCAAGAGATTATAGACTGGTAAAACAAGCTGCTTTACATTCCTTCAAGACTTAGCCTGAAGGCTGCTCTCCATAGCTACCACTAGGATAGCTTTCAATAAAGGTTGTCTTTAACCTATCACCATAAGGGGTTGTTTGGACTGGTACCGGGTGCCCACTTTATTTAGTGGACAGCATATACCAGGCCAACTTCTCACAGAAAGTATATTTAGATTTTATTGGGCAGGTTTGTCACAGAGTATCCCATCCGCAAAACACAAAATCACAGACACTTAATCCCACTTTACTTCCTGGCCTAACCCTGAAACACAAATTAATTAAATCAAATATATTCGCTTGGCAGTAAGGGATGGAAATTTGACTTAGGTACTGATTTAGACTAGAATTTGGCAGAGGGATTATTCCATCACAAACATTACAGATATATGATGACTGTGAGTCATTTGATGTGCCATGAAGGGGTAGAATACATTGGTCAATAAAGGACATATGATTTTGGTTGTCAAATGCAAAGGGACCATCCTCATACTTCTCTCTTGCTATGCTGCACTGTCATCAAAACTGCTGGGATTATGAATAATAATACATACACACAGCATTGGGGACATGTCACCATAACCAGGACCACTCTCTCATCATTTGAGCATGAGCAGAAAATAGAAAGCCTTCTCAACAAACAAGCATTAAAGAGCTTGCTTGGGTCTACAAACTCTAGCAAATTTCAGAGGAGACTACCTAATCTAGTGTTTTAGTCTTACGGTACCAGACCACAGGGTATAAAGTTAGGGGAGAGGGACAGCAAAACCAAGCAGAAGAAAACTAAAGCTACAGATTAATATAGACACAGGAGTAAGTCAGCTACAGGAGCTAGAAATATATTTTTAAAAAAGGATTATGCAGGGAGGGATAACAAGAATAAACTTTCAATAGAATGGAGTTCCCACATCTCCCCGGATCTACAATCCTTGAACTGGCTACCCCTCGAAGCCTAATTCATTTGAAAATAGCGTGTATGACGCACAATGCTATCTGGCACAGAAACTGACGATCTCTGGTGGGATCAGATCTTCAAGAAATGCAGAAAACCTACTACTGAAACCGCAAAGATTCAACACAAAGGAAACATATAAACGAACCTTCTCAGGGATGGCGCCCAGAATCTGGAATGCCTTACCCCCAGAAACCAGACATAACCCCTCCACTGCTTCTTTCAAAAAGGAAGTAAAATCAATTCTCATGGCCAAATTCACCTGAGTATGGTCTATAGAAATCTCGAGAACAATCGCACCCGCGCTACTAATCTTATGTTGATAAGGGACCATCTAAGCAACCTAGACATTATATCTTCCCTCTGTCTTACACAACGGGATAGTTTCTGTGTTGTACCTTAATATTTTGCTTTTACAAGACGTTATGTATATGTGCTTTGATTTACATTTATTTGATGTATAAAGAACTTTACTAACTGAATAGCACTCTGATATCCGCAAGGATCTTGTTCGCGCTCTATAAAACTTTCAAAATAAATAAAATAAATGACAAGCATTTAAAATAAAGTCACAGTATAACAGAAAGGAGGAAAAATGCAGCGGCGGCTCCTCTGCAATGGTGGAGGAGCGATGACCCACTGTCTTTTCTTGCATCATTTTAGTTTGCATTTGCTGGCTCTGACCCAGCGCTGGAGGGAGGGGCAGGGCCGAGGCATGGGGAGGAGGAGGAGGAGTGGTACGTGCACACCATAAGTGATCATGTGTGTTTGGCTGGACATCTCAGGCTGACCAAAACACACATGCGCACTTAGGGGAAGATTTACAAGCCCTCTGTGCCACCAGTATGTCACTTTTTGTGATGTACTGGTGGCGTATTTCACTGCTCCATATTTACAAGAACAGGAAAAGCCACCCTGTGTGGCTTTTCCTGTCCTTGTAAATATGGCCCCTTTACATGCAGCACTTTGCATGAAAGGGGCATTCCATGGGTGTTGCTGTGGGTGTTCCCACACAACACCCATAGAACCTAACTCATTTCCAGATTTACGAGGAATCATAAATCTGGAAATGCGTCAGTATGCTATGCCATCCTTAGGGTGGCGTAGCGAGGCGCAACGAGGAGAAATGTTTTCATTTCTCCTTGTTTTTTCCTCTTTCAATGCGGCTGCATTATACAGCGTGCATTGAAAGAGGAAAATGCCTGTAGTGATTGTTTTCGTGCAGGAAGGTGCCCCTTCCTGCACGAAAACAATCTCCCCATGACGTAGGCATCATTGCACTATGGTGCAAGGGTGTCTGTGCCGCCGCATGGCAGCTGTTTGTACGCTGGCGCAAGGGAGAGCACAGGAATACGACATATCATTGTAAATTAAAAATATGTTGCATTCCTGTGCATTGGAAGTGACTCAATGCGGTGCAGCCAAATGGCTCTGCGGAATGCACTGAGTCACTGTCTCGTAAATCTGCCCCTTAGTTTTCTCCAGCCTGGATGGATTGAGCAGCCAGGCTGGAGAAACCCCCAGAGACTCTCTGGCTTGAGCAGTGCGCCTTCTAGCCCGCTCAGTCCAATCCTCGTGCTGCTCTGCAGCATGGGGATTTGATGGGGGTCTGTCTCATCGGCTGCTGGGAGCAGGAAAAGGAGAGGTGGCGCAATGTGACGCTGGAGGTGGCTGGCAGCTAAAGGTAAATTATATTAAATTAAATATATAGTTTCTAACACTCCCGATGTGACCTCCCTGTGCTCCCCCTCCCCCATTCCCTCCACCCGCCCACTACACTTTATTTGTGACTCTCGCCACTGGAAAAATGTATCTAATGTTGAGAGATAAAAGTGAGAGAAATAAATAATATTAACGAAAATTTACTGGGACCAGCAGAGCCGTCTCCCGCGACCACGACCCTGTTGGTGGAGTTGGAAATTCCACCCACAGAAGCACTGGTGGTAGCATACTCCTTGGCCAAAAAACTAAAGCCCTTTTCTTGCTCTTTGCATGCTGAATAAATAAAGTAGATAACAAAAATAGATTAGTGGTGCAAAATAATCTTCTAGAAAATATTTTGACAAAAAAACGAAAACGCAGTAACATATAGACATTAAACGTTTTTAAAACAGAATGCCTATATTATCCAGTTGACCTATTCCTGATTTCTGAAACCTTACCTAAGCTCTATTCCCAATTTCCTAAACTACATTTGGAAATACTTGATTGTTGCTTCACAAATCCAATCCCCTTTGAAGGGACAATTCAGTCAGTTTCCCTTTTCAATGCATACATGCATATTTTGCATACTACATCACTGGAAGATTGCTTGGGACTGTACAAACAACATAAAAAAGAAAGATACAGAGAACACTAACTCACCGATAATATATTACAACTACTACCACAATACCACTATCTTAGTGACAGGAGGAGAGAGGAGTAAGCATAACTTCTCACTTCATCAGTCCAAGTGAGCGCCTACTGCAATGAGCAGAACTAGGTAGAACTGAGCACATGACTCGCTCAAATTGGTTTACATAATATTGTAACATTACATTACATGAACTTACCTTTGAGTGCGAGCACCATTTTATTTGAAAAACAAATTAGCATTATAAGATAGGACACAACAAATTAGTATTAATTACTAGTACTGACCAAGCCCCGCAATCTGGATGCCAAGCAGGTCAAGCAGGTCCCTCTTCTGGTCCAGGATATCTGGCCAGCGGTGCATCAGCTCCTGCTGGGTGCGCTGAACCCTCCCCCAAAGCAGCTGATGCTCCTAAAGGCTGTACACACTCCAGTACCTCCCGCCTGCTGCTAGCATGGAGGAAAGGTGGAGCTGCACAAAACAAAACGAGTGTGCCTGCTCCGCCTCACTAAATATGGCACAAGGCTGTACCTTCTGGTGGTGCCGACAACCACAGGTTGTGCGGTTCGCTGCATTGGCACGGCACTGGTTGAATAATAAAAAAGGAGGAAGTGAAGAAATATACTGGAGAGGGAGAAATTAGGCAGTTTGAGGAAGTTAGAGGAAAAGTAATAAAAGTCACAGACAATAAAAATGAGGCAAAACGTAAAATACACAAACACAAATACACACACTAAGGAAATAAAGGCAAAACAGGGGAGGATAAGTTAAATAAAGATAGGATGGCAAATAAATAGTTAAGATTTAGAAATAGGCCCATCAACTTGCAAAGGATAGGAAAAATCAATCTATTTGGGGAAGCATTTTACTAATTGTGCAATGTGTAATCTTATTCCTGCCTGATGGCCTCGTTGTCACAATAGCTTCATCATCTAGTTGTTTCCTGAAGCTTTTCTGTAAGGGAACACTCTAAGAACGATCCACCTCATATTTCCTCATCAATTCAGCTAATTTTTCATGCGCGGCGGCTGCATGTCTTGTAATTGCTTTACATAAACTTATCAGTTCATTTTCCTAGTATTGATTCAGATGTGAACAGTCCAAACTAAACATCCTCTGATAATTTCTTCTAAGTATACCTTTAGTTTTTGCACAGCTAAAGGTCTTGCTTTTTCCTGGCTTGTAGATGTGCTCTCTGTTTCTCCCACTCTCTTATTCTCTGAAGTTTCCTCAAATCATCTGAGAAAAAATTCCATCATCAAAAGATCCTCATTCTGACTGTGCAATTAGAGTTTTGGAAACAAAACTCTTTCCTTCCCTCTATGATTGGAGATTATGTGGTGGTGTACAGGCAACAATTTGTGAATTTTGTGCGGTCGGAATGAACCCTGTTGCAGATACTGCTCCTACAACACCTTGAACAACAGTATTTGGAACAGTATTTATTAGTGCAGTAGAAAGAAACACTGCCAATGTCTGTGCTGTTACAACACTGAGGCAGGAACAGTCACAATTGGAGCAGTAAGACCTGGAGCAATTACAGTAAGAGTTACTTCAGTAGGTGTAGGAACAATTAGAAGTACTGGAAGTGGTCTCTCAAACTGAATTGCACTTGGATCAACAGAGGATGTAGCCACCTTAGCACTAGTGATTGTAACACCATCTATATTTGTAGTAGGCGCCACTTATGGGGGTGGATGAGAGGCTAACATGGCTTTTAAAATGTTATCCCCTGAATCACTATCTATATCTTTTCTGCGGACATAGCTGGGTACATTCTAGTTCCCTCTACTATGCACTTCCTCCACCTTTGGTGCCCTTCATCCTCTTGAGCATCTGCATAATTTTGTATTGCTCTCCTTGCTCGATTCTGGTATTTTACTTTCTACTTAGCATGAGCTGCTCTCTCCCAAGTATTTAACACTTCATATTGTGTAGGTCTAGGAGGTTGTTTCATTTCATATAACTTTTCTCATAAGTTTTCACTAATTTTCAAATCAAAAGTACTTGATTGTGGAAATGTAACCGTTCCTTTATTTTCTGTGATTTTGCACCATTGACGAACCCACACACATGTATGGAACCGTTCGGGTTTTGCTATTTAATGGCATACCTTCAGGATGTACCTACTTGCTCTCCTGAACTGGGGCTCTCGCATCTCTCCTCATCAAATTTCTAAGTGCTTTGAAGCATTTTATAATAACAAATATTCAACAGTAATTAAACAGTAAATTCAAAAATTCAATGTTTTGTTCAGTTCCCAATTCAGTACATGTCAGTACTTTACTCCAATCCTCTTGCAACCTTTCCTTTCACAACTCTATCACAACTTGCTTCTGGATGACCTGTAAACCAATCTCAGTTTGTCACTTCAGAGCAACTGACCTATCCGAGTGCAGCACAATTTTCTCATACACAAATTCTACAACTTTAAGCAAATACAACACACAAATAGCTTTTGTCTGCCACACTAAAGAATTAAAAGTAGACCATTCACAAAAGAAACAATTAGAATAAGATTTAACACCCTCTGATTTCCCATCATGCACACATGAATGACATTTCGACTAGTGGAAATTCACCCTGACTGATGTAGCCGTCCCTGTGCGCAATAGCTTCCACTAACACCAATCTATATCAGTACAATCACTACAAATTGATATAATCCCTATCTCAATTGTGCAGTCAATGGTACCTCACAAATCTTTAGTAGGCAAAGAACACCACAATTTCAACTGTCTATCTGGGAACTTGGACTACTTCGAGGCCATTAACAAGTGCAATGGCACGACATCTAAGTAAAAACACTCCTATTTCACAAAACACATAATCTCAACATAAGAACATAATGTCACAAAAGACATTGCGAAGCATAACCCTATTGATACTCACGAATGTGTGACAGTATTCCGCAATCCGGAATCACGTTGTGCCTTCACAGTGCCATCATTAGAATGAATGCGTCTTTAGTAGGCATTTGTTCAGCATGCAAGTCATTATAACGACTTGCCTTAGAGGGTGCGCTGGATTTTGGAATAGGCAATTTACTATTCTAACTCCAGTATGTGCAACAGTAGGGAAGGTGTTGGACTTTAAATCCAACACCATTCCACCAATGTACCACCCTAAGGCAAGTTGTTATAATGACTTGCATGCTGAACAAATGCGTACTAAAGACGCGTTTGTTCTTTTGCTGGCATTGTAAAGGCACAGCGGGATTCTGGCTTCAGTTTGAAAGATGTTTCCCGATACTCACACCTCCACCATTGCAGCCATCTTCGAAACCGCAACTCCTTCACTCTTCAAGTTAGGGCTTTGGGCGTAAAGAGGATGGGCAGGTCAAAGTTGTGGTCACTTATTCCAGCTCCTCTCTCTTGTGACACTAACCGTCCTCTCAATACTACTTACTTGATGGAGCGGGGTTTTCTATATCTCAGACTTCCAGTTTAATCATTAAACAACCACTCCCACTGGTCGTATGGAACTTTGTTAGGCGACAGAGAGAAATGAGGAGCAATCATCTACATAGTCAATAAATCATTAAGACTTTAGGTTTCAGTCAATGAAGAGAGTTAGTGTGAGTTAAAGGGTTTTATTTTGAATCTCTCTGCTTTTCATCTATTTATTTATTAGGCATTAATCTTTGGATTTCAGCATTAAAATTGAATGTAATCCATCAATCAATATAGCCTTATAGCCCGCCGTAGCGGGCTATACCGGATATTAAAGGCCCGCTCCAGCGTTAAAGGCAGGTGCCGAAGGCGAGGGACTTTAACAAGGGAGTGGGACTTTAATAGCCGGTATAGCCCAGCTACGAAGGGCTATAAGGCTGTTAGAACATTCTGCCACTAGAGGGCCGAATTTTCTAACAAATTTAACAAAGGCTTCAGGGAGCGGGAGGGGATTGAAATCCCCTCAGGCTCCCTGAAGCCTTTGTTCTCAGCCAGAGCTGTGAACAAAGAAGAATTGGAATGTTGGAGCTCCGGGCTTATACCAGCCATTATTAGCCCGGAGCACTCCATTGTTTTCAATGAAGCTGCCAACATTCCAATGTTCTAATATGTTATTATAAAATAGAACAAAATATTTGTTTAAAATCATAGTCAGTATAGCTATAATGCAACAAGGGTTTTCCATAAAGGAAAACTCCCTATTCTAAATAAACTGGGATAATGAGAGGAAAGGTGTCAGTTCAGATTCCCATAGCGAGTACCGATGAGAGAATCAGTGCGCCAGCATAAACCCTGTGCATTTTAAGCTTTAAAGTATTTTTAGCTCAAAAATGACAGCAGACATATCAGGGGAAAACTTAAGAAAGCAGCCTTGCATGAAGAAAGTCTTCAGAAACTCAAAAGGTGAGTCTATAGTCAGAGAGTCCGGAAAGGAAATGTGTGCCTCCGCTAGAAGCATACACCAATATAAACACCTTATTTTATGTTGAAATATTATTTTCTTTCATTTTCTTCATCCACCAATAGAATATCAGCATTTTCTGGGAACAAGTAAACTTCCAATTTTTACATTGGAACATAATAGGCTTTCAGGCATTAGTTCTTGAAAAGTTACAACTTTGTTTTCTTGTGGTCCAAATGCTTCTTTCCATGAATGAGTATTCTTGTCATTGTTATCTCATCCTGGTGAGACCCTCACTGTTAGCTGTCTAATACAAAACAAGTGCCTATTCATTAATTACCAATAGGCTTTTGAAGTTGCAACATCTGCAGTAAAGAAAAGCATCTTGCACTAACATCTATTCTATGTGAAAAACAGACCTTTCTGTGTTAATGCATTATTTTCCAATTATCATGGCATCAACAGTTAAGCTAACCTAATTCAGCACTTTATTTACGAGCAAGCCTAAAACATTTAAGCATGGTTGCCTGCTACAATTTTTTTCAATTTAGCATGTTTTATTTTAAAACTAAATTGTGCGCATTCTTAAAAGGAGTGTTTCCATAGCAGATAAAGTTGCTGGTACAACCCTAAAGTTACTCAATACTCTTGCATGTGTGTATTTACTCAAGTGTAAGTTTACTTTTGAGAATAGGCCCGAGTATCTGTGATTTCTGTACTCTGAGATACATTTTACTCACGCGCAATATAAGTATTCCCTTCTTCCTTAAAAATCTGAGTAATACAGATTCCAAGTATAAGGCAATGTATCTGGAGCTGAGAGCCAAATAGAACTAAGGGACTGATTATGATGGCGGTGAACCCGCCACCGATGGCGGGTTCAGGGCCATCGTGAGGTCATTTTCTGCCCGCCATATTATAATGGTGGGTTGTACAGTGGCGGTCGGAAACTCTGACACCACGCATCCGACGGGCTCCTTGAGCCTGCGGTGCTGCGGAGGCCCTCATATTCACATAAATGCCGGCGGTGCCTACCAGTTGGTATTACGATGGTCCATCCCTGCCATGGAAAGGCTGGCGGGGATGGACTTTGGGGGCCTGTAGCAGTCCCCCTTCATCCAGGGCCCTTTCTTTTGTTAAGTATGGCACTTGCAGCCGCTGTGGTGGCAGCTGCATCATAATACCACCTGTGAGACGGCCGCCTTGTAGGAGAGTGGTCCCATTTTCTGAGACGAGGGCGGACTGACTGAAGTCCGTCCACCATTGTAATCAGCCCCCTAATCATAAAACTCTTACCCTTTATGCAAACAGTGGTACTAGTTATGAAATCTTGTTATCATTGCCCAGCTAGGCCTCGATTACAAATGACTTGTTGTGTTTCAATCTCTGCACAAGCCTCTGTTTCTCACAATTGCAAGAGTTGCAAAGTTGACGAAAATGACGTTGTGTGATAAAGTCTACACCGATCACCAACTGAGGTTTCATCTGTTAAATTTCGGCAGGTCAAACATTTAAGCATTTAACTCAAGAAAAAGGACTGGAAAATGCTGCAGTACATGTGGAATTTGGTGGAGAAATCGTCAAGATCCATGTGCTATTCCCCATTGCTGGGGAAAGATATGTTCTAGGAGCTATTTTCACAGCCAATACATTCTGATCCACTGGGTATAAAATGTTGTCACCGATTACGAGTGCCCTGCTGGGTGGTGTGCCATTGGCGCATCCAATAAAATCCGATGCCTGATACCCCACTATCTTCCGCTGCCAGAATACATGTATTAAATTGAAATAGTTTTTGCTGGTTATTATGCCACTGTAATAAATTATCCCATATTTTGAAAAAAAAAACTTGTAACAATCCTGCTTTTACCGCTCGCCCGACGTTTGAATGATCCGAATATGCCGTTAATTTACAATCAAATAATCAGTTACCAAACACATCAACTACTAGCAAGGCTCGGTGTGTTTTATGCGTCGGCTTCTTTTGTATTTTTAAACGTCCTTTCCCCTGAGCGCCATGCGCGTGGCGAGCCCTCTGGCCCCGCCGCCATCTTCTGGTCTGAGCGGATGCCGGGCTTGCATTTTCTAACATTGGCCCAGAGGCTTACATCTCAAGCAGCGACACGAACAGCAGAAATAAATTGGAAATGACACCAGCTGATTACGTGTGGCACTTCTAGTCCTGTGTTCTTTCACTTTAGATGATGCATAATTCTTGGAAGCAATGGAATTAATATTCCAGTTCCCAGAAGAGCAGCGTTGATAATTAAATATCACAGGCTGAATGAATTAAAAATCTGCAATGACAGGTGCCAAAATTAAATCAGAAATATGTACATTTCCTAGAGGTGCACGGGCATAGTTATATAAATGTTTTCCCAAAGCCATACATTCCACGCAGAGGAGGGAAATTTGACCAGGCCTTTGAAGAAGGCATGAGCGCTTACTCCAATGCAAAATTGCGTTGTTAAAAACGGTGAAAAAACACCTTGAGTTTAAAAGAACCATCCGTTTTCCCATAGCCTAGCCACTCTAGAAAAACTGGAGTTGACTTCCCAAAGGGTGCCATTTCTTTTATATCTTTAGCAACTCACACTTTTTTATCCAGCTGTAAAATTGACATAAGCATGACTTTCAGCCAGTCCTGTGTTTTTCAGACAAAACAATACACATTGGAAAGTGTAGTTTCACATTTGACCTTATTGTTGAACCCACAAGTGCCAGCATTATTATTGCACAAGGCTGAAACACAAAGACACATTGATGGCTCTCATGACAAGGGGCCAACAGGGCACTCAGGCAGTGTCACATGGGCTGGGCTCGCAGGTCAGTTTGTGGGCTGCTCTTTAGGTCTCGCCTTGCTATCGCGTAAGCGATCGCTAAGCGAGACTATTGTAAGGGGCTCCCAAAAGTGCTCCGAAAAGCAGATTGCATGGCGAGCACGCGCACAATCACGCGCATCGTGCCACCATGCAATCCGTTTGGCATCGCATTTCAAAGGGTCCGCTCCCCCGCCTGGAATGCGCTCCCCCGCCCCCACCAAGCGCGCGCCACGCTCCGCCGGGCTTGTCTTGTTTTAATAGTTTGTAGGCAGGTTTTATGGTTTGCTGCAGGGCTGGCGCTATGCATGGGCAGTGTGGGCAGCTGCACAGGGTTTTACACTCAGCCTACCAGCATGGGGCCCCACACCGATCGTGTGTCCTGTTGTTTTCCTGCCGATCCAACTAAGAGAAAGGTGTCTCCTTGCAATTAGGGTCCATGGGAGGGGTCCCTTCCCTGGGCCTCTCAGGGACGGTGTCTGGAGATCTAGGGGAGGAAGACGCTTCCTCTTGTCCCATTTGCAAGGAGACCATTCAGAGACACTGCGGGACGCCCATTGTCCAGCATTTTAGCACCCCCACAGTGTTAACTTTCAGCCCTCAAGCTATTCTCACACCTATCCTGCTGAAGGTGTGAGAATTGCTTGTGGGCTGAAAGGTAAAACTGTAGGGGCGCTAAAACGCTGGACAATGGGCCTCTCGCAGTGCCTCTGAATGGGGTCACTTATGTAAATTAGAGGAGCCTCGCACATTCCCTTTTGGCCCAGGGCCCCGCAAATCCTAGAACCGGATCTGGTTTGCTGTACTGTTTTCTTACTGATAATTTCTTGATACTACCACAAGCTTTGCAGCAGCAAGCAAACATCTACCATACCTTGCAAAACAGTTATTCAAAACTGACCCAAATTGTAAATATGGGTCTCTCTTTTAGCAAGCACTTTATTTGATCTAGTGGTTTCCGGTGCTCAGCACCTATTTCTGATCACGCAGCTGGTTGTCTCAATACACATAGTTCAACTTCAAAATGAAATGAACGAGATACCTTGCTGGGTGGCTGTCTTCTATGTCTTCACTGGCGGGACAACCCCTGCCCACGCAGGCATGAATGCTTGTCATCACATTAGTGATGTTGTCACGATCTGTCACGATTTCAAGAAGTCGTCGTCAACCAGTGACTTGCATTCCTGTTCCCTTAGTTTGCTGCACCCTACCCCTGCCTGAGCCTAAGCCTCTCAATGGAGAATAGTAGTTTTTGGCATTTCAGCGCGCGCAATGAAATTCGTTCTATTTATTTATTTATTTATTTAAATTACTCCGGTCTGCCATGAGCTGGAGTTTACTATCCTTCACCCTGCCCCTTCTCTGCCCAACCCCTCAGAACTCCTACTCCATGGGACGCTACTGGTAGCTGGGGGCTGGCTAATGGCAAAGTTGGGGCAAAGCAGACTGGGAAAGCACAGGACATACTTGGCTTTGAAGGTACGTGAGGAACAATAAACGTCAGTTCAGACTTGGGCTCGCTACCTAGCTTGCCCAGTGTAGCCTGTCTTGCTGTATACAATTCACAACGTCCTCGAGGTGGCCACGGCCAGTGGCGGCTCACAGAGGTAGCCCTGTGAGGAGGGGAGGCGGGGTGAAGCTGGGTGGGGGGTGGTGGAGTCCGACATATAACGGTAGATAATTATTTTTGTATTTACTTGTACCTTTACAGTCGTATGTCAGACTCCACTACCCCCCACCCAGCCCTGCCCCTCCTCCCCGCCCCACAGCGTTACCTCTGCGAGCCGCCACTGGCCATGGCCACCTCAACTTTCATGCACCATGCAGTGACTCTCTGTACCTGGTGCTGCCTCCCAGCATGCCAATTTCTGAGCATGCGTGAGTCCATTGGGATGCAACTCACTTACATTGGCAGTATCACGGCTGGGTACAATGTTTGTGCTGTAGCAAGCAGGGGCAGAAAAGGCTGAGCAGTGGATGCCGATGCCCTCTTGCCTGGACTGAAGGAATTACAGGCAGCACCAGCCACAAGGTGGCATGAGTTTCTGAGGTACGTTTTGCTCTTGAGGAACCACAATGAATCAAATCAGACCAGCCCTATCTGTTCCTTCAGCCCATGTGGGCCCTTCGCTTCTTCCCCATGCCATGTGGCATCTGAAAATAGAAGGTAGTTTCTTACTTTCCGACTGACTGTGGTAAATGGGGGGAAATAATCAGTCCAGAGAGTTAATGATCCGAACGGGTAATTGTAAACTTTCTCACATAGATCAGTGCAGGGAGTCTTGTCTTTCAAATATTGGTCATCTGCACATCACACTTTGAAATCCTGGCAAGGCTGATTCAGAATTACATCCATCAGAAAGTTGGCAAAAGGTGTAATATTGGGTTATGTCCATTTTTACAGTATTACTGTGGTATGAGTGAATTTTATGCACTTGGAAAAGTGTGCAGAGATTTAAAAGCTTCCCGGTATATCTTAAAAAAACTGACACAAGTAACTTTTGTATGTGTCTGTGCTGAATTGGGAGAATCTGCTTATCCAGTGCCTGCACGGTGCCCTATATGGCACTCTATTAGTGTTAATGCTGTTACAGGTTCATAGGAAAGGCAAATTGCATGCCTTGATATTTTTAGGCAGTTTTTCTCGGTAACATAGGCTCTGAAGTGTAGTTGCCAAACTATTTAATGCAGTAAATATGTGTGAGGGTGTGTGTTTCAGTGGCACCTTAAAAGTGCTTGTGCAGTACTCAGTGGTGTAGCCCCACATGCCTCTCAGCCCTGGTGCCACTTCACCTGCTGTAGCAATGGAAGCTCCACCCCTTCCCACTGGACGATATGTGAAACACAAGAAACTGCTCTTCTCATGCACGGTTTGTTCAGCACGCGAGGACACTTTAGGACGTCTCTTTCTGGTGGCAATATAAGCAAAGCAGTGATTTATGAAACGATCATCCCTGCAGGGGTCTGGGGTTTTTAAAGTGTCAGCAGCACCTTCTAGGAGCGCTGTCAGCACAAACGAATAATGTGGGGCAAGAACTTTACAATTTCTAGGTGTGTTTTTTGGACCCAGGCTTCTCCTATAGGCTAGATTATATTAAGTCCAAACAGCATTTGCATTGACCGACCAGTGCTAAAAAATTGCGCTGATCAATATGAGCAAAACGCTTTTTTACTATGCTCATTTGGTGTAAAGTTTGTCTCTGCACAGGTCTGTCGATAAAGATAAAAAATTAAAATGTATGTGACTTTCCCCATATTTAAGAAGGATAGCAAAAAACACAGAGTTCAAAATAGCAGAGACATGCGAAAGCCAGATGAAGGTGTGGGTGGTAGTGTTAAAATTGAGAGATGAGAGAGCAGGAGTAGAGATGAGAAAGAAACAACAGGAGAAGGATAAAAGAGAGGAGTAGAAGGGAGGGGTCAGTGCAAATCGGATACAGATTGAAAGAGAAGGCAGGCATGGTGTGAAGAATGGAGTGGTAGGGAGAGAGAAGAGAAAATAAAACAGTAGTCAGGGAAAACAAATTCAGAGAAGAGATACAAAAGAGAGACAGCTTATCAGTGCTAGAAGAGAGGCATAAAAGAGCCAAGATACAAGAGAGAGCAGAGCATGGAAGAAAGGGGAGGGGAAAAGGGCAGAAGTAAAATGGATAGTAAAGAGAGGGCACCTTAAAAATAGATGAAGAAAGGTCGCACACCAGGGGTAACATAGAAAAGAGAAAACAAGTAGAGTGGTGAGAGGAGAGACTGTTAGAGCAAAGACACCAGGGGAAGAGAGTAGAGAAGGGGGTCAGGATAGAGACGGAAGCAGTGCAAGTGTTAAAAGTGGGCCACCGCAGTGTTAGAAGTGGGCTGTGGCTTCATTCAAAAATGTTTGGGCACCGTCATCTATGTTGTTGCAAATCAAGCACTGTTATCTGATCTACTAATGTGCGTTACTTTTATTTTAGTTCCAGGGCCCATTTTCTGTCCCATCTCGACCTCGGTTATGCCTTATTCGGCATGCAAATTCTGTTGTTTTATCATTATTTCACTACTTACTGGTGATCCAATTAATATGATTCTTCTTCTTCATACCAGCCCTTACATTATGAGCTATGTTCACACCCTCAAGATAAGCAACCTGCTGGCTACCTAAAATGAAAAAAGGGATAGCATTCCTTACCGTTCAAGTGTGCCTCCAGAAACCCTATGAGTCAACTACCGTATCAGGCCAACTTTCATTGTAGCTAGTAATATAGGACAGATTATTATAAGGTCTTGGTTGAAGAACAAGAATTGGAACAGTGCCTCATTTTCACTTCCATATGCCAGTCCTTATATCTTGAGACTCTACCAAAACATAAACACTAGCTTTGGGTGCCTACCAAAGAATCCAGCCAAAAAAGAAAAGCCCACAAAGGAGTAAGGACCACACCTAAAAAGGAATAAGAGAACAATGGCAAGGCTTTGGTAAAACTCAAATGCAACTACAACTACTCATGAGGACAGCATAAGTAGACCCAGCCTTGTTGATAAGGTGCATCAGAAACAAGCATTTGCAATGCAGTAGGTCTTGTATTTGCGAGAGTTCAGGCTACTGGTATTGTAAATGACAATGCCTATTACTTGTGTTTTAAAAACCAACACGTAAATAAAAGGCATTGCCATTTACAATGCCAATAGCTCAAACTCTCACAACTACGAGACCTATTGCATTGCAAATGCTTGTTTAGGACTTGTGCCCTATTAACAATCATTCAGCAAAACTGCATATGGCAAACGTGTAATGAGGCATCTTGAATTAGTCGCAATTATCAGCAAGGGCAGTCAGTCACACAGGTGAATTCACATATAAGGATTCTGAGCTGCGTACTCTATGTCCAGGACTGGGCTGAGAGAGCGAAGCTGAATTGACCCATGAGTTACTGCTTTTTTAGATGCTTTTGATAAGCAGTTTGTGATGTTGTCCAGCAGATGGCGCCAGACTCACAGTAGTTGGTAGCAGGAGTGCATGCAAGAAGGTTTCAGTGATTACTAAAGTCTGTGTCACATATTTGAAGGCTACTAGTTTGTGCTTGGTCTCAGCAGAGTAGTTTAAATACCTGGTCACTAGGAGTAAAAGATAAGAGGAAAAGGAGAGCTTGGGGGACAGAGTTACATTACATTGAATATGTCCTTGTGTAATGTAGCTGGCACTCGTGCAAAGCGCTAATACCTTCGGGTCTGGTACGCTCTAAATAAATCTGCAACGAACAAAAACAAGAGCGCGCACCTCACACAGAAAGTTTAAGAAAAAAAGGAATGCGCGTGAGAGAGAGGGGGAGCAGGAGGTGAACCCGGGAGTGGTGCGCACGCAGTCTGCTCTTTTTGGAAGCACATACTCGTGCTGGTGGCACGCCCCGGCACGCTCCCGCAAGGTGTATGCCGCCACAAGCACAAGTATGTGCTTCGAAAAAGAGCAGAACAACAGCTAAAGGTCCTCCTATGCAGAGCATGCACGCTGCATAGGCAAGACCCAAAAAGCGAGCCAGACACCCTGAACAAGCACACCCAGCACAAAAATCAGGACCAGCCACGAAGGTAGAAAAGCTCAGTTTGTGATAGGCAAACAGGCCACAAACCATGACTTGTCTACCCACATTGAATCAAAGACCAGAATGAACAAGTACAGTACCTCCTGAAAACAATACAAAAAACTAGAGAAACTAATTAAAACAAGGAGTGAAACAACTTGAGTTATGAGTCCGTTTAATCTCACTCCAGAGAAAGTTAGTGAGATAGAAGCACAAAGTCCCAACAAAAAGCATTCAGGAGCAGGTAAACACTGCCCGGGATCAAGCTTGAAACCCAAAAAATGAATATAGGGAGGGTCTACAAACTAAAGTGACAAAACGTGGAGAGCAGCAAAGAGGCTACTCACAAAATGTACTATCAACCAGATGAAGCATGCCTAGTGCTCACCATGCTTCAGGTTCAGCAGACTTGCAGTGCTAATAAACTCCTGAGGGATCATCAGAGGCCCTGAATTGGCAGGTATATCTGAAGACCAACTGACTGCATCATCAGAAGAAGTTAACTCCCTTTGCAAAAACTAAGCAAGACCCCGCTGCAGGGAGGGGTAGGACCAGCGCACACCAGCCCCACTATACAGCAGGAGTAGCTGAGAGCAACAAATAGGGTACAGTGCATTAAATCCTTTGGGGCAAGCCACAGCTTGGCCCGTACACCATAGCTGAAGAGCCTTAAAACATATCGGGGTATTGAAGACCAATAGTGCAAGAAGGCTCCAATGCAAAGACCATGCAAATAGGACCCATAGCATGCACATACATCTAGAAGCAAGCGCATACTGGAGCGTAGAGGGCAAAACGTGATACCTAGCCAGGATGACTACACAACAAGACATTCAAAATTTCAAGTTCCAGCATGAAGCAAGGACTAAACCAGAAGAAAAACACAACATCCAACACTAGACAGGCACAAACCCCCAACACAGGGTCAAGGGTTCCCAGCTTCAGTCCCACAGAGCAGTGATGGTGGAAAGTCCTAAGCCCCACAGCTGAGAGCCACTGAGTGCCAATCACTTCTTGGCTGTAATGTAACTTTCACAAATTTTGTAGATTTCGTATGATGTAAGAAGATTTTCTCTTTCTCAATCCTGGACCATATGAAAAACAGTCTGGATGCCCAAAGAGGGCCAGCAAGTTAGGCTGCCACTAATAAAGCTGTAAGCTCATCATAAGAGTCAGATGATGAACAGGGAGATTTTATGACTCACAGCACCCAGATCACAAATCAAAACTAGGGAAAGAATTTAGGAACAAGCACCAAGCAACAGGAGGGTAACCAAGCACAAACCCAGCAGGCAGCTAGGTGAGAATAGCCACAAAAGATCAAGACTCACAATGAAACCATACCAAAACGGGACATAAGTGTAAAACTGGACCAGATGTTGAATCCCAAAACAGAACATGCAAATGCAGCTAACTAGGCCAGACCACTCCCAAAAGCCTAGGCACAGGAAATAGGTGATGGTGTGGAGAATGGGGCAGTGGGTCAACCAGGTAGGGACAGACAATCTCCCTTTCCAGCACTGAAGCATGAGGAGCTAATCTCTAAATACAATTACACAAGAAAACCTAGGAAGCAACCAAATGCCCTTGCCCAAGCAAAGGGTCAACATAACTTTCTATCAGAAGGCCAAGAAGTGCACCTGTCTATATTAGAAACCAGCACCAGCAACAGCAGAAGCACAGGGAAAATCCCATCACCAATGGCCACCCACAATCAAAGAGGGAAGAACGTCCATGAAAAGAAGCAGCAAAACAGCACCAAGAAGGCTGAACCCCCACCAAACTTTAGGTTGGGAGCTCAAGAAGGTATATAACAAACAATATTGGGTAGGTGTGTAGCACACATAATCCTCATACAGCATGTGAGGCAGGCCATTTACTAACCCCACCTCAAACAAAACTAGGGTGGGCAAAAATACAGAGAGTGAACTTGTAGTCAAATGCCACAGCCTACAAGCCTCAATCCACAACTGAATGCTCAGTAGTAAGTCCACCTCCAACCCCTGTCCCATCACAAGCAAAAAATAACGAGAAATTGGCAAAAAAAAAATCACAAAAGAGGAGCAGGCCCACCTCTGTTTCATGTAAAGCAACAAGCATAGGGGACATCCAACCACATATATAAACATGAAAATAAAAGGAAGTGCAGAAAGGCCATTGGCTGGCTTTGATGCCACAAATACACACTCAACAAGCTCCAAGACACCTATCAAACCCAAAGAACAGTAAAGCCTGAGCACAAAAGGGCATAAGGACCAACCTGTCCAATGGAATATTCCGAACACCATAAACAAATGGGAAAAGGGGAAGGCTGGACAACTTGGACAGTCTGACACTGGGCCAAGGCACACATCCCACAAGCACATTTCCAGCAGGAAACACAATGAAGGCCAAGCTCATCCTGCACCAAAGGCAAACAAATAAAAAAGTAGGTTATCCACTTGATATACAGCAATAGAGGCCAACATCACATCCCAGTAGAGGGTTGTAGTCCTAAACATCAATATTGACCTGTAATAATAGTACATCAAAATATGGATAACATAAATAGTGGGAACCCTATACTTTTAATTAAGATAATATAAATGCCAATTCCTTTATATCATTCTACCAAAATATTGAGAGTTCAAAAATATATACTACCCAAATATAGATTACAAGAATATTGATGTTTAAAATGCACAAAAAATATTGAAAATAATATACATTGTAAAAGAATATCCGTATTGTGATTATAAAATATTATATTGATTTCATTTTAATATATTTAAATTTGCAATACATTGCAATCATTCATAAAATATATTTAACCAAATTAAAATTCTTTCTCTAATTATACTTTAAAAAGTGTGTGTTATTTAACAAATAATCACAACAAAATATATACTTTTTTACAATATAAAATATATATTTTTTTAAGTACATTTATTATAAAAAATAATTTGGAAAACAGTACTTTTTCATAAAATAAAAATGTATTCTTCACAAATAAATATATTTTTACATTTCTACAAATACGAACTATTTTTTAAAACATCTACTACAGAGTAAAATAATGCAATGTAATTTTAATAATGATTATTATAGTAAATAAAATATGAACATATATACAGACAGACTCTGAAGTAGAAAAAGGCATTTCAAAAACATTAATAAAATAACTTAGCAATTAATAAATGACAAAGATAACTAAATGGAAAACATAAACAAAAACTCGAAAATAAACAGAAAACAATTGTATTTAATCAGTCACTAAAATGATAAAAACATACAAAATGATCTTTTTTTAATAGATATTGTTACTATTCTAAGTTTAGGCCAACACATATTTAATAGGATCATATTTAGGATTCTAACTCCAGTCCAAGTTACGCTAGAGAAGAACATATATTAATGGGGAAGTGGATGGGGCAAATTTGCTATTCGAACTCCAATCCAAGTAAAATAGAAATTGCTTTTCTAATTTCAATCTAACTAACATTTAAGCAAGTGCATCTAATCAGAAGGTGTCAGTATACTTTTCTAACTCTAGTCCAAATAACATTGAGTAACGTGCTAACATTTGGTTGGGGAGGAGTTACATTTACTATTCTAACTCCACTCCGAATAACTTTGCGGAATGTGAATGCTTTAGGGGTGGGGATGTCAGATGTCCTATTCTAACTCCAGTGTACCTAAAAGTGGAGAAAGTACACATCCTTAGTGGGTCCAGTTTAATATTCTGTCATGTCCACCAAAAAGCTGTACTGTATGTCTGCCATGTAACTCTAATGAGGAAGGTAAATGAGACAGCATGGTTGACCTATTTTGGGTGATTATGAAGGTGCAACACAAGACAAGGAAGGGGCTTGTGGATCTTTTCAAGTCAAGCTTTTCCCATGGAACATTTGACTTGATAGGTGCTACAGAAGCAGTGCTTGTGAAGAGAGAGCACTACATAGCTAATGGTAGATCAAGTGGAAACCACATAATGGAATACCAGTTGCACTGGATTCGATGGGGAGAACATTGTGGAGGGCGTTTGGTTGACTGTGCAATATTTAGAAGTCTTGCGAGCCATCTTGGCGCTGCATGGAATAAATACCATATCCCATCAATGTCCTGCCTTGCTGGCAATCGTCCGTTGGAGCAAAGAAAATGATGCTTCGACAGTTGCTTAGTAACTGTATACATAAGGTATGAATCTCTTTTAAAGTAGAACAAAAACGATAAAACACACATGGGTCTGTTTGCCATTTATTGGTATAGTCAAATAATTTTAGATTAGAATCATATAAAATACTTATGCAGGCTGCTTCATAGGGGCATAGTGGTGATGCGCGTGCAGAGCATCAAATGGCAACATGTAATTGAGTAAGTACAAATAAAAACAAATTTGACTTCACAGTGTAAATACACTGACTAATAAAACCAGCCTGTCAATGGTAATCTGGTTTGTTATGTTATGTTATGTTATTTATTTGTTAAAGCGCAAACAGCTGCCCCAGCAACGGAGCGTCCCGGCGCTGACCTAACCAGTACCTGAGGGGAGGGGGGACCAACAGAGGAATTAGATGACAGAGAAGAGATGGGTTTTGAGTTCCTTTCGGAAAGCGATCAGAGTGGTTTGGGTACGGATGTGCAGAGGTAGGGAGTTCCATAGCTTAGCCCCTAAGACTTTGAAGGAACGTCCACCCTGTCTGCAGAGCTTAGTTCGGGGGACCGTCACGAGGTGTTGTCCCAGTGAGCGCAAGTTGCGCTGGGGCGTGTATGGTACCAGAAGAGGGCGCAGGAGTTCAGGACAATCAGAGTTGAGAATTTTAAATGCCATGGTCAGGGTTTTAAAGTGGATCCGAGATTCAATTGGCAGCCAGTGCAAATTACGGATGGTGGCTCTGGCAGAGCACCTACGTGGGAGACCAACCACTGCTCTGGCGGCCGAGTTCTGGATACGTTGCAGTCTTGCTAGTTCAGCTTTGTTTGCCCCCAAGAGTAAGACATTGGCATAATCCAGCCGGGCAAGAATCATAGATTGTATAATGAGTTGGCGGGTTTTGGAGTCAAAGAATCCAAGTATGGGGTTGAGGCTCCTCATGAGACCCACACACGTAGCTGCCACTTTCTTCGTGTGGGACTGAAAGCTAAGTGAGGGGTCGAGCCAGACACCTAGGTTTTTGACGACATCTTTTGGCACGGGGGTGGGGCCAAGCACAGAGGGCCACCAATGATGGTTCCAAAGGGTGGGGTTTTTTCCCAGGAGGAGGACCTCCGTTTTCCCGGCATTTAGCTGAAAGCAGTTGAGTGTCATCCACCTAGCGACTGCTGCGACGCCATCTCTGAATTTGGTTGCCGAAGGTGATGGGCCTTCTGAGAGTGTGATGGCCAGCTGTGTGTCGTCAGCGTACGACACCAGCGTAAGGTCCCACTCTTTTGCCACCACTGCGAGAGGCTGAACATATAGGTTAAATAGGGATGGGCTAAGCGCCGACCCCTGGGGGACCCCTTGCCCGATGGAGTGGGGTTGAGAGATGTAGGGTGGGGCTGAAACTTGAAAGGACCTGTCTTTTAAGAAGGACTGGAACCATTCAAGGGCTAATTCGCCAATCCCAATGGCCTCAAGTCGTTTCAGCAAGATGTTGTGTGAGACCGTGTCAAAGGCCGCGCTGAGATCCAACAGGATCAGCGCGGCACTTTGACCGGCGTCTAGGATAACTCGAAGGTGCTCCGTAGTGGTCAGCAGAGCCGACTCAGTGCTGTGACCTGGCCTGAAGCCGTTTTGGGAAGGGTCCAGGACATGGTTTTGCTGCATGTGATGGGATAGTATTTTGTTGACATGAGCTTCAGCCAGTTTTGACGTCCAGGGGAGCAGTGAAATAGGCCGGAAATTTTCTGGTTTATTGGGGTCCAATGTGGGTTTTTTGATGATGGGTGAAACCCAAGCAGATTTCCAACAGGTGGGGACCACCGCTGAGGAAAAGGAGAGATTGAGTAGTTTGGCAAGCGGGGGGAGGAAGAAGTCGAGTGATTCCAAGAATTTGGATGGTCGCATGGGGTCTGCTGGGGAACCAGACTTGACCTGTCCAATTACAGATGCACAGGGCAGAAGGTTATAACTTCTCTGCTGGCCACTGGACTTTCTAAATCAATTGGTGATGTTTTGACCCTTGAAACTCATGGTTACTGCAAAACATCACAATGGGTCTTCATCAGGATTGGATATAAAGCAACTCGGAATCGCAAGGTGGCTTGAACGGCATATTATCCCAATCAAGACATCATGTGTTGCTTGGGAGACTTTCTAATTGACTGATAGACGGCTGAGTTGCTCATCTGAAAAAGTGCTCTTCTATGGAGAGTGACTCCTCTTGCTTTTTAATCAGCGTGCGTTACAAATACAATTAAATGTGGCCAATTTTTTCTAATCTCTAAACAGCCGCTGGATTTCAGCTTGCTAGAAAACTGTTTTTCAATTATGTCATTTGAGATGTCGTCAGTGAACATCATAAATGATGACATAGAACATGTCCTGAGTGATGCAATATGTGAGGTCATAAGCAGTGCATGCCAGGGGCTCAAGTTATATTAGCTCTGCTAACTATAACTGGCGAAGTTCTGTGTTTTTTTTGTTCAAAATGTTAATGTTGTCACTGAAATATTCACCTAATTATAGCACTACTTTAACCTTTGTTTATTTCAGTTAATTTCTAAGGTTTTCTTTTTTTTAAAGAGAGATCTTTTTATCACACCTAACTATAACATTACTTTAATCTTTGTTTTTTGCGTGTGAATTTCTAGTTTTTTTAAACATAAAGTAATGGTCAGTTGCCATATGTAAATGCAACACCCCATTGTGCAAGGGCTTGGGTGCAGTGCCTGGCCAGCGGCCAGGCCCTACAGCCAAATTACCACCTGCAGCCAATCCCACGCTGCTAATAACAGTGGGGCATTGGCCACAGGGCCTGTCCAAACCCCATAAAAGCAACCATTCCCACACTGCGCAGTGCCTTCAAACGTACAAGGTGGGGGGTTGCCATGGGCCAGACCCTACAGCCAACCTCCCACATGCAGCCAATCCCTCGCTGCGCAGAGCCTTAGGCTGTGAATGGTGGGGAGATAGTCACTAGGCCTGGCCTTTGGCCAGGCTCAGTGGCCCACTTCCCCAAAGGCAAACAACCTCACACTGCACATGGCCTTCAGCCGTGTACCGTAGGTGTTGCCCATAGGGCCTGACCCTGGGTGCACCATCACCCATGGCTGTTCTTTATTAAAAAGAAGGGGGCTGCATACCCCCCTAAGACTCTTTTAGCCTTGGGGACTCCAACTCAGGGCTGTACATATAAGTTTAAAGGGGAGGGGGCCATGTGATCCCCCCCCCTGAATCTTGTAATGCCTTGGGGACCTCATCCTCCAGGGCCATTTGATTTTTTCTTAAAGAGGAGGAGGGCATGCAGCCCCCCTCCCTGAGCCTCTTTAGACCATTGGGACCCCATCCCCAAGGGCTATGTATTTTCTTAAGGGGAGGGGCCCACACAGCCTCCCTCTTTGAGCAGTTATTGGCCACAGAGACCCCACCCCTCAGGTCCACTTGTATAGATAAAGGGAAAGGATTGTGTGCCCCCCTCCCTAGGTCTCATTTCTTGGGACTTGGTGTAATTTTTAAGGGGATAAGGGCATGAGCCCCTGGGCCAAATTCAGCCCGGAGACCCCTTCCCAAGGCCACTTATTTAAATAAAGGGGAGGAAGTCCATGTGACCCCCCTCCGCAGTCCCTGTTAGGCACAGGGGCTCTATCACCCAAGGACACTCTTTTAAATAAAGGGGTGAGGGTGTGTGTGGCCTCCCTCCCTGAATTGATTTCTGGCCCGAGATCCCATCACCCTGCGCCCAGTGCAATTTTGGGGGGAGAAGGGCACCAGGCCTGGTGTAATATTTAGGGGAGGGGGGCATGCGGGCCTCCTTCTTGGGCAAATTTGTGCTCCAGAGACCCCATTACCCAAGGATCAGTGACATTTTCAGGGGAAGGGGGCATAAGGTCTTCCTCACCAGGCTGACTTTGGGCCTGGGACCCCAGCCCCCGGGACCCTTACACTATAAAGGTGAGTGCCCACCCAGGACACCCACCATAGTCTCATTGTGGGTCATGGAGGGAGCCCCCAGGCCCCTGTGCCTCCCCACATACAGTAGGAGCCAGCATTGCTCCGGCCCGCCCTGGCAGGAGCAATCTTTTGATCTGTTTCCCTGCCTGCTTCAGTGATGATAGGGAAACAGATCAAAAGTCTGCTCCCAGTGGGCAGGAGCATTTCTGAAGCTCCTGCCTGCTGTGAGCAGTTTCAGTGTCTGCTCCCACTTGGCAGAAAATTAAAAAATGCCCCTGCCAAGTGAGAGCAAACACAGGTTTCCCTGCCCGCCCAACTGCAGGAAAGGACACCACTATGTCCTGGGGGTGGGCTCCCTGGGACATAGTTTATGAGCTTGCCCCGGGGGTGGGGCCCTGGGGCCATTAATGGCTCACAGAGGGGGACTGCACTCTCCTGTTTTTGCTAAATTTCAGCCCTTGCTGAAGGCTCCATGAAGCCTTTTGAAGTGCAGAGAAATGGTGCATGCCCCCCCCTCCTCATATAAAGAAATTTTGGCCACAGTGGTGGGCTCTCCAGGGTTTTGTAGGCTCGGAGAGTGGGGCCGCAAAGCCCAATCCCCATATATTGGAATTTTGGTCCCAGGTTGGGCACCCCATGGTCTCTCAAGGCTTGGGGAGGGGGCTGGTCAAACCCCCCCTTATAAGTGAATTTCAAACCTGGGGTGGGCTCCCTGGGGCCTCTGGAGCCTCGGGGCCACATGGCCCTCCTTCCCATATAAACTATTTTTGGCTCCAGGGTTGGGATCTGTGGGCCTCTGCATGCATTGGCCATGCAGATCCCCTCCCTTTTATGAACACAGCCCTGAGGATGGGCTCCTGGGGCATAAGGGTATTAATTTTGTTGTTTTCAATGCTGGAGTCTTGCAGGATCATTGCATTTTTTACTGAGATTGTTTTCTTTTTGGCGTCTCTCTGGTTCCACTACATTGGGCTGTGGGCGGTCAGGGTATCCCTACACTGCCCCATTATACTATTATTTGTATTTATTTCAAGACAGGGGATTAAGGGCCAAATTAAGATCTTGGCGGATCTGGTCACATTGTCACTTTTCCAACAGTTTCACCGTCCGCCAACGGGGCAGTTCGTCCACTCTATTAAGATGTTGGCAGAACTATGGACGATAGTCTCTCTGCTAGAATTTTCCTCCAGCATTGACGGCCTCATAGGCAAAAGCCTATGTCAGAGGGAGTCCAGCCAAGATTACCACCGGACCGATCAAAATGTGCCTTTCCGTCGCGGAAACTGTGGCGGGGACACCTCCAACCTGAATTGGCGGGATTGAAGGCAATGAGGTAGAAGCATACTTTTTTTCTGTTTTCCACTTCCCTTTCCATCTTGTACCCCATTGCTCAGGTCCTTCCTTTGCTGCTGCTACTTGATCACTACACGAATCAACTCTGTTGTTGCCAGGACCTAAGGTAAGCTTCTTTGTCACTTACTATGAATCATGCCTTAACATTTGCTTTGGCCTTGTGTATTTTTACATTGCTCTTACATGCAATTTGTTTCGTGTGATGCAGTGGTGTTCATATTGCAACTTATCAAGGTAAAAGTAACACACTTATATTGACACTAAAAAAATATTTGTTTGTTGTGGTGGTTGTTGGAGTTGTGCTGGGTGCCTGAGGTTGTACATCCAATTGTGTGTGTATGTTGTTTGTGTGCTATGCTTTATGTAACGAAAGTGGCATAACACATTACTGTTAGACCTGGTACCATTGGTGTGAGTCTCCCTTCCATTTTTTGCTGTTGTCTCCTCTGTTTTCAATATGTTTCGCTAGTTTTAGATACTTTGGGCACTGTGTCACTGCTATTCAGTGCCACAGTGCAAGTGCTCCCTATTGTAAATTATTGTAATGGATTAGTGACTCCATGATTGGCTTATTTGATTTACCTGTCAGACCCTAGTAAAGTGCACCATGTGTGCCCAGGGCCTTTAGATCAAATGCTGCTAGTGGGCTTGCAGCATTGATTGTGCCACCCACAGAAGCAGCTTGTAAAATGTGTCTCAGGCCTGCCATTGCAGAGCCTGTGTGCAGTCTAGTACTGCCATGTCGACTTGTTAAGTGCACCCACTTACCAGTCCCTAAACCTTCCCTTTTCTACATGTTAGCCACCCCTAAGGTAGGCCCAAGGGCAGGGTGCATTGTAAGTAAGAGGTAGGACATGCCCTGATGTGTTTGGCATGTCCTGACGTGAATTGCAGGCAATTTTGTTTTTCACTTATGCATGGCTACCTGTCCCCATAGGCCAGAATGGACAGTTTGATTATAACATCTTATAATCCTAACTAACCCAGGGAACATGGTAGAATAACAAATTTAGTATGCCTGAACTCAAAATGATAAAATACATTGTTTAGTGAAGTTGGTGTAAACATTCTGTGTTTGAAAATATCACTTTTAGAAAGTAGGTATTTTCTCACCTATCCATCCAGCCTGCCTCTGCTTGGTTGTATATTGCATGTCTGGTTTGTAAGTGACAGGAGGGCTTGGCTCCAGCAGTCTGATGAGTCAGGACCTTGGTTGCATAGAGAATGGGGGGGGCCGAGATTACCTTTCATTCCCCTGAGCCCTCATAGAATAGGGAGTAGTGGAAGGAGATTTATTTCAGCTACCTGGGCCAGGTCTGCTTTCAACAATGCTGTGTCCACCTCCCTCCAGGAAGCTGCACAGAACTGGTTTTGGCTAGGTACAGGCACCCTCTGCCCTCAGAGGATAAAGGATTTACTAGTATAAATATTGGGGCCCAGACCCCAAGACTTTAGATCACTTCTGGGAATCAAGACAGACCTTTTGCCAAGGAGAAGAACCAGAGAATCTGAAGTAGTTTGACTGCCCCTGTGCCCGTGTGCTATTTTCTGGGATTCGCCTACAATGGTTTCTTTATTGCCAAGGAAAGGAGAAAGACTTTTATTGAAACTTTCATCATCTTGAAGAAGAATCTCCAAGGGCTTAAACTGGGCTTGCCTCCTGCTGAAGTCTCAGGGATACAAGACTTCAGCACCAGCTCCCCCTGAATTTCCTTGCTGGGAATTCTGTCTGCAGAAGCCTGCGTGTTGTTGGGAGCGGGAAGCGCGACTCAACGAGAAGAAGCGTGTCGCATCCGCAAGGGTCACCGTCACATCACCGGAGAAGCATGTCGCCGTCGCAGCTGTTTGTCGTCGCAACACCGGAGAAGCGTGTCGCTACCGCAAGAACCACCGTCGCATCACCGGAGAAGCGTGTCGCAGGGCCTGTCACGGCTCCAAAGTTACAGAGTTCACCGCACGGCCATCGGGCGTGCACCCATCGCCTTCATGTCTTCGCATCGCACCAAAGACGCCCTCTTGTCGCATCGCACTGAATCGTCGCATCGCATCGAGGCACCATCTTGAGGCATTGCAACCGGGACGCACCACAAGATCATCGCATCACCTCCTCTCTGATAAGGAACAGACGCATTGCCTACTTTGCACAAGCACTGAGGAACAGACGCATCCCCTCCCACGAAGCAAGGAACCGACGCATCATTCTCCCTGCGAACCTTTTGTTTATCTTGCCTGATGCTTCCAAAGGTACTTTGTGAGAAATGTGTTGCATTTACCACCTAAAGTGACCTAAGCTATTTCTACCACTTAAAAGTCATTTTCTTAATACTGTATTGTGGATTGTTGTCGTTTGGATCTTGTGTTAAGTCTATATTAAGAATACTTAGCTTTATAAAACCTGTGTTATGTCCATCTGTAGTGCTTTCACTGTATTACTGTATGTGTTCACAAATGCTTTACACAGTGCCTCTGAGATAAGCCTTCCTGCTCGTGCCAAGCTACCACAGGGTTCAGCAGGGGTTATTTAGGAGTGTAGACCCCTTACCCTGACTAGAAGCAAGGGTCCCTATTTGGACAAAGGTGCAAACCATTTCCAACTAGAGACCCCCAGTTCTAACAATTACCTAAATATATTTTTGAAGCAAACACAACATATATGTGTAGTGACATATTAATAAATAGTACTTACCAATCTACAAACTAACAGGGACTCACTCCATCAGGAATCTGCCGCTAGGACACTGCCCGCACAACAGAGAAATCTAACTAGGCTTGGTGAAAATCCACTGGCCTGACAGCGATGGAGTCCTGTTAACCAGCCGAGGAGTCTGCCGTGTTGACTGAAGTGTGCCATGTATGCGATGGCAGTTTGTTGATGCGCATGGCTTTTCAACGAGCCACAGCTAAATACGGTGGGTGGGACTCCGTCAGCTCGATGTCATACTTGTAACCGCCGCCACGGAAGGACGACAGGAGTCACGCCCTAAGTCTCTGTATCCTGAAATAGCTGTCAGCAAAAACGTTCTCATGTTGCTGGCAGCCAATATGAGCTCTCACTCCTGTGGGAGTCTGATCCTCATGGGAGTGAGATGGCCCAAGGGCAATTAAGCTGACAGGTCCAGGAGGATCAGAGCTGCGCTCCCCCCACGGTCTAAAATCTGCCTGAGCTCTTCCGTGGAGGTGATAAGAGCTGGCTCTGTGCTATAGTACGCACAAAATCCAAATTGGGAGGGATCCAAATAGCGTTATGATTGATGGATGAGCAAAGCTCAATATTTATCTACTTCTCGATCACTTTCGCAGGAAACGGGAGTCTCGATATCAGTCTATGATTGAGAGTCTCCTTAGCATCCAAGTTTGGTTTTTTTAGTAAACAAATTATGGAGGCTTTCTTCCATTCCATTGGGAAATACCCTGTTGTGAACATTGTATTAAAAATCACTTTAATGGAATAGCTATAATTTCAGGAGAAATATACTGAATTTTAGGAGGGTATGCATCTGATGGGGAGCCAGATTTAACCCCTTTGTTGCGCCCGTCGGCCAACGGCTGTTTCAAGCACTACCTCAGTAGTGCTGCGTACTTCAGTTGGCTGACGCGGCCCCGCCCACTCAAAGGAACGCCCCGCACCGCGGCGGAATTACCGTCACGGTAAACTGGTTAATTACAGGAATGAGTTTAGAAGTTCGTTTAATTGTCATAGTAGTAAAAGAAGAGAGGATCGGGGTAGCTAATTTAAGTGTATCTTTTATCTTATCATGAGATATAGATTGAATCTCATTGAGTTCAGCCGGTGTCTGAGTCTGGCAGTTATCCTACAGCACAAACGCGTCAAAAACAGACTTGACCGTGTGCTGGAAGGATTCTGCTAACAAGTGGCAGAATTCCTGACTGATGCTGATATTGGGTGCAGTTGCCAGCTTTGCCAGTTTCTTTACCGTAGTAAACAAAGCTTTAGGGTATCTGTCGGCCGCTTTAATTTCCTCAAAGAAGTATAAAGCCTTCTCCCTGAGGATAATTTTCTTGTAGGTTTGAAGAGGCGATTTATATTCCAATTGAGTACTTGCATTGTCTTCAAGTCTCCATTTCCTTTCTAGTTCATGACATTGCTGTTTCTGAGCTTTCAACGTGTCACTAAACCATGGTTCTGAAGGTGTCCTCCTGGAGCAATGACACTGTTTGGGGGGCACTAATTGTGTCATAGCTGAGTCAAGCCAGGAATAGTATTGAGCTGTGGCTTGATCAGAGTCCATAGACAAATGGGGTAGAGTTTCTAAAAGAAGAGGATTTAAAGATCTAGCCTCTACTTTCTTCCAGGGGCGACTTACATAAGGTTCTCTAGGAACTTAAAAATTATTTTTTTGTGGCAATAATATATCAAATAAGACTGCCTTATGATCCGACCAGATCATAGGCAAAGCTCCAGTCCAACTTAGATTGGAGTTATCTGAAAAAATCCCATCTAAACAGTGTCCTGCACAATGAGTCGAACCCTTCACAAGTTGACACATCCCTGCGCTATTCATCTGATCTATAAGTGGTGGTGTCTCTGGATCAGCGACATTTTCCAGATGGAACTTAAAATGCCCTAGCACTGTAAAATTGGAGTATTCAGCTAAAAAGGAGCCTAAGTTATCTTGGATATCTTGGATGGAGCAAAATTCCATTAAAAGAGTGTTGATTATACAGTTCAATTTTAAAGTCAAATGCTTCGCAGTCCTTATTGTCCATGTTCGCTTTAATACAAGATTTAAAGCTAAATACTTTATGAATTCAAACCCTGCTGGTATGGCCAAAAGTAGATTCGGGTCCGAGGAGGCATCTGTCTAAGTCTCAGTAATAAAGGCTATCTCTGTCTGATTGAATTCTTAAAACTCTCGAAAGGCAATAGAAGTCTTAATTAATGATCTCACATTATTGAGTACACATGATACCCGCTGGGATATGTCTTAGTGGTAATGTGGGTTTGGGTAGATAGTGAGAGGTGCTGGATAGTTAGGACACAGCTCAAGCACTGCCCTATGCCCCGGGCTAGGTGAGGGTCAATACATGGTCCAGAACATGTCTTACCTTCCCATTGTAGCTCCACAAAGGTTCTCAGCTATATTGTATTGTAGGCTTCAAAGTGAGATTGCTTTACAGATGCACATAATCACTGAGGAGTATTTGGGGGGGGCTAGTCTGTGGAAGCATATTCCTAGAGAAGGGAGTGATACCCTACTAGCCCTAGAAAAGGGGGACAGGATGAGCTTTTCTTCTATGAATGAAGCCCTTGTTAGGAAGTATGTCCTTTCACGAGAAACGTTTAGGCAGCAGTTTAGAGACAGTCAGAAACTGGCCCATCAGATCTGGGTGGATTGTGTGGATTCCTTTTGCAAGGCAATGGATGATTGAGTGAAGGGCAGTGAAGTAAAAGATTATCAGAGGCTGTACAATTTGATTGCAAAGGAGCACATTTTCAGTCTTTGTTTTGCAGATCTGTACCGACACTTGATTAACAGTAGGCTCACTACCCCAGGGAGTTTGCTAAGGAGGCAGACCGCTGGGTCAGCACCAGGGTACACAGATCATTATCTGAAGGGGATAATCACAAGGGTTCCCACAGAAGAAAGAGGGAGGCAGAAATAATACCAATGAGTTATCCAAAGGCCCCCAAAATAATTCCAAGGGTCAGGACGCCCAATCCCCCAGCCACGAAGAAGTGGTTTCCTGACAATGAGTCCTCAGAGAAGGCACCCTCCAAGTGCTATGAGTGGCAACAGGAAGGGCACTACAAGGAGGATGCTAAGTGGCCCAAGTGGGCCCAGCCCCCCAGTGGTGGGCAGTCACTGGGGCTGGCTAGTGTGGTGCTTGGGTGAGGAGATTGTGACAGTTAGTTGGAAGGACAGTGTAGAGGTTACTCTAGGGTACCTGGGTGACAGAGATATGATACAGAGAACTCACATGCCTAGTAATAATAGGAAATATAGTCAGTGAGTTATCATCAGTAGGCAGAGGGTGGAGGCTCCAGGAGCCAGGCACCATTCTCCTCGCACAGCGGGCAGAACGCTGACGCGGGCGGGTGGTTTCCATAGACCGCACGTCATTGGCCGGATTGCAAGGCACGCCCACTGTCACCAGCCACACCCCCCTGCCCACCTCCCCCACTTCCGTTAAGGATGTGTCTCTGCCTGAAGCGCAGCGGACGAGCATAGTGGGCGTGACGAATGCGCGCCGAAGGCACGCTTAAGGCAAGCTCGTCTGCGCTCGTCCGCGCCGAGACCGGGCTCAGGGCAACCCCCCCTGCACGATCGTTATTGTACCCTGGAGCCTACAGATATAGTAGGGAAGCACTGATGCTGTTGGATCCACTGTCTGGCAGAGCCAACTGCCCACGCCTAGCCCCTAACATAATTTCTGAGGACAAGAACCCCTGCCCCAACTGCTTAGGGCATCTGCCACATATTAGGCCCCTCCCACTGGAACCACTATCTAATCCGGATCAGATTTCAGGCAACAGGCTTTCCCCGTTAAAGCATACGGAAAATAAGCACTCCACTAAGGGAGAATTAATTAGTGGATTATTAAATGTCAGATCCCTTCCGAAACATGCTACCGAAATACAGCTCTTGATCGAATCCAGAATCCTATGGGGCTATTTGCTAGTATGACGAGCGGTGTGCGACCCACTTCACATTTGTATTTAAAGCTCCCTTGAGCGATGGGCTGACGAGCCTGGATCCCGCACCCGCGCGCCGTGAGAGGTACTATACCTTATATATTTTGGCAGTCTACTTGGCACCCCGCATACATACCTGCTCCCTGCTGACGAGAGGCAATTACCTCGAAACACGTGTCCAGGGATGGCATTATAACTATATACTCGTGGCATAGGTGTACTCGCCGCTGTCACTACATTCTCCAGAATCCTATGGGGCTATTTGCTAGTATGACGAGCGGTGTGCGACCCACTTCACATTTGTATTTAAAGCTCCCTTGAGCGATGGGCTGACGAGCCTGGATCCCGCACCCGCGCGCCGTGAGAGGTACTATACCTTATATATTTTGGCAGTCTACTTGGCACCCCGCATACATACCTGCTCCCTGCTGACGAGAGGCAATTACCTCGAAACACGTGTCCAGGGATGGCATTATAACTATATACTCGTGGCATAGGTGTACTCGCCGCTGTCACTACATTCTCCAGAATCCTATCTGGCTATTTGCTAGTATGACGAGCGGTGTGCGACCCACTTCACATTTGTATTTAAAGCTCCCTTGAGCGATGGGCTGACGAGCCTGGATCCCGCACCCGCGCGCCGTGAGAGGTACTATACCTTATATATTTTGGCAGTCTACTTGGCACCCCGCATACATACCTGCTCCCTGCTGACGAGAGGCAATTACCTCGAAACACGTGTCCAGGGATGGCATTATAACTATATACTCGTGGCATAGGTGTACTCGCCGCTGTCACTACATTCTCCAGAATCCTATGGGGCTATTTGCTAGTATGACGAGCGGTGTGCGACCCACTTCACATTTGTATTTAAAGCTCCCTTGAGCGATGGGCTGACGAGCCTGGATCCCGCACCTGCGTGCCGTGAGAGGCAGTATACCTTATATATTTTGGCAGTCTACTTGGCACCCCGCATACATACCTGCTCCGTGCTGACGAGAGGCAATTACCTCGAAACACGTGTCCAGGGATGGCATTATAACTATATACTCGTTGCATAGGTGTACTCGCCGCTGTCACTACATTCTCCAGAATCCTATGGGGCTATTTGCTAGTATGACGAGCGGTGTGCGACCCACTTCACATTTGTATTTAAAGCTCCCTTGAGCGATGGGCTGACGAGCCTGGATCCCGCACCCGCGCGCCTTGAGAGGTACTATACCTTATATATTTTGGCAGTCTACTTGGCACCCCGCATACATACCTGCTCCCTGCTGACGAGAGGCAATTACCTCGAAACACGTGTCCAGGGATGGCATTATAACTATATACTCGTGGCATAGGTGTACTCGCCGCTGTCACTACATTCTCCAGAATCCTATGGGGCTATTTGCTAGTATGACGAGCGGTGTGCGACCCACTTCACATTTGTATTTAAAGCTCCCTTGAGCGATGGGCTGACGAGCCTGGATCCCGCACCCGCGCGCCGTGAGAGGTACTATACCTTATATATTTTGGCAGTCTACTTGGCACCCCGCATACATACCTGCTCCCTGCTGACGAGAGGCAATTACCTCGAAACACGTGTCCAGGGATGGAATTATAACTATATACTCGTGGCATAGGTGTACTCGCCGCTGTCACTACATTCTCCAGAATCCTATGGGGCTATTTGCTAGTATGACGAGCGGTGTGCGACCCACTTCACATTTGTATTTAAAGCTCCCTTGAGCTATGGGCTGACGAGCCTGGATCCCGCACCCGCGTGCCGTGAGAGGTACTACACCTTATATATTTTGGCAGTCTACTTGGCACCCCGCATACATACCTGCTCCCTGCTGACGAGAGGCAATTACCTCGAAACACGTGTCCAGGGATGGCATTATAACTATATACTCGTGGCATTGGTGTACTCGCCGCTGTCACTACATTCTCCAGAATCCTATGGGGCTATTTGCTAGTATGACGAGCGGTGTGCAACCCACTTCACATTTGTATTTAAAGCTCCCTTGAGCGATGGGCTGACGAGCCTGGATCCCGCACCCGTGCGCCGTGAGAGGTACTATACCTTATATATTTTGGCAGTGTACTTGGCACCCCACATACATACCTGCTCCCTGCTGACGAGAGGCAATTACCTCGAAACACGTGTCCAGGGATGGCATTATAACTATATGCTCGTGGCATAGGTGTACTCGCCGCTGTCACTACATTCTCCAGAATCCTATGGGGCTATTTGCTAGTATGACTAGCGGTGTGCGACCCACTTCACATTTGTATTTAAAGCTCCCTTGAGCGATGGGCTGACGAGCCTGGATCCCGCACCCGCGCGCCGTGAGAGGTACTATACCTTATATATTTTGGCAGTCTACTTGGCACCCCGCATACATACCTGCTCCCTGCTGACGAGAGGCAATTACCTCAAAACACGTGTCCAGGGATGGCATTATAACTATATACTCGTGGCATACGTGTACTCGCCGCTGTCACTACATTCTCCAGAATCCTATGGGGCTATTTGCTAGTATGACGAGCGGTGTGCGACCCACTTCACACTTGATCGAATCCAACAACCTGGATATTTTATTTTTAACCGAGACATGGACGACGGCGGGAATGGACTCAGAGTTAGGACCGGCATGTCCGGTAGGATATAAGATTGCTCATAAACCCAGGCCTATGGGTTGAGGAATAGGAATTATGTTCAGGGAAGAGCTAAATATTATAACATTGTGTATTGACATGGTCTCATGTGCCGAAATTTTCGGGATATCGATCAGACACGACTCAGGCCATTGTATTACGGGCCTAATCTGCTATAGGACACCGGGGCACTTCAATGCAATGCAACAGCAAGAACTGATCACTGTCATTAACAACATGTCAATCTCACATAGCAGGCTACTGGTACTGGGAGATTTTAACTTGTGGGATAACGACCAACTACACACGGCCTTACACAATATTACACAATCCTGTAACAACTTAGGTCTGAAACAATGGATAACTTCCTCCACACATAGGCAAGGGAATATACTGGACTTAATATTCGCTGCAGAGGATCTCATTACTATGGGAATAACTCTACCAGTAGATTGGTCGGACCACCATCTTCTACTATTTAACATCCATACTCTGATTAATACAGGGTCAACAAACACACAGACTAGGACCTTCATTAGCCGTGACTGGAAGGGTCTGTTAAAAAGGAAAGAGGAAGGGAAGTTCGACTTCCGTCAAGTTGGGAATTCGGTTGATCTAGAGAACGATATCACCACCAATTACCATCTACTATGTAAAGAGGTAATTAGGAAACTTAATGACATTGTACCACTGAAAGTTATTAGAAAAAGAGGAAAACCCTCTGCGCCCTGGTACACGGTTAAATTGAAAGAACTGAAAATTGCCTGTAAAAAGGCTGAGAGGCATTGGAGAAAAAATTACCTAGAGCAGGAGAAACTGATCTGGAGGCAGACAATTGGGCATTATAAGAAAGAGATCACCATAGCCAAAGCAAACTACTTCGCAGACCTAATACTAAATAGCTCCAACAAATCTCGTGATACCTTCAGGATAGTCAAAGAGTTGTCTCATCATGAATGTGCTAATAGTCAAATCAAGCCCTCACAAGAACTATGCGATGGTTTAGCTTCCTTCTTTCAGGAAAAAATTGCAAAAATAATCGAGGGTATGAAGGATGTCTCCATTCATCTAGTGCAGGGTAACAGTAACACCAGGAATAGGGAGAAGAGTGAAGGATATGTAAGACGCTCCACCCCAAGGGCCACCTTGGAGAATTTCGAGACCCCGACAGTACAAGAATTCTCAAAGTTAGCCCTCAATATAACATCAGGATCCCCGTTGGACCCTCTTCCTCACAAAATAGTAAAGGAATTTGGGAATGAATTCTTCCCAGTACTTCGACAGCTGTGTATGCAGTCTTTCAACACAGGTACTGTACCAAAGGACTGGAAATTGGCAGTCGTTACCCCCCTGTTGAAGAAATCAAATCTCGACTCTAACTGCCACAAAAACTATCGACCTATATCGCTCCTACCATACCCAATTAAGATCATGGAACGGCTGGTCAGCAGAGGACTGGCCCTCTTCCTGGAAACTAAAAACATCCTGGAGGAAGAGCAATTCGGCTTCAGACCAGCTCATGGAACCGAGTCAGCTCTGCTGACGGTTCTGGACGACCTACGAATGAGGGCGGACAGGGGAGAATCAGCTATTTTAATCTTGCTTGACCTGTCCGCCGCATTTGATACGGTGAGTCACGATATTCTGCTGACAAGATTGAAGAGCATCGGAGTCGGGGGAGTTGCGCTTGACTGGTTTCACTCCTACTTTACGGATAGATGGCAGGCAGTAGCAATTCCTCCGTACCAGTCAGAGTTTGTTCCAGTCCCATATGGGGTCCCACAGGGGTCTGCAAGAAGCCCGATACTTTTTAATGTATACATGCAACCCCTGATGGGCATCATCAAGGCTCACGGCATCAGCGTGATCAACTATGCGGATGACACGCAGCTGATGATCTCTCTTGATGGTGCCCATGCAGACTCACTCGAGACCTTTCACACCTGTATGTGGGAAATGACATCCTGGCTAAATCAGAATTCTTTACAATTCAACAGTGACAAAACCGAAATAATGCATTGCAAAGTAGGTAGAATCACTAGAAGTCTACCCACGGACTTCTGGCCTCTGGAGCCAGGGGAGTCATTAACCCCAGTGAAATCAGTGAGGAACCTCGGAGCTAGCTTCAATGACAATTTGAGTCTCGAGACCAATGTCAATAAGCAGGTTGGTAGCTGCTTCGCCTTATTACGAGGACTTCGTAAGCTGTTGCCCCTTCTACCAACACAGGTTAGAGCCACCATAGTAAGGAGTACCATCCTCAGCCGCCTAGATTACTGTAATTCTCTGTTACTGGAAACCCCTGTCTACCTGATCTCCAGACTTCAGAGCATTCAGGAGGCTGCGGCAAAATTGACACTCTCCCGAGGGCGAAGATCCTCCACTACCCTCCCTTTAGCAGATCTTCACTGGCTACCTGTACACCAGAGGATCCTTTTTAAATCCCTATGCACTGTCTTTAAGGCAGTACATGGGATGGGCCCCCGACCACTCCAAAACAAATTTAAGTGGTACGAACCCACTCGGTCCCTTCGGTCCTCCTCTTCCAATCTTATCGGCATCCCAAGGATCAGGAAAGCCACCTGTGGTGGCAGAGCCTTCAGCATAGCGGCAGCACATCTGTGGAACAGACTACCTATTGACATCAGGAAAACAGATGAACTGATGGCCTTCCGAAAAAGGGTGAAAACATGGCTTTTCCCTAAAATCTAACCATCCAGAATCATAAGATATCCCTTCTGCCCCTGATGCACAGCGTTTTTCAGCTACATGTACACAGCGCCAGGATGCCCGTAGGGTTACAGAGCGCTTTACAAATGCTATAAATAAATAAATAAAATAAAAAAATAAACACTGGAGACAGCATGACAACCATCAGATGTAATCTGGTGACCTCATAGCACGTAGTCTCTAATGTATTCCACCAAGTTGTTGCAGCCGACAACTATGAGAATCACTACACAGTGGCTCTGACTCAATTTGAGTGGAGGTGGAGGTCTCAGGTTAGTTGAGGGTAGCTGTGAGTCCGTCCATGCCAGTGGATTGTCTGCTTGGCAATGACTTGGTCCGCACCATCTGGAAGGAGGTGGAGATCAGGTCGCACTTGGAGATGTTAGGGCTGTGTGAGTAGGTGTGCCTGAACACACGGTACATGGCCGCCCAAGTGGATATTCAGGAGGACCTGTAGCCTGGAAGAATGGCCCAGGTGCCTGCCGAAAAGGGGTGCGGAAAACCTGCTTTTGAAGCTTCCATTGTCTGGGAAGAGGATGAATCTGAGAGGGATGCCCCAGAGCATACAGGGAAGGATGCTTCCCCACTGGGGACCCTACCAGAGCGGGCCTGTTGGCAGAAGGAAGGGGGTCCCACCAGGGAGGAGGTTTGCAAGGCACAGATGAAGTGTCCTACACTTGAGGGCCTACGGTGCCAGGTCGAGGACCAGACAGCTGGCAATCCCTCTGGTGATCACCTGATTTACTGGGCGAATTGATCCCTGAATAGCAAACCTGAGGTACCTGGGTGTTGATGGTCCCTTAGTTCTACAGGGCCTTTGTACTGGAGCTGGCACACAATGTCCCCCTGGCAGGTCATCTGGGGAAGAATAAAACCTTTGATCAGCTTGTCACCCACTTTTCCTGGCCACAGATGAGTAGGGCCTCAGATGCTCTCTGCAAGACATGTCCTACAAGTCAGAAGGGAAGCACAGGGCTCCCCTGAACCCCTTTCCCTTTCATTGGCACCCCCTTTTAAAGGAGGGCATCAACTTTGTTTGGCCTCTGGACCCCAAGACAGATTTGGGCAACAGGTTGATCCTGGGCTTGAAGGACCATGCCACCCAGTAACCTAATGCAATACCTCTGAGGATGGTGGATGCCTCCGCAGTGCTCAGGGCACTAATGGGGACATTTTCCCAAGGAGGCGATGTTGGAACGTGATACCAACTTTATGTTGACGTACATGAAATTCATGTGCAAGGCTCGTGGGATAACATACAAGTTCTCCACTACTACCCTTACACAAACCAATGGGTTTGTTGACAGGTTCAACAAGACCCCCAAAGGCATGATCATGGGCCTGTCAGAGCTCTTGAGGCCGAAGTGGGATATCCTCTTATCATGCCTGTTGTTTGCATACTAGGAGGTGTCCCAGAAGGTGGTTGGATTCAGCCCTTTTCGGAATATGTTTGGTACCCAGTGTGAGGACCTCTGAGCCTGGTAAAGGAGAGGTGGGAGCAAGCTCCCAGGAAGGCCCCCCGGGATGTGGTGGTCAGCTACATGCTGGCCCTCCATACCCAGATGAAGCGCTTTTGGAAGAAATATAAAGGTAGACCTGGAACACTAATCAATGCATATCCCCAAAGAGGTTAAATTTTTCGGCTCCTTTCAAACATTCTACAATGTGATAAAGTAAGTAAAATGTTTGATTGCCAGCACGTTATTTGTTAAACAATTTCTTGTGTTTATTTTTTGTATGGCTTGGCAGTTCGGGCTGGACTGTTCCCATGAGGCACAGGGTCAGACTGATTTGCATATGGCCATTGCTGAACTGGGGTGGCAGAGTGGGCTAAAGAACGGTGATGGATTAAACCCAGATCAGTTGACTGGGGGTGAGTGCTTGCAATGTTCAACACTCCGTCCATCATTTCCTTTGGTTTTGCTTTGTTCGCCATAAGTTGGCAGGGTATGCTCAGACGTGAGTCCCTTGCTCACTTTGCCACTGGATTCAAGCAAGCCTGGCTGAAGACGGCTGAAATGCCAGCAACCGGTCCTAGGAAGCTTGTTTCCGGTCCAGGGAAGACATGGCTTGGCAGTTCGGACTGGACTGTTCTCATGAGGCACAGGGTCAGACTGATCTGCATATGGCCATGTCTGGCCTGGGGTGGCAGAGTGGGCTAAAGAACGGTGATGGATTAAACCCAGATCAGTTGACTGGGGGTGAGTGCTTGCAATGTTCAACACTCCGTCCATCATTTCCTTTGGTTTTGCTTTATTTTTTGTATTTGACATTGAAAAGTAAAGCGTTATAATTGGATGCATTATCATGGCATTTGCAAAGGGTACCGTGGAAGGCCTTGGCTTTTGGTGGAGATACTAAGCTGTTTATATTCTCTGCAAGAGTAAACTCTTAGGACGAACCTGGAGGGTATTAGCTACAATAAATTGACAACTAAACTGCAACTTGGGAGGTTTTATATAATAATTTACATGAGGATGGTCCTCTGTCCGCTTCAATTACAGGATTCGGACGGGGTAGTTATACAAATTGGTGGGGTGTAAGCCTACATGAATATTAAAGTTTTTTAAAAAAACCTGAATACTGAACAGGAGGTGTAGCCACAGACTCATCAGATCGTGCCAAGTAGGGGGATACATGTAAATCCCAGATCGTTTTCTTGAGAGAGAGTCATTATCATTAATGTGGCTTTTTTGTTATACAGGCAGGCCAACCTGGAATTTGAAAGCACGATTTGACAAGGTGCTGGCTTCTGCAAAGCCCACATGTATTAGGACTTTTACATCGTTTTGAGGGCCATAGCTCCAGTGGTCAAGACACGTTGGATTTATAACCAAGGTAGAATACTTTCACTGTTTTTCATTGTTTTCAAAGAAGTACGCAAACATAGGATAATAGAAAATGATTGATTGCCCGTTTTTTTATTTGCATCGCAATCAGTGAGGTTGTGTTCCCTGGTTTTTGCATTTTTCTTGCTCGCAAGAAAGAGGCTAATAAGGTAGTGTTTGAATTTGTCGCATTTTTATGAAGGAATAGGAGAACTATGAGGGCAGAGATTGGATATTAATGAACCTTGTTCTTCACAACCATTTATTATATTTTTTAGGGATGACGTGCATACCCCTACTTTGAGTACTATCGCGGCCATACTGAGAAAGAAGCCGCCATTGGGGAAGAGATATATCTCCCTTCTATATACCAATTATCTGGTGGGTAACACCCTTTAAGTTATCATAATCAATAGTGTGTGTAATGAGGAAGGTGGTATGAACTGGTTTGTTTAATAGTAAGTGTGAATTACTGTGGATGGCACCATTAATGGAACCAGGACTGTAATATAAATTATCTGTATTATGTTTTAAACATGTTTGGATTGTCTAATGTTTATGTAAGGATGAAATGAAATATGAATTGTAACAAGAATAGTATTGAACACCATAAATGAATTTTTAAATATTTTATTTTTGTATTAATGTTTTTTAGATGAATGTTTTGGGAGACACTGAATAGTAGTTTTAAGCCTGAAGAAGGTGGTGAACCAAATGATACCACCGAAACGCATCGCTTTGGTTAAGGAAGTACCCAAGCAACACCTGGTCCAAGTAGGAGAAAGGGAACGCTATTTAACATCGAACCAGGGCTATTAGTATTACTCTCTATGGACTTGGAGTGCTTACTAAATTCATCGGGTTGTTGATGAGTTAAAGCCTGATGTATTTCTCCCACTTGTTTGTGCATGACATGTTTTTAATATATGTGTATTGAATTTATAAGGATCCTAACAATAAAAATATATGTTAGAATTTATATTCAGTTTTTGGTCTCTTTTCGGTGCTGGTGATTGGGCCGCGAGTGGATGTTAGTAAGGTATTTTTGTATGCTTTGAAAAGAGTCCAAAGTGATTTTTTGCTTTATACAGAAGTGTCTAATTTAATTTTGGTTTTCTGTCCCTTTGGTTGAGTAGAACCCCTCTCTCTTATTTTGGAATTTGTTGTTCCAGTATTTTTAATATCACTCTATGTGATGGTGTGTTTTTGGACTTTGTTGTAAAACTGGCGTAGTAATGCCAACTTTGTAGTATCATACATCCCCTTTTAACACCTATTTTCGAGTGGTATTAATGTTTTACGCAAAATCCTGTCTCAAGTTTTTGATAGATAGATTATTGCATCTAAAAGCGGGGGGGGGGGGGTTACACAGGTATGCCCATGTACCACCCATGTAATGCCCTCTTGACGCTAAGCATTACTTTTAGGCAATTTTCCAGCACAGAACAAGTTTTGCACTGGAAAGTTAAGAACAAAAAACCATTTTGTGCTGGTTTGCGTCACATTTGCAAAGAAACACAGTGCAAAATGTTTAAAAAACAGACTTGATTTTCAGGTCTTATGAATGATTCAATAAACATCCACCAGTAGAAGATAGAGTTCTCATACTGAGTTTTTTTTTTTTTTTAATCCAGTTCAACAACAGGGGCCTGCCCGTGTTTCACGACACATCGCTTCATCAGGGCCAGTTTGTAACTACATATTATATACAACAGAAGTACTGATTTTTATTTTTTTAAACATGCTTTATTGCCTTTTACATTTAACTCAGCCCTGTCGCTGATAGTTGGATGGATAAATACATAGTATTTTCAGGATCATTGACTCCTGTTACATATAGTGTATACCCATGTCAGTAATACAACAGAAGTACTGATGAACCAGAACAAGAAACAATAGAAATTAGGATGAAAATACAATAAAATTGAAAAGGAAACAGAAACACAAATGTATTCATCGATTTACTGTAAGGAGAAGAAAATAAAAACAAAAGATAAAAACAAATACCCAACGTGCATGTGCTGCAAGATAAAGAACACGTACTCCTATCTTATTGTTTAGTTATGTTACTGAACATCCCTCAATGCAAAATGGCTATGTTATTTTGCCTGTAATGAAAAGCATCAAACAAAATTTTGTTTAAAAAAAATTGTTCTGTCATGTTAGAAATTGGTTTAAAAAAGCACCCCTAAACATATATTTAACCAAAAAAATACTTACCTAAGTCCAAACATAATGTAGTCGACCACCATTTTGTAGTCACTTACTCTGTAACACTGATCGCCACCAGACGTGTCTGAGACCTCCGCTGATTAAAACTGTTAAAGTTCGCGACAGTGCCACCTAGAGAGCAAAGAAAGTACTGCGTTTAGACCTACATTCCTATTATCAGCTACGAACAAAAAAATTGAAAAACATGCTTAAGAACATTTTTGTCTCTTGTCAGAAAACTTGCTGTTTTCACAGCTACCTGTATTAATTTGCAAGGAATGAAATTCCACTAAAGTAAGCATATTCTTCTTTGGGCTACTGCAATACGTTCACTATTCAATGTTGAAAACAATTATATAGCAAATAATTTACAACCAAACCCCTCTGGATTAGTACCTCAGAATTTTATAAAGGGCAAATGTATCCTAAAACCACCACTAAGGTGATAGATCATTATAAAATCAGTACATTAAGAAGCAGCTAATTGCCCAAAACAAGTGACCAGAGGACATCCCTTATGCTTGTCTGCGAGAGTGCCAGGGAGGCTATTGGAGTATTGTAACTTCGCTTCAGTAGTCTCTCAGATCAGCTACTGGACAGTGCCGGGGGGGATAATTTAGTTTTGTAGCTACTCTGGGGCCATTTTGCTTAACAACAGATCTGTGTGATGTTCATGCTTTAGAGCAGTGGCTAGTATTTTGGTGATTGTGAAGTGCTACAATATATGAATCATATATTTTCTCAAAATCTACATATGTCCCTTTTTTCAACAGTACAAGGAAACCATCCTGGTGCTTGCTTTCCAGTAAAACCATACTGCTCATTATTACAGAAAAATCCTGTCCTGTCATTGTAAGTATAAAGCTGCTATAATTTATATGTAAAAAAATCCATCCAACGCATAAAACAAAAATGTGGAAGTACATTAGACTGGTTCAGGTTAGCAAATGAGGGTTATTTTTCTAATATTATCCCATTTAGGGCCATCCCTCAGGGCAAGGCAAATGACTTGGTAATACTTGACAATCTGAAATTTGCATGATGATGGGACCTTCAAGTTCACGCCCCATCCATTTCCCAAATTCACACAATTCATGCTAACATTAATAATAATACCACTGTGGCATTAGAATATAGTCTGCTACCTGATAAGCAATCCTCCACCTATATGGAATTTTCATCTGTGGTTAAAGCTAAAACAATGAGCAAAAGTCCTAGAAACATAATAATTGACTTTGAATTGACAATGATAAACATGGCAACTAAATAGTACTTCAAAACCCAAATTCAAGGATGTTTTTTTCACTTTTCTCAGGAGTTTTGGCATAAAATACAAAAAACATCCTTAGTTGAGAAATACTTCACAAACAGTAAACTACAATTTGAATTACGTAAATTAATTGTGTTAACAGTTGTGCCTCTTGACGGTGTAGAAGAATTTTGCCCTTCAAATTCTGAATCAGATTACTTTGTCCAACATTCAGAAAAATTGGCCCCCTTGCTAAAATATTTTAGGACACCTGGATTGGCCATATAAGACAGTTGGGTGGCAGGAGGAAGCCAACATTTGCTGTTTGAATGGTGACACTGCTACACAAGCTGTGTAGAGGGAGGCGCAAAACTCACAATGCCATAGAGGGATGGCACAATTTCTTCAATAAAACAATAGGCAAATATCATCCAACCGATATAATTTATAGGAAATTTTGAAGAAGGTACTAGGGGGCCGATTATGATGATGGTGGGACCATGTTATCCGCCCACCATATTACCATGGCGGGCGGATAGTTGGCGGTCGGAAAGACTGACCACCATGCGTCCGACGGACTGCTTGAGCCCGCTGGTGCATCGGAGGGGAATCATATCCCTACAACAGTGGCGGTGCCTACCAGGCACCGCAATAAGGGATTATGATGTCCCTTTCCGTCAGGTAACCCGCCATGAAAAGGCAGGCAGAAAGGGACTTTGGGGGCCCAAATTCTTTTTTGTAATTAGATGAATATTAATCAATACTCTGATATTAAAAATAATACTTAAGTATTAATACACTGCCCCATCCTAAACCCGGAGTTTGTCTCGCAACCCATGCCGAATATTATACGTTTTTTAGTTAAATAATTAAATACCCATGTAATTATAACAATATTTTTTTAATAAATGCAAATTAATACTCATGTATTTAAATTAATAACTGTGTATTCATACACTTCCACACCCAAAGCCACACCCAAAGCCTCTTTAAACTCTGACAGCCCATCCCTAAAGGCAAATATACTTATTTTACAAAATTAAAAAAATAATGAATAATTCAATAATTAAAAAAAAATCAAATACCTAATAATGATTAAGTTATTAAAAATGAGTGTTAATAAACGCCACACCCGAAACCCCTATTTTCCTTACCTCCAGTCACTAGAAGTTAGGGTATGTAAATTTTTAATAAATTCATATTATATTAAATAACTTTTTATAGTAATAACTACAAATAAATTAAATGAGTAACTACACATACATTAAAGTTCCTACCACAGTATTTAGATGCTCCCTAAGCCAAAACACCGTTGCCCGTTACAACCTGGTCCGAATGTTTGTATCCATATGATCAATATCCGATTTTGAAATATTTTAATAAAATTGATAAGTAAAAAACAAACACCTACAAATGTTGTTGTAGTGACATGCGTGGCGATGCCATTCGAAATATAAAACAATTCTGCATAAAGACGGGCGTAGTAATGACGAAGTTGTTTTGCTGGTTTCATCGTAAAGGCTATGCATGATAGAGTCTTCGTGAAAAAGGATGTTTCCCGTTAAAAGGAGAAATGGTTCAATTTCTCCTTTCTTTTCTGACTTTGCATGTGTGCTGCACTTTACAGCACACATACAAAGAATTAACATTTTTCAAAGTTGTCTAGGCATAGTATTTTGTACAGTAAAGGAACCCTTCCAGTACAAAACCCATGCTAGAGTTGTGCTCACACCCTTGCATTATAGTGCAAAATTATGTGCTTGGCGCTCAGAAGCAAAATTCTGCACTGGCACAATGGAGAGGGCCATATCTCTGTCAATACGGTGCTCTCCTGCTCTCTCATCATGACCCGCAGCATAGCATTTCTGGCTGCTGCGCTGCGTTGAGTGAGAAATTAGTAAATCTGGCCCAGGCTTTGTGGTATGAGCTGTGTGTTAACACTACACCATCTCTGCTGCTGCAAGGCTGATTTCACAAGAGCTCCCGTCATGCTCCGTGACTAGAGGCGAGGTGGGATTGGTGGCGGCGTTCACACTCAGCTGACGACGTGACGGGTGTGCAGCTTTCAGCTGGTGGTGTCTGCTGGGGAAGATGGTGGCAGAGCTCACGCTGCTCCAAGGGGGCCTTTGGCTTAGCCAGTGCGGCCCGACAGGGACAGCGGTGGTGGAGTTTGAGGCCGGCCGTACAGAAGGCAGAAGCAGCGGTGTAGCTCATTCCATCTTAGCAGACACAGACAGGTTGCAGGTTGCAGCGGTGCCTGCCAGTCCTTTTAAATTTTGTGGATTGGAGGTGCTTTCTTGGAGGTGGGGTCGATACAGTGTTGCCATCGAGAACAGATAGGAGCTCTGAACGCTTTGGAGGCTCTCAGACCTGGAAAGTAAAAAAAAGTAGTCAAATCTTCAGTTCAGACTTATCTTGTTCTTTTTCTGAGTATCTTATTAAATCATTTTATTAGAATGTTAGATACTCCAATACTTTACCATCTGTAGTACTACTTCTTCTGGTCTGCCTCCCGCCATCCGTGATCTAGGGTACCGCAATGGTGGGCATTGGGCTAGAGGTGGGCGCAGAAGTGGACTAGCTAGGTTAGGTGCAGCTTGCGTTCCCTCTTCTAGGTCACCTCTCCAAATACAGAAGCAGAAAAAAATTGTATATATATATGTATATATATATGTGTATATATATATATATATATATATATATCCACCTCTCTTGTTTCGCTGCAGAGACCCGAGCCACTTGCAATGGCGGGCCACGGCGGGACAGCGACTCCCAAAATTCCAACAATATCGTTACAGCGTTTTCACAAGAACGATGCCATGGCCACACAATTCATCTCAGCGTGTTTTTATTTTCACGATCTATGTCACTCTACGCGTTTCGGAGATCCCCTCCTTGTTCACGAGTAAGGGCGTACATACAACAGCTTCATTTAAATTAATCATGTGACACCATAATAGTAAACAGTGAAGACAGATTCTTAAATGCATGGTTTGCAGAGCTAGGAAAACAGACTTGTAAGTCGGAAAAAAGGTAAACATGTGCAGTGATTGTAAATAATTAATATCTTGTTACTAAGGAGACTTGTCGCAGCAGCGATCAAGAAATACATTTTTCTCGCAAAATCAAAAATTACTAATTGTAATTTGTAATTTTTGATTTGGTAACTGCACATTCAAGATAAACTGTTTGCCCACTTGGGCATTACGTAATTGTTGATCTTTGATTTTGATTTTGCGTATAAAAGTGTATCTCTTGATCGCTATTGCGAGAAAAATGTATTTCTTGATCGCTGCACATTTCTTCATCTAGAAGTAGTACTACATTTTAGTATACAAACATAACATAACTCATTTCACAAATTCATAAACAATGACTGGTTTCTAATTCTACCAAAATATAAAAACAACACAGTTATCTGTCTGCAAACACATGAAAAACACAAATGCTTATCACAATATGGTTTCTACATGCACACACTGTCCATAAGAGTGTAGAGAAAAAAAGTACTTCCTACACTTTAGCAGGAGAAATACATTAGTCTGATTAAAATCAAAATAGTCTACATACATCCCCTCACAATTAAATAACTCATCTTTCAAGTTCTTTTGTAGATTAAGAAGTATATCAGTCACTCACCATATTTTCTTTTACAGAATCTCTGCACTGTGCACCTCTCAGCAAAAACAAAGAATGGAAAAGTTTCCCTTTCATTTTCCACACATATACATGTAAACATCAAATCACAATCCTTCACATATAAACTCAAATGCAAACACACATTTCTATTGGTTAAACATTTCAACCCTTTCCAACTGAAATACATTTCAACCCTTCCCCCAATCTGCCTTCTGCCTGTTACAATAGAAACAGCTCATGGAACACTGCACTAAGCTCACTGGTCACAAGTTCAGCACACAATGTTCCTAAACAAGACAGGAAGTGTGCTTGACTTTTCAACATATGAGCTTATCATATATAATGTTCCTTCCAATCTGTTTTTGTTAACCAATAAGAATCATACCTTTAAAAGACAGAAATATACACCTACCTTTCAGTGTAGAAAGTAGTCATACAACCAATGATATCTTGTCTTTTTTCAAAAAACATTGACGTGGATCCGCGCTCTAAACGCGTGAGAATCCGTGCACCCAACGCGATAGGATGCGCCGGCTGCTTTTTCCACAAGCTAGATCCAGGTACATTGGGAGAAGAGGCAGTCACCGCCCACCTGGGTAGTACCTACGCCGTTTGACTGCCTTGACAAAAACTCAGAGTGCTGAGTTTTGAGATACTCCCTAGTACCTGCCAGATGACTACAGCCAATCGCAGTGAGACAAGCTGGTTTAAAAGGTGGACACTTACGAGCATTCATGACTTAAAGGCATTTGAAAAAGTTTGACTACGAAACGCGTCATGCCTTGAATTGCCCATTAAAGCTGCTGGACCTGCTGTGCGCGTGTGTGGCTCGTTCTTCTTCTCAGAAGGGAACTTGGTTTTGGATATTATGTGCGCGGCCACAGCGCACTTGAGCCCCCACCCTACAAGTTGTTCAGTGTTATAGTGGCAAAACTTCTGGGATTACCTCGCGGACCGGGGAAACACTGAACCTCCGCAATTTGCAGCAGTTACCTACCCGCTGGATGGACCGTGACTGCACGAGGGGGCATCTTGCACTGTTGGGATGTTCCGAGGTCTCGGCTGCGCTTTGCGGAAGGGTGAGCGTCCAGGCCGGCTGCTTTTTCCACAAGCTAGATCCAGGTACATTGGGAGAAGAGGCAGTCACCGCCCACCTGGGTAGTACCTACGCCGTTTGACTGCCTTGACAAAAACTCAGAGTGCTGAGTTTTGAGATACTCCCTAGTACCTGCCAGATGACTACAGCCAATCGCAGTGAGACAAGCTGGTTTAAAAGGTGGACACTTACGAGCATTCATGACTTAAAGGCATTTGAAAAAGTTTGACTACGAAACGCGTCATGCCTTGAATTGCCCATTAAAGCTGCTGGACCTGCTGTGCGCGTGTGTGGCTCGTTCTTCTTCTCAGAAGGGAACTTGGTTTTGGATAATATGTGCGTGGCCACAGCGCACTTGAGCCCCCACCCTACAAGTTGTTCAGTGTTATAGTGGCAAAACTTCTGGGATTACCTCGCGGACCGGGGAAACACTGAACCTCCGCAATTTGCAGCAGTTACCTACCCGCTGGATGGACCGTGACTGCACGAGGGGGCATCTTGCACTGTTGGGATGTTCCGAGGTCTCGGCTGCGCTTTGCGGAAGGGTGAGCGTCCAGGCCGGCTGCTTTTTCCACAAGCTAGATCCAGGTACATTGGGAGAAGAGGCAGTCACCGCCCACCTGGGTAGTACCTACGCCGTTTGACTGCCTTGACAAAAACTCAGAGTGCTGAGTTTTGAGATACTCCCTAGTACCTGCCAGATGACTACAGCCAATCGCAGTGAGACAAGCTGGTTTAAAAGGTGGACACTTACGAGCATTCATGACTTAAAGGCATTTGAAAAAGTTTGACTACGAAACGCGTCATGCCTTGAATTGCCCATTAAAGCTGCTGGACCTGCTGTGCGCGTGTGTGGCTCGTTCTTCTTCTCAGAAGGGAACTTGGTTTTGGATATTATGTGCGCGGCCACAGCGCACTTGAGCCCCCACCCTACAAGTTGTTCAGTGTTATAGTGGCAAAACTTCTGGGATTACCTCGCGGACCGGGGAAACACTGAACCTCCGCAATTTGCAGCAGTTACCTACCCGCTGGATGGACCGTGACTGCACGAGGGGGCATCTTGCACTGTTGGGATGTTCCGAGGTCTCGGCTGCGCTTTGCGGAAGGGTGAGCGTCCAGGCCGGCTGCTTTTTCCACAAGCTAGATCCAGGTACATTGGGAGAAGAGGCAGTCACCGCCCACCTGGGTAGTACCTACGCCGTTTGACTGCCTTGACAAAAACTCAGAGTGCTGAGTTTTGAGATACTCCCTAGTACCTGCCAGATGACTACAGCCAATCGCAGTGAGACAAGCTGGTTTAAAAGGTGGACACTTACGAGCATTCATGACTTAAAGGCATTTGAAAAAGTTTGACTACGAAACGCGTCATGCCTTGAATTGCCCATTAAAGCTGCTGGACCTGCTGTGCGCGTGTGTGGCTCGTTCTTCTTCTCAGAAGGGAACTTGGTTTTGGATATTATGTGCGCGGCCACAGCGCACTTGAGCCCCCACCCTACAAGTTGTTCAGTGTTATAGTGGCAAAACTTCTGGGATTACCTCGCGGACCGGGGAAACACTGAACCTCCGCAATTTGCAGCAGTTACCTACCCGCTGGATGGACCGTGACTGCACGAGGGGGCATCTTGCACTGTTGGGATGTTCCGAGGTCTCGGCTGCGCTTTGCGGAAGGGTGAGCGTCCAGGCCGGCTGCTTTTTCCACAAGCTAGATCCAGGTACATTGGGAGAAGAGGCAGTCACCGCCCACCTGGGTAGTACCTACGCCGTTTGACTGCCTTGACAAAAACTCAGAGTGCTGAGTTTTGAGATACTCCCTAGTACCTGCCAGATGACTACAGCCAATCGCAGTGAGACAAGCTGGTTTAAAAGGTGGACACTTACGAGCATTCATGACTTAAAGGCATTTGAAAAAGTTTGACTACGAAACGCGTCATGCCTTGAATTGCCCATTAAAGCTGCTGGACCTGCTGTGCGCGTGTGTGGCTCGTTCTTCTTCTCAGAAGGGAACTTGGTTTTGGATATTATGTGCGCGGCCACAGCGCACTTGAGCCCCCACCCTACAAGTTGTTCAGTGTTATAGTGGCAAAACTTCTGGGATTACCTCGCGGACCGGGGAAACACTGAACCTCCGCAATTTGCAGCAGTTACCTACCCGCTGGATGGACCGTGACTGCACGAGGGGGCATCTTGCACTGTTGGGATGTTCCGAGGTCTCGGCTGCGCTTTGCGGAAGGGTGAGCGTCCAGGCCGGCTGCTTTTTCCACAAGCTAGATCCAGGTACATTGGGAGAAGAGGCAGTCACCGCCCACCTGGGTAGTACCTACGCCGTTTGACTGCCTTGACAAAAACTCAGAGTGCTGAGTTTTGAGATACTCCCTAGTACCTGCCAGATGACTACAGCCAATCGCAGTGAGACAAGCTGGTTTAAAAGGTGGACACTTACGAGCATTCATGACTTAAAGGCATTTGAAAAAGTTTGACTACGAAACGCGTCATGCCTTGAATTGCCCATTAAAGCTGCTGGACCTGCTGTGCGCGTGTGTGGCTCGTTCTTCTTCTCAGAAGGGAACTTGGTTTTGGATATATATATATATATACACATATATATATATTTATAAGAATAAATAAATTACGCTACGAAAGATCATGAAAAGAATCTCCTGTGACTCTACCGCTAAAACCCGGCTAGTAGCAAATTCTACACAGGCTACTAAGAATCAGAGTCGGAATCCCTCTAAAAAAAAAATGGAATTCAGGATGTTTAGTGGTGAGCTAAGGAACGATGCCCTAGGACAACTGGATCTTAACAAGTTGGGTGGGCAACAGTGGTCTCAAGAACCAGCCACTTCTTGGGGCAAAGTGCTAGTCAAGGGCACATGTAATACTATTGAGTCTCCCCTGTCTGCAGGAAGCCTGCCAGTACTAAATGAAGTACCAATAACAAAGTTGCTCTTAGATGGCATGCAGGTCACCTACCCACTATTTTCATGTCCCAATCCAAGAATTAACCATACAGCGACCAGCTTGAATTCACCCAAGTCAACTTTAAGCGTAGACAACCATGATGAGTGCTCCCTGGGAGAGACCCAAGAAAGCTTGACCATCAACACTTCCCCATTTACCACCGCCATAGAAGCTGCACCCAAAACCCCAGCCACGTTTACATCTTCAGGAAAATCTGCTCTGCAAACTGCCCCTACGCTTGGAATTTCAAAAAGCATGGCTGGGCCAAAGGACACCTCATATATCCTGCTACAGCAAATACTGGTAGAGCATAAAAGTATGAAACTGTTGATGGAAGAGACTCAAACGAAAACTGAATCTCAGCTGGGCTCAATTCAATCTTATATCCAGCAACTACCATCATGTGTTACTGATGCAGAACAGTGCATTTCAGACCTTAAAGATAAGGTACCTGGGCAAACTAATCAAGTCACCAAACTACAATCCAAGCTTATTAATTTACATATTAAGGTGGATTAAGCAGAACATCAATCGCGAAGATCCAACCGTCGCATAACTAGGGTGCCTGAATGCAGCAAAAATGGCTGATCAGTGATAGAACTTGTCTCAGACCTTATTTCCAAACACGTATGTCCCGAAGTCGCAGCACAGAAGTCAGACCTTACTATCAGTTCAGTTTTTACCGTCTTTATTTCGATTTTTCATCATAAAAGACACACATATACACAAAATTACATTAAATACAATTAGTGCGCCGAAGTCATAAAATCATAAATATTTAAATACACATACTAAATAAATCAAAAAGAAACAAGACAAGAAAAGTTAAGGCAAGGCAAATGTAGTTAAAAATCTCAATTAAACATGCTTGTAAAGACGTCAAGGGGAATTGTAAAAACATTTGAGCATATATAAAAAATAGCAGATCGTCAATACTAATAAAATCATAGGCCAAAAAATCAGTGGGATAACACAGTATACAAGTTATTTGGGTCATGATACTATGAGCTGACTGACTTAATCCTTATCAGCCAAGCCCACCCAAGGAATTTGGCCAATCCTATGGTTAGCCATTCAGAAGTGTTGGTTCTCAAGATGTACAATGCTTCACTACTCACTCGGGTGTTTAGTCTAGTACATATAGGTTTCAGCCACTTATTACGTGGTTCACAATAAGCAGTACAGACAAATAAAAAATGACCTAGTGTTTCTTTGCAAACGGTACAACAGGGACAGAAACTTGACTCCAACCTCTGCCAGCCACTAGTAAAAGCCCTCAGAGGCAGTGTACCTACACGGAACTGATGGTATAGTTTCCTATCTAATGTTTTAAGGATAACATCCCAGTATACTTCTTTGTTAGGTACTGCTTTGTGGAGCAAAAACTGGCCTGTCAAATTCATTTTCTCAGAAAGTGCCACAGGTTCCGTTTTTACCATAGACCAAAAGAGAAGTTTAAATTCATTCTTGGTAGGGAAGGTTTGAGAACCCGGCTCCGACCAAAGCAAGGGAAGACCCATTTCGGTAAGAGTGTTCTTAATTAGCTTTAGCCACGGTATGTCACCTGCCCCTTGTTGCATTCTCACATCCTGTAATTCACGGGCAAACATGGCCAGCTCCGGGGTGGACCATATGCGTCTCCATAACGCCACCATCCTATAGAGGGCCTGGTGTTTAATGGTATGCATGCCCATGTCCATCAAAAGTGGAAGGACTAGTGTTGAGGGGGGGAGACTAACTAAGTTTCGAAGGAATTTATTCTGTATCCTATCCAGGACAGCCAGATCCACACATCCCCAAATATCGGCCCCATATAATATGGCTGAGCTGATTTTAGCACTATAAATTTTAAGTGCGGGCAGTACTCTTTTAGTCAGGGAACACCGCTGTACTTTTACTAGACAACCAGTCAAGCGGGCAAATTTCAAACAGAGTGCCGCTACTTGATCTTTCCATTGTAGCCTATAATCCAAGGTAACACCAAGATAAGTCATTACATCAACCTGCTCCAGTCTAGACCCATTCATTAAAACATGGCCCCTCAGTGGCTTTTTCTTAGTCAGGACCATGAACTTGGTTTTATTAATATTGATCTCAAGATCATTCATATTGCAAAAGTCCATGAATTTATTTATTGCTGCCTGTAAACCCTTCTGTGTTTTGGCCAATATGAGAGTATCATCTGCAAAAATTAAAAGAGGGAATTTGGTCCCACCCAGTGAAGGAGCATCAGTGGGGGTATCTGAGAGGAACTTAACCACCTGATTAATAAAGAGTACAAATAGGGTGGGGGCCAGGACACAACCCTGCCTCACACCGCGAGTTACGGGGAAGGAATCGGTAACCTGGCCCTGGCGACCCCATCTGACTCTTGCAAAGTTACCCTCATGCATCCTGATGGTAATTTCTAATAGTGCACTAGGGACCCCCATCCTTCTCAATGCTGCCCACATCTTCCCTCTGGGGACCAGATCAAACGCTGATTTGAGGTCCACAAATGCAGCGAAGATCTTCCCGTCTCTCAATAACACAGTTTTCCAATAGATCATGACAAATCTTAATATCTGATCAACTGTGCTAATGTGTGCTCTAAAACCCGCCTGCATTGGAGACAGAATATCTACTTCTGACATCCACGAATGGATTTTCCCTAACAGCATTCTGGCTATTACTTTTTGTAGGGCATCGATGAGGCTGATGGGGCGGTAATTTCCCGCATCAGATCTATCCCCTTTTTTGTGCACTGGCAAAATCTCAGCCCCTTTCCAGGAGTTTGGGATCCTAGTCCCTCTAGCTATAGCATTTGCTAAGATTAATATGTACGGGACCCAGTGTATTTGATCATATTTGAAGAGGTCCGCAGGGATGCAGTCCATGCCGGGGGCTTTGCCATTCTGCACTTGTTTAAGAGCAGAAATAGCTTCAGTTTCAGTGAAAACAATGTGATCAAGTGAGGACACCTCAGACTGCACACTGGCATCTTCCCTAATAGTAGTAAGGGAGATCCGTTCCGTGTGGCTGAACTGTGCCTCGTAATGCTTGACCCATTGCTCTGCAGGGACGTGGTTTACTGGAGTATGTAATTCCCCCGCCCCTCCCCATTTCACAACCTCCCAAAATTTTTGTTGGTTAGATGAGGTACTTGCCTGGTATAAATCTAACCAACGCTGATCATCCCATTTGATTTTTGCCTCTTTTAATGCTTTCTTATAATTCACCCTGGCTATCCTTATATCCGGACATGATTTGGATTTAATAGCCCTTAACAGAGAGCTGTGGGCAATACTACAGGTCTTATCATACCATTTCAACCTAGATTGTGCTGGGACATTAATTCTTCCTTTTACGGGTTTGATAAAAAAAGACTTAATTTTACTAAAAAGAGACTCATGAATTGTCCCTATTTGGTCAAGTGGGGTTCCAGCCTCAAGTATGGGTACCATCTGTTTTGTAGCCGCTAGGACCTCCATGGCAATCCTGCTAATAGTAGCAGTATTGTCTTGGAGCCCAGCCCATCTTACCCTTCTGCAATCATTTGTGAGACCAGCGTCTGCTGTATCAATATTTGTTGCAGGGATCATGCGGAGACCCTCATCCACTGATAATTTTATTACCAGGGGGTTATGATCACTCTCGGATCTAGTGACTATTTCCATGTCCACCAATATTTTCCAAAACTCTATCTTTAACAAAAAATAATCAATGCGGCTCGAGTTTAGGGAGTTATCAAATGTAACTTTTCCCATCTGGTCTGATTTGGTCCTTCCATTCGCTGCACGCAAATCCCATTCAAGGCAAAGACCCAACCACTGCATAACTGCCTCCGTGACTTTTTTAATTGGAGGAATAGACAAAGGGGGAATATTCCAAATCTGATCAATTTCCCCATATCCCCCGCTATCAAGATTAGGAAACGGTTCGAAACAACAGTTGAAATCACCTGCCACCATGACACATTTGTCACTACTAATATTATTCAGTAGGGAGTCAAGTTCAGCTACCACTTCCGCAGGCTTCCCACCTGGTAACCCTCTAGCATATATGTTGAACAAACAAAGGTCCTGGTTATTTTTACCGGTTAATTTCAACGCTAGGATGTCATTACTCAGAGTAGGAAGTTCCGTGATAGTAATGGCTAAGGATTGTCTAATCCAAATAACTAGACCTCCTGAAGGGCGACCCTTCGATCCTTTACTAGCTGGTTTGTAGTAATTAAGGTAGCCAACCCGATAAATAGCGTCGGTTGACCAACTTTCCTGCAGGATAATAACATCATGTAAATCCACAAAGGAGCCCCAATCAGCCTCTGACGCTTTCCCCCTTAAGCCCGCTATATTCCAAGACAAGACTGCGAGGGTGTAAGTTGTTTTCTCTGCCATCTTGGCGGTTGGGTTGGCGACAGCCTTAGTGATCGTCTGTCTAGGGGTACCTGACAAGAATGTTTCCCTTATTTCCACCCTCTGTGAATTTGCGCTAGACACAGGGACAGTCTCTACCCCAGGGACACTCACATTATTTAAAGAGCAAGTTACTACAGCACTAGAACGCCCAGTAATCGATTGTTCTACATCATGTCAATCCACACCTTCCAGGCCGGAAAGGGGAGCAAACCGGTTCGCAAGGTGGGGATAAAACATTGGATAGAGCGGAGTGTCAAAATGGAATCTCCCTCTAGACCTGTCCCTTCTTGAGTGATGAAACGGGGTGTGGGATCTATTTGCATATAAAGCTGGATAAAAATAATGCAATAGTAAAGTTTGTACATCCCCAACTCTACCGAATCTTGGTTCCCTGCAAATGTATTCGGCAACCCAAGGCTCTCTAAAGCTAACCACCACACAATCCCCCTCAAGATCTTTCTTACCAAAACCTATCCAATCCACCCTCCTTACATTAAGTATTTCAGGATTTAGGTTAGGAGGGAGTGGACGGTTTTTATTAAGCCAGAATGTAACCTTATTGTAAAGATCCTTGTGTGTTTCCCTCTTGCCATCTACAAGCGGAGCCACGCCAGTTAAAACAATTGTATAAGGCACTGACTCCGGTTGGAGGTTCACACACTGTTTCTTTGCGATGGGTTTGGCGATGGGCTGATGACTAATATTTTTGCCCCTAACGGAAGTTACGTTTTTCTGAACCTGCTGGTTTTTTACAGGCTTTGGCCTTGCAGGGTTCTCTGTAGAAACTGCTTTCTTAGGAGCGGGTACAGTTTTTTGCGGGGCCTTGGGTATAGAGGGTCCCACTTGTGAACTATTACCCCCCGCTTTATTGTTCATCATAATGGTGGGCTTCGGAATGGTCGGGACAGGAGGGGTCAGACCAGCAATTGCTAAGCTGGCGAGGATTCTGTCAGAGGTCGCTATATTATCCTTCACTAGCAGATCTAAGGAATCCATTTTTGTATTTAGTAACCTTGTCCTTTCAAAAAGAGGTAAAAGTAGAGATTTGAATAGCAGCTCAATTTTAGCCAAAAATATCTCTTCTGTAATGCTAATCATAGTCTCTCCTCCCCCTTGCTGGGCAGTAGCGTTAATATTGGGTAGCTGTGGGGGGGATGGTGAGGCATTTCCCAACCCCTCAGCTTGTTCCTCCATGTCCGGTGAGACTACCCTCTTGCGTTTCCCAGGGTTATGAGTGGGTGTTTGTTGTGGATGGGAAAGGGAATCCATTAGTTCAGTACTAATATTGAGATTTGGTGAGTCTGAAAGACCAGAATTATCCCTGGACTGATCTAGGCAAGTGGTCCCGCTATTTGGTAAGTTAACGTGCGCAGTATTAAAAGCATTTTCCTGGTTAGAATCCACTATCTCCACAGTATGAATCTCAGGAGCAGTTACCAACATTACTTCTACATTACTGTCCGAGTTCAACGTGGAAAGTGGGACAGGGGAGACAGCCTCATTGATTTTACCTAGTGAAGACCGCTTGCCAGTAATAATATCAAGCGAAAGGCGTTTTTCAACCAGGGCGATCTCCTTCTCTAATATAGCAGTAGAACGTTTAAAAAACTGATCAATTGTACCAGTGAAAGTACCATTAGAGGTTGAGACCTGAACTTGCCTCTCCTTACCAGACCTTAAGGGCATTTTTGTTATTCTTATTAAGATACAGCGGGCGGGGATATAACCAACCTCAATACTCAATCAGCGATGCCACTCAGGCCACAGTATTTATCCTTCCAAATATGGGGACTTTAACGTCACTTTAGATACAAACAGTAACAATAATAATTATACCAGTTAATAAGGTTCAAAAATACGTAATTAGGAAGAAAATGTTAATAATAGGGCCCAGCCCGGCCTCCTCCGGCCCCGGACGGCCACAGACGGTCCCGCCCTTGTCCCGGGCTTCTCCCGGCGTGCTCCCGCGCGCTCCCGCGCAGCGGCAGATGCAGACTCCTTTGTGGATGTTACAGAGGTGGGAGGATTGTTGGGGGCGGGGCGATGAGGGAGAGCGGCCCAGGTGGAGCGGGCGGGGGATGACCAGAGACTCCTGGGAGATGGAGTCCTATCCCTTGTGCTCGCAGCCCTCAGCCCCAGGTACGCCCCAGTCAGCTGCTCCCAGGTGTTGGAAAGTGCCTCGCAGCGAAGCGGGACCCGCGCAGCGGGTACCGCGAGGCGTGGAATGGAAAACCGGCAAATGTCCTCTGAAATGCAGGGTCAGCAGAAACAAACAGCAATAAGGTCCCACGTAGCAATAAGCACTCCTCGCTTAAATCCGTGCTCAGATCTGTTAGGGGCGGGGCAATGAGGGAGAGCGGCCCAGGTGGAGCGGGCGGGGGATGACCAGAGACTCCTAGGAGATGGAGTCCTATCCCTTGTGCTCGCGGCCCTCAGCCCCAGGTACGCCCCAGTCAGCTGCTCCCAGGTGTTGGAAAGTGCCTCGCAGCGAAGCGGGACCCGCGCAGCGGGTACCGCGAGGCGTGGAATGGAAAACCGGCAAATGTCCTCTGAAATGCAGGGTCAGCAGAAACAAACAGCAATAAGGTCCCACGTAGCAATAAGCACTCCTCGCTTAAATCCGTGCTCAGATCTGTTAGGGGCGGGGCAATGAGGGAGAGCGGCCCAGGTGGAGCGGGCGGGGGATGACCAGAGACTCCTGGGAGATGGAGTCCTATCCCTTGTGCTCGCGGCCCTCAGCCCCAGGTACGCCCCAGTCAGCTGCTCCCAGGTGTTGGAAAGTGCCTCGCAGCGAAGCGGGACCCGCGCAGCGGGTACCGCGAGGCGTGGAATGGAAAACCGGCAAATGTCCTCTGAAATGCAGGGTCAGCAGAAACAAACAGCAATAAGGTCCCACGTAGCAATAAGCACTCCTCGCTTAAATCCGTGCTCAGATCTGTTAGGGGCGGGGCGATGAGGGAGAGCGGCCCAGGTGGAGCGGGCGGGGGATGACCAGAGACTCCTGGGAGATGGAGTCCTATCCCTTGTGCTCGCAGCCCTCAGCCCCAGGTACGCCCCAGTCAGCTGCTCCCAGGTGTTGGAAAGTGCCTCACAGCGAAGCGGGACCCGCGCAGCGGGTACCGCGAGGCGTGGAATGGAAAACCGGCAAATGTCCTCTGAAATGCAGGGTCAGCATTAACAAACAGCAATAAGGTCCCCACAGGCTACTAAGAATCAGAGTCGAAATCCCTCTCAAAAAGAAATGGAATTCAGGATGTTTAGTGGTGAGCTAAGGAACGATGCCCTAGGACAACTGGATCTTAATAAGTTGGGTGGGCAACAGTGGTCTCAAAAACCAGCCACTTCTTGGGGCAAAGTGCTAGTCAAGGGCACATGTAATACTATTGAGTCTCCCCTGTCTGCAGGAAGCCTGCCAGTACTAAATGAAGTACCAATAACAAAGTTGCTCTTAGATGGCATGCAGGTCACCTACCCACTATTTTCATGTCCCAATCAAAGAATTAACCATACAGCGACCAGCTTGAATTCACCCAAGTCAACTTTAAGCGTAGACAACCATGATGAGTGCTCTCTGGGAGAGACCCAAGAGAGCTTGACCATCAACACTTCCCCATTTACCACCGCCATAGAAGCTGCACCCAAAACCCCAGCCATGTTTACATCTTCAGGAAAATCTGCTCTGCAAACTGCCCCTATGCTTGGAATTTCAAAAAGCATGGCTGGGCCAAAGGACAACTCACATATCCTGCTACAGCAAATACTGGTAGAGCATAAAAGTATGAAACTGTTGATGGAAGAGACTCAAACGAAAACTGAATCTCAGCTGGGCTCAATTCAATCTTATATCCAGCAACTACCATCATGTGTTACTGATGCAGAACAGTGCATTTAAGACCTTAAAGATAAGGTACCTGGGCAAACTAATCAAGTCACCAAACTACAATCCAAGCTTATTAATTTACAAATCAAGGTGGATTAAGCAGAACATCAATCGCGAAGATCCAACCGTCGCATAACTAGGGTGCCTGAATGCAGCAAAAATGGCTGATCAGTGATAGAACTTGTCTCAGACCTTATTTCCAAACACGTATGTCCCGAAGTCGCAGCACAGAAGTCAGACCTTACTATCACATGGGCATTGTGCTCTGCAGTCCAGTATCCTAACCCCAAAAATCCAAGATCTATTATTGCAAACATCTGTGACTTTAGAATCAAGGATAAGATTTTGGCACGTGCTATTTGGAACAAATTATATTGGACTTCAGATAATTTTTATTTAAAAGTATTTTTGGACATGTCTGCATTGTCACGGTGTAGGAAAGAGTTTAGAGGCATGATCATCTTTCAGTAGCTCGGGCCCCAGCCGGCATTATTCAGCTATCCTAACTGAAAGTTTTGCATAAGGGGAGGTTTTCCTGTCTGTCAATCAATCAATCAATCAGGGAATTGTAAAGTGTGCTACTTACCTGTGAGGGTCTCAAGGCACTGGGGGCGGGGGTAAGCAGCTCCGTTCAGTCGAAGAGCCAGGTCTTGAGCGTCTTCCAGAAGATGTTCAGAGACGGGGCATGTCTGATGTCGATCGACAGCTCATTCCAGGTCTTGGCTGTGATGTAGGAGAAAGCCATTCTGCCCGTTCTGGCTCTGTGGTTGCGTGGGGTTTCGGTGAGGGTGTGGTCGGCCGATCGTAGGTTTCTCTTGGGTGCGTGGAAGGAGATTCTCTTGTTGAGGTATTGTGGTCCGCTGTTGTGGAGGCATTTGTAGGCATGGGTGAGTATCTTGAAGGTTACTCTCTTCTCGACAGGGAGCCAGTGGAGGTCTTGCAGGTGTTTGGTGATGTGTTCATGTAGAGGGATGCCAAGGATGTGTCTAGCTGCTGTGTTCGGTATGATCTGAAGTTTGGAGCCATGTAGATGTTGGAGAGCATAGGGCTGAGTGACAATCTCTGAGGCACTCCGCAGTTGATCTCTGTGGGTTCAGAGAGAAAGGGTGGCAGTTTGGTTCTTTGGGTCCTGCATGTGAGGAAGGAGTGGAGCCATTTGAGGGCAGTTCACCGTATGCCGGCATCATGGAATCTGAAGGCGAGTGTGCGGTGGGGGATGGTGTCGAAGGTTGCGTAGAGGTCAAGTAGGATCAAGGCCACAGTGTGTGTGTGTTAGAGGAGGGTGAGGATGTCAGCTGTGGCAGCGAGTAGGGCAGTCTCGGGGCTGTGGTTGCTTCGGAATCCGGAATGGGAGGGGTCGAGGATGGAGTTCTCTTCAATGAATTTCGTTGGTTGGGCGTTGACAGTCTTCTTGGTGACTTTGGCCGTGAAGGGAAGGAGGGAGATGCGTCGGTAGTTCTTGAGGTCCGACGTGTCTGCCGAGGGCTTCTTGGGCAGGGGCTTGACTTCTGCATGTTTCCAGTCATCAGGGAAGGTGCCTGTTTCTCTATGTCGAGATTAAGCAAGAGTTCCTTCAGTCCCTAAAGTACTCTGGGGGCAAAAATGAGGGATAATTTTGTCTTGAAGCCCCTAGGCAGAATGATGGTGGTTGTATGTGTCTGTAGTGATCTTTTGTTTTCTTGTCTTCCCTGGGTTTATTTTTTTTTGCTTGCTACCAGACGCCCGCCCACCCACCACCTTGGGTGCCATGTCACAGCACCCCATTCTAGGGAAAGGGGAGGGCAGAGGGGTGGGGAGATGGTGTGGGGGGAGGGGATGAGTGGCACTTTAAGGGTAGAGGGGGCCACCCAGGGTTCCCTTGATGGGGGAGTTTCTGGGGATAAGGGGGCCCATGGGATGGGGGTGAGGGTTCACATGAGGGAGGGGGCATGAGGGGGTCACTGGAGGGAAAAAATGTAAAATGAAGCAAATGCATGGACGTTCTAGGGTTCAAAAAACAAAATGTTTTCAAGAAGCATTTCTTTTTTCTTTTTTCCCTTTTACTTTCTTTGTTGTTATTAAAAGCTGTGTTCTAGGATGATAAAGGTAGTATCATGCAATGTAAATGGTTTCAACAACAGAGTGAAGCAATGATCTGTGTTAGCTTGGTTAAAATCTCCACAAGCTACCATCATTTTTCTTCAAAAGACACACTATAAGGAAGTTTCTCCTATTGATAAAGCTCCAGGCTTCATTTAACACGAGTTTTATGCATCCTCAAATGCAGCAAATAGGGGTGTGGCCATATTAGTAGCTAAACATCTTCCATGTGAAACCATAATTTTGCATAGAGATCATAGTGCCAGGTGACTGTGGGTGCAGGTGAGGATCTTGAATCAGCTTTTCAATTTTGTGAGTTATTATGGTCCTATTGAGGGCTCCCCTGGGACGTTGCAAATTCTATATGATTTTGCATCACCTCAGTCTGGGTTTCATGTGAAAGGTGGTGATTTCCCTCTGTTGACCGACCCAACTATTGACTCTTCACTGGCTCACAAATCTCAGACTAAACCCAAGTTGCGTAAACTATGCCAGGACTTAATATGGAATTCTGCTTTGGTTGACTGCTGGAGAGATGAATTTCCCTGTGCAAGACAGTTTACATACCATTGAGGAAGTTTTCATTCTTCTTCACTGATTGCCTTCTTTACGATTTCCCATGCTCTCTTGAAAACTGAATCTGATATACATTAAAATCCCTTTTCAGATCACGCAAGTCATCTCAGTTAAGTTTAAAATTAAAACTCAAGCCAAGACTTGGTTTAGATGGGTATTTGACAAATCCCTGTTAGTTGATGAATAGTGGGTTTCGCACATGCGCCTGGTATTAGAGGAGTTTCTAAAGATGAATATTTATACAGCCTTAAGTTTTTCGGTATGGAATGCCCTTAAGGCTTTTTTAGAGTGGAAATAATTCCCTACGTGGCCTTCAGGAGGAAGAAACAGAATGAAGAAAGATTACAGCTAAAGAAAGAACTGTTCAAGGCAATGGCAAGCTACTTGGTCTTTCCTAATCAAGAAGGCAAAGTTAAACTTTCCAGAGCCAAGCTTAACTTACAAGATTTTCTCACATCTAAGGAAATTCTGAATTACGATTCAGTTTTGCAAAAAAGCTATGAAGAAAGCAATCACATAAGTAGACATCTGGCTTGGTCAGCCACGCGGAGGTATAATGCCAACTGTATGAAAAAAATAACTGATCTGGCCACCAAGAGGTCCACCTCACATCCCCCAGAAATTTCCGATATCTTTTTTAATCATTACATGGAGTTTTACTCTGAGCATCATAATATCACTTCGGAGGCTGCTACAAACTGGCTAAGTGGGATAAATATTCCCACACTATCTAGGTAGCAGACAGGATTTTTGCTTACAGCTGTTTCACTTGAAGAAGTAACTCAGGCAATAAATTTGTCTACATCGGGCAAATCGTGTGGGCCAGATGGAGTACCTATTGAGGTACATAAGATGTTTGCACCCCAATTGAAGACTTTTAAAAAATATATTATTTAATGCGATTTTAGAAGGGGATACAGTTCCCAATACATTCACTCAAGCTGCGGTGATTAGATTTGGCAAAAAAGGGAAATAAAGAGGCAGAGATCAATTCATATCGACCTATAAGTCTATTGAATGTGGATTATGAGATTTTCTCTAAAACTCTTGCAAACCAACTCTCAGAAGTTGCTCCTTCTCTTATTCATTGTGATCACAATGTTTTCCTTCAAGGCAGGTTTTTAGCTTCTAACACCCATTACTTAATTCAAGCAATTGATTATCTTTGTACCAATAAGACTAAAGCAGCAATAATAATGTTTTATCCACAGTTCTGAACAAATTTGCAGTCCCAGCTGAATTCTGACAGGTGGTGAAAACTCTATACCTCAATGCCAAAGCTTCTATAATTATCAATGGCTAGCACAATTCCAATTAGCCGGGGGACGCGTCAAGGGTGTCCTCTATCTCCCATGCTGTTCTCCCTATTCATTGATCCACTGGTATGCGCTATTAGGCAGGACAGTGCCATTATTGCCCCTGTCCCCGGGTCCGGTAAACTTAAGCTGTTTGCAAACGACCAAGGTGCATATTATCAAGGACGGCTTTAAAAAAAAACGCGGCGATAATGGGCTTGATAATATGCCCTGGAGAATTCTAATAGAAGCCCGTGTTCACACCAGAACATGTACTTCTATTGGAATTCTCAAGGGCATATTATCAAGCCCATAATCGCCGCTTTAGCAGCAGTTTTCTGCCGCTAAACCGGCGATAATTTTTAATGCCGTCCTTGATAATATGCCCCTTGGCTCTTTATATAGCAGCAGATAAAGAGAACATAGCAAGAGCTTTCTCCAAAATAGGGGAATTCACAGAAATTGGGGGATACAAACTAAATCACTCTAAATCAGAAATGCTACTTTTTAATTGCTCCTCAGACATACTGCCCTTCGCGATGCAGGATCACTATACAACAACTAATCCAGGTACTTGGGGATTTTTGTGACCACTCGATTAGAGGATTAATATTTGCTCAATTTTTTTTCTACATTAAATAAAATGCGCAACCAGTTTAAACAACGGAAGAGCCTCCCCATAACTATCATGGGACAAGTTGCTTTAATTACGACGAGTATTCTCTAGCTCTTCTTATTCTTATTTTCTAATATAATGATCAAAGTCCTCAAATCCTTTTCCGAGAGTGTCTATTCGGAAATAAGACAATTTGTTTGGCAAGTAAAAAAACGAGATTAAGAATACAAGCACTACAACTAGAAGTAGAAGATGGAGGTGTAGTCCAACCAGACCTACGGTTATACTATCAAGCCTTGTTTATCAATTGGCTGAACTATAATAAGTCAGGGATTCTGTTTGAAACCAATTCTTTTCTCACCTTAATGCCCAAAGAATCTGAGATTGCCCTCACCCCTTTTCTATGCATTCCAATTACCAAAAAAGTCCTGTTATAAAGATTCTGAGAGTTATTGCATCGCATTTTCAAAGAATCAAGGAAGCACATCAAATCCCTTGGTTTCATCCCCAGATGAAACTTAAGGAATATATTCCTTTGGAGCTTCAATGGTCTCCCCAGAATTGTGGCCAGTGGACAAAATTGGGGTTCCATCCATACAATACAAGAGTTCTATAACAATGAGAAGTTCCTATCCTGGCAGGAAATCCTAATGCATAAGACTAATATAAATAGGTTCCTTGTCCTCACCTAAATTCGGATTAAGCAGTTTTATTCGGGTCTAATCAGCTCAGAAAATAGCAATTGCATAATTCTTGGGAAGGCCCACTTTGTATAAAGAACTAAAGGGCTAGGCAACTGGTATAGATTATTTAAATCCGTAGAGAATAAACAGGTGACTCTAGATCATCTTTAGCGAATTCACACTTCCACGGGCTGCCGCTTTAATCTTCCACAGTGACAGGGCTATAATAAACTGAGCTGCAAGGCTGTAAGAGCAGATGAGGAGGATGGCATTATTTAGTAAGTGGATGATCTATTATACCCCCAACAGACTCCTAGATGTTTTAGATGTGGACGTGCAACTGGGGATTGGTTGCACATGGGGTTTACTTGTAGCAACTTAATGAGTTTCTGGCAGAGTGTTTTCTTAGAAACTGGAAAAAAACTGGCAATTCCCTCATCCCCTGATCCTTTAGCCGCTCTTTTTGGCAGAGCCAATATAGGTGTAGAGTTAACCTTGGGCCAGCCCCAATTTATTTATTTTTATTGCAAATTTAGTAGCAAGATCGCTAATCCTAGCCAATTGGAAATCCAAGACGATTCCTAAAATCTCCCAATGGCTAACCAAAATGCAAAGAGTGTTTAAGCAAAACTCTACTGGCTCAGAGAGAAACATTTTGGATAAAACATTTGGGAACCTTAATTCCCAAAGGACTAAATGATCATTGTGAAATGTCATGTTTCCTTTAAATGGTATTTTCGCATTGTTAAACATGGCACAAGGAATGTGCTATGTTTGTGAATTTGTGTACGCAGTAACCATTGTCTTAAACATATCACTGATTGTTACACGCATTTTCAGGACTCGCTTTTATAATTTTGTCTGGCGTGGTATCAGGACATAGCCATGGCATCCGATATATCATTGCAACAACTCATGAAGGATGCTTTCGCATATCTTACTTAATTCAATGAAGTGATGTACTCAGGTTAATTCTAATGATAGCACATGCATACAATATCACTACACGTAGTTACTCTGCAGGCACCGCGGTCATTTCTGCAAAGTAAAGCATACTGTTATTTTGTTAGCACAGTCCTTTTTTAAAATATTTAGATTAGGTTTGTTATTTTGATTAATTCACAATCACTTATACGTACACTAGAGGGAGAGTGGACTTCATATGATTCCAGTGTGTTCACTATTGGCGCATTAGTAAAAAAGTTTCATAGGTTCTCAACATGGTTTCCAAGGGGCGTATCCCACGGGCGACCCGCAATGTACAAATACTACGTGACGCAATGAGGTCATCACGAATTCAGGAAGTCAGGATGTTATGGACGAGATTCGGGTGAAGCGCCGGTGAGTCAGCACGTATACGGGTAGATTATATGGTTTGTCCAAAGTTTTCCTTCAGTGGTGAGGACATTTTTTACTTTTCCCAATGGGGAAACAAAGACCAATGCCACCTTGATCACGTGCAAGATTTGCAAAAGAGTTCTCTCACGAGGGGATCCTAACAAGAAATACTCATACAGCACGGCAAGTATGATGAAACACCTAAGGACCCTTCATCCGAACAATCTTGCACGAGAAGAGTGCAAACAGATGAGAAACACTCCTATTCTGTATCTGTAAAAAAGAATCACAAATAAATGTATATTAATAACTTTCAAAATTATACTATTCCATTACTGTACAAACACATTTTATATAAATACTGACTAAGAAACTATGTCCCTGAATCACAAGTGTGACGATGCTTAAAACACTACATGCATAGTGCATACTACTTTGAAGCAGTTCATGCCCTAAAGCCTACCTCACTAAAACTCTACATGCTAACTGACTAAATGATTACAGTACTATAAGGAGACACACTGGGTGAGTGACAGGGTGTTTGCTAGAAGAGTATGAATACTAACTAGGGATTTGAAGGTGTGAAACACAACTGTGTAGGCGATTAGAGGACTGCATCCATACTGCATAGGCATTTAAAGCAGTCCATGTGCTAAGGCCTGGCTCACTGCCTGACTACTTGGGTACTGACTGAATGATTAGAGTACAGCAAGGAGAGTGCCTAGGTGAATTTATAAGTGCTAGGCTTTTCGCACAGGGAATGGATTAGTACTTGGTACTGAATGGGTCACTAGAGGAGTGCAAAGGCAGTGACAAGTGCTGGACTGTATGGATACTGACTAGGAAATTGAAAGTGTGAAAGACAAGTGTCTAGGTGGTTAGAAGACTGCATGCATAGTGCATAGGGGTTTGAAGCAGTCCATGTGCTAAGGCCTGGCTCAGTGCATGAATACTTAGGCACTGAGTGAATGATTAGAGTACTGCAAAGATAGTATCTTGGTGAATTTATAAGTGTTTGGGTTTTAGCACAGTGAATGGATAAGTACATGGTGCTGAATGGGTCACTAGAGGACTGCAAAGGGAGTGACAGGGTGTTTCCTGGAAGTGTATGGATACTGACTAGGGAATTGAAGATGTGAAAGACAATTGCGTAGGTGGTTAGAGGACTGCATGCATAGTGGATAGGGGTTTGAAGAAGTCCATGTGCTAAGGCCTGGGTCACTGGATCAGTACTTGGGTACTGACTGAATGATTAGAGTACTGCAACAAGTGTGCCTGGGTGAATTTATAAGTGGTTGGGTTTTGGCGCAGTGAATGGATTAGTACATGATGCTGAATGGGTCACTAGAGGAGTGCAACGGGAGTGACAGGGTGTTTGCTGGAAGTGAATGGATACTGACTTGGGAATTGAAGGTGTGAAAGACAAGTGTGTAGGTGGTTAGAGGACTGCATGCATAGTGGATACGGGTTTGAAGAAGTCCATGTGCTAAGACCTGGCTCAGTGCATGAATACTTAGGCAGTGACTGAATCATTAGAGTACTGGAAAGAGAGTGTCTTTGTGAATTTATAAGTGTTTGGGTTTTGGCACAGTGAATGGATTAGTACATGCTGTTGAATGGGTCTCTAGAGGACTGCAAAGGAAGTGACAGGGTGTTTCCTGGAAGTGTATGGATACTGACTAGGGAATTGAAGGTGTAATAGACAAGTATATAGTATGTTAGAACACTACATGCATACTGGACAGCCATTTGAAGCAATCTATTTGGTACTTAGAAACTGACTAAATAATCAGACTACTTCTAGGACAGTGCTTAGGTAAAACTTTTAAATTTTCAGTTCTGCCACAGTGAACAGAATAGTACATGGTACTGCACCTTAGTGTCAAACCCTGACTCATTTTATCAATGCGTAAGCAAAGACTACCTTCTAATGCTACTAAAACTTGACAACATGACAGGTTTTAAAAGAGTTATCTGCTAAACAATACACAATGTTACCAAATCCTTCTCTCACAGTGCTTCCCAAATGCACACAGACTCACAGTGTGATTCTAGACAACAACCACTATACCTAGGAGTTTACCAAAAATCATTCACTACTGTGGAAGTGGTAAGGGAACTGCACACAATCTTCATATTTCAGGACTGCACTTTTATGTCAAAGCCTGACTCATTTAATCAAAGCATAAGCAAAGACTGGCTTCTAATGCTACTAAAACTTGACAAAATGACCGGTTTTAAAACTGTTATCTGTCAGCAAATACACAATGTTACCAAATGCTTCTCTCACAATCCTTACCTAAATGCACACAGACTCACAGTGTGATTTTAGACAAGCAACACTATCCTAGGAGTTTACCAAAACTCATTCACTAGTCTGGAAGAGTTAATGGTACTGCACACAATCTACATATTTAAGTACAGCACATCAGTGTCAAAGCATGACTCATTTAATCAACGCATAAGCAAAGACTGGATTCTAATGCTACTAAAACTTCACAACATGACAGGTTTTAAAACAGTTATCTGTCAGCAAATACATGATGTTACCAAATGCTTCTCTCACAGTAATTCCAAATACACACTAACTCACAATGTGATTCTAGACAAGCACCACTATCCTAGGAGTTTACCAAAACTCATTCACTACAGTGCAAGTGGTAAGGGAACTGCACACAATCTACATATTTCACGACTGCAATTTACTGTCAATGCCCGACTCATTTAATGAAAGCATATGCCATAACTGTCTTCTAATGCTACTAAAACTTGACAACATGACATGTTTTAAAACAGTTATCTGTCAGCAAATACAAGATTTTCCAAACACTTCTCTCACAGTGGTTCCCAAATGCACACAGACTCACAGTGTGATTCTAGACAAACAACACTATCCCTAGCAGCTTACCAAAACTCATTCACAACAGTGGAAGTGGTAAGGGAACTGCACACAATCTACATATTTCACGACTGCACTTTAGTGTCAATACCTGGATCATTTAATCAACGCATAAGCAATGACTGGCTTCTAATGCTAATAAAACTTGACAACATGACAGGTTTTAAAATAGTTATCTGTCAGCAAATACACGATGTTACCAAATGCTTCTCTCACAGTGGTTCCCAAATGCACACAGACTCACAGTGTGATTCTAGACAACAACCACTATACCTAGGAGTTTACCAAAAATCATTCACTACTGTAGAAGTGGTAAGGGAACTGCACACAATCTTCATATTTCAGGACTGCTCTTTTGTGTCAAAGCCTGACTCATTTAATCAAAGCATAAGCAAAGACTGGCTTCTAATGCTACTAAAACATGACAACATGACCAGTTTTAAAACAGTTATCTGTCAGCAAATACACAATGTTATCAAATGCTTCTCTCACAATCCTTACCCAAATGCACACAGACTCACAGTGTGATTTTAGACAAGCAACACTATCCTAGGAGTTTACCAAAACTCATTCACTAGTCTGGAAGAGTTAATGATACTCAACACAATCTACATATTTAGGTACAGCACATCAGTGTCAAAGCATGACTCATTTAATCAACGCATAAGCAAAGACTGGATTCTAATGCTACAAAAACTTCCCAACATGACAGGTTTTAAAACAGTTACCTGTCAGCAAATAAATGATGTCACCAAATTCTTCTCTCACACTGATCCCAAATACACACTAACTCACACTGTGATTCTAGAGAAGCACCACTATCCCTAGGAGTTTACCAAAACTCATTCACTACAGTGCAACTGGTAACGGAACTGCACACAATCTACATATTTCAGGACTGCACTTTTCTGTCAAAGCCTGACTCATTTAATCAAAGCATAAGCCATAACTGTCTTCTAATGCTACTAAAACTGCACAACATGACAAGTTAAAACAGTCATCTGTCAGCAAATACACGATGTTACCAAATGCTTCTCTCACAGTGGTTCCCAAATGCACACAGACTCACTGTGTGATTCTAGACAAACAACACTATCCCTTTCACTATACCAAAACACATTTCTTCATCTAGAAGTAGTACTACATTTTAGTATACAAACATAACATAACTCATTTCACAAATTCATAAACAATGACTGGTTTCTAATTCTACCAAAATATAAAAACAACACAGTTATCTGTCTGCAAACACATGAAAAACACAAATGCTTATCACAATATGGTTTCTACATGCACACACTGTCCATAAGAGTGTAGAGAAAAAAAGTACTTCCTACACTTTAGCAGGAGAAATACATTAGTCTGATTAAAATCAAAATAGTCTACATACATCCCCTCACAATTAAATAACTCATCTTTCAAGTTCTTTTGTAGATTAAGAAGTATATCAGTCACTCACCATATTTTCTTTTACAGAATCTCTGCACTGTGCACCTCTCAGCAAAAACAAAGAATGGAAAAGTTTCCCTTTCATTTTCCACACATATACATGTAAACATCAAATCACAATCCTTCACATATAAACTCAAATGCAAACACACATTTCTATTGGTTAAACATTTCAACCCTTTCCAACTGAAATACATTTCAACCCTTCCCCCAATCTGCCTTCTGCCTGTTACAATAGAAACAGCTCATGGAACACTGCACTAAGCTCACTGGTCACAAGTTCAGCACACAATGTTCCTAAACAAGACAGGAAGTGTGCTTGACTTTTCAACATATGAGCTTATCATATATAATGTTCCTTCCAATCTGTTTTTGTTAACCAATAAGAATCATACCTTTAAAAGACAGAAATATACACCTACCTTTCAGTGTAGAAAGTAGTCATACAACCAATGATATCTTGTCTTTTTTCAAAAAACATTGACGTGGATCCGCGCTCCCAACGCGTGAGAATCCGTGCACCCAACGCGATAGGATGCGCGCACCGTGCGCGCATTTCGCCGTTTTTTTTATTTTTAAAAAGGGGGCCCCAGGGGGTCCTTCTGGGACCCCCTAAGCACCTCTAGAGGGTCAGAGTATTTCCACTCTTCCCCCTTTATATGTTTTACACACCTATTCCCCTTGCTTCTTCAGGCTCTCTTCTACCGAGGCAGAAAATGGTCGCCAACAGTTCCTGGTTTCGAATGTAGAGAGACACTCGACAGCCAATTAGCATTCAGCGTGCGATCGGGAGGGTGCACGCTCAGTTCGGGGAGGGTGTGCTTACGGTGCGTGTAGGGTGCGCGGATCCTCCACGGCCATAGATATTTATGTACTTTTAACTCGAATTTTCTCAGGAACTACTGAACGGATTCACACCATATATGCAAAAGGCACGAGTCCGAACTGAGGACTACCTCTTTGCCAAATTTGGTGTCATTCCGTTCAGTGGTTCGGGCTGTAGCTGCGACAACAGATCCTATGGGAAATTGCATGGGGAAAGCGCGTTTTGGGACCCCCCTTTTTTCTCAGCCCCCGCTTGATGAATCACCACGAAACTTTCAAGGTAGTAGCAGAGCGGAGCTGGCCAAAAGTTTGGAATATTTCACGAGGATTCATCAACCGGCGCTAGACTTATTGAGAATAGAATGTTGCGGATTTCCTATGGAAAATAGGACCGCCAGTAGGTAATATATATATATATATATATATATATACACATATATATATATTTATAAGAATAAATAAATTACGCTACGAAAGATCATGAAAAGAATCTCCTGTGACTATACCGCTAAAACCCGGCTAGTAGCAAATTCTACACAGGCTACTAAGAATCAGAGTCGGAATCCCTCTAAAAAAAAAATGGAATTCAGGATGTTTAGTGGTGAGCTAAGGAACGATGCCCTAGGACAACTGGATCTTAACAAGTTGGGTGGGCAACAGTGGTCTCAAGAACCAGCCACTTCTTGGGGCAAAGTGCTAGTCAAGGGCACATGTAATACTATTGAGTCTCCCCTGTCTGCAGGAAGCCTGCCAGTACTAAATGAAGTACCAATAACAAAGTTGCTCTTAGATGGCATGCAGGTCACCTACCCACTATTTTCATGTCCCAATCCAAGAATTAACCATACAGCGACCAGCTTGAATTCACCCAAGTCAACTTTAAGCGTAGACAACCATGATGAGTGCTCCCTGGGAGAGACCCAAGAAAGCTTGACCATCAACACTTCCCCATTTACCACCGCCATAGAAGCTGCACCCAAAACCCCAGCCACGTTTACATCTTCAGGAAAATCTGCTCTGCAAACTGCCCCTACGCTTGGAATTTCAAAAAGCATGGCTGGCCCAAAGGACACCTCATATATCCTGCTACAGCAAATACTGGTAGAGCATAAAAGTATGAAACTGTTGATGGAAGAGACTCAAACGAAAACTGAATCTCAGCTGGGCTCAATTCAATCTTATATCCAGCAACTACCATCATGTGTTACTGATGCAGAACAGTGCATTTCAGACCTTAAAGATAAGGTACCTGGGCAAACTAATCAAGTCACCAAACTACAATCCAAGCTTATTAATTTACATATCAAGGTGGATTAAGCAGAACATCAATCGCGAAGATCCAACCGTCGCATAACTAGGGTGCCTGAATGCAGCAAAAATGGCTGATCAGTGATAGAACTTGTCTCAGACCTTATTTCCAAACACGTATGTCCCGAAGTCGCAGCACAGAAGTCAGACCTTACTATCAGTTCAGTTTTTACCGTCTTTATTTCGATTTTTCATCATAAAAGACACACATATACACAAAATTACATTAAATACAATTAGTGCGCCGAAGTCATAAAATAATAAATATTTAAATACACATACTAAATAAATCAAAAAGAAACAAGACAAGAAAAGTTAAGGCAAGGCAAATGTAGTTAAAAATCTCAATTAAACATGCTTGTAAAGACGTCAAGGGGAATTGTAAAAACATTTGAGCATATATAAAAAATAGCAGATCGTCAATACTAATAAAATCATAGGCCAAAAAATCAGTGGGATAACACAGTATACAAGTTATTTGGGTCATGATACTATGAGCTGACTGACTTAATCCTTATCAGCCAAGCCCACCCAAGGAATTTGGCCAATCCTATGGTTAGCCATTCAGAAGTGTTGGTTCTCAAGATGTACAATGCTTCACTACTCACTCGGGTGTTTAGTCTAGTACATATAGGTTTCAGCCACTTATTACGTGGTTCACAATAAGCAGTACAGACAAATAAAAAATGACCTAGTGTTTCTTTGCAAACGGTACAACAGGGACAGAAACTTGACTCCAACCTCTGCCAGCCACTAGTAAAAGCCCTCAGAGGCAGTGTACCTACACGGAACTGATGGTATAGTTTCCTATCTAATGTTTTAAGGATAACATCCCAGTATACTTCTTTGTTAGGTACTGCTTTGTGGAGCAAAAACTGGCCTGTCAAATTCATTTTCTCAGAAAGTGCCACATGTTCCGTTTTTACCATAGACCAAAAGAGAAGTTTAAATTCATTCTTGGTAGGGAAGGTTTGAGAACCCGGCTCCGACCAAAGCAAGGGAAGACCCATTTCGGTAAGAGTGTTCTTAATTAGCTTTAGCCACGGTATGTCACCTGCCCCTTGTTGCATTCTCACATCCTGTAATTCACGGGCAAACATGGCCAGCTCCGGGGTGGACCATATGCGTCTCCATAACGCCACCATCCTATAGAGGGCCTGGTGTTTAATGGTATGCATGCCCATGTCCATCAAAAGTGGAAGGACTAGTGTTGAGGGGGGGAGACTAACTAAGTTTCGAAGGAATTTATTCTGTATCCTATCCAGGACAGCCAGATCCACACATCCCCAAATATCGGCCCCATATAATATGGCTGAGCTGATTTTAGCACTATAAATTTTAAGTGCGGGCAGTACTCTTTTAGTCAGGGAACACCGCTGTACTTTTACTAGACAACCAGTCAAGCGGGCAAATTTCAAACAGAGTGCCGCTACTTGATCTTTCCATTGTAGCCTATAATCCAAGGTAACACCAAGATAAGTCATTACATCAACCTGCTCCAGTCTAGACCCATTCATTAAAACATGGCCCCTCAGTGGCTTTTTCTTAGTCAGGACCATGAACTTGGTTTTATTAATATTGATCTCAAGATCATTCATATTGCAAAAGTCCATGAATTTATTTATTGCTGCCTGTAAACCCTTCTGTGTTTTGGCCAATATGAGAGTATCATCTGCAAAAATTAAAAGAGGGAATTTGGTCCCACCCAGTGAAGGAGCATCAGTGGGGGTATCTGAGAGGAACTTAACCACCTGATTAATAAAGAGTACAAATAGGGTGGGGGCCAGGACACAACCCTGCCTCACACCGCGAGTTACGGGGAAGGAATCGGTAACCTGGCCCTGGCGACCCCATCTGACTCTTGCAAAGTTACCCTCATGCATCCTGATGGTAATTTCTAATAGTGCACTAGGGACCCCCATCCTTCTCAATGCTGCCCACATCTTCCCTCTGGGGACCAGATCAAACGCTGATTTGAGGTCCACAAATGCAGCGAAGATCTTCCCGTCTCTCAATAACACAGTTTTCCAATAGATCATGACAAATCTTAATATCTGATCAACTGTGCTAATGTGTGCTCTAAAACCCGCCTGCATTGGAGACAGAATATCTACTTCTGACATCCACGAATGGATTTTCCCTAACAGCATTCTGGCTATTACTTTTTGTAGGGCATCGATGAGGCTGATGGGGCGGTAATTTCCCGCATCAGATCTATCCCCTTTTTTGTGCACTGGCAAAATCTCAGCCCCTTTCCAGGAGTTTGGGATCCTAGCTATAGCATTTGCTAAGATTAATATGTACGGGACCCAGTGTATTTGATCATATTTGAAGAGGTCCGCAGGGATGCAGTCCATGCCGGGGGCTTTGCCATTCTGCACTTGTTTAAGAGCAGAAATAGCTTCAGTTTCAGTGAAAACAATGTGATCAAGTGAGGACACCTCAGACTGCACACTGGCATCTTCCCTAATAGTAGTAAGGGAGATCCGTTCCGTGTGGCTGAACTGTGCCTCGTAATGCTTGACCCATTGCTCTGCAGGGACGTGGTTTACTGGAGTATGTAATTCCCCCGCCCCTCCCCATTTCACAACCTCCCAAAATTTTTGTTGGTTAGATGAGGTACTTGCCTGGTATAAATCTAACCAACGCTGATCATCCCATTTGATTTTTGCCTCTTTTAATGCTTTCTTATAATTCACCCTGGCTCTCCTTATATCCGGACATGATTTGGATTTAATAGCCCTTAACAGAGAGCTGTGGGCAATACTACAGGTCTTATCATACCATTTCAACCTAGATTGTGCTGGGACATTAATTCCTCCTTTTACGGGTTTGATAAAAAAAGACTTAATTTTACTAAAAAGAGACTCATGAATTGTCCCTATTTGGTCAAGTGGGGTTCCAGCCTCAAGTATGGGTACCATCTGTTTTGTAGCCGCTAGGACCTCCATGGCAATCCTGCTAATAGTAGCAGTATTGTCTTGGAGCCCAGCCCATCTTACCCTTCTGCAATCATTTGTGAGACCAGCGTCTGCTGTATCAATATTTGTTGCAGGGATCATGCGGAGACCCTCATCCACTGATAATTTTATTACCAGGGGGTTATGATCACTCTCGGATCTAGTGACTATTTCCATGTCCACCAATATTTTCCAAAACTCTATCTTTAACAAAAAATAATCAATGCGGCTCGAGTTTAGGGAGTTATCAAATGTAACTTTTCCCATCTGGTCTGATTTGGTCCTTCCATTCGCTGCACGCAAATCCCATTCAAGGCAAAGACCCAACCACTGCATAACTGCCTCCGTGACTTTTTTAATTGGAGGAATAGACAAAGGGGGAATATTCCAAATCTGATCAATTTCCCCATATCCCCCGCTATCAAGATTAGGAAACGGTTCGAAACAACAGTTGAAATCACCTGCCACCATGACACATTTGTCACTACTAATATTATTCAGTAGGGAGTCAAGTTCAGCTACCACTCCCGCAGGCTTCCCACCTGGTAACCCTCTAGCATATATGTTGAACAAACAAAGGTCCTGGTTATTTTTACCGGTTAATTTCAACGCTAGGATGTCATTACTCAGAGTAGGAAGTTCCGTGATAGTAATGGCTAAGGATTGTCTAATCCAAATAACTAGACCTCCTGAAGGGCGACCCTTCGATCCTTTACTAGCTGGTTTGTAGTAATTAAGGTAGCCAACCCGATAAATAGCGTCGGTTGACCAACTTTCCTGCAGGATAATAACATCATGTAAATCCACAAAGGAGCCCCAATCAGCCTCTGACGCTTTCCCCCTTAAGCCCGCTATATTCCAAGACAAGACTGCGAGGGTGTAAGTTGTTTTCTCTGCCATCTTGGCGGTTGGGTTGGCGACAGCCTTAGTGATCGTCTGTCTAGGGGTACCTGACAAGAATGTTTCCCTTATTTCCACCCTCTGTGAATTTGCGCTAGACACAGGGACAGTCTCTACCCCAGGGACACTCACATTATTTAAAGAGCAAGTTACTACAGCACTAGAACGCCCAGTAATCGATTGTTCTACATCATGTCAATCCACACCTTCCAGGCCGGAAAGGGGAGCAAACCGGTTCGCAAGGTGGGGATAAAACATTGGATAGAGCGGAGTGTCAAAATGGAATCTCCCTCTAGACCTGTCCCTTCTTGAGTGATGAAACGGGGTGTGGGATCTATTTGCATATAAAGCTGGATAAAAATAATGCAATAGTAAAGTTTGTACATCCCCAACTCTACCGAATCTTGGTTCCCTGCAAATGTATTCGGCAACCCAAGGCTCTCTAAAGCTAACCACCACACAATCCCCCTCAAGATCTTTCTTACCAAAACCTATCCAATCCACCCTCCTTACATTAAGTATTTCAGGATTTAGGTTAGGAGGGAGTGGACGGTTTTTATTAAGCCAGAATGTAACCTTATTGTAAAGATCCTTGTGTGTTTCCCTCTTGCCATCTACAAGCGGAGCCACGCCAGTTAAAACAATTGTATAAGGCACTGACTCCGGTGGGAGGTTCACACACTGTTTCTTTGCGATGGGTTTGGCGATGGGCTGATGACTAATATTTTTGCCCCTAACGGAAGTTACGTTTTTCTGAACCTGCTGGTTTTTTACAGGCTTTGGCCTTGCAGGGTTCTCTGTAGAAACTGCTTTCTTAGGAGCGGGTACAGTTTTTTGCGGGGCCTTGGGTATAGAGGGTCCCACTTGTGAACTATTACCCCCCGCTTTATTGTTCATCATAATGGTGGGCTTCGGAATGGTCGGGACAGGAGGGGTCAGACCAGCAATTGCTAAGCTGGCGAGGATTCTGTCAGAGGTCGCTATATTATCCTTCACTAGCAGATCTAAGGAATCCATTTTTGTATTTAGTAACCTTGTCCTTTCAAAAAGAGGTAAAAGTAGAGATTTGAATAGCAGCTCAATTTTAGCCAAAAATATCTCTTCTGTAATGCTAATCATAGTCTCTCCTCCCCCTTGCTGGGCAGTAGCGTTAATATTGGGTAGCTGTGGGGGGGATGGTGAGGCATTTCCCAACCCCTCAGCTTGTTCCTCCATGTCCGGTGAGACTACCCTCTTGCGTTTCCCAGGGTTATGAGTGGGTGTTTGTTGTGGATGGGAAAGGGAATCCATTAGTTCAGTACTAATATTGAGATTTGGTGAGTCTGAAAGACCAGAATTATCCCTGGACTGATCTAGGCAAGTGGTCCCGCTATTTGGTAAGTTAACGTGCGCAGTATTAAAAGCATTTTCCTGGTTAGAATCCACTATCTCCACAGTATGAATCTCAGGAGCAGTTACCAACATTACTTCTACATTACTGTCCGAGTTCAACGTGGAAAGTGGGACAGGGGAGACAGCCTCATTGATTTTACCTAGTGAAGACCGCTTGCCAGTAATAATATCAAGCGAAAGGCGTTTTTCAACCAGGGCGATCTCCTTCTCTAATATAGCAGTAGAACGTTTAAAAAACTGATCAATTGTACCAGTGAAAGTACCATTAGAGGTTGAGACCTGAACTTGCCTCTCCTTACCAGACCTTAAGGGCATTTTTGTTATTCTTATTAAGATACAGCGGGCGGGGATATAACCAACCTCAATACTCAATCAGCGATGCCACTCAGGCCACAGTATTTATCCTTCCAAATATGGGGACTTTAACGTCACTTTAGATACAAACAGTAACAATAATAATTATACCAGTTAATAAGGTTCAAAAATACGTAATTAGGAAGAAAATGTTAATAATAGGGCCCAGCCCGGCCTCCTCCGGCCCCGGACGGCCACAGACGGTCCCGCCCTTGTCCCGGGCTTCTCCCGGCGTGCTCCCGCGCGCTCCCGCGCAGCGGCAGATGCAGACTCCTTTGTGGATGTTACAGAGGTGGGAGGATTGTTGGGGGCGGGGCGATGAGGGAGAGCGGCCCAGGTGGAGCGGGCGGGGGATGACCAGAGACTCCTGGGAGATGGAGTCCTATCCCTTGTGCTCGCAGCCCTCAGCCCCAGGTACGCCCCAGTCAGCTGCTCCCAGGTGTTGGAAAGTGCCTCGCAGCGAAGCGGGACCCGCGCAGCGGGTACCGCGAGGCGTGGAATGGAAAACCGGCAAATGTCCTCTGAAATGCAGGATCAGCAGAAACAAACAGCAATAAGGTCCCACGTAGCAATAAGCACTCCTCGCTTAAATCCGTGCTCAGATCTGTTAGGGGCGGGGCAATGAGGGAGAGCGGCCCAGGTGGAACGGGCGGGGGATGACCAGAGACTCCTAGGAGATGGAGTCCTATCCCTTGTGCTCGCGGCCCTCAGCCCCAGGTACGCCCCAGTCAGCTGCTCCCAGGTGTTGGAAAGTGCCTCGCAGCGAAGCGGGACCCGCGCAGCGGGTACCGCGAGGCGTGGAATGGAAAACCGGCAAATGTCCTCTGAAATGCAGGGTCAGCAGAAACAAACAGCAATAAGGTCCCACGTAGCAATAAGCACTCCTCGCTTAAATCCGTGCTCAGATCTGTTAGGGGCGGGGCAATGAGGGAGAGCGGCCCAGGTGGAGCGGGCGGGGGATGACCAGAGACTCCTGGGAGATGGAGTCCTATCCCTTGTGCTCGCGGCCCTCAGCCCCAGGTACGCCCCAGTCAGCTGCTCCCAGGTGTTGGAAAGTGCCTCGCAGCGAAGCGGGACCCGCGCAGCGGGTACCGCGAGGCGTGGAATGGAAAACCGGCAAATGTCCTCTGAAATGCAGGGTCAGCAGAAACAAACAGCAATAAGGTCCCACGTAGCAATAAGCACTCCTCGCTTAAATCCGTGCTCAGATCTGTTAGGGGCGGGGCGATGAGGGAGAGCGGCCCAGGTGGAGCGGGCGGGGGATGACCAGAGACTCCTGGGAGATGGAGTCCTATCCCTTGTGCTCGCAGCCCTCAGCCCCAGGTACGCCCCAGTCAGCTGCTCCCAGGTGTTGGAAAGTGCCTCACAGCGAAGCGGGACCCGCGCAGCGGGTACCGCGAGGCGTGGAATGGAAAACCGGCAAATGTCCTCTGAAATGCAGGGTCAGCAGAAACAAACAGCAATAAGGTCCCCACAGGCTACTAAGAATCAGAGTCGGAATCCCTCTCAAAAAGAAATGGAATTCAGGATGTTTAGTGGTGAGCTAAGGAACGATGCCCTAGGACAACTGGATCTTAATAAGTTGGGTGGGCAACAGTGGTCTCAAAAACCAGCCACTTCTTGGGGCAAAGTGCTAGTCAAGGGCACATGTAATACTATTGAGTCTCCCCTGTCTGCAGGAAGCCTGCCAGTACTAAATGAAGTACCAATAACAAAGTTGCTCTTAGATGGCATGCAGGTCACCTACCCACTATTTTCATGTCCCAATCAAAGAATTAACCATACAGCGACCAGCTTGAATTCACCCAAGTCAACTTTAAGCGTAGACAACCATGATGAGTGCTCTCTGGGAGAGACCCAAGAGAGCTTGACCATCAACACTTCCCCATTTACCACCGCCATAGAAGCTGCACCCAAAACCCCAGCCATGTTTACATCTTCAGGAAAATCTGCTCTGCAAACTGCCCCTATGCTTGGAATTTCAAAAAGCATGGCTGGGCCAAAGGACAACTCACATATCCTGCTACAGCAAATACTGGTAGAGCATAAAAGTATGAAACTGTTGATGGAAGAGACTCAAACGAAAACTGAATCTCAGCTGGGCTCAATTCAATCTTATATCCAGCAACTACCATCATGTGTTACTGATGCAGAACAGTGCATTTAAGACCTTAAAGATAAGGTACCTGGGCAAACTAATCAAGTCACCAAACTACAATCCAAGCTTATTAATTTACAAATCAAGGTGGATTAAGCAGAACATCAATCGCGAAGATCCAACCGTCGCATAACTAGGGTGCCTGAATGCAGCAAAAATGGCTGATCAGTGATAGAACTTGTCTCAGACCTTATTTCCAAACACGTATGTCCCGAAGTCGCAGCACAGAAGTCAGACCTTACTATCACATGGGCATTGTGCTCTGCAGTCCAGTATCCTAACCCCAAAAATCCAAGATCTATTATTGCAAACATCTGTGACTTTAGAATCAAGGATAAGATTTTGGCACGTGCTATTTGGAACAAATTATATTGGACTTCAGATAATTTTTATTTAAAAGTATTTTTGGACATGTCTGCATTGTCACGGTGTAGGAAAGAGTTTAGAGGCATGATCATCTTTCAGTAGCTCGGGCCCCAGCCGGCATTATTCAGCTATCCTAACTGAAAGTTTTGCATAAGGGGAGGTTTTCCTGTCTGTCAATCAATCAATCAATCAGGGAATTGTAAAGTGTGCTACTTACCTGTGAGGGTCTCAAGGCACTGGGGGCGGGGGTAAGCAGCTCCGTTCAGTCGAAGAGCCAGGTCTTGAGCGTCTTCCAGAAGATGTTCAGAGACGGGGCATGTCTGATGTCGATCGACAGCTCATTCCAGGTCTTGGCTGTGATGTAGGAGAAAGCCATTCTGCCCGTTCTGGCTCTGTGGTTGCGTGGGGTTTCGGTGAGGGTGTGGTCGGCGGATCGTAGGTTTCTCTTGGGTGCGTGGAAGGAGATTCTCTTGTTGAGGTATTGTGGTCCGCTGTTGTGGAGGCATTTGTAGGCATGGGTGAGTATCTTGAAGGTTACTCTCTTCTCGATAGGGAGCCAGTGGAGGTCTTGCAGGTGTTTGGTGATGTGTTCATGTAGAGGGATGCCAAGGATGAGTCTAGCTGCTGTGTTGGGTATGATCTGAAGTTTTGACCCATGTAGATGTTGGAGAGCATAGGGCTGAGTGACAATCTCTGAGGCACTCCGCAGTTGATCTCTGTGGGTTCAGAGAGAAAGGGTGGCAGTTTGGTTCTTTGGGTCCTGCATGTGAGGAAGGAGTGGAGCCATTTGAGGGCAGTTCACCGTATGCCGGCATCATGGAATCTGAAGGCGAGTGTGCGGTGGGGGATGGTGTCGAAGGTTGCGTAGAGGTCAAGTAGGATCAAGGCCACAGTGTGTGTGTGTTAGAGGAGGGTGAGGATGTCGTCTGTGGCAGCGAGTAGGGCAGTCTCGGTGCTGTGGTTGCTTCGGAATCCGGAATGGGAGGGGTCGAGGATGGAGTTCTCTTCAATGAATTTCGTTGGTTGGGCGTTGACAGTCTTCTTGGTGACTTTGGCCGTGAAGGGAAGGAGGGAGATGCGTCGGTAGTTCTTGAGGTCCGACGTGTCTGCCGAGGGCTTCTTGGGCAGGGGCTTGACTTCTGCACATTTCCAGTCGTCAGGGAAGGTGCCTGTTTCTCTATGTCGAGATTACGCAAGAGTTCCTTCAGTCCCTAAAGTACTCTGGGGGCAAAAATGAGGGATAATTTTGTCTTGAAGCCCCTAGGCAGAACTATGGTGGTTGTATGTGTCTGTAGTGATCTTTTGTTTTCTTGTCTTCCCTGGGTTTATTATTTTTGCTTGCTACCAGACGCCCGCCCACCCACCACCTTGGGTGCCATGTCACAGCACCCCATTCTAGGGAAAGGGGAGGGCAGGGGGGTGGGGAGATGGTGTGGGGGGAGGGGATGAGTGGCACTTTAAGGGTAGAGGGGGCCACCCAGGGTACCCTTGATGGGGGAGTTTCTGGGGATAAGGGGGCCCATGGGATGGGGGTGAGGGTTCACATGAGGGAGGGGGCATGAGGGGGTCACTGGAGGGAAAAAATGTAAAATGAAGCAAATGCATGGAAGTTCTAGGGTTCAAAAAACAAAATGTTTTTAAGAAGCATTTATTTTTTCCCTTTTACTTTCTTTGTTGTTATTAAAAGCTGTGTTCTAGGATGATAAAGGTAGTATTATGCAATGTAAATGGTTTCAACAACAGAGTGAAGCAATGATCTGTGTTAGCTTGGTTAAAATCTCCACAAGCTACCATCATTTTTCTTCAAAAGACACACTATAAGGAAGTTTCTCCTATTGATAAAGCTCCAGGCTTCATTTAACACGAGTTTTATGCCTCCTCAAATGCAGCAAATAGGGGTGTGGCCATATTACTAGGTAAAAATCTTCCATGTGAAACCATAATTTTGCATAGAGATCATAGTGCCAGGTGGCTGTGGGTGCAGATGAGGATCTTGAATCAGCTTTTCAATTTTGTGAGTTATTATGGACCTATTGAGGGCTCCCCTGGGACGTTGCACATTCTATATGATTTTGTATCACCTCAGTCTGGGTTTCATGTGAAAGGTGGTGATTTCCCTCTGTTGACCGACCCAACTATTGACTCTTCACTGGCTCACAAATCTCAGACTAAACCCAAGTTGCGTAAACTATGCCAGGACTTAATATGGAATTCTGCTTTGGTTGACTGCTGGAGAGATGAATTTCCCTGTGCAAGACAGTTTACATACCATTAAGGAAGATTTCATTCTTCTTCACTGATTGACTTCTTTACGATTTCCCATGCTCTCTTGAAAACTGAATCTGATATACATTAAAATCCCTTTTCAGATCACGCAAGTCATCTCAGTTAAGTTTAAAATTAAAACTCAAGCCAAGACTTGGTTTAGATGGGTATTTGACAAATCCCTGTTAGTTGATGAATAGTGGGTTTCGCACATGCGCCTGGTATTAGAGGAGTTTCTAAAGATGAATATTTATACAGCCTTAAGTTTTTCGGTATGGAATGCCCTAAAGGCTTTTTTAGAGGGGAAATAATTGCCTACATGGCCTTCAGGAGGAAGAAATAGAATGAAGAAAGATTACAGCTAAAGAAAGAACTGTTCAAGGCAATGGCAAGCTACTTGGTCTTTCCTAATCAAGAAGGCAACGTTAAACTTTCCAGAGCCAAGCTTAACTTACAAGATTTTCTCACATCTAAGGAAATTCTGAGTTACGATTCAGTTTTGCAAAAAAGCTATGAAGAAAGCAATCACATAAGTAGACATCTGGCTTGGTCAGCCACGCAGAGGTATAATGCCAACTGTATGAAAAAAATAACTGATCTGGCCACCAAGAGATCCACCTCACATCCCCCAGAAATTTCCGATATCTTTTTTAATCATTACATGGAGTTTTACTCTGAGCATCATAATATCACTTCGGAGGCTGCTACAAACTGGCTAAGTGGGATAAATATTCCCACACTATCTAGGTAGCAGACAGGATTTTTGCTTACAGCTGTTTCACTTGAAGAAGTAACTCAGGCAATAAATTTGTCTACATCGGGCAAATCGTGTGGGCCAGATGGAGTACCTATTGAGGTACATAAGATGTTTGCACCCCAATTGAAGACTTTTTAAAAAAAATAACATTTAATGCGATTTTAAAAGGGGATACAGTTCCCAATACATTCACTCAAGCTGCGGTGATTAGCTTTGGCAAAAAAGGGAAATAAAGAGGCAGAGATCAATTCATATCGACCTATAAGTCTATTGAATGTGGATTATGAGATTTTCTTTAAAACTCTTGCAAACCAACTCTCAGAAGTTGCTCCTTCCCTTATTCATTGTGATCACAATGTTTTCCTTCAAGGCAGGTTTTTGGCTTCTAACACCCATTACTTAATTCAAGCAATTGATTATCTTTGTACCAATAAGACTAAAGCAGCAATAATAATGTTTTATTCACAGTTCTGAACAAATTTGCAGTCCCAGCTGAATTCTGACAGGTGGTGAAAACTCTATACCTCAATGCCAAAGCTTCTATAATTATCAATGGGAACATGGCTAGCACAATTCCAATTAGCCGGGGGACGCGTCAAGGGTGTCCTCTATCTCCCATGCTGTTCTCCCTATTCATTGAGCCACTGGTATGCGCTATTAGGCAGGGCAGTGCCATTATTGCCCCTGTCCCCGGGTCCGGTAAACTTAAGCTGTTTGCAAACGACCAGGGGGCATATTATCAAGGACGGCTTTAAAAAAAAAAGCGGCGATAATGGGCTTGATAATATGCCCTGGAGAATTCTAATAGAAGCCTGTGTTCACACCAGAACATGGACTTCTATTGGAATTCTCAAGGGCATATTATCAAGCCCATTATCGCCGCTTTAGCGGCAGTTTTCTGCCGCTAAACCGGCGATAATTTTTAATGCCGTCCTTGATAATATGCCCCTTGGCTCTTTATATAGCAGCAGATAAAGATAACATAGCAAGAGCTTTCTCCAAAATAGGGGAATTCACAGAAATTGGGGGATACAAACTAAATCACTCTAAATCAGAAATGCTACTTTTTAATTGCTCCTCAGACATACTGCCCTTCGCGATGCAGGATCACTATACAACAACTAATCCAGTTCCTTGGGGATTTTTGTGACCACTCGATTAGAGGATTAATATTTGCTCAATTATTTTTTCTACATTTAATAAAATGCGCAATCAGTTTAAACAACGGAAGAGCCTCCCCATAACAATCATGATACAAGTTGCTTTAATTAAGATGAGTATTCTCTAGCTCTTCTTATTCTTATTTTCTAATATAATGATCAAAGTCCTCAAATCCTTTTCCGAGAGTGTCTATTCGGAAATAAGACAATTTGTTTGGCAAGTAAAAAAACGAGATTAAGAATACAAGCACTACAACTAGAAGTAGAAGATGGAGGTGTAGTCCAACCAGACCCACGGTTATACTAGGGATTCTGTTTGAAACCAATTCTTTTCTCACCTTAATGCCCAAAGAATCTGAGATTGCCCTCACCCCTTTTCTATGCATTCCAAATACCAAAAAAGTCCTGTTATATAGATTCTGAGAGTTATTGCATCACATTTTCAAAGAATCAAGGAAGCACATCAAATCCCTTGGTTTCATCCCCAGATGAAACTTAAGGAAAATATTCCATTGGGGCTTCAATGGTCTCCCCAGAATTGTGGCCAGTGGACAAAATTGGGGTTCCATCCATACAATACAAGAGTTCTATAACAATGAGAAGTTCCTATCCTGGCAGGAAATCCTAATGCATAAGACTAATATAAATAGGTTCCTTGTCCTCACCTAAATTCGGATTAAGCAGTTTTATTCGGGTCTAATCAGCTCAGAAAATAGCAATTGCATAATTCTTGGGAAGGCCCACTTTGTATAAAGAACTAAAGGGCTAGGCAACTGGTATAGATTATTTAAATCCGTAGAGAATAAACAGGTGACTCTAGATCATCTTTAGCGAATTTACACTTCCACGGGCTGCTGCTTTAATCTTCCACAGTGACAGGGCTATAATAAACTGAGCTGCAAGGCTGTAAGAGCAGATAAGGAGGATGGCATTATTTAGTTAGTGGATGATCTATTATACCCCCAACAGACTCCTAGATGTTTTAGATGTGGACGTGCAACTGGGGATTGGTTGCACATGGGGTTTACTTGTAGCAACTTAATGAGTTTCTGGCAGAGTGTTTTCTTAGAAACTGGAAAAAAACTGGCAATTCCCTCATCCCCTGATCCTTTAGCCGCTCTTTTTGGCAGAGCCAATATAGGTGCAGAGTTAACCTTGGGCCAGCCCCAATTTATTTATTTTTATTGCAAATTTAGTAGCAAGATCGCTAATCCTAGCCAATTGGAAATCCAAGACGATTCCTAAAATCTCCCAATGGCTAACCAAAATGCAAAGAGTGTTTAAGCAAAACTCTACTGGCTCAGAGAGAAACATTTTGGATAAAACATTTGGGAACCTTAATTCCCAAAGGACTAAATGATCATTGTGAAATGTCATGTTTCCTTTAAATGGTATTTTCGCATTGTTAAACATGGCACACGGAATGTGCTATGTTTGTGAATCTGTGTACGCAGTAACCATTGTCTTAAACATATCACTGATTGTTACACGCATTTTCAGGACTCGCTTTTATCATTTTGTCTGGCGTGGTATCAGGACATAGCCATGGCATCCGATATATCATTGCAACAACTCATGAAGGATGCTTTCGCATATCTTACTTAATTCAATGAAGTGATGTACTCAGGTTAATTCTAATGATAGCACATGCATACACTATCACTACACGTAGTTACTCTGCAGGCACCGCGGTTATTTCTGCAAAGTAAAGCATACTGTTATTTCATTAGCACAGTCCTTTTTTAAAATATTTAGATTAGGTTTGTTATTTTGATTAATTCACAATCACTTATACGTACACTAGAGGGAGAGTGGACTTCATATGATTCCAGTGTGTTCACTATTGGCGCATTAGTAAAAAAGTTTCATAGGTTCTCAACATGGTTTCCAAGGGGCGTATCCCACGGGCGACCCGCAATGTACAAATACTACGTGATGCAATGAGGTCATCGCGAATTCAAGAAGTCAGGATGTTATGGACGCGATTCGGGTGAAGCGCCGGTGAGTCAGCAGGTATACGGGTAGATTATATGGTTTGTCCAAAGATTACATCACGGACACTAATGGGCTCTATAAATCTTTTTTAGATACGTGATGTCACACTTTGCTTAAAAGCATCAGGAGGTAAGAGCCTGCGGCTTTGAATTACGGGTAACGAACTGCACACGCAGTTGGCGGCACTTGTTTAATTCGGGACACGTACACGTTCTCCGTCTAATGCACCAACGCATTTTTGTTGTAGAATATATTGTTACAACAAACAAATGATGGACGGAATGCTGACAATGCAGACATTCTCCCCCAGTCAAGAGATCTGGGTTAAATCCATCGTTCTTTTGCCCACTACACCACCCCAGTTCAGACATGGCCATATGCAAATCAGTCTTGACCCTGTGCCTCATGGGAACAGTCCAGCCCGAACTGCCAAGACATATCTTCCCTGGACCGGAATCAAGCATCCTAGGACCGGTTTCTGGCTATCAGCCGTCATCAGCCAGGATAGCTTGACTCCAGTGGTGTAGTGAGCACGGGACCCACGTCTGGGCATACCCATCCCACTCGGGGCGAAAAGCATTACAACAAACAAATGATGGACGGAATGCTGACAATGCAGACATTCTCCCCCAGTCAAGAGATCTGGGATAAATCCATTGTTCTTTTGCCCACTACACCACCCCAGTTCAGACATGGCCATATACAAATCAGTCTTGACCCTGTGCCTCATGGGAACAGTCCAGCCCGAACTGCCAAGACATATCTTCCCTGGACCGGAATCAAGCATCCTAGGACCGGTTTCTGGCTATCAGCCGTCATCAGCCAGGATAGCTTGACTCCAGTGGCGTAGTGAGCACGGGACCCACGTCTGGGCATACCCATCCCACTTGGGGCGAAAAGTGTTACAACAAACAAATGATGGACGGAATGCTGACAATGCAGACATTCTCCCCCAGTCAAGAGATCTGGGTTAAATCCATCGTTCTTTTGCCCACTACACGACCCCAGTTCAGACATGGCCATATGCAAATCAGTCTTGACCCTGTGCCTCATGGGAACAGTCCAGCCTGAACTGCCAAGACATGTCTTCCCTGGACCGGAATCAAGCATCCTAGGACCGGTTTCTGGCTATCAGCCGTCATCAGCCAGGATAGCTTGACTCCAGTGGCGTAGTGAGCACGGGACCCACGTCTGGGCATACCCATCCCACTTGGGGCGAAAAGCGTTACAACAAACAAATGATGGACGGAATGCTGACAATGCAGACATTCTCCCCCAGTCAAGAGATCTGGGTTAAATCCATTGTTCTTTTGCCCACTACACCACCCCAGTTCAGACATGGCCATATGCAAATCAGTCTTGACCCTGTGCCTCATGGGAACAGTCCAGCCCGAACTGCCAAGACATGTCTTCCCTGGACCGGAATCAAGCATCCTAGGACCGGTTTCTGGCTATCAGCCGTCATCAGCCAGGATAGCTTGACTCCAGTGGCGTAGTGAGCACGGGACCCACGTCTGGGCATACCCATCCCACTTGGGGCGAAAAGCGTTACAACAAACAAATGATGGACGGAATGCTGACAATGCAGACATTCTCCCCCAGTCAAGAGATCTGGGTTAAATCCATCGTTCTTTTGCCCACTACACCACCCCAGTTCAGACATGGCCATATGCAAATCAGTCTTGACCCTGTGCCTCATGGGAACAGTCCAGCCCGAACTGCCAAGACATGTCTTCCCTGGACCGGAATCAAGCATCCTAGGACCGGTTTCTGGCTATCAGCCGTCATCAGACAGGATAGCTTGACTCCAGTGGCGTAGTGAGCACGGGACCCACGTCTGGGCATAACCATCCCACTTGGGGCGAAAAGCGTTACAACAAACAAATGATGGACGGAATGCTGACAATGCAGACATTCTCCCCCAGTCAAGAGATCTAGGTTAAATCCATCGTTCTTTTGCCCAATACACCACCCCAGTTCAGACATGGCCATATGCAAATCAGTCTTGACCCTGTGCCTCATGGGAACAGTGCAGCCCTAACTGCCAAGACGTGTCTTCCCTGGACCGGAATCAAGCATCCTAGGACCGGTTTCTGGCTATTAGCCGTGATCAGCCAGGATAGCTTGACTCCAGTGGCATAGTGAGCACGGGACCCACGTCTGGGCATACCCATCCCACTTGGGGCGAAAAGCGTTACAACAAACAAATGATGGACGGAATGCTGACAATGCAGACATTCTCCCCCAGTCAAGAGATCTGGGTTAAATCCATCGTTCTTTTGCCCACTACACCACCCCAGTTCAGACATGGCCATATGCAAATCAGTCTTGACCCTGTGCCTCATGGGAACAGTCCAGCCCGAACTGCCAAGACATGTCTTCCCTGGACCGGAATCAAGCATCCTAGGACCGGTTTCTGGCTATCAGCCGTCATCAGCCAGGATAGCTTGACTCCAGTGGCGTAGTGAGCACGGGACCCACGTCTGGGCATACCCATCCCACTTGGGGCGAAAAGCATTACAACAAACAAATGATGGACGGAATGCTGACAATGCAGACATTCTCCCCCAGTCAAGAGATCTGGGTTAAATCCATTGTTCTTTTGCCCACTACACCACCCCAGTTCAGACATGGCCATATGCAAATCAGTCTTGACCCTGTGCCTCATGGGAACAGTCCAGCCCGAACTGCCAAGACATGTCTTCCCTGGACCGGAATCAAGCATCCTAGGACCGGTTTCTGGCTATCAGCCGTCATCAGACAGGATAGCTTGACTCCAGTGGCGTAGTGAGCACGAGACCCACGTCTGGGCATAACCATCCCACTTGGGGCGAAAAGCGTTACAACAAACAAATGATGGACGGAATGCTGACAATGCAGACATTCTCCCCCAGTCAAGAGATCTGGGTTAAATCCATCAATCTTTTGCCCACTACACCACCCCAGTTCAGACATGGCCATATGCAAATCAGTCTTGACCCTGTGCCTCATGGGAACAGTCCAGCCCGAACTGCCAAGACATATCTTCCCTGGACCGGAATCAAGCATCCTAGGACCGGTTTCTGGCTATCAGCCGTCATCAGCCAGGATAGCTTGACTCCAGTGGCGTAGTGAGCACGGGACCCACGTCTGGGCATACCCATCCCACTTGGGGCGAAAAGCGTTACAACAAACAAATGATGGACGGAATGCTGACAATGCAGACATTCTCCCCCAGACAAGAGATCTGGGTTAAATCCATCGTTCTTTTGCCCACTACACCACCCCAGTTCAGACATGGTCATATGCAAATCAGTCTTGACCCTGTGCCTCATGGGAACAGTCCAGCCCGAACTGCCAAGACATGTCTTCCCTGGACTGGAATCAAGCATCCTAGGACCGGTTTCTGGCTATCAGCCGTCATCAGCCAGGATAGCTTGACTCCAGTGGCGTAGTGAGCACGGGGCCCACGTCTGGGCATACCCATCCCACTTGGGGCGAAAAGCGTTACAACAAACAAATGATGGACGGAATGCTGACAATGCAGACATTCTCCCCCAGTCAAGAGATCTGGGTTAAATCCATCGTTCTTTTGCCCACTACACCACCCCAGTTCAGACATGGCCATATGCAAATCAGTCTTGACCCTGTGCCTCATGGGAACAGTCCAGCCCGAACTGCCAAGACATGTCTTCCCTGGACCGGAATCAAGCATCCTAGGACCGGTTTCTGGCTATCAGCCGTCATCAGCCAGGATACCTTGACTCCAGTGGTGTAGTGAGCACGGGACCCACGTCTGGGCATACCCATCCCACTTGGGGCGAAAAGCGTTACAACAAACAAATGATGGACGGAATGCTGACAATGCAGACATTCTCCCCCAGTCAAGAGATCTGGGATAAATCCATTGTTCTTTTGCCCACTACACCACCCCAGTTCAGACATGGCCATATACAAATCAGTCTTGACCCGGTGCCTCATGGGAACAGTCCAGCCCGAACTGCCAAGACATATCTTCCCTGGACCGGAATCAAGCATCCTAGGACCGGTTTCTGGCTATCAGCCGTCATCAGCCAGGATAGCTTGACTCCAGTGGCGTAGTGAGCACGGGACCCACGTCTGGGCATACCCATCCCACTTGGGGTGAAAAGTGTTACAACAAACAAATGATGGACGGAATGCTGACAATGCAGACATTCTCCCCCAGTCAAGAGATCTGGGTTAAATCCATCGTTCTTTTGCCCACTACACCACCCCAGTTCAGACATGGCCATATGCAAATCAGTCTTGACCCTGTGCCTCATGGGAACAGTCCAGCCCGAACTGCCAAGACATGTCTTCCCTGGACCGGAATCAAGCATCCTAGGACCGGTTTCTGGCTATCAGCCGTCATCAGCCAGGATAGCTTGACTCCAGTGGCGTAGTGAGCACGGGACCCACGTCTGGGCATACCCATCCCACTTGGGGCGAAAAGCGTTACAACAAACAAATGATGGACGGAATGCTGACAATGCAGACATTCTCCCCCAGTCAAGAGATCTGGGTTAAATCCATCGTTCTTTTGCCTACTACACCACCCCAGTTCAGACATGGCCATATGCAAATCAGTCTTGACCCTGTGCCTCATGGGAACAGTCCAGCCCGAACTGCCAAGACATGTCTTCCCTGGACCGGAATCAAGCATCCTAGGACCGGTTTCTGGCTATCAGCCGTCATCAGCCAGGATAGCTTGACTCCAGTGGCGTAGTGAGCACGGGACCCACGTCTGGGCATACCCATCCCACTTGGGGCGAAAAGCGTTACAACAAACAAATGATGGACGGAATGCTGACAATGCAGACATTCTCCCCCAGTCAAGAGATCTGGGTTAAATCCATCGTTCTTTTGCCCACTACACCACCCCAGTTCAGACATGGCCATATGCAAATCAGTCTTGACCCTATGCCTCATGGGAACAGTCCAGCCCGAACTGCCAAGACATGTCTTCCCTGGACCGGAATCAAGCATCCTAGGACCGGTTTCTGGCTATCAGCCATCATCAGACAGGATAGCTTGACTCCAGTGGCGTAGTGAGCACGGGACCCACGTCTGGGCATAACCATCCCACTTGGGGCGAAAAGCGTTACAACAAACAAATGATGGACGGAATGCTGACAATGCAGACATTCTCCCCCAGTCAAGAGATCTGGGTTAAATCCATCGTTCTTTTGCCCACTACACCACCCCAGTTCAGACATGGCCATATGCAAATCAGTCTTGACCCTGTGCCTCATGGGAACAGTCCAGCCCGAACTGCCAAGACATGTCTTCCCTGGACCGGAATCAAGCATCCTAGGACCGGTTTCTGGCTATCAGCCGTCATCAGCCATGATAGCTTGACTCCAGTGGCGTAGTGAGCACGGGACCCACGTCTGGGCATACCCATCCCACTTGGGGCGAAAAGCGTTACAACAAACAAATGATGGACGGAATGCTGACAATGCAGACATTCTCCCCCAGTCAAGAGATCTGGGTTAAATCCATCGTTCTTTTGCCCACTACACCACCCCAGTTCAGACATGGCCATATGCAAATCAGTCTTGACCCTGTGCCTCATGGGAACAGTCCAGCCCGAACTGCCAAGACATGTCTTCCCTGGACCGGAATCAAGCATCCTAGGACCGGTTTCTGGCTATCAGCCGTCATCAGACAGGATAGCTTGACTCCAGTGGCGTAGTGAGCACGAGACCCACGTCTGGGCATAACCATCCCACTTGGAGCGAAAAGCGTTACAACAAACAAATGACGGACGGAATGCTGACAATGCAGACATTCTCCCCCAGTCAAGAGATCTAGGTTAAATCCATCGTTCTTTTGCCCACTACACCACCCCAGTTCAGACATGGCCATATGCAAATCAGTCTTGACCCTGTGCCTCATGGGAACAGTCCAGCCCGAACTGCCAAGACATATCTTCCCTGGACCGGAATCAAGCATCCTAGGACCGGTTTCTGGCTATCAGCCGTCATCAGCCAGGATAGCTTGACTCCAGTGGCGTAGTGAGCACGGGACCCACGTCTGGGCATACCCATCCCACTTGGGGCGAAAAGCGTTACAACAAACAAATGATGGACGGAATGCTGACAATGCAGACATTCTCCCCCAGTCAAGAGATCTGGGTTAAATCCATCGTTCTTTTGCCCACTACACCACCCCAGTTCAGACATGGCCATATGCAAATCAGTCTTGACCCTGTGCCTCATGGGAACAGTCCAGCCCGAACTGCCAAGACATGTCTTCCCTGGACCGGAATCAAGCATCCTAGGACCGGTTTCTGGCTATCAGCCGTCATCAGCCAGGATAGCTTGACTCCAGTGGCGTAGTGAGCACGGGACCCACGTCTGGGCATACCCATCCAACTTGGGGCGAAAAGCGTTACAACAAACAAATGATGGACGGAATGCTGACAATGCAGACATTCTCCCCCAGTCAAGAGATCTGGGTTAAATCCATCGTTCTTTTGCCCACTACACCACCCCAGTTCAGACATGGCCATATGCAAATCAGTCTTGACCCTGTGCCTCATGGGAACAGTCCAGCCCGAACTGCCAAGACATGTCTTCCCTGGACCGGAATCAAGCATCCTAGGACCGGTTTCTGGCTATCAGCCGTCATCAGCCAGGATAGCTTGACTCCAGTGGCGTAGTGAGCACGGGACCCACGTCTGGGCATACCCATCCCACTTGGGGCGAAAAGCGTTACAACAAACAAATGATGGACGGAATGCTGACAATGCAGACATTCTCCCCCAGTCAAGAGATCTGGGTTAAATCCATTGTTCTTTTGCCCACTACACCACCCCAGTTCAGACATGGCCATATGCAAATCAGTCTTGACCCTGTGCCTCATGGGAACAGTCCAACCCGAACTGCCAAGACATGTCTTCCCTGGACCGGAATCAAGCATCCTAGGACCGGTTTCTGGCTATCAGCCGTCATCAGCCAGGATAGCTTGACTCCAGTGGCGTAGTGAGCACGGGACCCACGTCTGGGCATACCCATCCCACTTGGGGCGAAAAGCGTTACAACAAACAAATGATGGACGGAATGCTGACAATGCAGACATTCTCCCCCAGTCAAGAGATCTGGGTTAAATCCATCGTTCTTTTGCCCACTACACCACCCCAGTTCAGACATGGCCATATGCAAATCAGTCTTGACCCTGTGCCTCATGGGAACAGTCCAGCCCGAACTGCCAAGACATGTCTTCCCTGGACCGGAATCAAGCATCCTAGGACCGGTTTCTGGCTATCAGCCGTCATCAGCCAGGATAGCTTGACTCCAGTGGCGTAGTGAGCACGGGACCCACGTCTGGGCATACCCATCCCACTTGGGGCGAAAAGCGTTACAACAAACAAATGATGGACGGAATGCTGACAATGCAGACATTCTCCCCCAGTCAAGAGATCTGGGTTAAATCCATCGTTCTTTTGCCCACTACACCACCCCAGTTCAGACATGGCCATATGCAAATCAGTCTTGACCCTGTGCCTCATGGGAACAGTCCAGCCCGAACTGCCAAGACATGTCTTCCCTGGACCGGAATCAAGCATCCTAGGACCGGTTTCTGGCTATCAGCCGTCATCAGCCAGGATAGCTTGACTCCAGTGGCGTAGTGAGCACGGGACCCACGTCTGGGCATACCCATCCCACTTGGGGCGAAAAGCGTTACAACAAACAAATGATGGACGGAATGCTGACAATGCAGACATTCTCCCCAAGTCGAGAGATCTGGGTTAAATCCATTGTTCTTTTGCCCACTACACCACCCCAGTTCAGACATGGCCATATGCAAATCAGTCTTGACCCTGTGCCTCATGGGAACAGTCCAGCCCGAACTGCCAAGACATATCTTCCCTGGACCGGAATCAAGCATCCTAGGACCGGTTTCTGGCTATCAGCCGTCATCAGCCAGGATAGCTTGACTCCAGTGGCGTAGTGAGCACGGGACCCACGTCTGGGCATACCCATCCCACTTGGGGTGAAAAGCGTTACAACAAACAAATGATGGACGGAATGCTGACAATGCAGACATTCTCCCCCAGTCAAGAGATCTGGGTTAAATCCATCGTTCTTTTGCCCACTACACCACCCCAGTTCAGACATGGCCATATGCAAATCAGTCTTGACCCTGTGCCTCATGGGAACAGTCCAGCCCGAACTGCCAAGACATGTCTTCCCTGGACCGGAATCAAGCATCCTAGGACCGGTTTCTAGCTATCAGCCGTCATCAGCCAGGATAGCTTGACTCCAGTGGCGTAGTGAGCACGGGACCCACGTCTGGGCATACCCATCCCACTTGGGGCGAAAAGCGTTACAACAAACAAATGATGGACGGAATGCTGACAATGCAGACATTCTCCCCCAGTCAAGAGATCTGGGTTAAATCCATCGTTCTTTTGCCCACTACACCACCCCAGTTCAGACATGGCCATATGCAAATCAGTCTTGACCCTGTGCCTCATGGGAACAGTCCAGCCCGAACTGCCAAGACATGTCTTCCCTGGACCGGAATCAAGCATCCTAGGACCGGTTTCTGGCTATCAGCCGTCATCAGCCAGGATAGCTTGACTCCAGTGGCGTAGTGAGCACGGGACCCACGTCTGGGCATACCCATCCCACTTGGGGCGAAAAGCGTTACAACAAACAAATGATGGACGGAATGCTGACAATGCAGACATTCTCCCCCAGTCAAGAGATCTGGGTTAAATCCATCGTTCTTTTGCCCACTACACCACCCCAGTTCAGACATGGCCATATGCAAATCAGTATTGACCCTGTGCCTCATGGGAACAGTCCAGCCCGAACTGCCAAGACATGTCTTCCCTGGACCGGAATCAAGCATCCTAGGACCGGTTTCTGGCTATCAGCCATCATCAGCCAGGATAGCTTGACTCACAGACATGTCTTGGCAGTTCGGGCTGGACTGTTCCCATGAGGCACAGGGTCAAGACTGATTTGCATATGGCCATGTCTTAACTGGGGTGGTGTAGTGGGCAAAAGAACGATGGATTTAACCCAGATCTCTTGACTGGGGGAGAATGTCTGCATTGTCAGCATTCCGTCCATCATTTGTTTGTTGTAACGCTTTTCGCCCTGAGTGGGATGGGTATTCCCAGACGTGGGACCCGTGCTCACTACACCACTGGAGTCAAGCTATCCTGGCTGATAGCCAGAAACCGGTCCTAGGATGCTTGATTCCGGTCCAGGGAAGACATGGCTTGGCAGTTCGGGCTGGACTGTTCCCATGAGGCACAGGGTCAAGACTGATTTGCATATGGCCATGTCTAAACTGGGGTGGTGTAGTGGGCAAAATAACAATGGATTTAACCCAGATCTCTTGACTGGGGGAGAATGTCTGCATTGTCAGCATTCCATCCATCATTTGTTTGTTGTAACGCCTTTCGCCCTAAGTGGGATGGGTATTCCCAGACGTGGGACCCGTGCTCACTACGCCACTGGAGTCAAGCTATCCTGGCTGATGATGGCTGATAGCCAGAAACCGGTCCTAGGATGCTTGATTCCGGTCCAGGGAAGACATGGCTTGGCAGTTCGGGCTGGACTGTTCCCATGAGGCACAGGGTCAAGACTGATTTGCATATGTCCATGTCTAAACTGGGGTGGTGTAGTGGGCAAAAGAACGATGGATTTAACCCAGATCTCTTGACTGGGTGAGAATGTCTGCATTGTCAGCATTCCGTCCATCATTTGTTTGTTGTAGAATATATTGTGGCTTACGAAACTCACATCAACCAAAGCGGGTAAGCATTTACAGTTGTTTGCACAGGTTGCGATTACTCGCACACCAGTCCATTGATAGCTCACTCAGTTCTTCTTTCTCACGTAGATTGTCGTTTCTCACGCAGACTGCCGTTTCCCATTATGATTTCAGTGATCAGTGTATCTTCCACACCGAGCATTTAAGGTACCTTATAAGATTTCAGCTATCATCATACCTTAGCGTGAAAGTTGGTATTTCTCATCTGCAGGCGGTTGCTGTTCGCAGCATTCACGCCGGTATACACATGGGGGCAGATTTACAACAAAGTAACGCAGCACGGTGCAGCAAGTCAATTAGCTGCGCCATGCTGCGTTAGTTTGGAAAGCACAGAGATGCAACATATTTTCAAGAATATGTCGCATCTCTGTGCTTCCCCTGCACTGGCGCACAAACTGCAGCCATGCGTCGGCGCAGGCACCCTTGCACCATGGTGCAAGGATGCCTGCGTCATGGGCAGATTGTTTTTGTGCAGGAAGGGACACCTCACAGGAGGCTTTTTCCTCTTTCAATGCGTGCTGTAGAATGCAGCACACATTGAAAGAGGAAAAAACGAGGAGAAATGAAAACATTTCTCCTCGCTGCGCCTCGCTACGCCACCTCTGGGGTGGCGTAGCATTCACACACATCTCCAGATTTACGATTTCTCGTAAATATGGAGATGTGTCTTGTTCCATGGGTGTTGCGTGGGAACACCCACAGCAACATCCATGGAACGCCCCTTCCACGCACAGTGCTGTGTGTGAAGGGGCTATATTTACGAGGAGAGGAAAAGTCACGCAGGGTGGCTTTTCCTCTCCTTGCAAATATGGAGGACCCCCCTGCGTCACTAGTACGTCACAAAAAGTGACGTAGTGGTGGCGCAGGGGGCTTGTAAATCTGCCCCATGGTGTTGAGTAGGTTGTTAAATCATCATACCACAGCAAGCGTGCTTCACATATCATTCTGCATGAATATTTAGATGTCAATAGTTTAAGCGCATGAGATCATTGTGTACACAGATAAAACAGGTCGATTTCTATGTAGAAATACGGAGCATGATAAACATGGTTGATATGTATTTCTTATGCTTTTTTGTTCCTGCAGGAGGCTTCTGGAAAAAGCATCTCTGAATTATTGTTTGATTTATTTAAAATGTTCTTTACCCCTGAAGAAGGGTTATTTAACCTGAAATGCATTTGGGTCATTCAAACTTGTTTTTGATTAAACAAAACATATTAGTATTTGATGTTAGTGGTACAATTACTAAATTGATTCATTGTTCTACAATATGTATGGATGTGAAAACATTAAGGTACTCAAAAACATTGTTTGCATTTTTTCGAAATATTTTTGAACCAATGAAATAACAATTGATTTACTTAACCTTGAGTACAGTTTTGATTTGGGATTAAAATCTAAAAAGTTTTAAATATTTGAAGAAACCTTAGGGACGCACCTGTGCGTTGTGAGGTGGGGCAGAGCTTCTCTGTCTCCCAAATTCATATTTTTCCTGTTTACCATCCCAGCTACACTGAAAATAAAAAAATAAATAAAAAAACACCCATTACGTTGGTGACAATGGGGCATGTCAGCAAGGCGAGACGATAGAATTATCACCGCTTTTGCGGCCGTTTTCAGCCGAAAAGCGGCGATAATTTTATCGCCTAATTAGCAAGCTCATGCTAACGCATGAAAACTTGCATTAGCGTAGGAATTCCTAATGCCCAGTTTTGCATCTCTAATGAGATGCAAAGTGGGCGTTCCTGACCTCACATGACAAGAGAAATGTCGCTAAGCGACATTTTTCCTATAAACAGGCCCTATGCTATGAAGCATAGCGGCAAGAAAAGAAGCGAAAGCCCCTGTTATCGCTACTTTCCTTACGCCTACTTCAGGACTGACTTCGCCATGATATCCTATGGAAGGTGGATATCATGGCTACGTTTGTGAGTCCCTATCAACAAGCTAACGCCACATTGCGTGAGATTATCGCTGGGTTTCCAGCGATAATCTCATGTTAGGCAGTTAGCGCTAGGATTTTTATCGCTTTTGAGATAAGCGTTGCTAATAGCACGCTATCTCAGCGATAAACATCCACGCTAGCCAGCGATAATTATCCTAGCGCTAAGTGCGTTTAGCAATAATTATCGCTGGTTGTTGCTGATATGCCCCAATCCAACCTTAGAAACAGACATGTGGAAAGCAGTGTCCCACAGGGCATTCTTTCAGCTCATGTCAGGCATCCCAGAAGCACCGCTGCAAAGTGCTGACAGTCTGCCATAAAAATGCTTGCACACATTTTGAACTCAAGCTAAAGTAATTTCTAGGTAAACATCGCTGTTTGCATTATTCAATCAAGTGTTCATGTTTATTTTCCTATGTTGCTGAAATTTTCCTACAGCGGTTTTTTCACCCACCAGTAAGATCCTTCGGAGCAAATATACAAGACCTCCGAGAGAACTCAGAATCCTGTAAATGTATTCAAATCATTTTAGTTTTAAAATTGCAGCCGCAAAAACAGTAACGTCAAACACATAAAAAGTTAAATTGTACATAATTCCACTGTCAGCAAAAAGCCCACTCTCAATCATTCTTAAAGTAAACATGTTTGCTTAACAGGAATTCATATTAACCAAGCAGATTCCGATTTTCCGACACATGAAGGTAACCATAATTTACAGCACTCAGATCCAATATTCCAGGAAACAATTTCATATAATATCTTGAAGACATATTTAATGCTCCTTTAATGGTCTGAAAGTGAAAAATCAAATCTAGACGCTGTATACTTGCTAAAGTTGTACATCTTACTTCCGAATACAAATCGTGCACTGACTGGTTCTCTATTCAGAAGCATCACATTTTGTGTATTTGTGAAAAGCCCGCCATCCTTTAGAATAACTGTGTCCTTCCTAGGAATCAGAAATGGTACTCTCCGGCCAGTGGCGGCTCTTCCGCTAAGGCAGAGCGTCGCCCCACTGCATTTAAGCAGTGTAACTAAAGGAAAAATAAAATGATATTAACTGTTATTATCATTTAATTTGTTCCTTGCTTCCTTGTGGCCTGGGTGTGCAGGCCTGCTCTGCTCTGAGATCAGGGCAGCGGACGTGTGGTTGGCCCTCTCCAAGTGCACATGAATGCTTGGCTTGCCCTCCCGGGCCGGCCAAACATTCATGCGCATTTTGCATGTTCTCCACATAGGCTTCATAACAGCCTGCATGGAAAACATGCGCAGGTCCCCATTCCCTGGTTGGGTGCCGAACCACAGCGCTCAGACCAATCACAACGCTGCATTGCAGCATTGTGATTGGTCAGGGGAGCCTGGGTGCTTCCTGGTTCCTGTTCCAGTTGAGTCCTAATGAGGAGAGGCTGGAGAGACGCAGTGGCGATGAGGTAAGTTTTATTATTACTATTTTTTTCACATTACCCCCACCCGCCTCCCCCGATCCGTGCCGGCTGCCACTGACTCTCTCACTCAGTGACTTCATTTTTGGGATTAAACTGGATAGATTTTTGGCTCTTACATCTTTTTTAAAGTTTTTTCCTCATCTCTGCTCTCTTTTGCTTCTGCTCAGGTAGCTTATTTCACAACACTATGGCGATAAGTGACGTCTGTTTTGACTGACTATTAGCAGTCCTGATCTGCATAATTGCTCAGTCTGTTGTTGGGAAGGAAGTCATCTGGTACACCCTTGTGACAACCCCTCCACCCCCACCCCCCCCCCTTGCCTCTCGGGACCAGCTAGCTTAAAGGCAAACCAATATTTCATGAAAAGTTGTATTTTTAGTATGAGAAAGACTGTGTATATCTTTGAATGCTCTTTCTGAAAGATAGGTTACCCTCATCATTGATAATCTAATAGTTTTACTAACCCCTGGGAAAATGAAAACACTGGGCCACAGGCTATTCTCCCATGGTACCAGTCCTGAATCAGCCTGATCTATTTATTAATATCTGGATAAAGGTATCAAAAGCTATGCAGATAACCTTCTCCTTCAGCCTGTGCCCAACATTCCATCAAAGAGCAAGAGCCACAATACATCATCCTACCACAGGATTGAACCATTTCCTCTTGTTGACAAGGTACAATTACCCGTTGCTCCAAGAACTGGGGTAAGTCTCACTATATGAACTGAGATTTGGGGTCCATGTCTCACATTGCACCAGTGACTCTAGACTCTTACACTAGCTCCTCTTGTGAGTGGCCTCTGTTTCAGAGCCAACCCCATAACATAGGTCATTCATCTGACAACTATGCCCCAGAGGCTGAGCCCATCACCAGCACTGCTGCTGATATGCTAGAGAGGCAAATGGCAACCTATTATTCAAGCAGAGACTCTTACTGCAGAAAGAAAAAAAATAAGTCATTTTCCCCCACAGTTTGCCTATTCATCCCAATAGATTGTAGGGAGATAAAGAGAAATCTGTGAGTCCGCCTCTTATGCCAACACTAAACCAATCATGTTTAGAGGTCACCTCAAAGTAGAAGATGCAATGATCCATGAATATACTATCCAGGCAACCCTTCCTGCCAGTCTCCATATCTTGGAAGAGCACCCTTGTTACTAATTTCCTGGTGGAAACACAGGCTCACATATCAGGACAAGCCTGTGAGGTAAAGGAGGTATTTTTCCTCTGGACTCAAACTATACATGAATCAATATGCCTACTCTCCTCCTTAGAAACGTTAGCTCCATGATACACTAGCCAAACTTGTATGATTTTATTCACATGTGTGCTGATAAGAAAAATTGGATTGAGGAATCTGCTCAGTTTTTAGCCAAATGAGCTAATTCTGTTTCTACACTGCAGAAGTACAATGTGCCAACTTTGGCTCAGGTCCTGGAAGTCAACGAAAGACATGATTGACTGTTGTTCTGTGTACTTGAAGAACTCTTACTTGCATGTAGCTATGACCAGGAAGGTAGGAAGTACATATGAGTAATGTTGAAAATGCACACTGTCAGTAAGAGGGATTGCATTATGGTCTCATTAGACCCAACATAGTTCTTTGCAAAAATGATTGTTCTTTGGGTGTGTTTCTAGATGGCCCATTGCTGTTTGTAACTGGATGTTAGAAGTTGGGTCTCTAGTTGGTAGAGGTTTGCACCCTGTCCAAGTAGGGACCCCTATCCTAGTCAAGGTAAGCTAGATAAACACTTTAAATTAACCTGTGTTGCCCTCTGGCAGGTTGGCACAGAGTGTGCAGGCTTAACGTAAGAGGCAATGTGTAAAGTATTTGTGCAACACACACACACACACACAGTAACATAATGAAAACACCACAAAAAGACTCCACACAGGTTTGCAAAGATAAATAATATTTATCTAAGTACAACAAGACCAAAGTAACACAAATCCAAAAACTAGAGCCAGAGTTAGGAATTTCTAAAGAATAAACCAAAAATAGTGCTTAGAAGTCAATAGCGCTAAACGATTACATGAGGTCGCACTAGACTCGGGTAAATCGAAAGTTTGGTCTGACCACGATGGAGGGCAGACCGGCTACAGGACTCAGACAGGTTCCACTAACAAAGTACCTTGGATAGAGCAAAGGGAAGATGTAGAAGACTCAAGGTGAGGAGTCGAGGAGGTGTTGCGTCGACCTGAAGATGGAGGTGAGCGTCGGTGCCGATCCACGCCATTGACAGAACCTTTGTGTAATGCAGGCACTGTGTCATCGTCAAGCCATGCAGACTGTCATCATTGAGCTGTGCTGGCTGTAAAACCACTGTAGTCAAGCAGCCGATGTGTCGGCGTAGAAGGGCAATCTGTTAGTTCCGATTGGTACAAAGTCGCTGCTGCGTCAACGTTGATGTAGAAAAAGTTGCCAAAAAAAACTTTTGAGGACTAGAACTGGAGGAGGCACCTCAGGCAAGGGTAGAGCTCACATATGGCAGAGTCCAGCAGCACCAGCAGAGTTGTAGCAAGTCTTTAATGACAATGAGACTTTAGAAAACAGGAGGCAAGCTAGCAAGCCCTTGGAGTCACTCTAAGTTCAAGTGAGATGGGTCCAGTCCTTGTTCTCAGCAGGTCAAAGATCAGCAGGCAGCAGGGGCAGCTCAGCACAACCATTAAGCAGTACCTCGGAATAGCCGGTCAAGCATAGTGGCAATCCTTGTAGCACAGCAGTCCTGAAGCGGAGGGTGACTTCAAAGCAGCTCCTTGAAGTGTACAGGTCCCCTTTCATCCCAGCTCTGTCTGCTAGGCTATCAGTGGGGGTTAATCAGTCCTTTCTGTGGGTACAGGACACAACTTATTCAAATGTATGTGTCAACTCCCTCTGCCCCTTCCTGACCAGGAAGGGTATCATAATGCAGATTAGTCCTCTATCACACCCACCCTTCATATGTTTTTGGCTGTCTAAAGGGAATGCACATACTGTAGCTGTCATCCAGCCCAGACGTGTATTGGAGACAGGCTGCAGGCACACAGAGCAAAGTTAAGAGCAGGGAAATGTCCTCTTTCTGAAAGAGGCATTTCTAAAATAGTAATGCCAAATCTAACTTTCACACTAAACAGGATTTATCATCACCATGCCAAAGATATGCTGCTGCTTTCTAATCAGGAATTACAGTTTAAAAGTGGTTTAAGGAATTCCCAATGTTAGCCTATAAGAAGAGTAGACCTCAGAGTAGTGAAAAACAAATGGGGCTGTTTGTCACCAGCAGGACATGTAAAACTTAATAGTACATGTCCTCCCTTTTACTTACGTAACACCCTGCCTAGGGCCTTCATTAGGGGTAACCTGTGTGTAACAAAAGGGGAGTGTAAAGCTTGGAAAGTGGTTTTAAATGACAAGTTTAAGTGGCAGTAAATTGCTCTCACAGGCTCTGCAATCGAAGGCCTGAGACAGGTTTGAAAGGCTTCTTGTGTGGGTGGCACAACCAGTGCAGTTGGCTCACTAATAGCATTCAGACTACAGGCCCTTGGTGTATTGTATACCACTTTCTGAGAGACTTACAGGTAAACTAAATATGCTAGTCAGGTATACACAAATGTCACCATGTTTAGGGAAGAGGCACATATACTTTAGCACTGGATAGTAGTGGCAAAGTTCTCAGAGTCCTAAGGCTAACAAAAAGATACAGCAAAAAGTGGAAGTAAGCAGGCAATAAGTTGGGGAAGACAACCCGAAGGATGACAGGTCTAACACATGCCTCCCAGCTAAAAGTTGGGTGATCTACCCAAACTCTAGGGAGTTCTCAATACTAAGGTGGGAAAACCTGGATAGCCCTTCAGCATTGCTGTGGTCTACTCCTGGTCTGTGTTCCACCCTGAAGTCCATACCTTGTAGGATTCTCACCCTTAATTTGCATGAGCCACCTGAGGGGCCTGTGGTTAGTCAGAAATAGAAAGTGAGTGCCAAACAGGTATGGCCTCAACTTCAGTGTCCAGACCACAACAATAGCTTGTCTCGCTATAGCATTGCACAGTTGTTCAATGGGGAGTATCCTCCTGGAAATGTTCTGAGGCATCTGTTTGAATGATAAACTCCTTGGTGAAGTCAGGGGCCTTGAGCGCAGGGGCTGTGCACATGGGATGCTTCAGGGAATCAAATGCTGTTTTGCATGCCTCTGCCCAAATCACATTTCTACGCCGCTTCTTAGAATTCAGCTCTGTCAAGGGGGCAACAACAGTGGCACATCCCTTAACAAACCAACTATAGTACCTGTTGAGGCCCAAGAATGCTCCGACCTCAGTCTGGGTTTTGGGGGGCTCTCAGGCCATGATAGTCTCTATTTTGGATTGGACTGGCTCCACCTTCATCTTGACCGCTGGGTGTCCCAAGCCCACCACAAACACCTGCCCTATTTGGCACTACAGGCCCTGATAGTCAGGCCTGCCTGTTGCAAAGCCTGAAGCACTTCCTGGAGGTGAAAGAGCGGGTCCTTTTGACTCCTACTGAAGACAGCTCTGTCAATAAGATAGGCACCTGGAAGGTAGCTGGGGCATTTTTGAGTCCAAATGGCACCACTATAAACTGATAATGGCCCTCTGGAGTGAAGAAGACTGACCTTTCCTTGGCACCTTCTGTTAGGGTGAATTGCCAGTACCCTGATATAAGTTCAAAGGGCCTTAAGTACTGGGCAGCCCCTAACCTTTCAACGAGCTCCTCAAGCCGGGGGATGGGATGAGCATCCGACTGAGTCACAGAGTTTAGCCTTCTCCAATCCACACAGAACCTCATTTCAGGTTGGTACCAGAACCACCAGACTGGAGCAGGGGCTACTGGAGGGTTCTATTACCTACAACTCCAGCATCTTAGAAACTTTACTCTTGATGCTGGCACTTACCTTATCCGACAACCTGTAAGATTTCTTCTTAACAGGGAGGTTGTTTTATGTCCACATCATGGGGACACAGGTTAGTTTGCCCTGGAGTAAGGAAGAACAGAGAGGAGTACTCTCCCAACACTTGGTGACAAACCCTCTGCTGCTTAGGAGTTAGAGTGGGGGAAAGGATTACTCCCTCCACATACCCATCTTTCTCCTTGGAGTCCAAGAAGTCAGTGGGAGGTTCATTCTCCTCTTCCTCTTCTCCATCTGTCACCAACAACATGTTGACCTCAGACATCTTGTAGGATATTGCCTCTTTAGGCATGGTTAGCATGCACGTTTTGCCTGGAACATGATGTGATTTCGAATGAAAGTGTTCTGTTTTCTTGCTAACCAGATTCCCAGTGCTAGAGCTCTTTACTAAAATTGTACCACAATTGGCGCAACTTCAGCAACCAATTTAAGTCACTAGTAAATGGTACCCCTGGCACCTAGAGCATTGGGACTGAAGAGGGTAGCACAACTGCCACAATTGTGCCACCCTGTGGACCCCTCACCAAGACCGTGCAAACTGTCATTGCAGGCTACGTGTCTTGGTGCAGAGAAAACTGAAGAGTCAACATGCTGTACATCCCTGTGTGCCATGCCCACAGACACTGCATGAAGTATAGGCAAGTCACCACTACTGCAGCCCTTACTGCCCTAAGTCAGGGTGCACTATATCACATGTGTGGTCATATCTGCCTGAGCAGATATGACCCTACAATATCTAAGTCCATTCTTAAATATTGCAACGGTGCAAGGAAGCCATAGAAACTACATGGGCTGGGTACCCTTTATTACGAGTTTCCCAGCACCATGATGGCTTCTCTGTACCCAGAGATGTTTGGTACCAAACATTTCATCTTAATAAATCCACACTGTTGCCACTGTTAGACTTATTTATAAATGCACACAGGGGACACCTTGAGGGTTCCCTGAAAACCTGCCAAACACTGATGTGGTCTATGACTAGTCTTAGCAGCCTGCTACCACCAGACATATTTCTGACCTCATGGGGTGCGAGCCTGTGCTCTCAGAGGCCAGGACAAATGCCTGCTCTGGGCAGAGGTGCTTCACACCTCCCCCAGGCTAGAATGGCATTCCAAGGTGGGAAGCTTCAAAGGTGATGCTGCCTTTGAAATGCAACCCAAGCATCTCCAAATAGTGGAGGAACCCAAACCCCCTTTCCTTGCCCACATTTGGTGGGAGGACAGGCGGGAACGTTAGTTACAATAGGAAGTGGGCCCACATTCAGCCAGCTGCAACCAAAAAGTGGGGCAGGTGATGTGAACCCCACTTTTCAATTTCCTCTATCATGTTGGATATGGAATTAGCCAGTTAGTGTCAGGTTTGTGCCCTCTCCCCAAAGGAAGTGGTCACATAGAGGGTGTGGATTCTCTAAAGATAGGTAGCCCATTAGATATTACCTGTCTCCCAGTGTAATGCCCAGAAATGTAGTATTGAGGTGGCACCCTTGTACCCTGAACTTTAGATTAGATGAACCTAAGAAGACAAAGGACAAAGAGCTGCTGAGCCAAGAACAGAATACGCGCTGCAGAATTTTGGTGTGAAACTCTGTCTCTTGCCTCAAAGGACTCGAACATTGTGGTGTGCTGACTTGTCCTGCTGCTCTGACGCCTCCAAGACAGTACATCGCACCATGTGTGCTCAGGACCTGTAAATCAAATGCTGCTGGTGGGCTTGCAGCACTGATTGTGCCACCCACAGAAGCAGCGTGTAAAATGTGGCCCAGGCCTGTCATTGCAGAGCTTGTGTGCAGTCTGGGACTGCCATGTCGACTTGGCAAGTGCACAAACTTGCCAGTCCTTTAACCTTCCATTTTCTGCATTTTAGTCACCCCTGAGGTAGGCCCAAGGTACCCCTGTGGGCAGGGTGCTTTGTCTGTGAAAGGTAGGGCAAGCCCTGATGTGTGTGGCATGTCCTGATAGTGAAATACTGCCAAATGTGTTTTTCACTATTGCAAGCCTATCTGTTCCCATAGGCCAGAATGGGCTGTTTGATTATAACATCTTATAAACATAACTGACCCAGGGAACAAGCTGGAAAATAAAGTTTAGTATTTCTGAACTGAGAATGTTAAACTTTATATTTTAGTATGGGTGATTTTAACATTCTGTGTTTGAAAATACCACTTTTAGAAAGTAGGTATTTTCTTGCCTAACCATCCAGTGTGCCTCTGCTAGGTTTGTGTATTGCATGTCTGGCTTGCGAGTGACAGGAGCTGGGAGTGGGCTGCGGCTCCAGCAGTCTGATGAGTCAGGGCTGGGCTGAATGGGACCTGGGTTGAATTTAGAGTAGGGGGAGGAGATTTCCTCTCACCTGCCTGGGCCAGGTCTGCTTTTAACAATGCTGTCTCCACCTCCTGCCAGGAAGCTGCACCAGAGAGGACAAAACCCGGTGTGGCTGGGTAGAGACACTCTCTGCCTTCAGAGACAAAGGTTTTGTGTGTATAGAAAGGGGGACCCAGACCCCAGAACTTTAGATCACTTCTGGCAAATCAAGAGAAAACTTTGCCAAGGAGAATGACTGGGGAAGCTGAAGGAGGATTACTGCCCCTTTGCTGTTTGCTGTTTGGGGGTTGGCCTGCAGTGGTTACTTGTTGCCAAGGAAAGGAGAAAAGGACTTTGTTGTTTGCTTTGTCATCTTGAGGAAGATCTCCAAGGGCTTGAAATTGAGCTTTCCTCCTGTCTGAAGTCTCAGGGCCACAAAGACTTCACCACCAGCACCCATGAATGTCACTGTATTACTGTATGTGTTCACAAATGCTTTAAACACTGCCTCTGAGATTAGCCTGTCTGCTCGTGCCAAGCTACCAAGGGGGTGAGCAGGGGTTATTTTAGGAGTGTATCCCCCTTACCCTGTCTAGAAGCAAGGGTCACTATTTGGATAAAGGTGCCTACGTCTGCTAACTAGAGACCCCCATTTCTAACACTGGCCTAATCAATAAATCCAAAAATTGTCTTTAGCTAGTTACATTTTTCAATTGGTGTATTTTTTCCAAATTTTAAAATGGAATGTTAGGACCTTGGTGAAGTCCGTGAAACCAGGTGTTAGAATACATAAACTTACTTCAGTTAGGACAAAGAGTACTTTGTTACAGTTTTTTTAACGCACCAACTTTAGCGTAAAAGTGAATGCCCTACCGGAGCAGTATCAGGAGCTCGAACTGATCACTTACAGTTATGGCCTTCTGTAAACGTTATTGTGTTAAAACTGGCTTTTATTCTACCAAAGATAAGCTTAGAAAGCTTTTCGCAGAATATGAGAGACATCATTCAGTGGATGAAGATGATTTTCAGGATGATTGTTAAACATGGGATGAGGATGCTGAGGAGTTGGTGGAGACCTCTGCCTCAGAAGAAGAAGCTCCCTCAGAGGAGGAGCTTGTCCTAGAAAGATTGGCCAGGAGGTTGGCTTCAGAAGCTCAACTCCTGGACATCGAGAAACAGAGAAAAGAGATGGGCCTAGGACCTATCTCTGGTGGCAGCAATATCATAACTAGGGAGAGAGAGGAATCTTTTGACAATAAAATACCCAAATGGGTTGTCCCTAAATATACAGATGGTGATATCACCAAGTGGTTTACTGCTTTGGTGAGAGCTTGCATCAGTAGAAAGGTAGCCAAGAAGCATTGGGTCTCTCTCTTGTTGGAAATGTTCGCAGGTAAATGCAGGAATAGACTCCTGGCATTGAATGAGACAGATGCTGAGTCTGATGACCTCATGAAGGGTACTCTGATTGAGGGATTTGGATTCACCACTGAGGAATATAGAGTCAAACTCAAGAAGACTAGAAAAACCCAGAGTCATTCCTGGGTTGATTTTGTAGACTTTTCAGTTAAGATACTAGGGGCCCGATTATAAGTTTTGGTGGCATGGGGGTGAACGGTATGACAACGCCACGCCTCCGCACTGCTGAGACTCACTGCCACCCACCACGACTTTAAAGTCGCCTGGCAGGCGGGTGGCTTGGCAGTCCCGGGGTGGTGCCTCATTCAAAGGCGGCAGCGCCTTTGAAAAAAGCACCACAGTGGGAATGCCTCACAAGGTTCCTCACCAACCACATGATGTTTAACTTCGTGAACAATAAGACCAAGACATCCTCATGTTTCCAGCAGCTTCAGAGAATACAAACTCTCCATGACAAGCATCAATGTGCTTCCTGCAGTTTTATTTACCAAGCAGCTTCCATGATCAATTGAAGCCTGGGACAGCAAAACTGTACTTTATCAAACATTGTCATGCTGATCCCATTCTCCCAACATTTTGGTGGGATGCGTTTCCGCCTGTACCGGCTGTAATTCATGGCCACAACCCAGCATCAGAGAAGAGGTGAGAGATTTCTTTGAGGTGAATTCTCACACAGTGCCTTGTGGCATATGGTACATGCTGCATAAACTTGTTAGAGTTGAGGGAAATATTTCTAGTGCTGCAAGCCTTTTTACGTGTACTTTGAGACAAAGTGGTGAGGATTCATTCCAATACAACCTCAGCCCTTTTCTTCAACAAGGAACACTGAGGTATCCACTCCCCACATGCCGACTTACTGGTTGTAGAGAGGAAGCAATGAGCAAATTAACATACCATGTTTCAAGAGAGCTCTCACATTGTGAGAATTGGCAACACCAAAGCAACAGTATGAGCTTGTGTGGACCATACACCAAACATTCTCCAACTCTTTCTTTGAGGCATAGGGTTATCACACAGCAATATACACCTTTACCACTCACCTGATTTCCAGATGTAACCAGACATAACAAGTTGCCTCCTACATGAAAAGGTCTCTGCGGGTGGCCTCATAGTTTCCGATAGATGGATCCTTTTGGTAAGCCTTTTCTCCCATTTCTCTGTTTTCTGATGGTCATCAGAAGATCTACCAACCTTAGTTCTGTCTCAACAAAACTGTGGGTTTGACTCAAGTTAATATTGCCAGCTGTTATTTTGTTTTAATTTCCACTGTGTACTGCTGTCTTGAAATGGCTCTAAGGCTTCCTTACAAATCTTTTGATAATTGCAGTGCAATCATCTCATGGCGAAAGTAGGCTAAGGTTATCTTAATAGTTACTTGTTTCTCTTAGTACATTAACAACCATTAGCCACAGATGGCCTCTTTTTCAGGAAGAAACTAGTGAATAGCTGTGCATGTTGCATATGACACATGGACTCAAACTTGCTAAGGAAGCTGAGAATCCTAAAGTATGGTTTTGCTGGTCTCAAGACAACATGGCACGGATACCAAAGAAATAAAAGAATAAATACCCAATAGACTGAGAGGACTTGAGTTGTAAATCAGGTGACTTTATTCTTTTTCACGACAGCCTAATGAAATTATTGGAGCATGAACCATGCTTAGGGTAGTTTGGTGTAACTGTACAGTAGCAGTAAACAGAGTAAAACGCCAGTGTCTAAAGCAATAGTTCAAAATGTGAGGACATTGACAGTGTACTGAGAAGGAAGTACACAGCAAAAAAAACAGAAACACCCATGAACTTATGGCTGAAATAGCTAGAAGGTTTTTTTACAAATTAAAAATATTAGCGTCAATGCGTTCTCCTCTCATGTTGAAAAAATATGGCATGGGCTTGAGAAGCAGTAGCAGCCCTGCACAACACCTGCTCTGCTATTGGTGAAAAATATATTTAAAAAGATAATAAAAGTGTAAAACGAAAACAAAAAACATCTAAAAGGCAGAATGTTAGTCTAATAAAAAGGAAAGTAAAATATAGAAAGAAAAGAATGAATTAAAACAAAATTAGAACAAAAGAATGAATACAAGAGCAGGTCCAGGTAGGGAAAAGTCCAAAACTATAGTAAATGAATTAAAGGGTTTTCTCATACGCAAGTGTATGGCATTCTCCATGTGCTTTACAAGTGGTGGTATTTTGTACGGGGAATTTTGCAAGCAGGCAAGCAACCGTTGCATACGTTTAGCTGTTCAATTGATAGGACAGGGAGCAGATGCTTCTCAAAGGTATATCAAAAATGTACATGAAAAGAGATTGAAAATCAGTTGTGTTGAAGAACACAGTAAAGCCTCTATTTTCATGCAGAAGCCCAATTTCTAGTAATACAAAAATAAATATGTGCACTTTGCGCCCAATTATGATTTTGGCGGTGTGGAAGCGGACCGCCACACTGGTGGCCAGCTATCGCACAACCAAACTCATGGTGGCGCGGTCCATCAGATTACGAGTTTCCTCCTGTCTGGTGGGCTGTTTTTGGTGGTCTCATGGAGGTCCCTCTTAAAATTAACCCTGTAAAGGGAATGCCAAAAACAGTTCCTGCACCGCATGGACTGTAAAGTCCAAGCCGTGCAGAAACTGGGATGCATGCACACAAGGGGTACATGTTGTTATCCCCTGCATGCATCCCCATGCACATGTAGGGCCTCCTTTATTTCAGGACCACCAGCCTTTTCATGGAGGAAAGACCTAATTGACATTGCTGGTAGTCCTGAAAATCATATTACACTTGCCAATGCTGCAGCACCACCACCAGCATATTACTGACACCCTGACCACCACGCCACCACGCCACCACCAAGGGAATGCGGCTGCAGCAGTGCAATTGTGGTCTGACCACCCAATTTGTAATGAGGCGGTCGGGCCAGTGTTGCAGCAGTGGCTGGACTGCCACCACCGTGCCCTGCGAGTCTGGCAGTCCTCGGACCACCAGATTCATAATTAGACCCTTTGTCTGCTGTAGACAGCTGACTGATGCGTTACAAGCCAATTCCAACATTCTTAGATGTTTCAGTTACACTGCCCACACTCATGATGCACAGCTCGTGGCAACTTACAGATTTCATCCTTTGGAAATCCTGATGGATCCCCTCTAGCTTAATGGACTTTGGCCACCGTGTTTGAACAGAGCTGGAACGAATATCCAAGTCATGCATACATCATCCAATGTCAGATTGCTAATGTTCAGTCTATGATGAGAGGTTGGTAAAGTTTTCAAAACCTTTATTTATCGCAAAGGATCAGTATGTTTTTTGTCATTGTTATTCATATTAGTCGGTTTACAGGAATATGAAACAAAAGATTGATTAGTGACAGGCATAAATCAATACAGAGTGTTCCATAAAGGAGAATTGTCACTAAATTAGCTAAGAGGCTGATCTACCCTAAGATAGAGCCCATGAAGAGTTCCTTTTTGGAAAAGAGAAAAATAGAATTCCCATAAAGAGTCGTTTTGGAAACTCAGTCGAGTTCCATACAGGCGCAACCATCAAATTATCAGTAAAGGAGGAATGATTGTTGCAGTAGCATTGATCGGAAAACGGTTTAGGTGAGGTGAAGAATGAAGACACCTTGAGCAACAGCTGTTGGTAACAAAGAGCTAGGATATGAAGTGACTCTCTGCAAAGTCATAAGGGTCTAGAGTCCCGCAGCTCTTCTCCCCTGTCTAGTTAGGAAAACATATTGATATACGATCACACAATAATGTATCGAACCTTATGAATCATTAGTTGCACCCATCCAATGGAAACCTCTAGTCTGATGGAGTTGTCAACTTCCGATGCTTTTTCTTCCGTTTCTCACAATAAACATTCACTCCGTTATGTAGTATTACATTGTCTCGTGCATTGGTAACATGGAGGACATTTTTCATGAGAACCTTCTCACCTAAGCTAAAAGATACGCTATATGTCCATTGTGAATACAAAAGTGAGTTGAATATGCTGAGACAAAACTTCCAATTGGACCGGTGATGCATACATAAAATATATCTAAATCATTATTTATTCTAACGATCAGAGAAATATTCTTTGTTCAACATAAATGATCTAATGTGGTATGATGAAGCTAAGGAAACATGAGCTTGAAGTCAGCACATTCTTAAGTGAGATGTGGGGGCTAGGCAAAATGTTCTAAATAAACGTCTATGCAGCTGTGAGCAGGAGTCAAAAGAAAAGGCTTTTTGGGCCCACTAAAAGGACACATTTAAGAATGATAGCTTAAAAAAAATTCTTAGCGTTAATTCACATGCATTTGGGTAAAAATGTTTTCTCTAGTTGCTGAATTATTTTGAGACATTAATATTGCATTTTAAAATAATTATTTCATGTTAGGCACATTTTCCTGCATGTCATTTTCTATGTGAAAATATTTCAGCCGCAGTTTAAATACAATCTAAGGTGCAATTTTATTATGGTTTGTAAGTCAAATTTGTTTTTAACGTTATTGGTGTGAGTGTGAGAGCAATAATATATCCATGTGTTCTGATGTCATAATGACTTCGCTATACATGAGCAAGTGAAGTCTTAGTGGACTTTTGTTGGGTTCATTCTCATTACATGCATTTTTATTTTCAGAGGTGTCTCATGGTTAATATTTACTAATGAAGGCCAATATCAATTTTAATTGCAATGGATAAACATGTATTCTTTTGTGCAGCAGATTGCAGGTGTAGGTTCTTACTGTGCATAACATTCAAGCTTCCTCCTTGCATAGTGGACATCTGTGTGTTACCCATCTGATAAATTAACATGTATTCCCAGATTTGATTGTATGACAAAATATTGTGGAAAGAAAATATTGTGACACACTAATATGGCATCAAGAAAATGGAGAACAAAAATATAAAGTGTACATACTTTACATGTAAACTACAAAAATATTGCAAAAAGATTTTGGACCAAAATATCAGCAAAAAAGTTATGTATAGCAAATATCTATATACATAGCATTTTATGTAATTTAATTGAAATGTGTATGTTTAAAATCTTTTAAATAAAAATTAATGTAAAACTCTTTTCGATTATTATTGAGAAATCTTAATTATATATATATATATATATTTAAAAAAATTCAAACAATACATAAACAATTAAAAAACATGAGAATAAAATAAGCAGAAAAAATAAAAGATTAGCTAACATATATAACAAACACCAATATCAAATTGAATTTAAAAACTAAAATGAATAGGAACACAACACAGTTAACATATGAATTAAAAAATACAAATTATTTATATTCACTAATAACTTAAAACTTAAAAGAAATATTAATAATCCTAACTAAAAAATAGTAGGGAATGTGTTGGAGTTTGAAATATCCAGATTCACTATTCCCATTCGAAAGTGAAAAACGAAAGTAGGAAAATTGTTCAGCTTAGCAGGTAGTTAGAGTTACTATTCCCACTCTTATTTGAGTGACAGATGGGAAAGCGTTGGACTTTTGAGGGGTAAAGTTTTGTTTTCCACTCTAAAGTAAGAAAGAGCAAAGAAAGTAGTGGATTTTGGAAGGGTCAGATTTACTGTAACCACTCTATTCTGAGAAACAGTAGGGAAAGTGAGGACTCAAATTTACTATTCCCACTCCAACGTAAGCAAAAGAAGGGAAAGTGTTGGACTTTGGAGGGGTTAGATTTACTATCCCCATTCCAGTATAAGCAACCGTAGGAAAAGAGTTGTAAATTTGGCGAGATTAAATTTACTATTCCTGCTCTTAAACTTAAAAAAAAAAACAACAACATACCAAATAAAATAAAATATTCAAACATATTTAAAATAAAAAATGTATTCTTTAAAGATAAATTAAATAAATTAAATTTACACGTTCTATATTACAAATAAAGTTAAAATATATTAAAATATTTAAAATATTTAAAATAAATATATTTCCTTACTTCTTCTCTACCAACCCAAAACATGCCAATACACAATTTAAATTAATTAACAAAAAGCTATAACAATTAATCATTATTAAATAAATGTAACTATTAAATGAAACAATTACAACTAAAACAATTAATAAATATAAAATGAATTCTTCAAATTGTGAAATTAAAATGTATTGTAAGAAGGGTAGCACAACATTAAAGAAATGATGCAAATTATGCCAGCATAATTTCAATGTCAAACTTGTCTATTTATTTCTTTGCTCTGTGATATCCTGCATTATTGTGCTCTACTAGGCATCTGTTACATTCTTTTACAGAACGGCATGTGTGATGTGCAGCTGAGCTTTGTGTTTGATATGTTCAAATTCTAGATATCACGAGGGTGCAAGCCACAAATTTGTTGCATTATGTGCTCTGGCTGTAATGCATGTGACAGTTTAGTTGCTAATTTGTATATATGCATTGTTGTCACATAGTGATATGTGACGATTGTGGATCCTACCACTGTTAAGTCACAGAGCATATCATGGCTACTCTCTGTTTATTGTGTTAGGTATGATGAAGGGGTTAGACCCATGATCACTTTGTGGCCGATTACGTTGTTGGGCAGACCGCCACAGACAGGCCGTCGTTGATGGTCCGCCCAACATCTAGGGCAGTGGTCCAGCACCAGATTAAGATACTGGCAGTCGGAGCACATTGGTGGGGGAAGACCACTGCCTCCAAGGAACCCAATATGGCAGGGGTTGCAGCTTAATCCCTACAATGGAGGTGGCGCCTTGGGAGGCACCACCATAGGGATTAGGATGTCCGTTTCTGGCAGTCTTTTGATGGCGGTTTCACCGCCATGTAAACACTGTCAGAAAGGGGCTTTTGGGACCCCTTTGGTGCTGAAGGACCATCTGATGTGCACCTTGGATTTGTAGGATGCATACTATCATTTCCCTGTTCATCCCCTCTGCCAGAAGTTTTCTGAGGTTCTGCATTAGGGGAGTTCATTACCAGTTCCGGGTCCTTCCGTTTGGCCTGAGGTCAGCCTCCAGGGTGTTTACCAAGGTGGTGGCTCCTCTGGTGGCCTCCCTTCGCCTTCAAGGGATCCAGTTGTACCCTTATCTGGACGATTGGCTACTCCATGGTCCCTCGGAGGAACTGATCTTGGGGCATCTGGGGTTAGTGCGTGCCTCGCTCAGGGGACATTGGTGCCCTTTCAGGATATGACGTTCATTGGGGCCCGGTTCTGAATCAATCTGAACAGGGTTTTTCTGCGGGATGCATGGATCCGGGTGCTTTGATCCTTGGCCCTGGAGGTTATGGGCAAGACCTGTCTATCTGTTTCCCTTTGGTTCCATATGGTGGGGTACATGTGTTTCTGGTGCCTTGGGCCCAATTTGATCTCCGCCCTCTTTGGCTGTATCTGCTGTCTGTGTGGGATCCTCGCTCTAGCAACTTTGATCTGGTGATTCCTTTGTCCCCGGTAGTTTCCCAGCAGCTGTCAATCTGGAGCAGGTATGCCGTTGCAGCTCGACCCCCCCGTTGGTGTTGATGATGGATGCCAGTGCATTTGGTTGGGGTGGGACTCTGGGAACAAGTCATTGTAGGCCCACAGGTACCTGAGGGAAGGGTGGAGATCCACCATTTGGAGGGAGCTGATGGCTATTTCCCGGGCTGTTGAGGGATTTCAAGCCTTGCTGGAGGTATGCCACCTGGTGGTGCATTCTGACAGCCAGGTCACTGTGGCATATTTGAACAATCGTGGGGAAATCTTTGAACTCTTTCCGGTGAAAATATATTAGATGGAACCTTAAAGTGTTTTTTTTGTTAGTGCCTCTAAATGAGAATAAATATACTGCTGATTCAGCTGGAAATAAAATTCTATAAGAAGCTCTGAGTATTTGTATGGTGAAGCTCTTACTAGATCTCTTAAGCGAAAGGACTCTAGAAGTATTTTCCTGATAACTCTTTTGCAGTTTGATACTGCCATTTTCAGAAGATCCAGTAAGGATGGTAAGGTATGATCCTGGAGTAAAATATTATTTTCATCACAAGAGAGACACGAGCTGAAGACATAGTTCTGTGTCATCTCACGATATATCAGACCTCTCAGGGAGTCTCCTTTTGCAGAGGCACAATCTCAAAAGTAGTTGAGATTATGGTTACAGTGAGTCACCTTGATTGATGAAAGACTTAATTCAAGTCTGATCATTGCATGTGGAGTAGAACTACGTAAACTAAATAAAAAGCACACATTTTGGATAAACATTGAACTTATTTATCTTCTTTTCATTTAGTATTATCGAAGCATAGCTCAGAAGAGGAATTGGTTTGGCCCTCAAGGCTATGATAGTTGGTCTGATAGCACGCCCTCTGTATACTTGTGAGAACCTTTTCAAGTGTTTTGTAAAATTGATGGCCTTAATTTAGGTGCTTTCCTCCAGTTAGGTGCTTGTCCAGATGGAAACCCAGATGGACATATGAATTTACTAATGCCATCGTATTGTTTCCTAACTTCCATTTGAATTTATGTAGATCCCTCCCAAACAAAATTATTATGTTTTTGCTAATATTAGCAAATAGATCATTAATCTTGTTATATTCATTAAGTGCTGTGAACTGGCATTGTAAATTCGATTGGTGTCTAAGAGCAGATCACAAGGTTATCTGCATATTCCAGAACGTGTTTTAAGCTTTAAAAGTGAATTTTATTAAGCAGATAAAGAGAAATAGAAAAAACAGTTCACAATATGGTGAATAAACATTATAATAAGTACAGTTGTATAACAAGTTAACAGCACAACAAATGTAAATGTGATATATCAATATAGGAAAGAAGGAAAAGAGAAGGGAGAAAAGAGAGCGAAAACAAACATGTCTCATGTAATTAGAGTAAACTTGTTTTAAAACAATAACAACATTCAAGAGCTGTAGTGTAAGTCAACAAGAGCATAAATAACATATTCCCATTGGTATATAAAATTATGTGATAAATGGATAAATTCAGGGAGGTGTAAGTACTTCCTCAGTTAAGGGTTGATGTAAGGTAGACCTTGGAGCAGAGGAATCAAAGAAAATTGTTATTGGAGACCAAAAAGCATTTTGGTTGAATGCAAGAGATATTGAGGTGGAGTAGGATCTATCTAGCCTATGACTGCAACAAACACCATACCACCATGATTGTAGAGAAATATGGAGAGCATTTTCCAATTTGTTGCTGAAATGCAACAGCAAATAGTAAATCCACAATTTGTATATTGAAGGTACAAATATGCCAAACATCAAAAAGGCTACCTACAAATATTTTAGTAAAGGAAAAGGATATGTGTGTATGAAAAATAAAGTTTGTTTCCCACTTGTGTCCAGAATTGATAGGTTGTGGGACATTCAAATAAAATATGTTTAATATCTGAATTGAAACAGGGTTAGGGCATGATGAACAGCAAGAAGGAGTAGTGGTAGCAAACTCATGTAAGGAGGATGGGGTAATAAGGAGGCGGTTATAAATAAAAAATAAAGTTTGAGTTGTGTTGGCAGCACAGGAAGGTTTGCGGATGATTTTTAACCATATTTTATTCCATAGAAAAGGGAAAGAAGTGCAGAGGTCTGCTTTCCATTGTAACTCCAGAATAGTTTTTTGTCAGTCACCAGTAGGGGAAGCAAGGCATGTATATAAACGACAGGATGTTGGGGCAGCTAGCAACAATGACTGTATAGAGTGAAAGGAGGAAGGGGAAGAGGTAAAACGATTATGGGCAGAGTATGCAGTGGAGATAGTTGTGGTCAGGGATTGAAATGTGTTCCTATATGAATTAGGAAACTGGAAGGAGGATTGAGCATGCGAAAAAGAGATAGGTGAGTTGTTATGAAACAGTTGATGGGTCTATAGTAGACCTTTGTCTATCCAGGATTTCCGAAAGTTAGTTATATCATTTACTTTTATGAATTTATTATACTAGATTGAAGGAATTGACCAATTGCTGAAAGAGGAGAAATATAAATTAAACATAATAATCCACAAGCAGTTTTAAGAATGGGAAGAGTCATGGAAGAAGGTCACTGGGTAAAAGACAAGGAAAAAAAAGAAAAGAATTCTGGAAAGGAATACTCTCCCCACAAGGGGGATTTATTACAATGTGATTATCTTAATAAAGGGTTTATTGTTTTAGAAAGAAAGCAGTATGATATGATTAGAAATTAGGAAAATTAACCCCATCTTGGTATTTATTTCTTTGCAGCTTGAAGAGAGACATACAAGGTTTCTTATTATTCCCTAAAAGCGTAGTGAGAGTAATATATATATTTTTTTTAATGAAAGTTGGAATGTTGATAGGAATCACAAGAGATAGAAAATAATTATGGTAACTAACATCATCTTAATAGAATCTAATCTAACCTACCATGAGAGGAACAGTATGTTTCATCGGGAAGTGAAGGTAGATAAAGGAGAGAGTAAAGTAGTGGAATTGAGTGAAATACTTTGTTTCTAATGAGGTGGTGAACCAAAGACCCAAATATTTATTTTAATTGGATTTCCAAGAAAACCAGAATAGAGAAAATCATTCTTAAAGCACCATTTATTAAGTGGAAGAATCTTACACTTGTCATAATTAAGGTTATTACCTGAAAGGGAAGCAAATGTGGACGTAGTATCTAAAAATGCTTGTAGAGAAGTGTCTGGAGAGGTCATATATAAAATAATTTCATCAGCGTACACTGAAAATGAATTTTACTTATCCCCATATTTGTAACCTTGTATGATATTGTTCTGTTGGATTTTAGATAAGAAGGATTCAAGGGCAAGAATAAAAAGAAGTGAGAGGGCACCACCTGCCGCTCTCCTCTGTTTAAAGCGAAGGGGGAAGAAATAAGTGAGTTAGCAAATATGAAAGCTGTATGGGAAGAGCACAAATAGAGAGACCAAATTGATGAACTTTTGCCCAAAGCCAGACCATGAAAGAGTAGAAAATGGAAATCTCCAATGCGTTTGGTCAAAATCTTTTTCAGCGTCTAGGGAGATAGCTGCTAAAAAGTTCTTATATAGTTTGGATTTGCTCAAAATGTTAAAGAAGAGTCTCATATTATCAGAAAGATGTCTGCCTTCAATGAATCCAGACTGTTCTCTGCCAATAAAGGTTGGGAGAAGAGGATCGAGATGTAAGGCCAGGATCTTAGCAAATATTTTATAATCAGAATTTACAAGGGAAACGGGTCTATAGTTTTTACATAACTTAGGGTCCTTATTGTCCTATGGAATAAGTAATATAAAAATGCTCCTAGAAAGGTCCCAGTAGAGGAGTTATAGGAAGCGAAAAAGGTAAACTATTGATGTAATTTAGGAATTGATTTTTAGAGAAATGTAGATAAAATTCAATAGGAAAGCCACCCGAGCCAGGAGATTTGCCTTTTTTAATAGAGTTTCCAGCACTGAGGTGAGATATCAGTATCAAGAGATGAAAAATCTGTTGTCAATTAAATACTTTAAGTGTTGAATAGAGGTGTGACTTTATATCAGTTTGCAAAGGATCCTCATTTGGTGTATAGAGTGTTTGATAGTATTCGGTGAAAATATCTTTGTCCTTTAATAGCAGAATGGCATTATCCCGTAAAACAGTGTCTATATTGGTACATTCTCTTTTTACATTAAAATTATTTACTTTAAGATTTAAGGAGATAAGAGGCAGCATCTTCTGTTGAGAGCTTATTTAATTCAAATTTGGCTTTGATTTATTTATCTAGGGAGGTCTTAGATTTGGTCACAAAATAGCAGTGCTCTAAAGGTTCAATATGATTTATAAGATCTAGGGGCATATGTATCAAACTCCCCTTTAGCGAATCTCAATTTGCGAGATTTTGCGATTCGCAAAATCAGATTCGCTAAACGGGATGTATAAAATAAATCGCTAATCATTTGCGAGTCCTTAAAAATCGCAAATAATTCGCAGAATCCCGTATTGCGATTTCTTAATAGCGAAATTCGCTAAATAAGAAATCGCAAAAACGGGAATCTGCAAGCCTGGTGCAGGCTGATGACATCACAAACAGGAAACTGTAGTGATTGCCTGCACCTGCTCACCTGAGCCACACCCAGAGGCTGCTTGTGGAGTGTGAGGAGGCTTTCCTGGAGACAGCAACCAGCAATGGATCCCAAACAAAACCAGCAGGGCAAAGATGCAGAAAAAAGAAAGAGAAAACACAAGTTTTCAGAAAAGGAGCAGGAGGTCCTCATTGAGGAGATGGTCTGCAGCCATGAGCTCCTGTTTGGGAAGAAGGCACTCAAAGTCCCAGAGGCCAGGAAGAGGAAAATCTGGCTGGAAATACAGAGCAAGGTGAATGCTGTTGGAGTCACCACACGCACCATCGAGGAGCTGCGCAAGCGGTGGTATGATATGCGCCAGAGGTCCAAGGAGAGGTGGCAGCCAGACTCAAGGATTCCACTCAGACTGGAGGAGGACCATCCACTGCAGAGCAGCCAACCCCCCATGAGGAGCTCGTGGAGTCAACCCTCCTGCCTGAGAGCGTTGGTGGTGTGGCTGCAATCGACAGCTCCGACCCCTCATCCAGCAGACAAGGTAAGATGCATGCCAAATCACCCTGCACTCCTCCCCATCCCTTGCACACTCCCCCAAATGCGCATAGTTAACTCCCAACATGCCAATCCAGCCCAGGTCTTACAGCACACCCAGCAATGCATCATGGTACTCGTAGTACTGTGTCTGACTGTGTGTCCATGACACCATCACAAGTAAATGCAACATATGTGTTTTGGGGATCATTGAATAGAAATGTGTCAGAGGTTAGCCGTCAAAGATTTGTAACTTTATTGAGTGCCACATGCAGACAGTAACACAAACTCATATAGTCCCCCTTACATCCACAGCACCCGCCATGCCACAAGAAGACAGCGCTGAGGGAGAGGAGCCTGCAGACCCTGCGGACTCCAGCGATGAGACAGAGCAGCAGCCAATTCAGCGCAGGAAGCGCGCACATGTGCCCCCACTGCCTCCATTTGAGGATGAAGTCCCAGCAACAGGCGATGACACCGACAGGAGAGAGGGGAGTCAGGGTGTGACAGACATGCCCCGTCATGACGCACCAACACCAAGGCAAAGGGAACAGGCCATTTCCAGGTCAAGGCCCAGGAGCAGCACTGCAACAGAAGGAGAAGGCACCGTGTTCTCCGGCTTGGAACAGTGCATGTTGCAGGAACAGCGCCTGCAAAGCAAGGCAATGCGGTCAATGAATCGCCAGCTAGGCCGCCTACATCAGGACAATCGCAACATGGTAGCGGCAATACGAGAGCTCTGTGCCACTTTGAGGGACACCCAAGCTGCCAATGACAGGGCTGGACGACGTGCCAATGCACGGCTACACAATTATACTAAGGCAGTCAACCGCCTCTGCACCACCACCAGCGCACTCACACGCAGAAGCGTAACCATGCAGGTGGACATGGCCCATTGCTGCCAGGACATAGCACGAGGGCTGGCGCAGGTGACCACTGCTGTGGAACAGCTGCAGACAGCCAATGCAGGTGGCAGCGCACTAATGGCCTCTGCTGAGAGTGAGGACACATCGAGTCGCAGCAGCATCACTCCAACCTTGCCAGGTGAAAGACGCCGCAGTGGCAGACAGGTAGCAGGCCAAGGGCGCACCATGGGGGTCAACCACCCTGGACGGCACCGACGGAGGTGATCATCTGCGGGGACACTGACTGCAACACGGGTGCATTAACCCGCAAAAGGCTGTTTGCCCTATTTCTTGTGCCTTCTCTGCACTGTGTGTACAACATGTGCTGGGGACAATTACAATTTCTTTCATGTTAAGTGTGATTAAACACTTGACACATCATCAGGCTTTGTAGTCTCATTTCCTCAATACTCACCTAAAAGTAGTTTTGTGTGATCTCAGTCCGTCTCTGGCGTCCAGCAGCTGCCCCAACTCCTGGTGCTGGTCTGGCAGGGGGAGCAGGGCGCTCGTCATCCGATGTGTCTGTATCGGTCACATCAATTGTGGTGCCTTTCCTCATTGCCATGTTATGTAGCATTGCACAGCTTGCCACGATTTTACAGCAGGTCTCAGGGCTGTATTGCAGTGCGCCTCCACTTTTATGCAGGCACCTGAAGCGGCTCTTCAGGATTCCGAAGGTTCGCTCAATGACACAGCGTGTAGATCTGTGTGCCCTGTTGTAGCTCCTCTCACTTGCATTTGCAGGATCCAGGTATGGGGTCAGGATGAAGTCGCGCACTGCATAGGCACTGTCACCTGCATGGAAAAAAACACAATAGGTGAGTCAATGTCCCCCCCCTCAACTGATGTAGTGGATGTATTGATGTGTGCAATGTATTTACCGAGCAGGTACCCCTCCCCAAACTCTCCAGCACTCAGACGTCTGTGTATTCCACTGTGTCGGAAGATGAAGGAGTCATGTGTACTGCCGGGGTATTTGGCTACGATGTCGGTGATGTGATACTTAGCGTTGCACACAATCTGTATGTTGAGGGAATGGTAGCATTTCCGATTCCTGTAGACATATTCAGTTTCTGCTGGGGGTGTGATGGCCACATGGGTCCCGTCAATGCAGCCGATGACGTGGGGGAAACGTGCAATCTGGTAGAAGTCCAGTATCGTTTGTTGTAATGCCTGTTGGGTGGTGGGGAAGTAAATGTGATGTGGGAGCCTCAGTAGCATTGCATCTAGGAAGGCATGGAAGAAGCGCGAAAGTGCACTCTGTGACACCCCACCAACCTCCGCTATGACCCGTTGAAAACTCCCTGACGCCAGGAGGTGCAGGGAGCACAGGACCTGCACATGTGTGGGAATTGTTTGTGTCCTGCGAGTAGGGTGCTCCAAGTGGGGTTTCAGCTCCTCAATCAGGTCCATTATGGTCTGTGGGTGCAGTCTGTACTTGTCATAGATCTCCTCTTCAGTGTTCTGTAACAGGGTGATGCGCAGCCTGAAGATACGTTCCTGTTTCATTCTCCTGTGTGCAAGGGCCCGAATACGCAGCCTCCTGGCTATCACGTACATTGCAGCCATTGTGGGTGTGTTTGTTGCATTGTGGGCTGGTTTTTGTACCTTGCACCAGTTTACCACCTGCAAGCAATTGGTGTTAATAGCGATTTCTTAATTAGCGAATTTCGTGAAATCGCAATTTGCGATTTTTTCATACATGTGTTTGCGATTTCTTAGCTAGCGATTTCTTGTTAGCGATATTCGCAACGCTAAGGAATCGCAAATTAGGTATTCGCTAGGAAATTCGCAGTTTTATTGTTTCGCAGCCTAAGAAATCGCTAATTTAGCGATTTCTTATTTTTCAGTTTGGAAGTGTGTCATACATATGAAATAGCGAAAAATCAGTCGCAAACGCTGTTTTTTGCGAATCGCAGCGTTTGCGACTAATTTTTGCTTTCATACATATGCCCCCTAATGTCTTTTTTGAATTTGCTTTCCTTTTGTTGGAGAAAGAAGTAATGATAAAATCTCTAGAGGCAATTTTGAAAGCATCTGGAGATTCGTTCAAGGCATAAGGTTTTGTTATATAAGTATCAAAACATTGTGTAATGGAAGTATCGAATCGAAGAGAATTATTGAAGTGTCAACATCTCAACTTTGGAGGAAGCGATCTAGGGTCAGATGTACGACCAGCAATTTTGCAACTCGCAAATTGCATGGCAATTGCGACTCGCAATTTGCAAATTGCAAAACTGGATGCACAACAGTGTGTTTAACACTGTTTCCATTCCCAATAGGATTGCAAATTGCAAGGCTCATTAATATTAATGAGCCTCTCGCAATTTGCGAGCCCATTGGGAATGGCAGGCCCTCCCAGGTATGGTGGCCTGCTGGGCTCAGCAGACCACCATGTCTGGGACTGCTTTTAAATAAAGCAGTTTTTTTAAAGGAAAACGGGATGCTTTTTAAGGGCAGGCAGTGGTCCCTGGGACCACTGTCTGCCCTAAAAAAATTTTACGCATGCATTTGCAAAAGGGGAGGGGTCCCCTGGGGACCCCTTCCCATTTGCGACTACATTACCACCTACTTGAAGTAGGAGGTAAATTGCGACTGTTTTGCAACCACAATTGCGGTCGCAAAACAGTCATACATAGGCCTCCGAGTCGCAATTAGAAAGGGCCGCCCTTGAAACGCTCCTTCCTAATTGCGAGTCACAAACGCTATTTAGTGAGTCGCAAATAAATTGCGACTCGCTAAATAGCGTTTGCACATGGTCCTGTAGGGTTTTTGCATGCGCATACGGGTCGCAGACCTCTGTGCGCTTGCAAAAACGGGTCGTACATCTGGCCCCAGATCCAAAATTACCCAGGCATTATCAGAAATTAAAATTGCACCTATTTCAGCTTGTAAGATATGTTGAGATAAAGGTTTAGAAACCAAAAGATGAACAATATTGGATTGAGAAGAATGTACAGGTGAAAAGAATGTGTTTTCTTGTAAGCAGGGTTTACAAATTCTCCAAGAGTCCATAAGGGATCTTTGTTTGACGGCTGCAGTGAATTGTTTGTAGCTAGAGGAGGGGACAAAAGAAGATTGGGGAGGAGCGATCTAAAAGTGGATCTATTACCACATTCCAGTCACCTAAAAAAATTAATTTTTCATCAGAGGTAGACCTTAGTTTGTGTGTAGCATAGGGACAAAATGATTATCAAATTGTGTGGGTGCATATATATTGAGAATAGAGATAGGTATCTTATTCACAGTTAATTTCAATAAAAGCCGACAACCTTCTTGATCTAATTCCTGCAATAACACTACAACGTCTAGAGTTTTCTTACAATAAATTAAAACACCATTACATTTCCCATTCCCTGGCGAAGTAAATGCGCTCCCTACCCAATTACATACAAGTTTCTTGGTCTCCAATTCAGTAACATGAGTCTCTTGTAATAAAGCAATAGCAGCATTTAACTTGGCTAAATGGGTAAGAACTCTCTGTGTTTTAACTGGTGAACCTAACTCTTTAACATTCCAACTAATAACACCCAAAGTTATATATAAAGTAATACTTTAAAGCTAGTATACTCTACATATGAATAGTAACAAGAAAACATGCTTCGTGTACGAGATTAAGAGGGTGCAATACATTTCTTAACAGAAAGACTAATACGAAAGAGAAGAATGTGATAAATGAGAGAGAGACTAGTAATATAAACTAGGTTCAGAAAAGAAAATAGAGTGAGAGTACAAGAGAAGAAAAAGAATAGCGACTGAAGAAATTATTAAATGCATAAAAATTAAGTAATAAGGATAAAAACAAGTACAAAATAAGACATGCCGAATACCATCGTAAATAGTTAGGGGCGGTGCAAACACACTAAGGAAAGATGACACAACCGGGATCCAGAGACAGCCGGCAGCAATGATATCCAGACAACAGGCCTGGGAATATATATGTAAGACCTTGAGATACATGGAATGAAAATCACCTAAACAGCAAGAAGTACATTATGACCACACCAGGAACATACAAATGAAATACATGAAAACATATAATTAAATAAGCAGGTTCATAAAGATATTACAGGATACAAGAGACATGAAGTACAGAAAACTACATTCAGGTAAATGAACAATTAGAGTTGTGCATTTTTACAATTTTCAATACATTTCTGCAACATGGATGGATCATCATACGTTATTGTCTTGTTGTTGTAGGTTACTTTAAAAAAGGATGGATGAAAGAGACCAAATCTGGCTCCAATGGAACGAAATTCAGGACACATGTCAAGAAATGTTTTCCTTCTATCTGTTGTGGCCTTGGCCAGGTCTTGAGTAAAAAATAAGAAATTTCATGACCAAGTGATAGGATTTTTTCTTTTAGATGCTTTGATCAAGAAGATCCTGGTATTCCAGAAAAAGAGGATACCACCTCAAGGTTTTTGGCGATTAAGAGGTATGATGAGACCAATGACTATGTCTAGTGGCTCACTGTATGTTTAAGTGGGTGGACTCAGGCACAACTAAGATTTTGGTGATAAATGTTTGAAAAAAGAAAATTGGTTGAAAGCCCTCCGTATCTTCAGCAAGGCCATAAATGCGGAGATTATTCTGCTGATTGAGATTTTCTAAATCCTCAGTCACCTTTTTAAGATATGAAATCTCTGTTTTGAGTTGTGTAACATCTTGAGTAGTATCTCAAAAAGTATTTATCTGTTGTTCCGTATTTGTAACTCTAATTTCCCTTAGAGACCATTAGTCATCAAGATGTTGTTTCCATGTTAGTATGTTCCATATAAGGTATCACGGCCTGAAACTCATCTAAAATAAGTTCCATAGAGACAGAGGAAATAGGTTTAACAGAGGATGGTGGATCTTTATTGGGTCATTTGTTAGTTCGTAATGCAGCTGTTGCTGGGATTTTAGAATGTTGCTTTGAGGAATTTGCATGTATAAAAGAGGTACATGACAGAAGCTGATCCTGAGATGACATATCATGGTGTTCCATAGTGGATTCCAAGATGGAAAAGGGGTTTTTAGTGTCCACTGTAAACTGAAAACAGGTCATGATGGGTGCATGCAGTTTTAAATTCCTGGTTTTCTCCATACAATGAAATGTTCACTGAATTAAAGTAATAGTTATAAATATGAACCTCCAAATGTAATAAAGACAATATATGATGAAACAGTCCCTCAAGGCAGTCCTTCACAGAACATAATAAAGGGAGAAAGCAAAGTTGAAGAGATTTTTTGTGGTAAAGTGTGCTCCCAAAATGCTCAAAAGGACTGGACTGAGCATAAGCAAAGTAAATATGCATGATGTTAGTAAAAACGATGAAGTATGATGCAGAGAAAGTCAATATTAACCTCATAAATGAAGTGCAATGCAGAAAGAGGTAATATTGACTTCATGAATTGAACAAAAGCTGACATTCATTTCATAGAAAGAGCGCCATGCCCGGAAAGCATATTATCAGATCATAGTGGAAGCACAATGCCAAGAAAACCTTCAATTTGTTTTTGACAGGAGCTCGATGTAGAAAATGTCAGTATTTGCACTCTGAAGTGAATCAAAATGATGGAAGGTACTAGTCAAGAGCACACATATGCTCACATCGTAAAACTCAAGTAACAACAGAATTACCAATACTGAGAAAGACTTTGTTGTCCGCCTTTCTTTAGCGGAGGAATATATTGAATGAAACAACATTGTTAGAATTAGGACAGAAAGTGGAGACACACACTATCCTTTCAGAGGGAGCCTTGATTTTATTTTCCAACAGAGTTTCGCGTGGGGTCCACCATGCTCTTTTCATGGACTTTTTGAGTAGTTTTTTAGGGTAGCCTCTTTTCTTTAAGTTGTCTAATAGCTTCCCAGCGTGATGTATATATTCGTCTTTATAAAAACAATTCCGTCTAATTCTAAGGAATTGGCCGAAAGGAAGATTCTCTTTTAGATTCTTTGGGTGGCTACTTGAAAAGTGTAATGCTTTATTGCGATCGGTTGGTTTTTTGAATAGTGTGGTGACCAGTCTATTTTCAGCACCTAGGTCCTGATGAGAGCCCCAAGAATAGACGGGGCTTGAAACGCGTCGACCATAGCTTTCGGGCCAAAAGAGTTTAAAATAATTCTTTTAAAATTCGCATTATTTTGTTTAATGTTGAAAATATCTCTATGGCCCTTATGAAAATATTTCTTAGAAGAATTTAAAACAATTGTCGATTGGTGTGTGGTAATGTGTATGTGTGTAACTGCGCAGTATGGTATGTGAATGAATGTATGTTACAATAGATCTGAAAAAATTGTGTGTGTCTGAAGTGATAAAGTTTTATATGTTCACAGCTAATGTTTGTCTTGGGTTATATGTTTTCAATTTATTCTCTTTAAAAAACCATTCAAAAAACTGAAAAATAAAATTTCATATGAAATAATTGAAGAAATAAATATACAGGTGATAAAAATAGTCTAAAGGTTTATGTTGTTTCATTCAATATATTCCTCCGCTAAAGAAAGGCGGACAACAAAGTCTTTCTCAGTATTGGTAATTCTGTTGTTACTTAAGTTTTGAGGCTTGTCCTTACTGATGTATGCCTAAACCTAGTTTTTGTTCACATCGTAAAACTCAGCAAATGCCGAAAGAAAATGTCACCTGGTAAGCGCGTTGTGGTTGGGAGCTGCTCCGCTTCATGAAAACCGCCACGGAAATGGTTTGGTAGCAACGAAGAAGGGATGCGGCCAAAATACCCCAGTGGCTGCAACGGAGGTCTGTCAGTGGGCGGAAGTCTTCAGTGGGCACCAACTCACTCCCCTGTATGCCAGATAGTTGACTGGACAGTTTCCCAGGTTTGGTGGCAGGAATTCCAATATTTGAATATAATTGCCCAAGTCAGAAATGTTTAATGACAATGAAATGGAGCTTGTGCACAGCTGTGGTCTAGCCCATTGTTGATGTGCTCTTTGGCCGACAACTTAATTTGCATCCAATAGTTGGTATGTAGGGATATTATCAGGTGTAACAAGTTAAAGTCCATTCCCAATGTTAAAAGCTTTCACCACAGACAGTTACGATTTAATTTTTCGAATGCCGAAGAGTAATCCACAAAGCATACAAAGTGATTTTGTTAGGTTTAATGCCTTTTCAATGAGGAGAGTCGGTGTTGTCTAAAGTTGCGTTTTCTGCTCTGAAGCTTGTTTGATAAATCCGCAGCAAATTGTTAGATGCTATCCAGTCAGTTACATGCAAACGTAAGTATTTGGCAAAACGTTTTCCTTCTACACCTAAAAGATCTATCAGGCACAAGTTCGCAGGGTTGTTTTGGCTTCCCTTTTTTGAAGTGGTTGGATTATTAACTCTTGCCATGAAGCTTGTACCTTTCCTGACTGCAGAACATGATTGCAAAGTCTTCAGTATTCTGCTCCACGTCATTGGATTTTGTTTCATTACAGCAATTGGAATCCCTCTGTGACCCAGGGGTTTGGTTGATTTTGCTTTTTGTTATTTGTGAAGCAAGCACTCACAATAATACAGATGTCCAAGGATAAAAGTTTATGCAAAAATAATCAAGTAATTTTACTTACAAACAGGGCAAGTGCAGATGAAGCCACATTAATTTGGAGCAACTTGATGTAAGGAGACTGCTAAATTAGATGGCTTGCTTCTACTTTCAGCCAATCTTAAAATTCAAATCTATGAAACAACATTTTAATTTTATCACACCCCTGCTAAACTATGGAGATGGGGTGGCTGGGCTAATTCTCGATTTCCTTGCTGTAGAAAATAAGGTGCTGATACAATACATATGTTTGCATCCTGTCCTGTCTTAGAGAGATATTGGATGCAAATATTTGATTTCAATAGCTCTCTGAATGGGATTACAATCTCACTGAGACCACGGACGATTACAATAGGTCATGATAATGATATCGGCATTCTCCCTTCTCTTTGTGGGTATTGTTACTGGTCGAATATGCATAGTTATGGAATGGATCAATCCATGGATCAATCCATAACCTCCGTCCTTTCAGCAATGGCTACGTGTAAAGGGAGGAATGCAAAGAAAAGAGGGAGCTTAATTTGGGGTGCATTGGCAAAGTTGATCAACACCTTAATCTTAAATGGGATGTCTGACCGAATAATAATGTCAGGCCGCATTCAATTCACAAAACACAATGCACTGCGTGTATGACCTGTGCAAATATACCTCGCCTTAAACAGGGGCTCCCCAAATGCCCCGTGCAGGGAAATACGTATTACCAACTGAAGCTGGATTACAGGATAACACCTCTCCACGCACTCATGTCAAGCACTAACAATTTAAATGGATCACTTAGTTTCTTTTTCTATTTCCTATGATTAATTCGGTCAGAATATGTAAGGAACTTCGGAATGTTTGTTATGCAATGAGATACATTTTTTATATGTGTTATTTATTTTCTCTTTGAACATTTGTTCCTAAAAATGTATTAATGTTCATTAACAAGGTCACTTCCATCATGTTACATGGCTTATGTGTTATAGCAGGGATCGAGTGATTTCAAATAACCGACCAGACAGCACCAGTTAGCATAGAAAGATGGAATACAATGTAAGAGTGAACGGAAATCAAACATGGGTTTTGGTAAATAACGATTTAGCGTTGGGGATGAAAATGCAACAGAATGACAAGTCATTCATATTTCCAAATCTTCTGTTAATTGTGACATTGAGGCAAGCACTTCTGCAGCAACAGAGAAAAGATTTCAAAGTGAGAGTAAAAATGCAAATAATCTCTGTTCCTCTGTAGGCAGCTTCAGAGGCTCTGAAATCAAATCCATTAATATTGGATCAATATAGCAGAGCGAACTGGTGGAGCGGATTTCCAAGAAGAGGAAACCCTCTGCAGACTTTAATTACTGCATATTTTCCTAGAAATCGCAGGTCAGTTCTCACTCCACTCATAATAACGTTGGTGTCAAGGGCATTTTAAGACTTTTGGGGGTCCTGGGACCAACATATTTTGAGCAGTGGTGGCTGGTGAGGTTTGTGAGAAGTGGACTGAACTTGGTTGGGGGGGGAGGAGTTGCTTTGCAGGGGCCAGGTATTTTTTCGGTAGGTTAGTCGGCATTTCCCTTGCAAATCTTATTTAACAAAAATGAAATAATAAGCTGCACAAAAAGCAGTAGGTTGCATAGGCCTGGGTTAGTAGGTAAGCCTGACTTCCTTCTTTAGTAATGTGTGCAGCAGGCAAGAAGTTTGTGAATAAATGTCAGGAAGATATATTGAGGATAATAGGATAGGTAGGGGCTAATAATGTTGGCTGAATAAGAGATGTTTATTGTTTCCCAACTCAATGATACTCATCTTACCGGCATGACTGACTGACTGAGGGTATTTGTAGAGCGCACTTATGCCGAGGCATCTTGGCGCTCGGTAGAATGATCTAAGATTTGCACTGAGGTTAGCATTGTGTAAAGAGCCTGGTTTTTATAGCTTTCCTGAAAATGGACCGTGATGGCTGAAGTCGGAGCGAGACTGGGAGGGAGTTCCATAATTTGGCTGCCAAGAATGAAAAGCGTTTGCCTCCCCAACTAACCCTCTTCATCTTGGGAGGAAGGACCAGCCCGGTGTCCATGGACCTTAAACAGCGCGACGGGATGTAGCGGGGGAATAATGATTGTACATCTTCCGCACCACCTCCATAGAGGGCTTTGTGCACAAGGCATAGAGCTTTTATCTCCACCCGTGGTCTCACCGGAAGCCAGTGTAGTAGTTTAATGCTGGCTGAGGTGGAATGATGCTTAGGTAGACCATACAAAACTCGGGCTGCAGCATTTTGAAGTGACTGAAGCTTGTTAAGCTGTTTCACTCCAGCGCCCAAATAAAGGGGGTTGCAATAATCTATCCTTGACAGAATAAGGGCGCCAACCACCATTTTCCTGAGGGAGAGCGGGATGAATGGGATAATTTTACGCAATATCTTAAGTGCAAAAAAGCAGGCAGAGACCACTTGGTTAATTTGGGGGGCATAGGTGAGATCCTTATCGATGAGAAAACTGAGATTTCTGGCCTTGGCCACCGGCGATGGACAAGTACCGGCTTCAGGAGGCCACCAGCATTGGGTCCAGATTGAAGGTTTCTTGCCAAATTCTAGGATCTCATTTTTTTCGGTGTTAAGCTTTAAAAAGTTGACCCTCATCCATGACATCACAGAGGAAAAACAATCACGGAACCGCTCGGCTGACATACTGTCATTTTGAGTAACCGACACCATCAGTTGTGTGTCATCGGCATAAGATACAAGCACTAGGCCATGACTTTTGATCAATCTGGCCAGTGGTGTTACGTAGATGTTGAACAGGGTGGGCGAAAGTGCCGAACCCTGGGGGACTCCACCCGGGAGGGAGAACCGTTCCGATCTCAAACCTTCCCAATGTATTATTTGTTCCCTAGAGTCGAGGAAAGATGTGAGAAGGGACAGGGCCCTGCCGCTGACTCCCATGGACTGCAGCCTATTTAGTAACACTGTGTGGTTTACAGTGTCAAACGCTGCCGTGAGGTCTAGCAATATTAGGGCTGCTCTGCCACCGTCATCCAACACCCTTCGAATCTCCTCTGTTGCCATGATCAGAGCAGATTCAGTGGAGTGACGAGCTCTGAACCCATGCTGGGTGGGATCCAGAAGGTTATTTTCCTCAAGGTAGGCAGTCAATTCCAGATTAATGGCTTTCTCCAAGACCTTGGAGGTCAGAGGCAAACAGGAGATGGGGCGATAATTTTTCGCCTCCAAAGGTTCAAGTGATGTTTTTTTTTAAATAGGCCTAATACAGGCCATTTTCCATCCTGCTGGAAAGGTCCCTGTTTCGATAACTAGATTTAACAAAGGGGTCAGTGCTGCGCCTACCTCATCCGCAGCTAGATGTAAAATGTATGGGGGACAGGGGTCAAGTGGAGACCCTGACTTAGTTAGTGAAAGTAGGCCTACCACTTGCTTTTCATCCAGACTGGTGAAATGGGTTGGACTACCTTGGCAGGAATGTCTTTCCCATGTCTCTAGGAGGATCGTACTGTTGACCTGCGGTAAATTCAAAAGTTCCTCATAGACCATTTTGACCTTGGTCTGGAAGATATCCACAAAGGTTTGGTTAGGGACAAAGACAGAGTCCCTCGGCCGTCGGGACATTGCTGTGACTGTTTTGAATAGTTCTTTACAAGAGTTTGAGGATTCTAGAATTTTAGAGGTAAAATAAGGTGTCTTAGCTGATGTTATTGCTCCCTTGTATTCTTTTAATGTGGCGCCGTAATCTGTCTTATGCGCTGAGCTGTAAGAGGAACGCCAGATGCGTTCCTTGAGTCTGCATTTTATTTTTTATAGTTTTTAGCTCTGCTGAATACTACGGAGAGGATACGAGTCTTTTCTTGGCCGGCTTGGTAACTTCCGGGGCCAGTGGATTTATAGCCTGGGTTATCCAGTTGTTTATATCCAAGGCTGCCTGATTGGGATCTGCCCTAAAAGTTGGATTCTCTTTCAAGGCCATGGTCAACTCTTGTTGGGATATTTTCTTCCATGCGCGAACCTTGCTCAGAGGGGGTCTAATTCTGTGGGACCGATTATTAGAAGGATGAAAGGCTGAGGGGACACACAAGGATTTGAACCTGTGACAATGGGGACAAACACAGGACCCTACAATGGATGTATTAGTCAACTAAGCCATCAGCTGATCTCGCCTCTTCAGTGACTCCTCCATGCCCTCATGCCAGCAAGATTCAAAACTTCATTTGTATATTTACATACATAGCTGAAGTATGGAAGATGAGAGTCCAAGGTTGTGAATCATACATGCAAGTGAAGGAAGCAGGGAACATTCATTATTACTGCTATGCTTGTCTGTGCCTGGCACTCTCACTCAGCTCCATCCAACTCATCCCCTATTGGGCATGGTGTCTCTCTTCACACCCCGGGCAGCCGGGCCCAGATGAGTCGCCACCCTTCTCCTACTGATGTCTGCGCATGGAGTATATGTTCAGTGCCTAGAGCTAACCAGCTGCAAGGACCCTTGCAGGTGTTGTACTGGGGTAAAAAGCCCTAACCTGTTCATGATCAAGACCTTCCTGTGTAGTCTAAACGTCCAGGCATGACAGCTTGTTGTTCATTCCAAGTCAAAGATAACATCAAATCTTAGATTGTTATTCATTTTAGAAATTAGGTATTTTACATATTCATGGCCACGTTCTCTTTCGCTCCAAATGATCCTTCTGCCTTCACATCAGCAGATAACCAGGCCAGGCCGGCCTGTGTGATAGCCTCCTGGTCTGTGCACATCTGCCTGCAGTCTCACCGGGCTGTAGTACACCAACCCTGCCGCCAATGCTGCTGCTCTCGCCTCCTTGATGGCTCCGCCATGCCCCAAATCATGACCGCAAGATTCAAGAACCCTGGGCTGTATTTAAAATGTACTTACATGCCCAACCTGAGAACTATAGATGGGACATTTTTTAAATATGCATGAGTCCGGACCCCAAGGTTGTGCCTCATACACACAAGTGAAATTGAAAGAAGCAGGGCACATCATTAGGCGAGCTCAGCTCTAGACTATCCCAGACCCTGAAATGGGCCCAGTTAACAAAACAATTTGGACTGGGCCCAACAGCTGACACTTTTATTTGACCTTGGTCTGCCACAGTGCCCGGTCTGCCGACTCCTTCACACTCACGACGTCGACGAGTCAGTCGGAAGTTAGTCACTAAACAAACCTGCAGTGCCGTGGGCAAGGACCCTGCTGCTGGCACTACTGCCATAAATGATCATTGAAATCGATCATGTGTCTGAACAACAGTCAGCACACAGAGCTAAAATGGCATCATGACCAGGAAGCAGTGAGTCACAGTCACACCACAGTGGACTTGATTCTGCGCTGACTCGATTTCTTCCCTTCCTGCCTGGAGTCAGTCTTCCACACCCTTTCCCAACTCTTGGCAAAGGGTGGGGTGACAACGCTCTCCACTCACTGATTGACGTGGTGGTTTTGCGCTAAGTGGTTCCATCTGAAATGCCAAGGGTTAACTTTACTCCCAGTCAACAGGGGGTGGAAACTGGGCCTCTATTCTGAGTCCTTGCTGAGCTGATGACCTGACAGACTTCAGGGCTGTGAGATTCTCATCCCAACCGATACTTAGACTTTGCGTCCGCAACACTGCCTGTGAAAGGGCGTGAGGCACACGTTCTACTTCCACCACAATGTTCCATGCAACAACGCGACTGGGCAGATAGTGCTCCAAGTTGTAACTAACTAAAGTGTGTATTAAAACAGATTTTTGGCATCGCTATGGCTGCGAGGATTTTACTCTAAATGTAATGGGGGTGGAGCCCTGACACTCTTGGACAGAAACCCCTTTAATTTTGAGGGCCCCTGTTTGGAACATCTTTGAATTTATGGTTCAATTACAGCTGTTTCATGCCTTCTTTGACAAGGTCCCCGACACTGCACAGGCAGACTGGTCCAAATGTTAAATTTGTTTCCATCTAATATTCAGGGAAAGTGATGTGTGTTTTCAATATTGTAATATAGCAGCAGCTCCCTAATATTACAAATAATATCGGCAACCCACTGCCATGTTTCATATGTAAGGTGTTGTTTTGATCTTAAAGGAACCTTTTTTACGGACGTTGCATGGTGTTCAAAATTATAAGCACAACATTTCTTTGTGAAATGTCTGCAATAGACTCTCACGCATTAGCCGTATTAAAAATAAATTAAGGAAAATGGTATTTAAAACAATCTATGTTTAAAAGTCATTCAAAGCCATCAGGGCAGGACTGTGTGGAGAACAGAGCCAGCTCTATCAGAGGGGCCAGTGAAAGGCTGGTGCCCTGGACGAGAGCCCACTTTGCCCATGCCTTAAAATGTCTCTGCACCATGTATTTATTCTGGAATTATCTGTGCATTGGCTGGTGATTAAAGATTTAAACATGGCCTCGCTGGGATTTCTGCCCTGTGCAGGTATAAAGGAAATGGAAAAGAAAGACTTCTTTCCAGCAGATTCCTGAAATTTGAAAAAACCTCATGGCCATGGGTACCACAGACAGTTCACCATAAGACCAGGATCTTTAAACACACGTCAGTCTCCAATTCATAGAACATGTCTTTGACTTCACTATGGGTGTTATGTCTACACGAGAGAAAAGAAACCAACCCATATTTACTAAGGCTTTGTGCCAGTGCAAAGTGACAAAATGGTACCTTGGGGCATATGTACGAGGAATGGCAGACCATGGAGTTAAGAACAAAATGCTAACGCCACGCTCCCCCATTCTGAAAACGGAGTGATGAGCCATATTTACAAAGATACAGCACATCCCAGTGTTTTCCCTAGTGATGGCGCTAAAGTAAGCTGCCTAGTGCCAACACAGGCACCCTTGCACCATAGTGCAAGGGTGCCTGCGTGAAGGAGTGATTGTTTATGTACAAAAGGTGTCCCTTCCTACACATTAACAATTACAAATGGTGATTTTTAACTTCTATGTGCGCTGCATTTTTGTAATGATTGTTTATGTACAGGAAGGGACACCTTCCTGAACATAAACAATCATGCATGGCACTTTGCTGTTTCTATGTGTGCTGCACAATGCAGCACACATAGAAACAGCAAAAACAAAGAGAAATAAAACATTTCTTCTCGTTTCGCAATGTTTCCTTGGTCTTAATTTTGGCACTGTCTCCTATTTACGCTACCCTTGTAAACAGGGGGCGGCTTCAAAATCAATGGGTGTTGTGACGGAACACCCACCACAACACCCATTGCCCACCCCTTTCACGCTAAGTCTAGCGTGTAAGGGTTCCTTATTTACAAGGCGGCATTAAGCTACATTAAGTGGTTTAACACCGCCTTGTAAATAAGGCAAAGTCCCTATCGCAACAGGAATGTCATTAAAAGTGATGTTCCTGTGGTGATAGTGGCTTGTAAATATTCCCCCTTGTGTTTACTTTCCAGTGCAAAAGCACTCTGTGCTGGAAATGTGCCCTTTTTCTCAGTGCACTTTGTGTTGCTTTGAGTCAAGATGGAATTACCAAGGTGTTACATGCATGGGTCAGTGCAAACATGCATACCTTTTTAACACAAAGCCCAATCTACTAAAAAAAAAGATGAGGTTTTATTTTAAAAAATCATAATACTTCCTTAACCCTTTCGCTGCGGCGGGAATTCCGCCGCAGCGCTGGGGGGGGTTTGGGGGCAGCGCGGTGGCGCAGTGCTCATGACGAAACCACTCCGTCATGAGCCGCGGTTGAGCTGTGCTCATGACGGAGTGGTTCCGTCATGACTCCGCCCACTGCGCTAATCGCCCGCACAGGCGGGGAATTAGCGCCACGTGGGCGGCGCGGCCGCCAACGGCCGCAGCATGACAGAACCACTCCGTCATGAGCACACGGCGACCGTGGCTCATGACGGAGTGGTTCCGTCATGAGTGGGGAAGGGGTTAAAGCAGGTAATAAGAAGAAGAAAATATTTCAAGCCTCATTTACGATGCCCCTTGCGCCACGGAGCGTCACTTTTTTTCATGTTCCAGTGACACAATTGTGCTTTCCCATATTTACAAGGCCAGGTAAAGACACCCAGCGTGACTTTTCATGGCCTTTCACACATTACTCTGCGTGAAAGGGGCATTCCATGGGTGTTGCGGTCGTTGTTCCCACGCAACATCCATGAAAACTGACGCATTCCTAGATTTACAAAGTGTTCTAACCGTGGGAATGCGTCAGAATCCTACGCCTCCCCAGGGGAGGCGTAGGAGTGGTGCAACAAGGCAGAGTTCTTTAATTTCTCCTCGTTTTTTGCACTTTCTATGTGTGCTGCAGAATCATTCCGCAGCACACATAGAAGGAGCAAAACACCATTAATGATTGTTTTGTGTCCCTTCCTGCACAACAACAATCATCCCTGCAACGCAGGCCCCCTTGCACTTGCATTGGTGCACAGCTGCTGTTTGTGGGGAGGCTTACGGGAGAAGGATAGGAATGTGCTGTAACTTGTAGATACAGAGCATTCCTGCCCTTTTATTTTGATGAACGGCAGTGCAGCAGGAGGGTTGGTGGGATGCTGTGCGTCAAAATATTGTAAAAGAGGCCCTTCATTTGTTTAAATAAAAGACCATGCATTGCATCTGTGCTTAAGTTCCATGTTTGACTAGATGTAGGACTTCTTACTGAAACTGGATGCTTCCAGCACAAATCCTATGCTAGGCAGCACACACTGACTACGATGAGTTAGAATTAAAGTGGGTGAGAGATGCACACCTTCATTGTTACATTTCATCCATGTTTACATGGAACATTATCATTATCGGCGTGCAAACTTGATCCGCGCTTCGTCCCGTTGCGCTGCAAGTATACCGAGCCACGGGGGAGCCAACTGAGGTTCCACCAAGCTGCACAGCCACAAAGCTATATGAATTCAATGAGTTAAACGCCAACATTTTCAATTATTATCCTTAATTTTCACCTTATTTTTATCTTCCATGTTTATCTGTTTATTCAATTAATTTTATCCATATTAAGTACTTAACGCTGATGTTTCACAAAAGGCTCTGGGGCAGATTTACAAGCCCTGTGCGCCACTTTTGTGCCGCCGTTGCGTCACTTTTGTGACGCAGCAGCGGCGCAAAGCCAGCGCCATGCTGCGGCAGATTTACAACGTGACGCATCTAGGGAGATGCGTCACGTTGTAAAGCCCTGCGCCACATTAAACCTGCGTCAGGTTTAATGTATGCAGGGTGGGCGTTATGTCGGAAAAAGCCTCGGAAAAGTGACGCAGTGAAATCTACAAGATTTCACACAGTCACTTTTCCGACACTGGTGCGTCAAATCCTTATGCCTGCTTCAAGCAGGCGTAAGGCGTGACGTACCATGTTAGGGATAGGGCAGGTTGGAACAGTGCTGGAGTTGCATCGTGCATGTGACACAACTTCCGCACTGCGCCAACCTTACGCCGGCAGATGCGTCACGCATCTGCTTGTCCTTGCGCCACGATGCACCGCATTGTCAAAGCGGCGCATCTGCTGTGGCGCAAGGGCAAACTTGCGTGACGCATCTTCCCTGGCGCATCCCTGCTGATTTGCAGGGATGCGCCAGGGAACGTAAATCTGCCCCTCTGTGCTTTCCCCCTTGTGCAGCGCTGCACCATAGGCAATGGAAGTAGAGTTGTGGGTCGTGCTGCTACTTCCCCAGATATTCTGAAAGAAGTTCAGATGAGGATAAGCTATAGAGAGGCCAGTGATTTGCATTTATTTCTTCTTTGAAAAAGACTGTCCAATATCTTGCAATTGTTTCTAATGAATCGCTGTGTTTTATTAACATGATGATCTATGTTTACTTTCCTTTTGATCTGGATGACATTATGTAGCTTTGACTTGCCTAATGAAACTTTATTATGATGGAAGAGAGTTTACATAATCTGGCTGGAATAGCTATAAGGCTGCCCTGACATACATAAACTCCAACATTTTGCCTTCAAAACTGAACTTTGCATGTATTTCAAGCATATTAGTAGAGTAAGGTATTTGTCTGCAATATAAAATGAATGAATATTTTATAACTTCTTTCCATTTTAAATGAATCCCATTTTCATTTCAAATTGGTTCTACAATTGCAACCCCTAAAATCACTGAAGCTGATTCACAAAGACATATTTGTCATTAAAAGTAAGTTACCAACAGAATTTACCTTTTCTATGCGGGCCAGAATTCCACAAAGAGATTCCTGGCAGATGTGTAGGCGTTCAGGAGCACATTCGTAAATCACACTCAATGAACGGCGAAAATGGCATTTCAAGGTAAAATTTAAATTGAAGCTTGGGACCGCCCACAAAGATGTTTGTTTCTAGGTATTCCTTAAGTGCTCTCTGTCTCAATTTCATGATGTAAATAGTTGGATATTTAATTCAACATAGGCAAGGAGTGGGAAAGGACACTAATCACTCTCACATTTGGAGGAGATGTACTTTATAAAAATAAAAAAATGATTTCCCTGCAGAGAAATAAATAAAAAAAAATATGGGTTTACAAGGGGGCTCAATTCCTCCCATGTGGACTTCTTCACTATTGAGAACTACGCACAAGAGGATTATTAGACATGTCAGTCTCAGAGTGGTCTTTCCCAAAACCTTTTGCCATCACCTCAATTTCTGCTGACTTTGTTTTTGCTGGCCTTAGGACTCTGCACACTTTACCACTGCAAACCAGTGATAAAGCAAGTGTGCTCACTCCTTAAAACATGGTAACATTGGCTAATTCCCAACTGGCATGTTTAATTTACCTGTTGGTTCCTAGTAAAGTGGCACTACATGTGCCTAATGTCTGTAAATTAAATGCTACTGATGGGTCTGCGGAACTGATCATGCCACCCACTTAAGTAGCCCTTTAAACAGGACTCAGGCCTTCCACTGCAGTCTGTGTGTAAAGTGTTAAACTACCATTTCGATCTGGCAAAATAAACCTTATGTTTTGTCAGACCCAAATCTTCCTTTTAAAACATATAAGTCACCCCTAGGGTAGTCCCTAAAGAGCTCATAGGACAGTGTGCAATGTATTTAAGAAGTTGGACATGTGCGTTTAAGTTTTACATGTCTTGATAGTGAAAAACTCCTCAATTTGTTTTTCACTATTGCAATGTCTGCCTCCCAAAGGATGGCATTGGAGTTAGTTTATTACATTTATTTAGGATATCTTCCAAATGGGAGCAGGTAAACAGTTCAAGTTTGGTGTCTTTGCAATTGTAATGAAAAATCCTCATTGATGGTAAAGTCAGATTTTGAAGTACAATTTTGAAAATGACACTTTTAGAAAGCTTGCATTTTCCTACCATAGTCATTTAGCACCTGCAGCAAGTATCTGGGCCACATGACTTGGTGTAGTTGGCATTTGGTCTTTGGGTATTTCTCCCAGAAAGCCACACATGATGGAGAGCTTAGGTGTGCCATCACTGGCAGGAGTGGAGTATTGGACAACAAAATACTCACCAACTCCCCCAACTCCAAGGAACTCTTTAGCCTCATTCAGGAATTCACCAACCCATGCTGCGAAGCCACAGACATCACCCCGTCCCAAGACCTCTGCGACAAACTTGGAACCTACTTCCACCTCAAGATCAACAACCTCTACGACTACTTCATCGATCATCCACCAGACGCTACAGCCACCCCCCGAGACACCAGTCAGCCGACCATCTCCAACTGGACACTGATCACGACCAAAGACAGCGCCTCGACCATAAAAGGCATCCACTCGGGGTCCCCACCGACCCCTGCCCTCCTCACATCTACCACAGAGCCACGGCTGCCATCGAACCGGAGCTACAACGTACCATCGACACCACCTTCAAAACCAAAACAGGCACATTCCCAGATGACTGGAAGTGTGCAGAAGTCAGGCCTCTGCTCAAGAAGCCCACAGCTGACACCACCAACCTAAAGAAGTACCGGCCCATCTTGCTCCTCTCCTTCGCAGCTAAAGTCGCAGAGAAAACAGTCAACAGGGAACTGACACGATTCATCAAAGAGAATGCCGTCCTCGACCCATCCCAAACTGGATTCCGAAGCAACCACAGCACCGAGACCACCCTACTCGCTGCCACAGACGACATCTGCACCCTTCTGGACCAAGGACACTCCGCAGCCCTCATCCTACTAGACCTATCAGTGGCCTTCGACACCATCTCCCACGGCACACTAGTCGCCAGACTACCGACGCCGGCATACAAGGAAGAGCCCTGGACTGGATCCGATCATTACTCACCGGAAGGATCAGACTGCCATCCTTCCTCTCTGATCCCAAGAAAATCCCCTGCTGAGTACCACAGGGGTCATCACTGAGCCCGACCCTCTTTAATATTTACATGGCCCCCCTCACAGCCATTGTCTGACAAAATGGCCTCAACATCGTATCCTATGCTGACGGCACCCAGCTCATCCTCTCCCTCACCAAAGACCCCACCAATGCCAGACTCAACTTCCAGAAAGGAATGCAAGACGTTGCAGTCTGGTTGACCAACAGTTGCCTGATGCTCAATGCCAAGAAAACAGAAGTCCTCGTCCTTGGAACCACACCTTCAGCATGGGACAACACCTGGTGGCCGACCTCCCTCGAAAGCCCACCTACCACCTCAGACACGCCAAAAACCTCGGCATCGTACTCGACTCATCGCTCACCATGAACCAACAGGTCAACGCCATCACATCCAGCTGCTTCAACACGCTCCGCACCCTCCACAAGACCTTCAAATGGATCCCCCTCAAGACAGTCACCCATTCACTCAGCACCAGCAGGCTGGTATATGGAAACGCACTCTATGCCGGCATCAACAAGTCCCTACTCCGCAAACTCCAGACAGTACAGAACACCGCCACCAGACTCGTCCTCGGCACCCCCGGCCACGAACACATCAGCCAACACCAACAAAGACTCCACTGGCTCCCCGTGTCGAAAAGAGTCACCTTCAAAATTCTCACTCACGTCTACAAATGCCTACACAACAACGGACTCAAATACCTCAACGACAGAATCAGCTTCCACGTATCCAAAAGAAATCTCTGATCTACCAACCTCGCACTAGCCGAAACCCCACGCATCCACAGAGCCAGAGCAGGCAGAACATCCTTCTCTCATATTGCAGCCAAGACCTGGAACGAGCTACCGGCAGACATCAGACATCAGAAGTGCCCCCTCCCTGAACACATTCAGGAAGACCCTCAAAACCTGGCTCTTCGGCTAAGCAGATCTGCGGACCCTCTCAGCACCTTGAGACCCTCACGGGTGTGTAGCACGCTTAAAGTTCCCCTGATTGATTGATTCTGAGGCCAGGGATCACAAAGGAAGTGCAAGGAGAAGCAGGGAGTAAGTTAGAGGTCGGAGCTGTGACTCCTGACTACTACCAAATGAGGTCCCTCCGAGGTACCTTTACCCTAGCTGCACTGCAGTAGGGTCATCTTAAAAGGCAGACACTGGCAGTAAACAAGCTCAGTAAAAAGAACTATTGATGGACAGAATGCAGAACAATGTCATACATTCACCCCAGTACAGAGATCTGGGTCTAAATCCATCGTTTGTTTGCTCACCATGCTATTCCAGTTTGGACCCAGCCATATGCAAACCAGTCTTGACCCTGTGCCCAATAGGAACAGTCCAGCCTGAACTGCCAGGTCAGGTCCTCCCTGGACTGGAAACAAGCATCCTAGGACCGGTTTGGGGTTTCACCCCTCTTCATCCAGGATAGCTTGATTCCAGTGGCATGGAGAGCACGGGACTCACATCTGAGCATACCCATCCCACTTGGGGTGACAAATGCAAAAATTGATGGACAGAATGCAGAACAATGTCATACATTCACCCCAGTACAGGGATCTGGGCCTAAATCCATCGTAAACAAGCTCAGTCCAGTTACCATGAAATTACGAAGTGTGAGACTAAGGTAGGGAGACCCACCGTCAGTAAAAGTCCAAAAATCACGTGATCAAAAGTGAAAAGTCTGGGGGAAAAAATGGGTGGAACCCAGTTTGCTACACAGATGCTATAGAGGAAAGCTATGAGTGGTCTGACTGACTTACATCCCACTACCCAGCTCGATCTTATGGTGCTGGCCTTAAAAAAATGCCTAGCTAAACAGACAACTCTTTCATAAAGATACAAGCAAACACAAAGACCCAAAGTTATCAATGTTTCATTCAGCACAGCATCCAAATTTTATGGCATTTAAATAAAAGCAGACTCATGGATATACTTCATTCTTCCAAATTACTTTTTAATGCACCAAAATAATAGAACTGTTATTGAGGATCAAATTAATCATTAATGGTCAGACCACATAGGTCAATCAGAGATAATTCATGGCAAATCACAATTGAACATGTTATTCTAAATACAGAAAACAAACATTTTCATGAATATTGTCAGTGAGGGATAAAGCCTATTATCAAATGGAAATGAGATTCCAGTTATTAGTAACAAGCCAGATTATATACCTGAACCTCAAAAATTAAAAATATATTTTGATATTTAGACTGGGATCTGTGCCAAATCTAATGTACACCTGGGGCAATATTACACTTGGGGCACACTATCTCTGTTTGTGAGGTGCGATAGGGACAGGGACGTTCTCCCATGCTCACAAGATATTGACAATTAAATGGCACTGACACTATATATGTGCTGGCACTATCTGAATTACAGAATGGGCTGTACAAGTGTCTATGGTCCCTTCTGTAATACTGCTGTGCCATGGTGGAGCAGAATATGGGCACACCCGCCTGTTGCACCACCTGGGTGCAAGATGCAACAGGGTCCCCGGATGTAGTCAGTGTAGGATTGGACTGTCACCTACCACTTGGAAAATGATTGAATAAAGGGCTGAAGTATATATTAAGGTAACAAAGAAGACCCTTGCCACACCATACAGTCTAATCTGTCAACCTTAAATGTGATGGAGTCTTATGTAACCAGATGGGAGTAGCTTTTTGGAAAAGAATGCTCTCTCACAGCTATGCTATCTGTGGTCCAGAAGATGGTGGACAGGCATTCTTCTAGCATACAGTGATTCAATGTGTTGATAGGCAGAGAGAAATCAAATAGCACGAGTCGGGAGGTTGGGCTTTATAATTAAAATCAAGGTTCACATCCCAGAGACCAAGTAGCGAGTTGCATCAAAGACTGTGGTCAATATTCTTTATGAGCTGATGATAAAATCAGACGGAGGTCCAGAATGGTTTGGGTTTCTGGATAATACATTTTTCATGTATTTTGGCAGTACAAAAGAGGGTTATTGGGCAGATAGTTGAACACTGATGCAGCAAAAAGGCTGATCATGCTCGGCACGATACATAAACCTATCTTGGCAATGAAAACATAAATGTGCACTTCGCACACGTCTAGAAAAACAACACTGAAATTAAGAAAAGTTGATGTACCAGCACCGTAAAAATGTGCTTGATAAGGTAGAAACAGTATATTCATAAAGTGAATTTAAGATGTTTTAGTTACTGATTACCTTATATTATTAATAGAGATGTCATGAAAAACTAATGATAAGGCTTAGCATTTGTGTTGATTTCACTGCAGATTGTCATAACAAACACCACTGGTGCAATTCGTATATGCAAAGAGTTACATGTCTGAAACTGTCAGTATAAGTGCCTAACATTATAAAGATCATATATGCATTAAAACGATTTTGTTTTAATTATTTTTAGAAATAGTTTACATGTTGCTACGTTTTGAAATTGTGGTAGTAGACCACAATTAAAGTTGAACATTTCTGTGTAACAATCACTGACAACTAAAATTCTTGTATATGTTATGTGTGATTTGTTTCATTATATTTCAACTTAATTAGGAATGTTATTCTACTGAATAAGAAATGTTAGTTTTAAAATATGTTTGAGATGTCTTTTCTCGTTTGGCTGCTTTATTTCATAGCCTTGTGCAATAGACTTCATATGTTTCTTCAAATGTTGCTTTATTTGTTTTTGTTCAGGCGACATTCCATTGGACAACAAAGACCTTCCTACACCCCTTTGTACATGAATTGTAGGAATTTAACCTTTAAAATATATCCATGGAGAGCAACAAAGTAAATAACCTCTTTGTCAACTACCCTGTGAGGATGGAATAGGCATTAGTTTCTAATGATGTGCATGGGAAAATATGCTGAAGTATCAATTTTTGCCTGTTGGAAAGTGGCTTATTAGTATTAGTAAAGATGTAATTACCACTGACAATATTGCCACAAATACAGTCTAAGGCTCAGTATAGGTGTTAGAAAATTATTCTCATGCTCAACCCTTGGTAGCTTGGCTGGGAGCAGGTAGACTTAACTTCAAAGACGGGTATGTAAAGCATTTAAAAACACCAATTCAGTAATTTCACAATTTATGAAAATAGGACATATTTTTTTTTTTTAATTGACACCAGAATAAAATAAATCCAATGTAGTGAACTGGAAATATGAATTTTTAAAGGTTTAGCCCTATATAGCAAATACAAACCTGTGGCGCCTATTGGGACATCTGTTGTGCTAGACCAGGACAAAGTCAAAGTTTCAGGTCAACAACGATGGAGCCCTGCACAGCTACACCTCGCAGTGGATCTCGATCAAAGTTTTTACCTTCTTAATTACAAACTTTTATGTAGCTTTTCTTCCAGGGGTCCCTTGAAGCTCTTAGCCAGTCTGGATTCGCTGAGGGTTTGCCAGATTGCCTTGTGACGAGCTCCCAGTTAAACCTATGAAAGTCAGACCTTCAAAGCTACCCAGCGGGACGAACCAGAGATCCAGGCCGGCTCGCGGTTGAAAGTGGGCAGCTTGACTCATGCTGCCACCTTTACTACGTTCATACTTAGAAACTTTTAAAGAGCTTTTTCTCGAGGGGTCCCTCGATGCTCTTCATCAGGCCACATCTGGTGAGGGTTTGCTCGCTTGGGTTTTCACCAACTCCCAGTCAAACTCTACAAATTTGACCTCCGGAGCTTTTCAGCGGAACAGACCTGAATGGCAGGCCGGCTCGCAGTTGAGGGTCGCCGGCTTGGTTGGCCAGGGCGAGTCAGTCCACTTATGGAGCTTTATTCCAAGGTTGCCCCAAAGATTTTCAAACTTGTGGAACTTCTTCCTGAAGTTCCTTTGAGGGTCCTGTAGTGTCCAAAACTTACTCCAAGGGTCTGGAAGCTTTGAGATGGTCCTTAAAAGTTTAGGACTTCAATTCCCACAATCCTCTTGGACAAAACCCTTGCAAATCCACTGCCAGTGATCCAGGCTGGGGGTTCTTGGTGTTGATGGTCCAGGTGAGCTCTGTTAACCTGTAGATTGCAGGGAGTCCACTATTTGCTCCTTTTGAAGCAAGTTAGGTCCACAGGGCTGTAGTTCCAGATTATGAAGCAGGCTCGGTCAGTTGGGATTTTTCTCAGTTTAGGAGTAGTAAAGTTAGGAGTCCTAACTTTACTACTCCTCAACTGAGAAAAATCCTAACTTTTAGACTTTCGGTATTCACAGAAGGAATTTAGGAGTCCTAAAGTTAGGAGTCCTAACTTTACTACTTCTAAACTGAGAAAAATCCTAACTTTAAGACTTTCGGTATTCACAGAAGACATTTAGGAGTCCTAAAGTTAAGACTACTAACTTCTGTGAATACCGAAATGAGTAAGTGCCTTCTGTGAATACCAAAATGAGTAAGTGCCTTCTGTGAATACTAAAATGGTAGTAAGTTTAGGATTTTGTCTTAAATTAGTTCTGTGAATCGGGCCCAACATTTCTATCAGATTATTAGAACTGGATTGACGCAGTAAGAGGTCAAATTAAACAAGTACCTCTTCTGAAGCAAATTCGTACAATGCAACTTAAAAAACGAGAATTACATGAGATTACACTGCATGATAAAAATTTCACTCACCCAAATCAATGCTTTGAGTGCCAGCCTGACTGACATAATAAAACAGCTCAATCACGAATCTTTGGCCTAAACAAAAGACAATTACAACTGTAAACCTTGCGATTGAAGAAGTAGCCTCTAATTTTTATATCATGCTAATTCTAATGCCCAAGCTAGTCTGCTGTAAAGCAGGTATGCTCCCTGAATGATTAGTACCTAACAGTAGAATTACAATAATAATTATAACAACCCGTTTTAATTAATTATCCAAACTTATGCAGTTAATGATGTCCCCATAACGTGCTTTCCTATCTGCTATTTTGTATATTAAAAAAAATGAAACTATCTTTGTTATGTTCAGGATTACATCACCAATCAGCAAACAGCCCAAAGATACATCATTACAACTCGACCTAAATTTGACATGGCATTTATAAAACCTAAATTAGCAGTACGTTGTACCAAAAAAAGGGTTTTAAAAGTCGGCTGTATTTTTTGTGTATTTTTTATTTTTCTTTAAATTCAATAATGCCCTGTTCGGATGGAAATAGACTAGAGAGACGTCCATACACGAAGCCTGGCACATGATGGAAGAGATGCGTTTTCCGCACAGAGCTCAAGGTCAGCATTTTAGCTCGGTTGCAAAAAGATCATCCAGCTGATCCGCAAAGAAGCAGCTTGCACCCTGAACTAGACCTCTAAATGCTAGACAGCAAATCCTGGTAATCCCCGTCCAAGAAATGCAGTAAGTGGCGGCCAAAATCCCATCACTGGCCACACAAGCCATTCAATTATTGCCCAAAATGGTCCTTAAAAGGGACGATGCGAGCATTTACAGGGATATAATTACATTTAATTCAAGTGATAGTACTGTAGGGAAAAGAATTAACTGAATAATGAGTAAATGTATCCATTTTTTCGTGTGCAAGTATAGTATTTCATATGACCTTTACATATGTGCAAATGCCGATGCAATGCACAGCAACTGACTTTTTGTCGGAATTGAAATATTTTCAGTTTTTCACGTTGGCATTAATATTCTGCTATACATCTTCGTGCATACAATTCAATACAGAAAATTCGAGGGGCTGTTTGTGATTTCATAGAAAAACGATGTAATGGTATACAATTACTTAGAAACGATTTCACATAATCTGTTTAATGGAATTTTTCAGGATGAATGCATTTACCATGTTACATAGATCAATTCATGGAATGCCTTTTATAAAATTGGATTATGCATGCTCATTGTTTAGGTTGTAAACTCAGTAGTGCTATGTTTTAATTTCTGACACATTTTTGTTGGAGTTATTCATTTCAGTGCTGTAGTTCACGAGACATTATTTCGAACTTACATCTTTTTCAGTGTCAAACAATTACTTCTATATTTTTTATTTGCTGACCCCTTACCAACCCTAAACACCACTCCATCCCTGACTTAGTTGCCACCCCTAAACATCATTCATACCTACCCCCTAAAATACCCTCACCACGCCTAAACTACACCCATCTCTGACCATCAAACTGTACCAATCCCTGCAGCCTTAAAGCCCTTTCTAATCCCAGCTCCACCCATCCCTGAACACTAAAACCATGGACATCATTTAGGGGTCACCAGGGATCACAGCTTTGACCCCTGGCTTGCCTCTTTTGACCCCTGGCACTGCCTCTGCGACCCCTGGCCTCAGAGGTGGCAAAACCAGTGACAGGAACACAGGTAGCTCGTTTTTAGGTCGAGGGACCGTCCGGTCCGCCGAAGTCAGAACCGGAAGTCCGGAGATCTTATGATGCTTAGAGTGGCTATTTAGCCCGCCTCTCTTTTTGGCTCTCCTCCATTGGCTGGCTTCCTAAACGGAGGCCAGCCATTGGAGGAGAGAGCCGTCCCTCCAAATAGGCTCCGTCTTTTTCAGATTCGGGGGCGTGTTCCGTGCTCTTCTTTCCACTTTTTAGCCACGCCCTTTTTAGGTCTCGGCTCAAAGGCTGCGCTTGCGCAGTCTCGCTCCGAGACAGAGATTTAATGTTTTGGAGAAGAGGGGCTTGAACCCGCCCCTCTTCTCTCCTCTTCTCCATTGGCTGGCCTCTGAAATTCTGGCCAGCTATTGGAGAAGAGTCTTTGTCTCGCAAAACAAGCCCCGTCCTTTTCGCATTCGGGGGCATGTTTCTTCGCTACTTTTCGCTGGGCGTGCTTTTCTCTCCTCCAGCCAATGGCAAGAGGAGAGAAAAGAAAAACACGCCCCGAATCCGAAACCGCCGCTGCGTTTCTCCGAGGCATTTCTGCTTCGCCTCGGAGAAAGGCGGCGGTGTTCATGGCTCTCGCTGCCCTATCCTCGCAACCTGGAGCTTGTGGTGAGGTGTGCTCTGATGTTTACGTTTCCAACTCAGGTCACAAACCATAACACGTTTAAATCCTGGTTTCTCCACTTGACACCAACTGTGTGATCTTGCGCAAACCACTTTAACTCCCGGTGCAAAGTTCCGGATTCCCCGGGAACGGTCTAAGCTCCAATATTAAGCCTTATCTTGGAAGACTGCATCCTCCTGCACTGGAGCCGCACAGTTGGGGTCCCCCGTACCCCAGGATGTCCTCGGTGCTGGCAGAGCTGCAGAAAGGAGGTCCAAGGGTCCGTCCCTGCCGCGCCGCGCCTTATGCGCCCTTGGCTCCTCTGTGCACTGCACCCTCAGCTGCATCGGGTGGAGAACGAAGGATCCTCTGAAGAGTGGGCGCGGTGCCCTGGCACCCCCGGATCCGCACGGGTCCAGCTGGGAGTGCGAGGTGAGTGTGTGGGGTGCCACAGGTGCACTCTTCTTCCCCTGCAGTTAGCCTTGTGGAGCTCTCAGCTATGGCACAGTACCGGTGCTTGACATGGATCCTCCCCCCTACCTTTAAGTACAGTGCATCCGCCCTATCCAATTACAGCGCCATTTCCACCCCCCGCGGCCCCTCCCGGCCCCTTGTGCGCTCTATTGTTTGCTAACAAGCTTCTGATGCAATTTAAGAGCCGCCAGACTCTGCCAGGCCGGGAGGATGTGCCTTATTCATGAGGCGCTGCGGTGGCGAACCTTCAAGTCTTGGCACCTCCCACAGTGCCCTCGTGTGATGGGCAATGCGCTATAGGTCACCCCTCTAAAGGCAGCTCAGTGTGTTGGGACCCTACTGCAAAGAGTACCGTTAAACCCAGGCTGTCATGATTGGGCAGATATAGGCCGCAATCCTTACGAGGTCGATATATTTACAGCCATATGTGAAACTCAACCTGTTATCCTTCGGAGATCTATATAATCAGGGCCACTTGAATTATGCGACTCTGCAGCCGCAGCGTTTTCCACATAATTATAGATTTGCCCCATTTGCTACTTGATCCATCCACTGCTGTATCTGCAGATTTTAACCAAGCAATGCGTCTAGCTGAATCGCATCAAACGTTACTAAATATGTGGCGACCCCTGTTTCCGCACAATAGAATGCCACCCGCAAAGGTTGACTGGTTATCCATCCTTCAGTTGTTTATGACCGTATTTGGTTGTTAAACTGGTACCAATGAGGTCAAATCTTTTGCCAAAAAGTGTTAGCAAGTATAAAAAACCACAAAATAATGAAGCAATACTATAAAAAAGTGCCTCATTATACTGCATAGTTGCCTTTTTTGCCTCCTAGTTTGGTCTTCCCTTTCTGCGTCATTCAAGTGGCCTAGGAGATAATGAATATCATGATTCAAATTAGGCATGTCATCTTTCCGAGGTCGATAAAAATAGTCCTGCAGGTGGCACAGCCTTAAATCCTTCTGAGGCTGCTAATGTGAAGGACATTCTACTCACTCCCTCCACTGTTCAGCAGCAATCTAGATGATACCATGAAAAAGGCGGGAGAGGGGGGAAATAAATGCTCTATAATTGTATTGACTTAGCTTTTATTTGTCTCGAGGATTGCATTCACAATGTTAGCATACACTATACATTGGTTCTTTTCTCTCCGGCAAATCTAGCATCTTTGAGCTTACCCCTTTACTGCACCTCCTTTCAGCACTGAAGTTGGCAGACATAGTGATTGTGGTGCGGCTGTGGTGGGAAGGGAACGTTTGGGAGTACTTGTGAGGGGAGAGATTAAAGTTAACAACCTCTGACTGTTCGGGGTAACGCGTTCTGCTTACATGATGAGTGTGAGCTCAGATGCATGATGGGTCGTGTAGTTTCCTTGGTCCTTGCGAGGGTAGTTAATCCTACCCAGATTGTATTTTTGTTACAGGTTCGGATTTATAATTCTCCTGTAAGAATGAGTTAAAAGTAGGGCTACAAGTCTTAGAAGGCACAGCGAAAAACCTGAACTTGGCGAGCTGCTCACGCATGGATCAGGGCACACGAGAACTTAAACAAATTCGCATTCAAAGTCTCCTAAGTGGTCGAGGTCAAGAGGCAGGTCAGTGGGTCCTATAATTCAAACAGAGGACATAGACTTAGGGCTAGAGCAGCCGACTTTGGAGCTGACGCACAGGGTTCGAGTGTCGGCCTTGGTTCAGCATCCTGTGATATCTTAATCTTCCCGTGTTTATAAAAAATGAATGTGTCTTGTGTAAGGTAACTGGTGGTCATTTAAAGCGCTCCAATACCTTCGTGTAGAGGTTGCACTATATCAACCTGCAAAAAAATAAACAATGGATTTAGGAAGAGAAGGGGGCCGCAGAGGTGGGTGTTCATAGCTCTTTGACTTCACAGCCTGTAAGCGCTTTGTGAATATACACATCGTTAGTTTAAACAAGCGCGCGCCTCGTGCTACAAGTGGGATGGGTGGGGGGGGGAGTGCAAGAGCACACAAAGCGTTTCCCTTGTAGGAGCATTTGAGAGTGATTAAGCTATTGACATTGTAAATAACAATGCCGTTTCTTTAAATCTTTTAAAAACAACAACATAAACAAAAATAATGTCATGAGCAATGCCAATAGCTCTAACTTTAACAATGCCGAGACCATTGCATTGTAAATGCTTGTTATGGACTTCAGCTAGGGCTCTACTTTCCTTGTTTTCTGTCAATTTGTTTATAATACTAACAGTGAATAATAGAAGATGATTCACCATTAGTGTGATAAATGAAGTACAGTTGGCTGGAATATGGCTCTTCTTGTTAGCTGAGGTAAGCAAGCATTGCTTGTAAATATATGTTGTGTGCGTGCTTGTGGGTGAGAGTGTTTTTATGCGAGAGGCAGTGTGTGTATGTGTGATGAAAAGTATACTTCAAATGGCGTGTGATGTTGCTACCGCTACAGCAGGAATTTTGGTGAATTGAAGCCCATACCTATAATGTCTTACTACCCCTAAGCTCCATCCTTTCAAACTCATCCCTGAACTCATCCCTGAACACTAAAAAACTCCTCCCATCCCTGATGCCTAAACCCCTAACCACCCATAACTTTCACCCATTCATAAATCCTAAAAACCCTTCCACACCCCTGGACTCCACACATCACTGGACCTTACAAATCCTCATTAGCCCTAAACTCCAGCCATCCTAGAATATTGAAAACCTTTTTCTATGTCTTACCTATACCCATCCCTGACCCCTGAAAAAACACCCTCATCCCCACTAAACACCACCCATCCCTGAAGCCAAACACTCCACGCTACCCCAAAACTCTACCCATGTTTAATGTAATTTTGTATTTTTCCGTAAAATTATCTTTTCCTTAAAATGTTTCCTTTAATTTTTTATTTCTTTGCATTTCCTTAGCATTGTCTTTCCTTAGAAATTGTTTTTCCTTGACTTAGTTTCCGCCAATGTGGTTCCACAGTTTCATGTTTCCATTAATCCACATACTTCAATTGTGAGGACCTGATATATATTGTTTTACATTGAAATGCCCTGCACTTAAACATGGAGGGGGGCTAGTCACACAGGTAAACTTATACATGAGCAAATATACACGTATAAATATACTCTCAAACTTTATAATACATTTACTACTTTAGGCAATTCTTCATTGGCTACAAGTATTGGCTTACATGTCTCTACACCCTGAAAAGTTTAACGAAATTAGTAAAAAGATGTTTAAGAAAAAAATTGAAGAAAGTTAATTTAAAATATTCATTTTAAATTTAGAACACAATAACAAATGCAGCATTATTAACTTGATTACATGTTTCATTACTGTGAATATACTAAATTAAAGTACATTTTTCTCAATGTTTAAATTAAACTAATTCTAACCTGGTGTATAAAATGTATATTTATTATCTAATAAAAATTGTTAGACTTTATGAAGAGAATTAATTTAAATACAATTCATTATTTTTTAAAGAAATGAAAATGTCATTATTTTTATATTAAAAAGGTTAACAACATATTTGAGGATACAATAATAAACAAACAATTGAATTTTATTTATTTAGATTTGTTAACAAGTTAAATTTAGTTTAGGAAAAACACATGGTGCATATTTATAAAGTGGAACTGTTATATGCAAACAAGAGATGAGCTTTAGCTCTGCAGGGTGTTGACTTGACATCAAGAAGATTTATAAGAGGGTAAAAAAGGAAGGAATATGTGCAATTGATTTTTTTGTAGTTTGGGGGACACACTGTCCTAAAGGAGAACAGCTGTGAGGTGCGTATTTCTCCCGCAATGATATGCAGTGCAATGGTTAAAGATTCTGATGATAAGCTATAGATGTTTGGCTTGCTAGACATTGAAAAAACAAGTCCAAAGGATTGAGAAACAACCCCACCCCCAAAAAAAACAACATTACCTAAAAATATATTTTTTACAACAAAAAGTCACAAGTATCACATGGTTAGAAGCACAAAAAAGAAACATTCAGTGGCAAAACCGATAGGTCTGAGTTTAATGTGACCAAGTCAGAACATTAACACAAGATATACAAGAGGGAGCATGCAGGAGCGGATAGGGAGGTTAATAATTGTACAGTAGCACCTCATGAAGTTCAATATAAACACTCAAGTGGAGGCCGAAGGATGAATTATCAAAATATAGTGTAAAAAATATTGTGATATAAGAATTTATCATTAAGATTACCTTCAAGTCAGAAATATAGTGTAACAGAATGTAGAACGTAAGAATATCATTTTTTAGGAATATAATATTGCTTTTTAAAATATATTTGTCATATTGTTTATTTTAGTATAGATATTTAAATATTGGCTTTTATTGACTTTTTATAGATTACATATTGTATTATTTTTTAGATATTAGTACTATGATAATAATTTTATTTTTTGTGTTGTATGTCATTTTTAATGTGTAATTTATTTTGTTTTTAGTTTAACTACCACCTTTTAATTTAGTAACAGGTTGTTGGGTTAGTGGGGTATTAGGTTGGGTATTTATTTGAAATATAAATTATTAGAGTTATATAAAATGAAATACAAGCATTTGTAAGGCGTACAGCTACCTCCGGAGAGGTGTCCCGGTGCTGGGGGCCGTTTGGAAGATTAAGCGAGCTATTGCCCAGAGTCACATGGTGCTGGGCTAACCTGCCGCCGGCGATCAAGCCGTGAACTCCGTGGTCCGGAGTCAGGCATCCTGACCTCTTATGATCAACATGGCACAGTGGGCTGTTCATACAGAAGGCTTGGGTGCTCCTAATAATGAATTTACTACTTGAGAGGCCAATTGCAGTGGATGATGAGATCGGAAGGGCAATGCAGTAGCTCAAAGGGATAAGACATGCAAATTGCATTACCCCAACCACACTATTATTGAACTGGCTTCCAGGTGCTGGGAGTCTGCCACCCTCTTTCCTAGTCTTGCTGTGCATAAATTGGACTTGTTGGCAAAAGTATCTAAAACAGGTCGGGGAATTCGCTGAGAGTTCTTCTATGGTGTCTATCCACGTTCATAGGATTACAAAAGCACACAATAATAAACCGTGGACAGAAGCAGGTTTTACAGCAATGGGGACTTATTCAGCCAGGGATCCCTACACACATTTGATAAGGTGAGAGAAACTTATCATCAATGTGATGGACGCTTTATGCAACATAGTGCGCTCACTGGAGCCATTCTACGAAAATGGGGTTTGAATAAGACTGAACCTACGAGTTTGGATGCCCTGAATCTTATGGGCACATTATATTCAGTACTGCTTCCACCATACCAGCAGGGAAATGAAAGCCTGAAATTGGAATGAGAAATGCAAATTCATTGAAGGATCTCTGACAATCAATGGACAAAATGTCTGGAATACACTAAAACTGTTTCTCGAATCCACGGTCCAGGTATACTCAATTTAACTTCCTCCATCAGACATACCTTTTGCTCAAACAAATTGGTCAAATGTATGAAGCAATGATCTCAATGTTCAAGGTGTGCCAAAGCTAGCACTTGCAAAGTGGAGCTTAAAAAGATAGATGCATCGAGCAGCAAGGATCTTGTTGTTCTGGCCAAGTCCAGGGAAGCAAGCATGCAGAAGCAGACTTGGGTGCATTATGGCTCAATCTTTGAACAGGTTCCACAGACCCATTTTACATATTAGTGGGAGCCATTTGGTCAGGACCTAATCAGAAACACCTGTGTTGCTCTCAATTGGTAAGCATTCCTAATCAAACCTACCTAGATCTTCCTCCCTTGCTTACCAACTTCCTTTACATTTTTGGTTCAAATTTTGGATGGGGTCACTTTGGATCGGTGAGGCAACTGGAGCTTTTAGACAGGATTGTTATTCCTTTTCTGTACATTTGTCCAATTTGTTTTTAGGGACAAGATTGTGTTCCAATTCCAATTTCCTCTGTATTGTGCAAGAATGTGTTATGTTTCTGTTTCCTCCTGCCCTGTGCAAGACAGTGTTCTGAGACATTGAGTGCATTCCACCCTAGTAAATTGTGTTGGACTAATATAAGTGGTGGAGTGGTGAGCCATTCTGGTGTTGCTGTTTCGTTGGAGCCAAAATCATACTGTACTCTGACATTTTTACTGCATGACATCCAGCACCTGCCATGTGAAGGCTAACCTGCCCACTCACGTCTTACACCCACACACTTTGTCCCATTGCTCCACCAGAACTAATTAGTGCATTATCAGGCGATGAGGAGAAACAAGCCAAACCGGCGCACCACCGCTCTGCCGAAGATCGCGCCGCTCGCCCGCCAGATTACTACTTTTTAGTGGTCTGGTGGGAGAACGGATTGGTGGTTAGCCCTGCGGTGCCTTTTAAAAGGCAGCAGTGCCTTTTAAAAAGGCACCACAATGGGTACGCCCACAAGGCTCCTGCACGGCATTGACTGGTAAGCCCATGCTGTGCAGGAACCTGTGTGCATGCACACAGGGGGGCACATGTTATGCCCCCCTGTGTGCATCCACATATGTCTGAGGCATAGGGGGGCCCTGTGGGGCCCCCTTTGTTTCCTCTCTGCTAGACTTTTCATGGTGCTGGAAGCGCCCTTAAAATCCTGGCAGAGAGGAAACTCGTAATATGCTTGGCGGGACTGTGGCGGTCCCGCCAAGCATATTGCGGCCTCTGACTGCTGCTCCTAGGTCAGGGAATGGCGGTTCACTGTCGGAGACATCGGTCCTTGTGCGGCCCTACTGCCCAAGTCATAATTGGACAGTCGGACCGCCGGTGCGGCGGTGGCTGGATCCGCCACCAACGTGCCCCACGAGTCTGGCAGTCCTCAATCTGGCCCAGAGTCACAAGCGAATGTCTGACCACTGTGATAGGAGCTCCTGGAAGCCATACCCCACCTTTGCAGTAATTTAACTAGGACGGAAAGAATGGTTAGAATGGGTTCATTATCCACAATTAGGTCTGCCCCATATAGCACCGTTCGGCCCACCTCTGAAAGGTGCCATAAAGCATGCCTAGCCTCAAAAGTCAAAGCTAAAGTAATGCAAATCACAGGAAGAAGAACCAGTGAACATTGAAGGTGGCTGCTTTCCAAACAAATTTGAACCATGTGAGCACATCAACCTAGCTCCTATAAATCAATTACTCTAGGCTAACTGTTCCCAAATAATAGATACTAGAAACTGGCAGACCCCAACATCTCGTAAATCAAATCTCAGCCACAAAACACTGCCTTTCAATGTTCTATCTATTCTAAGCATTTTATTTGAACGTTCCTAGACTAAACAAACAAGAGACCTCAGAAAACTCCTCCAGAGTCCTGCTGGATTATCTGCTTCATGTTTTTCACGGAAACATTTACATTAAAAGAAAAGACAAAATAGGATTGGGAAAGCCAAAGATCAAACATGAAGGTCTTAGTTGTGATGATTTCTCCAGCGAGGTACCAAATAGTTTTTGAAGCCCTAATTCTTTTGTGCTCACTTGATACCAACTTTTGTTTCACAAACAAAGCTACTGTAGGTATTTCATGATGGAACGTGGCATTTGAATGAATTTAAATTCTGTGCCATTCCTTCTGTGTTTATTAAGAGTGCTCCAGGGCAAACTCAAAATAATATTTCAGTCAACATAAACAATTATCCTCAGTCTGACCATGATTATTGTAGCTAAGGTTTCCCTTTCAGACAACACGATATCAGATGAGGTCTCTTGACACATCATGGCAATGGAAAATGAATGCTCTTCTGCAACTCTTTCTTCCAAATATACACTAATTTAATTATTATACACAATTGTATCTGTTATGATGCATAGGCACAGAGCATAGCTGAATAGGCAACAAATTGTAGATGTACTCTATGCACATTGCTGACCTGGTAGCAACAACGTTGCATAAAACCTAAGAAGTAGCTCATATTCATGGCACGTTAGGATATACACAAGATCATCTGGTCTCTTAAAATTAAAAGTGAATGCTGCCGAAAGATGGTGCTTTATTACGTAACATGACCGCTTTTGTTTGGTGCTCTATTTTCATATACGGTCTTTTGATTCTTGTATTCAGACTGAAATATGTAATTGTGGTTTCAGAAGAAAGGCACATCAATATGGGAAGTGGGGCATCCACCCTTCCATTGCCCCACTTCCCACTACTGTCTTTGGTAACTGAGGGGCATATATTCAAGCCCCTATCGCCACCACACCGTCACTTTCAGTGATGTTGTGTTGGCAAGAGGGTCCTCGCCTTATTTAGAAAGCAACGTTAACTTAACGTAGCTTAATGCTGCCTTGTAAATAAGGCACCCTTTCACGCTGTATTTAGCGTGAAAGGGAAGGGTAATGGGTGTTGCGGTGGGCGTTCCATCGCAACACCCATTGATTTTGACGCTGCCCTCTATTTACAAGGGCAGCATATATAGGAGGCAGTGCCAAAATTAAAACAAGGGAAAACCTGGTCTTAAACAGGTGAAATTAGGAGAAATGCTTTATTTCTCCTCGTTTTTGCTGTTTAGTGTGTGCTGCGTTGTGCAGCACACAGAGAAATAGTAAATTGCCTCTTATTGTTTTTGTGCAGGAAGGTGCCCCTTCCTGCACATAAACATTCATTTAAAAAAAATGCTGTTTGAATGCAGCACAAATAGAAGTTACAAACCAGAATTTTAAGATTGTAGATGTTTTAGAAGGGGGACCTTCCTGCACATAAACAATATTCCCCTCAACACAGGCACCCTTGCACTATGGTGCAAGGGTGCCTGTGTTGGCACTAGGCAGCTAAAGTTACCACCAGCACAGGGGAAAATGTAAAGCTGCACCATATTCTTGTAAATATGGTGCAGGCCTGCGTTTCTAAAGTGACGATGCATAACGTTAGCCTTCTTGGCTTAACGACACGCTTTGACACTTTAATGTAAATATGCCCCTGAGAGAGTGCTTTGCTGTCTGTACTTTGGCTGAAGACAATTTTTTTCTCTCAACAAAACAAAACTAACCCTTTTCATTTGCTTGCCCAATTTCTCTGCATCCTCTCACATCCTGCTCTCTCTCACTAAAACCTTACCCTAACTCACCACACATATATACCCACAAACACGCTGATCTATTTCTGACCATCATAGCATCACCTTCTTTCATAGCTTCCTTTCACTTATATCCTAGTCTTGCCTTATTCCTATACCGATCTATGATCTATGATATTTTCTTCTCTTTCCAACTCAGCTTCTCATTCACTCTTTCTCATACATAGTCATACCCTCCTTCCTCATGAAAACGATCCCATCTCAGATGCACAGGCTTCCTCAAACTTTCATTTGCATTATAAATTCACCTCTTACTTGACCTTTTCACACACTATCTGGCTGTCAAACTCCTCTCTTTGTCGTCCGTTTCTTACAAACACACTCACTTTTCTCTTAACTCACATATTCATAATGGAAACATTTAATGACCATTTATAGGGTCGTGCCTTTGAGAGCATGGCCTTTCACATGTGTCTCGCTTGCGAGACACTGTTGTTAACAAAGGGGTTCTGAGTCCACCCATTGCTTACCATTTGTTGGCTTGCATGGCACTCTTCATTAGAGCCTTGTAATTCGTCAAGGCAGGCCTAACCTTATTTCCATTCTATTTTTTTTTGCCACGTCTTCTTTCTGTCACTTTGTACTCATGTTTTCCTTTGTTTTTGCTTGTGGGCGCTGTTCTCAAAAGATGAGGATTATCTCATTGCAAAGGGACATTGTTTCTTTCTTATATTTAATTTATGAAACAATGCTTTAACACAAAATCATGCAGTACATTCCAATTCCCCAAACTCCAATCCACCTCACTCCAATCCACATCAATCCATCTGACTTCACCTCACCGGACACCAATCCGCCCCACTCAAATCAGTCCACCACAGACCAATCCAATCCACTCCACTCCAATCCAAACCACTCACCCCTATCCAATCCACTCCAATCCACCATGCTCCAATCCTCTAAACATACCCAACTCCAATCTGCCTCTCTCCAACCTGCCCTACTCCAATTCGCCCAACTCCAATCGAAAGCAATCTGCCCGACTCCAATCTAGAACAAGCTGCCCCACTCCAATATGCCCCACTCCAATCTAAAACAACATGCCCCACTCGGATCAAAAACAATCCACCCCACTCCAATCTACCCTATTCCAATCCAAAACAGTCTGTACACTCCAATCTGCCCCACTCCAATCCAAACACTCTGCCTCACTCCAATCTGCCCCAATCAGATCCTCAAACATCTTCTTACTCCACTCTGCCCCATACCAATCCAAAACAATCTATCCCACTCCAATCTGGCCCACTCCAATCCAAAACAATCTGCCCCACTCCAATGCAAAACAGTCTGCCCACTCCTATCCAAAACAATCTATCCCACTCCAATCAGCCCCACTTCAATCCAAAGCAATCTGCCCCACTCCAATCCAAAACCATCTCCCCACTCCAATCCAAGGCAATCAGCTCCACTCGAGTCCTCCCTACTCCACTCCACTCCATCCCACCCCACCCCAGGCCACTCCAATCAAATCCACCTCACTCCAATCAAATCCAACCCACTCCAATCCAAGCCAATCCACCCCAATCCAATCCAACCCAATTCACCCCACCCCAATCCAATCCAGCCAAATCCGAACCACCCACTCCAATGTGCCCCACCCCACTCCAATCCATCCCACCCCAATGCAATCCATCTCAATCCAATTCACACCACTCCAATCCAGTTCACCCCACCCCAATCCAATCCACCTCAATCCAATCCACACCAAGCCTATCCACCCCATCAAATCCACATCACTCCAATCCAATCCACCCCACTGCAATCCAGTCTGCTCCACTCCAGTCCACCCCACCCATGCCAAACCAATTCAACCCAATCCACATCACTCCAATCCAATGTACCCCACTGCAATCCTGTCTATTCCACTCTAGTCCACCCCACTTCAGTTCACCTCACTCCAATCTTATCCACCCCACCCCACTACAACCCATTTCAATCCATCCATCTCCAATTGAATCCACCCCATCCAGTCAACCCCACTCCAATCCCCCTTCTCCACCGCAGTCCAATCCATACCACTCTACTCCACTCCCCCCACTCTGCCCGAATACACCTCACCCCAGTTTATACCCATCAGTCAATCCAATCCATCCAGTCCACCACACCTCAATCCACCCAACGTCATTCCAATCCAATCCACCCCACTGCAATCCAATCCACCTCTCCAATTCACCCCCTCCAGTCCAATACACTCCCCTCCACTCCACTCTTATTAATCACACTCCAAGTCACCCTACTCCAATCCATCCCACCCCACTCCAGCCACCTCATCCCACCCCAAACCAGTCTAACCCACCCCAATCCAATCCATCTCACCCCAATTCATTCTATCCCACTCCAATCCAATCCACCCTATTCAGTTCATTGGAGAAGAACAATTATATTCTACACGAGAGAACTGAGTGGTGAGTATTTCAAAATCCCTTCACTGCTGACTGGCATCACACATCTGTTGGTGATGTGAAAACATGCTTACTTGTTTCATAAACTGGGTCACTTCATTGTTGGCCCACGAACTTCAGATCCATGCCAGAGTTTCAGGGTATCTACATGAGAAAAATTAGTGACTCTAAATGGGAATCCTTTATATGGTCAGTGGTTATGCTGAAAATCTGGCAATTACCACTATCTGGTGGATTTACACTGGGCACCCTTGTAATAATCTGTACTGGTGGATTTCTTCCAAAGCATCCTTCTCTGTAGTTTAGTCAGTGTGTGCACGTACATTCCTCTAAATCTATTTTAGGACACTGAACATCATTAATCGAAATAAAATTAGAATTTCTCTGTGATAGGCGCCCGCTCCTTTTCTCGGTATGTTTGTCACAGATCGAACTCTCCTGCAATGCATCGCTGCCTGTCGGTGTGCCTGCGTCATCTCCAGCTCCGAAGGGACCGCATTCTCTTCTCTGAAGCCTTTGAACGCAGGCAGTGGCAGCATGAATGCTAACACAATAAAGAGTTCCTAGAATCTGCCATTCTTGTATAAATAGCGCTTAGCAATTAAATCCCCTGGCTTTCGGAAACCCTTTGTTAACCTGTGATAAACATTTATGTGAACAGATAATCCAATTAAGACAGCGGGTCTTCAGTGCTAACCGGGACCTTAAAGGTTTTATTAAGTGGTATTATGAAATCCTTCGCCGTTTAAACAAACTAATGCATTTCCAGAATGTATATGTTGATGATTCTACACGTGCATGGGTTACCATTTCCATTTTTATTCAACATACTATGATCAAAGAATAATTCCCTAACTGCCCTTCTTTAAGGGGGGCACATGTTAATTTATATGTAATCACATTCGCAGTAAATATCCATCTCCCATTTCACAGTCGGCTAGCAAGGGACCGCAGTCAGGACCCAGTGTTTACAAGGGACCAGAGGCGCGGCTATACATGGTGCAGCAGGTGCAGTGGCACCATGTCCCACAACACTAAGGGGCCTTCTGCAACCCAGTTATGGGCATTCTTTGCATACATGGTCGGAATCCATTTTCTATACTTGCTATGTCATGTTTGTCATGTTATGTGTCTTTGTAGAGCACATCACTCACCTGGGACGGCTATCATGGTGATGAAAAGCAGAAGCAGGCTGAGGCTAAGTGAAGAACCACGTCTTCATTTGAAATTCAAGAACTGAGGAGGCATCTCTGATGTGCAGGGGTGGGTCATTCCAGGCTTTATGAGCAATGTAGCCCCAGCCACAGGATCTGGCTCTGTGAATGCGGGGAATGTGTACGAGTAGGAGTCTGACAGGGCGGGAGTGTCTGGCAGGTATGTGGAAGTTAATGTGATCGTTGAGGTAGGTGGGGCTGATGTGCCAACATTTGTGTGTGTTGCCATAGTCTAACTTGCGGGTGGTGGGGGCTTGGGTGGCAGTTCTGCAGGTGTTGAAGGGCAGTCATCTGAGCATTTTCTTGAGCATCTTGGGTGTGTGGAAACAAGAGGAGTAGACTAAGTGCACTGGATCTCTTGATGGAGCAGGTAGAACAACATTTTGTATACCTCCTCTATTTTGCATGAAAAGACTAACTATATAACTTACTGATTATAATTTTACTAACGGTCTGGTGTGTGATATTAATTCAACCTTTTGCATACACAAATTACACGTGGGAAATTGCTATTTGCATGGCAGAATAACTCAAATAACTAAAATTCGTACGCATATATTAATAGTAGTATATGTGGTAATTAGATATTGCATGATTTATGTTGCTTACATGATGTTTGCATTCCTGATTGGATCCTAAAGGTAAATATTATCGCTTTAAATGTCGCTATATGCTAGGAAAATACTAATACATAAAGGGATTAGTGAGGGTATAACATTAGAATCATCATTTCTTTGTATTTATTATTCTTTTGTGTTTGTTTCGCTTAAGTTGACATTTGGGCCTACCCTAAAATGGAGTCGAAAATCGAGTTCAGAGGTGGCCACCGTCTCGTGAGCGTGATGCCTACTGCGCAGACTCGGATGGCTCTGTGAACTTCCTAACAACCTGAGCACCCAATGTCCTCGGTCAAGGATAGGATCATGGTGGACTGCCAAACTTCTGTCGGTAAAAACTGGTTAAAATGAACAATTGGATCATACAAGCAAACCTAAAAACATTGTAGCATAAGGACAAAGCATACGCCACGGAAGTGAACCAGCAAAATCCATGAGAACTCGATGGAATAAAAATCGGACGTTTTCGATCAGCCAATCACAGACTTTCTCCGCCTAAAAATGTTTCATGTTATCCCAAAATGTATTATAATAATAGTAGTAGAATAGGGAGAGGCATCTCTCTTTCCCTCATTTTCCTGATGGCATGCTGGCATTCGGTGGTTACTATGACTGCACACCCTCTTTGACCCCACAGGCGACGACAGATGCTTGCACGATTTCTGGTCCTTTGGAGATCTTTTGGACTGTAACGTGCTGAGCAAAGAACTTTTGGACTTTAAGCTTTGGCCTGCTTTATTTGGACAATTTAACGGCTAATTTGGTTATTCAAAGCCAAATTAATTAGAGAAAATCCAGATAGCAAGAATAGGTAAATATTATGACCTGCGATTTGAATTAATTGATCTAGAAATTCTAAAACTTTTGATGAAACAACTGCTAATATTAATTGCAAACAAAATTTAAATAAACAAATATTTGATTAACAGAAATTATGAGTTTGTGGTTTTTCTTTAAAGAGAATAAAGGGAATAAAGGATTCTGAGTCTTAAAACCAATCCAACTAATTGGTCCGTCCACCAAGTGGGAGGAGTGCCTTGATGTTTGGGATTAGGAATCTATAGGTGACGAATGTTAATGTATATTCTGTAAAATAACTTTTTCTTCCCTATAGGTTATAAGGTACCCCCCCCACATGTCCAGCGGATTCATCATCCTCCTGTGTGCAGATACGAATGCGTTAGTGTGAATGTTGGTGTTATGGGACGCACCAATGAATGCGTGTGTGAATGAATAAGTGTGGTAATGGATCTCTGACGCAGGGAGGAGCTGTAAACTTGCCCCCCCTTTTCCGCTGGATCACTGTCATAAAGAGCTATTAGTCGACTATTATTCTGAGGTTCTACGCATGGGTTGGGGATGATCATCTGGCCAGCAGGTGGAGTCCCACAGCGAGGTGTCTTTACCAAAGATGACCACTTCTGTTTTACCTTGGTGTCCATGTCACCCTTATTGCAGCACCTCAAGGGACTGCAGGCAGGGCAGAATGTGAGAAAGAAAGGTATAATAAAGAATGCTTTCTTCTGCAGTATTATATTGTAAATACAAAGCAGATATGTGTAAGATATATTTATTTGAAATAGTGTTGGTGCTTTGCTTTGTCCTTCTTGGAATACATTTAAATGAGTGTGCTGGATATGATTTCACACTCATAAATGTTCTTGGTTGTGTAAAGTATTTGTGGTCATAAACCACACCTTTGGGTATTTTAAACCTTGATGTGTTTATTAATGGAGATAGGCTTTTGCAGACAAACATTTAATGAAATACTGTAGACCGTAGAGTTGCCATGGGGATTATGTGTCTTCAATTCTGCACACATGGACATATTTTTCAACCTTGAATGATTTTCTTCCATTCTATTTCCATGCTATTGACCCACATGTGTACACTCAGTAATTCTATGCTGTATATAACTGTTGGGACGGAAAAGTCTCTTGCATGGTGGCTGATATGTGTCCCTGGCCTGAGTGCCCCAGCTGCAAAGATATTGGGATCCGTGGTGCTGATTTTTGTTATCATGGACGAACATAGATCTTGCTTGCGCGCCATGACATAGGCCTGTCTCATGAATTGCGGTCTTGTTGCACCAGGAGGGGTGCTCAAAGTTCTACCTTCATGATTGTGAAAGGATACTGTCTGTACAAGGAGTTAGGTAGGACTAGCAGGATGGTGGCAGTATACTGTATAGTGGTCAGCAGCAGTGAGCAGGCCTTTTCACCTGTGTCACTGGAGTGAAGCCTTCAGATCCACTCATGTAAAGGTCTGCTGCTGTGTGCTTAACTCACCTTCGACCTACATCAAGTTATTATGTAGTACTGTGCAGCTTGTGTGTGGTTGCATGTGTGTTCTGGGTGTATGTGTGCCTGTGAGTTCGTTTAATACATGTAAACCTTTTGTAGTGAAGATCGTTATCTATATATGTATAATGATAAGTTAGCACAACCGCGTTAGATGTTAGAAAGCCATCTTGACGCTTTTGCTGCTTTTGCACACGACACTGTAGTCACATGTTATTAAATTGAGAAATGCTTGCTCGACTTTGCTTCACATGAGAACTGTCTGTTGTTCACATCCCAAACAGTGAGCAGCGACCTTGGTCTGCACATCGTGTAAAGAAACAGTCTGGGTCGCTAGACGGTGCATGTTGGTGGGTTCAGGTTGATCGGCCCACTATTTAGCCATAACACGCACGCAGCTGCAAATACCTGAAAGTCGGGTGCTTTTAATATTGCAGTGTTACATGTTTTCATTACATTCGGAAGAAGAGCTTTCCCAGGAGCAGAGCCTAGCTGATCCTGTGATGTGATCTCACTGAGCTGATCTTTACGGTATGGGGTTCCCCATTCAAGCCTAGAGACCTTTTACTAGTCTAATAATAATATTAGTTTGCGTGGGAAAGGAAGGTGGCTGAGCTCCACTGTCATTTTAGTATGATTACTCCTTTCATTTTCTATGGTATTGTAACTATGCTGATGGTTTTGATTTTAATCATTTGTCTGCTTATGTTAGCCAAAGTACTGCATCTTAGGACACAAGGTTTATAAAATAAACTCTTTAAACTTTACCGTGTCTCTGTTTATTCTGTTGTGGACTGATATGAGAATAATTACGAACAGGTATTTGTGATTCCCACCATTCCTGAGAAATACACTAAGTCGCTTGTTCTGGGTTGTCTATACATTGGGACCGCCGAGCTAAACCTCGGATAACGAATGGGACACTGATGCTGGTCAGATAAGGGGTTCTGGGCTCTGAGGTGAGTTTTTGGTACACCACAATTCACTGAGGTCCTGTTTTCCTATGCATAGTTCTGTGCATAAGCAGAATCCCTGCAACATGGCGCACCTAACGTTTGGTCTATTGATTTGAAGCGCCTTAGTAGTGCTTATATTAGTCCACAACACCCTCACTCTAGTTTCCGGTTGACGGGAGTGACGGTTTAACCTACCTGTGTTTCGACTAATAGGTTCCTTCAAGCTTGATCATTAAAAAGGTTATTTTTACTGAACCCCAGTGCTACTGTTGATATCGTTGATACTCTTTAGTGTGTCCTAATGGCGGTTGAGATAGCCGCGCATAGTCGTACACCTCTGCGCCGTCATTTGACGACGTATGGGGTGCCAGATGATGGGATGGCTGTTATTTTTGTGGTGAGCGCTGATGCGTCATACCCGTATGAGTTGTTTTACTCTTGGGTGACTTTTCCGGCAGTGGATGACGATAATACGTTTCATACCTATACTCCCACACAGCTGCCTGCGGTCTATACCCCGTATAGGACACAAGAAATTCCAATCTCTGCCTGGCAGCATACTATTTGGTTTAATGGCGCCCTTCCCCATTCGGTTGCACCTGCGAGAATGGGCCCGTTGTCTATTGCAGGGGCCACATGGCCGGTGCTGGCCGGTTTTACGCCTCATCCCCGTTATCTCATGGTGGCGGCGGCTGAGTTGCGGGTGTTGCACACAGCCCTAATTACCGTTCATAGGGCTTTGGTGCAGTACATGTCACGCAACGTGCAGGTGGGGGCACCTGCTGTTGCGGGACAACCAACGGACCACCACGCGATGGTTATTAGTCCTGTTATGGTTGATTCGGTAGTCGGCAAGCGCCCCCAAAATAAGGATTAATTTCCTTATTGGCTTGCTGAGAAATTTGACCAACTGGAGGCGGTTTTTCCGCATACCACTCCTGTGGAGAAACACAGGATCCTCACCATTAGTTTGCCGAAAGACCTGGTCCCGGATATGGTCGATTGCACTAACTGGGGTAAGGTCTTTGCCGCGACCTATTCGAAGTGCTATGGCACTTCGTCTATGTCAGTGCTACCGTCCGTCATCAAAAAGGTTCAAGAGAATCACGGTGCGAATTGGGAATGAGGCTTGTCGACAGCTTTGATGTGGTATGCTCCATGGTAATGAGCAACCTCAAAGGAGATGCCATGCAGTTCCAAGTTGCAAATATAATGGACCGCGTGGATGAAGCCGACAAGCCCAAGGAGTTCGCTAAAATAATTGCGAAGGCATACAGGACCGTGGGTCATAGTGCCTTGGGTGTAAAACCGACTGTGATCATTCCTGATATAGTACAGCAAACTAAGGTGAGCTCGTCTACTAAAGACGAACGCCCCAATTTTCCTAAACAAAGTTGGAGAGCAAAGAAACAGGGGAAGCAGCAACAGAAACAGGGGTCTCGTCCTGCCTCACCCGTACAGTCGTCTAACGAACGCACATATGATCTGCGCGATCGATCTCGTATTAAGTCACCTGATAGATTTCAGGTTTCTGAACAACGCTCTCCTCGTTCTTCACAGGAAACATCGGCTTCACAATCCGGTGGCGGAGACCGTAGGGAAAGGAAGGGGTGCCCAAGGTCATGAGCAACCCCGCCAGACTGACGGCAAAGGCAAGCAGGATGAGTCTGCGCGTCAACGACCCCCGTTTCAGAAGAAGAAATTTGCTGCACTAACAGCGAGGTATGCCACAGATAGTACGGACGCAGCTTCAGAACCTGACATGGGCACTAACGCTGCTCGACAGCGCGGCGGAAGTTACAGTAGTGCGACGAGCACTGCGTCCATATCTGGTGGCGACAGCAACTGATACATTCGTGAATATTGAAACTGCTGACACTCAGGTGGCTCCCCCTGACAGACTGTATAATATAGTCCTTTTAATTGAGGGTGACATACAACGTACAATTCAAGGTTTTTTTTGGGATAATCTGACCACTTCCTAGAGGGGAGGAGATGATCCTCCCGTCCTTCGCGCACACAGTGGCAAAGGACCAAGCTAAGAAGTACGCCGAGGAGTGGGCTCAGGTGCTCGCACCTGCATTATATCGTAATCAGGTTGGCTGGGATAAATTGTCTCCCAGCCATGAGATTCCGTTGCGGACTACGCCCCAGCCACAACCCCAATATCCCATGCGTCGCGAAGCAAGACCTCACGTCGCGTCCATCCTTGAACAATTGGAATATCAAGGAGTTATTGAAACATGTGTGTCACCAATGAATAATCCTTTGTATATTGTGACGAAGCCTGATGGGTCGTACCACCTAGTTTTGGATTACCGGCATTTAAACTCTCATTGCCGGACATGCGCAGTACAAAATACCCAGGGCCCGATTCACAGAACTAACTTAAGACAAAATCCTAAACTTACTACCATTTTGGTATTCACAGAAGGCACTTACTCATTTTGGTATGCACAGAAGGCACTTACTCATTTTGGTATTCACAGAAGGCACTTACTCATTTCGGTATTCACAGAAGTTAGGACTCCTAACTTTAGGACTCCTAAATGCCTTCTGTGAATACCGAAAGCTGTAAAATTAGGATTTTTCTCAGTTTAGTAGTAGTAAAGTTAGAAGTCCTAACTTTAGGACTCCTAAACTGAGGAAAAGCCTAATTTTAAGACTTTCGGTATTCACAGAAGGCATTTAGGAGTCTTAAAGTTAGGAGTCCTAACTTCTGTGCATACCGAAGTGAGTAAGTGTATTCTGTGAATACCAAAATGAGTAAGTGCCTTCTGTGAATACCAAAATGGTAGTAAGTTTAGGATTTTGTCTTAAGTTATTTCTGTGAATCGGGCCCACTCATTTCGGCTCTCGTCGATAGTCTCGTGAGAAAAAGGTTTAAAACCACACTTGACATTTTCAATGGCTTTTATAGCCATAACCTGTCCTCTCTTAGTAGTGAGTGGACGGCATTCACCTCGGGTGGCAAACAAAAACATTTCAAAAGATTACCGATGGGCTATAAAAACAGCCCTGGTGTCTTCGCCGCTCGCGTGATCTCTCTGTTAGAGAGCATAGACCCAGATGCGTACTCGTATGTGGATGATATTTATCTCACAGATGACGAGTTGGAACCGCATCTCCGTCGCGTTGATCGTATTATTGTTTTGTTTGCAGACTTCGGTTATAAATTCAACTTTGCGAAGTCTCACATTGCGGAATATACAGTGTTGTTCTTGGGGTACGAACTCAACAATGAAGGTTGAGGATTGGCTCCGCACTTCCTAGAGAAATGCGCATGCCTACGTGCTCCCACGACACTGAAGAAATTACAATCTCTGTTGGGTTTTCTGAATTTTGGTCGAACTTACATTCCGGATTCTGCCAGCGTATCAAGCCGCTTTATGCCTTGATAAAACCTACTTTTTCCAAATCTTGTTGGCTGCCAGAGCATTCAGCTATATTGCAGTCATTGAAAGCTGATCTTCTTGCTTCAAAATACTTAGTGATGCGTGATAACCACACTAACCTGGTCATAAGAATTGTGCCAGGCGCAGTGGGTTTCACATACTTAACGTTCAATGAGGGCGACACCGTCCCTATTGCCTACAAATCTCACTTGTACACTTCGGCTGAACTGCGATTTTCCGCTGTCGAGAAAGTTCTGATGGCAGTACAGAGGGCGATTCTGAAAGAAAGAGCGCTATCGCAAGGTAAACGCATGTTGGTGGTAACACCATATCCTGCCCTTGAAGCGGTGGCGAAGGCTAGTGTACCAAATTCTAAGGCTTTGCATCCAAGGTGGATACAATGGGCCACTTCCTTGACATCGCCTGACATCACATATATCTTTGACGCGGCACTTCAGACTCAGGAGTTTTTGCAGTATCAGTTCGTTCATCCGGCTCCTCTGTCCTTGCGCCCACTCGAGGATTACCATTGTGTCATTTACACTGACGGTTCTGCGCAACCGGCAACTGGATCAAAGCACGCCTATTCAGCGGCCTGCGCAATTGTGGTCGGTACTTTCGTAAATGGTGATTTCCAATCTGATGTCGTGCATAGGCAGTCATTGGGTGATTGTACCGCACAGTTGGCGTGCTCTGGTGCTAGCGCTAGAGTTTGCTGATCCCCAAGTCACTACTCTTATAGTGAGTGACTCCTTTTATTGTGTCCAATAATACAACGACAATCTACATTTTTGGTCTCAGAATGACTACCATGATTCCAAAGTTGGCACGATTAAGCATAAAATGCTTTGGGTTCGAGTGGCAGAACTTAAAGAACATCTGCCTCTCGTGAATGTTATTCACACTCTTGGTCACCAACGAGTTGGTGTCCATGCTGTCGGCAACAGCCTGGCTGGCGAGGCAGCAAAAACAGCAGTGGCAACATACTTAGTAGCAGCAGTTACAAGATCCAAAAGTAAGATCGATGATGACATCTTGGCAGCTATTGCTGCTACAGAGAAGGGAACGAAGTTTCCAAGAGGTTTCCCTTCTCGTTACCATTATCGCTTAAGTACTGATAACGTCCCATTAGTGAGGATTAATGACGTTGGTGACAGATTGATTCCCAACGCGGACTGCAGACCATCTCTGATATTAGCAGCTCACGAGGGCATGGCGTCCGCGCATGCCGGCGTTGCAGCTACTATATCTCTGTTACAACAACGTTACTGGTGGTGCGGTTTATATAAACAAGCCCGAGCTTATGTTCTTAATTGTGACTTTTGCCAGCAGGTAAAACCTTCAACTGCGGTGCGCCCACCACAAACTCAGTTGTACATATCTAATAAACCACTAGGTTGTGTTTATTTAGATCATTGCGGTCCATTTACCTCTGATACTGCGTACAAATACATCTTGGTTGCAGTTGATTCGTGCACACGTTTTCTGTGGGTGCGGCCACAAAGGAGTACTGATGCCCGTACTGTCATAAAGGATTTGCGTGTCTTTGTTGGAAGTTTTCCATGTGGTACCTTTCATTCTGATCAGGGCCCTGCGTTTACCGCTAAGGCGTACAAAGAAGCCATGAGAAATTTGGGGGTCCAAGTCAGATTTTCGTCTCCATACCGACCTGAGGGTAATAGTGTAAAGCAATCTTTGACAGCCAGGGTTTTAGGTACTGGCGGGAACTGGCTAGCCCACTTATATGACGTGCAACGTGCACTTAATAATCTCCCAAGAAGGTCTCTGGGTGGGCGGACCCCATACATGATGCTCTTTGGCATACGAATGTTTGTCCCGGACCTTGATGGTCTAGACATGGTGGCGTCAGCCGCACCCTTTGACGTAGAGGATCACTGTGCTGTATTGCAGAATCTTCAAGAAGCCAGAGACAGTCTAGCGAAGGAACACGTACCCTCCTCATCTGATGCTGCACTTCAGGTTCCGGTAGTCGGCTGGCTACCTCGAGTTGGTGATCTGGTCCATGAGAAGGTGGAAAATAAGAAGGAGTTTGGCCCCTCTTATCGTGCACCAGTTCCAGTGCTTGGAGTACAGGGTACACGAACAGTCTTTTTACCTCCACTTCCTGGTCGAAAGGATAACAGGTACATCTCTATTGACAATGTCAAGCTACAGCGAGTGGCCGATTCTTCTTAGTATGACACCGGCAGTTTCTTGCCCTTCGATGCTGAGAAATTCTGTTGTGGCCCAAGCTTCTAACACCGTGCCTGATGTTGCCGTCGAGATGCATTCAGTTGCTGGTCCTTTATTGCCACCGACACCTGGTGGTCTGCCTGAAGCTGTTGAGTATGCTTATCCTGCGGATGTTACATTGCCTGTTTTACAATCCACCACAGTTGCCAACTCATGAAACTCTTTTGACTCTAATTCAATGACTTCCATTGCCCCGTCCAAAGTTTCGATTTTTGTGGCCTGGTTCAAAAGACATTTTTTAATTCCCCTTTGGACTTACATTTGGCTGGTGCTCATATGTATTTTTTTGTTTATGTCCATTGGCTTTGTGGTAGTGTTTTTTAGACTCATCAATGGACACTACCTGAAAGAAAGATCTACAATTCGACTAATTGATGGAACTTTGGCCCCCCACTCCTCATCATATATCATGAAAAGGGACCAGACTTTTGTGAACAAAACTGCCTGGCCTGTACGTGATGGGATCGCTTGGGATGCTGTAAAATTTCAAATTCATGGCCCCACTGAAGTAATTAATGTGCCAAATGTATTTCGTGTTTATATGGGTGATGTGGTTAGGCAGAACATCCACTCAGATGACTGGGATGTTCAAGCCATAGAAGCACTGTTTTCTGATTTGAAATATTATGCTGTATTTAGATACTGCTAATTATGATGAGCAATTCTGCTATCAGCATTATGGTACGTATTTCCTACACAAAGCAAATACGTTTAGGAATTTTGTAAATTTCACACAATGGGAACACTGTCCCGCCCCTGGGCTGGGCAGCTCCGCCATGTTAGTGGACAAATTCACTTATTTTTCTGATTTCAGTGTGTCAAATCCGGCTGTCAGACTCTAGTTACGGTACTCTACTACACAGGAACAGAGATGCTAGTTCCAAAATCCACCCCGACAGCAATCCAGAGCTTAGTGTGACAAGTCTCTAGAGTGGCTATCTTGGGGGAAGGGGGAAAATGGATAAAATAACAAAAGAGAGAAGAGACTGTTCTGCGGCTTTCTTCAGGAGTCCGTCCAGCAGACTTCTATTGCTGAAGAGGTAACCTGTAGACAAGAGTTATTGTTATCATAAACTTTTAGTCCTAAACCTCTCTTATCTCTTAACCCCTATTGCCTTATTTCCTTACCATGCCAATTCCAGAACTCAGCTTCTCTTCTATTTCTTTAATTTCTCTTCTGTGTGTGCCTTTTAATTCCTTAACTATATTCTTCGTCTGCAATTAAAAAGGAAACAGCTAGAACCTAAAGTGTATCTGCCTCGAATGAATCTTTCTCCCTGTGCTTCTTACTTACTTTCCTATTTTTCTTTTCACTCTTCTATGTTTTATCTTCCTTGTATCTGCCTTAGTTCACAGTTTCTTTTTCTTTTTGCACACCTGCAATATATTTACATTTATCTGTTAAGAACTTTTGCTCTCTTTTAACTTGGTATTATTTATTTTAATTTGGTATTCTACTTACTGAGTTTTGAGGTCTTTTCCTATTTGTAATTATTCATCTGTGTATTTAGTGTTTTCTCTTCTTATTCTTTTTGTGGTGGTATTTTACTCACTGTTCTTAAGCTACTGTCCGACGACTGATTTCTGTGGTAAGTATTGTTTTATCTTATTCTAATTATTTGTAGTTGCTCAAGCGTTCTAACATGTAATGCAATTCTCTCTTCGTTTTTTCAGGACTTGCCGTTACAACTCGTGACTTCTGTGGAGAAATACTGTAAAGCCACTTTCCTCACAGTTAGTTCTATAACTCTATAGCTATCAGTAATTTACTTCAGTTCTCTGACGTGACAAATATACACTTGTTAACTTAGCTTCGTTTTCTTTTTCGTTCTTCAGATGCTCCTGTAGACGCTGCTTCCTCTCCCTGACGACTCGGTTCGAAATCTTCACAAAACTGAGACTTGCTGTTCTCCTCAGACTTCACTCAACTTCATTGAACTCAGCTTACTAACTCGTATCTACAGTCTTCCGAAGGCCCTTCAGTCTTGATTATGAAAAGCCTTCAAACCAACACTAAAACTCTTTTTGTTAGCGTGCTCTGAAGTGCGCACCTGACTCTCTAGAATTCTTGGTGAAGTGCGCAGTTCCTAAGCAGCGCGAGCCTCACCTAGGATTCCAGCGCGTTCTCTGCCAAACACTAGAACGCTAACAGCTACTCGGTTCTGGTGGCCTTTTCCGGCGCCATTTCCGAGTCAGCTCCACCCATGTACTTTCCATAGCTCGGGGTGTCCAAACTTTGAGTCTTCGATGTGCAATTAAACCTATCTGTAATCTTGGAGTCCTGACAGTACCCTCCAACAAGGTAGGTTCTCTCCTCTGGGGTTAAGTTGGAGATCGTAGGTGAAAGGCCTTAACTAATCTTGGAGCATGGACATCTTCATCTCTTTCCCAAGATCTTTCCTCTGGCCCATAACCCTTCCAGTCCACCAAATAGTATAACTTCCCTTTTTGCATTTTGGAGTCTAGAATTTCCTTGACTTCAAATTCAGTACCAGTCTCTAGCTGAAGAGGCCTTGGAGGCAGGTTTTTTTCGTAGATTTTATGGAGCCTTCTTCAACAGGGATATGTGGAAAACTGGGTGTATTTTCAACCTTGGTGGCAATTGAATTCGGTAAGTCACCGGATTTATTTTCTCCTCTACCAGATATGGACCAATAAATCTCGGTTGAAACTTCCGATTACCTTTTAGTCTCAAATTCTTAGTACTTAACCAAACCCTGTCTCCTATTTCCAATGAGGGGCCTACTCGTCTCTTTCTGTCTGCATAACTCTTATATTTTTCTTTAGCTAGTTCAAGATTTTCAATTGCCCTCTTATGTACCTGATCTAACTGTGTTACGATCACCTCCACCGCCGGAACTGAGATCTCGGTTTGCCTGAGGGTCGAGTTGGGATGTCTTCCATAATTCATAAAGAAGGGGGAATACCCAGTGGAAACATTCTTTGCATTATTATGGGCGAACTCTGCAGCCCACAAATAGTCCGACCAATTTCCTTCTTGTTTCAAAAGAAACAATCTCAAATACTGTTCAAGTTCTTGATTCACCCTCTCGGTTTGACCGTCAGTTTCTGGGTGGTAACTGGTGGAAAAACTGACTTCTGTACCCAACCCTTCCATGAAAGATTTCCAAAAGTGGGAAATGAACTCTGGACCCCTATCTGTGATTACTATTTTAGGGATTCCTTGTATTTTCACTATTTGAGCACTAAAATGAGTCGCCAACTGCTTAGCTGTTGGCACTCCCTTTAAAGCTGTAAAATGAGCCATTTTAGAAAGGGAATCTACCACTACTAAGATGGTATTGTAGCCCTAAGGGGTAAGTCAGTAATGAGGTCTAATGTAACAGTGTGCCAAGGATAAGGTGGAGTGGGTAAGGGCATAAGTAAACCTTTTGGGGCCTGCCTTTTGGATTTTCCCTGAGCACAAATCTCGCAAGTCTTAACATATTGCTCAATACTCTTCGACATTTCAGGCCACCAGTAGTGTCGCTGGATCAGTTCTCTGGTCTTTGCCTCTCCCTTATGTCCTGCCAACTTTGCATCGTGGCATTCCTTGATAATCTGTTGCTGCAACTCTTTAGTGGGAATATACAGAGCTCCTTGGAAATAGGGCAACTAATTACGAACTTCTCTTCCTTCCTTCTTCGCCCACTCTTTCAAGGTCTTTTCATCCATTGCGTCCGAGATACCATGTTCAAGATCAACTGAAGTGATTGCTCCAATAATCTTTTCACTTGGGATAATGGATTGATTTCCTAGAGGTGTCTTTTGATTTTCTGTGTCTATCCTAGACAAGGCATCTGCTTTTCCGTTCTGGGCCCCTGGTCGATAAGTAATGACAAAATCGTAATCAGCGAAGTACAGCGACCATCGCAATTGTCTTGGTGTTAAGGTTCTGGCTGTTTTTAGAAATTTTACATTTCTATGGTCTGTGTATACAGTGACTTGATGCTGTGCCCCCATTAAATGATGTCTCCAATCTTTGAATGCGTCTTTTATGGCCAATAGCTCCTTCTCTGTGATTGTATAGTTTATTTCTGCCGGAGTTACTTTTCTTGACCTATAGGCGACTGGATGCAGCTGCCCCGTTTGCATGCTTCGTTGGGACAAAATTCCTCCCACCGCCTGATCAGAGGCATCGGTCTCCACATAAAATGGTTCAGTCGGATCTGCATGTTGTAGGATTGGGGCTGATGTAAAACTTTCCTTTAGGGATCGGAAGGCTTCTTCAGCTTCAGTTGTTCATTCAAATTTGACCCCTTTATTCAACAGACGGCTGAGTGGTAAAATCTTATGCGAAAATTCTCCAATGAATCTCCGGTAAAAATTGGCAAAACCAATAAAGCTTTGTACTTCTTTGACGCTCTCGGGGGACTTCCAATTTATCACCGCTTCGATCTTCTTGCGGTCCATAAGAATGCCCGTTGGAGAAATTACAAAACCCAAAAATTCAACCTGAGAGACACTGAAAGCACACTTCTCTAGCTTTACAAACAGTCTGTTTTCTCTCAACTTCTGTAAGACCCTTCTAACCTGATCCTGATGTTCTTCCTTGTTCTCAGAGTAAATAAGGATGTCATCAACGTACACCAGTACACACTGGTCAATGAATTCCTTCAATACATCGTTAATGAAGTGTTGAAAGGCTCCTGGAGCGTTACATAGCCCATAGGGCATAATCTGATATTCAAATAGGCCGAACCTCGTTCTGAAGGCTGTCTTCCACTCATCGCCCTCCTTCATTCTCACCAGATGATACACTCCCCTCCGATCCAACTTTGTGTAAATTGTTGCTCCTTTCACTTGATCTAGCAAAACAGATATTAGCGGCAATGGATAACGGTTCTTTTTTGTAATCTTATTGATGGCTCTGTAGTCGATGCAAGTCCTCAAATCTCCTTCTTTCTTTGGCACAAAAAATAGGGGCGAGGAGACTGGGGACTGCGAGGGACGAATGAAGCTGTTTGCTAGATACTTATCCAAATATTCCTTTAGGTGATGGTGTTCTTTTTCCGTAAGGGCATACACACGGCTGCAAGGTAGATTTGAACCGGGTTCTATCTCAATTCTACAATCATAAGGTCTGTGGGGTGGTAATTGCTCTGCTTCCACTTCATTGAATACGTCTTCAAAATCTCGATATTCCTCTGGTATGTCTTGTACATGGATTACACAAATTGATCCTCCCGTCTCACACAACGAATGTGCAGGATTCACCTCTTGCTCCTTCAGCTGGCCTCTAAAACAATTTCCCAAACAATAATCTGATTCCATCTTAATGGCTCTGGTACTCCAGTTGATTGTTGGATTATGTTCAGTAAGCCAGGGAAGCCCAAGGATCAACTGGAATTGGGGGGCATCGATCAAGTTAAACTGGATCTTCTCCTCATGTCCGTCATTCGAGATCAGATGAATTAATTCTGTGTGACTGATTATTGGACCTGAGGACAGATTGGTTCCATCCACAGCCCTAACGGGCTCAGCTTTTAACTTTTTGATGGCTTCGATTCCCACCTTGCTTGCAAACCTTAGATCGCAAAAGTTTCCGGTGGCTCCTGAGTCGATCATCACTGAGACTTCCCTCAGTGTCACGTGTCGGAATCTGATTTCCATTGATAAAATTAGATGTGGCGCTGCAGACTGTAGAGTATTGGCCACTCTATGTTCTTTTGGAGTCTGATCGAAAATTGCATCCACCTGTTCAACTCCTCCAACAGATGGTGCCTTTAGTTTTCCTTCGGCTTGAAACTTCCCTTGGGTTTCTTTGGACACGCACGTCCAAAAGGGCCTCCCGATCCACAGTACATGCAAAGATTGTTGGTTCTTCTCTTTTCCTTCTCTTCTTTGGAAAGAGGACCCCGTATAGTACCAATCTGCATTGGTTCGATGCCCTGCTGACCTTCATTGCTTCACCCTCCTTCCGACCTTACTCGATCAAATCTTGGAATCACTGACTTGAAATCTTTCCTTTTTTCACCTTTTCTTTCCCCATGACGGAAATCTATTTCTAGCACTAAGTCCACCAACGCTGAGATTTCTGTGGGTCTATTGGGTATTCCGGCCAATGCATCCTTCAACTCATCTCTTAAACCTCGATAAAACACAGCTGCTCTCTTACTCTCAGGCCAGTTGGTTTCCACCACTAGTTTATTGAATTGAGCCAAATAAGAGACCACATCGCGGTTCCCCTGTTTCAGGTCGAGTAGCTCGTTGTCAACGGCTTGGGATATCCGCCTTCTGTCAAATATTCGAAGAAACTCTTCTTTGAAGTTCTCATAATTCCGCAATATGGGATCGTCCTTTGAAATCAGAGGCAAAGACCAGGATGCTGCATCCCCACTTAGGTATGACAACACAAAGGCCACTCGAGACTGAGCATCTGGAAAAATGGAAGGGCGGCACATGAAGTGTAATGAGCACTGCGTAATGAATATTTGAGCCTTCTGCGGATCCCCACTAAAACGCTCGGGTGCCGCTAATGGAATGACGGGTGAGAGGGAGTGCATCACCTGAGTTGTCATCCTATTAGTCCCTTCTGTCAATGAAGCTTGAGCGTCCGACCCTAAACCAAAAGGTTGTCTAAGGCTTTGCGCCAATTCTGCGGTTTCTTTTCTAGAATTTACTACTTCTAATCTGAGGCTCTGGTTTTCCTCTCGGACTGCACTTAACTCTTTTTGTATGGTATCTAATATAGTTCATAGACCTTGTACGTCTATTCCCTCAGCCATCTCTGTTCGGGTGTAATATGCCATGTGGGCACTTCACTCTGTCAGACTCTAGTTACGGTACTCTATTACACAGGAACAGAGATGCTAGTTCCCAAATCCACCCCAACAGCAATCCAGAGCTTAGTGTGACAAGTCTCTAGAGTGGCTATCTTGGGGGAAGGGGGAAAATGGATAAAATAACAAAAGAGAGAAGAGACTGTTCTGCGGCTTCCTTCAGGAGTCCGTCCAGCAGACTTCTATTGCTGAAGAGGTAACCTGTAGACAAGAGTTATTGTTATCATAAACTTTTAGTCCTAAAACCTCTCTTATCTCTTAACCCCTATTGCCTTATTTCCTTACCATGCCAATTCCAGAACTCAGCTTCTCTTCTATTTCTTTTATTTCTCTTCTGTGTGTGCCTTTTAATTCCTTAACTATATTCTTCGTCTGCAATTAAAAAGGAAACAGCTAGAACCTAAAGTGTATCTGCCTCGAATGAATCTTTCTCCCTGTGCTTCTTACTTACTTTCCTATTTTTCTTTTCACTCTTCTATGTTTTATCTTCCTTGTATCTGCCTTAGTTCACAGTTTCTTTTTCTTTTTGCACACCTGCAATATATTTACATTTATCTGTTAAGAACTTTTGCTCTCTTTTAACTTGGTATTATTTATTTTGATTTGGTATTCTACTTACTGAGTTTTGAGGTCATGCTTTGGAAGATGGGGTTATTTGCGAAAAAGAGTTTGCATTTTTGAATGTGGCAAAACCCAAGATGGCCTCAATATATGGAATCCCCAAAATACATAAAAGCACCACGGACCCCCCCTATAGGCCTATTGTGACCACCATTGGATCAACAACAGAAACATTATCTAAGTATGTTGATGCTCTGTTGGGCCCACATGTCCCTAAAATAAGATCTTATATAAGGGACACAACGGATATTATCAACAAAGTTGAACAAATCCATTTTAACCAGGACACACAACTTTTGGTCACGATGGATATTGAGGCCCTTTACAGTAATATCCCTCAGGTGGCGGCATTGGAAGCCGTGAGGTGGTTCATTGAGACCTATGATATAGAGTGCCCGGCCCAATTCATACTTGAATGTCTGGGTATTGTGCTCCGAGAAAACACTTTTGAGTTCAATGGGTCGTTATTCCAGCAGACCCAAGGAGTAAGTATGGGGGCTTCATGTGCGCCAACGGTGGCTAACATCTTTATGGCGCACTATGAACACAGGTACATCTATAACGAAGTGGCCCCATTCAGTGAATCAACCACTAGTTGGTCTAGATTCATTGATGACGTCTTCTACATCTGGAATGGCACCGAGGAAGATCTAGCGCAATTTGTATCATGGCTGAATCTTTGTGATACGAACATTCGGTTTGTAGCCAAGAGTGACAAACATAATATTGAATTTTTGGATGTCACAATTAAGTCTGAAGGGCGTATGTTGTCTGTGGATTTATTCACGAAACCCACAGCTCGTAACACATTGTTACACTTTTCTAGTTATCATCCAAGAATGCAGAAAACAACTATTCCTTTTGGACAGTTCCTCCGTCTTCGGAGGAACTGCACCAACATTTTGGATTATGATCAACAGTCGGAGGTAATGAGAGCGAAATTCGTAGCCAGAGGGTACCCTAAAAGATTGGTACATGACTCATATAAGAGAGCACGATACTACGACCGCCAAAGCTTACTGGACAAAAAAACACCAAAACAACATGATCGGCTTGTGATGGTTACGCGACACACGACAATGAATGGTACCATTTGCCAGATTATTAATGCTAACTGGCATATTCTGAATGCAACAAGAGCAGAACCAGACCATCTAGCTAAGCCTATCTTTGCGTATCGCAAGAACAAGAACCTCAAAGATCTAGTGACAAGATCACGGATGCCAAAGAAGACATCCACATTCATTCAGACCACGATTGGAGGTTTACCTGCTTTGAAAGGCAATTACAAATGTATGTCATGCCTGGCTTGTGATTCTGCACTAGAAGTAAGACAATACTCCATTAATGAAGTCAAAATAGACCTACAATGCCTGACTAATTGTAAATCCACTAACATCATATATGCCATTTTATGTCCCTGCAATAGAACCTATGTAGGGGAGACATCAAGGTCAATGGCAACCCGCTTAACGGAGCATAGGTCAGCGATCAGGACCAAGAAGCTACAAGCACCTTTAGTCCAACATTTCATTGAGTACAGTCACACCATTAAAGATATTCGATGGCTGATCCTGGAGAAAATTAACATTAGTGGGACACAAGGAACTGAAATTCGAAAAAGGAGAGAAGTCTATTGGATATTCTCTCTGGACACTTATAAGAGGGGATTGAACAGTGAAATACCATGGAGTCAAGCTATCCGGTATAATAATTAATGTCACACTTGATAGCTAACAATCAGGGACTCCGGTATAAGAGAAAAATATGGCTGGATGAGCAACTAGGAACTACATTCCGTTGCATCTATAGGGTCGGAGTTTTTATAATTAATATTTTGCTAGCAAGTTGATTGCATGGGTTTATCAGAAGCTTGCTGTCTCCTCTCACGATCATAGATACCGCCATTATTGCCAGGAACTCCTTTGGAATATTCATTATCTCTTCAGTGGAAGATTTAGTGCCGCTTTAAACTGAAGAGTAATGCTCTCGGGATCTGACCAATTACCGAGGAGTTCTGAGTATAAGTAGAGCGTTTTTACGCCTAGTCCCCTTTCTACTTTGGTGATCTGCTGTAAAAGGGAAAGAGGACTTATACTACGAGGTGAGTTCTGTGGGATCACACCGGCGAACGAGCTCCGTGGTGCTTTAACGTACCGGAGTGCTGAGTATGCTTTGGCGCACTCTGTAACCGAGCAGATTTATCTAATTAATCATATGCCCCTAGGTCCAGACGATCCGGGTATATATCTAAAATATTCCAAATCACGCCGGCACAGCGGTTGAAACAAATCGAGACAACGGGCATTAGAAATACACAAATGTGACCGGGTAAGTTTTGATAGATCCCCAATGAATTGTATTATATTAATGCTATGCTTCGGCTCGCCGCAATAGGACCAATCACTTTATGTGTTCATATTTAGAGCTCGTGATAAAACACTGAAGGAACACACGCGGTCCCCTCAAAACACGTTCCTCCCCAGATATCCGAGAAGAACGATAGGACGAATACGGAACTACCGCTTCTCTAGTAAGTGCTTTCTGGCGCCTTAATAGTTAGAAATAGCTATAGAAGTTCGCATCATGATTAGAATTACAATACGCTGTTCTGTTTTATCTGGTGTTATTTTAGTACGTCTATGGTTGTTAACTCGGTGACTGCTTGAGCGATTGGTTGGTACATATTCCGCCGACTAACAACACCGCTATCAGACAAGATATCCATTAAACAAAGGGAACCTTGGACGCAGACTTTCTTTGAATAGACAAGGTAACATTAGCAGCTTGAAACTGTAACTACGAATGTAGCGAGGGATTGACTGACCCGCTAGTGAACACAAGAAGTCAGTTATTTTGTTCATGCTAATTAAGTTTCTTGGTTCCCAAAATAACGGTGGTTTGGTCATGTGATCGTAGAGAGGCACTGGAATACTCCTTAACCTAGGACTAAGTATAGGAGATGGATATTCACATACAGGGGAAATAAGGCAAGATAGGTGCAAAACGATTTGGAGTATCAAATGCATTAGTCATTATAATGGATAAAAATCGTATTTTGTCTCTGAAGCCCTATGATTCCAATTAGAGATGGTTACTGTTTGATATTCAACTTACGGTTTGTGCTGTATAAATAAAGTGTATATAGATGTATATATGTATATATGTATAGGGTCAATGTAGGGCCTTTTTAATGTAATGTGCACTTGACTCAGTTGGTATGTACAAATTGTCATAGACTATTCTTTCTCTTTTTCTTTATTATGTCTTAGGAGTTTTGAATATCATGGCCGCCTGAAGAAGGCTGAACGCCGAAACGCGCGTAGACTGAAATAATCCATGTTTATTTTTCACCATTTTTGTTTGACAAAATTTGTATTGTGATTGAATACGCAACTGTATAGTGTCCGGCAAACCATATATTGATAAAGGAAGGTTTAGACAAAATATGTTAGGACGCTATAATAGTTTGCCTGTACAAGTATTGCTTTGAGTGGAAAAGGGAGAAGGAAAGAAAAGGAAAAACAAGGGAGAAAAAAAGTAAAAAAATGATATAATTTTTCAAATATCACTACAATAAATATTAAAGAATGAATTTTCAATCAATTCCTTTTTCTTGGTAGTCATGTTTAACCATGGATGTTGAATAATTTGTACATCACCATACCTTTTTAATTATTGTTTCCTATATATTTTTCACAAACAAGAGTTATAGTTATCATAAACTTTTAGTCCTAAACCTCTCTTATCTCTTAACCCCTATTGCCTTATTTCCTTACCATGCCAATTCCAGAACTCAGCTTCTCTTCTATTTCTTTTATTTCTCTTCTGTGTGTGCCTTTTAATTCCTTAACTATATTCTTCGTCTGCAATTAAAAAGGAAGCAGCTAGAACCTAAAGTTTATCTGCCTCGAATGAATCTTTCTCCCTGTGCTTCTTACTTACTTTCCTATTTTTCTTTTCACTCTTCTATGTTTTATCTTCCTTGTATCTGCCTTAGTTCACAGTTTCTTTTTCTTTTTGCACACCTGCAATATATTTACATTTATCTGTTAAGAACTTTTGCTCTCTTTTAACTAAGCATTATTTATTTTAATTTGGTATTCTACTTACTGAGTTTTGAGGTCTTTTCCTATTTGTAATTATTCATCTGTGTATTTAGTGTTTTCTCTTCTTATTCTTTTCGTGGTGGTATTTTACTCTCTGTTCTTAAGCTACTGTCCGACGACTGATTTCTGTGGTAAGTATTGTTTTATCTTATTCTAATTATTTGTAGTTGCTCAAGCATTCTAACATGTAATGCAATTCTCTCTTCATTTTTTCAGGACTTGCCGTTACAACTCGTGACTTCTGTGGAGAAATACTGTAAAGCCACTTTCCTCACAGTTAGTTCTATAACTCTATAGCTATCAGTAATTTACTTCAGTTCTCTGACGTGACAAATATACACTTGTTAACTTAGCTTCGTTTTCTTTTTCTTTCTTCAGATGCTCCTGTAGACGCTGCTTCCTCTCCCTGATGACTCGGTTCGAAATCTTCACAAAACTGAGACTTGCTGTTCTCCTTAGACTTCACTCAACTTCATTGAACTCGGCTTACTAACTCGTATCTACAGTCTTCCAAAAGCCCTTCAGTCTTGATTATGAAAAGCCTTCAAACCAACACTAAAACTCTTTTTGTTAGCGCGCTCTGAAGTGCGCACCTGACTCTCTAGAATTCTTGGTGAAGTGCGCAGTTCCTAAGCAGCGCAAGCCTCACCTAGGATTCCACCGCGTTCTCTGCCAAACACTAGAACGCTAACAGCTACTCGGTTCTGGTGGCCTTTTCCGGCGCCATTTCCGAGTCAGCTTCACCCATGTACCTTCCATAGCTCGGGGTGGGCAAACTTTGAGTCTTCGATGCGCAATTAAACCTATCTGTAATCTTGGAGTCCTGACACCGGCCTCCTTTTATTTTAACGTTGCGCCTGAGTCTGTTTCTAAAGTTAGACTGAAACACACTAAATTGTTGTATTCCAAGTCCTTTATGGACGAGTTGGCAATTGGAGGATATGATCTGGCGAAAGCTACTATCGATCTTAAATCGGTTTGGGGTTCTAAACCGTGGCAGGTACAGGGAACAGAAGCTTTGCATCGTGCCTGTCTCATCCCGAATCACATGTTATTTTTAAATTCGTCAATTTTTCAGACTACCTGTTTTGGATTGCCTACTTCTAAAAAATTAAATTTTCCCTCCATTCCCGGTCTGGGCGCTCATCCAAATTGGGGTAATCATACGGATCTGTCCCTTGCTATGTTGCAGACATACGTTTCCAACACATCCTTCAATATTTCTGAATTGAATCCAGAAGGGTGGTTGGTATGGCAGACGGGTTCGGATTCTTGTCAACAGCGGTTTCTTGGTTTAGCGCAGGGGTATACACAAGTACGTGTGGACCCCCATTTTGAATCTTCTCACACTGTTACTACCTACTCAGTAGGGAAGTTATGCCAATCTTGGCTGCAACATTCCACTTTAGCATCTGTTAAACTTCATTTAGCACGTTTAAACGACAAAATAGACTTGAATGATTTTGTTAAGGGTCCTGCAGTTGGCAGGTCCAAAAGATGGGTATATGCTGTTTATAACGAAGTTTGGAAGTTGTCACAAATTGAGGCTGCATCCAGATTACGGGCTATTGACCAGGCCAATATGGAGAAAGTATTGGCTGTAATTGATAATAGCATTAACACCCTGTCTTCCAGAATTTATACCTTAGACAATATTGTTTCATCTGTGGTAGACATTGTGCAGGATGATTTGTCTGTATTGTATCATGGTCAAAATCAATTGCGGTCTATTAAGCAGTTTGCATGGACGTTGCAAACGTTAAAGGATGGGAAAGACCCTTGGGATTACATGAACACTTCATCTTTGTTCCTTCCTTTTAATTTAACAGCTAAACAACAGTTCATGTCCATGAAGGAGGCTACATACTCATTACTGCACATTGAAAAGTTAGAACCTTTACCTTTCTCTGTTGCTGAATTAAATTCCGCTGTGTGGCTTATACATGGGTTGATCACATTACCGTTCCCTCTGTTTAAGTTCAGTTTGTGCATGAAACATTATGCCCTTGGCAGATATGAACAACTTGGTACTGCCTTCCTGCACGAAGTTTGGTCACTCCCATTCACGTATAGATGTGTGAGAGACGGAAAAGAGGTATACTTGAAAGGTGAAGAGTGCACTTCCACTCCGGATCACTCTGTAGTGTGTAGGCACATTCAATTGCATGGTGCATGTAATGTGCACGCTCCTAATTTAGCTTGTGTCCTGAAAGGGATCCCTGTGCCAGTTATAACACCGTCTTTTACGCTGCTTGCTAACGGTAGTTATTTGCTATTAAATAATGAAGCTTGCTGTGGGATGTTAGTGGGAACTCCCTACATAGTGACTGTATCACAAAGAGTGGTTTGCTGTAATAACGTCCTTTTCCCACCCCCGCATGGACGGCTCGATGTATCCATCTGGCCTTCCATTCCAACCTTGAAAGCAGAGTTCAATAAGATGAGCAGAATAAGGGCTCTATTGTCTCAAAGTCGCGTTGACTTCGTCCCGGGAAACGTTTGTCCTTCACGTAGCAAACACGCGCACTGAGGTGCAAGCGCTTTTGAATACTGATCTCCCACTTCCTTTTGGGACCCTGATTCAGACTATCTTTAATGCCTCGTAAACAAGTGGCCTGGCTCATTTCTTTAAAATTGTGGGCTCCGGCCTCTTGACCTCCTTTCAAACTATTTTTGGTGTGATCCCGGCATTTTTTCATTCTATTTTTTCCAGCGTCTTCGGAGGTCTCCCTTTGCTTCTCGCCCTCGTAGCTGGGGTACTTTTGTTGATCTGTGCACTACGCTATGGATGCACAACTTGCGTCTCAAGACAGCAGGTCCCGGCTGTTACATCTTCGTAACCGGATGGTTGAATACTATGGCACTTTACCACTGGCGACCTTAAGCATAGCCTATGGATTGTCCTTCCGGTTTCCCTACTTTACTTGTGTACAGCCCGTCTTTCATTGCCTAGATTGTCCATTCCAATGGGCTCTGGATTTGTGTCTGTCGAACTTGGTGTCTCCTGCCCCGGATTATGATCGGCTGATGAGCCCCTTAGTGACTCATGAGTTGGACTGTTCTGGCGTTGGGATTATGGCCTGTGGAGCAGCACATGGAGTCCTTGGGAATTGGGACATCGGAACGGCTGCAACTGAATTCTTAGCGAGAAGTTATCTTGAAGAGCACGCCAGTTGCCCTCGAATGGTGCTGGAGGCTCCGGTGGTCGAGGAGCATGTATGTTCCTTCCCCGTGCTGAACTGGATGGCAGATAATTTTGCAGAACGTTCCAATGATTTCCTCTTGGAAGCTGTTGCAACTTATTGTGCTTATACATTGATGGATTGACTTTTTTGCACTTTCATTTCATCATACGTCCTTCAATGATGTTTTTTTTATCCTTTAAATGGGTTTTTTTCAATCCTTTTTAAAAAAATGTATTTGTTTTTTTTTCTTCGAACATCTTCACTTACCTTATATGGACTTACAGTTCATGCCCTTGGTTCCGTTCTATCGAACTTGAACTCTGCGTTCTTGCAAGTGCGCCCCTACTGGTTAGTGGTCCGATCAAGGGTGGGGTGTAGTGAAGATCCTTATCTATATATGTATAATGCTAAGTTAGCACAACCGCGTTAAATGTTAGAAAGCCATCTTGCCGCTTTTGCTGCTTTTGCACACGACACTGCAGTCACATGTTATTAAATTGAGAAATGCTTGCTCGACTTTGCTTCACAGGAGAACTGTCTGTTGTTCACATCCCAAACAGTGAGCAGCGACCTTGGTCTGCACATCGTGTAAAGAAACAGTCTGGGTCGCTAGACGGTGCATGTTGTTGGGTTCAGGTTGATCTGCCCAATATTTAGCCATAACACGCACGCAGCTGCAAATACCTGAAAGTCGGGTGCTTTTAATATTGCAGTGTTACATGTTTTCATTACATTCGGAAGAAGAGCTTTCCCAGGAGCAGAGTCTAGCTGATCCTGTGATGTGATCTCACTGAGCTGATCTTGACGGTATGGGGTTCCCCATTCAAGCCTAGAGACCTTTTACTAGTCTAATAATAATATTAGTTTGCGTGGGAAAGGAAGGTGGCTGAGCTCCACTGTCATTTTAGTATGATTACTCCTTTCATTTTCTATGGTATTGTAACTATGCTGTTGCTGGCTTTCCTGTGCTCTAGCTGCCGCTGCCCCAGGAGGGGCTGTCTCTACACTGGTTGGGCCTGAACTGCTGCTGCTCTCGGGTGAAGGGCCTCCGCACGGGACTCCAATTCCCAGGAGTCCGTGCGCAACATCAGCTGGCTTCCCACCCGCCCACCTGTCACTAATTGCACTCGCTTGCTTTAAATACCTCGCAGAACCTGCTGGCGCGGGTCCCGCATCACTGTTGCTGGCTTTCCTGTGCTCTAGCTGCCGCTGCCCCAGGAGGGGCTGTCTCTACACTGGTTGGGCCTGAACTGCTGCTGCTCTCGGGTGAAGGGCCTCCGCACGGGACTCCAATTCCCAGGAGTCCGTGCGCAACATCAGCTGGCTTCCCACCCGCCCACCTGTCACTAATTGCACTCGCTTGCTTTAAATACCTCGCGGAACCCGCTGGCGCGGGTCCCGCATCGCTGTTGCTGGCTTTCCTGTGCTCTAGCTGCCGCTGCCCCAGGAGGGGCTGTCTCTACACTGGTTGGGCCTGAACTGCTGCTGCTCTCGGGTGAAGGGCCTCCGCACGGGACTCCAATTCCCAGGAGTCCGTGCGCAACATCAGCTGGCTTCCCACCCGTCCATCTGCCCATTGGCTAACGCCCTAATATCAATCTGACTCTGTCCGCTGCGCGGAACGCGCGCGGGACGTGCCGGACGAAGCCTGGACAAAGGGCGGGCCGTCTGTGGCCGTCCGGGGCCAGACGAGGCCGGGCTGGGCCACATCTCCTGGCTACCTTCCCCGTGACGTGAAGTAAGACTCTCGTCCTGTGTCTTAGACTAACAACTGACTTTGTATTTGTCACTGTATTTTTATTTTTACATTATTGATCCTCCGCTAGCTGTGTGACCACAATGTCAGAAAGTATGTCTACACGCTTAAGTAAAGGCAAGAAGTCATTGGTGGGAGGAAACTGTAGAGGGACACTTGATCACTTCCTGACTAAGGCCGCCTTGAAACTGGATCATGAGATAGCTGCCACCGAACGCCGTTTGTCTTCAGATCTTCATCTTAATAAACGCTCATCCTTGGGTGCTATTCAAACAGCGCTTTCCCCACTCACTCAGCGTACTGACAAAAATCCTATGAGTGACCCGGGTATCCCTCTTCTTTTACAAGATCGGTCGCCAACCATAGAATTCTCCAGGGGGTCTGATATTATTATTGCAAACTTGGATCCTTCTTTAGAATCTATCTTGGAGGAGGCTTTACCAATCTTGCCACCTAAATCTAAACCTAGGAAAAAGAAAATCTGTAACCCAAACAAAATTTCAGGACCAGGGTTCACATCAAAGAGAAAGCAGGGAGGAGAGTGTACTAAAGGCAGCTACATCAAAACATCTAGATTACATGCAAGCCCTTTACAGGCCAAAAACACCCAAGCACCCCCCGTGCCTGATTTGACCCAGGGACTAGTAGAGAGAATAGAACATCTAGTAAAATCTCTACTATTGCCTCTTTTTGAGAGAGTGAAGAAACTGAGTGAACAACTGGACTCCTTAGCGGAAGTATCCTCAACAAATTGTAGTTTGTTGAAGGAATTGGCTACTATTCAACCACATATTATTTGTGGCCAGAAATCCTCTAACTGTACCACCACTGGGGATATCTCACCGCCACTTGCAGAAAGTATATTGATCCCGGCTAACACCGTCAATGCGCCTATTACAGCAGGCGCGGTGAGACCATCAGCACATTTGAATACACAAGGAAGTAAAACCCCAACCACCACTAGGGTACTTCTCCCGGACAGGACTACGAAAGGAACTGGTCAGCATATAGACTTGCCACCCGAGGCGGCTCCATATGTTATAGTACTTACAGGAGTCCCAGAGTTGACAGCCGGGAAGACGGAGGGGTTTAAAGAACTTAAAAACAAAGCAATCTATTGGTTAAGGAAAAATAGACCTTTGCCCCCCAACATAAACGGCGAAATTCTATTTGTAAGAAGACTGGCATGGGTAGGGCATAGACCCAAAGATATAGAGGGGGATATTTTAATTATTAACTTCAAGGATCGAAGGATAGTTACCCATATAGTAGACTGGTACCTTGAGTGAGGAGGAGCAGGAATATCAACCCGCGATCTGAGCTACTTTTACCCTCAATCCCTTCTGATGCCCTGTAACAATAGATCCATTAGCGAGACATTTAAGAATTCTAGATATACCCCCCTACCCCAACCCTTTAGGTTATCTAGCCATTGGGCAGACTCCTATCCATTTCCATTACATGTAGATAGGCCCTTCCCCCATCAACATCATAGTATACAAAATGCATTTCAGTATCCACAATGGTCCATCCCCCTAGCTAACCACTTTGAGGCACTAACCGATCTAGATGACCTGGACTGACAGACGAAGAACAATCGGGAGGCTCACTTTTATGTTACTATTACTGTGACACCCAATGATCATTTTAGAAATATATCCCTAGGCAGGGATGTCTATAAAAACTGGGACAAGGGAATAAAAACCCTAGAGGCAGTAAACGACCAGGGTCAGAACGACCTAGATAAAATATACACGGACTCTATGTCTCAATCTAATAGTCAAACAATGTTAGCTCCTTCTCCCACTATGGCCGTCGTATTCAGAGACAGCATTGACGACTCCCCCCCTAGGAGGGTAAATGCTACCCAAAACATCTTATCATGGAATGTCGCAGGTCTTATAAATAAAGTGACCAATCAATTGTGGCTAGATATAGTCACTAATTATAGTATTATCTGTCTTCAGGAAACATGGGTTGTAGATGAACTGCATATACCTGGATATCAGACTTTTCACACACCTGCATTAGTAAGCCCACAGGGGAGAAATAAAGGGGGCCTGTGTATATATGTTTCTCTTACAGAGGAAATAAAAATACTCAGATACATGACTACTGAGTATTATCAGATTTTATCAATTAGTTGGGGCCACGTTAAGCTTCTGACCCTAATAAATTTCTCTAATAACGTCTCAATAAATAGTCTAGAAAGTGTAATTGATAACCTTATGCAAAGTGTTAACACTATTAAGGACCAGAAAAAAGGTGAGATGGCTCTGATCTGGTTGGGTGATTTTAATTGTACTGTTTGTCCTAATGGTTCCAAGGGCACTTGCGGCCTCGGTGAACATAGGGATGAAAATCCCACCCATTTCATCCACTCGATTTCAGGAAATATGTTTAATAATATGATTTTTCATTTTAACCTGTCCTATATTAACGAGTTATGTACTCCAAATATTCCGTTTCAGCCAACTTTTCACGGGCGGGGGTGCAACTCAACAATAGACTTTACTTTTATATCTACAACCCACGCAGGGCTAGTATTAGCATGGGAAACACTTGATGCTGTTTTTAGTGATCATTATCCAATTTCTTTTAACCTAAAAATTAAAGGGTGCCAACAGACCTCAGTGGATAAATTTATATACCAACCCACTATTAACCTAGCTACTAAAAATGGCTATTCTATAAAATGGGACAGGGTAGACCCTGTAAGATTCCTATATAACTTAACAGTAACAACTCAAGAAGACATGCTTATCTGTCTGTCAGAAACCGAGGAGTCACCAATAATTATCGGCTCGTTTTTAAAAATACAATCAGAACTGAAAAAGTTGCTAACAAGGGAGCACCGACCAAATTCCAATAACACTCATGGATGGTTTAACAACAGCTGTACAAAAGCACTTACAGCTCTAAAAAGGGCATTGCATGCATCAACAAAATGCCCTGTGGAGATTCGCCAAGCTAGAAAGCTGTATCAGTCGGCTCTTAAAATGAGGAAACTATCCCTGAGGAAAGAGGCTTGGTCGGCTCTGCATGAAGCCTCTAAATCTAAGGATAATACTGCTTTTTGGAAAGCAGTTAATGCTCCCTACTTACAGAACAAACAGACAGACATCATAGACATAGCCATCAACGGGGAAATCTGGGTCAATCATTTTAAACATCTGTATGATAAAGTTAATCACTCTGACCCGGTTAATCTCACGATTGATGAGACGGGCACCCAACATATTACAAACCCTTTGAACAGATTCCCGCTAGGTATTGTTTTTACCTGTAAGGAGGTCATTAAGGCAATTAAAGAAAGCCCTTCAGGTAAAGCACCGGGCCCGGACGGAGTCCCAATAGACGTCTACAAAGCTGAGTTAGATCTTTGGGCTCCCATGTTAACAAATGTCTTAAACCACTCAAACCAACATGGGTTTTTATCGTCCTGGTCTGAAGCTATAGTTGTTCCAATTTTTAAAAGAGGAGACAGAAACGACCCCACCTGTTACCGGCCAATATCATCATTAGATGCATTAATGAAGGTAGCCGGACGGATAATTTTAAACAGGATATTACTCTCGGCAGAAGAGAACAACAGTATGGATTTAGATCAGGCAAAGGCACCATAGAGCAGGGACTAAACTTGGCTTTAGTTTTATCTAAGTATACTCAGGCCAAAAAGGGAAACCTCTTTGTTACCTTTGTGGACCTGAGTTCTGCTTTCGATTGTGTGGACCACGAGAAATTATGGTCCACATTATCTGAAATGGGTATAGATTTTAATATCCTCCAGTTTATAAGAGCATTGTACAGGGATGCAGGTGCCAGGGTACGTTTTGGCAATAAGGGCGAGTGCTCTGACAAGTTTCCCATTAAAAGAGGGGTGCGACAGGGGTGCATTTTAGCACCCCTTCTTTTCACCCTATATATAAATTCCATCGGTCAAGATCTAAGGGACTCACAGTGCGATTACCCAACTATATTGGGAACACCAGCGCCACTATTCCTTTATGCTGATGATGCCGCTATTATGTCCTGAACTAGGATTGGCTTACAGAGGGCCGTCCTGAAATTCGCTAATTACATGAAAGACAGAGGGCTAAAAGTCAATACTACAAAAACATACACTATGGCATGTGGCCCCGGGACAAAGAAAGCCCCCTGCCCAATCTTCCTTGATGGCAAGAGGATCGAGACCACGGATCGATTTTCTTACCTCGGAATAAATTTTGATAGGAAGGGTAATTGGCATGCAGCATTAAATGCCAGACATCTAGCTTTCACCCGGGCAATAGGCGCCCTGAAAAACTTTGCGGCCAAATTAGGTGGTAGACCTGTGAAGGAACTGATTTTAATTTATAAAGCAAAATGTATCTCTACTGCTACTTATGGGTCTGGCCTTTGGGGCATTGAAAACCCACAATTGATACAAAAAACTGAAAATCAGTTCCTTCGCTACTTATTAGGGGTCCCCAAATCATCAGCTACCTACATTGTACATATTGAGTTGGGCCTATTATATATTTCAGATGTTATAAAAATCGCGCCTATCCTTTTGTGGCACAAAATATGGGTTACCCCTGAGACTTCATTAAACAGAGATTTAATCATTGACTGCCTCAAACTTGATGGTATAAGTAATATCAAATGGCTCACCTATGTAAAGAAACTGAGCTCGGACATCCAGAGTTTTTTGTGAGGCCATCAAGCATGGAAACGGTGTCCAGAAAATCATTAAGAGAACTGGCCCTTAACCATCTAATTAATATTAGGTGGAATCTGGAAAAAACTAAAATCGCAGTCATCGGATACCAGCAAATCACTGCTCATGAAGGGCTCCAAGGGTACCTTTCGATTCAGTCAAGCTGCTATGCCCGAATGTTGTTGACCCGTTTTAGACTAGGCACCTTTTTTCGCTTGACCACCTTCCCAGACTGTAATAACTGGTCAAACGAAATTTTAGTATGCCCATGTGATGACATTTCTGCTCAATCAAATATCCATTGTGTTTTATTTTGTAAATTTTATCAGATTCCAAGGGGGGCTTTCCTGAAACCAATTTTAAAGGCCTGGGGTATTCGTACGTGTAGATCAGCTTTAACTAGGTTATTACAGTTAGAAAATGAATGTTATCTTTGCTGTATCTAGTTTCCTAAAACTGGTTATCAAATTTCGGAACTCAATGTAATCAATACGAGTATTAACCCTATATTTTAGATCTTGTTGTTTCTCGAGGAATACTAGTTTCTTTTTAAATGGACTTTTACGATTTGTATAGGACAGACATATTAATACTACTTTCAATTCAGGCGACTGTTTTAATTGTGTTTATTGTACTTTTTAATGTATGCTTTTATGATTTTGTTCTGAAAATCGAATAAAGCTTTCTTGACTTGTAACTATGCTTATGGTTTTGATTTTAATCATTTGTCTGCTTATGTTAGCCAAAGTACTGCATCTTAGGACACAAGGTTTATAAAATAAACTCTTTAAACTTTACCGTGTCTCTGTTTATTCTGTTGTGGACTGATATGAGAATAATTACGAACAGGTATTTCTGATTCCCACCATTCCTGAGAAATACACTAAGTCGCTTGTTCTGGGTTGTCTATACATTGGGACCGCCAAGCTAAACCTCGGATAACGAATGGGACACTGATGCTGGTCGGATAAGGGGTTCTGGGTTCTGAGGTGAGTTTTTGGTACACCACAATTCACTGAGGTCCTGGTTTCCTGTGCATAGTTCTGTGCATAAGCAGAATCCCTGCAACACTTTGGGTTCCATTTGGGAGTACCAGAGCTGACTGGAGGAGCATGACGAGATAGAGGATTCCCCAGACAGATTTGTGGATGGCTGCATTCCAGAGAGCTGGGTGGGACACACAATGGGGGAAGGAAGAGGCAGGCTCTTCAGTACAATTTGAATGGTGCTCTTGATTTAGAGGGAGATCACTGGAAAGAGACTGGGCACATCTTAGGGAGGAGATGAGGCTGGTAAGGGAATCATAAAGAGTAGGACTGCGGTCATTGGATAATCCTTTGATGCACTGTGCTGACATTCAGGTGTGAACATCTATCTCTATGGTGTAGGAGAGTAGGATCTGCTTCTTATAGTTACCCCCCCCCCCTTTTTGCTGATGTTTCACTGTTTTTCGACTTTAGTCTGGCTGGGGCCCTGCTAACCAGGACCCCAGCCTAGCTGCTTCCTCTCTAAATTGATTACCAGGACTTTAGGTACACTCCATATTGGATTCTGGGGTACCCTTATAAGTTCCTAGTTTATGGTACTCTATGTACCCAGGGCATAGGTACCCCGGAGGCCTACCAGGGGCTGCAGCATGTATTGTGCCACCCCGGGGAAGCCTTCCAAAATGGCACCACAGGTCTGCTAGTGCAGTCTGGGTAAGGTGGTGTATGCACCCCTTACTGAGATATAGGTTACCTATATCTCTCCATATCACTGCACATGTAAACCTATCAGTCCCCCCTATGGCAGGCCTTAACAATCCTGAAGACAGGGTGCTGGGTTTCATGTGAGAAGGTGTCCATGCATGAGCAGAGCCCCTCTGCAGCTTTCAGAACCTTTATTCCATGGTTGTTTGTGATGCAGCCAAACCATATACTCCTAAATGCATTATAACCTTGCGGTAAATGCTAACTTTGGGATGGCTGCATGGAAACATATCCTGTTTGGTGTCAACCACCTTGGAATCATACCCCCACACCAGTAACTGGTGTGGGAGTATGATCCCACCCTTCTAGAGGGAGAAACATGACAGCATCGGTATACCCTGTACCTGGCATCACAAAATGGATGCTGCCAGCCACAGACACGAGTCTGCCCTCCTGCTGCTGGACGAAACTCCGGCAGTCGAGGCCTGGACAATAGGTTTCCTGTCACAGGGAGGTGTGACTACCTCCCAGACAGGCTTTAGTGTATTGGGACTGGGTGGGTGCACTCCAAGAGTGCTTTGAAGTCTGCAGTGGGGGCACATTTGGTGTCCATGTGCATAGTCCAGCTCAAACCGGTGGCAGGGGCTGGACAAAGGAAATGGGTGTAGCCACCCCTATTTCCTGACCCTCCCATAGGTGGGTCCCTAGAGTTTGTCCCAACCCTTCCTTGGGTATAAGATAGGAACCCCTGGCTACAGGACTTTAGATTTACCTGGATGAAACTCTGATACATAATTCTGGAACTTCGGTGATCTACAAGGTGCTAGATAGCTGAAGAATCTCCCTTGGAGTAAAGGAGTTACTCCCCTGCAAGGCAGGCACCTAATACGCTTCTGACCAGTTTGCATCTCCGAAGCTCCCGCCAGACTCTGAAGAATTTGCAACACAGGAGGTGGGTTCCCAGACTTTTCAGAGGCTGACCTGAGCTCCCAGCAAAGCTGAGACCCATAGCCCTCGTGGGGACCATGGAACCGGAACCACTGGACACCGTGCACATTTGCAAGTGCATATGCTTCTCATCAATCCTTGAGGCTGTGCTTTGGGCTACTTGTAGTCCACACCCTAAGTAGTGTCTCCACCGAAGATTACTGGCCTACACTCACAAAGTGACCCGTGGGCTGGTATTGTGAGATTCCTCTTGAGGTCCCTTCGCGATCCCTCATCCATCGACTGGTGGGTCCCTGTGAAAGCAACTCTAACTTTAATTGGGCTTCCCTGGATGCTCCAGATGTGCCCTGACTCTCCATTGCTTGGGGAGTCCCCAGGACCTTGCTGGTCTGCGCCGAAGCATCTTTACTCTTCCTGCGTGGGTTGTTATTGTCAAGGCTTGTTGCGTTCAATCCAAGCACCGACACCGTAGCACTTGACATCCTTTGTGGGACAGCTCAAATCCAGCTCCTGGTTGTCGTTGACGCCTCCTGGTCCTTGTGGCTGCAGAGTCAAGCTTCACCTCTTCCCACCTGAAACACCCGACATCGGTGGGCATTTGTCTTTCATGCCCCTGGTCACTGGCAAGTGACCCAGACTCTATCCCCTCTGCTTTCAGGTTCTTCTGATCTTTGATCCAGGCTTGGATCACACAGACACTTCTCTTCTTCCTGGCAGCAGCACTTTGCAGCAGATCGCCATTGAAATCAACGACGATTCCCGACACCATCGTGGCACTGTGTCTAGTCAACACATGGTTCTTATACCACTTTCTTAATATATGGTTTGGTCCCCCCCTGGGGCCCAGTGTATATTGTACTATTTACTGTCATTTTAGAACTGTATTATTGTGTATCTTGGACTCTAATCTCATAAAGAGATTAGTAGTGAGTGTTTAGAAATAAATACATATATTTTATATATACCTTGTGTGGTTCTCCTTTCATTTAGTGATTCAAGAGGTTATAATCTGGTAAACCAAGCTGCTTTACACTTAAAACTTAGCCTGAAGGCTGCTCTCCATAGCTACCACTAGGATAGCTTTCAATAAAGGTTGTCTTTACACCTATTTATCAATAAGGGTTGTTTGGCTGGTACAAGGTGCCCACTATAACTAGTGGACAGCATATACCAGGCTAACTTCTCACATATGGTTCTTAACCTGTGGTGTGAGAACCCATAGGGCTCTGTGAGGCCTACTAAATAAAGAAGCAACATTTAACTGTTTCTATATTTGATTGTGAAATAAATACAATATTTCATTATTTGAGAATTGTTTTGATGTATACTTGTTATGGCATTTTTTTGCCGTGTTCTAAGGTTCAAACCATAGAAACTGGCTTAGGCCCGGAGTTCCCGGCTTGCAATAATGACTCAGTGGGTGTCCTCTGATTTTAGTAATGATTCAAAGTCAAAACGTTAAGAACTGCTGCTCTACTCACTCCCATGGCCTGTGTTTAGGGACTATAAGATTTGGAGTTGCTCCTGCTGTGACAGACTGATTTCTGGAAGAAGGGCAGGGCAGAGGAGTGGTAACTTCTACAGGAACCAGACACCCAAAATAAACTGCAAAGACTCAGACACTAAATCCCATCTTTTGTCTGGAAATGAACTATAAGAATCGGAGATCAAGGCTCCCAAAAGAGTCAACTGCCAAGCAGCCAATCTGGCTGTATATTGAGGAGAGAAACTTTGCAAGACTTCTACCTGTGACCAAGACTGGGGACTGCCAGTCTCCCTGTTGGGTGAGGGGACATCACCCAGGGAAATCCAAAACCACCTGCCCTAGAGCTTGGATCACCACTGCAGGCCTGCTTGCCATGGCCAGTGTGCCCTGTGAAGAATAGGAGAGCGCAAGCTCCAGTTGGGAATCCTGGCAAGTGGATACCCTTGCACAATGCATGAGAAGGTTGCTTCTGCACCGATCTGGCTGTTGCCCATGTGCAGATTCAAGTCAGCAACAACTTATACAGAGGGCACTTCTGTGAATCAAGTTGTTGTGACACTGATCGGGTCATTGCCTGTGTGCAGTGTTAAATTGGCGACCCTCTATGCCAGAGGAGGGTGCACCGATCAGGCAATTGCCTGCATGCAGAGTAAAGTCAGTGATGCCATACGCCAACATCAGAGGAAGTGCATTGGATGATCAGCCGCTGCCACTACAAAGCCGAGAGTGCTACTCAGCCTTGGCAACCACTGCTGACCTCTGCGACACTCGAGTGACAAATGCTCCCATGGACTCTGGTAGAGCAAACCCTGCCGGAGCGGGTAAGGCTGATTGCAGGGCTGCAGGGCCGGAAGACACAGGGGAACTTATTCTGACTCATATTGCTTTAGGTGCTGGAACAGTTTTGACTTTGGAAGAGTCAGAGTAGGACTTCTGAGACTCGGGCTACTAGTGGGGTATAACCTGAATGATGGCTGTTGTGAATGGGGAATAACCACCACCATTAGTGAGGGGGAAGTTAGATTCAGTGATCTGCCTATTAAAGACTAGCGTACTGACCTTAGAGGGCTGTCTGCTTTACTTGTGTGTGCTGTATTTTACTTTGTGTTTGTATATGTAAGAAATTGGGTTATTGCTTGAGAGGGTGAAAACCCAACTCAGGCAGCAACCATGATCTTTGTTAAGATGCATCGCAAAAGTCACTCTATGAACCTTTGATTAACCCTCTCGTAGCTTGGCACAAAAGCAGTCAGGCTTAACTTGGAGACACTGTGTAAAGTTGTGCACCACACAAAAAGTAATAGAGGGAAAACACAAGACAAGAAAAATCCCAAACCTGTTTCGAAATGTAGAGTGAATTTTAATTAAAAAAATGAAACTGAAACAACAAAATTAGTAGAACTGGAAATATGTAATTTTTAAGTTTTAGGATGGCATAGCGCCTAAAACCACAAAGTGCCACTTGGAGCCATGTCGTCATGCTAGACTAGGGGAAAGTTACAAGTTCAGGTTGACTGGGATGGAACATGGGCAAGATACAGGGATCAGGTTTGTCCCGCTAAGAAAAGTTACTTTCTCAAAGTCAGAGGTGAAGAGTCTAGAACTTCAGCATTTCTTCTTTGCTTCTAGAGAAGTACACTCTGATGCCAGTCAATGACCCAGGACCTGGGGAGGCACCTCATGGGGATTAGGGAATCGCTCTAACAGAGGCCCGCAGGGCTCAGGCAGGTCCAGTTGCAGGTCCATGTTCAACAGGTCAGCTGGGCAGTTGCAGGGAGGTCTCTGGAGATGTTTGTGTCCCTGTAGTCCGGAACAGGAAGTCAGCCAGATGACCCTTAGAGTCACTAAGGTAGCCTGGGATGAAGGGAACAAGTTCAGTCTTCCATTACAGAGAGCAGGCTTTAAGCTGTAGGGGAGTCCTCTGGGGAAACAAGGCAACATTTCTTCTGTAATGTCTGGAGGTCCAGGTGTGTATTGAAGTGTGGCTCAGAAGGTCCAAGATTTATACCTGATGCCATCTTTGTGGGGGAATTTTCTAGGATACCCATACATCTGGTTCTGGGAAGTTCTTCCCTTGAGCTGCCAAGGTACCAAGAAGTCTAGGGTAAAAAACACCTAGTATCAGGTTCCTTTGTGTGTGCTGGAGGCAAGGCCTTTGAATTGTAAGTGAGGCAGGGAAGAGCTTCGTCCCCAACCAATTTTGTAGGAAGGCCTATCCTGCCCACACTTAGGGCCTCATGTAGGTAGCTAAATACCAGTCGGTAACGGCCGAAAATCGGTAAATATCCTGTTACCGACCGGTATTTAGCCAATTGAGATGTAGGAGGCCAAAAAGAAGGATTCGGTAAATATGAATCGGTAAATACCGATTCATATTTACCGAATCCTAAATTACCGATTCAAATTTACCGAATACTTATTTTCTGAATCGTTAAACATGAAGTGGTAAAACGAGAAAAGAGATGTAGGTAAATTCGGTATTTAAGAAATCCCTGAAATTCGGTATTTAAGAGTCGGAAATTAACACAGATTGAAAGCAGGTGGTAATCAGCAACAGTGCATATAAGCAATCCCAAAATGCAACAGCGTGGACACCATGGCTGCTCTCTATGTGATTGCAAGGCGCCTACGTCTACAGGCAGCAGGGCTGAGGATTTGGAGACGGGAGGAACGCATTTACAGACAGCGCATCACACTCTTTCAACAGACTGAGGCTGAGATACATGAAAGGTACAGGCTACACCCCCAAACCATCATGGACCTGATAAGGGACCTGCACCCACTCCTGGACCAGCCAACAAGGGCGCATGCCATACCACCACATGTGCAGGTTCTCTGTAGCCTACATCTACTTGCATCTGGCAGTTACCAGGTGGTGATAGCTGCGGTAGGCGGTGTATCCCAGAGTTGCCTGTCCCGTTTCTTCAGGAAGTTCCTGGATGCCATGATGCTGAGAATGCACCACTACATCAGCTTCCCAAACACACAGGCTGAACTGCAGAAAACCAAGACAGACTTTTACCAGATGGCACAGTTCCCGCATGTCATAGGCTGTATTGATGGCACACACATTCCAATCTGCCCACCAGCAGCCACTGAGCACATCTACAGGAACAGAACGTCCACCCACTCCATCAATGTGCAGGTAATCTGCGATGCAGGGAACATTATCACTGATATCGTAGCTAAGTTTCCTGGGAGCACCCACGACTCCTTCATCTTCCAGAACAGTGGGATCTACACACGACTGCTTGGCGGAGAATTTGGAGAAGGATACCTGCTAGGTAAATCACTGTGACGCTCCCTAATACTTATCGCAAATTATTGTGTATTGAGGCATGTGACTGATGGTTCTCTCTTACTCACCTAGGCGACAGTGCATATGCCGTGCGGTCATTCATCCTCACTCCCTACCTACACCCATCAACCCTGAGTGAGAGACGATATAATGTGGCACACAAATCAACACGCAACGTGGTGGAGCGCACGTTTGGACTATTGAAAAGCAGGTTCCGCTGCCTCCACAAAAGCGGAGGCGCACGCCAGTACACACCCATCATCTGCTGAAAGATCATTGCCACTTGTGCAATGCTGCACAACCTTGCCACGAAGAGAGGTACAGAGGCGGAAATAACTGATTTTGAGGACAATGATGATGAGTCTGCACAGCCAGAGGCCAATGCAGCAGGAGTGGCAACAGATGGGAGAGAGAGACGGGCAGAGATCACATGCAACTATTTCTGAGTAAGTAAGGGGACACAGCCAGTAGTTGGATGCCATGACGTAGTTTAATCATGCGGCACTACGCCACAACACAAAGGAAAACCTGTCCTCTCAATATTGTGCAATCACTAGTTGCAAGTCAAGGGTTACTTCACCCAATTGTCTCATGCTATACTGTGCAGCATTAGTGTCTGCGCCCACGCACTACAGTGCGGGATGCCATTGATTGTGCGTCCTCACTAGCTGTGGGACCAGTGGCAGCCCCATGCCGCCTGCTGCTCCTCTGTGTGTCTGGGACAGGGGGGTAATGCTGCTCTTGCTGGTGGTTTCTTCGCTGTCCACAGCATCCACAGCACCAGTTGTGGCAGACTGGCTTGTTAGTAGCACTTCAAGTGCACTGGTGACCCTCACCATCCCCCTTGACACGTCATTGCTGCAGTGCGTAAGGCCCTCCTGCATTGCCACAGAGCGCTTGCAGAGCAGCGAAGTGGCAGTTGCCAGCCGGTTGACTGCCCTTGTGTGATGGTCTTTTCTCTGCCGTTCCCGGCGCCGTGCTGCTCTGTCCTCATCAAACTTTGTGCACAGCAGCATGACGGACTGGGACATGTCCCGCATGCCCGCAGCCATCTCACTCATTCCCTCAGCCATAGCGCTGACGCCCCTGTCAATATTTCCAAATGTATCTTTGAGGCCCTGCATTTGGCACTGTACTGACATCATTGCCTTTGCTTGTAGGCGCTGTATCTTGACCATGGTGGCCTCCAGCCCTGAGAAAACTCCATGGCTCTCACCCTGTGGTGGTGGACTTTGCACCCGAGCCCTGTGGTGACGTCTGGCACCTGTGTGTGCTCCCTCAGAGGCGGAGGGCACACTGGCATAGCTATCATCCAGAGGCACAGTGGATGTTTCCGGCCCCCTGCAGTCTTCAGATGAGGACTCCGAGACATGCAACCTGGAAGCAGCACGCCTCCTCCACCTGAGCAATGCAGGCGGTGATGATGCCGGTGACTCCAGCAGGAGTGGCGATGCTGGCTGTGGTGGCGATGCTGGCTGTGGTGGTGAGGCTGGCTGTGGTGGTGAGGCTGCGTGTGGTGCTGATCTCTGCCCAGAACTTGTGGTGGCCTTCCCTGAGCTGTCCTTCCAGTGTGCCCTCTCTCCCGTCTCATGTGCAGTCCTGCGCAAAGTATCGTCTGTGGACAGAAATGCAACATCAGCTCAGTGTACCTGAAGCCCTGCATTGCTAGCATCACAATACATTTCTGAAACACTCTCTCATTGTCCTCTGCCTGCTTTTCGCTAATGTGTGTAATATGCCTTGTTGTTCTGTGCTATTCTTCTCATGTTTGGGGTTTCCGAGACTACATCTCCCATAATGCATTGCTAGTATGCACTAACACCTGTACAGAGTGGGATACTCATTGCCCAATTGGGGAGTTGGGATAGGGGTAGGGGGGGCCACATTGCTGTGCATGCGTCTTACCTTGTTTGGTGGCGGCTCTGGCAGAGCTGTCTGCATCCCCAATCCCCACGACACTCTCGGGCTCAATTGTTGACTCCACCAGCTCCTCAAGTTCTGTCAGGGCAGGTGCCCTGTTCCTTCCCCCTCCTGTCCAGCTGGCCTCTTTCTGCAGCTCCCCCATCTTCCTCTTCGTGACGATACGTAGGTCGTACCACCGCTTCTTCAGCACGGCTATGTCCCGGGGGGTCACTCCTATTGCATTCATCTGCGCCTGGATTCCCAGCCAGATTTTCCTCTTCTCCGACTCAGGCACTTGCAGGGACTGCTTTCCAAACAGCTTCTGGTGCTGCTTGACCACCTCCTCCACTAGTACCCGCAGTTCCTTTGGGCAAAGTTTTGTTTTCTCCTCCTTTCACCTCCATCTCTCTCTGTCTCCTGGCTGGACATTGTGTCAGTTTGTTGTTCACAATCAGGCACTGGCTCTGTTGCTCTGCTCTGCACTACCAGCCTCTCCAGAGTCTGATAATTGAACCTGCCTGGGTGTGGCCACTTCCTGGTTGGGTGGGGTTGGCCTTGCACAGGATTGGCTGATTCATCAAGTGATGTAAATTTGAATTTCCGATTCGGTAAACTCCGATTCGGTATTTACCGAATCGGTAAATACCACTTCGGTATTTACCGATTCGGTAAATACCGCTTCATGATACCGGCCGGTATTGTGGATTCGGTATTCATTTACCGAATTTTACCGATTCGGTAATTTATACTGAATGTTTACCTACATACTATTTACCGATTCATAAATACCGATTCGGCAAAATTCGGTATTTATGAATCGGTAAATAGTATGTTACCTACATGAGGCCCTAAGTCCCCTATTGCTAACTGTCTGAACCCAATACACAGACAGAGAGAGCCAGACAGTTGGAAACTCCTAGATGGCCTTAGAAGGTTTAAGGCAGGAAAATGCCAACTTTCTAAAAGTAGCATTTTCGAACTCGTAATCTGAAATTCGACTTTGCCATTAAAGAGAATATCAAATTACAATTCATTTGAGTCCAAACATTTTTATCTACTGCCAATCAAAAGTTGGCACTTAATAAATGTAATGAGGTAGGCCCATGGTATCCAATGGGAGAGATAGACCTTGAAGTAGTGAATAATGAATTTTGGAGTTTTTCACTACCAGGACATGTAAATCTTAAACACACATGACCTACTTTAAAACACAATACACACTACCCTATGAGCCTTTAGGGTCTACCTTACAGGTGATTTATATGTATTAATAAAGAAGGTTTAGGCCGGGCCAAAGGTTTATTTTCCAGGTCGAAATTGCAGTTTTAGAACTGCACTACAGTCTGCAGACCTGAGTCATGTTTTAAAGAACTACTTTAGTGGGTGACACAGTGAGTACTGCAAGCCCACTAACATCATTTAATTTAGAAGACCTTGGTACATGTTGATCATATACTTGGGACTTATAATTAAATTAAATGTACCAATTAGGTGTAAGTGAATTTTACCATGTTTTAGTGAGAGAGCACTTTATCACTTGTAAGCAATGGTAAAGTGCACAGACTTCTAATGCCAACAAAATTCAGAAAACATGAGGGGTGAAGGCAAAATGTTTGGTGGTGACAATGCAGAGAAAGCCAAGTCCAACACTATACAATTCTACTTTTTTCAAAAAAGCAAGTATTTGACTGGACAAAATACTGACAGCACTTTTTTGTTATTGGGTGGCAAGCAACAAAGGAGGGAGGAAGGTAAGGTGATTCAAGCAACAAAGGAGGGCAAGTGAGTGGGTAGAGGTTCCAAATAACTCCTGCAGAAGAGATGGTGGGGTGGGAGGCAACAAGGCGTCTGGGTGGTGAAAGAAACGCTATGACACAACATACTCTTTTTTGTTTCTTTTTAACAGCAAGTGTGTAAGCAACCATGGGGGGTTCGAAGAATGGAGGGAGGCAGGGCGGGGGCAACCAACTATTAAAGGTGGGAGGATGGGTGGGGGCAAGCAACAATGATGGAAGGGAGGTTTGTTTGGGGCAAGCAGCAACAAAGGTCAAAAGAGACAGCTGAGGGGGTAGAAGTACACAAGTCAGCCTACCGAAAAAGATGCACTCTATAGAGTGCTTAAATTAAAGGAATAGGTTAGAGCCCACAAAATGTGCAGTGGCAGGACACAAGTGATGAATCCATGCTCAAGGAAAGGAACAAACACACACAGGAAGAAGAACGATGCGCATTGCAGCAAATTAGAGTGTCATTGAAGCCAAACAATAGGAAGCAATAGGTGGTCTCTTAACCCACTGACAGAAAACAAAGGGGGATATGTGCAAGGAAGTGGAGGAGGGAGCCCTAAGCCTTACTGGTTTAACGCCTCTCTCCTCCTCTTCTGAAACGCAAAGCTGCACCCTATTTACAAGAATGTGGTGCCGCCTTGCGTATTCCCCTGCGATGGCGCTATCTCTAGCAACTTAGCACTAACACAGGCACCCTTGCACTGTCTGAGTGCAGGGGAGGATTGTTTATGTGTAGGAAGGTGTCCCTTCCTGCACATAAACAATCCTAGAAATGCCATTCTGTCACTTTCATGTGTGCTGCTTCATGCAGCACACATGAAAGTGACAAAATGGCTTTTTTTTTTTAAGTTTGTTTATGTACAGAAAGGGAGACCTTCCTGTAAATAAACAAACAATGGCATTTTGCTGTTTCCATGGGTGCTGCACAAGGCAGCACACGTGGAAAAAGCAAAAACGAGGAGAAATAATTAATTTCTCCTCGTTTCACCATCTTATGACCAGTTTTTAACTAGTCTTAATTTTGGCGCTGCCTCCTATGTACGCCACCTTTGTACAAAATGAATGGGTGTTGCAGTGGAACGCCCATTGCAACACCCACTGCCCACCCCTTTAATGCTAACCATAGCGTGAAAGGGGGCCTTATGTACAAGGCAGCGTTAAGTGGCTTAACGCTGCCTTGTACATAAGGCATAGCCCCTATCGCCACCACAACATCACTATAGGTGACGTGGTGGTGGCGATAGGGGCTTTTACATATGCCCCAAAGGGTCTTGAAGAGAAAGTGCATGCACTGTTTAGGTGAGACCTGACATGGACTTGATGAGATATTTATGCATGGATTTTGAAAATTTGAGAGCTCTGAAAATAGCACTTTTCAAAAGCGTGACATTAGGTCCACCAATGGCGACCACGTCCTTGCCAGATTTTCAGGATAGCACTTATGCATGCAAATCCGTGCGCTTTATATGCATTGCATGTAACTCTTAGGTGCATATGCTAACAAGGACCTACCTGGTTCTCGATGGCCTATGATAAGCATCCCTGCTGATTACGGCTTCAAGTTATTTGAGTCATGAACAAAATTGGTCGCCAATGAAAAATCACGAGTGGAGAGGTTTTTCGGAATTGTAGGACTGGAAAGCAGAGAATGATTATGTTGCACGTGAACTTATATCAGCAGCGGAAACAAGCAGTGAAACCTTTAACATGTTCCAGAGCAGCATTTAAGTGGAAATCGTTGTACCATTAAAATAACCAGTTGTTAAGGAAACTCCTGAGGGGGCCTAACTGTGCAAGTTTTAATTGGAACCATGTGTGGCACATACGTAATCACCTGACAAGGCACAAAGCAATACATTATCCTGCCTCTGGAAGAAGAGGGATCGCTGCTGTACAACCCACTCTAAAGTCCTTTAGAATTGTTCTTCTTCAGGGAAACTCGAAAATGTGGGCATTGATTTTGATCATGCTATTGAGAATGCTAATTAATTGTTAGCAAATTACACCCCCGGCCTCTGGTTGTGCTAACTTTAGTGTTGCTTGTATTTTTATTTTATTCTTTATTTAATTAAAGTGTTTCTCTGTATGGAAGTTGCTCTTCCACGAACTCTGAGGGGGCTGTTGGTGCAAGGCAAGGTAAGACTGATTGATTCCCTGCACATTACCCAGCGTGTCCTTCGAGAAATTGAACTGCATGTGGTCAACGGATCAAGCAACTTCTACTGAAATTAATAGACATCAATAAAAAAACAAATAACGGCGAACTAATCTGTTCCAACGTACATCTGGAATGAACTGGAATGTTCCTAATGGAAGGCAGGAAAGCCTGCAGTCACAACATTTAAAGCAAAAGCAAAATGCAATGAATGGGAGTACTTTAGCCTATGAGCAACTGTAGGGAACTCCTTAAGTTCGCATCCTATTACTTTCTTTTAGTTCAGCTGTGTCACTGATAAGTGAGTACATCACCCTTCGACCTGTCGAAAAGGAGCGGTAAAAGTGCCCGAAGGCATGCAAGATCGCATTCTTTTATTTATTGTATTCTTTCTGTTTTTTTTTTTTTTAGATATCTCAGATACAGAAAATAAGACATCATATCAGAGTACAGCACCCCCCCCCCCCCACCAACCCATCCTGTCCGACATGCTCCCACAATCAGGGGATGAATCCAATTGATATTTTAACCATTTCCATCATTTAGGGCGAGCAAAGACATAGAAGACAATAGTCACAAAGCAATCCTTTTTGGCCCCAATAGAAAAAGTGCATAGAGTGCAAAATTACGATTCCTTAATTTTTCAGAAATACATTCATTAAGAGTAAAGTGACTTGTGCGAAAAAGGAGCACGGTGCATAGTGCATATAGAGCAGTGCAAAAGTTGCCTATGCATAGCCCAGCGCGTTCAAACAATTTTCCAATCATCAATTAAAATAGATTGAGCATCCCTCTAATGTTTTGTCATCCCAGCACAGAAAGCAGGGAGCCTAACCCCCTTCCTTAGGGTTGCTGAGGATCTGTCTGGTGAAGCCAGCTGGACAGCGGTTCCCAAATAACCAAGCCTTTATTTCTTTGAATAAACAGCCTTTTCAAGGGTGCATGTAGAATATAATCGAGCCAGCCACTGCGAAAATAGGGGTGGATTAGGATCTATCCAGGCAGTTGTTATACACAACCTTTAGATTGCCATGGCAATACAAATTAGCCCCCCCCCTCTTTTCCTATCTACTGATTCTTGCATACTCAATAATATCGCTTTTTAATTATCAAAGGCCCGAGTTTCTCGCAAGTAGCAAACATGTGAACAGAATCTGCGCTGTATTCGGAGCAGCGAGGTCAATATGTACCTCTGTCAGTTCCCCAGTTTGCTATTTTACTTGCTGTATAGTACAGGAAGAAACAGGTCTTATAAAATTGTGCCTGTAAATTAGCTGATAATAAATCGCTTTGAGCAAATTGGAGAGGTAGGCAGAAGGCCCATTGGTGATATCCAACTTCTGTTGCCATTTATCGGTAATACTGGGAAAGTCATCAGCCATTTGGCTATTAAGACTATCATGAATGGACCCGATTCGGGGGATGGTGGGCTCAAGTAATCTTTCAATAAGTTCAGAATTCGGGAATTCCAAGGGCACGCCTGCCTTAAGTGCTAAACATTTTTTGATAGCTAGATATTTAAAGGCCGCATGATGACTCAAATCGAATTTTGTTTTAAGGTCCTCAAATGGCATGATACCCTCAGATGAGTACAGGGCCTGTAGTTTATTAATGCCAGAATGTAACCATTTTTTAAAATAAGATCCTCCAAATACACCTGGCAAATTGTCATTGTTTCTTGTAGGGGTGTAGTGATTCAACCTGCCAATAGCTAATTGCTTACGTACAGCAGTGAAGACCTTGAAGGTTCCCATAAGGGTCTTGAATCTAACCTTCTTATAATATCCGAATTCTAGCTGGCGACAAAAACACCACCAAGCATCAGACCCGAGTAAAAGTGCAAATGGCGACGGGAGCTCAGTTATCAATGCTGGAGGTTGTCCTTATACCAATACTGGGCATATCTGCAGGACCGTGGCCTAATAATATAATTTTAGGCCTGGGAGCGCCTAGTCTCCTCTTTTCCGAGGAAGGGATAAAAACTTGAAAGATCTCCTTGACTGCGAATAAGCCCATATGAATTGAGAGAAAAGATTTTCAAATTTCTTTAAAATTGTATTCTTAAATTTGAGAGGGCTGGATCTAAAAAATAAAAAAATATTAGGGAAAAAGATCATTTTGAGGACATTGTACCGGCCCACCATTGACAAATGTAAGTTGTTGAGCCGGTTCAATGCCCCCTTTCTCTCCAAAGTGAGCGGGTCCAAATTTTCACTGACAATTAAGTCCGTTTCAGCCAGGATATTCACCCCTAGGTACCTTGCCTTGGAGACAACGCTACTGTCCGTCCAGCTAATTTTGTTATTTACAATAATCTGGCTTTTCCCCTTATTTATCACATACCCAGAGACCTCCTCAAAGACCTGGGCTACTCGTTCTATAGCTGCTATAGCTTTCTCAGGATCAGGGGTCACAAAAGCTAAATCATCCACGTATGCCATAACTTTTGTCTCAAGGTTGTGTCAACATAGGGCCGGGATTTCCAAATTGCTGATGAGTCTTTTTTATAAAAGGATCAATATACATGGCAAAAAGCAGGGGGGAGCAGGGACAGCCCTGTCGGGTCCCGCATGTGATTTTCAGCTGTTCAGTAAGTTGCCCGCTTATTAAGACCCTAGCTGTAGGATTTAAATATAAAGCCTTGACGGCCTGTATAACCTGGTGCCCAAAGTCTATTCTCTACATGACACCCCACAGAAACAGCCAGGAGACCCGATCGTATGCTTTTTCGGCACCAAGAAGTATTAGCGTCATCGGCTCTCCTGTAGCCCGTGTTGCGTCAAACAGAGAAGGGTTCTTCGGATGTGGTCCGTAGTCCTTTTTTTAGGGATAAACCTGTGTTGCCACTTAGAGACGAGGTTTTTGATTCTAGTAGAGAGTCGGTAGGCAAGAATCTTGAAGTAGATCTTAGAATCTCCATTAATAAGTGTGATTGGGTGATAAGAGCCCATTTCCAATAGAGAATTATCTTTTGTAGGAAAGATAATAATCTTAGCTGTCAACCATGATGGAGGAGGGGTCGCGCCATTTAAAGTTTGAACCATAATAGTGTTAAAAATATCTTTAATCTGGGAGGAGAAAACGTTATAAAATTCAACAGGTATGCAGTCAGTACCGGCCGCCTTGCCATCAACTAGACTTGACATTGCCCTAGCAATTTCGTCCCAAGAGGGGGGATCCTCTAGTTGATCACCATCCTCTGGGCTGAGGCGTGATAACATGACCGAATCCAGAAAGTTGTCAATCTCTTTCTGCTTAGCCTTTTGTGTGCGAGTGTCCTCTTCAGTATACAAGCCTTGATAGAATTCACAGAAGGCTGTCCGAATTATATTTGGATCACTAGTGATCCCCCCTGCCGGGGCACAAATAGAATGTATTCCATTGTTTGTAATGTGCTGCCTAGTTCTAAAGGCCAGCTGATGGCCAATTTGCTCACTGCACTCGTAGATACTTTCACATGCAGCAACCCATTTCGCGGCAGCTTTTTCGGCCAAGATTGTACCTATTTCTGCCCTAAATGCTGCAATTTCCAGGTCAATTGGCTCACTCTCTCCCCCCAGCTGAACGGCGCCAACACGTTTTTCCTCTGCCTTTGCTAGTTTTTCCTGTAGCTCTAGAATCTGCAATTTTTCTTGTTTGTTCTTTCTAAGAGAGAACTGTAATGTCTCTCCTCGAATACATGCTTTTAGAGTGTCCCAGACGACCAAAACCGGAGCAGAGCCAACCTTCCTTTCAAGGAAGTCTTGATTCCAGATCTTTATATGTTTCTGATAGCCTGTATCAAACAATAATGCCCTCTCAAAGATCCAGGGCTGGGTTTCCCTACCAAAAGCGTACCCCGATACTTAAAATGAAGGGGTTATGGTCTGAAAAAAGCTGTGGGGTAATCTCAATGCTACACTCCTGGATTAGAGAAGATGAAACAAAAAAATAATCAAGTTGTGCAAATGAAGGTATACCCAGGCTGGTTCGGTTTAAAGTGGGACCAGACATTATTAAGCCCATATGTATATAATACGTTCTTCAGGGCTTGTAAAACCTTTGGTTTCCTGCTGGTGTACCTCAATTGTGTATCTATCCCCAAATTATTAGGTAAGTTAACGTTAAGGTCTCAACATAATGTAATGGGGAGTGGCCAGTTGGATAGCTCACCGGAAACCCACTCAATTACTCCTGGATTGTCAACTATAGTCCCTTATATTGAACACAGGGTAAAAGCAGATTTGGATGGTAAGTGACATTCTGTTAAAACCCATCTCCCACAAGGATCGGATTTAGTTTGGGTGGATTGTAGCGAACAATTGCACAGGGTCAAAATAGCTACGGCTTTCGTGTGCGCTCCCTGAGATGTCCCTCCAATTAAAGTATATCCCATTGTATTTAGAAGATGTGTCTGTGATCCCTCAATGTGTGTCTCCTGGAGGCAGACAACGTCAGCCCCCATTAAGCTTAAACCTTGTGAGACACTCTGCCTCTTTTGAGCGTCATTTAAACCACAAACATTTAAAGAAACAATTCTAAGGTGCATTACATTTGCTGTATTCCATCAATCTAAAATTCATAGGTAGCATCCCATATATGAGAAACATATACATCAAAACAAACCTAGTATCACAAATAAACCACAACAGGCAAAAGAAAAGAAACAACCATCTGTTCTAACCAAGCATAGGCTCCCAATTCTTGCATTTTCTAGTTCATCAATCCAAAAATGAAGACTGATAGTAGCACCATAGCACCAATCATTAAAAAAACACACAAAACCCGCCCTTCCCTTCTACTCCCTCAGCCTCCCCCCCCACCCCTGCCCAAAATAGAGCAATCAGGAATCACCTGAATGATGAGCACCTATAATAAAACACCACCACCTCCCGATCCCGTTATGAACCCTGTGAAAGGTATTAACCCTTTATGGCCAGTAAATAAGAACAGTGTAGAAACTGGAGGAAAAGAGGAGAAAAGGCGACAGCTGAGGGAAAAAAGAAAAAGGTCCCCACCCTTATCTAAGCCTAAAATCACCAAGCCTAAAGCCCCCCTCTTTTCGACCTGTTCCCAGACAAAAAAGGAAGGGAAAGTAAAAGAGAGGTCTAAGTCTATCGGCTTTTGTTCTTATCAATCCTAACTCTGCCCGTTTCTTGTCTTAATTTCGCATAAATATTCTTGGGCTTTAATTTCTGACGTAAAAATACGTGAAGAGCCATTCATAATGATTTTCAGTTTAGCAGGGTTCATGAGAAAAACTTGCGCACCCAGCTGTTGAAAGGGGGAGCATAATTGGTCAAGACGCCACCTACATTCCACAGTAGCATGACAAAAGTCAGGCTTTGTAAAAAAAGATACTCCCTCAAAACCCTTTTGAGAGTTCGGGAGAGCATGTTCAAATACCATCTGTCTAAGTGAAAAAAATCCAAAGAAAACCAGGAATGCTCTAGGTTTCTCTCCGCCATTGGTGTGCTGTTTCTTCAGGGTGAAGGGGAAGCAGTGATCCCGCTGGATCTCGTGATCCCAGTTCCACTCCGCATGCTCAGGGAAGGCTCCCTTCAAAAGCTTCACGATGTACAGGTGAGGGTCCTCCCCCTTCACCCCTTCAGGGATCCCCAACAGGCAGAGATTATTTTGCCGTTGTCTGTTATCTTGATCCTCCATCTTCCACATGAAGTCTGTCATGCAAGCCCCTTGAGTGGAGCACTGGTCTTTTAGGGAGGTGACTTCGGCTTCCAAGCTTTCAGTACGGCCTTCCATCATGGTTACTTGTTCTCCAATATATGAGCAGGTTTTATTCAACTTTCTAAGTCCCCCTTGTAATTTTTGGGCTGCCCCTTTAGCTTGCCTATCGTCTGTCCCCACCTCCTCCTGAAACTGTTTAATTGACAATAGGATAGCCGACAAGGAGGGTTCTTCGGGGCAGTCTGACATTGTTTTCATATATCAAGAGCCGGGGGTATTATTAAATTCTTCACCATAGGGGAACATAGTTTTTCATGTAGAATAATCCCATTTTAGTTGACTATGCTTTTCAACGGATCTCTTCTATTTTTTCTGTTTATTGGAAGCACTTTTCTGGTGTTGGACCGTGCTGGTTTCTTTAGAAAAATGACTGCAGCTGGTGTCAGATTGACCACCCCATCGCTTGATGTAAGTAAACTCCCTTCAGCTGCAGAGTCTGAGCCATCCGAAACTGAAAAAAAATGCTCGCCTGTCAATTCAGGGGACAAGATTGCCTGTGCGCCAGTGCCAATAACTTTATGATTCACAGTAGTGGCAATAATGGCGGTGGCAGAATTGCTGGTAATTTGTTCCGTTCCATCAGAGAGTGGTCAATCCTGTGCGGGAGAGTCTCTAACAGTATTAGTGAGCAAATGGGCTACAGACTCCAAGCCCTCCATAGTGCTCAGTTTACCAATAGTAGAAATTGCTTGGATATGGGGATCTGTTCTTTGCCCTGGTTCAAGCCCTGGTTCAAGAGTTCTGCCAAACTCAGTATTCTCATATTGCCTACAACCAAATCCGTCGGCTCTGCTCCTCCATCAAGGATTGTTGTTAAAGATTTTGAGCCAAAGGGGCTCGCAATAGAAAATATTTTGGCAATGGAAGGTTGGGAGCCCTCACCATCCTTGAGCACCACCCCATAGGATTTCTCTGTGGCCTTTTTGCTGCCCCTAGTCTCTCGGTTACCTCTTATCACCGGATCCAGGTCAGGATTCAGTCCCCCTGTAATGGCAGTTCAAGTGCACTCTTTTTGGTCCCTCTCGCGCCGCAGGCAGCCATACTCCGCCTCAGACAGCGATTAACCATTTAAATGCCCCGCAAGATGTCCGTGGGAGCTGCGGAGAAGACCAGAAAGGAATACAAAAGCATCCAGAGGCGCACTCGGGACTGTAATAGTTTGCAGAGCACTCACAGCAGCAGCAAACACCCGAAACAGGACACGATGGCCGTTTCGTCCAGGGAGTGGCGAAAGTTTGAAAGTCAGCGTCCCCGAGCCAGACGGCATAGCCGATGGCAGAAAAGATGTCTCGTGATGCGGGAGGCGGTGTAGCAGAATGTTACACAGGCGCCCTCTTGCTCCTGTCCCAGCTTAAATAAGATCACAATCAATGCCATTAAGCGCCACAGCATGTTTTGTCTTTATTGGCAGTCCACCCACAAGAAAGATGTATGGACACCAGCTCTACGCATTGTGTTCTCAGATGCCAGGCCTGTTCTAACCCTCCCAACAGGTAGATGCAGAAATGACAAACAAGTGATTTTAGAATATCACTTAGCACTTGCATAGTAACCTCTGGGTGTTCTTCTTAGGGGCCAGATATGGGATTACGATCAGGGCTGGAATGGCCGTAGCGGGCACCGGGCATTTCCCCGCTGTTCCGCCAGGGTGAGGGCCAGTTCTGGGCCCCAGGGGGCTGTTTTTGTTACAGGGCCGTTTTTGCAGCTTAGCTGCAATATCGGCCCCTGTAACAAAATCGTCTAAAACCAGCACTGGCAAACAGCTCGGCCGCACCCCCAAACCTCCTGGGGGCTCGCTGAGCCCTTTGCCAGGGCCAGTTTTGGTTCCCAGTCCGGCCCTGGTTACGATACTAAAAGATATCCATGCACCTCGAGTGCATCTAAATAGGATCAGTGATAATTCTCCGGTGTATTAATATCTAAGGGATGAAATCAGTGATGGCTCCTCCACTAAGGGGAGGAGCATTGCCCACTACTTTTTTTGGGCAGCGAAATAAAGGGAAAATAAAATTAAAATAACTTGCGGTATTTTCATTTTTTTTTCTCCTGATTACGCAGCTTTGCGTGAGGGGGCAGGGGAGGAGTTGTAGGCAGCACCCTCCTAAGTGTGCAATGACTGCTTGGCTGGCCCTCTCGGCCGCTCAAAACAGTCTTGCACACTTTGCATGTTCTCCATGCACGCTCCATCGCTGCCTACATGGAGAACATGCCCAGGCCTCCAATCAGCGTCTGAGCGCTGTAACACGGCGCTCAGACCAATCACAACGCTGCTAAGGCAGCGTTGTTATTGGCTGACTGGGAACCTTGGTGTGCTTTCTGTGGCCATGTGAGGGAGGACTACGGAGGAGAGACGGGGCGAGGAAGAGGCGAGAAGGTACGTTTGAATCTTATTTTTTGATACCCACCTCCCCCTGCGTCTTCCCCCTTCCCGCCTGACCCCCTACCACTGATCCGTGCTGGCTGCAGCTGGATGAAATACTGGGGTGTAAGCCTCCTAGCTGGGTGCGGAACCATGCAGAAACTTTGCCATAAATACGCTTCCACCTGTGACCATGCAGACTAGATCTGATATCAGCTCTCTCAGAAGGACCTAGCAAGGATTAGGCACGGTTGGATTTGTCCAAATAGCTGGCATGCATGTCTGATCATCAGTGGCCAGCAGCGATTTGCACCCCGTACATAACCATTGGGAAAATTATGAATGAATTGTTGGAGAGTGTTTTTTTTTTTTTTTTTTATCAAACTGCAGAGTAGTCCAAGGCAGAAAATTAAAGTTGGAGGAGGTGGGCAAAAGCATAGCAGAACAGTGGTGCATTGAACTGTCCGTCTGCCAGATTAACATGCAATCAGCAAAATCTACAGCAAGTAGCATGTTTATCACTCTAAGAATTAAAATTAGAGGGTGAAAAGGTGGCATAATTAGAATACCAATGCAGCCCAGCTACAGCACCATTCTATACTGATGGCCAAAGAAATTTCAGAGCCTGCTTTCACTGCTGATGCAGTGAATGACAGCGGAGCTAGGCAAAGGTAGTGGTGCAGCTACTGCCATATCTTCTAGCATCAGGCCATCAGTATCTTCTTCCAGGGGCAGTTTCTTATCAAATAAAACACCTGCAGTTGTCGCACATTTTGCAAAACGTTCAAATACTGAAGTTGCCAACTCCATGATCAAAGAGTAAGCACTCCTGAGGCGGCCGCTCAGACCAACAAAAATGACAATATTATTAAAGGCATGAACTCAATCGGACCTAGAACTCCATCGAAAAGCATATTGTACATCATAGGGCCTTTATTATGTTTTAAGTTTGAGTGCATGCCTTTTAAGTGTTACTCTTAACTTTGAACCAGAAATGCCTCGATCAATTGCCTCTTTGAGCCTTCAAAATATGAATTAGTATTTTAATATCAGAGGGCCCCATCCTTTTCAAATTAAAACTCATACATACATCTTAAGAAGCTTGTCTTTTTGCCATGATTTTCCTTAAACAAATTACCAGTAGAGAACACTTCAATAGAGCATTCAAGATGTGCTGCAATGTCAGTGTCAGTAGTCTCTAATTACTATTTGAAGAGGTCTAGACTATTTTAAATGACAAATAACCTTAAACACATACATGGATGCCAGGACTTGAGAAGCTCAATAGTGATTTTGTGACAGAAAACTGAGAATGTAATATACCCATTTTCATTTTTCATTATTGTAATATACAAAAACTGGCAACATCCTTAAAAACAACTATTTAAATGTTTGTGTTATGGACAGTCAATTTTAAAACTTAAAATAGGAGGCCATGTGAAGTCTTTAAGAAGGCAATCCTAGTAGGGTGAATGGAAAATTGTCCACAGGTATAGCATGTTTAATGACTTCAAATCCACAAACCTTATAGGACGGTGTCACGATGACTGTATGATCCTATTAGGGATGTCATCACTGATACTATTGGAGATGTCATCAGTTGCATTAATAATGATGTAATTTAATATCTAACACATATATATATATGTAGTCACTCAAAAAATAACAAAGGTTAAAGTGTGTTTATGTGGAAGTAAGAGCATTTTGTAATGGTTTCTGAGCTTTGTGGTCTCTTGTAAAGTTTAAATGAGGTGGCTAAGACAGCTGCCTTAATGGAGTACATGCCTTTGGAAGGGACAGCCGTCACAGGAAGAATGCCTGTGGCTAATCAGATGGCAAATGAGGGAAGCTCTCATTAGGCTCTTTGACCTGAAAGCAGCTCAGTACCTTCAGAGATCCTGCGTCTGCAAGAAAGCGGATGGTGTTCTGTCTCAGACTTGGATTCATGGTGTATTGCAGGGTTGGAATGAGTGGGTAAGGGGGATGGAGGCCAAGGAGTTTCAGGTTCTTAATCAGTTGATGGTGACAGACCAACTCTAAGAGGAGTGCTGTACCCCACTTAGGCAATACCTATCTGATTTGACAGAGGGGGATCCAGAGAAACTTTCAGTGTTGACTGACAAGTAGTTAGCTAACAGGGTACAAAAAGCATTGGAAATGCAATAGGTCTCACATTTGCTTGAGTTAGAGCTATTGGCGCTGTAAATGGCAATGTCTTTTACCCATGTGTTTTGGAGTGTATGTATGTGGTGTTTAGTGGAATTATGTGGGTTGAATTGGACTTGTTAGTTGTGGAATTGTGTGGTGTGAAGTTGATTTGTGCAGTGGAATTGTGTGCATGGAGTGCAGCGAAATTATGTGGACAGTCATTTTGTGTTAATGAGTGTCCTGGAAATATGTGGAGTGGGATGTGTGTTATTGACTGTAATTATGTGGGATGGTATTTTGTGTTGTGGAGTGGTATGTAGTGGAGTCTAATTGTGTTGTGTGCGGTTGAATTTTGTGCCATGATGTGAATTTCTGTGGTGTGGATCTATATGGTGTGTTGTGTAATTGCGTTGTTGAGTTGAATCATGTGGTTTGATGCCGAATTATGTGGTGTTGATTGGAAATGTGTGGAGTTCAATTGTGTGTCTTTGATCTGTGAGGATAGATTTGCCTTTTTGGTGATGAAAAAAACAAATAAGTAGGAGCTAAGCTCCAGCTGTTTGGATGTTAAAAAAAAAAACAAGCCATCTAATGGTATGTAATGGGCAGGCTCTAAACCCTTTACTGTATACAATACCCTTCACAGGAACAGTGCATGCGCATGCTGTTAGGCATTACCTAAAACAAGTGCTCACAGCCACAAAATGTTATTATATTGGGAAAAATACTGCCAAGAAAAGAATTTCACCGTGTCAAATGACATGCTAAGACTAACTTTGTTTGCTGTGAAGGTCTGCTGAATGTGGGAAAAGATGTGGGAACATCCTGCTCTGCTAGCTTTAGCTTCACTACAATTGGACAGGAGGAATCAACAAAGTGAGACCGGTGGAGCTAAGTTCAATATCGAGGGGAAAAAAGTGACCAATGTCCCCAGCTCACTACAAACTGCCCAGTATTTAACCCGAAAGCACACACCACTGTGGCGATTGCTACTATGTCTACTGCTGTAGACACTGCACCAGGACCTGTGCACTCATTCAGTTCCTCCATGCCTACTCAGGCCTTTATCTAACAGCACAGCTTCAGCCTCTACCGGCTCATTATTCAACCCCACACTGCATGCTGTGACTTGTAGGCCCAAACCTATAAAGGGCACTCACTGCAGGTATATGAACACTGTTGATTCTTTAAACATGAAAAGTAATTGAAGGGTCATGTACACTAGCAAACCTCTTGGCAGCTCTGAAGCACCCACGGACATTGATATTTTCAAGGGCAGCAAAAGGAAATTGTAAGAGTGAGAGAGCACTAGAACCCTGTTAGTTAAGATCAGCAGGAGAGATGGCAACAAAGTACTGTGTAACGTACTTCATACCTCTCAGTCCTTGAGGCCCTAGGGGGACTCTGGAGTTGGAGGGGCCTCAATGGACCCCAAGGTCAGCAGAAGGGTGAGAGAAGGACTGAGGCTGGAAAGGGGTTTCAAAGGCAAGGCTATCTGGGTGCGTGGAGCTCTGGGAGGGTGCAGGAGTGATGGGCTGCAGGGAAGGGAAGGTAGGAGTGGTGGTTAGAGGGGCAATAAGACTGTATGGGGGCAGGGAGATCAGACCGTGGTGCTACCAGGGATGGAAGAGCCCCAAGGCTACAGCGGATTTGGTTAGAAGAGCCCCAAGGCTTTTTCAGACTCAGAGCACTACTGATGCTCTTCGAGAGGAAGTACAGCCGGGAGTGGAAGGGGTGAAAGGATGAAAGACGAGGCAGATACTGACCAGAACCAGCAGCCACAAAGCCTGTGTTCAACTCTGTTCCATGTGTCTGAAGCAGCTGAACAGGACAGTCATGGACATAGAAAGGGGGCTTTTTTTGTTACCAAACTAAAGCGACTATCCTATTTCAAGATGGCAGCGGGACGTGGCTCAAAATAATCATGCACCGCTGTGCAGAATGTAGATGCATCTCAAAGTAATCAAGTTTCGCTCTGCTGAATGCAGCTCAAAGTAATCAAGAGTTGCTGTGCAGAAAATATGGAAGGCGCACCGCCTTCCGAATCTACCACCATGCTTAACAAAGGACAGTGGGAGGGGTCACAGCAACTGGTTCTGTAACAAAAAACTCAACAGCCAGAGAAGCATAAATGCGGATCAAATGTAAAAAGATCATGGTGACTGGCTGTGTTTAAGATTGATCTAAAATTTAAATTGTGATAATGAAATGTAGCAAAATATGCACATAAAAGATAACAAGCTAAAGCTTTTGCAGCCCAACATTTGCTTGAAAGATCTAAAGGAACATTCTGAAACAAGGGGCTGGTGGGAAAGCAACTAATAAAAAAGTTCAAACACCAACTTAAATTGGCAAAAGGGCAAACAGACCAGTAATAGGTCACTACTCTATAGGTGTAAACAAAAGACCAAAAGGAGGGGTAAAAAACCCACATTAGCCAGATACACTAAGCTTTTTTTAATGACACAGAAATTAAGCAATCAACAACGATGGCTGTGATCTAAGCCTATAGAGTAGATACAGCATGTCTCGAAGATACAGCATGTCTCGAAGAGACAGCGCATGCGCTGCCTAGACAAGACCTAAAAAAGGCCAGAGCAGCATGATTCTATGCCAGAGGTGAAGAGGAACTCTCCACAGACTTGTTTCAAAGCAGAGGGGTAAGGGCCAGGGTGATTCTCATGACACTCGAGGATGGCCCAGTGAACATGGGAATGGGAATGGAAATGGTGTGTCATGGAAGGAGCATCATGAGAAGGGAGGACAAGGAAGTTATTCCAAGGCCAGGATTGATGGCCTGATTCAAGTGCCACCAAGTGGGAAACCTTAAGAGAGATTGTCAGGTGAAAGAACCTGACCCAGAAATACCCTTGATAGCAAGTATGTTAAATGTGGGTGAAGGAGCCTGGCTGCGCTCAACCTAGTAGCCATGGACATTTGGGAGAGAGACCCAGATGCCCTGACGTACATTCATACTAACATGATGAGGATTTTGCAGGAAGTTAATATCAATGAGAGGAATGTGCCTGCCATGACTGATACTGAAGCGTCCAACACTATGGTAGACAGGAAATACCTAAGCCTGAGGAGATACCCCTGTAACCAAGATTACAGGTTTTCTAGTCAGTGGAGATGGTATGGAGTGTCCGCTTGCCAGGGTTGAGATTGAGCTCAATGCAAAGGCGTCCATGATTGATGTCTGGGTAAGGAAAAGGCAAGGTGCTGGATATCTCTTGGGCAATTATTTGATTGCCTTTGGCTTGGTGTTAGGACCAGAAAAACACAGGATACGTTGGACCCTCTGTTCTCTTGGTCAGGAATGTTGAAAGACACAGAGCAGTTCTGTAGAACCTGTGCACTTGCCATATGAGTGGTAAGACAGGAGAGAGGACTAAGGCACCATTATTGCCTCTACCAGTTGTAGGTGTGACATTTGAGTGGATGGGAACAGACATAATTGGTCCATTCAACACACCCTCGCAGTCAGGCTCCGAATATTTCTTGGTTGTAGTGGATCATGCCACCAGGTACTCAGAAGCTGTACCTCTGAGGAGCATGACTGCATGTGTGGTTGCAAACGCTCTCCTGGGGATCTTATATAGGGTAGGATTTCCAAGGATGACATTTCTGACTGGGGAACCAACTTCATCTCCTCTTATGTGAGAGCGATGTGGGATCAAGCTGGTGTGACATACTACTGCTCCATAGTATACCACCAATATTCTAACTGTTAGGTTGAGCGTTTTACCATGATGCTGAAAAGCATGATGGGAACTCTGCCAGAGAACTTCAGGAGGAAGTGGGGTATTTTCCTGGTATGTCTCTAATCTACCTTCTGAGAGATTCCGCAGAATGGGGTATGGTCCCGTCCATTTAAACTTCTGTATGGACACCACGTGCGGGGTCCACTTACCTTAGTTAGAGAAGGGTGGGAAGGAACCTCAGAGTCTCCACAGAAGGATGTTGATGATGCAATACATGAGTCAGGCAAAGGATAACCATCAGGCCAGCCAAGGGTTGATAAAGGAATGGTGTGACCAGAAAGCTACGCTGACTGGGAATCATGAAGGTCAGGACTCGGAGTTGTTAGTGCTAAAGACTATTTGAACCTGGGCTTTGGAGGACAATTGGTGTGGGTCATACAAGGTAGTTGGAAATATTTCTGAGGTTAACTACTTGGTGGTCATAGTTTCCACAAGAGAACCCAAGAGGGTGTTCCATGAAAACAGATCAAAGCTTTACCTCTGAAAAGATTGCACAGTGAATGTCATAGCTATGGCAGAGGAAGCTGAGGAAGACAAAGACATTGTCCTAACATACTGCATTGTGGCATAAAGGATGGCACTATGGTAGGGGTTTAGTTAGCCCCTGAGTTAACACATGAGCAGCAGAGGGAATGTATAGAGGTGTTGGGATGGTTTGCCAAACTTTTCTCTCTGACTCCTGGGTTGATACCTGCCTGTGTGCATGACATAGACACAGGTGACAGCCTGCTAGTGATGGACAAGATGTACTGGATGTCTGTCCGAGTTCAGTGATACATTAAGGAGGAAGTTGCTCAAATGTTGTAGCTTGGGGATCTTGCAGTTCTTGGGCTAGTCCTGTTGTTTTAGGACCAAAGCAAGCTTGTAGTTCTGGGTGGGCTACTAAGCCCTCAATTAGATAACCAATACCGATGCCCATCCCATTTGAAGGGCTTGTGGATTAGTTGTGTCCTGCAAGGAACTTGAGCACCTTGGATGTGAGCAGTGGAAAATGACAGATTTCTTTGGATCCAAATTTCAAGGAGAATACTTCATTTTCTATGCCAGAGGGGCTGTATCAGTTTAAGGTGATGCCATTTGGATTGAAGAATGCTCCTGACACTTTTCAGTGCCGGGGGAAATATGCTTTTGCAGGGCTGGAAGACTTCTGTGTGGCTTATCTAGAAGACATTGCGATGCTCAGCGATTCATAGCAGAACCCCCTGAAACACCTAAGACAGGTGTTGACTAGGATACAAGAGATGAAACTAGCCATCAAGAAAGCCAAGTGTATGGTGGGGCAGTCTCCTGTAGTCTAACTTAGACATGAGGTGGGGAACAGGAAGATTTGCCTGTTGGATGCCAAGATTCAGTTTGTGATAGAGTGAGAAGTGCCTACTACCCAAACTGACATGAGGGCCTTTTTAGGACTCACCGAGTATTAAAGAAACTTTGTTGCATACTATTGAAGTAATGTTAATATGTAAATCGATGCGTTCATCAATAAAAATGAAATCTTGTGGTTATTAATAAAATTGCCCATTCTGAAATCCACATCTACCTCGACTCGCAAGTATGTAGTCAAGCAGGCCCTGAGACCTAGCCCCAGGATTACTGACCAATGGGTCAAAGGTGAGAGGGTGCGTAGCTGGCAGGCTAACACTAACTCGGGGATCTTTTGATCGGTCCCACAGATAGGCACAGTAACATTACAATGGTCAGGAGAGATTGCACAAATAAAGCACACATGTCCGGAGGGGGTAGACGTGCTCCTAAAAACACCATAAAAGGTCAGATGTCACATAAGTTAGGAACACATAGCAAATCAGGACCTAGCACATGTTGTGATCATGCACTCCCCATGCCAAACATCTGGACAAGTTATCCACTGGCCACACTGTGCTCACACAATGTTGAGACCCACCTATAGTAATCATTTGACCATCAATTTATAACTCTAAAAGCAGCAACCAACATTTCTCACCATATATGGCATGCCAGAACTTTTATGAATTATTGTGTTTTCTTTAAAAGAAGGACATATACTGATTGTAAATGTAGACAGTCCTCAAACCTCATGCCTATAACTGTTCACCCGAGTGTTACGTATAATTAAACAAACTGTTCCTATTTTGCCAAACACCTCTTGCCTTCTGCTTTGAAAAGGATTTTTAACTCGAACAACAGTGTTGTTGCCAAATTAACTGTTTTGACTTCTAAGAAGCAGCCCAGGAAAGTAATATGGCTGAGGAGTGTCAGAAAGCATTTGAGAAACTGAAGAAACTGCTATGCACTGCACCTATACAGAAAGCACTGATCTACAGTCAGTGTTTCATTATACAGAGGGATGCCTCTGACAAAGGAGTAGGAGCAGTGTTAGCTAAACTGGATGACACTGGCAGAGAGTGTCTGGTAGCCTTTATTAGTAGTAGGTTGCTACCCAGAGACCAGAACTGTACAGCTATTGAGGAGTGCTTTGCCATATTGTGGACTTTACATAAGTTCCACACTTGTTTGTTTGGCACTACGTTTATGGTGCAAACAGCTCAGAAGCCATTCAAATGGTTGATGGCTACAAAGGGAAAGATTCCCAAGTTCTTTGGACTGTATATTTCTTCGTAATGGTTAGAGTTTGTAGTGGATCACAGAGCTAGACTGACTTACAGGAATGCTGATGGACTTTCCCACTGATTTTACCTTTCTGAATTCTGAACCTCTCAAGGTTTAGAGTTAGGTTCGGCATATCTGATCTGGGAGGGGCATCTGTTTGTACAAACAAACTTCTCTGCCTGGTAATGGTCATGTATCCTTGCTCTCAGTGCCCCAACTGTACACTGATGGAAACTGATGTCTGGATCCCTAAGGTTGATATTTGTTGTCGTATAGGCAAACATGGATCATGCATATGCCCCATGACATAGGCCTGTCACATGGATTGTGGTCTTGTTGGACCGGGAGGGGTGCCCAAAGCGCTGCCCTTATAGCCTGATCCATTAATTTAGGACTTCCCTGCATGGGGGAAAGTTGATGCCAGGGGTCTACGTTACCCTGTGAATTAGTGCCTATTACCATTAAATTAATGAGTGTCTCTTCTTTACACACAGTTCCTATTTGGGTACCCAAATAAGTAATTTTATTCTGATTAAGTTTTGTTGGGGTGCACTTTTGAGCTGCTTCTTGGTATTATCAGATAGGCATATCCTTATGCATTGGTCTACACAATGGCACTTATTTTAGGGCTCCTTTATTAAGTTTTCTTCTGTGTTCCTTTCACCAGGTGTCCTTCAGATGATATGGTCCTGAAGAGACCCCATTACAGATAATGGGGTGAAACGTCATTGACAATATAAAACGAACTGTGGAACCCAATACAGCAGGGTTGGTTTCAAACTTCTGTGTGGGCCAAATTGAGGTTGTTTGCTTTTGGTGTTGGAAACCCTTGCTTTTCGTTTTCAGTTTTATTAATATATATTGTTATTTTGTAAAGGAATTTCTTTATGTGTTTCTTCTAGGTTATCTTTCATGTGGGACACTTTATATTGTATATATGTCTTTGAATAATATATAATAAATATCATCACAATTGTTTCTATGTTTTGAATTATTATTTTTGTGTGATCTCAGTTTGGAGCCTTCCCTAAGCTGCATCCTACTATATTTTCATTTATGTGATTGTGCTTTTTTTCAGTCAGGTATACAAATATTTTTCTAAAAAGAACCACTGTTATGTAAAAAATGATTTAAAGCCTTGGTTCTTTTTTAGTAGGGCAGCCTTTGTGCTTATACAGTTATGCAAGGTTGGTGCAGCATGAGTGGACTATGCTTAGAAGGGGGTTGAACGTAGAAGAGGGTGCACCCACTGTCCTCAGAGGGGGTACAGATTTTGAATTCTTTGTCCCTGGCATCCCTCTCTCCCTGGGCCACCCCACGTTTGAAGGTTCAGTAAGCCCCCGACTGCAGCCTCAAGATCGTGATTACACTGAGGCAGGGTGAACAAATTTCCCCCAAAATTGGGATATTGCACAAAAATGGGAGTAGGATTGCAATTTCACTTTGCAGAGGTGCGCAGAATGCCTTGAAGACAGCACTCATCAATGGAGGCAACAGAGACCCCTAGGCGACACAGGACATAGACTAGCTATGGGCTCAAAAGGCTTGTTTGGTGGTGACTCCCAACACCATGGAAAATCTGCCGGGATAAATAACCAAAAATATGAACAGGGACTGCATGGGCAAAAATGTAACGTCGGGTTACCCTACACCGTGACCGCTAGGCTTATTGACTTCTGTATGTGGGGGGGTTGTGGAGTTTTACAATCTCATCCTTCTAGGATCGAGAAGAACATTGGTTCCTGTTGCAGAGGATGGTTTCATTCATAACTGAAAGGGAGGTCTCCATTGCATCAGAGACCTTTGGAGCAATTTGGAGACACTGTTAGAACTGCATGCCATGAAGGAAGTGTCAAGCTGGGTGTGAGGCCAGAGGGAACTGGGGACCTGTTGGCCTGGTGATTGGAGTAGGTCCCATTAGACTTTGGTTGCTGGACCTGGGTGACTGCTCTTTAAACCGATTTTATTTATTTAATTTTTTTCTTCTGCTCCACCCCCTCCTCAGACTGTCCTGTACCTGGGGGGTGGCCAGCCAACAGCAGCAGTAGTAGAGTGGGGCCTTATTTCTGTAAGTGCTTTAGGCAGGCACCCTGATTATTCTGTGCTCCCATGGCCTTATCATCGATGCCAGACCTAATTTGGACACCTGATGACGCAGCCTACAGCAGCCCTGAATTTCTTGAAGCAAGTAAAATGTTTTGAGCCTCCAATGCTGTTTGTGGTCCTTTCTTTTTGAGAAGGGTAGTGTGGGATGCTTTTTGTCGTTACTATCGGGAGCGTACTTCAAGGGGGTTGGTTAATTGGTGTTAATATTTCCTGTTTTTATTTGCTGTGGGGGCCTATTTTACTGTTTCTTTTGTACCTTTGATTGTGAGAAGTCGCTACCTTCCCACACTGTCACCCCTCCCTGCTCGGTTTGTGGCCCGAACCCTGTGGAGCTGGGTTTCCCTGCTGCCGCCACATGATTGCCTCATTGCTGGAACTCTGCTGTGGTTGGGCGGTGACAGGTGGGTCTCCCTGCGACTGAGCGTATGGTACATTCTGATTACCCTGTTCTTGATATTGAGGAGGGATATTCATCAGGGTTTGTGGTGGCTGGCCCTGGTTCACTGACCTCTGCTGCTTCTGCTGCTCATGGTATGCCTTTTTCCGGCACCTCTTTACCAGGTGACCCCACCTGTAACAATAGTAGCACACTCTGGGATCTGGTCCAAAGCAGCCTTCCTATCCTCCATTGCATAACTTGGTCATGCTCCTCGAATGCCTGTTTGGTACCCTCTAAAGTTTTGCAGTGGAGCCCCTTTTGTGACTGGTGTCATAATGGTTGCGGCCATTGCTGCCCCCTCACGAGCAGTCTTTTTCAATTTGTGTTGAACTAGTTTTGCTGTGTTTCTTTGGGCCTGCTCCTGCATCTCTCTATACTTCTTTTGCTTTTTTTTTATGGTAGTGGCGTATATGAGCCTGTATCTCTTGCCAGGGTTTAGTCTCTAAACCAACTATGTTGTTCAGCCCACTCTATATATCGGTGGGTAACTCTTTCTTAAGAATATTGTAGAAAAAAGTGACTTGTGGACCCGTGTTTGTCAACAGCTGTCTGGTTTCCTGTCCTCATCTTTCTCTCTGGCGGTCAAGATCTAGTGCTGGTGCCTACTAAATGTGGCCCCGTCATGCTGGGTATCTGTTAGTGTGATTGTTCGAAAGTGAGCAATGTGTTTGTCTGCTCCCCAATTAGACTGTTTAGCAGACTCTTAAAGTCTCCTATGGCTAGATGTATACCTGCAGTGTTGTTCTCGAAGCATGTAATCCATTTCCCTGCCCCATCCAGCAATGCTGGAAACTTGATTCTCAACACATATTTATCCATCTGGGCTAATGGCAAATACATTATCCCTGCACCCTTCTTTAGTAACGGGCACACTCTTACACTAGGTGACTCTATGGGTTATTTCCTCAAGATAGTGTTCCCAACTTGCAAGGCATTGCAGCGTTTAGAGGAAGACCCATTTAGGGTTTCCTCCTTCATGCCTGATGTAGTCCTCCATTACTGCCATGTCCTCTCTCTCAAATTATCCTTTCCTCAGCCAAGACCCTCATATTGGTCCCTCTCCTCAATCCAATCTGCTAATAGGTCAGAAAACGGGTATACAAAGTACTTGCCTTAGCTACTAGCTATTATGTCTCTCAAGGTTTGTCTCTGTTTGTTGTGCACCTGTGAGGAGCAATACGTATTCTCGTTGCTGCTTTCCGCGTGTGGACGCACCAGTGCCATTTTGTTTTTCCTGCATAGTGGGTGGGTAAGAACCAGGCTGTCTTGCTCTTATATCTCTTGGTCAGCCCCTATACTATGTCAACCGACAATTTGGCTATGAACCCTGCTAGTAGCTTTTCATCGACCTCCGACTCTTCCCTAGCTTGGCGGCCGTTACCTGGCTTTGCTTTCCTCATGAGGAGAGTGCGCTGTTCTATATTCTCGTTCTAACGACCGGTTGCATGCCCTCTCTCTCTCTCTCTCTCTCTCGAGCCTCCGTTCATGCCTCTCTTCCTCGCACCATCTGGCCTGGCCCTTTTGCTCAGAGCTACAAGCTGCTGTGGTTAACCTGGCTTCAGCCGTACATTTGCTCTCCTCCTCAGCTACCTGGGCAAACACTGTAGCCTAACCCTCATCATCGGTTCCCAGGGGACTGGAGCGCCCTTCATCTCCTGAGCACATTATTGAGAGCCTCCACAAATTTCGCTGACACACTTTTGCACTCACCTGACCCAGTCGAAATACGAATTTTACCCTCCTTTGAGGTGCCACTTGTTGAGTGTGGTGGATGTGTAGTCGAGCTTTTGGGAACCTTACCTAGAAACGTGGGCTGCGCTAATGGCACCTGGGCTCGCTTGCTTTTAGATTTCTCAAGCTTAGACCTGACTGACTTTCTTTCGGGGGGGGGGGGGGGGGGGGGACTCATCGGCATCTACTATTATTGGATTTGAATATCCTAATGGAGCGGGAGCTGGTTGAAACTCTTCAAAGATAGTTTACCATTCTAACACTGCCTCCCTTTTGTCTCTCTTCTGTCCTGTATATTTGGGTTTTATATGTGGTTTAGTGTGCTCAATTATATTTGTGTCAAATGTTCCCTCATTAGGCCGGGAAATGTGTGTGCTTCTGTGTGTAAATGCCACTCTTGGCAATACTTAATAAACATTTTTATCTGTTTGGGGAACCGAGTCTCCATATGCTTTAGTGGGGAATCCATGACAGTTTTAGTAATTTGGATAATATAATTCAAATGACGTTATCCTAGTTTGGTTTGTCGAATCATAGGAGCAATTCATATGTGGTGCAACGTACATACTATTTGCTCAGCGCTTACATTTTTTGCATCAAACTGTTTTTTTTAAACAAGCTTTATTGACATTTCTCAAGTACATAAGGCGTAAGGTATTGGTACAGTTGTGATTTATACTTTGGGCATCATGACCCAATAGCCTTTTTTTCCCGCATAGAGTTTTTTGCCATAAAAAGAAAAAACATTGGCTATCGTGTTTACAATACTTTTTTGTAAAAACATTCATGTTGCGAATTGTATATTTGCTAAATAATTGTACTTAAAGTGGGTTCACTCATGTATTCGGTAGGTCCACAGTTTTTGAAAGCTTCAATTAGGGTATCCCATTCCATCGCTATTGGTTTCTTCTGTAGGCCTCAATATTTCTCTATGCAGAGTGTTCCGCCCTTCCCCATTGTGTAACATCTCTCACCAAGTTGAGATATTCGGGGGAAATATGGACTTCCATCGCTTCGTTATTTGACGTTTCGCAAGGAGAAGTGCCAGATCTACATATGGGCATAGGCCCAGCAAGCATCTCTCCACTGAACACTGGTTAGGGCCCCCTATTGTCTCCCTTATAACTACTGTTACGTGTGGTCATTAGGTTGACAGGGCGGGGCATGACCATTGCATGTGCATTCGTTTTGCATCTTGCTCATGGCACTTGGGACATGCTGATGACACTTCTGGGTACATGAGATGTAGCCTTTGTGGTGTGAGGTAGGCTCTATGGAAGATAATACATTGTATAAGTTTGAATCTGGACTTGCGTGAGACTTTCTTTGGAAAGGCTGTGATTGTTTCCCACTCTTTGTCTTGCAAGTCCCTCCCAATATCCTGTCCCCACTTGTCACGGAGTTGAGTCAGTGGAACCGCTAGGTGGGATCTCATTCGGCGCTACACCAATGCATCAGGTGTTTGCCGTTGCCCATTAAGTGTACTGCATGTCCGAATTCATGTGTGGCAGGTTCAATACTGTCAGGAGCCCAGTGTAGTTTTACATATTGTGTTATGTTGGCATGTGTAAGAAATTGGAAGTCCGGAAGGTCGTGCACGTGTATAAAGTCAATGTGGTTTAACAGCATACCATCCCCAAACAATGTCCCTATTGTGGACACTACCGCCCACTCCCATATGTGCAGACGCCGTGACGTCAATGCACCCGTTGGGGTGGGAGAACCAGAAAAGGTATTGTTGGTGTACATGGAATAGTCCTGGTCATGTATTTGAGGGCTAGTTTCCAGTATATGAGGGCGATTTTCAGTAATACTGGGGCCTGAGCTGGAGTGCGCACATGGGGATGTAACAGTGTGTGTAGTGCACCGTGCTCGAACCTTCGGGTTGTGTAGGCTATTTCGTATAGGTTAGCCAGTATGCTAGCCAGTATGATAGCCATTTCAGTTGTCTTGCTAAGCTGTAGGATTTGAAGTCTGGTGCTCCCAGACCCCCCTTATCTGTTGGCAGCTGCATTTTGGTTAATCCTACCCGTCTCCATCCAGTTCCCCAGGTCAGTTCTGTTAGTAGCCTGTTCAGTGTTTTGAAATATGACGCCGGTACAATTACTGGTAGATTAGTGAAATAATATAATAATCTTGGGAGCATAACCATTTTTGACTGTCACTGAGAGGGGGGAGGAACACCCAGAATAAGATAGCTTTCTAGAGGTTACCCTTTAGCAAGTACTGTGTGTCCCTGTATATCTGGTCACCTACATATTTAAAGGTGTTAGGGGTGACCTGGATTATTTTGTCTCCTAAGGTGATTTCTAAGCATTGAGGGCCATTTCTTAAAAAGAGTGCATGTGATTTGTTAGCATTTATTGCTAGTCCTGAGATTTGTGAAGATCTGAGCTATGTATTGCAGATTGTCATGCAGATTTTTGACATATAACACTATATCATCTGCGTAAAGCGACAGCACGTGTGTTGTGGGTCCAATGGGTATTCCTCAATTCAGTGCCTCTTGCCGCATCTGTTGAGCCAATGTTTCTAAAGCAAGGGAAAACAGTGTTGGGGATAGGGAACATCTTTGTCTCGCTCCCCTATGTGCTGAGTACTGACCTGAGGTGTGTGCTCCTGTATGAGCTTTCGCAGTGGGGGATGTGTATAGTAGCCTGACCCATTTTGTATATCCTGGGGGGATTCTAATTATTAAGGGCAGCCAACATGTATTCCCAGCTTAGGGTATCGAACGCCTTACGCAGGTCTAGTGAAATGCATCCGCCACCTGGAAATCATTAGGGGTGACATACATTACATCATAAAGTCTCTGTATATTTAAGGACATGCTCTGGCCAGTAATGAAGCCTCATTGGTATGTGTGTATAAGTTTTGGTAGCATCGGGCTAGTATTTTTCTTAGTATTTTATACTCAGTATTTAATAATGATAAAGTCTATATGCTGTAATATCAGTGCGGTCTCTACCAGGCTTGGTTAGAGATGACACAAGTGCCTGTGCTGTGGTAGGAGGTAAATTGCCCTTTTGCAGTGCTGTTTGATACATACGTAATAGCCAGACAGGCTCCGAAAGTGGCGTCAAATTCCACAGGGGGTCTGTCGAGGCCTGGTGTTTTATTATGAGGAGTTCCATTAAAGCCTCCCTGATCCCAGTGTGTGTTATTCGTGCCTCCAAGTTGGTCTTGTCCTCTACTGCTATCTGCGGATTTGTGACGATATCAATAAAATCAGCTACAATATGTTGGTGTAGCATGTGGGGGGCTGTATACAAGGCCTTATAGTAGTTAAGGAATACAGTGTTGATCTTCCTCTGTGTGGTGACATGTAATTCTGTTAGGGTGTTAATTTCTTGTATGGGGGAGATGGTGGAGGTTGTTTGAGTATTCGTGCTAGTAGAGTATCTTGTTTATTTGCTTCTGTGTATAACCTCAGTGTGTATGTGTGTTGATCTGCCACTCTCAGTTATTCTAGCAACTCGGCATATTCGATGTGTGCTTCCTGGAGTTCCGGTGCCTTCCCTAAGTCTAGTGCTGTCTCCTGCTCTAGTTTGCCTAACCCTGCTCCGACACGTTGTAGATCATTATTTATTGAGTGTTGTACCCCGGCTGTTGTGCTAATGGGAGTCCATTACTATTTTAAATGCCTTCCATTCAGGTAGACTGGAGGATGCTGTACCTGTATTTTTCTGAAAGTAGTTATCTAAAGTAGTAGCAATCGTGTCTCGGAACACACTATCTTTTAAGAGACATGGGTCCAGTCTCCACATTGGTGGTGTCACGGGGATCCGACCCCATGTTAGAGTCAATTCTAGGGGATTATGGTCAGACTGCGTTTTTCTGAGGTAGGTGGTGTATGTTATCTGGGGTAGGAGCACAGTGGTGCATAGTATACTGTCTATACGTGTGTGTAATATGTGCGGCGGGGAATGAAATTATTTATTTTTTTTGCATGCATTTATGTTTACTGTGCAAGGCGTCTGATAGTGACCATCCCTGGACCTTGGTGCAGAGGGCTTTGGCTTGACAGACAGATGTTGCGCCTTGTAAGGGAGGGTGTAAACGGTTGAGTAATGTATACAACACTGCATTGAAATACCCTCCTATTATCCATGGGTAGGTATACCAGTCTACCAATCTTTACTCAATTGCTTTGCAAGATTCACCGATTTCTTGTAGTATGACATAGAGTTTGTCTTTTGGCGGTTCCGCTGTTGTGGGGGGACATATTCTTCGCGGGAGGTGGTGAGGGAATCCTCAACTTCTTTGTTCTACAGGCGCCCAGTGTCCACTTGGCTGTTGTCTTTCCTCTTGTACGCCTCATCCCTTCCTAGCGTGGTGCCACTTAGCTTTTGTGTGATCCCTTCTGTGGTGGTAGGTGATGGCGCCAGGGGCCCAAGGGTTTTGTAACTCTCTAATGTTTGTTCTGTACTATGTCCCCTTCAGGGAGATGGTGAGTCACCCCCAAGGCTATTAGTACCTTGTAGCTTCCACTGGTGTGTGTCAACGGTCCCCTAGTCGAGAATATGCCCTTTCACATGCTGGGAGCGGGAGAGCGGGAATATAAGTGAGAGCCTTGATAATATGTTTTGGTGGTGCCTACCGGTGGGGTCTCATTAGTGTCCTCACCCCATGATGCACTAGAAGGCCCAGCGGAGGCAAGCTAGTACCCTCACCTGGTCTTGTCTTTGGGACCGCCGCTGGTCATCTGGGGATCTTTATACAGTCCGGGTGGAAGCAGCGAACACTGGACTCCAGAATCGCCCCATCGCCAAGCAAGCAGGTCAGTGGCCAACACGATTTCACACCGGGCAAGTCGCTTATACAGCAGCCGCTCAGGAACCTTGATTGAGGGGGTCCCATTCTGCTGCAGCAGCCGTTGCGGTTTAGACAGGTTCGGGGCACGCTCTGCCTCCGGGGAGGCCTCCCACTGATTTTGCCTCTTCGTGAGAGAAGAAGGAGATCAACTAGTCCATCGCGAACACCACTCAGGGCCCTTTGGTTATTACGGCCTTTCTGGTGTTGTCACGGTTCCCCTCATCTGGTCTTGTCTTTGGGCCTTCAGCGGCGCGGCCTGGGCTCTCCACACTGTGCTGATGGATGCGGTGTACTCCGGGCCCAGGAATCACAGTACAGCCCAGGATGCAAGGTCGTGGCTCACACCATTCCGCACATGACGAGAGGCGAGTGGGAAGGACAGTATTTACTTCCTCTTTGGTGGTCTCTTTACTGACTGGCTATGGCTATGGCCAGTGTGTCCGTAGGCCCCAAGCAAGCTGCTCTCAGTGCACCCCCAGCTGTGTGACGGTATGCGTGGTGAGCTTGTGTGCTTTGGACAGGGATTTTTGCTGCTATGAGGTTCCAAGTAGGGGTGGGTGATTCTTCTGTGCCCTTTTGGGAGGACGGGTGGTTGCCACAGATCAAGAAATGGACAGGATAAAGCGGTACGGCCTGGTAGCTCTTCCCCTATGCGTCCGAAATATTCAACAGCTGGCCACGCCCCACATCAAACGGTTCAATCAAGTATTTCAATAAACAAAATAAGACTGCATATGTAGTATTGTAACAGAGGGTGAATTGCAATATATTAGAATAAAACCTGCACAAATTCTAATTTATAAACTCGAAATCTTAGACTGACTAATATAATAATGACGGCAACATACGAAACATTAAACTTTAAGGAGGAAAGATGATTAACTTGTTCCCATCGCTAATAAGGATCTGACTTTCGCCAGTATTCAATATGATCTCTGTTTCTTTCTTTTTTATATTTATTCCCTTTCTCATAAAGAGTAAAATAAGGACCTTTTATTTTTGCCTAAAGCTGCCATGTAATAAGACGTATTGATCAGGAAGAAGCAACCAACGCAACAGACTGAGCCAGTCTGGATGCCTTTCAACAGGGGTTAGGTTGGTGGAGGGGTTCAAGGGCACAGGGGGGTAGGTTAGGGTGGGATGGAAGGGGGGAAGCAGGGGTAGGGGTCTTAAGAATGTTGGGCACAGGGTGGGGGAGAGCAAAAAAAAATTGGAGAGGGTGCAAATAAACATTTTGAGAGAGCAACAAAAAACAATCAAAAGCAATTAAAGTTGAGAAAATCATATCATTTAAATGGATAAAATTATCATCTGATCAATTAATGTTGGAGGACTTAATGATAAATTAAAACATATCAGGGTCGCTGAAGTTTTAAGAGTGCTAAAAGTCGACATAATATGCCAACAAGAAACGCATATTCCCTGGGGGAAGCGAGACATTCTAAGTATAATACCCTCGTAGCATGTTTTACTCATACCTCGACCATTGGAGGGGTAACGATTCATGTAAGAAATAGCATCAGCCCAGCTAAACATGTCCTGGAAGATAAATGGGGGCGATGGGCTATTGCATTATTGCTTATGGGACGGGCAATGTGCACGATATACGGATCAAACGAGGGCGATCCACAAATTTGTAATGATTTAGAAACTGAGTTAGCATTGTGGCTGGGCCCACTAATAATATGTGGAGATTTGAATATTAACTATGAAACAGGCAGTGCTAGAATTCAAAAATATCTGGGGAGAAAACCTCATGTTCATAAGGCTCTATTGGCCCTGAGGACTAGCCACGATTTGAAGGATGTGTGGGGGGAAAAATATCCTACCGACCCTGGATATACGTATTTTTCAATCCCCATAAGAAATATGTTAGATTAGATTATTTTTTGGTTTCTTCTTCTTTGATCACGATCGCAGAAATAAAGAAATTACCAAAATTACTATCCGATTATAATCCTTTAGTTATGGAATTAGCATTTCAAACCAAGGATCGTTTGCAGATTAAATGGACATTTGCTAGAACATTACTTACCAATGAGCAGTATCTGAAACATATTAAACAGTGGGTGACAGAATACTATGAGATGAATCGTTATAGCTCTTCACGTTGCATAGTTTGGGACAGCTTTAAAGCGGGCCTTCGGGGAGAAACAATTAGCTTTGTCTGTAAGGCCAGAAAGCAAGAGAAAAAAGAAACTGATGCTGTGATTGAAGAATTGGGAGAACTAGAGAAAGAACATACTAGTGAAATCAAGCAAAACCAGGAAATTGTGGAGTTATCATTGCGGCAGAAAATAATGGTTGCAAAAGCTTAAATAAACAGCTATTATAACAAGAAAGGGGTAGCCGCTTTCCAGGCACATAAAAATGAGAGCTATGAATATGGGGAAACCATGAGCAAGATGCTGTCTCTGCAGACTAAGCAAAGAGGTGTCAGGAATAACATTACTGAAGTACTGAAGTTAAGGAATAAGACGGACACCCCATACAGATATAAAAGACATTAACGTTTTTGAGAAATTTTATCAAGATATGTATTGACAAGATAGTCTTGATTCCTTGTTGTCTAATGAAACTGAAACAGTTCTAGGAAGCCAGCATAGGGTAAGTGAAGAAACTAAGAAAGAGATGGAAAAAGAGATTATAATAGAAAAGATATTTTCAGCCCTACAGTCCATGGCTCCAGGAAAAGTGGCAGGTCCCAATAAAATTCCTTTGGAATTATATAAAGCAATCCAAGAGGAAATAGCTCCATTACTCTTAGATCTGTTTCTTGGAGTACAATACAGTGGGGTTCCTCCTGAATCCTGGCAAGGAGTGGATATTGTGGTCTTTTTAAAACAAGCATTGGCATAGCCAATAGGTCTCGCCTTTGGGACCTTATAAGTGTTTAGCCATGCAACAGTTGCATAACTAAATATTTATAAGGTCCCAAAAGTGAGACCTATTGGCTATCGCGAACGTGATCAAACATCGAAGCGGCCGCGAAAGTTAAAGTAATCGCGGAAAATCACGGCGCGCGCGCCTGCGCACATGCACTGTAGCTCTAGGCTGGCCTGGTAGCACTTTTTGGAGCCCTCTCAAAAAGTCTCGCCTGACCCAGCGCATGCGCTGGGTCAGGCGAGACCTAAAAAGGGAAGTCCCTTGACAACCCTGAATCTTACAGACCTATATCCCTCATGATTGTGAACTCTAAACTTTATTCAAAAGTTCTCGCAACTCGGCTACGGGGGGATCCTAGCTCATCTAGTTTCACCATTGCAACACGGCTTTATACCGGGACGAGGCACAACAGATCACATGAGACGTGCTATAGCTCTGTTTGATATAACTGAGACAACTGGTGAAAAGATGGCTATGATCCTCCTAGATGCAGAGAAGGCATTTGATCGAGTCGCATGGCAATATCTGTGGTCTACTATGGTACAGAGAGGGTTCGGGCCTGGTTTTATAACAGTTATAAAGGCAACGTATCATAGACCATATGCAAGACTAAACATAATGGGTCAAGAATCAAGCCGAATTGAGGGGGACAAGACAGAGTTTTCCTTGCTCTCCTTTACTATTTGCTAGGGGTGGGCGGCATTTGCGAAAGTGACTTTCGCAAATTATCGCGAAAATTTTAAAAATCTCCGCAAACATGCGGAAATATCGCGAAGATGCCGAAGTTTTTTTCCCGCCCGTTTGCGGTATTTTCTGCGTGGTCGTGGCTCGCCATCTTACATATGCGGTTGCTCGCGGGCGCGGCCACCTTGTTTTCACTCTTCTCGCGGTGCATGATCGCGAGAAGAAAGACGTGATCGCGCGACCAATGACATTACTGCGGGCGCGAACTGTCGCGAGACAGTGCAAATGGCTACCAACAATCCAACATCTTGTGGAGAACGCGACCGGATCGGGAAAACTTGTCGGCGAACGCGGGGATTCAGGTAAGGCGATCGCGCGCGCGAGAATGTATTATTTTACAGCGCGAGCAAGAAACAAATTATCGCTAAGCTGCGGAATGCAGAAATTTTGACATTTTCGCGCTCTCCGTGGAACGCGAAAATGTCAAATTATCGCAATTTCCACGAGCGGAACGGATATTTAGCCCAGGCCTACTATTTGCCCTATATATCGATATTTGTATACAACAAATTCTCCAAGACTATTTCAAATTCTCCAAGACCAGGTAATCCCACCAATCTGCTGCAACGGTCACGAATCAAAGATAATGGCCTTTGCCGACGATCTTGCAGTGGTGACCACCGACCCAGAAATGGCAATTATCCTAATTCAGAAATTGGCCAATAATTATGGCCGTAAATCCAGGTATTTATTACATACAGGGAAAACCCAGATCTTATGTAACTCTAAAACTCCCTGTAATGATCCCCGAAGGCAAGATGAGGTAATTTATCTTGGAATCAAAATTAGTAGTAACATAGTTTCCATCTGGAAAATAAATATGTTGCCTATGATAAGTAAGATCGGTACAGATTTACGGTTTCTAGATAGACTCCATCTCCCGCTTATAGGAAGATGTAATATACTCAAAATGGTTATGCTCCCTCAGGTCCTATATATGTTTACGTCCATTCCCTTAGAAATCAAAGACTTATTTCTAAAGAAGCTGGATGGTATTTTTAGCAATTGTGTTTGGAAATATTCAAAAATTCGACGATCCATTACATTTTTAACATTACCTTAAGATCGAGGTGGATGGTCCGCTCCTAATCGTAGAATCTATTATTATGCAACTTTTTTACAACAGATGGCCTTTGTGATTTCATCAGTGACTGGATACAGTCAGCAGGACACAAATAGGGACCTTCCCTCTATATATGAATTGGCCATAGACAAGGCAGCACAGGGAGTACTGCTTTGACAGCTAGAGGCCAGTTATTACAAAAAGACCAGGTTCAAGGTAGCAATAGCAATTTGGAAAATTTGGAACAAAATGGTAGGGCTCGTGCAAATACGGGAGTACAATAGATATACACCTCTGTGGCGAGCTCCCCTATTTCCCATATCAATTTATGATAAGTTGGGTAGGCAATGGGAGGAAAGGGGGATTTTGAAGATGGAAGATCTATTCTTAATTGATCAGAGGCTCTCCTTCATTGAGTTGCAGCAAAGGTATGGCATAGCAGCCGGAACGTATTTCAAATATAAACAGCTCACCAGTTTTTTAAATCAAATCAATTGAAGAAAAGATCTCCATGAATAGGATTCTTTTAATAGAAGCTATGTCTCAATCCCAGATAAAAATCTAACATATTTATAAAATATTGCTAGATACACTTCCTGATGATTTGGAGTCAGTAGAAAGCAAGTGGGCTACCAAAATAGAAGACCCTGATGTCGATCTGTGCCTATCACTAGCATTAGGTAAGGGGCAATTTCTCGCAGCCAATTTAAAAGCCCAACATTATTATACTATATACGATCTTTATTTTACTCCCGCAAAACTTCACCGGTGGGGAAAAAGAGAGGATGACAAGTGTCCTCGATGTGATCAAGGGCCAGCGGGCATAATTCTTATGTTTTATGGTTGTGAGATATTGGGACCCCTGAAAAAGGGAATAGAGGAATTTTTATCTGCGACAATAGGGAACATAATCAACATAACCCCTACATTAATGCTGCTAGGATATGATGAAAAGGCACAATATGATTATTGGAAGAATAAGTTTGGTTTTTTTCTCATTAGCTGTGGCCCCGTTGCTTATCGCCACACAATGGAAGGATGTGGATCCGCCTTTGTATTATGCTTGGCTGGGTCGCCTGCTGACCATATATCATCTTGAGAAGTCATTATATAATTGTAAAGGCCGAGGTGCTAGCAGGAGAGGTAGGATAATTTGGGCTCCAATGAAGAAATGGATTACAGAGCAAAGTGTAGGGAGGAATTGGCTGGTGTAGAACCTATAGGGTCAGGTAGAATCCGATTGCTTTTCCAGCTTTTCATATTTTTTTATTTTTTATTTTTTCTTAAGTGCTTTCTTTAGGTTTTTAAATCTTTCCTTTTACTGTGGGGATTAAATGATTATAGATTTTACCTGTACTGTATATAAATATGACATTTCGAAAAAACCTGATTCTCTGTAAATATATATTAGCTATAGTTGTATTTAGGTTTGCGCATGAACACATTTCTTGTACTTTGTATACTCTCTCCAAATAAAAATAATTATTTTTAAAAAAAATCTAATTTTAGCATATAATACAATTTTCAAAGGTTATCAAAACAGTATCATCACATACAAGAATACATTTCAATATTGGCTGACAGAAAAAACAAATCTGTAAAAAAAAAAGTACATTCATCTTATTTTGGACCAGATGTATGACCCTTGTTTGCGGCCGCAAACAGGAGAACCTCCCGTTTGCGGCCGCAAAAAAGGTAATAGAATGTACAGATGTTATTTTGCAAGTCCCTGGGGCATCCCTTCCTAATAGCAAGTAAACATGCTATGTACTAGTGTTTTGTCACAGCATTTGCGTCTGTAAAACACTCGCAGTTTACCACCTACTTCAAGTAGGTGGTAAACCACTCGCAAAGGGGAAGGGTGAATATGTTTAAAAATATTTTTTTAGAGCAGGCAGTAGTCCCAGAGACCCCTGCCTGCGCTTTAAAAAATGAAACTAAAAAGTTTTATTGTTCTTTCTTAAATGCATCCAATTTTCCTTTAAGGAAAATGGGCTGCATTTTAAAAAAAAAGCTGCTTTATTAAAAAGTAGTGCCAGACATTGTGGTCTGCTGAGCCCAGCAGGCCACCATCCCTGGGAGGGCAGTCATTCCCAATGGTCTCGCAAATTGCAAGAGGCTCATTAATATTAATGATCCTCGCAATTTGCGACCCCATTAGGAATCGCAAACAGTGTGAAATACACTGTTGTACAGCAAAAATTGCGCCTTGTAAATTGCGACTCGTAAAAGAGGGGAAACAACCATTACAACGCAGTCATTACAACGCACTACCTTTAAAATGCAGTCATTACAACGCAACATCCTTTACATCGCATGCCATTACAACGCAGCCATTACAATGCACGTCACTACAAAGCATGCCATTACAACGCATGCCACTACAACGCATGCCATTACAACGCATTATAAGGTAAGAAATGGGAAATAGTAATTTTTACCCCTACACTTACCCTACTGTTGCACTCACTGGAATGGGAATAGTAATTTTTATCCCTACACTATCCAACACTTACCCTACTGTTGCACTCACTGGAGCGGGAATAGTAATTTTTACTCCTACACTATCCAACACTTACACTACTGTTGCCCTAAAAGTATTATGCGTTGTAATGGTATGCGCTGTAATGGGGTATGCCTTCTAATGGAATGTGTTGTTAGTGTAGTTTCAAAAAATGCGTTGTGATGGCATGCGTTGTAATGGATGTTGCGATGTAAAAACCGCGTTGTGAAGGCATGCGTTGTAAAAGTTTGCTTTGTAACGTGTCCTATTCGCAAAAGAATCGCAATTTGCGATGCACAATTTTCTTGGTCGTACATCTGGCCCTTTGTCCTCTAACAAGAGAAGACTAGTGTGGAACACGTTCCTAAGTGAGCAGAATAATCTGCCACTATCCGCTCCTAGACAAAGGTGGTTATCATAGGCACCATTTAGTAATAACTCTGGAATCACCGGCCTCTCTTGGCTGCACAAGAGTTATACCCAGTTTCCTGGACCAAGTTTCCCTATACGAATTCCGCCCTTTAATGCCCATGGTCAAACTAGAGGCGGCTCAGGGTTAAAAACCTTTATCACTGGGCAACCATTGAACTGAAAAACAATGAGACTTAGCTGTCCACTCTGCACAATCAGGACAGCTATGTCACAAAGAGCAACGCCCTGGGAGTTATCAAGGGCTATGCATATTAGCAAACTGTATTCACCTCAGCAAGCGGTCAGCTAACAAACAAAGGTGACTGCCGCGGGAACATCTCCAAGGCCACCTTGCTCCTGATACAGTTAGTACATATAAAATAGGTGGTATGTCAGACCCTGCCTCTCACCCTTTCTGGAGACTGATTCAGGATGGACTTCCGTCCCAGGGATTCAGCAGAGCTTTCAGTCAATTGCAGTGTCTGTCCACCTTTCTTAATGTGCAACATGAATCCGTCTGGGTGGGGTTACCTTTCTTCGGCTGCAGTTGAGCACAAAGACCCAATTCTCCTGGCTGGCTTACCAAAATGTTGAGTGAATGGTATTTCTTTAAAAAAATTAAGACAAGAGGTGTTAGGCAAAACAGGAAGAGTTTGTTTAATTAAACAGTTAGAACAGAAGAACAGTTACAGTCACTAGGTCTGAAGACTGTCTCAATTTACATCGAGTTTGTGCTCTCTTTATATATAATATTATAAAAAGCAATAAAAGGTTTCTGGAATACCATATATGGTGAATGTGTCCAGATGTCTGGCATGGGGGGTGCATGATCAAAGATGTGCTAGGCCCTGATTAGCTATGTGTTCCCAACCTTAGTGGCATCTGATTTTATGGTGTTTTAGGAGCATACGTACCCCCTCCGGGCATGTGTGCATTATTGGGGCAATCTCGTCTGACCATGTCACTGTGCCTGTCTGTGGAACTGATCAAGAGTTTCCTGCCCGAGTGCTTGCCTGCCAGCTATCCACCCTCCCACCTCAATCAGTAATTCTGGGCCCAAGTCACAGGTCCTAATTGACTACATACTTGCGTTGAGTTCAGAACAGGCGATTCCATTAATAAGTACGATAGTTCATTTTTATCGTTAAATGCATTGATATCCATATTAGCAAATGAACTGGTTCTCTGTAACCAGTGTCATGTGAGTGAGGTCTACAGGCTCACTCACTCAAAGTTCCACTACTGCGTGGTTAACTTGCTCCTGGACTACATCAGTTTGGTCTGTAGTGTTGTGCAGCGCATGTGTGGTTTGCCTGTGCAGGGAGTATGTGTGCCTTTGAATGGTACCATACAGGGATAATGCAGTACTGTGCAGTAAGTGGATGCCGTGTGCATGTACTAGGTGTATGTGTGCCTGCGAACATGAAGGATGTAGTGCTGTACAGTGCATGTATGGTATATGCATGCACTGGGTGTATGTGTACCTGTGAATGTTACAATGCATTGAGGACCTGAAAATGCATTTTGGGAGACCCGAGGTGTTAGACCTGGCATCCTTGGTGTGGTTTATCCTGTCATTTTGCTTTAACTCCTGTATTTTTGACTATGTGCTGGATTTCGTTTTTACTGGTTTGGACACTATTGGCACTTTGCTGCTGCTGATCAGTGCCAAAATGCAAGTGCTCCCTATGTAAATTGTGATTATGATTGGTTATCCAGGATTGATTGAGAAAAAATAATGGGGTGACCCAGTGTCCCTCAGAACATGGGTGGGCGTATTATATAAATACAATGGTTCTGTCGGGAATTTCTAATTTCTTTTAGAAAGTTCAAAAAATAATTATTACATGTAACAGATATCAGATAAATGAGGAAAAAAGCACACACCAATAAAAAGTTTGCAATTTGGTAATTTAAGGGAATAAAGTATTATGGGCTATCGTAATACATAAGTTCAAAAGAGCAAAATATTGGTGACTTGTGGTGATAAATTGACATGTGATGATAGATAGTATATACAATATATTTCAAATGCGGTAAAAGTGAATAAGTAGAATAGAAAGGTACATTATTTCTTGATATGTCTTTATGGTTTTTCACATATGCTACTCTGCTTATTCACTTTTACCGCATTTGAAATATATTGTATATACTATCTATCATCACATGTCAATTTATCACCACAAGTCACCAATATTTTGCTCTTTTGAACTTATGTATTACGACAGCCCATAATACTTTTTATTGGTGTGTGCTTTCTTCCTCATTTATCTGATATCTGTTACATGTAATGAATATTTTTTTAACTTTCTAAAAGAAATTAGAAATTCCCGACAGAACCATTGTATGGTTATCCAGGATTGGCATATTTGATTTACTGGTAAGTCCCTAGTAAAGTGCACTGTGTGTGCCCATGGCCTGTAAATCAAATGCTACTAGTGGGCCTGCAGAAATTATTGTGCCACCCACAACAGTATCCTTTTAAAATGTGCCTCAGGCCTGCAACTGCAGTGTCTGCAAGCACAGTTTTTAACTGCCATGTCTACCTCGCAAGTGAACCCACTTGCCAGGCCCTAACATTCCTTTTGCTTACATGTATGTCACCCCTAAGGTAGGCACAAGATACTCACATGGGCAGGGTGCGGTGTATGTTAAAAGTAAGATATGTACTGGTGTGTCTTCCATGTCCTGATACTGAAATACTATGTATTTCATTTTTCACTTTTTCAAGTCCTAGCTCTCCCACAGGCTACCGTTGGAGCAGTCTTGTAACATTTTACAAGGGTAACGTTCAATTGGGAACAGCTAGAGTTTGGAGTTTGGGCTCTCTGAACTCAGAATTTAATAACACCTTTTAGTAAAGGTGTTTTTTAAAATATGTGTTTGAAAATGGCACTTTTAGGAAGTGGGCATTTTCTTGTTTAACCCTCCTGTGTGCCTCTGGGCTCGAGTGGTGGAAAGACCTGAATAGGCTGTGGCTGCCCTGCACATTGCACTATGTTCCACCCCCTGTAGTGTGGCTGGGCCATGATGTACAGAACTGGTTTTACTGAGTAAGAGATATTTTCTGAACAAAGACTTCAAAGGGAAAAAAGGGGTGTAAGTATTAGACCTAAAACCCCAGAACTTTAGATTACTTCTGGACTAAGAGGACCCTACCAAGAAGAATAGCTGAAGAGCTGCCAGGAGGAGTACTGCCCCTTTTCCTGCAGTTGCTGCTTCTGTCTGTGGGCAGTGGAAAGGACTGAACATTTGTCTTGCTGTGGTATCCTGCTCAAGAAGATCTCCAAGGGTTTGAAGTAGAGCTTGCCTCTTGCAGTAGCAGCTGGTAGGGAACGGGGGTGGCAGGGTGGGGAGAACTGGGGGTGTTGAAAAATATTTTTTTAAAACACTTACCTTTTATGCCCTCTGTCCTTATCGCATCCGCTTCTCTTCTCTTCCTGACTCCAGCCCAGACAAAGCAGAAACCAAATAGCATTGTGATTGGTCTGAGCGCCGTGAATTGGTTCTCAGATGGGGACAGGGAGCCTGGTCATGTTCCCCACAAGGCTGTGCATTACAGCCTGGTAGGCGACATCAAAAGTGTGCAAGACTGTTTGTCTGGCCCAAGACGGCTGCCAAGCAGTCATGCACAGTTAAGGTAGACAAACCACTCCTCCTCCCTGAGCCACCAGACCCACCCCGCTGTAACCCAGCCCCGCAGTAACGAAAAATAAAATGATAATAACTGTGTTATTATCATTTTGTATTTCCCTTTTTCACTGCTCTAAGAGCAGTGGGGCGATGCTCCACGGCCTTAGTGGAGGAGCTGTCCCTGTGTAAACCTCCTTCTAATATGAAATATATATAAAAAAGATTTTTTTTATTGAACTTTGATGTCAATACAAAAAAAGACCCATCAAGGGGAACAAATCCCCTGCCATACACAGTATCATTCTTCCTATCGATACATGTTCACATCATTATAGAATAGTATTGCACAGCGTGCAGTACAAATCCTCTATATCTGTCCAAGTATGATTTACATGAGCACATTGTCTTCACAAGCCCTGTGGTGGTTAATTGTATGCATTTATGACTGCTAATCTCTTAGCACCTATAGGATTTTCCATTACCATTGCTTACTGCAGTAATAAGGACTCATGTGTCTTTTAGCCTATATTAAAAGCAACTTACACCATGCTACCATTGCACCATTACATTTCAGCGTTATCTTGGCCATCCGGGGTGGCTACTGCATAATAAAGAATATGTGCTTGCGAGATGCACCACTGTGTTTACCCAGCGTCCCATGACTTTCGAGACTATCCAATAATCTTGCCTAGACCAAGTGGAGTGTACATCAGAGTGATGTGTGCATTCCCTGGCCAAGGTATGCAAGTATCGCCATGTGTCTAGGAGATAATTGTCTGTGATGATTCCTACAAGTTGTCTTTGCGTGGTGGTATGGTGCTGTGTGGTTGGGTGGGACCTATCTATTGCTGGTGACACTGTTGTGTTAAAGTCTCCTCCCCAGAGTTGGTAAATTGATCCCACTGAAAGGATTTTACCCCACAGGATTGTAAAGAAAAGGGGATCGTCTACTTTGGGGCCATAACAGTTTGCAATGGTGACTTCCTGGGAAGCTAAGTGTCCTCACATTAGGCAATATCGACCTTGGGGGTCTAGTAATGTGCCGTCTAGTACAAATGGAGTGTTCCTTTTAATGAGAATTGCAGCACCCCTGGAGTATGTGGAGTAGGATGAAAAACACTGATATGATGCCCACCGGGAAGCAAAGTTAGGGGTAATGGCGGGGTCTAAGTGAGTTTCTTGTAATATAGCGATCTGCACTTGATTTTTATCTAAGTACCCCAACACATATCGCCTTTTACGTGGGTTACTTAACCCCCGGGCAGTCCATGTTATGCAATGGAGTTTAGCCTGCATCGTGGAGTCTGTGGCCATCCAATGATCTAGTAATCATAGACCTACTTATTGTTGCCTTGCTATCTAGGCAGTGAACCTGCACCAAGTTGTAGTAGATATCGATAAACATTTGTCACTGTGTCTGACAGTTCCTCCCTCCCACCACCCACTTCGACTTCCCCAACTTGTCAGGCATACATTCCCACCCCATCATAGATTCTAAATGAGAACACAACAGCATGTATAACACACTAGCATACATCTCCAACTACGTAGCTCTAATGTGTGTGAGAGTGTGAAGGGGGATCACCCGTGAGGGTAAAGCTAGGGGGCCCACGTTTACCCATCACCCCTTAATGCCCCGCCTGTCCGAAGACCAGAACTTAATGAATGAGTGCAGGGGGGGGTGTTCAGGCTACAGTAGCGTTTCGCCATCATTGATCCAAGGACAGTCAATAAAAACAATAGGTAGTTGAATTGGTGCAGGCCAGCCAGTATCATGACTCTAGCATTCCCTTCTGAGTATTGTTCCTGCAGGCTCATCTGAGCTTAATCATGATACGCAATTGTGGGAGAAAGTACCTTAACCTGTGTAATCGATCTCTATAACACTGGAACTCATAACGTAATATACCATGATCAGTCCAGTTTTGACAGCGGAGACGTAGATTTGGATTTGGATCTGGTTGATGTCGTCGCAGATGTAGCTCGCAGATTTCTTTTTAAGAGGTCATCAACCTGTTGAGAGTTGTGAAAAAAGTGTTGTTTCCCTTGATGTGTGACGCGAAGTCATGCCGGACACAACATAGCATAGTCGATGTTTGAGGTTGGAAGCTTCTTTTCTACGGTGGCGAATTTTCTTCTCGCTCTTGGACATTTTGTGTAAAGTCAGGAAAAATGAGAAGCTAGTATTCTCTACTCTACTTTCTTTTCCCGTGCTAGGTGTAGCAGCATGTCCCTGTTGCGGTAGTTGAGGAATCTTACAATCTTTTTATGGCTGCGATTACTTTTAGTAGTCGATCTATCTGAGATATTTGTTCTTTGCTGCTCGAGGTGCCATCTTCCAGGTCGGAAATTCTATTTTCTGTCTCTGTAATCCGGTGCTCTTGTTTTTCAATATTGTGGACAATTGTATCTCTGCGGGAATTCATGGTGTCCATTTTTGTGTCAATTGATGTAAGGCTGTTTTTCTTGGTTAACAATAGTGTTTTCCAGTCTTCGTCCTGACTGTCTGTGGGGGCCTCAGCTTTCGAGTGGTCCTCCGTTTGTATCCAATGCGTTTTCCGCGTCTCAAATGGGATCTTGGTTGGTTTCCCATCTGTCCTGTCCATCTTGCCCCAATAAAGAAACCGCCGCCTGTGTGCTGTGTTAATTAGTAGGGAGGCTCGCTGAGATGTAGGACCTAGAGGAGAGCTCTTTGCCGCCTTCTCTGTCTATTGCCAAGGTCAGATTAACTGTTACTCATTAGGCTGTAAGGATTGGTGTGCAATGTAGGTTGTGGCCTTCTCTGCTTTGTGTAACTTTTCAGTACTTAATGTTATGGGGGATTAGGGTGAGAGCACGTCATTGAGATTCTTTAGAGTGCTCCATATCAGCTAGTGAGTATTCTTTGCCTTTGGGGCAGGGAGGCAGCTATTGCCGATGAGCGCTCAGTGTGGTCGCCTCAAGCCCTGGGATTAGTGTGCAAGGTGATAAGGCCTCTGAGGGAGACCGGTATCTCAGCTTTCGTGCAGCACTGCCATGGACGATGGCACCAGGACTGGGCCTATTACTTGTCTTATGTCCTGTCACCTGGGCCAGTGCCAGCAGTCTCAGCGTCTGGGGGCAATTATCCAAGCAGTGCTGCCATGAAACTGCGGTGGTTCTAACACTTCGTTCTCCACTCGTGGTGAATATCCGAGTTAATCGTGTTGGCACAGCCTCTTGGCCTAGTTGGTCAGTGGGTGTGAGTCCGTCCTCCTCCCCGTTCCGCTGCAGAGATCTGCTTCATGTGGTGCCCAGCTATCCCTCCTGTTGCGCACCGCGTTCAGTGTCTGCTATGGGTAGGCAAGGTGGGGAACCTCATCTCACGGCTCCCGCTCACCCCGCTGCGAGCGCATTGGCCCCGGGAGCAGGCCCGACCCTCCGCCTCGTGTGCTCCCACCGAGGCCCCCGACAGTCTCCTCACCTCTGAAGTCGTTACTGCGATGTTGTCTCTCCACCACAGGGACATGCACCGCCCTCCTCACAGTGAAGGATGTCATTGTTCTGTGTGGTGCGGCCTTCTAGCCAGGCGAAGCCGTGGATTCAGGTACGGCTGCTCCCCTGGTGTCTCGTCAATTGCTCCGCCGCCCATTGTGGCTGAACCTTCACCGAAGTGATCTCGACGTTTCACAGGGCGTTTTTCCTTGGGGTCAGGGCAACATGCAATCAGTTGTATCAGCTGCCCGCAGTTATTGAGATTGGTGCCCTGGATTAGTGGCTAAGGATGCAAATTATACGTATTATTGGGCCCAGACAACACAAGCCTCACTAATGTGCGACCATCTTGGTCGTGCACCCCCTAGCACCCTTAATATGAAGTATCCGTGAGTTGCAAACTGACTTTCAAACCGTCAATGCCTGCCTTTTAGAATGAGGTTAGCTGCTATGTACATCTCAAATAAAGAACGTTGATCAGTTTTTGTGGGACACATGCTCACATGTATGTGCACTTGTGTTGAGGCTAGGGTGAGGGACGCCTTGTTTGACACTACCTGGAATATATTCGCAGGTAGCACTGTGGCAGATTGTACCTAAGGTAAACTGACTACCGCCGTTAAAGGCCTTAAAATTAGTTTGGGAATCAACAAATAAAAACCCTTTTAATTCTCGGTTGAAGTATAAATTCTGTAGGGCTTAAACTGTTTTTATGCTTTGAAAAAGGTACGACTAAAATATAACTTTTGATAGCATTACATAACAAAGAATTGACTTTGCTTCATGTATAAATGTATGGGTCGCAGACGCATATGTAGTCATTTTTACTCTGTATACATTAAGATATGCATTTGTAATTTTTGCCATGTTTAACTGAGTCAGTCTTTTTGAAATTCAAGCCTCACAAGTACAGGTGGGATGTCCTCCCATGGTGGGGTGAGAGGGAGAGACCTCTGGCTGCGATTACTACATGGATTTTCATTTGAAGCTTGGTGGGATGAAACCAGACCAGAGTGAGTCGAGCTTGACTCAAAGATAGGGATCTGTCCCAATTTTCTTTCAAGCTGCTATTTTTATTCTTTCCAGAATGCTGTGTGGGAGTGATTAGAAGACAAGAGGCTGCTCCCTGGAAGTGCGAGTCAGAGGTGGAGGGGTTATGTTGCATCTCTGGATAGTTAGGGACTGTCACCTGAATAACTCTTCACCTCAAATGAATGAATGAATAAGATTTATAGAGCGCAAAAAATGCCAAAAGGTGTCAAGGCGCTAATAGTAGATAGTCTCTGTAAGAAGAGAAATTGAAGAAACTAGCTAGTGGCTGTTAACGAGTGAACAGCCAGGTCTTTAAAGCCTTACGGAATAAGGTGTGGGATTGAAGACTAGAAATGGATGGGGGAAGAGAGTCCCACAACATGGATGCCTCCACTGAAAAGGCTCTACCTCCCCATCTTGATCCCTTGATCCTTTGTATCTAGGTGTCATTAGAATTTTTTTTCCTGAAGACTGAAACTGTCTGGGGGCTAGGTTAGTAGGGTGAAATAGGTTCCTGAGTTGTTACAGTCCTCTGTTGTTAAGGGCATTGTGAACCAAGCAAAAAACCTTAAAGGTAATTTGCTTGGTAGCAGAAAGCCAATTAAGTTTACTAATCCCTCAGATACAGACTGAAATTTAGGGATATCAAGAATCAGTCTAGTAGCTGCATTTTGGACTAGCTGCAATTTTGCAAGGACTGTCTTGTTACTGTCCAGATAAAGGGTATTACAATAATCAAGTCTGGACCAAACAAGCGCCAAGACCACCCTTTTCCATGCCTGAATAGGAAAGAAGGGTAATACTTTTCTCAGGGAAACTGTCCTGTGTACCTGTAGGTTAAAGGATAATTTTATGTCAATCAGTACTCCCAGGTTTTTTGCCAAGTCCATTGGGGTAGGTAAAGTCCCTAATCTGTCTGGCCACCACAAATTGGAACATACGGAGGGTTGCCCGCCAAAAATTAGGACCTCCGTCTTGCTCCCATTCAAATTTAGGTAATTTCTCTCCATCCAAGTGGCAACTTCCTGCATACAAATTTTTAAATCAGCAGAAGTTTTGTTGAGATCCTTTGAGATAGACATGAGGATATGGTTGTAATCAGCATAGGCTAATGCTTGGAGCCCAAAATTAGTTGTGCTAGTGGTGGGACATACAAATTGAAAGAGTAGGGCTCAGGGAAGAGCCCTGTGGCACCCTGCAAGTCAACATTATGAAGTCAGGGCAGTACTGTTCCACCAATATCATCGTAGATGTATCTCTGAGAAAAGATGACAGGAGTTTAAGTGCAAAATCTGTAACTCCTAGCTGCTGGTGACGCTCTTCAAGTAGGGTCTGGAGGCAGTATCAAAAGCTGCAGATAGGTCCAAAAGGACCAGCACTTCAGCCTAGCCCACATCCACCATGGAGCCGATAATATTGACTGCAGATACTAATGCCTTCTCTGTCCCATGGTTACTCCTAAATCCAAATTGAGAAGCGTTGAGGAGTTGGACTTGTTTCAGATAATTCATAATTTGAGAATTCAGATGTTTCTTCAGGATTTTGATGGGCACAGGCAGCAAGGAGATGGGGTTTTTAGGTTCTCCAGAAGCCAAATTGGCTTTATTAAGCAACGGCTTAACTACTGCCATTTTAATATCACTCTACAGGGAACAGCCTTTAAGAAGAAGATGAATAATAGGAAGGAGAGGGATCAACACACTTCAAAGACTATCAGGGGTGCTTGAGCTAGCACAGTACCTTCACCCTGAATGGTGGAATTAAGCCCTCTTTCAAGTTCCGAAGAGTTCAGGTTTAGTGCGTATGTGGAGGATAGAAAGCTGGAAGCTAGGTTCTTTTGCACTGAGAGGTTGTGTGTGAGACTTCTGGGACCTTTGGGTTAGTGACTGTAAAAGGCCAGTACAGGCACTGAGTCATTGCCTGGCAACATCTCTCAGTTGTTTCCGCTTACTTCACTTCCATCAATTTGTTGCTGGGCATTTGTGATCCCTCATTGTTTGTTATTTTTACCTTTCTCAATTCCCCCCCCGGTTGACCTCTGAACTGACTGGTATTTATTCTCTGTTTTCTGTTTACCATTTTGTGTGTACTCCCTTAACTCTGTATGCTGCATATTGAGAATTGTGCTTCTCATTTACATCTCTGCAGCTTCTCCTTGATGTTTGTATCAGCTCCTGTGCTACCTTATGGAAGCAAAGTACTGGGGTGACTGTATGACATTGTTCTGCATTCTGTCCATCAACTGTTATTTTTGCATTTGTCATCCCGTGTGGGAAGGGTATGCCCAGACGTGGGTCCCGTGCTCACCATGCCACTGGAATCAAGCTATCCTGGCTGAAGAGGGGTGAACCCCTGAAACCGGTCCTAGGATGCTTGTTTTCAGTCCAGGGAGAACCTGGCTTGGCAGTTCGTGCTGGATTGTTCCCATGAGACACAGGGTCAAGGCTGATTTGCATATGGCTGGGTTCAAACTGGAACAGCATGGTGAGCAAAAAAATTATGGATTTAGGCCCAGATCTCTGTACTGGGGTGAATGTATGACATTGTTCTGCATTCTGTCCATCAACTGTTATTTTTACCTTATGAAAGCAAACTGCTGATCTGTTGTGCTGGCTCGCTCCAGGCCTGATTCCTAGTAGAACTGGGGCTAGTCACAGTATGTCCTGGCCGAGTGAGAGGTAAACAATAAATGCCATCAGTGTGATATATTCACTATTTATTGATTTAAAAATGTCATACCGATTCTTTACCTCTCTTTATTTCGAAGCTATTACAGCAGTGGTTCTGATATCATCCCAAGCTTCTGTTGGTGCCATAATAAACCAGTGTCTCCAGTGTCTTTCCTTTTGCTTCCCACACTTTCTCTGTGGGTTCCTACCCAACGTTCTACCATTCAGTACCTTTGTTGCAACATGTGGAACATTGAAATGGCAGCTATATTCCTTTTATACACCATTTTCTTTCAATCCTGATACAGACCTCATGGATGAACCACAGTCTGGAGTGGGACTACACTTTCGGCTTGTACTTCTGAAACTTTTGTTGAACTCTGACTCCAGAGATACTGGCATTAGTTCCCAGCCTTACTCTCAGTCCAGTAGAGGGTAGCGTCCTGGAACCTTGAAGGAAAGGGTCAGCTTAGTCTTTTGTGGATGGTTTGGCCCTGGTTGTGGGTACCATAGGAGTGGGTACTGCAGTTTCCTGCTGAACAAACTAGAACCGTGAATTGGTTAAAGGTTTGCGTGTTAGGAAAGGTCAAGCAGTGAGAAAGGTCTGCCTTGAGCATAATGGGGTCCTGTGACAAGAAAACCCCTAGGACAGGGGACTATCAAGAATTGACTAAGTGGACATATCCAGACTCTTACAGCCCACTGCTGCTAAAGGAGAGGAAGAAGCCATGTTAAGAGCTGCAAAAGAAGCATCCAGAATTGGATAAGTTTAAGTGTTCTGGGGCTGACCTTTTGTGAGCCTGAAATGTATATGGGACTTCTGACTTTTGGTTTTTCAGACGTAGTTAAAAAGTTTAATTCAACTTTAGAAAAAATAGTTTTCTTTAGAATGTTTGCTATAGAAAGTGTGTTAACGAATTGTCCACTCTTTTTTGTTGTTTTATGCAACTAAATCAGTAGTCATTTTTTGGCAGAAGTTCATACTATATGATTTACTATTGACAAACATGGAGTTATTTGTTTCCTGTACCTTTTGTTTATTGCACACACCAATAGTTTTATGAGGACCACAGGAGGGTTTCCCAATATGCTTTTCCATCTGTATTTTGTACATATTTGTAATTTTGACCATAGAATTGGGTTTTACATGTATTAAAGTGTTTTTCTTTTTAAGAAAAATCACTGTCTGGGCATTGATTTATCGTGTACAGCTGGGTTCCAAGTTTCAAGCCCAGAGCACCTACCTGAGTAGATCATAGACTGCATTGCCTTGCTATCTTGAGGGTCAAGTGCTAAAAGGGGTCTTTCTCCTCCACTTTGAGGATCTGCAGTAGGGGAGCCTCGGGACACCTGGGACATGTGAGACCTAGGACCTCTGATTACCCTGGGCCCCTCCCCCCACACACACAGCCCAGATTTCTCACAATTTTTTGTTGTTAATTCTGATAAACTGTTCAAGATGGTGGATACCCTATATTCTAGAATCTTAGTTAGGAACTGAAGATTTGAGTTTGGTCAGTAGATGGTTATCACCTTTAAGTTTACCATTTATTTCTTTGGGAAGTATGATTATTAATGCATCATTTAAAGGCCCAGACCCTTTTCCTTTACAGTCAGAAGAATGGGTGACCTTGGTGATTTCAGAAAGAAATGTACCTAGGAAAGCTTGATCCAAATGGCCACACAAGTCAGAGAGGAGGATTGCTATATTGCTTTTTGCCAGTGTTCTCCATCAATTATATTGGCTATCATGTGTGCTAATCCCCATTAAACATAATACTGCTTTGTGATGATCTTCAACTTATCTTTCGATTAGATCAAAAAGCAACCTGGTGAACTAGATGCTGATATGCACTCCTGATGCCCTCACAACTAGGTGAAAATTAACTCAAGGACAACCTCAAGGACCTCTTCTACTGATAACAATAGCCAATCCAAAGGTTGTGAGTAGCATTTGGGACTGTGTCTATTTTTCAAATTCTATACAACACTACATGCTTAGATGGCCTTCCACTCCAACAAGCCTCATGCACTGCACCCAACAGTGCCTCATTGGGACAAACCTAAGCTAGTTCTACACATAAAGCTCTACATAAAGGAATCATAAGGTAAAAGCAGTTATTTGCTCATCTTTAAAATGCTTTGGCCATCTCAAGGGGTAAGAAAGTTCTCTATCAGTACCTATATATTGCAACACAGGGCAATTAGAGTTTCTGGTTTTCAGTTCAAACCACTTATAACCGATGACACACCATCAAAGGGAGTACTTGTTTTTCAAAAAACACTGGATTTTGCTGTACTTTTACAGCTTTGGTGCCTCTCATGTTAAACTGTATAAATGAAGCCCCTGCCTCTAAGCACTTTTTTTTAGTAGATAATCTCACAATGACCCACTAAGGCCATGCTAAGCTGCTTAATATTCCTTGTGGACAACTGCAAGAACTGCTACGACCTATTTCTACTCCCATTTTGGAAACAAGGCTTACATCATATGGCTGAGGCTCACAGTTCACTGCATGTTTCTGCCTAGTGGCCAGCAGGTCCAGAGCTGAACTCTCAGCCATGTCTCTGTCCAGGACAAGGATCCCCACCATGATTCAGTCCTTCTTTACTGAGAGCCAGGCAGAGCTTTGCTTTCTAAAAGCTCAGGTGTCAGGATTGTGACAACAACATTCACTGTGCAGATAGATGCCTTCAGAATCAATGTCCTCCTGTAAAACACTTCATCTTTCATCTGATGCAATGAAATATTAATGGGTTGCAAGTATATTGCTATTCATGCACACTCTTGAGATAAGGTGAGACTAGACTGCTGCAAAGAACTAGTTGAGTACTGGGGAATTAGACAGGCAGAGAGGTGAGGGAAAAATTACTTGAAGGAGTAAAATCTATCAAAGTGTACAAATAAGTGAGTTTGGAGCAGGAAAATATGTATGAATTAATGACTGTAGGGATGAAGGAATAAAGAAAAAAGATGAAACTAAATTTCATTGGGAAACTAAACCAAATTTACAAAACACCTTCCCTGTAATTATGTACAGAGCATAAATGAATAAGAACTGATAAACACTGATTTTTACAGTTTTTAAAAACACTGGAAAACACTGGAACAAAAACGCCAGAATTCCCAACAAACAGAAACCAAAAAAAGGAAAGCCTGAACACTGTACAATACAATACAATGTGGAGAGAAAGGTACATACATGGTTGTTTTGTTCTGGGGAACTATTCATTGCTACCGAATGACTCATTCGCTTTCACAACTTTGGTGTTTGAAAATGCATGAAATCCTCTGTGCTATGCAGAGGTTATTTGAGGATTCCTTAGAAAGTGAAGCTATTGTAGATCCTAGAAAATGTTAAATGTCTTTTGTTGACAAATTAACCAGGTCCATGATACGGTTTTTAGAATAAGATTATTGTGTTATAGTGCACTGTGTTGTTCTTCTAATGGTGATCCAAGAGCATGTCTTGTCCTCACCAGAGTCAGATTTGCACCATTTCTCTGTCTGGTCTTACCCTACACACTTTAGAGTTTGCAGGTTTTAATGAAAGCATTTGTTGACCTGTTTGAAGGCTAGTTTCCACTTTGTATGTCAAATGGAAGGAGAAATGGCACCTGTGTCCAACCTTTGTATGACACTATACCAGAGAATGATCATCATGTTCATTTGGTAGCTCTTGGAGGGCAGCAACATGACTTCTGACAAAAATGAAAAGAAGTACTGCCTGACCTAATTACTAATTATGGAGCCGCAGAAGGCAGCAGACTAATCTCTTATTAGCTCTATTACTTCAGAGTTGATCATGTACAAAATGGTACAGAACTCAAAATGTGATCTTGAATGTGATATTAGTTTATGTTAACAATGCATTTGAGGAAGATGATGGCTATGCTGCTTCTTTCAATACTTTATCTATTTTTAAGTGTAATTTTGTAGTCTGTGAGCAGGAGAATTCCTTGAATGGGTGAAGGCTGTTCATGAACTTTGTTTCTATCAAATCATGGTGTTGAGATTTATGGTCTTCAGTTAAGTTGTTGTTTTCCAGGGAGTGTTTTACCACCAATAGTGTGTATAAAATGCCTAATTCAGTAACACTGAAACACGGTATTGGTGGTTGCCCTCTGGAGATTGCTTATTTTCACTGCCAAGTTTTTAGTCACAATAGAAATCCTGAGGGTTTGAATGTAAAATAACACTGTTTTTCTGATATTTGCACCAGGGAGAACATTTAGACCGTGGATTGGTGTTTTGGCAGACAGCCTTTCTGCTGTTCAGTTTTCAACATTTCCATCCTAAATGCACCCTTTCATCTATACTCCAAACAAAATGGTCAGAGTTCCTGAATTCCAAATAAGGTCTTCATTATGGGAGAAGAAGGTGTAACAATGCGGTACAAATGCACCAGGAATTCCAGTTAACACAGAGCACTGTCTTTTCTGAGTGCTGTATTACAGTACTGTTACAAGTTTGTCCCTATGAAATCTGGGCTAATGGTGGGAATCAGAGATTCCACTCCAATTTCCTCACATTTTACTTCAATTTAGAGCTGTTTTCTTAATGCAGGTTTCATCATATTTTTCCTGGCGAAGTCTACAAAGGGAAAATAAGTTGACAGCTTAGTAATCCAGCAAAACCTTGTGAACTCATTTAATGCATTGAGGGCCTAAATATTTTAATTTCTTGTCCCTGATCATTCATGTGCCTTACCGTTTTATGATCTTTCAATGGACATGCTACTTTGAGCAATTATCAAAGCTTTATGTGGGGCAGATCCTGTCGCATTTCAGACCCGCAGTCATTAAAAAGGACTTTGAAATGGCTCCAGTTCGGACCCTAGATGAATGTCTTTTACAGGCAAAACAACTTTTCAATTTCTCAACATTAACTCTAAAAACTGTTATGGTAATCACTGCAGTGATGCAATCCCAGTTTACACTTCACGTTTTACCTCACCCTGGATTCCCTTTTTTCACAAAGTTTTTCTATGGGTTTTTTTCATGCAACATTTGACTATTTTTTGTTGCACACTTTGGGCCTCATGTAGGTAGCCCAATACCGGTCGGTAACGGCCGATTTTCGGTAATTATACCGTTACCGACCGGTATTTAGGCTTTTGCAATGTAGGGGGCACATTACAGGATTCAGTAATTTACCGAATCGGTAAAATTACCGAATCGGTAATTTTACCGATTCGGTAAATACCGAATCCTGTAATGATATGTAGGGGGAGTGTGTGGGTGTCGTGTGGAGTCGGTATTTACCACCAACTAATAGTTGGTGGTAAATGAAGATGGCTCTGGAAAAGCATTTTCAAGCGCTTAGCAGTGTGCAATGTGGCAGACATACATGCCCTTAGGGCATGTATGTGTGCCACATGTGCACACATGCAGGAATCAGGGGTGCAACAGGGTGTCAATGTGACACCCTGCCACCCTTGATTGTGATCCCCCATTACCGAATCGGTATTTACCGATTCGGTAATGAGGCATACCTTCCCATTGATTCAATCAATGGGAAGGTATGCCTCATTACCGAATCGGTAAATACCGATTCGGTAATTACCGAAATTCTATGATTCGGTAATTTTTACCGAATGAATACCTACATAGCATTTACCACTTCATAAATACCGAATCGGTATGATTCGGTATTTATGAAGTGGTAAATGCCAGGCCACCTACATAAGGCCCAAATGGAGTTCTCTCCGGATGTTTGAGTTGATTCAGTTTATGATGGGTGTTTTAGTACGGAAACGTCCTCTGCATGATAATGGTCATGTACCCTTGCCCTGAGTACCCAACTGCACTGAAGTCTGGATCCCTAATGCTGATTTGTATTGCAATAGGCAAACACTGATCTTGTGTGTCTGCCATGACATATGCCTGTTTCACAGATTGCGGTTTTTTTGGACTGAGAAAGGCACCCAAAGCTCTACTCTCGTAGTGGTGAGAACGCTACTGCCTTCACCAGGAGTTAAGCAGCCCAAATCTGGTGGTGGCAGCATAGAAGTGAACTGTTCCTTTTTAACCTGTGTCACTGGAGTGGGGCCTACAGGCTCACTCATTTTTAAAGTTTCACTGCTGTGTGCTTAACTCACCCTTGGCCTACATCAGTTTGCTCTGAAGTGCTGCCCAGTGCAGGTGTGGTGTTTCTGAGCTGGGTGTATGTGTGCCTGTGAAAACTACAATACATGGATTTTGCAGTACTGAGTGGTTTGTGCATGGTGAGTGCGTGTGCTGGGTGTATGTGTTCCTAGGAGTGGTACAGTACATGGAAGATATAGTGCCACACAGTACATGCACGGTAAACATATGTGCTGGATGCTTGTGTGCCTATGAGTGGTCCAGTACATGAAGAATACATTGCTGTGCAGTGCATGCATGTTAAATGTATGCACTGGATGTGCATGTTAAATGTATGTGCTGGATGCATTTATGCCTATGAGTGGTGCTGTACAATGTGCAATTGTAATTGTAATTACATTTATAACGCGCTTACTACCCCTGGCGAGGAATTGAAGTGCTTTTCAACAAGTAGCATGCAGCGCCAAAACCCAAAGGATCAGTGGTGGAATAGTATAGGAAAATATAAATTGGTAATTTGAGCAGTGGACATGTTTGATTGAATGTGATAAAGGAGGGCGAGAGTCAGGCTTCCCCTGTACATGTCAAAGGGTACTCATTGATCCAGTGAGGGGTCACAAAGAAGGGGCCTGGGCACATCTCAGGATTCAGATGGGGCTGATTAGAAATTCCTAAGGAGGGGCGTGGCTTAGGCGCCGACTAAGATGGCCGCCTGATACCGGAGCTCCGATACACCGGGACGGATTCCTGTCATTTGAGGCGAGTTTCTTGCCTCTTTTTCGTCCCTTTTGGATGTTCCTGGCGGCGGAATGACTCGTGCATCGGCGTGAGCCCAGACAATGCTTCCGCTCTCCTTGAAATGCTTTGTTTTGCCGCATAGTGGGAACCCCTCAGCACGTCCGCCATTTTAAGTCCAGGACGTTGCTTGTCAGCAGCCTACGCGTGCGCAGCTTGTAGTCAGCGCCTCTGTAATTGCGCTATGAACATTTTTTGAGTGGACATTAACATGTGTTCCAAAGAACATCGTTTTTTATACATTGGGAATTCAGTAACATTGGAGTGAGAACCTGGTCATGGCATTTCTTTAAAGACATATTTTTCTTTTTGTGGCACCTAACAACAACTGTCTCATTGGGGCAAGGGCAATAGATCTATTGATTGCCTCCTGCATGTGTTCATGGAGTTGAGCTGCTGTTGCTGATTGGGAGTTCTACCTGGGTCTGGAACACCCTGCTGTTCTTTCTACTTTTCGTCATACTCCTTATTACTTCCTGTGGTTGTAACATGGCAGATGCTTGTTCGCACTAACTGGCATACACGTCATTTTTGGCTTCTTCATTAAGTTAATACGCCAGCCTTATGGAATTCTACCTACTTCAGGAGCTTCTCCTCTTCGTACTCCCTTTATGCCCTCGGATGTGAGGTTTTCATTGTTTTTCTCTGTGTTGTGTTGACTGCTGTGCTGTATGACTTACCTATCATTCTATTTTCTAGTTGGTTGGTCCTCTCTGGCACATTGACTTTTGTTTTGCCTCACTATTTTGGCGTTCAGCTATCCATGGGCAAATTACGTAACCCAAAATTTGTTTTTGTGCCCTCGAAGAGTCCTCCTACGACGTCTTCTTCTTCCTCCTCAACTGTGGATTCTTCACCAGCCACCGACCATATGGCGGCAGCAGCTCCCAACCGTTCTCCTTTGCCACAATCTTCCTCAAACAAAACACCTCCTTCCTCCGCATCCTCGAAGCGCTTGAAACAGGACTCTCCCCCCCTCCGGATAAGTCGTCACCTCCTATTTCTATGGAGCTTCTGCTGGAAGAGATTCGGGCTCTTCGTCCGTTCGTGGAGGAGACTAATACTAAAATGCAGCTTTTTGAAGCAAAATGGGTGTCTATGGTCTTCGGTGGAGCAGCAGGTTGTAGACATCCAAGTCAATTCTAAGTGTATTTCTTCTCTCAAAAAGTCTGTTCTAGCCCTTCAGCAGCATACTGAGGATTTAGAAAACAGAAATAGGAGGAACAATCTACGCATTTATGGTCTGCCGGAGTCTTTGGAAGGTGATGACCCTGTCGCGTTGTTCTCCTCCTTCCTCCTAAAACTTTTAGACATGCCTGCTACCACCTCTCTGAGTATTCAAAGAGCCCACAGACTTGGTCCTCGTTTATCCACCTCAACTAAGCCTCCAGGAGTCATCATTCTTTTTTTGAAATTTACAGATTTACTTCTAGTCCTCTCTGCGGCTAGAGCTAAGCGCCAAGTTTCCTGGTTGGGCCTGAGGGTTTTTCTTACTCGGGATGTTTCCAATGTTACTGCAGCCAGAAGGAAAGAATTTTTGAGTCTTTGTGCCCCATTACGCACTCTTGGTGCCAGATACGGCCTATTCCACCCCTGTACCTTCAAAGTTACTCACCAGAATCAAACTTGGACTTTTCAAGATCCTGCGGAACTTAAAAACTTTATTCATATCCAATCCAATTCTGGCATGGACACTTCTGCTTCTGGTTGAATGTTTAACTTTTCTTTTTCTTGCAGGTTTTCACTTATAATGTTTTTATACTGCCGTTGTCTGTTATATTGATGATTCGCCTTTTTGATTCATTCTTACGAGTTTCTATTTGATGTTTTTTTTTATTGTTTTACACTAAGTTGCTGGTTCTCTTTCTTTTTACATTCCTTTTTTCTCTCCCATTCTTATTATCGCTTTTAACTTTTTAGCTGTTTCATGGTTTACATTTCCATTCTTATGCATTTCTTCATGTGTCTTTTCCATTATCAGCATTTTTTCTATTTATTTTCTTTATCCAGATCGATTGTTGTGTTCCCCTCTTCCCTTTTGCGATTTGTGCTCATCGTCTTCCGTCCTGGTGCGGTCCGGTTTGGTCTCCTGCTTCCGGGAGGTCATTCTTGTTGCGTCTCTCCATTGTCCCGATATCCTCTTCGTGTCCCCTTCAGGTATGTTATGTTCAGTCGTCCTTTTTGGATTTGTACTGTCACTTCTTGTACTTTTCTCTTTTTCCCCTCCTCCTTTTTTCCTTTTGCCTCTGCTCTTCTTTTTATCTGCTTTCAATCTTCCTCCGCTTCTATCATTGTCTTCTCTTTTTATTCTTTTTGTCTTAGTTTCGCACTATTTATTTTTCTTTTCCTCTCCCTTAATTCAGCCTTCTTTTTTTCCTTCTATTCTCTTTCACTTTTTGCACTTTTCTTGCTTTTTATCTGTTGTTGTAGGTATTGTTTCTGTTAATGTTCTCCAGCTTTTAAATTCAGAGTAATTTCCTGGAATGTTAAAGGTTTTATCAGCCCTATCAAACGTCAGAGGATACGTTCCCACCTTGCTTCTTATAATCCTGACATAGTTCTCTTACAAGAGACTCACCTCTCTGAGGCGGAATCTCTCAAGTTAAAGCGTGGTTGGGTGGGTACGCTTTTATTCTCTCCTTCTACTAATAAGAAGAATGGTGTTGCTATTTTATGTCATAAAAAGTTACCATGTAAAGTGTTATTACAAGAAACAGATTCTGATGGTAGGTGGATATTAGCTAAGTTATCAATCAATTCTATTCCTCTGACTATGTTTAATGTTTATGGTTCTACACAACCCGACTTACTTTTTTGGCCCTCAATTACGAGCAAATGTATTCAATATAAAGATGACTTCTTCATTCTAGGTGGTGACTGTAACCAGATTGTGGACCCCTTTCTTGATCGTAAGTCAATGGTTCGATTCATACCTCACAAACCTCACAAGCAATTTCTTGATACTATTTCTCAAGCACATCTCACTGATTCTTGGAGGCTTTCACATCCTGACACCCTTGACTACTCCTTTTTCTCTCCTCCTCACTCATCATTTTCTCGCCTTGACTATATTTTTCTTTCTCTCTCTTTGTCGCAAAATTTAATTTCTTCTTCTATTGAACCTATACTCATCTCGGACCATGCTCCTATTGTAACGGATCTTGACTTCCTTCCTCCACATCCCAAGCCTTCTCGTTGGCGATTTAACAATTCTCTTCTTACTGATCCTTTTTTCTCCTCTTCTTTTCGCTCTTTTGCTACTGATTTCTTCCTGTTAAACGACGTGTCTAACATCTCCCCCCATCTTCTCTGGGTCTCCTTTAAAGCCACGGCTCGTGGGTTTGTTATTGACTTTGTTTCCAAGAAAAAGAAGCGTTTTCTTCAGAAGCAGGAAAATATTCTAGCCCATAATAAATCTTATGGTGCGTAAGTTCTATACTCCCCCTAAGAATTCCGTCTCTCCGGATCTTATTTGTGCCAAGCTAGAATTCAATAAATCTACTACTGATAATGCTTCATCTCTGCATCTTCGTAGTAGCGCCCGATATTATGGTGGTCGCAATAAAGCAGGGAAGCTTTTAGCTAACTATCTTAAGTCGCGCAAGGAACGCTCCTTTATTGATTCTATTTACTCTTCTGATAATACTTTATTGCATAAAGCTCAAGACATTCTTGACCAGTTTCAGTTATTTTATCGTACTCTTTATACACCTGAATCTTCTCCCTCTCCCTCTCTTATCCAAGCTTATTTTGACAAGCTTCCTAAGCCCTCGACGTTTCATCTTAATTTCCAAGACCTGGAAGTTGATCTTTCTTTGCATGAACTCTGTACGGCTTTGAATACTCTCACCAAAGGTAAGACTCCAGGTCCTGATGGTTTTTCAGTTGAATTTTATTTGCACTTTTCTGACCTTTTGCTCCCCAGACTTCTTTCTCTCTTCCAATCGTTTTATCTGTCGGGTAAGGCAGAGGGTACATTTCAAGAAGCCACCATCTGTCTTATTCCTAAAGACGGTCGCGATCCCAAATTCTGTAAGAACTACCGCCCGATCTCTTTAGTAAATGTGGACTATAAATTGTTTGCTAAGGTACTGGCTTTACGCCTAGATCACCTAATGCCCCTCCTCATTGGTAAGGAGCAATGTGGTTGTGTTAAAGGTAGGCTTACCTCTGATAATTCTCGCCTTTTTCTTAATGTTTTAAATCAGGTTTCATCCCTTTCTATTCCTTTAGCGGCTATTTCTGTAGACGCTGAAAAAGCCTTTGATAGAGTTGACTGGTCTTTCCTATTCGCTTCTTTGCGTTGGCATGGTTTTGGCCCTCATTTTATCTCTCTTATTTCTTTGTTGTACTCTTCTCCTAAGGCTTCAGTTCTGGTCAATGGTCAAGTTTCTTCATATTTTCCTCTTCAGCGGGGTGTTCGTCAAGGTTGCCCCTTATCTCCTTTACTTTTTGTTCTTGCCCTTGACCCCTTTTTGTCTTCTATCCGTACCAATGATTCCATTTCAGGTTTTCCCTATGTGGATAATCAATTGAAATTATCTGCGTATGCAGACGATATACTCCTCTTCATTTCTGCTCCAGAAACCTCCATTCCCCCTTTACTGTCCGAATTCAATTCGGATAAAACCGAAATCCTTCCCCTTACAAAATTCTGCACCCCTCATGCCTTCTCCCCTACTGGATTTGCTTGGAATAGTTCCAAATTTAAATATTTAGGAGTATGGTTTTCCAATTCTATTTCCTCTTCAATTACCCTAAATATGTCTACGGTTTTGTCTCGTATTGAACGATTACTCTCCTCCTGGAATCCCCTCTTTCTCTCTTGGTGGGGGCGATTGGACTCAATCAAGATGATGATAGCCCCCATTTTAATTTACATCTTATCCATCTTACCCGAAATCTAGAATCTCTTTAGCGCAGTTTCGTAAATCTGTGGTAAATTTAAATTACCTAGACTTAATTTATGCGGTAAAATACAATACGAATAACTCAGTAAAAATAAGAGGCAGAATCCGTGGTATTCGAGGGTATAATAGGGAATTTATTCCTTACAAAGGAATGATGGTTCGAACCAGGCAATCGAGTTCCGTCACCACGAGGGTTCAGGAAGGGATCAGCAATACATTATTGACAGGTTAAAGCATATATAGTAATGCATTACAGTAAAGACAGATGCAGGAGGCGTAACAGCTGATAAGAATACACATACGTAATAGAAAAGGCGTTACAATAGGCGTGCATAGAGGCGTATACTAAAAACGTCATTATGATGATGACACATGTGGGTGGATCCATAAGAGAATCCTGAAAAGTCAGCAAAAATATATGGCAGAGATGCGCGCGCAGCCGCATGACGTGTGATTGACGTGTAACTAGAGGGTGAAGGGAATTTGAAATTTAGCCCTACATGAGGAGACAGAAGTCTGGGGTGTCAGGACAACCTAGTCCTAAATCATATCTAATATCTTGTGTTTAAAGAACTATATTATCTGGAAGGAAAGGTCTTCTCGGACAGATCCTATTCTATACTGACTGCTAGTGCGTGTACAAGCGTCTAAGTGTCTACATGAGATGCGAGGGGGCATGGGCCTACCATGGTAACGAGAGTCATGAATTACTTGCACGGAGACAGTAAGGCCGGGCCCTTTTCTCTGCAGCTAGAGGGATGTTTACCTAAGCTACTAGACAGGAATGCATTTCTTGAGGAGCGGAACAGATAACTTGAAGGCTGAATACAGTTTTGGCAGGCAACAGGCCGGGCTAGGCACCGTTAGCCGCGCAGGAAGTAAGACAAAGTTCATGGGTACAGATGCAGGTTCAGGCTGGAGCATTCAGAGGCAGAAGCAGGAAAAAGCTCGATGGCAGAATTCAGGGCCTACCTTGCCAGAGCTGGAAAACGTGAAAAGTATACCATAAAAAGACGGTGGCAAGGCATACTTAAGAACGGAATATCTGGCCTATTCATGGCAGATATGAAAGAGTACATATTAACGTTGGACACAATTGTATTTGCGTCTTCATAGCTTGAAGTGGAGGGAACATACATGTACTTGTAGCATGTACATGGAGCCGTTGGGGTCTAGATAGGGGACACAATTGACCATAAAAATTCATATTTCCTCATTCCCTCCTTGTCCCCTACGGACCCTCATGAAATGTCGATCTTCAGTAATCCATCAATCTGTTCATGTAACATCATTTGCTCTTCTTTCTTCTTCCGGGATCTTGAATGAAAACTTGAACGTGGAATACACGATGTGGCACACAGGCCGCAAATCGCTGGTCCACATTGTAGACATAGGCAGCAACTGAATACTATGAGAAGGCCAATACCTAGGAAGGATAGGACTTTCCATCCCCAGGCTGACAACACGCTCCAGAACCAACCGGACCATGTCCAAGTGCCTGCATTCTGATGTATCTGGTTTGCAATCTTGTGAAGACGAGTTATGGCTTTGTATACGGATGGCGCGTTTTCTGGGATGAAAACACAGCAACTTGATCCGATGACCCTACAAGCTCCGCCCCTATCTGCTAGGATGACGTCAAGGACAAGACGATTTTGGAGAACAACATCCGCATCGCAGACTGCTCCTCTGTTAAGTTGCCTAGGGCAGAGGTAGTTTCATTCACTACTGCTTCAAGGGTTCTGGTTAATCTACGTATCAGTTTACTGTTTGAGACAACACCTATGTAAGGAAAGAGACCTTTATTGAAGTCTGTATATTGTTCCCATGCTGTTTCGGTGTAGTCAACAATCGGGATATCTCTCTGGGGTCTATGGTGTACTAGATTGGTATTTCTATGGTAATCAGGAGGGGCTAGGAAAACAGGTGGCAGAAGGAATGCAATTTAACAGGTACCATCCCAATCTAGGGGTAGGCGTATATATGCGGTGTGACCACAGATGAAGTAGGAATGACGGGAAGCTCTAAATGTAGACTTGCCTTTATCACTGAATTCGATCACAGTAGTACATTTACTATGACCCAGGTGTACTGAACCATTCTTTCTTACACAGAATTCACCTTTGACTGGTAATACAGAGACATAGCAGGCAAGACTAGTGTAGCTTCAGATTCAACATTTAGAATCATGAGGTTAAGTGTAAAATTACCTAATCCATATACTTCATTTTCTAGGTCAGTTCCTGTTCTTTTGGGAAGTCCCTCCTTGTTAGGATAACAGGCTTTAAGCAAAACTAAGTTCAGGTTTCCCCATACCCAGTTGCTCTGGTAAACTACAGTGTTTGAATCTAAAGAGTTAATCAAACTAAACCATGCTCCACAGGAACCATTGTGTGTGAACGGATACGGAAAGAGAGGCAGAACTCCTTTGTACTTCTGATAGGGAGGGAGTCGGCCACATATCCAACAATTTGTAGCGTTGCTGGTCTGATGGGAATGATGTAACATACTAATGAATGTGTTGTTGCGCAGCGCAAATCTATAGGACAACTCATGTGGAGGTAGTTCACTAAAAGAATGTTCGGCAGTAACATTATAAGCACGCTTGAAAATAGGATAGTACATATGTAACAGTATACTTGCAGCAATAATAAAAAGACTTAGGAAAAACATAATCAACAATGTCACTATACAGTGACTATGAAGTGATTTACAGTATGCATGTTTTTTGAGCTGCTTCTGTCTATTTCTCTCTCTCATTCGGTCTAGAGGATACATGTCAAAGACTTAATTCAACCGATTCACCTTGGAGAGGACTTAAACAATCGAATTGTCTGACTTGCTAGACCTTAGTTTCAGTTTATAGTTTTGAGATTCGGTCTGTTCAACCAGGGGGAGTTTTGAATCAGTCTCTGGAAGGGGGCAGGGCTGAGAGTTCAGTTCGGATGGTAGTCCATGAAATTTCTTGATATGACTCGAGTGTAACCAACCCTTGCGACCCTCGACCTTCACTGCTGTCCTCGTCGTTAGAAGAACCAGCTTTGGTTGTAGCCAGCGAGGCTCCAACGGGCTCCTCCTGTCGAAGTTTCTGACGAAAACGAGATCTCCCGGAACTACTTCATGGGGCTTTACCTCGGTGTTGTCGGGAAAGGCTGCAGCTACCTGTGAACGGCAAGATTGTAGTGCAGACATCAAGGAAGCAAGGTAATCTGTCAGCATATTACAATCAACATAAGTTATTTTACGAGGTATAGGCGTCCCCCACATATTTGGTGGCCTACCGAAGACCACCTCGTACGGGGATAGCCCTGTGCGAGAATGTGCTACCATTCTCATGTAAAATAGTGCAACCGGTAAGGCTACTATCCAGTCGACACCTTTCTCTCTACAGATTTTAGAAAGTCGTATTTTCAGGGTCTGATTATGACGTTCCACGAGACCTGCTGCCTCGGGATGTCGGACACAGTGGAATTTCCATTGATAGCCTAACAAGAGTGAAATGTGTTTCATTAGCTCGGATGAGAACGGCTGGCCATTATCTGAGTACACGATACGGGGCAAACCATACCGTGGGAAGAATTCACGAACTAATTGTTTGGCAGTAGTCGGGGCAGTGTAATCTGAGACGGGATACGCCTCTGTCCAACGGGAAAGAGCGCATACAACTACGAGGACATATTTGAATCCTCGACATCGTTCCATCTGGATATAATCCATCTGGAGGACTTCAAAAGGGTGATCGGGAGGTTGAAATCCACCCTGCTCTACAGGTACGCCTTTACCTGGATTGAACTGGCAACAAATCATACAAGTTCGGACTTTCTGTTTGGCTGCAGCTCGTAAGTGTTTGTTGAACCAAATGTGTTGAATACTGTCTAACATAGCTTTTTCTCCTAGATGTGCTGGACTATGTATTGTGTTAATGATAACTTGAACCATTGAGTCGGGGAGAAACCATATAGATTTTCCCTTCGTCATCCATCCCTGATCGGTTTGGATCCCTCCTAATTCAGTCCATTTCTTTATTTCCTCTGGTGTAGCATGTGTCTGTATGTCAATTACATCAAGAGCGGGATCCTTAACTGTCATGCAGTGTGTCGGCGTCGGAACTATTGTCTTTGTCAAGTCAGTTGCATGAGTCTGATTCTGTGCTGTTTGCTTAGCTGTTCGGTCTGCTAGGTCGTTACCCTGGGAAATAATATCGGTGACTTTTGTATGGGCTTTACACTTCATGATAGATATTGAAATAGGCAGATGTATTGCATCTAACAGAGCTTGAATGAGGGGGCCGTGTTGAATGTTGGCACCGTGAGAAGTCAAATAACCTCTCTCTCGCCAAAGGACTCCGAAGTCGTGTACGACTCCGAAAGCATAACGTGAATCTGTGTATATGTTAACTTTTCTATTCTTGGCTTGAATACAGGCTTGTGTCAGAGCGATAAGTTCTGCTGCTTGAGCTGACAATGTGTCGATACAATTTGTTTCAATGACTTCGGTGTCTGTCGTGACTGCATAAGCAGCCACTAACTTTCCTGTACTTGTTCTCATACATGAACCATCTACATAAAGTGTCAGGTCTGGATCTGGTAATGGGACATCTGTCAAATCTTGTCTGGGTTTCGTCGTAATAGTAATGACTTCAATACAATCATGTGCCAGTGGGTCTGTTCCACTTAATGGCAAAAGTGTGGCAGGATTTAATGTACTACAACGTCTGATTTCTATGTGTGTCTGAAACAATGTGAGTTCGTAACCTGTCAGTCGTGCTATAGTCAAGTGTTGTGTCTGTGTCCGGTTCAAGAGAACCTCTACTGCGTGTGGTACCTGTACTGTCAATTGATGTCCTAATACTATGGAATCACTTTGTCTGATCGCTAGAGCTGTCGCTGCAACTGATTTCAGACACGCAGGAAGAGCTTGAGCTACGGGATCTAATGTGCTAGAAAAGTAAGCACATGGCTTGTGTGATCCTGCTTGTTCCTGCGTGAGTACTGACAAAGCAGTACCTTCACGTTCTGTAACAAAGAGTGTAAAAGGCTTACTGTAACATGGTGTCGCTAAAACAGGTGCTTGGCATAAAGCTTTCTTTAAGTCTTCAAAAGCTTGTGTATGTTCTGGAGTCCAAGGGAGGACAGTCGATGTCGCTGCCTCCTGGATTGTCAACTGAATGAGTGGTTTAGCTAAAAATGCATATTGGGGAATCCACTGCCTGCAGTACGAAGTGAGGCCTATGAAGGCCCGTACCTCCTTTTGTGTCTTGGGTGGTGGCATGTTTACAATTAACTGGATGCGGTCAGGTGTGAGCTGTCTCCCCCATTTGGACAGCAAGTGCCCTAGGTACACAACTTGCTGGGCACAAAATTGCAGCTTTGAAGGGGACACCTTGTGCCCCTTGTCGGCTAAGAAATGTAAAACCGTCAGTGATGCTTTTTCACATTCGGGTTCGCTTCGGGCGGTGATCAGCAGATCATCGACATACTGAAGCAGTGCAGTGTTGACTGGCATGTGGATACTGTCAAGTTGTCTTTTCAGTGCTTGGCTGTAGATGCTAGGACTTTCTGTAAATCCTTGAGGAGCGCGTGTGAATTTAAAACTTCGTCCATTTAAACTGAATCCGAACAAATATTGGCTTTCCGGATCGATTGGGACGCTGAAGAAGGCGTTCTTGAGGTCAATTACAGTAAAGAACGTTGCCTCTGAATCAATAGCTGTCAGTAATGAAGAGATATCTGGGACCACGGGATATTGTGGTACAATGCATTTATTCAATTCTCGCAGATCAATAACTAATCGATATACTGGGGGTGCTTTTGGGTCGGTTCGTTTAAGAATCGGAATAATCGGAGAATTACATACATTGGAGTCCGTTTCTACAACCACTCCTTGTGCAATGAGCTCGTCAATGATTTGCAGTAAAGCCACTACAGCATCTGGCGGTAACTTGTATTGTCGCATTCGTGGTAATACCACTCCTGCTTTGAGTGTAACTCGATATGGTGTAATGTGCATACAACCTACATCAGTGGGGCCTTGTGCCCATAAATGTGCAGGTAGATTCTGTAACCGGTGATCCATGTCTCTAGACACGTAGTGACCTTTAAAGTCACGCAAAAATAGTCGTACTCCGTCCGGAGAACAACATATTATAGCTCCTAGAGCTTTCAATGTTTTTATACCTAACAAGTTTTCTGGGCATGATTTCGTAAGCAATAGATCTGTAGTCCGTGTCAATGGACCAACTGTAAATGCAAGTGGTTGTGATACTTCGTTAATAGTAGGCTTTCCTGAAAAACCAAGGGAAATATTTTGTGAGCCTGAGAGGGGTGCCCCTGGAACTTCATCGTGACTTATAGTTGTTCTGCTTGCCCCTGTATCAAGTAGAAACTTTCTGTCTTTCCCTAATACTTGACTCTGTACATAGGGACCCTCTTGATCTACAGGAACCTCAATAAGGGGTAAGCCAACTTCCCTCTCTAGGCTATTTCATGTGTAACGTTGATATTCTGGATAGTCATTTTGTGCATACTGGTACATCTGTTGTGTCGTGTTCTGTGTTGCAGCAATAGGCTGTGGCTGTTGTTGTGGTACGGTCTGTTGTGCAGCTTGCATAGGCTGTATATTCTGAGGTACTTGTTGTTGGATCTGATCCTGTCTAGGCGGACGTGGTCTCTCCTTGGTTTTACCCGTGGAGATATTATGTTTCAGAACTGCACAATCGTTTATATAATGGCCTGGCTGTTTACAATAGTTGCATGTCCCTTTAACGGGAACCGCTGAATTACTGGACTGTGTCGCACCCTTTTTATGACCGTCAGCTGGAACTGACTGAGCGACAAGCATTTTCATTTTCGTGTCTTTCATACGTCTTTGTTCGTGTTCTTGTTCTTCTCTAATTCTATTCTGGTGATACTGTAACATTTGTAACATTTGTGAAGGAGTGTTAGCTTGCCAAGTGCTCTCAACTTTCAATACTCTATTTTTAACCTGTGGCAGGGAATTCTCGACTAGTTTTGTTACAAAAAGGTGTGGATATGACTCGCTATTTGCTTTTAGGCCGCTATTAATACCAAAACATTTTTCAAATCGGGAATAAAAATCACTAGTGTCTTCCTCAGGTTTCTGTTTACAAGCTGAGATTGCTCCCCAATCTTCCTTTTTCGTAGTTAATAAACATGGCAATACTTGTACTAATAAACCTGGCAATGCTTTTGTTTTGTCCCCAAGCCCTACGCCTGCAGTTCTGCTATTTTCTTCAGTTTCTAATGCGGTCCAATCAATCTTTTGGTCTCCCACCTCCCATTCTTTTTCCTTGAGTTTCTCATAAATACCGGCAGGCAATAATACTTTCAATATTTTCATAATGTCAGGATAGGTATAATCACCCATGAGTAACATGTCCTTTAGTACACGGTGAAAACCTGCTGGATCTTTGTCATGGCTGGGCACTAATTTTTTCATTTCCAATAGTTCTATTTTGGTTATGGGCGTGTACACAAACACGCGTCTAAACGTATTGTCATCATTTCTTACTGGGTGTACTTCGCGTAAGGGATTCTGTCTGTCTATGTAATACGTTTTTCTCTCCATGGAAGGAGCTGGATCATGTTCTGGACACAAAAAGGCACTATATCTATGTCTGTATTCTAGAATTACTTTAATTAGATCGGTACCTAAACCTCTCCATTTATTCATGAATAGTTCTATCAATATATCAGGTAGGGGACCAGGATCGGAGTGTTGGCCTTTATATAATATAAGGATATGTTGTATCATGTATATACTAGCTAAACGCTGTTCGTCTGGGGCGAGATTCAGAAACGTGTGTGCTAGCGCATCATCACTGTATTTTTCAGAGCTGTCAGCCCATTGTACTGCTGACCTGGCTAATTCTTGTTCATCCATAGAATCGAGCACATGGTACCCCCTTCGTTCTCGAAGTGATTTATCAGTAGCCTGGAATAAGTGTTCAGGGGTCCTTGGATTTGTAATAACTGTTTGAAAAATTCTGTTACATTCTGGACGTATCGGACGTATTGTTTTATTAAAAGATCTTCCTTTTCCTACATAAGCTATCATTTGTTTAGCTGGTAATTCAAATTGTCCTGTGTTCATTTCTGACTGTTCCTCCTCCTCTTCCTCTGATTCAGTTTTATCTGCTTCTACTCTGCTTTCATGTATTCGTTCTACTTCTTTTCTGATCCTTCGGCACATGGCTTCTATACACTTCTGTTTATCATGTCTCCCGTCTGTTATATTCTGACCCCATTTGGTAAGTGCTTGCATTTCCTCCGAATCTACCTCAGGCCTATCTCTATTTCTGATCAAACAGTTTATGAAAAAGCGTAACAATAATTTTTGTATGTCTACTTTCTGGTATTCCATGGCTTCGGCAATACTTTCAGGACCTTGCCCTGTTTGGATAAAGCGATATATTTTGTCTAGATGTTCAACCATTCCTGGTAACGTCATTAAATATTGTGCAGCTCGTCGCAAACGTACTGAAGACAGCATCATTCTGTCGTGTTTTCCTGGCACTGGATCATATCTACAATCGGAAAGAGGCTCGTTTAATATATTGTCTGATATTCTTTGGGGTGTACGTTGATATGCTAAATCCCTATAAGTCAATCTAGTTGTTGGCGGTGGCGTGGAAAAACCTCCTGTCGCACCCCCTGAGGTGCCAAGTCCAAAAGGATTTGTTGGGTGTAGGGTAGAGAGTGTGGGTGCAGGAAGGACTGTAGAAACAGATGGAATGGTTAAAACTTGAGTAGGAGTTTGTTGCTGCGGAGGTGAGTGCAGCTGATTTTGGGGTTGAGCGTCGTTAACGGGTGGTGTGCGTGGCTGCACATCATTAGCATATTCGGGGGCTGCATCGTCTAAATAGGAAGAAAGGAAAATGTCTTTTGCGGTCTTGGGATGTACTTTAATCGGGAGTAACGGAGGTGGCAGATCTTTTGGTACCTCCAAAGTGGCCTTAGGCAAACCCTCGGCCAGAAGAGGATACATACCATTCATAAGAGTGTTTCGTTGTCTGTCTACTTGTTCTGTTTTTACTCGGGTACCTTCGTCAATTAATATGTTTTCTCGGGCTTTTTCTGAATCTTCCCTACTTTTCTCTTCCTTTCTGAGCGCTTTCTCTGTGCGCCTATCCGATTCTTTACGCCATAGTTCAATGGCATCTTTCTGTGACTGTCTGGCTTTCTTTTTCCATAACGCTTCTTCTATTCTCATGATGCAATCTGCATCCCATGTTCCAGCAGCGGGCCATCTCTGACTCTCTGCTAAGTCCTTGGTGTAGTCCACCCATAGATCAAGATATAATACGGCATCTAGGCCATGTTTATGGTACATAAAGTACCCTGGAGTGTCCCTAGGTGGGATGGGAACAGCTTCCTCGAGTATCCCTTTTCTAGTTTTTATCTGTCTTAATTTTGAAAATAACGGCATCTTGAACCTTGTTACTTAATTCTTACTCGGTCTTGAACACAATAATTACAATAAACACAATAATGAAGATCAAACAATCACTCATACCACGACATTTAAAACATATCAAAACATTTTAGAACGAACAATAATAATTAGAATAAAACTAGTTAACTGCATAATACTAAATATACTGTATGTACTGCTAAACAGCACAGATACACTGCTGAAACAGTGCAGACCAGGTCTGTGTACCCAGACCCGTCTTGACCGGCACAAACTAATGTGCACGTCTAGATGCGTCCCCAGCAACGGTACTCACCGGGAAGCACGGAACGGAAGGCCTCGGAAGTCTGGACTGGACTAGACCAAACTGGACTGGACTCGACTCGTGACTTAGATACTTCGGAACTTCGGAATCTGGTGGGCCTCTGTATACCTCGGATCTTGCTCTCTCAGCTAGGCTCTGGTCGGGATTCTCCGCACTCCTCACCGCCTCGTCTGGGTGTTGATCGCAGCCTCAGTCGCCCCCGTTGGCCTGAGGGAGATACAGGAAATCCTGCGGGTACGCGTAATTGTCCGTCCGGCTGTGGCAGGAGACCGGGTCTGCAACGCACCTCCGGCGCGTGGGGTGTGAGAGGTGTCCCTGTTCGGGCGCCAATTATGTGGTAAATTTAAATTACCTAGACTTAATTTATGCGGTAAAATACAATACGAATAACTCAGTAAAAATAAGAGGCAGAATCCGTGGTATTCGAGGGTATAATAGGGAATTTATTCCTTACAAAGGAATGATGGTTCGAACCAGGCAATCGAGTTCCGTCACCACGAGGGTTCAGGAAGGGATCAGCAATACATTATTGACAGGTTAAAGCATATATAGTAATGCATTACAGTAAAGACAGATGCAGGAGGCGTAACAGCTGATAAGAATACACATACATAATAGAAAAGGTGTTACAATAGGCGTGCATAGAGGCGTATACTAAAAACGTCATTATGATGATGACACATGTGGGTGGATCCATAAGAGAATCCTGCAAAGTCAGCAAAAATATATGGCAGAGATGCGCGCGCAGCCGCATGACGTGTGATTGACGTGTAACTAGAGGGTGAAGGGAATTTGACATTTAGCCCTACATGAGGAGACAGAAGTCTGGGGTGTCAGGACAACCTAGTCCTAAATCATATCTAATATCTTGTGTTTAAAGAACTATATTATCTGGAAGGAAAGGTCTTCTCGGACAGATCCTATTCTATACTGACTGCTAGTGCGTGTACAAGCGTCTAAGTGTCTACATGAGATGCGAGGGGGCATGGGCCTACCATGGTAACGAGAGTCATGAATTACTTGCACGGAGACAGTAAGGCCGGGCCCTTTGCTCTGCAGCTAGAGGGATGTTTACCTAAGCTACTAGACAGGAATGCATTTCTTGAGGAGCGGAACAGATAACTTGAAGGCTGAATACAGTTTTGGCAGGCAACAGGCCGGGCTAGGCACCGTTAGCCGCGCAGGAAGTAAGACAAAGTTCATGGGTACAGATGCAGGTTCAGGCTGGAGCATTCAGAGGCAGAAGCAGGAAAAAGCTCGATGGCAGAATTCAGGGCCTACCTTGCCAGAGCTGGAAAACGTGAAAAGTATACCATAAAAAGACGGTGGCAAGGCATACTTAAGAACGGAATATCTGGCCCATTCATGGCAGATATGAAAGAGTACATATTAACGTTGGACACAATTGTATTTGCGTCTTCATAGCTTGAAGTGGAGGGAACATACATGTACTTGTAGCATGTACATGGAGCTGTTGGGGTCTAGATAGGGGACACAATTGACCATAAAAATTCATATTTCCTCAAATCCAAGTCCAATGGTGGTGTCAATTTCCCAGACTTCCGTCTCTACCATAAGTCATTTTCTTTTCGTCAGGTGTCCAGATGGCTTGCATCCGTTCCTTCTCCTCTAGCTCCTCTCTGGCTTCACATCGAGCAAATATTTTGTTGCCCTTTTCTTTTGGAGAGGTCATGCGTTTTTTTGCCAAGGCCCCACACTCGTCATCTCCTTTGTTTAAACATACCTCTTCTCTTTTAAGGCCTCTTTTCAATCCTATGCCTATTACTCGGGAATCTTTCCTGAATTCTACTGTTTGGTATAATTCGCTTATTCTTATAAATAATGGGCCCATCTTCTGGAAGTCCTGGAGGTCTCTGGGCATCATATGGGTGAACCAGTTTTTTGACGGAGCGTCTCCTTGTTCCTTTCCCCAATTTCAGATGTCTTTTCATTGTCCCCGTTCCTTTTTACAAAAGTTTGTTACTCTGATGTCACTTATCCTTGATATTTTTTACTCTCTTCCTTCCTCTCCTTCCTCTGTTTCCCAAGTTCCTCTTCTTAAAATTCTTTCAACCCTTCCCAAAGCCTCTCTCATTTATAAATTCTTTTCATCTCCTAATCCAGATTGTCTTAAGTCTAAACTGGAACTTTCTTGGGAGGCGGACTTGGTTTTTGTTTGGTCCGTTTCCTTGTGGGATAAGCTTTGGTCCAGATCCTTGAAAATTTCTCGTTCTTCCTCCCTCACTCAAACTTTATTCTACCTATATCATAGACTATTTCTTTCCCCACTTTCTCTAGCTCATTTTTCTTCTTCTTCTGAGTCTAATTGTTGGACATGTTCTGCCCCTAACGCTAACCTCTTCCATCTTTTATTCTTATGTCCCTCTGTTTCTCAATTCTGGAATTCTGTTTGGCTATACATCTCTCGTATTTACATACTCTCATCTCCATATTCAATATCTACCCTTTTTCTAGGCAGTTTATCTGATTCTTTAGATCTTCCTCTACATTCTCGTGGTCTTTTTGACCTCATGCTGGCTTTAGCCTTTCAACACATTTCCTCCAACTGGAAATCCCTTACAAAACTCTCCATCCGTCATTGGTGGAACTCTTTATGTCATTTTCACAGGCTTGATACTGCTTTTGCCTCCTCCTGTGGTCCTACACATAATAGAGATCTCTTCTGGTTACCTCTTACCTCATACTTAGATCAGATGGTTCGGAAGAATGTATTAACTACCACTTCGGAAAATTTTAAGCTGCCTTGAGGGAATTACTCCTTCTTCTCCTATATTAATATTAATAGTACAGGATTTATTTATTGTTTCTTTGTTCTTCTAAGTTGCTTTTTGATTGTTGTTTTGCCTACAGCACCCACTCTTTAAAGCATAATTTTATATTTTTATAATATGTTGTCACCTTTTCCCTTTCTTCCCTTTTATTTTTTCATCTCCTTCCCTTCCCTTTTTCCCATTTCTCCTTAAAAACTGTATAAAATGCTTTTGCTCGTTTTTATGATATTAGCTTTTTACTGTTATTTCATTCTTATTTGCTTATTGCCTCAATTTTCGCTGACATCTTTGTATTGACATTCTCTTAAATAAAGCTTTTCAAACAAAAACAAAAAAGAAAATCCTAAGGAATAGGGCTGGAGCCCAGGTCTAACCTTTTGATAGGCATATCACTGTGGCTGACATCCAGGTGTTAACTCTAGTAACTCATGGCGTGTGTTATGGGACTATCTGCTTTGGAGTCTCTCCTGCTGTGACAGACTGCTTTCAAAATGAAGAAGAGGGCAGAGGAGTGGGCACTTCAAAAGAGGCGGAACCCCAGCAAAAACTTCATAAATTCAGACTCTAATTTAAATTTGAAGTCTGGAAATGGACTATAAAATGGAGAGAGAATCGTACAATTTCTACATATCCTCAGGATTGCCCAAATGGCAAACTATCTCTCAAATTTCTTGGGTGATGACTTTGATATTGTAGAAGTGAGATCCTTTCTGTTGACTTTCTATATATTAATGTATAAACTTTGCCCTTGTCTAATGGAATGGCTTCCCGAATAAAAGAGTTGGTGAATTGTACGTCTGGCAGTTGAGAAATTAACCATGAGTGAAATACTTGTAAGGCATCTACTTAAACTCTCCAGAATAGGAAGACGTTGTCTGTATACCTAACCCAGTGTGTAATGTTAATGAAGAATGGATTGTGTGAAAATACAAAACGCTCCTCAAACTCAGATGAAAAGAGATTTGCTAGGTCCGGAGTAAACCTCTCCCCCATTGCAACTCCTTTAGTTTGGTAATAGAACACATTTTCAAGTAAAAAGTAGTTCTTTCGTAAGGCAATTTCAGCAAGGTCAACAATGAAACATGTAAGTACGTGACAAGGATGTTCCCTGCGAACAGGCATTTGGCCTTGCTTTGAGGACTATTGGCATACAATGATTGTACGCCCATTGTCACTGGTAAGCTGCTATGCGTGTTCAATTCTGTTGATAAAATGAGTACTGTCCATTGTTGGACTTGGCCCTTTTTGGCTAAAGTTCCCTAAACTTTTTGCTTTCCCCCTAGACCTTTTTTCTGACATGGTGTTGCCAACTTAGATGCTTTGGGAACTTTGTCACTGCTGATCAGTGTCATAGTGCAAATGCTCCCTTTTAAGGTGTAATGGTAGTTGGTTGCCCACAATTGGTATATTTGTTTTACTAGTAAAGTCCCTAGTAAAGTGCACTATGTGTGCCAGGGCTGGTAACACAAATGCTACTAGTGGGAAGAAAGTGTTACTGGCAGGGAGACACCCAGGACTGGTTTGGACAGGGGTCAGTGCCCCCCTGAACACAAAGACTTCAAAGAAATTTAGGGGTATAACTATGAGAGCTGAAGCTCCTGAAAATTGGAATTGGATTGATCAAGACTGAAAAGGATTGAACCTACTTCGTGATCAAGAGGAACCTCTGCCAAGGAAGAAAGAGCTGAAGAGACTGAAGGAAAGGACTGACCCCTGCTGAGTGTTCTGGGGCTGGCCTGCAGTTTGCTGCTTTACCCAAGGAGAGGATAAAGGGACTTTGCTGTTTGCTGTGTCCCCCTTCTTGAAAGGACTTTGCTGTGTGCTGTGTCCTGAAGTAACTTATCTCCAATAGCCCGAGGAGAGCTGGCTTCCTTTTGCGGAAACTCAGGAACACAAACGTTTCCAGGAGAGTCTCAGCGACGCTGTGTGCATGTGCTTTTTGCAGCCTGAGACTTTTGTGAGGATTGCCCTGTTATCGTGCACACCTGGAGTCCAAGTGAGTCTCAGCGATGCTGTGTGCGGTGCTTTGTGCAGCCTGAGACCTTCGTGAGGATTGCCATGTTATTGTGTGCACCCGGAACTCAAGTGAGTCTCAGCGACGCTGTGTGCGTGTGCTTCGTGCAACCTGAGACCTTTGTGAGGAGTGCCCTGTGATCGTGCACACCCGAAGCTCAAGTGAGTCTCAGTGACGCTGTGTGCATGTGCCCTGTTGCAGCCTGAGATCTTTGTATCGCCAGTGGCCCGGACCAGCATCCCCAGAGGAGCTGAACCGCTGACCCGAGCCTGCCGTTGCCAGAGTGGGACCTCGAACAAACCCCGTCGGGGGAGGGCCCGACTCCCACTGCCCGAAATCCACAAAGTTGCATCGGAGGCCCAAGTCGTGGGAAGAGGAGAAGAGAGTGATGTCGCACCCCCCCCCCCCCCCCCCAGGTAATGTGTGTCACGACTGGAGCGGGTTGTGGGCTCGGAGAGAGACACTCTCGGCCTCTCCCATTCTGGCAGTGCGAGCCTCTGCTTCGGCTCGTATCATGGCCAGTACTTGCCAAGGACTGACAGTACCGAGGCCGGAGTGCGGAGCTGCACTTTGGTTTACACCATAATCGTGTTGGGGGCATCTGTTGGCGGAAGCTGACCGCAAGTCAGTAGGAGTGGCAGAGAGACCGTCTAAGGCACTGTGATCGGTGCTGGAGTGTATTACGCATTGCATTATTTCTGCATTAAGAAACTGCCTGCTTGTTGCATTACGCATTGCATTATTTCTGCATTACGAACTGCCTGATTGTTGCATTACGCATTGCACTATTTTTGTATAACGAACTACCTGATTGTTGCATTACGCATTGCATTAGGTTGCATAACGAACTGCCTGATTGTTGCATTACGCATTGCATTATTTTGGCATTACAAACTGCTTGATTGTTGCATAACGAACTGCATTATTTTTACATTGCAAAGTGCCTGATTCTTGCATTACGAACTGCATAGCATTGCATTAGGACTGCAGTGGATCATTTAGAATTGCTCATTAATATCGCCAGCACTACCAAGGGCTGGCTAGTCTAATAACCGGCCAGGAGGAATACTACAAATACGCATATGTTAGATTTATATTGTGTGGTCTCATCGTATATCTTTTCATATAAAGTTATACTTGTTTTTATGAACCTCGTGTGGAGTCCATTTGTGGTGTCATCATTGGGTTACTGAGAGTGTGGTTGCCAATACTTTACACACTTTCCTTGAAGATAAGCCTGGCAGCTCGTGACAAGCTACCGAGGGGGTGAGCGGGGGCTATCTGAGAAGGTGTCCTTCCTTTCCCTGATGTGGAAGCAAGGGTCCCTATTTGGACTAAGGTACCTACCTCAGCGAACTAGCGACCCCCAGGTCTAACATCCATGACATATGCTCTGGTCTAACTTGCATTGGATTTAAAAAAGAAATCAATGTAGTGGCAGAGAGGTTCAAATAGTGACCCACATCCCGACACTATTAAACTTTTAAATAGACTGTAACCATTATTGTTCTGAATCACTTACAGGAGAATAATTTGCATCCCTTTAAAATGAATTAAGTTGTTCTTGCCTAACTTTTCCTTTCTTACCACATGGGAGACTGCTTCACAATGGGTTGGTTCAAATGTCAAAAATGGGGTACACATCTAACTTCCTATGTAGGCGTTTTGTATCAGTCTATTAGAAAGTAATGAGTTTTACATGAATGGAAACATAAATCTTACTGTAGGTATTCTTATACTAGGAGGCCTTCAAAAGGTATGAAGAATTACCCCAAGGCTGTACCTAGCCATATACAATTAATTGCCGTTAGGATACAGGCGATCAGTTAAATTTGAGAATTGTTTTGTGTCAGGGTAAGATTGACTCTTCATATAATCGTTTCATCATTAATTGCTAGAGATACAGTCTTTAGTGGCTGATTTATTTTTCATCTTCGATTGTAGGTTGCTACCTTTATTATTTCTGGTGGAGACGCCAATGATATTGGTGTAGTGGATCGAAACATCGATGACCTGTTGACTGCCAATCAATGAGGAACAAGAGAACTGAACTTGCAGTGACAAAGTTTTGTTTGATTTGTATGATTTTGCCAAGCAGTCAACAGTGTATTATTTGCTGGTTTTAATATCACAAAGCACACCAATAATCACGTTACTCACTGTTTCATGTGCACTGCACAATTCCTTGAAGCACCTACTTTGCTCTAGACACATTCTCCTGTGTTAGTGTGGCATGAGTTGGGGTGCAGAGGCAAGAGTGGCTGACTCCAGAGGGCAGGGTTCAATCCTCAGTGGCAGCTCCGCTCAGCATCATGTGTGCAATAGCTCACTTAATCTCCCCGACTGCCCCCCAGCGCCTTGAAACTCTTAAGGGGGTGATATGCTCGCACTTCACAAATAGGAATTATTATCTTACCACTTGAGTGAAATTAATGAAAATACATTTTCAAAAATACAATAAAGTGTATGCATTTTTTGCTTTACACGTTGCCAAGAAAGCATAGACGTGTATGCTTGGAACCATTTTAGATTCTTTATTTAAAAAGTATACGAAGGTTCCAATGAATACAAGGTTGCCCCATAACTTTTTGCTCTCTAGTGCTGGAACTCTGTTGACTTTAAAAATTTAGTCATAAGGGTTCTGGAGACTTCAATTACTAATGGAGCATAACCTGGATATTGCCAATAGTCAATGCGGAATAACTACTATCCCTAAAATGATGCAGAAGTGGGACAGGGAACCAGCAAGAAACCACTAGAGCACCGACCGCAGTGGGAGTGTGTAGTTGTTTTGACTGTTGTATTTTTCATTTGTGTTGTTAGTGGTAGAAATAAAAATACTTCTCATTTTCCATAAAAGTGAGTATTTGGCTGGACAATGAATTATTCCTGCTGCTGCTCGGATTTTGAGTGGTGATCATGTGATCATTTCCCTGTATCCACCTCCCCCCGCCTCGTCCCCTAGGGAGCCTTGAACTGTGCGACTACTTTACTGCTGAGTGTCAAGTGCAGAAGGGGTATTTGGCCCTGTTCCTCAGAATCTTTAATGGGTTGGGCCCTGGGACATCAGGAGTAAAAGCTTCAACCCTCATGGCTGGGCCCAGTAACCCCTGCTTCAGTGCTTAATTTGTGAAAAAAATAGGTGCCAGAGCCCTTGTTAGGGGGCCACTCTGGCTTGCACCACTTATTATTCCTCCCAGTGCTGCCACTGACAGTACCGACACAACTACTAAGCATTACACTCCTTCAAGAGTGACAATTCATACTATTCCAGGCCCCCTATGCTATAAGAATGGCTTGGGAGGCAGGTATTAGTCATTTGTAATGAATTAACAAACAACTATTGTTGTGGTTGTCTCTAAATTAGGCAAACAGTGCCACCTTGTGGCAGACGGGTGCTGACACTTAAGTTCCGTGCCGGCCACTATATACCACCGGCTCAAATTAGGCACTGCCCTACCTAGCCCGTAGTGCTCTGAACAGGATTCTGACAGGGTGTTTACAACACTGTATAATTAAAAGCTCAGAGGTCAAGAATGAATGCACTAAGAGTTCCTCACAGTGCCTAGGATTGGATCATAAAAGAGTGCAGCCTATGTGCACATCCAATCCTTTGTTCCTCTGCAGAGTGCACAGAGCAATAGTCACAAGTGCCAACAGATCCTCTGGGAAAGTGTGCGAAGGTGTACAGCTTATGAATATGGATAGTGCCAAAGTAAATGAAAATGCATTGCTTCCCAATGAGTGGATGACTTATATACATGGGGAGAGGGGATGGTGAAGTGGAGTAGATGAAAGCAAATACGTGCAGAAGGAGAGAGTAAAAAGTAAGTGCTGAAAAGAAAAGATATGAAGTGTGAGGTATTCAGACCCAGGATTTAAGAAAAATGCTATGTTGAGAGATTAACACATTTCGAAGACCACTACCCTTTACACAGGCCTTAGTAATGTTTCCGTTTGCGGAGTTTGCAGAGTTTTTAGTTCTGAAAAATAACGCTCCGCGGACCAGAGTTTTCTCCTCACTCGTGCTCGCCAATGGTAAGTTGGTGTGCGTGAGCGAGGAAAATCCAACGTTAGACCACCTCCTAGAGAGATTTCTCAACGCTCGCATTGAGAAACCTTCCGTTTGCATTGAGGAAGCTGTCGCTCGAGTAGAACTTCTACTTGAGCGGCAGAAAGAAGCAGTGCCCTCTTGCACTGTGCAAAATGTACTTCACACTGATTTTACAGCGCGTGACAAACACCCAGCACTAAAAATCTGTGCGAACGGTGCGACGTAACCCAGTCCGCCGCTTACGGAACTCCATGTAGCTTGGAGGAGTTTTTTTTTCACTTCACGGAGTTCCGCATAGAGGGAACTCCGCGAACTCCACCCAGTCTTTCTAATTTTCACAACAAAATCATTTTTGTTACTAATGTATCTGATACTGCTAACAAGCCTTGGCAAAGCCAATTGTTCTAATTTGTTTTATATGTAGGTGTTGGCTATTATGTGATATGGCTGAATGCACTAAGAAAACTCACAAAGATGCACCTACATACTCCTCAGGTGGCTTGCTTTGTGAACCACATGATTGTTTTTACATGTTTTAATCTATGATCTTAATTACACAGGACATGCCTCTTTGAAAGGATTCCTAGGTAAGCTTTTGCCAAGCCACTTTTAAAGACCCCCACCTTTTTTCATTGCACTTAAAGCACTACCCGTGATTTCTCCTGCAGCCCTCAGGTCAGAATTACTGGTGTCACTCAAATGCATCTTACTATTTACATTTCTAAATAGACAAATAGTCTCTGTATTCCCATATGCCCCTCCTCTGTTTCGATTGTTTTCTATAACATCATCATATCGGCAACACATTATTTAAACCTTTGTCATTTTAGAATCATCAAAACACTTCACAGATCTCACTGCTTCCTTACATGATGTGTTTTTGGTTATATTTGATTTTATATTGCTCGTTTTAGTTTTTATGTTTTATTATGTTACGCTTTGCTCATCTACCTTATGTTATATTATGTTATGTCATGACACATATTAGCCCTGTCATTGTTAGGGTGGTCTTCCCCTAAACGTTATGCCTCCAAGTTTTGCTGAATATTTTTGTTGGCCTTAAGACTCTGAGCACTTTACCACTGCTGACCAGTGCTAAAGTACATGTGCTTCTTCCCTAAACATGTGTGTAACTGGTGTATACATGATTTGCAGATTTAATGTGCCTGTAAGTCCCTTGTAAAGTGGTATACCACAAAACCAGGGCCTGTAAATTAAATGCCACTAGTGGGCTTGCAGCACTGTTTGTACCATCCATAGAAGTAGCCTTTCAAATCTATCTCAGCCCTGCCACTGTCACTTCAACTTGCCATTTAAAACTACTTGCCAAACCTTAAACTCCTCTTTTCTAAGGTAGATCCCAGGTTACACTTGTTTGCAGGGTGCTGTGTAAGTGAAATTTAGGACATGTACTTGTACTTGTATGTTTTGCATGTCCTGGAGGTGACAACCAGATAACATTTGTTTTTCACTACTGTGAGGCCTACCCCTCTCATCGGTTAACATTGGTAATTCCTTAATACACTTTTGAGCTGTAATTCCTGATCAGAGAGGACTAGCCAGATCATGTGTTATATCTTTGGAATGGTAATGATAAATCCACCTAACTGGTGAAGTTGGATTTAACATTACTGTTTTAGAAATGCCACTTTTTAGAAAGTGGACATTTCTCTGCACTTACTGCTCTGTGTGCCTTGCAGCCTATTTCCAATACATGTCTAGGGTTCGTGGCAGCTACACTTTGTACATCCCCTCTAGACAGCCACAAACATAACATAGAAGGATAGGTGTTTCTGAGTGCCTATCTACATACATCTGCATTCTGATAGCCCTGCCTGGGCATGATGGAAGGGAGGGGCTAACACTTCACTGAATAGTTAGTGTCCTGTCCCCACACAAAGGGCTGATTTCCCCCACATAAATAGCCTACAGATAGGACTGGATTGAAAGGATACTGGTACAGTTCAAAGACCATTTCAAAGGCACTTTGGGTATGAGTTCTGGGTCTCTAACCCCCTAAAATCAGACACTACTGAACTTGTAACTGAAACTCTGTCAGAAGAACTGCTCAGCTGCTTAAAGGACTCAAGTGGACTGCTGATGTGGAAGGCCTGCTTTTCTGTTTGTTGCCCTGCTGCCTCCAGCTCTCTGACCTGGCTGAAGGAGAACTGGTCTCTGCTTTTTCTCCAAGTGTGCTCCAAGGACTTGTTGGCTTGCCTCCTGCTGCTTGAGACTCAGGGATATCGAAATCTCTATCCTTGTTCCTGTGCGTGGTTCACTGTAAGTGGGCCCAGATACTTGCAACACAGACATCGACGCATCTCCTGGCTGCATGTAGCATCAACCCGGTTGCCAGGGTAGAATCATCGCTTCACTCTCGGAACCAACACAGGGCCTCAAAAGCCTGATGCTTCAGAACCATGCATACCCTTCGCCGCAGCTTGAAGAGATCGATGCATCCCTCGACTGCGTTGAGAAACTGGACGCATCACTCTACGGAACCAATGCATCTCTGCCAGTAATCTCACATTATATTTTATTTTATTTAATGATTTATACAGCGCATAGCTGCCCCAGTGACGGGGCGTCCCAGCGCCACCCAGAAGAACAAATGCAGAGACTTCTCCAAACTTACACAAATCAGAATTACTCAGGGAAAAGCCAGGTCTTCAAGGCCTTGCAAAATATGCAGTTTGGGTAAAAGATTAGAAACTGAGCAAGACTTAGGAAGTGCCAGCAACGCCCGAGCAGCCACATTTTGAATGCGTTGGAGGTGAAAAATAAACGATTTATTGGCCCCCAGATAAAGGGAATTGCCGTAATCCAACCTGGACAGAATTGTGGCCTGGAGATATCTGGTTCAAAATATCCAAGCAGGGGCTTCAACCCCCTCAGGAGTCCAAAACAGACCCCTGCAAGGATTTTGGACTGTGTATCGAAAGAAAGATCCCTGTCTATCCAGAAGCATAGATTCTTGACCGCCTCTTTAGGCAGTGGCGCTGGCTTAAGTTGGTCCGGTCACCACTGTTCTGACCATAAAGCACTGTCACATTCGAAACCAACGCATCACCATCCCCACATGGAGAAGAATTGATGCATCCTCGACCTGGGAAATTAACATCGACGCATCCCCGATGCATCTCGCAGTTGTAAACAGGAAAGCTACTTTGTTCCCCGGGGCGGGCCTACGTGTGTTGTGTAGCCAGCCGGCGCTCTATCGTGGTCAGCCCGAACTTTGACTTTGCCCTGGTCCAGTGCGACTTCAAGTCTATTTACTTCTAAGTGCTATTTTTAGCTCATTCTTTTGAAATTCCATATCGCAACTTCTAAACATTGGATTTTTTTCCATTTGGTCTTGTTTTGTTCAAAATATAGTAATCTATTTTTCTAAACCTGTGTGGATTATTTTTGTGGTGTATTCATTGTTTTAACGTGTGTATGTGTGTGTGAGTGTGTGTGTGTGTGTGTGTGTGAGATACTTTACAGATTGCCTCTTTAGATAAGCCTGCCTTCTCTGTGCCAAGCTACCAGAGTGTGAGCACAGGCTATCTTTTAGTGTGTACTTAGCTTACCCTGAATAAAGTGGTGGCTTCTGCCTGCCCTGGGTGCCTACCTCAGCCAACCAGTAATCCCAGTTCTAACAGATGTTATGTTATGACATTTTACGTTTGTAAAGGACATCATTCTCCAAAAAAGGACCTACAGAGTTTTTGACAGATGTGTCGGAAGGAGTCTATTTGTTTAATACAAAAGTGTTGAGCATTTTTTTAAACTCTGGTGGTTTCAGTGACTTCTGCATCCCTGTGGAGCAGCGGCATTCCACAGGGATGCTCATGAAGCCTTCACATTTCTAACACTGACACCACAAAGCCTTAACCCACATTCAAGCACTGACATCAGCCACCTTTTGCATCCTTCCTCAATTTTCTCTGTTTTCACCAGGACACAAGTTGGGGGTACACGCGGGTGGACGGCTTCCACCCACTATTTTCACTGGGTGGACGCCGTACACCCTGCAAAGAAGTTGGGCCCCACTGAATAATGTGCATAATTCGTCCTGGTGTAATTTTCAAACACCGGGGGATATTCAGCAGCACCTGCACGTGGTCGACTTTCGATAAACAATAACATGCAGGCGGGAGGGGGCCATCTTATTTCAGACTCCAGCTGGGCCCATAACAAAGGCGCAATTTGAGGGGTCATTAGGCCTCCTTTTGTTCGAGTCTCCTGGCTGGGAGCAGTCAGGAGCCTCGCGCCTAGAAGCAACTGCAGCAGAGATTAAAACAAAGGCGCACACCTTGGTAGCACTTCACACACACTTTAAAGTGGCAGCTTTTCGCTTTTTTCAGGCTCTGTTTAGGAGATGTGCATGCACTGTAAGAACATCAGATGTGTTGGTCTTTCCCAATATTCACACAAAATAAATGTGGTTTATATAGCACTTACTACCCCTGAGGAGGCTGTGAAATAATTTAAGTACCACTATATTTTCCTGTAAAACGCCACCCATCCTAATGCAGGGTGTCGAAACGGTGGTCAGTCAAAATATCGAGTTTTTGATATCGACCTACAATAATATCGAGTTTTTAATATCGTAGGGACAGAATATCGAAGTCAAGAATATCAATGGACAGAATATCGACCCCAAGGTAAGTAATATCGAAGTAAATAATATCGAAGTAATTAATATTGATGTAAGTAATATCGTAAGCAAAAATATCGATGTCAATAATATCGTTATTTTTTTAGTGTTATGTATTTTAATATGTATTTTATTTGTATGTTAAAGATTATTGTAATGTATTTTAATACATTTAAAAATAAATGTTTAGAGATTAATAATTATTTTAAAGTAAATTTAGCATTTTAGTTTCAGAGCGGGTTGTGGGTTTATAGGGGAATAGGGTGGGAAGTAATTTAATTATAATTAATGAATTAATATGTATTGTTTAATTGGTATTTATGATTAATTAATTGTTAATTAATTATTAATTGTAAATTAATTTTATTAATTGGGTAATTATATTAGTTATAATTACTTTATTATTAATATTTATTTATTGTCATTGTTCATTAATTAATTGTTAATTAATATTTAATTGGTGATTTATTTTTATTAAGTGATTAATTGATAATTAAATTAATTATGTGAATGTTTATGTGTAGTGGGTTGTGGGTTTATAGGGGAATAGGGTGGGATGTAATTAAATTAAAATAATTAATGATATTGTTTTTTTATTTGTATTTATTATTAATTAATTGGTAATTAATAATTAATTGGTAATTAATTGTTATTAGTTAGTTAAATATAGTAAATATAAATAATTTATTTATTCATTTTATTTGTTGTTATTGCTAATTAATGTATTGTTAATTAATAATAATTGGTGATTAATTGTAATTTGGTAGTTAATATGTATTAACTAGTAAATTATTAACTATATTAATTATAAAGAATGTATTATTAATTGTAAATAATAGATAAATTGATGGTTAAATTTATTGTGTTTTTTGTATGTGTAGTGTGTTGTGTGTTAAAGGGGGAATAGTGTGGGATGTAATTTAATGTTATTTATTTAAATATTTAGTTTAAATTATTGGTATTTAATAATAATTATTTTGTAAATTAATTATTAATATGCTATTTTTTAATAACAAATTATTTAATTGGCTATTCTGTTCATAGAACCCCTATGCTATCCAGTGCTTTCCCAACTGTTTCACTTACTGGAGTGGGAATAGTAATTTGTACCCCTACGCTATCCAGCGCTTTCCCTACTGTTGCACTCTCTGGAGTGGGAATAGTAAGTTTTACCCCTACGCTATGCAATGCTTCCCTACTGTTGCACTCACTGGAGTGGGAATAGTAATTTTTACTCCTAAACTATCCAGCGCTTTTCCTACTGTTGCACTCTCTGGAGTTGGAATAGTAATTTTTACCCCTACGCTATCCGACGCTTTCCCTACTGTTGCACTCTTTGGAGTTGGAATAGTTATTTTTTCCCTTACGCTACCCAACACTTTCCCTACTGTTGCACTCTCTGGAGTTGGAATAGTAATTTTTACCCCTACGCTATCCAACGCTTTCCCTACTGTTGCACTCTTTGGAGTTGGAATAGTAATTTTTACCCCTACGCTATCCAACACTTTCCCTACTGTTGCACTCTCTGGAGTGGGAATAGTAATTTTTACTCTTACGCTATCCAACATTTTCCCTACTGTTGCACTCTCTGGAGTTGGAATAGTAATTTTTACACCTACGCTATCCAACGCTTTCCCTACTGTTGCACTCTTTGGAGTTTGAATAGTAATTTTTACCCCTACGCTATCCAACGTTTTCCCTACTGTTGCACTCTCTGGAGTTGGAATAGTTATTTTTACCCCTACGCTATCCAACACTTTCCCTACTGTTACACTCCCTGTAGTGGAAATAGTAACTTTTAGCCCTACGCTATCCAACATTTTCCTTACTGTTGTTTTTGTTGGAGTTGGACTAGTAGTTTTATTCTCTCTGATATTTAATATGTTTTGTATTATTTTAGCTAATGTAATATATCATTAATAATAAAAAATATTCAAATTAAATTTATTTATTTTTATTTGCTATATGTAATTATTTAATATTTATTAATGTTATTGTTTTATGTGTATAGATGTATTGGTAATTTTTAAAAACATTTAATAATTTATACGTTACTAAAATAATTATTAAAACTAATTATTGGAGGAGCCAAGATGGCGACCGGGACGGCAGCGTAGGCTCCCGGCTCCGTGAACCTCCGCACCCCGCACAGATATCCTGCATGAGATCCTTAGCCTGCGCTATCTGCCCGTGTTGGTGAACGAGAGCGGCAATCGATAGTGTGACCCCGAAGTTTCTGGCAGCGGTACCGCCGGAGAAATGTCCGTCTGAAGTTTGCGGCCTGTGCAACCCTGGAACCGGGACCTCGAGTGGACACCATGGCCGGGCGGCAGTTCAACAACAGCGGCCATTGGTGACTGGGTGGAGTCGGACTACCGGAGCGGGGCGAATATCGGCCTACATTTCGCCGTGGTCGCTCCTACCACTAAGCGTGGCGGAACGAGTGCATGCCCGAGGTGGCAACTCCAAGACTCTCCGGTGATTGCCTCAGCCTTCGCTGGTGAGCTGCCCGGACGCCGCCCGTAACTCGCCCCGATTCCTGCGGGCTGCTCCCGGATTTTTGCGGGCGCTGGTCCGTGGTGGGGCTGACTGTGGCCCGTGACCACACACCGGACACATTATTCGCCTGCCCCCGGAACCCTGTTTCCAGTGACATGGAACCCGAGGCACTCGTGCCTGAGTCCCGGTCCCAAACTGGGTTGGACCTACCCAGCGGCCATTTTGGACGGACGAGGTCCACCATCCTGTGCACTGGGTCGCAGCAATCTTGTGAGGGTGTGACTCTGAGGAGCGTAGCGGAGCGAGCGCCGGGAGCTGTACTGGGGTACGGTGACCTTTTCGAAGCTCTCGGTGCCCTTCATTCCACCTTGGTCCACGGCGCCTGGGTGTTGGGGAGTAAGCTCGATGGAGTGACAACAGCGTCGGAACAGTTGCGGCCTGCCTGTCCCCAGGTACGCTGGGACTTCCTACACTGCACACGGGAGGACAGTGTCGTGGCCGCCCCTGTGAATAGTGCACAACTGGACACTCCGGACAGTATGCTAACGTGCGCTCAGCTGGCTGTGGACCTGGACTGTTCCGGAGGTTTTGGACCTGAGTGGGGGGTGGTGGCCTTGTCCCGTGCGCGGCTTCCGGCGACTCAGGCAATATCCAAGCAACGGTCGCCTGCTCTGGCTGATTCCGCCTTCCTGGACCTGGTATGCAGTGTAAATCCTGGGGCAGCACTGGGAAAGACGACCCTCCATAGAGCTGACTGTGTCGATCTTCAGAGCCTTCTACCCTACCTGTGTGTGTCGCTTCCTGACCTTTATTGGACGCTCCTCTTCCTTGTAACATTGGACTTGGCACTGGGTCGATGGGTATGCATGGGTAGATTTGCAAAGAGTGGCCAAGGATAAGGATGATCCTTCAGACGTGGTCATCTAATAGGCGGGCGGGCTCGGGGGTTGCGTGCTCTCACGGCAGAACTGTCAGTGTACTAAGTGCGTAATGCTCCTTACTTTTCTTTGACAGGGTCGATCCTGTGTTGTTTATTGTATGCTTTGCGGGGAAATATATGGTGCGGGAGGGAGAAGCCGGGGGCATGTTTTGCAGGCCCTCCTCCAGTCTATTAATACTCTCTCTACCCCCCCGTCCGGTGGGGGTTCTTTTCCTACTCCTTTTTCTCTGTTTCTTCTATATTTCGGGTCTGACTCCGGGGCGACAGGCACACTGCTGGGGGGGGGGCCGTACTCATCTGCAGAGGTGCAGGGTGGGGGGTTGGGGGAGGGGATTCTTTAGTCTTTAACCCCTTTTTTTCCATGGCCTCCTTTTCTTCTTTTATTCTTCTTTGTCTTTTTCTGGGATCAGCATGGTAGAACTCCTTAGTTGATAATCACTGCTGTTTCCTGTGTGCCATAATTTCCGTGGTGTTTCCTGGGTCTTAGGGCAGGGGGTTGCAGGCGCAAGTGGCCGTGATATTCCTCCACATCCTGAACTTCCTGTTTCAGCGCCATTGCTTAGATAGACTGCTGTTTATTGTTTACGTTCATCATTCTGCCTGCCATTTTTCGCTGCTGGGAAACTGTTTGGCACCTGATCCTTCCATCCTCCTCTATTATAAAATGTAAACCTTTATTATCCTGGTCTCCTACTTGGGCCGTTCAGAGACTGAGAGTATGTTAGCGTGGAGATTCTGCTCCCCGAGGTGATGACTGTGATAAAATTGCTTTCTGTTATTCTGACTGTTTAGCGGCCGGCCCCGGGGGTTGTAGGCCCATACGTGTAATTGATTGAAATATCAATAAAGGTTTTCCAAAAAAAGAAAAAAAAAAAACTAATTATTAAGTAAGTATATATATTATATAATATTACCTACTGGCGGTCGCCAGTAAGTAGTTATAGTTAGGACCACGTTTCCATAGGAAATCCGCAACATTCTATTTTGAATAACTTTGGCGCCGGTCGACGAATCCTCGCAAATTTTTCAAAATAGGTGGGGCGCTACGCTCCGCTCCTTCCCTGAAAGTCTCGGGGGGATTCGTCAAGCGGGGGCTGAGATAAAAGGGGGGTCCCAAAACGCATTTTTCCCATGCATTTTTCCATAGGACCTTTAGACAGGGCTACAGCCCGAACGGCTGAACAGAATTACTAGAAATTTGGCAGAGAGGTAGTCCTCAGGTCAAGGAAGTGCCTTTTGTAGGTTTGGTGTAAATCTGTTCAGTAGATGCTGAGAAAATAGCCTTTAAATCAATATATATATCTGAGCCAGCTTACGGTGCGCTTACGGTACGCTTACCGTACGCGTACGGTGGCGTGCGCGAGCGCGATTCTGATTGGCTCTTAGATCTTAGTAAACATTCGAATCGGTCGAAACCAGGAAGCGGCGGCCGCCATTTCGTGTGTTTCACTCAGAAAAAAAAGAGTGATAACAAGAAAAGGGGGCAAGGAGGAGAGTTACAGACCCCCTAACATTTGTAAGGGGGTCAAAGAAGGACAGAAAAGTACAAAGAAAACATTTATTGATTTTTAAAAAAATCGCGGGGTACGCGTACGGTAAGCGTACGGTAAAAAAAAAAAAAAAAAAAAATGAAATTCAGATTTAAGTGTTTAGATATTAGGGGGCTCTAAAAAGAGCCGTTGTGTTTATGAAATGATTTTTTAGTGGTACCTACAAGTAAGTACCGATGCAGAGTCTAAGGTTCAAGAGGAAGACTCTGTTCCCTTCATCATTGAAGTGCACACCATCTCCTCTATAAATGTCTTGCATGTCGTAACGCAAGTTGTTGTGGTAAATGGAACCCATACCATAGTCACGGAGGAAAGCAGAAACAGATTTGTTGACGTGCTTTCTTGCTTTGTCAATCTGCGGACAGAAATGATTGGACCAGTTCCATTTTTGCCTTTGGCATATGTTAGAAAACAAAAAGGCAGTTTTAGGGAAAAGTGAAAACAGTTGTGCAAAGGTGTCCTTCATAAGCATTTCCAGACCTACCCCAGTCAAAGTGCCTAGGTCATTGCCACCACAGTGCACTATTATGAGGTCAGGGTGTTGGATGTGCATGAAGGATTTCACCAATGGCATCAATTGGTGCCACTTTAACCCTCTCTGACCAATCCATTTAATGTCTACATTTGGCAAAGCAAGGTCTCTCACCATATCTGTTTTCTCTGCATACTTTTCACTCCAGAAGACATAGCTGTGCCCTACAATCCACACTGTGAACATCTTCAAAGGAGAACTGGATGCACTCAGGAGGTGTCTTTCAGTAGAATGGCAATATGAAAAGAAAGACAGTTTGGAAATGGAGGCATACATATTTTTTTCATAAAAAAAAGAACTGATTGGCTGTTTCATACCATTCTAGAATAAAAACTAGGCTGTATGTGTAAATTAATAGAAGCATGTTTTGTATTGGTACAGAAAAATGTGTTACCAAAGAACAGTACTATGGATTTGCTGTTAGGTTTGAAAAGTCAAGCACTCTTGCTCTGTGGAATTGAAACATTGTTTGGTGAACTTCTGACCTAACTCCACACAGCAGTGTTCCATGAGCTGTTGCTATGGTAGCAGGCAGAAGTCAAGTTGGGGGAAGGGTACTAGGCAGAAGTCAAGTTGGGGGAAGGGTACTTTTGGAAAAGGGTTGGTTTTCAATGTGTCAGTCTGTAAAAGTGTTTATCACTTGCCAAAAAAAAGAGTAGTAAGTGTGCTTTCAAATTGGCAAAGAAATTTCGTTTTGTGACTAATGTGAAAACATGACTCTGTGTGCAAATAGGAATTACAGGCAGAGATTTATTGCGTATTGCTCTGGTGATTTCACAGTTGCATTAGATGGAAAGGGGGAGCCATTTTTTTGTGCAGAAGCAGACTCTTAGCACACACCCAGCTGCTTATCCTGTGGAATCATGCACAGTATTCAGAAGCAAGTGGGGTTTGAGGTTTCAGTCAGTAATGCAAATACATTCAGCATCACTAAGGTTGGGTGCCCTTGCTGGAGTGTAGGCAGTCACCCAGGTTACAAATGGTGCTGGTCTGAAAAAGCAGTTTGGACATGTGCTTTTTTAAGAATCTGAAAAGTGGATTCATAATCTGTCAGTCTGTAAAAGTGTTTATCACTTGCCAAAAAAAAGAGTAGTAAGTGTGCTTTCAACTTGGCAAAGAAATTTCGTTTTGAAAACAGCAAAAAAAAGGCAAATTTTTTTTTTGAAAAATATGTAAATATGTGTACTGTATTATAAAATGTTTTATTAAATATTAATACTTTTTTCTTTTTTTCAGATTGAGATAGATAATTTTCGAAAACTAGAACCATTTTTAAAGCAATTAAAAAAAAATTTAAATGAATAAATATTTTTTTGAGTGGGTATGGTAAGTCAAAAATATCATGGTCCCTTTTTTCCACTTCTCTACAATCACATTTTCAGTTTTTCATTGTAGTCTCTCAAGGACCTTGTAATGTGATAATTGATTTTTAGTGTTTTTAAAAAAAAAAAAAAAAAAATTACGCGTACCGTACGCGTACGGTAAAAAAAAATTTAAAAAAGTTTTTAAAAACATATATAAAAAATAGATGAAAGGTAAGGTTGGCTCTTAAAAGAGCCGTTGTGTTCATGCAGGGACAGAGGAAAGAAAGAGTGGGAATATTAGTCTCTACGACAAGTGTGCTGATCTATTTTATTGTTCACTAGGGAAATACTGGTCTCCCTATGACAAATTAGATCATGACAAGTGGCGCACCGTATTTCAACCCTCAGAAACCGAGGGTTAGTTTCCAGAGGACCAGAAAAAGGAGATGCTCCCCCCACAGATGAAGGGCTCACCTGACCTGCAGAAGAAGGACTCGGCACTGCAGATGATGGTCCAGGCTGAGCTGCTGTGGATGTGCTTGGTTGATTTACTGAAGGGTTACCTTCAGTAAGTCGAGCATGTGTCCTTCTGTGTACATCCTTAAGGTGTCTCATCATGGTGGGATTCCCAAAGGAATACTTCCTGTCGGGATTCCCTCTTGAAAGTACACGGCCACACAGCTTACAAGTCACTAAGGGTGCATTTACGTTTTGCTGGCCTTCTGGAAAAGAAAAATACTCCCATATGTAAGAGGTCTTTTGTTTCCTCGCTCTCTGCCTCAAGGTAGTGCTGCTAGCCTCACTCTCAGAAGGGCTCTGCTGTTCTGCCATCGTATCACAAAGACAACCCAGCTCCTTCTCCTAAGGGATCACAAGCAGAAATGAGGGGAATGGGTGTGGTGTAGGAGAGTTCTAGAACTGAAAGTAGTTTCAACCAATCAAAAGTTGTGTTTCATGATCACATGACCTACCGTACGCTTATGGTACGCTTACGGTGCGCTTACGGCATAAGTACGCATGCGCGTAAAAAAGACACACGCGCGCATGCGCAAAACAGGCACGCCCCTTCACTTTCGCGTAACGTGCGCGTGCAGCGTACGCGTTACGCGCTATGCGCGCGTGATGTGCGTCTACGCAAATTGCGTAAATGAACGCAAACAGCGTAGAAATCTAACGTAATTACAGCAAGACGTGCGCTTACCGTACGCGCACGGTAAAAAAAAAAAAAAAAAATGTATTGCTAATAAATTTTACCTGTTTATTTTAAAAAAATTGTAAAATAAAAACATATTGTAGAATTTTTAAAATTTAACCATAGTCTTTAAAAAAGGATAGACAATTAAAATAAAAATATGTAAAAAAAAAAGAAGAAAAAAAAAAAATTAGCATTTAAAAAACCTTGCAAATTCACTGAAAAAACCATGGGTTTCACTCACGTTATAGTTAGGAATTAGCATTTAAAAAACCTTGCAAATTCACTGAAAAAACCATGGGTTTCACACACGTTATAGTTAGGAATTAGCATTTAAAAAACCTTAGAAATTCAATGAAAAAACCATAGGTTTCACACATGTTATAGTTAGCTGGACATTTCACTCGTCAAAAACCAATGAAATTCCCCCGTTATAGTTAGTTCAGCTAACTATAACTCGCGCGCCCGCAATGCACTACTGATGACGTCACATATTACATCACTCATGACATGGTCAGTGACATCACTCATGACATCACTGATGACATCTCAAATGACATCACTGATGACATCATCCTTGTGACAGAGTGGTAGACCTCCTCTCACCCTAATATACCTTTGATACAAACATTCAAAAAAAGAGACTGAAATTTTCAAAAAAATGGACATACCAATACCAGTTACAACAACCTATTCAGTAATTCTAAGATCCACATACACATCCACTCATCCACCAACAGTCCTATACAGTCACTCATACATGTACTCACACATCATATGTACTCATACAACTAAACAACCTGTAACACAATGCCACTCATCCATAGAGTTACTCACACATAGTCACTCATGCTAATAAAGAATCAAACATCCATTTACTTGCGTATACAGTTATACACACACCACCACACTTACTTTTACAGAAACTTACACATACTTAGTCTTTTAAACAATCACTTATAGAAACACATACTTATTCATACAGGAACTCTTCCAATCTCTCACTCTCACATATACTCACTTATAAACACCAATAGTCACATATACTAGTTTAAAACATATGTAGTTACTTATGAAGACACTATTGAGACAGTCATTCACTCACTAACACACCCATGCACACAATCATCTACCCATACAGTCCTGCACACATGCTGTCTTCAACACATACAAACAGTGAGTCACTCATTCATGCATCTATGCACTACGTAATACCCCCCACCGCACCATGAAGACACTCAGACACTCATACTGAGACTCAAAAAACCAAATAATAACCTATATAAACACCCATGTAGCTACTCACCAACCCATGCAGACACTTATACACAAAGTGAGAGACTGATACAGGTATTTACACATTTAAACATTACTCACTTAGCCATGTATTCAAAAAGATACACTTAATCAGTCAGTAATACAATCAATTTTTCAAAAAAAATTCATCAATTTAGACACTTATATACTCATTTATTCTTCCATCGACCTTGAGATATACATATATTAAACATATTTAATTTTCAGAAAAACACACATTCACTGGATGATGACATCAGTGATGTCATTTGAGATGTCATCAGTGATGTCATGAGTGATGTCACTGACCATGTCATGAGTGATGTAATATGTGACGTCATCAGTAGTGCATTGCGGGCGCGCGAGTTATAGTTAGCTGAACTAACTATAACGGGGGAATTTCATTGGTTTTTTACGAGTGAAATGTCCAGCTAACTATAACATGTGTGAAACCTATGGTTTTTTCATTGAATTTCTAAGGTTTTTTAAATGCTAATTCCTAACTATAACATGTGTGAAACCCATGTTTTTTTCAGTGAATATGTATATGTTTAATTAATGTTTTATTAAATTATATATATTAATTATCAATTTTAAATATTATAAAATATATTTAATTATGTTTATTTTATTTATAAGTATTATTTGGTTTATTTTACATATATTTTTAAACTAAAAAAAAACCGATATTTTTTACTAACGATATTTTTGACATCGATATTTAATTATCGATATTTTTGTACTTACTATGTTGTAGATAGGATGTCGATATTCTTGACATCGATATTTTTGCTCCGATATTTTTGTAGGTCGATTTTTTGACCTTCGATATTTTGTCAGTGATCCGTCAGAACGCTTTACACCACACTTGCATATTACATTTACATAAATCAAATGTATTTGTAAATCATTGTACAGGATGTGTTACATAAAACAGTGGGGGATTACAAGGTGTAGAAGTCCCATATCATCTTCCATAGCTCACTGTGCAATATTAAAAGGTTTACAATGCAACAGCAAGTAACATAAGGATCTCAGTGTTCAAAGCAGTAACCCACTTACCTAGATACATAAAATATATGTCATATGCATGTTACATGATGTGCTTTGCATTAACTCTCTATGCTACTTTGAGTCAAAACTGAGGCTAGACAAAACACAGATGTTTCCAGCAAGTGCATTAACCTCCATCCAAAGTTATCTTACAATTATTATTCATTTAGATTTACTTGAACACACAGATCTCTGCAGCAGGTGCTTTAACCCCATAAGATATTTTAAAATACAGTCTTTGCCACCAATTAACCAGAAAAAGATTTACTGTAAGTGTTCTTCTTATTGCCACTATCTTTGTGGCAGAGTTTAAATAAAAGTCAATGAATGAGTTGAGACCAGTGCTTACTTTGTAAAAAAAAAAAAAAGTGCCAGAGCCCTCGTCAGGAGGCCACTGCAGTTTGTACCACACTTTGTCACTGTACTTACATAGCTACTAACCATCACACTGAAGTGTGGCAATTCAGAGTGTTTGAGTTCGCCAATTTTTTAAAAAAGAATGGCTTGTGTGGCAGGTATTAGTTGTTAATAATGTATATTGTATTAACATACAACTGTTTTTCTGCTCATCTTTATGTTACACAAACAGCGCCACCATGTGGCCGCTGTCATAAGGGCTGGTTCAGTCAATTAAGTGCCGGTTCCGAGCAGCGGAAACCACCGGCTTAAATTAAGCACTGGTTGAGGCCCAGATTTTACGTCAGGGTTAAGTCCCTTTTCTGGCACAACCCTGGCATAAAATCAGTTTTATGATGTACAGTTCCACACATTGCCCTGTCTTGCATTACCTTGCAACAGTTAGGCATTATATTGGTGGTGCTAGAGCGTCCCTGTGCATCCATCGATGTATTTTGACGCAGAACCATATTTACAAAGACTTGTAAATATAGGTTTGCACCAAACTGGTGAGTCTACCTGAGGCTGGCGTAGTAAGAAGAAATGTATCCATTTTTCCTCGTTATTTCCTTTTTGCATGCATGCTGCATTCTGCTGCGCACATACAAAGAGTAAATAGACTCATAGGATAGTTTTTCCATGGCTTTGGGAAAAGGAAATTTGTAAACTTTCTTAGGGTCCTAATGCTAAATGCCAAGGTTGCAATCATCTTTTTCTTTCACTACCCTAAACTTGCTTATTCTTGCAGTTTATGTTTTTCAGCCCCTTTTTATGCATTTACATTGTTTTCTTGTCTCTCTACTATCTTTCCTTTCTGTTTTTCTCTCTTGCTTTGAGTCATGTTCTGCTGGTGAAAAATGAGCCCCAGTCTCCTAAAATGAGCGCAGGTGGTTAGAGCTGATTAAGAATACTTTGCATAGGACAGTGGTCTCACCTTTGGAGAGCACAGGCAGCTACAGCTATCACATCTCCATGGAAATGTGCTGCAAATGGAATATTATGTTCAAACAAAACAAGGGGACCCAAAAGGTAATTGAGGACCTTGGGTAATCGTTAATTACAAGTAAACATTGGTCCTCAAATGATTTAAGGAATAATGGTGAATAAATATAGTACAGAATCGAAACTATATTAAGGAAGTCCAGCCGGACAACCAATTAAATTCTTCAATGAAGTGCAAACAATATTCAACAGCAAAACATATGTGGGACACAGTCCTGCATCCGTTGGGAAAGAAAGACATTTACATGACAAACAAACATTTCAGGCAAGGCAAAGGAGCTTATTTACAAAATCCGATGTTATCAGCTTATTCCGAGCAAGCAGTGAACTTTTTTACACATGGGTTAATGTGCACGCTGTTTAGACTAGAGTCGACGACGTTTCGATCCTATTTCGAGGATACAAGGATCATCATCAGGACGTTAATATACGAGCCTGGTAAAGATAAGAAATTGCCGTAGTCAACCGAACAGAAGGAGAACGTGTTAGATGCCTAAATAGCCGAACACACGTCTTGCAGCGTAAAACACGGGGATCAGGATGTGCGAGTGGTAACCGGAGGAGTTGCTGGTATAGGAAGGAACTGGGTATTCCAGATAAGTAGCTCTGAGGGATAATCCGTCCGAAGAGAGGCCCGGGATTGCGGGTGTTGTCATAGGAGATGCTTAATTTACGAGGGAACGGGCAAATCGAATAAGTTGCTCCGGTAGGGGATCCGTGACAATACACGGGATCAAATGGCGTCCTCAGGTGCCGATAGCAGAGTGACGTGAACATTATGCCTGTTTGAGTAAGCTGGCGGTAGAGTTAGTTTGTTCAATCCTTGGGTAAAGGAAGCTTTACGCTGACAAAAGGCAACATTGCTTTATGTGTAGCTTACAAAAGTGTGAATCTTCTGCCTAAATCGGGAGGGTTTTCCTGCATACTCTAAATGTGCTCAATTGTACACATGATTGACCTGCTAAACATATATGTGAGGGCTTAAGATCGGATGTCACTTCTTGTGGTGCCACTTCCTGTAAATTCGTGGCTTGTGATACCACTTCCTATGATGTCAATTCCTGTGATGCCATGTGTGATGCCGTGCGCCATAATATTGTGCGCCGTGATGTTGTGCGCCGTGATGTCACGCGCTGTGATGTCGCACACTGTGATGTCGAACGGCATGATGTCACTTGCATACTAGCTAGGTTAGTCCCCCCACTTCTTTTTTTAGGATTTGAGCCCTGTTTTTCATAACTCCTCCATATTTTGATCCTCACCACAATCCATAAATGTAAAAACACAGCAAGCTAAATCTGCCACCAACCCTTTCATTTGTCAGCAATGCTACTTATCCCGAAATATCCTTCAGCGGATGCCTCTAAAACTTAAATAGCACTCCGACATTCACCAACTGTAATTTTATCCTCAGTATATCAAGGCCAATATCTGTATTGTCTACCTTGAACCTTCATTTTAATTTAATTTCGGCAGCCTGAGGATTCTTTCTACATTAAATTGCTGCCTGCTCCTGCAGGACAGTGGTGTCCAACAAAGGTACAGGACAGCCAGATACCTTTCAGACTTTCAAAACAATCACGATTCAAATGTCAATGTAGACAGAGGCCGTGTTTATATATTTAGCTTATGTTGGCATACTGAAAATGTGAACTTGATTCTGCCCTCCTGGACGTCTGCTGGACACACCTGTGATAATGAGACTTTTCACTCACAATATAAATCTCAACGATCGGTGACTGACATGTCGGCAAAAACAAGGTCGTATCCCTTTAGTAACACCCCCAAATGCCGGACGCCATTCTTTACATTCTACACCTGATAAACTAGGGTACAGATTCTCCTTTCAAAGATAGATGAAAATAATCACACTTTTCATATATTAACTTTGAAAAGGTGTGGAGGCCGACGGCTCTTGTAATGTCCGGCTGAAATATGATTGTATAAAGTTAATAACATTCACACCAGTTTCCTATTTTCAGTGATGTTGTGATTGCATCCACTGTTAAGCGTCATGTAATTTTGTTATTGTCATTTATTTTGTATTAAAATCTTTTGTTGTATACCAATTTTAGAACATATTGATTTACATGTGAATAATGTATATGATTAAACATATTGAAGACACATATGCAAATATTGTACCACTTGAAAGTTCTTCCCTGCATAAAGAGGATTCATTGGTGGCAGCTAATGAAGTGTATTGGTAAAAGACTCCACAATCAGAGAGCACGTTCATTCGCATGTTCCATGTCCATTTTTGCTGGTAACGCTTGGACCAATCACCAAGGAGGTGGCTCAAAATGTATGTAATCAGTTCACGGACAGTAATTTTTTATTTTATTTTATTTCTGGCAAAGCAACTTGTACTGCCTCCATCTTGATAAACATAAATGGCTTCTCTTTATAGACTATTCAGCCAGGCCTCGGTGAAGGCCTTTCACGTTATTAAGATGACATGACATAGCCTTGTCTCTGATAAACTATTTCCAGGGCCACTGGAAGCATGGGATTCTGACGCCGTGGCATTTTTCGCGTAACTATGGAGTGACCACATTTGCCATGTAATCCATCATCTACTGCATAATCTGCAGATTTAAACAAAAAAATGGTGTCTAGCTGAAATGAATCAAAAGTTACTAAAACTTTGCGGCATGTGATAGATGCCCTGCAGTTCAGTGAATGTCCCTTCACACACGTGTACTGCTCACCTTTCACTTACGTAGTGCTGCATTTGGTTCTCAAACTCGTACTCATTTGCCCAGACAGTCTCACCATGAGTAGGAATGACAAAATAATGAATTACTAGTATCACAAACTGTGCCGCATCTCGGGCATCATTTTCCTTTTCTTGCCGCATGGTTCTGTCATCTCTGCTGCATAATTTGGCCCTCCCCTACCCATAATTCCTGTGGCACTGACTATTTTACGCACATATTGGCGCGCACATTCTTCTGCAACTAATTCGAAGCATGCATGTCTCATTAGCCACACTGCTCTTCCCATCACTGATGTCTCATCCATTCCCAGGCACAGTAACCAGCTCCTGGCTTCTCTAAGCCACGCGCTCACATTTCATACCTATCCAATGCACAACACTTCTCGTCTTTCCTTCTAAGCCGTTTCTGCCATTTTCTCATACCACCTCTCAGCTGCAGGAACTCTATACCGCTCCTTGTCGATAAATAAACACTCCGTGTGAAATGCACGGCTGCCAACTCACAACAAAATGTAACTCGGGCCATAGTCCACTCATTTATCTAACTAAACAGGTTTCCGGGTCTCCTGGAGTTCCCACACAGTGTTACAGCCGCATGGGGTCAGTCAGCTTGTACACATCCTCCTCTCCAGGTGTGACAGGCTATGCTGAGAGTTTAAAGAGCACGGGGATCCTGTTAGTGCCGTCAGACCAGCTCGTTTCAATCACTGCTTTACTTTCCTCGGAGCATCTAAGTTTCGATAACTAGGCTGTTGGGACGCGGCCGCCTGGCACGGCGGGCGCAGATCCCCACAAGCCGCGCATGTTTGTGTTATTTGGAGTGTGCACGTCTCTCACAGCGGTGCGATCTGTGACGTTAATGAGTTGTGACTGAAATCCTTTCAAAGCGAGCATAAAAAACGAACCACTTCCAAATGCCAGCTCGATGTGGAATTTGAGGAGAATGACTCATTTTGGAGATCAAAAGGTCTGGGAACGTTTCTTGTTTACAAGATATGTGTGTTCACGATTTAAGCTGAAGCATGCTGATTACACAGGGGATCAAAGAGGGGACATCAAATGCATCTGGCCCAGCCGTCATGCGCCCTCGTGTACTTAGCAAGTGGCCATGTCGTACTAAGCATGCCTAACGAGGCTTTCAGAAAAGATTCTGGTTTGACAAGGAATGACTGTCAAAATATACGAGATACTCTAAGGTTTAATACACGTTACAAGAAATATTCAGCGGCGTGAAATGTCAGTGCCTAATTTGTGTATGTGATGATCACTGGCATTCATTTTAGGAGGCTGGGAATTCTTTTTCGGCAATACATTTTGAGTAAGGGAAAGAAAAGGGAGAAAGTAAAATGGAAGGAAAACAGTGCCAAAGAGAGAAAGTTGAGACGAAAATACTCCAGGAAGTGTGAAATAAAGCAAAAGTAAGAGTAGGGTTCTGGTAGGACGAGCGATGAGGTGAAATCAAGAATGGACAGCTTTGAGATTCCAAAATTCCAGCATTTGGCAGCGATTCACTTCCCTTTTTATTATTGTTTTTAAATACTCAAACAATTTCGCACATTTTGCATTACACTTCTCTGGATGTCCCTTTCAAAACCAGCTTAAGAAAATGGTGAAGACAGTGTGTGGTAGACCTGCCATCCTTTGTGTGGTATTTGTGTGATATTCCTCCAAACAATTTACCTTCAATCACTGATTTTTGCTGAACTCTTTTTGGTTGTTATTAGGACTCTGTGCACTTTAACCCTGCTAACCACAGCTAATTTGCTTGTGATGCCACCTTAAAGCACGGTAAAATTGGCCTGTATCTAATTGGCATATTTAATTTACTTATAAGTCCGTAATAAATTGTACTCCATGTACAGAGGGTCTGTAAATTAAATGTTGATAGAGGGCAGCATCACCCATGATGCTGCCCGCTAAAGTAGCACTATAAATCATGTCTCAGGCCTGCCACTGCAGCCTGTGGTGCAGTATTAACTTGCCATTGCAGCCTGCCAAAATAAACCTTTTGCCAGCCCTAAATATTTCCTTTTAAATCTTATGTCACCCCTAAAATAGGCTCTAGCCACCCCTATGGCGGGTACATTATATTTAAAAAGCAGGACATGTGTGCTTAAGTTTTACAAGTCCTGACAGAGAGCAATTCCTTAAGTCATTTTTTTACTGTGGTTAGGCCTATCTCTCCCATAGACTAAAACTGGGTTATCTCATTACATTTAATAAGGGATAACTTCAGATTAGGAGCAGGTAGAGATATGCTGTTATCCAATTGAACTGAAATTGAATATCTCATTGAATGGCAAAATCAGATTTTAAGCTACAGTTTTGTAAAAAGCCACTTTTAGAAAGCTGCCATTTTTGTGTCCAAACCAACTACACCTTCCTGCAAATGTCCTGGGTGAAATGACTGAGAATGGCTCTTCTATTGGGGATTGCCTATTGCTTCCAGACAATAAGACAAAGGAAGACTGGGGGCCATATTATTAAGGAACGTCGATAACATTATCGCTGCTTTAGCGGCAGGAAACTGCCTCTAAAGCGGCGATAACGAGCTTGATAATATGCCCTTGTGAATTCCCATAGAAGCCCAGGTTCTGGTGTCAACATGGGCTTCTATGGGAATTCACAAGGGCATATTATCAAGCCCATTATCGCCACTTTAGCAGCAGTTTCCTGCTGCTAAAGCGGCGTTAATGTTATCGCCGTTCCTTGATAATGTTATCCCTAGGTGTGAGGGGAGAGAGTATTCCTGTCAGGATGGCTTGGGGTGAGCTGTACCCAGCCCTGATCATCTAACCTTTCAAAGGGATTAGCCTGCAGCACACAAAGGAATGTGACACCAGGCCTTCCCATGCCTTTTGTCACCCTAGGCAGTTTGGAGCCAGGACCAGAGGAAGAGAAAGAACTGAATATTTTGGAGGTAGGTCAGAATATTACCCCAACAAAGGCAGGCACTTGGTATAAAAATAGGACCTTCAGAACCCTGATCAGAAAACTCCTGGACCTGTGGAAGAATCGGAAGGAGGACTGCCATGCTGCCCAAAGGACTGTACTGTTGCTGGAAGGACTGCCTTCTGCCTGAAGAAGGAAGATTTGAACTGCTTGCCGTGATCACAGGCTCCCCAGAATGACTCCAAGGGTCAGTTGGCTGGCCTCCTATAAACACAGCAAGCTTCTAGAAGCCTAGAACTTCTAGAGGCTTCTAGAGGCCTCCCTGCAACTGCTGAGGTGACTAGCACCTAGCTGAGCCCTGCTGCTGTCCTCTGGTGCAGTGCTCCTGATCCCCAAGAAGTGTTCCCAAGGTCCTAGTCCCTTCATGGCCATCATTGCAAGCTCCTCCAAAGGTGAAACTCCTGAAGTTTGTGCTCTCTGCTACCACGTTTGGGCATGTTCGTGCCAAAACTCTGCCATCCAGGATGCTTGCCAACACAAAGCTCCAGTGGGACCTGCTCTTCACGCCAACAGCGACCATTCAAGATGACTGGCAAAGTGAGACCTGCATTTCATGCCAACAGCGACTGTCTGTGGCGAACAACCAATACAAAGCTCCAACCATGACTAGCTCTTAATGCTACAGCAATGAGCACCTGCAAATCTCAACCTGGTCTTCATACCGAAAAATTCATTCTTGTGGTCCCCTCCAAAGTGAACAGACTCTTCATACTGGACTTGAGAAGGTAACTCCTCAGCTCTGATCAGTGCTCCATCGCGGTCGGCCTGAACTTGTGACTTTTACCAATCAAGAGCGACCAAATAAGCGAGTGGTGTTTTCTGTTTTCTGCTTTGTGCTATTTACATTAAAAACGTTATAATTCAGTATCTCTGGTCCTACTGACTGAATATTTATTGTTGTGGTGTCATTTTATTTATTAATACTCTAATTTTTATATTGATTTAGGATGTTTATGTAATGGATAAATACTTTATACATTGCCTCTAAGTTAAGCCTGGCTGTTTTTGTGACAAGCTACCGGAGGGATAAGCACAGGTTAAATTAGTGACTTTGGTAGTTCACCCTCACAAGGATTGGGGTTGTTGGTTGAGTGGAGCTTCCACCCCACTCAACCAATAACCCAATTTCTTGCAATGTGGGCATGTTTTCCACCAGGATAGTACAAGGCAGAAAAAACTGGGCAACCGAAGAAAAGCATTGAGCTGAAAAGGGAATTAATAATTAATAATTGTTGCACTATATGGGTTCAGGAGTAGCATGCTACACCCCCAAAAAGTGCTTCAACACCCCATCAGGGTTAACAAGAGCCATATAAATGCAAACCTTTTTCCCTCTTCTATCCCTCCGCTATCCTTCTCACTCCAAATAACGGACTAATATCCACCACTCAAACTGCTTTCATATTTCACTATACTAATTCACTACTAATCCTTTATGGGTTTCCGGAGCAGCGTGCTGCACACCAAAAAAGCGCATTAACACCCCATCAGGGGTAACAAGCGCTATATGAATACAAACCGTTTTTTCCCTCTTCTATCCTTCTGCTATCCTTCTGAACCCAAATAACTGACTAACCTATCCACCACTCAAATTACTTTCATATTTCACTATACTAATTCAACACTAATCCTTTATGGGTTCCAGAGTAGCATGCTACTCGCCGAAAAAGCGCTTCAAAGCCTTGTCAGGGGTAGTAAGCACTATATAAATGCAATTACAATACAATACAATAAAATACATATATTTATAAAATTTCTTTGTTATGTAATAAATACATCTTTATGCTTAATGCCTAAATGAGTTACAACCAAGTCATCAGGCAATTACTTGTAATAATACGAGAGTCTTTAATGATTCCAATCTGAGGCAGAAGGAATAAAAAGCTATTTAAACATTCCATCCACTGAGGGAAGGCTATTGCAAATTGAGCTAAGCATTTGAATTTTGGAGCAGAAGGTCTCTACCAGACATTATTGGTCCTCCTCATTCTTTCTAGTTGAATTCTCAGCATTCTAGTGGACTAACATATGTTTTTGTATAGCACACAGAATAATGTCACAGGGTCTAAGGAGGAGACCAAACTGTCATAACTAATGGCCCTAACTTAATAATCTAATGAGCTGAAAAGATGTGCCTAGAGTGTTTTCTTAAAATGAGGATAGATTGCAATTGTGCCTAAATTGAGAGGGTGTGAGATATATAGAGAAAGTGTCCACAAGGAGAAAGATCTACCACTAAGTCTGGTGTTTTTAGTTCTGGAATGATAGCACCTCTCTTACTAGACCTTATGTGAGGAACAGAAAAGAGCGTTCTGAAGTATTACTGAGAGAAGATCTTATCCATCCAGATATTGATATCCATGAGTATGGCATTTGATTTTGCATAAGTGGTGATCTTCCACTAAAAAGGAGAGTATGTTTTGCACTATTTTCTATCTGAGAAAACTTATGCTCAATGTAGCAGGATGGAGTTGAGTTTCATGAAAAGCCAATAATGAAGGCAGTTGGCATTACTATTGAAAGTGCAACCAAGGCTAAAGCTTTTACTTATGTATTGTAAAAGTCTATTTTAAAACCAAAAGGCCTTTAAAAAGGGATTATTAATATACAGTGTGTTAGACTTGGCATATTTTGGCATTGTTTCCCCTGTTGTTTTGTTTCTGGCCTCCTGTTTTTGATTGTGGGCTGGACTACGTTTTTGCTGGTGTTTGGATTCTTGGCACTTTACCACTGCTGCTCAGTGCTAAAATGCATGTGCTCTATGTCTAAAATGTAATGGCATTTGGTTTCTCCATGATTAGCATATTTGATTTAGTAGTAAGTCCCTCTTACTGTGCACTACATGTGCCCAAGGCCTATAAACAAAATGCTACTTGTGGGTCTGCAGCACTGATACGGCCACCCACATGAGTAGCCCTCAAAACGTGTCTCAGGCCTGCCACTGCAGAGCCTATGTGTGCAGTTTTTAAATGTCATGTCGACCTGGCAAGTGCACCTACTTGCTGGGCCCACCCCTTCCTTTTTACTACATGTAAGGCACCCCTAAGGTAGCACCTGGGGCCGGGTGCTGTGTATTTAAAAGATGGGACATGTGCCTTTAAGTTTTACCTGTCCTGGTAGTGAAAAGCTGCTAAATTCGCTGCCCTGTCTCTCCCATAGGTTAGCATTGGAGCTGCCCTGTAACATTTTACACGGGTATCTTCCAATACTGGGAGCTGTTAGAATTGGGGTTTCTGATTGGCTAGGTTATGCACCCAAGCCAGAGAGAACCCACCACTATATTCAAGATAAGGGAGTTATACACCCAACATATCCCCTGCTCACCCACTTGGTTGCTTGGCAGAGCAGTCAGGCCTATGCGAGAGGCAATGTGTAAAGCATTTGCGCAACACACACACACACACACCGATGACACACAAGGCACAACACAGAAAGAGACTCCACACAAGGTTAAATAAAAATATCCTTTGTATTGTACATAAAACACATTGGACCACAATCACATGAATCACTTTTCCACTAGGCAATTGAAATAATAATGCATAGATCAGAAATTACTTTTCCATAAGACAATGACCATAAACATCACAGTTAGTGCACTATATCAAAAATTTATAAGTCGCACATGTCGTAAGACCATCACGAAAAACCATTAATGTACACATCATGTTGACCAAATGTTTAATTACATTCGGCCCCAATATTAGGGCATAGAAATGTAGGTGACTATCATAGATCACATGAATTACCAGATAACATTTGGCCCAAACCTTTACCAGATAACATTGGGCCCAAATTACTACTTTGCACCTTAAATCCACAGCCACAGTGATTCGACACTGTTTTTACAAGGCATATGGTAATCCTAAAGTATCCTGAGTAGGATTAGGACCTCCGCCGATGATCGCCCTACAAGATTGCCCATGTATTCCCCCAAGGTATGGTCCTACTAGCACCATTTGGGAGAGGGGGAACACTTAGGGGAGGATGGCTTGGGGAACCTAGCCGGGTTCCCCACTGAAACAATGGATGAGAGGGCAGCTGCCCACCTACCCACGGTGCCGCTGCGAGAAGCTCAAAAGCTGCGCTCACATGCAGGCCTACTTCCTGCAGCACGTTGGTGGGCATCGATCACGGGCCCACATTGTCAGAGAGGAAGCTGCTTGCTTGCTACCTAGGTTCTTGAGGCACCCCCAGACAGCTAGCATTGGCGGGTAGAGCTCACTGGGTCCCCTGCAGGCAAAATTAACAGAGGGTCCTGCCTGCGATTATTCGGTGCAGCCCTCGCCAGCTGATGCTCATTGGCCCTCAGCACCTACGGGCCGCTGTGTTGGAGACCTCCTCTGGTCTCGAGTGGCCTTCCAGGTTTGCCTCAATGCTTGGGGCCAGCCGCGGGTGCGAAGGACCTCCCTCAGTCTCTCCGTACGGCACTGCAGTTGAGGTCGCTCCCCCTCCTGTCGCTGCAGGAAACTTGGCGGTTCCTCTGCGCTCAGCCAGCTGGGGAGTGACTGCGTTCTGGGTCTCTAGGTCTGCCCAAGCTCAGAGACCACATAACATGGCATGGCAGGCAGCACCTCAGTGACTGCACGCCATAGTTGAAGAATGCACAAGAGAGCTTTCCAATGCACAAGCACTGGGAGGTTTTCAAGCAGAGTATAAGCACCAGGACATTTCTAATCCAGGAAGCACATAGGAGCTTTCCAGTGAATAAAACACAGGAAGGCTTTCAAGCAAATTTAAAGCACAAGTAAGACTTTGATGTCCCTGAGTCTTCCAAAACAGAAGGCAAGCACACACAAGCCTTGGTAGATTTCTTCACAAGCAGGATACCAGAGCAGGGCAAAAAGAGTCAGTTATTTTCCTCCACCACAGACAAAAGCAGCAACTACAGTCCAACACATCCCTCACACAGAAAGGCAGTGCTCCTCACACAGTCCTTTCGCTCTTCTTCTTGGCAGGGTCCACTTGCTTCTTGGAGTAATCTAAAGTCCTGGAGTTTAAGGTCTAGTACTTATACCCCATTTTGTCATTGTTCTCTTTGTGGCAAGGGTCTCTCAACCCAGTCCAAACCAGTCCTGTCCTCCCTGGTCAGCATGACCACAGAGTGTGGAGACAGCATTGTGCAAAGGAGACACAGCCTATTAAGGTGCTAGAGAAACTCATTCCACCACTCGAAATGCAGACCAGATCTATTCAGTCAGCATTAAGCCACCCAGGCAAAGCAGGACACACCTCAACCCCCCTATTGACTGTCTAGAGTAAATGCACATCCCCAGCTCCTGTCACTCCAAAACCAGACGCTGAATATGCAAACAGTCAGAGGCACACAGAATGGTAAAGCAAGAAAATGCCCACTTTCTAAAAGTGGCATTTTTAAACACACAATTTAAAAACCACCTTTACCAAAAGGTGTGTTAATAAATTCTGAGTTCAGAGAGCCTAAACTCCATTTTTCTATATTGTCCCAATTGAAAGTTACACATGTAAAATGTTGCAATGCAGCTCCAATGATAGCCTCTGGAACAGACAGCCTTTCAACAATGAAAAACGAAATACACAGCATTTCACTATCAGGACATGTCACACACACCAGTATATGTCCTACCTTTTACATACACTGCACCTTGCCCATGGGGGTACCTTGGGTATACCTTAGAGGTGCCTTACATGTAAGAAAAGGGCAGGTTTGGGCCTGGCAAGTGGGTGCCCTTGCCAGGGCCACATGGCAGTTTACAACTGCGATCACAGACACTGCAGTGGCAGGTCTGAGATACATTTACGGGGCTACTCAAGTGTGCGGTACAACCAGTGGTGTAGGCCCACTAGTAGCATTTGATTTACAGCCCCTGACACACAACGTGCACTTTACTAAGGACTTACCAGTAAATCAAATATACCAATTATGGATAACCAGTCATGTCACACTTCATACCGAAAGCATATGCACTTTAGCACTGATCAGCAGTGGTAAAGTGCCCAGAAACCTATAACCAATGAACACAGGGTCGGAAAAATAAGAGGGAAAAGGAAACAAGTTTGGGGATAAACCTGCAAAAAGGGTTAGGTCTAAAAGGAGCTGGTAGACAATTGAAGTTTGGTGTCTTTAGAATCCCAATTTAATTAAAAAATGCATCTTTTAGTGAAGTAGGTTTTAAAATTGCAGGTCTGAAAATGCCACATTTAGTAAGTTGACATTTTCTTACTTCAACTATTCAGTGCCTCTGCCTGTCCTTAGAATACACATCTGGGTTGGATAACAGATGGGCTTTGTGATTTCACTTTAAACAGTTACACATAAAGGGGCTGAGGTGTGCCCTGCATATCCCAAAGGCTCATCACCAGACTGATGGGTCTTCCGGAGCTAAAGTGAATGGAGTAGTTGACAGTTGCAACTGAGTAGGGCTGTGCCTGTCCCCACACAAAGAACTGCATAATCCCCTGTAGTGTGTCTGGAGACATGTAAAGGAATGGCAGGGTCTTGTGCACAACAAAGACCGTTCTTTGAAGTCTCCCTAATTCAAAGGCCAAAATGGGTATAAGTGCTCGACCTCTGACACCATAACAGTAGAAACACTTCTGGACTGAGGACATTCTGCCAGGAAGATGAGCTGTTGGACTGCCAGGTGGGACTGCTACTTTGCTGCTTGCTTTGGTGTGTTTGCCTGCTGTCTGCTGCATCTTGCCTGAGAGTAAGAGGACTGGTCTTTGCTCTCTGCATGCTGCTTTCTAAAGTATCTCCAAGGACTTGAGTTGAATTTGCCTCCTGTTGGAAGTCTCAGGACCATCTTAGACCTCACCTGCACCTTGCTACCAGCACCTGTGTTCCTCAGCTGTGATTCCTGACCTGTCAAGTGGGGCTAAACCCAGTCCTGGACCCTTGGAGGTGATTCTGTTGCTGCAACCAAGAAATTGATGCATCAAATCCATGCATCATGTTGGACCAATGCAAAAACAACAGTTAATGGACAGAATGCAGAACAATGTCATACATTCACCCCAGTACAGAGACCTGGGCCTAAATCCATCGTTTTTTTGCTCACCATGTCATTCCAGTTTGAACCCAGCCATATGCAAATCAGTCTTGACCATGTGCCTCATGGGAACAGTCCAGCCAGAACTGCCAAGCCAGGTCCTCCCTGGACTGGAAACAAGCATCCTAGGACCGGTTTCGGGGTTTCACCCCTCTTCAGCCAGGATAGCTTAATTCCAGTGGCATGGAGAGCACGGGACCCACGTCTGGGCATACCCGTTCCACTCGGGGTGACAAATGCAAAAACAACAGTTGATGGACAGAATGCAGAACAATGCCATACATTCACCCCAGTACAGATATCTGGGCCTAAATCCATAGTTTTTTTGCTCACCATGCCATTCCAGTTTGAACCCAGCCATATGCAAATCAGTCTTGACCCTGTGCCTCATGGGAACAGTCCAGCCCGAACTACCAAGCCAGGTCCTCCCTGGACTGGAAACGAGCATCCTAGGACCGGTTTTGGACCCTGAGCATCCCTGTGAAATCAACGCATCACCTCTGCTTGCACCGAAGCCATGGTCCCCACTCACTGAGTGTATAATGCAACATCCGCAACTTACAGCGCAAGCCCCGATGGTGCCGCAGCACCTCTGAAGTACCGCCGCTATGTGAGCCTCGTGCACCGCTTCACCAAAGTCCTTGACACACTGCGCTGACTCAGATGCAGCCCCTTCAGCCTGGTGGTTCATCATCAATGATGTGGAATCGATGCACCGTGCTGTGACATTGATGCATCATCAACACCGTTGCCTTCAGGAACCGAGCTCTTGCACCTGCAACCAATGCATCATCTCCCCTTCACCCCTCATCATCCCTGGGTGTTAGCAGCTCAACAACCCTGCACTGACTCCTGGAACTGACACATCACTGTGCTGCAGTGATACCACACCTTCTTTGCGCAATGCATCATCCCCGAGCTCCAACATGCCAATGACCTGCATAGCAGTAAGGAAGCAGTAAGGAACCAACGCATCATCTGCCTTTGCAGCGCCTCACCTCCTCTGCGAATCACACTTTCTTTGACTTTGTGACGCATCCAAGGTACTGTACTGTGACTCGTGTAGCCGGCCCATGCTCCATCGCGGTCAGACTGAACGTGTGTATTTGTCTCGATCGGGTGCAACCAAATAGCCCCAGGTGGAGCTATTGTTTTCAAAATGCTATAACTGCATTTAATATTGAAGGATTCATATCTTGACTTGTGTATGTTGAATTTTTATCTTCCTGGTTTTGTTGTACTCAGATAAATATTAGCTATTTTTCCTAAGCTGGTGTTGAGTACTTTTGTGATGTTTGCACTATGTTACTGTGTGTGTGTGTTTTTGCGCACAATTACTTCACACATTGCCACTTTAGATTAGCCTGACTTCTGTGTGCCAAGCTACCTGAGGGTGAGCACAGATAACCTTAGTGTGTACCACACTTATCCTGTGTGGGTCCCTTCTTGGACATGGTGCAGACCACTGCCAACTAGGGAACCCTTTTCTAACACTGTGTTAAACTCTATAGACAGTTGTTTTGTTACATTGAATCTCACAGATTAATTTAGGGTTTTGGTGTTGGTTACTTCCTTTAATAACCCTCACAATATAAAATTTGCACTGTTGCAATCCTTGATAAACCTTCAGTGTGCCAGGCTTAGGTGTCTCTCAGGGTCTTGTAACAAATACATTCACAAAATACGACATATGGACATATTCATACACATAGAGGGTTTTTAAATCAAATGGCTTCTGCCATTGGTCTTGAAGAGTGTCATTCACATTTTGCATCTGCCCATGAGAAGATAGAGCATTATGCAACAGGCCATTACCTGTGAGCAATTACATTTTATGTCGGCATGTGTGCATATTTGCCAGAAAAGCCACCCGAAAATGAATGCACTTCAGTAGGTTAATCCTTTAGTTTTCAGTTTTCTCAATTTGTAGGTCACGTTTAATTTCTTTCCTTCTATTGTTTTTATTTTGTTTGATCTATTAAGAGTGTTCTGCATGGCGGCTTGATGCTCATTTAATCATTTAATCTGTACGGCGTCACATCCCACATGGCCAACTTGTAACAATACTGTCCATGTTGTGTCATTGTTTTAATGTTGGAATATGTGTTTCTTTTACATCGGTGATAAAAACAGTGGCAAGAGCTTACAGAAATCAATTGCACTCATAACAAGAGCAGCATTCAGGGCGCTGCCAATCAACACATTGATAGACACTGCACTCATCTCATGGCTGAGTGTCCTCCCTACCTGAATTGCCAAGCCACTCTGCACTTACTGTTGCCCAGAGGAGTTTCTCTTGAGCTGCAAACAGCACAGAATAGGAAGGACAGCGGCAGAGCTTCAGAAGTCATGTGATCCAGGGCTCAGGGATTGATAATTTTCCAATAACAAAGGCCCATTTACTTTATCCAACTAATCCCTTTACGCTGGGTTCAGTGTGATGCAAGTTTATACCCAACGTACCAATTTACACAATAGAACCTGCATTTATACTTACAATATGTATTTAAATGTGGTGACAAACCTTTGGGAGGTTGAATAGTTGATGGCAATAATATGTACCTCTCTATACTACTAAATAAAAACAAACTCAGTGTGTAATTTTAATATTTATTGAAAAAAATAATGTGAAATAAATACTCATCAAGTACCATCATACAATGCAAAACTTAGATTATCACAGAAAATCATGAATTAGCAATGAATAGAAATAATTCATATCAAATAAACAATGCATTGAAGGAGTAGATAGGCGAAGAGAGAAAAGTTTCAGAGATAATATACATTTGCAAATGAACATGAAAATTCAGAATATTATCTATACTAACCCAAGTACTGAATCAGGGAAAACTACCCTCTGGCCAAAGGGCAGTAAGACCCCTCAAGAAGAGCTGAGTGGCAAAGATTAAGTCAGGAATCAGGAAACAGGTAGGCCACTATCTGGAAACAGCAAAACCGACGACAACAATGATCTCCCGCTACTTAACACCAGTCAACCTAACCACACCCACCAGGGACTTGCAATTATACCTTGAAACCCAAATGTCAAACCGCATTTGTTTCAATATGAGAGCAAACTCCGTCTCTCATTGGCTAAAGATGGGGGTGTACTATCACACCACTCTCATCATGACCATTTTTATTCAATGTCTTTTTGTCTTAAACTTTCAGCATTATGAAAGATTCTTCCCAGGAAACAACTTTGAACACAATCATAGTACATATTTCCTACAGCGCACTACATGTTGCAAGTCTCTGTGCTTCCATTGTTTGCCTCTGCCATCTCGAGAAGGAAGTTGTTCGCTTCTGCTGATTATCACAATTTCTTTTCCGTAGCTTGGCAGTCACACAGTACACTATGAAGGTCAAGCACAGCCTTTGTGTTTACTCTTCTCTCTTGAAACTCTCTTTTGGTCATTTTATTTTTCCACCAATTATTAACCCCAGACTGGCATGCAGAAGAGTAGGCCCAAGCTTGCTTTTTCTACAGAAAACAAACACATAACACTTATTATTTTCATAAAATGTAATTTCATTGCACACCATCCCAGCATTGCACTTACCCATGCACAACCCATGTTATTTTCCTAGCAGACGTTATTAACATGCACAAAGCAGCATTAGTCTTTTAATCAAAGCACTTGCGGCCTAATTTTCATTCATTAGAACATGCATGCGCAAAAACATTTCCCTTATTTTAGCCTTTTTTTAATAAAATGTTCACAGCACACTGTTAGTGTATGTTACTGAGGGTTTAATCCGAGCAGGTTTTATTTTTTCTCAAAACCCTGCTCCCTCAATCCCCCCCTTTGATGGCGTTTTTGAGCCATCATCAAAATACCCAACAAGTACAAGTTACCGCTTGTTTATAATGCTGTACTTCTTTCTCATTTTATCATTCTTCCATATAAGTCCTTCATGATCTTATAATAGTTTCCTCTCATGTAAATTCTTTGCTTTCCATGTAATATTCTTACACAAAAATAACAACTCTTCATCTCGGTACTTACTCAATCTCTCTGGACTTATAGTACCAATAATCATCTCTTCCAGATCCACTCTCAGTCTACCTACATCTATGCTCGATTGAGACTTATTATTTTCCATTCCTCTTATTCAATCATCTAACTCCTCTGGTAAAGGACCCACTCAACTCCCTGACACTGGAGTTGTTCCTCTGACATTCTGCACTATTTTTCTAGGATCCATCTGTACACTTCTCCTTGGTGTTTAAGTCATTTTTTCACTAACTGGAAGATCAATTAATGAAGTATTCACCTCAACTTGTTCCGATCCACTTACATTCCTGGCATTATTCACTGGAATTGTCAATGCATGTACTCTCGATATATTTTGAGTCTCATCATACAATGGAACTATAGGACCAATTGGTACTGGTACCGATAATGCTTCTGCATTCATACTCATCTGACTAATTCTCTGAGTTAACTCCTCTCTCGCCTTATTCATAATGTCAATCTCACACTCCTGTAATACTTGAGTACCCAATGAAACTTGTGAAGCTACCCAAACTTGTGTAACCTGTGAAACTTGTGGAGCTTGTGGAGCTTGTGGAGTTTGTGGAACCTGAGGAACTTGTATTTCAATTAGTGGTGCATTTGGAATTGTTTCCCCTGAACTTTCCTGATATGGTGAAGGTCTCTTTAATAATATTTCATCCATTAACTCATCATCTATTTCATTCAGGTCGATTTCTACTTCTGCAGTCTCTGAGTTATTATTTTTCTCTTTACGTTTGCCTCCAGCCTGATCTTCTTCAACTATTACTGGATATAATCCATCTGCATTTACATCTCTCCCCCATCTTTTCATTTGATCATCCCATCTAGCCTCAGAATACCTTGATATTATATTCCTGTATTTTATTGCATTCCTGTCGCTCTCCCTTTTACAAGCCTCATGTTCCGATTCTCCAAGCACTTCATACTGCATACATCTAGGATTTGGTTTCAATGAATTCATTCGTCCCCTCAATTTCTCCAAAATCCTTATGTTAAATATACCATGCTCTGGGAAAGCTAAAACTCCATCATCTTCTGTATAACTCATCCAATTCCCTAACCATGTACACGTATGATATCCACGTTCCAACATCATAGAAGAAGCGGGTGTTCTCGGAGAAGGTACAGGAAGTCCCTCTCTAGTAGCTATCGGCTTGTCCTTTTTAAAGAAATCTTTTATTCTTTTTACCATCTGAATTTTTCAACTCTTTTTACGCTAAATATCTCAACAAACAAAATAAAATCCTTCTGTAATTCTGCTTATTCTATTTGCTAACACTCGTCCAATACCAGGGCGACTCACACCAAATCCCTTTACGCTGGGTTCAAGTTTATTACCAATTTACACAATAGAACCTGCATTTCTCCTAACAATAAGAATTTATTTGTGGGCACAAACCTTTGAGAGGTTGAATAGTTGATGGCAATAATATGTACCTATCTATACTACTAAATAATAACAGACTCAGTGTGTAATTTATAATCTTTATCGAAAAAAAATAATGTGTAATAAATGCTCATCAAGTACCGTCATACAATGCAAAACATAGATTATCACAGAGAACATGAATTAGCAATTAATAGAAACAAACTCATATCAAATAAACAATGCATTGAAGGAGTGGATAGGTGAAGAGAGAAAAGTTTCAGAGACAAAATACCTTGGAAATGAATATGAAAATTCTGAATATTATCTATACTAACCCAAGTAAGAATCAGGGAAAAACTACCCTCTGGCCAAAGGGCAGTAAGGCCCCTCAAGAAGAGTTAAGTGGCAAAGATTAAGTCAGAAATCAGGAAACAGGTAGGCCTCTATCTGGAAACAGCATAACTGACGACAGAGACTATCTCCCGCTACCTAAACACCAGCCGACCTAACCACACCCACCAGGGACTTTCAATTATACCCTGAGACCCAAATGTCCAACCCACATTTGTTTCAATATGAGAGCATACTCTGTGTCTCAATGGCTAAAGATGGGGGTGCACTGTCACACCACTCTCATCACAACCATTTTATTTGTCTTTAACTTTCAGCATTACAACAGATTCTTCCCAGGAAACAACTTTGAACACAATCATAGTACATATTTCCTACAGCACACTACATGTTGCAAGTCTCCACCCTTCCATTGTTTGCCTCCGCCATCTCGAAAAGGAAGTTGTTTGCGTCCACTGATTATCACAATTTCTTTTCCGTAGCTTGGCAGTCACACAGTACACTATGAAGGTCAAGCACAGCCTTTGCGTTTACTCTTCTCTCTTGAAACTCTCTTTTGGTCATTTTATTTTTCCACCAATTATTAACCCCAGACTGGCATGCAGAAGAGTAGGCCCATGCTTGTTTTTACTACAGAAAACAAACACATAACACTTATTATTTCCATAAAATGTAATTTCATTACACACCATCCCAGCATTACACTAACCCATGCGCAACCCATGTTATTTTCCTAGCAGACGTTATTAACATGCACAAAGCAGCATTAGTCTTTTAATTAAAGCACTTGCGGCCTAATTTTCATGCATTAGTACACACATGCGCACAAGCATTTCCCCTCATTTTAGCTTTCTTTTAATAAAATTTTCACAGCACACTGTTAATGTATGTTACTGAGGGTTTAATCCGAGCAGGTTTTATTTTCTCAAAACCCTGCTCCATCATCAGCGTGGCACAGGGCATATCAAAACGGAACTTCTTCTTTGCTCATTCAACAAACACCTGAAGTTTCTGGAAAGGGGCATGGCAAGATCTTAAAAGCAGCCTTTCCCTAGATTAAAGTCTAATCATAGGAGGGTGTCTGATGTTCCCAAAATGTAGTAGAATTTTTTTTCTGGTCAGGTCATGTTTGAAGCATATTTAAAGGGGGCATATCACAAGAGGATTCTGTGTTACAATTCATTCATTTCCTAATTTCTCATCTCAGTCTTCACCTCTTGCTTCTTTTTTGTCCCTGGATATTTGCTTATAGCAGTTTGTATCATTCTTCAGGAATCCACTATGAGATTTGCAGTGGTTTTTTGTCCTTTGGTGCCTCATTGATTACTCCAGCACTATCTTCAGCTCCAATCAAAAGAAATAATATGGCTAAAGGATAATTATCTTCATAACTGGGAGACTCGTAAAGAAACACTTGACACCTTTCATGTATGTTATTCTGTGCAGGTGGTACATTTGATACTGGGAGAAGTATTTTTGTCAGGCAATCAGAAAGCATTCCCAACAGATCTTCTGTGAATCTAATCATTCACAGTAATGCATTTAGAAGAATTATGTTAGCCATCTTGGATCAGTACAACCGTGATACACTATGTAGTCTACCATGCTAAGCTAGCTCCTCTATGCCATGTTTCCCAGTTAGCATCTTATAATGGTATGCATAGCGTATTATTGTTTTTCTCCTCTAATATGGCCAGCGTGTTGCATCAAAAGGTGGCATCCATGTTGGAACTTTAAAACAATAATAATGCCAGTTGCCCTGTGTAATTAAAATTTTCGATTGGAAGCATATGCCCAAAACATTTGGGGAGCGGCATGTTTCTTACTGATTTTATTCTTTTAATTTATCTTGCATATTCTTTTTGAGGTTGTGTGTGTGTGTGTTTTCTTGTGGATGAGTAAGCAGTTAAATGGAAGAATGAGTCAGTGGATAAAGTTTTGGGTGCATGAGTGAAAGAATGAGTGAAAGAGTACATCTATGATGATCTTCTGAATACCTAAATTTACAAGGGATTGAAGAAGCGTTACAAGCCACACCTATTCTTTTTGCCAGTGCTTGATGAAGCAAAAAACCTCTAGCAAAAAGGTGAAAGCGAGTATTGATCAGATAGAAGCATGCCATGTCAGTTGTGCGAGAAGTAATTTTGTTCATCTGCCAAACAGAGATTTGTATCTCATGCATGCTTCCTTGAAAGAAATCAAAACGTTGTAAGGAGCCCAAGCAAAGTTCAATGATCCGAGAAGACTGAGTTCATGCCTGCAACCCTCTAGTAGTCTTCGTGCATGGTTCTGCAACAGAAAGCTTTACAACAAGCATAATTAATTATGAAAAGGGTAACTCAGAAAACTATGTTAACTGGAAAAAAATCTTAAAGGGATTCTTTCACATAGTGCAACATGCTCCACGAAAATGTCTGATGAGTCCAGAGGCATGTTGCTTTGGAGGAGGTTTGCTTCATGTTGCTGGGGTTCCGTGATTCTACTTTCACAGGCAAAGGTGACAGCAAGTTGCCAGTGGTGTAGCTAGACCTATTGCCATCCAGGGAGATCCCTGGGGTATATTCACAAGAACGTGTGATAACTACTGCAAGAGTAGCTTAATGCAACTCTCAACATCGCAGCCTATCGCGGGAAAATTACGCTGTGCCAACCAAGTATTCACAATGCGGCGGTAGCATGCGACAGCCACAAGATAATGCATCAAATGGCCGCGCAAAAATCAATGCCACGCCGCAAAAAGGTCGAAACATGAACGCAAAAAATCATGCGATGAGGCCAATCGCGGTACAAAAAGTAGCGAAAACCAGCCACAGGCCTGCAAATACCACGCGTCTGGCGGGAAAATGCACCATCAAAACCACAGAAACAACACACCAGAATCAAGACAAAGCACGTAGCAACATGGATGCACCCTGACCCAGCGCAGAGGCCAACGCGAATCCCACATCCCCCACAGACCACCAGCAAGGAACAACGGGGACGGCCGAGGAGAAGAGGGAGAGGAAGATGGGGTGCAGTCTGCAGCAAAACCATATCAGCGTCACAGAGGTGACAGAACACTATCATCAACTGACCCACAAGTAGACCACCTGGAATGCAGTCGGAGTGCTGAGGAGGCCAATCGAGGAGGCCAAGAGGCTCTGGCATGACTTGATGACCTAAACCAGGCACAAACCCTCTGCCAACAGGAAGGCTCCAACGGCGACAGAAGGTGGCAGTCCTGCACCACAGGAGGAGCTGGAGGAAACCGAGGCCAAGTCACCATTGTGCAGACGGTGCAAGGAGTAGGGAGTACGGACACAGCTCGAGAGGACCTGACACGACATCAACATGGTGAGTAACGACCAGGGACTGGGGGGACAGGGGGAGATGGGCACAATGGCACACATGCACAACGAGGTGTAGCAAACTGCACACCCACAATCACCCAGGATCATGTCCCTGATCCCCTTGGCACACTGCAGCACACACACATAGCAAGAGCAGCACACCCACATTGACGACAACATGGTACAATGCGCAAAGCCGACACCGCAGAACAGAGGACACAACTGGCTCGGCACATGCACAGAAACATGCCTACTACATCTGACAGAGCTGGAAACTGTGAAATGGAAATGTACGCATACGACCTCACATCCGTCATGTAGTCCAAATGTACATTGTCCCGCAGAAGAATCAAGCGCCTCCCAAACAGTCACAACATGCATCTCCCCTTCACATTGCAGAGGGGCACACAACACCTCCAGCAGAGCACAGAAGACAACAATCTGTGATGCCGGAGAGGACCACCACACCTTCGACACGACGCCCTACAACAGCCCATGGATATCCCACGCAACCCACCACCAGGACCCGGGCAGCCAAGCTACTTAGAGGAGAACACAGAGCCTGCAACAGACCACACAGCAGGAAGCACCGCAAGCACAGCTGCCTCACAACACTTCACCCACCCACACATGGCACCCCAATGCCATGTGTCAGCACGCCAAAAGGAGGTGGCCCAACAGGTGTGGGTGGGCTCTGAACCCATGGAAGGTGAACTAGATCAAATATGTTGGTGTTTATTACCCTTCAGGGAGCACCTACACCCCACAAAGGAGAGCCACACTGCCATAGAGACACATGCAGATGCACATTCACAGTACACAACCACGCCCAGGGGCCCACACATATCAGTCACACACCCACGTTGGCTCTGCGTACTACGGCCCAGGCCACTACCCTTACGAATTGAGTGGGTGAATACAAAGCTACATGTGCAAGCTCAAACCTGATGCCTGCAGTGACATGCCTGCATCCGCTGTACACAGCACAAGGTAATGTCGTAGGGCCCTGGGCCCCCATGCATACAACAAGACTACAGGGACACATACAGACATTATGTTGAACTGGCTACGGGCACGTGCGATAGGCCCCTTTATTGGCAGGGCCACATGTGCAGTGACGCCTGTGCTGGATGTGTGTGGGGTGGGTGCAAGCCAGCCCTCAGGGAGTTGTTGGTGCTGGCAACAAATATAACAGTTAACACAATGAATACGTAAACAGACAACACCAGCATCACAGGGACAACTGCGGAGCATCGTGGAGGTAGCCTGAGCAAGTCCAGAGGGCACACAATGAGCAAACAGAAGTGTCCATGAGTTGCAGCGCACTGAGGTCTGGGCACTACAGCTGCGCGCGCCCATGTGAAGAAAAAGTCTCAGATTGTGTCCCTTCGAGATATTCCTGATGCAGATGCAGTGGGGTGTGTTACACCTGCATCATCTTCCTCATCAACGTCCCAGGTCTCCCACACTGCTTGAGGTGACATCGTTGCGCAACCTCTCCACAGCACAAAACGCAGTCAGTAACGGACGATGGTTTGCGGTGCACTGAGTCAGTGGCACCTGGAGTGCCTAGCAGGGTATCAGTCTGATGATGGCATCCACGACAGGTGTGAGCAACTCCGTAAGTCTGTCAGGACCACCGTTTCGCCTCTGGCATATGGCTGTTGGAGGTGGTCCTGGCGGTGGTGGCGTGTGCCTCCTGTGGTGATGCGACGTCCGGGCTGGTCAGGACTCGATTTGGTGTGTGATCCCTGATGGACCGCAGTTGAGGCCGGAGGCAGCGGACAGCGCAGAGCCACAGACACATGGCGTTGATTACCTTAAGGCCATCACCTCAGATGCCATCCAATATCTCAGAAGAAGGGGTCCCGGACCTGGCCAGCACAGAGTTAGTGGCCCTGGATGCACAGGGGCTGGCACAGGCACCCTGCCACAGGACGGTGACTTCTGGTGCACTGAGGTAGGTCCACGTGCAGTGAGTGGGTCCTCATCGATGTCGAAGGTGAATGTGGTGGAGTATTACGGGGGACAGAGGAAGGTGTCCTCCAGGGCATGATGCGGAAAGTCTGATGTTATCCGGAAGCAGCAAATGGTGGAGTGAAAAGCGAGAGCCTCGTTTTCACCACCAATTCGGTATCAGCTACTTGAGGATGAAAACTAGTCCCTAGTCTATAGACTCAGATGCCACAAATGTACGACCAGAGAGTGTCCATGAATGTCGGGGAACAGATTTAGTGGCACCGGTGCTGAGAGGGGATGCAGTCTGCGATGATGCCGGTACACTGATATGAACTCCGCCATCACTAAATCAAAACTCTGTGACCTACTGGCCCGCAGTGTAGGCTTGAGTCAGCGGTCAGCAGTGGCCCACACCCACCTGTCTTTGGCTTGCTATGCACAGAGTTAGTGACACCAGGGCAGTTGTCGGTAGTGTTCGATCACCTCCATAACGATGATCCTATTCCCTCCGGACTACAACGCGTCATCATCTTACGCCTTGCCTTGTGTGCGATGATATGTATTCTGCCTTTGAATATTCAAATTCAATTCTGTGACCTACTCTAGCGCAGCATTGGCCGAGGGCAGTAGTCCGCGTAGGCCCACAGACACGTGTGGTTGTAATGCTATGCACAGACTTGGTGGCACCACATCGAAGGGTGTATAATGACATGAACTTTGCTTTAAATAATGTTCACTGCCATGGTGTAATCAAGACTCAGTTCCAAATGTGTGACCTACTTAACTGTGGTGTAGGCCGGAGTCGGCAGTAGAGTACGTCAATGAGAAGGGAGTAAAGAGGGCCTGTGTCATGGAGGCCGTGATGATCTGAGAGGCTGTCAAGGTTGCAGGCCTCGGGCTTGGAGCTTGCGCCGTCACGTGATGGGCCCTCCTTGACACATGCCGGTGTCGGAAGGTGATCATTGTGGCCTGGCTGCGCAGGGGCAGGCCTGATGGGTTTGGGGTCCAGCGGGCCGGTGTACGGCAGGTGCCCAGGATTGCAGGTAACTCCGCTCACGAGGACGGCATCAGCCTCATGGCGTGGTGGGAGGCGCCGCCCTGGCAGAGATATTGGGCTTTCCGGAGGAGGACCATGCCCAGGGCTACGTGATTTTTATTCACACCCCTATGCTGGCCCGGGGTACACCGGGCCATCCCACTCTGCTCACGCTTACAGGGGGGACGTTACAGGCAACATTTGTGCGAACTCACCCACTGGCTGGGGTGACATGGTTGCGTTCACTGTCCACTCCACTCCACACACCAGAGGTGTATGTTGCCAAGGATATGGGTGTGTTGTGTTCGGCTTACTGCAGTCTGTTCAGCACATCTCCGCCACTCTTGGCATTGTGTACTTTCCCAATACTGGTTCTCCTGCATCCTTCACTCATGCTTGGTTGCCACCTCTCCCCACATTGGGCTAGTGTGTGGCTGAGGTGCCATGCCGTTGATGTCTCATGTTCACGGCTTCCCCGGATTACCACTGTGAGTTGTTCTGTCGTGCCTGGTGGGTGGGCATGTTGTTTTGCATGTTGGTTGTGATTTTGTGATGTGTGCATTGCCATGGTTGTGAGTTGCATGGTTGTGGAGTTGAGGTGAGTGGGGTGTTCATTTGGAATTTGCCAAGGGGCGGTGCATTTCCCTTGGTGTCATCCTGGGAATGCTGGTTGCTGCTGGACTGTCGGAGGATGAAGGGAATATGCACACTGGCTGGGTATTTGGAGGCGAGATTGGTGGAGGTTCCACGGTGTACGGATGTTGCCTGCACATTTATTTTTATTTTTGTAAGTTTCAAAGACCTTTATTAAGAAAACATGTACATCAGGTTACAAGGTAATCAGACAGTACTGCAGCACAAGATGTGTCCTGCCCTTCAGCCCCAGCTGCCGCTGCTGAGGAGAGTTTGAGGCCCTCCTCCACCCGCAGGCTGCCACCTGCGCCTCATCCCTGGTGGCAAGTGGTAGGCTGTAGGTAGGTTTGTCTCACTGTAATTGTAGTGATTCTTATTGTTTTTTGTAATTGTATTGCCTTATTTATATGCTGTTTCTTGCTCCTTGTTCCCCGTTTCTAACTCTGTGCCCTGTGCCCTTCTGCCTTCTGTTTCCTCGTAACTGTATTGCCTTAATTGTTTGCAGTTTCTTCCTCCTCGTTCCCCGTTTCTAACTCTGTGCCCTTTGCCTTCTGTTCCCTTCGTAATTGTATTGCCTTATTGTTTAGTGCTTCTGCCTCCTTGTTCCCCTTGTTTTTTTCTGTGCCCTGTGCTCTTTTGCCTTCTGTTCCTTCGCTGTTCCTGCCCCCGTTTTTCCTGCCGCTGCGTCCCCTGCAGCCCTGCCCCCCACTCGCCCATCCGTCTGCTCCCTCCTCCCAGCTGCCACCTTCCTCCCACCTCCCCTTCTTATGGCGGCTGATGCGCGGCCACACAGTGGCTGCATGCAGCAGGTGCGCCGCTGGCGCGCCTAAGGCAAGCCCATCTGCGCCCGTCCGCACCTTGACCGCACCCAGCACCAGAACCCCTGGCCCCTGCACATGCCACGACGCCCGACACCGCTACGATGCCAGCACCCTCCATGCACTCAACACCAGACGATCACACACCTGCTTCCTGGCCACCCCAAAGCGCCCCAAGGACCCTTCACCTGCCGGAACTGCAGCCTCACCAGCATCCGATCTGCCAAGCCACCCACCGTGAAGGAACGCACCCATCTCAGATGCATCCTTCTCAACACCCGCTTTGCCCGCAAACACGCCGTTGAACTCTGGGATCTACTCAACTCAACCTCCCCAGATGTCGCCTTCCTGACGGAGACCTGGCTGAACCCCTCCTCGCCACCTGACATCGCCATAGTCATCCCGGACGGCAACAAGACCACCCGCAGGGACCGCACCAACGAAGTAAGAGGAGGAATCGCCATCGTCCACAGGAACACTCTCAGAGTCTCGACCAACACCGACGACACCCTCAGCACCCCCGAACACATGCACTTCCAGATCCACACCGATCCCAACACCACCCTCAGAGGAACCCTCGTCTACAGACCCTCCGAACCCTGACAACAGTTCAGCGATTACATCGCCGACTTCGTCAGTACACACGCCCTCGCCTCCATAGACTACATCCTTCGCGGGGACCTGAACTTCCAAATCGAGAACAACAACGACCACAACTCCACCACACTGATCAACAACCTCGCCAACCTCGGACTCAGACAACTCGTCACAATGCCCACCCACTCTGCAGGCCACACGCTTGACCCCATCTTCTCCTCAAGCTCCCATGTTGCCTTTAACCACACCATTGAACTCTACTGGACCGACCATCGCTGCATCCACTTCACCTTCCAGAAACCCACCACGCACCACTGCACCCAACAGACCCCCCGCCGCTGCTGAAGCAAAGTCACCGAATACCAGCTAACCACCACCCTCGCCCGGAGCCCACCCGCCGACCCCACCGACCCCGACTCCGCCGCCCGCAACCTCAGACAATGGGTTGACGACTGTGCCAACACCCTCGCCCCAATCAAGAAACCCTCCAACAACATACCAGCAAGAAAGCCAGCTGGTTCACTGAAGACCTCCAAGTAAACCTGCCGAAAGCTAAAGAAGAAATTGCACCGTGAACAGACACCGGACAGCTACGCAGCCCACAAGAACGCCACCTGCAGTCACCATCACCTCATCATATCCGCCAAAAGGGCCTCCTTCAAAGACCGCATAGACAACAACGCACACAACAGCAAAGAGCTCTTCAACATCGTGGAGGAACTCCCCAACTACAGCTCCAACACCAACGACATCCCACCTTCGCAAGACCTGTGCGACTCCCTTGCCACCTTCTTCCATCGCAAGATCGCAGACATCCACGACTGCTTCAATGCCATGACCGTCCCGACAACCACTAAGACCTCCGTCCCCATGGCCACCATCCGCACCAACCCCCTGCTCTCCTGGACCAACAGAAACGACGACGACACCATCAAAATCATGAACACCATCCACTCCGGATCTCTGTCAGACCCATGCCCTCACCACATCTTCAACAAAGCCAGCACCACCATCGCACCCCACCTCCGGAAAGCCATCAACATCTCCTTCAAGACAGCGACCTTCCCAGAGAGCCGAGATCAACGCCTTACTCAAAAAAACCAAGGCTGACCCCAAGGACCTCAAGAACTTCCGGCCCATCTCCCTGCTCCCGTTCCCGGCGAAGGTCATCGAGAAGACCGTCAACAGACAACTGACCCGCTACCTCAAAGAGAACAGCATCCTGGACCTGTCACAGTCCGGGTTCCGCAGCAACCACAGCACAGAAACTGCCCTCATCGCCGCCACCGATGACATCATGGGCCCTGCTGGACAACGGCGAAAACATGGCGAAAACACGGCCCTCATCTTCCTGGACCTGTCAGCCGCCTTCGACACCGTCTGCCACCGCACCCTACGCACATGCCTCCACGATGCTGGGTTGCGAGATAAGGCTCTAGATTGGACTTCCTTTTTCCTCTCCGCCAGAACCCAGAGCAACCGCCTCCCCCCTTTCTGCTCTGAAGCCACTGAGATCATCTACGGCATACCCCAGGGCTCATCACTCAGCCCGACCTTGTTCAACATCTACATGGCACCGCTCACCCACGTCGCCCGATTGCATGACCTCAACATCATCTCCTACCCCGACGACACCCAGCTGATCCTCTCCCTCACCAAGGACCCCCTTGAAGAGCAGCCGACTGAAGCTAAACTCGGACAAGACAGAAGTCCTTATCCTCGGCTCCACCCCCTCGGCCTGGAACGGTTGCTGGTGGCCGACCGCACTGGGAACAGCTCCAACACCCACCGACCTCGCACGCAACCTAGGGTTCATCCTAGACTCCACTCTCTCCATGAAAAAGCAGGTCAATGCCGTCTCGTCCTCCTGCTTCAACACCCTCCGCATGCTCCACAAGATCTACAGGTGGATCCCCACCGAAACAAAAAGAACGGTCACCCAGGCCCTCGTCAGCAGAAGGTTGGACTACGCAAACGCCCTCTATGCAGGAGCCTCAGGCAAACTCCTGAAACGACTTCAACGCATCCAAAACACCTCTGCATGCCTGATCCTCCACATCCCTCGCTGCAGCCACATCACACCCCACCGGAGAGACCTGCACTGGCTCCCTGTCAACAAGAGGATCACCTTCAAGCTCCTCATCCATGCACACAAGGTAGTCCACAACACCGGACCAGCATACCTCAACAGACGACTCAGCTTCTACACCCCCAACCACCAGCTCCGCTCCGCTCCGCTGACCTCGCCCTCGCCACAGTCCCCCGCAGCCTAATAGCGACCTCCGGTGGCAGATCGTACTCCCACCTCGCCACCAAGACCAGGAACACCCTCCCCATCCTCCTACTGCAGACCCAGGACCTGCTTACCTTCAGAAAACTCCTTAAGACCTGGCTATTCAAGCAGTAGCATCATCCCCCCACCCAGCGCCTTGAGACCCTCACGGGTAAGTAGTGCGCTTTACAAATGTTCTGAGTGATTGATTGATTGATAGGGGAAAACATAATCATCGCATTACTTATAAACAACATAAAGCAAATAATGCAGTAGCGGCACATCGTGGCATGAAGAGTGAAGTGAGAGGATGCGGAGCATGAGGAAGGCATCAAGGGACATCAAACGAGGTGGAGTATAGGCACAAGAGGTGCGGGAGGATGGCAGCAAGCAAGGGGAGGGAGGAGGAGTCCTATGGACCATCACCGGCAGCCACCACTGGCGAAGTGCCGGCAGGGAGCGCGGGAGAGGTCGCAGAGGAAGGGGAATTCTGGGAGAGGTATCGGGTGGCCGACCAGTAACCGGCGTTAGCTCCCAAAATTCAGATAGAAGCGTCTGGCATCGCACAGCATCGTCAAGCCAGGCACTAGCCTTAGGTGCGGGCCTCCGACCCCAATGTATAGCAACTCTATTACGCGCAAGAACGAGCAGCATGGCCGTAAGCCCGTGGGAGGTGTAAGGACAATGCCTCACCAAGCCGAGTAGCCAGGTCAGGGGATCCGGCAGGACAGGTGAGGATGTGATCTCTGTAATAATAGTGCACATTTTGCACCAATATGTAGAGACCAAAGGGCATAGCCACGTAAAATGAGAGAAGTCCCCCGCAGGAGACGAACACCAGAGACATCTATCACTGGGGACGAGACCCATTCTAAATAGCTGAGCGGGAGAGCGGTAAAACCGGTGTAGATATTTAAAATGTATAAGGCTCAGGTGGTAGTTGGCAGATAAGCGTTTGGCCTGCTTACAACAGTACAGCCAGTCCTCCTGGGAGAGATCGATGCCTAAGTCCTCGCTCCATGCCATGCGGGCATGATCAGCAGATATTGAGGAGGCCGCTAGCATGGTAGCATAGAGCCTTGAGACCTGTCTGCGGGGGGAGGGAGAGGAGAATGCCAGGTCAAGGGCAGCCATCGAAGGAGGGGGCTGCGGGGACGTGGGGTGCAGATTCCAGCAAGACGCTCTAAGTTGGTAATAAAGAACCGTATTCATTGGGCAAGATTCACCCGGTAGCGAAAGGAAACCACCGTTGGGGTACAGGTCAGATAATGTGGTCAGACCCATGCCAGCCACACGTTTTGCCATCCCAGCCGTGAGCAGCTTAGGGAACTCCGGGTGATATGCGAAGGGTATGGTATCAGCGGAGAGCAAGCACCAGCCTGAATATTTCTGAAGACCTTCACAGGCCCAGCGCAGGGTCTCTACCGTGTCTATTTCGCCACGTGGTGGCTTGGCAGGGGCAAAGATCGCAGTCTGTAGGGGTAAGGGGGCCACCAAGTCGGCCTCGATCGCCACGTGAAGCTGGAATGGCGTCGGGTGCAACCAGAAGTGGAGGAAGCTGGCCTGGGCACTGAGGGCGTATAATTTAAAATCCAGGGCACCCATCCCACTGCTACAAGGGGAAGTGTGAGGATATCATACGCGATTCTCAGCTGACACTCTGCCCAAACAAGAGAGATGATGAGGGAATGGAGAGTGTGGAAATAGTGAGCTGTGAGTGGAATATTTTCATTGAGGAACAGATATAAAACTTTCGGGAGCACTACCATCCTAGGATGGCGATACGCCCCGCCAAAGATAAGGGTAGGCACCGCCATTGGGGTATCTTGGTCTCCAGCCAGTCAACAGCCTGAGTTGGGCTGTAAGGGGCTCCATGACCACAGCAAAAAGCATCGGCCAGAGTGGACACCCCTGCCTGGTCCCCCTGGAGACACAAATGGGATCTGATATTTGACAGTTGATCCGGAGGCGTGCGACCGGGAGAGTGTATAGGAGGTGGACTTTGCGCAGAAAAACTGAGCTAAAGCCAAGGCGGGGAGGAGGTAAAAAAGGAAGGACCATTCAAGAGTATCGAAGGCCTTGGTGGCATCTAGAAGAGCAGCCACAGCCAGTAGAGCGGGGTTGATCTGATGGAGTACAGCACAGATCGTGCAGAGGTTATGCGACGTTGCGCACCCAGGAATAAAACCAGACTGGTCTGGGCAGGCAATCATGGTCATGAGGGGCAAAATAAGGGAGGCCAAGAGCTTGGCGAAGATCTTATTGTTGGTGTTGATGAGTGATAAGGGGCGATATGAGTCCAGAAGTTCAGGGGAATTGTCTGGTTTCAAGAGCAGTGTCAGCAGAGCCTTTGAAGCGAAGGGGGGAAGTGGCCTGTCTCAAAGGAGTCATTATACATGGTGGCGAGATGCCGGACAAGGATATGCGCGCATGCTTTATAGAAAGAGCCGGGCAAACCGTCGGAGCCGGGCGCCCTATCCCCAGGTAGACTATTGATGGCAGCTAGGATTTCTTCCTTAGAGAAGGGCTCATCGAGGTATTCCCGATGGCTGTTGCCCAGCCAGAGTGTCGAAGTATTGATCCAGGAGGTCATGTGGCGGAGCCATCCCAGCGGTATAGAGTTGAGTGTAAAAGGCGGTGATCCGCGAAATTATCTCAGTGGCTGAGGTGGTGCATTCTGGGCCCCAGTCCTGCAGCACCGCAATATAGGAAGCAGCATGGGGACGCTGCAGAAGATTGGCCAAGGTCTTACCGGGGTGGTCACCCTCGCCATAACAGCGCACCCTCGCCTCCCTACCCAGAAAGGAGAGCTCCTTGTCTGCATCTTGTTCAAATTCGTAGACTTTGTCTTGGAGTTGCGCAAGGGTGTCGGGGTGTGGGTTGGCGGAGTACAGAGAGTCGAGGGCCCTAAGTTCTCCCTCCAGGCGCTCAAGAGTGCCGCGGATGGATCGCAAGATTTCTGACTGTTTGGAGATACATTCGCCCCGAACCACCACCTTGAAGCCCTACCAGAGTGTGGAGGGGGAATCCACTGAGCTGGCATTTAGTTTGAATTTCAGCGCAAAACACCGAATTGCTGAGTGCGTTAGGGGGGAAGGCGCCAGGTGAACATACGCTTAGGGGCATGCGGGGGAAGAAGACAGAGGCTAAATTGTGCGTGGTCCAAAAGGGTGTGCACCATGTGTTCAACCAAAGTGACCCAGGCATATGCGTCGTGGGTGGTGATCCAAACGTGCAAGCGGGACCAGCAGCCGGAAGTGCCCATCACGCAGGTGCCCTCGCGCTCGTTCGGATGGAATTGGCGCATTGCATCAAGCAGGGAATTCTTGGCCAGGATGAAGCGCAGGAGGGATGTAGAGTGTGGGTGCTGAGCGCGGGCCCAGAGCGATCAAGGGAGGCCGAGGGTGTGATGTTGAAATCACCTACCACAACAATGCGGCAGGGCCCAGAGAGGATATGTGTCGCCATACCTATGCAAGGAAGTCGGGGTCATCGGAGTTGGGGCCATAACCGCTGCGAGGATCAGGGGTTGGGCTAGCAGGGTTCCAAGCAGAATAACAAAGACCCCTCAGGATCGGTCATGGCCTTAGTGGTGTGCCAGGGAAGCCCTCTACGGAAAAGGATAGACACCTCGCGGGAATAGCTGGAGTAGAAGGAGAAGAGAAATTTCGCCCCAGTGCTGGAAATGGAGTTTGGAGGCGGTGGTGAGGAGCAGGTGGGTTTCTTGGAGGAAGCAGATGTCATCCTTGTGGCGAAGGATGATCATTTAGGCCGCGGACATTTCAAGTATAGAGTGTGGTAGCCATTATAAGGCTATGCCAGGAGGTTGAATGCCAGATGGGGCCGGATGTGATAGAGAAGCCTGAGTAGCGTGAGATGCGATGTGCAGTACATAGAGCAAAATGCCAGATAACACAGGTGCAGAGTCGGTCAAAAAACAAACAAACCCAGCAACAGGCCTCGAAAAAGAGGCAAATATCGCTGTGCCATGGAGGCGCATGGCGGATAGGAACAAATACCCAGAGAGGGCCAGCTGTGATAGGGAAAGGACGTGCGGTGCAAGAGTCAATGTGACAGATGAAATAGTACAGAAGAAATCAAATTGCAAAAAAAAAACAGGCCTCGAGGCGGAGGCAACAACCCAGTGAACCCTCCAACCCACCACCCACTCCAACCCCCCAATTAGGTTGAGTAACCACCCCCCCACCCAGAAGAATTCCAACAGGGAAAAGGAGAAGCAAGAAGAAACAATACCAAAAAGCATAACAACCCCCCCAACCCACCACCCACTCCAACCCTTCAAACTGGTTTGAGATGTGGAACCCGCCCACCCAAGGACACCCCAACTGGGAGAGGAAAAAGCACAGGCAATGCGGGTAGAATGGCAGGTTAAGGATCGAGGATGGAGTAGGGGAGGTCTCCGCTTGCGGTAAACTCTTGCGATGGACAGAACATGTTGTAAACATTGACATTTTTTTTTGTTTTTTTTGTTTTTTTTTATTCTTTTGTTTTGGCAATTATTGAGTGGGAATTGGGTAGTGTCATGTTTTACATAACATTAGTATCATGGTTGAATACATTCATGTAAAATCATTACAGTGTTCAAATATAGCAGATTAACATGGGTTTTATGTTATTTTCGTATTTAAACAGGTCCCCTGATGAAGGGCATAAAAATAGCCAGAAATGCATTGGGATTGAGATTTTAGCTGCAAAAATGGATTAAAGTCCCGTCGTGATGTGGTAAGAGGCCTGGATGAGCACAACTGCCTCATGTGAAGCAATATGGGCCTTTGGACAGTGTTATCGTGATAAAGACAGTAAATTTGAAAAATATGGATAAACATTGAATAAACATGTTGAAAATGAAAAAGTTGCATATTGACTCTTTAAAGCTGTGCGATTGGGCTTGCAACACAGTGTAGCTGCCAACTGTTATTCATACCAAAGGGAGTCATCCCATGGAGGCATGGCTCTACCAGGCGTACTACCCCACCATAAGGATAGGGTGGCCTAGCCAAGGAGAGAGGCGGACAATGAGTATCACAATACTGAAAAGGTATATGGTGAAGCCCCCCCTACACCGGGAAAAACATCCCCACAAAGCTGAGCAAAAACGGAAGAAGAGCAAAGAACGTTCAAGGGCCAGCAGCAAACACTAAAAATAAAGTCAAGAGAGCAAAAGTGAGGAAAGTCAGTCATTGTCACTGGTGGCGCACCAATCTTCTGGGCGGGGACTGGGTGGAGGCAAACGTTGCTGCTTATCAAGTTTTTTCGCAACGGTCAGGGCAATTTTCTGCTCCGTATAGATATGCATTTGCGCACCACTTTTGACCCGTAGCTTGGCCGGATAGGCGAGGGAGTAGGAAATGTCATGCTTCTGGAGCAATCGCTTGGTTGGTAGGAATTTGCATCGGGCGGCCCGCACCGCCAGCATATAGTCAGAGTAAGGGAATTTCCCTGGTGCGGATCTCACCTTTATACCGGGCAGCACGAAGGCTCACATCACAGTCCCTTAAGTTTAGCAATTTGGCGATGATTAGGCGAGCAGGTAGGCCGGGAGATGGTCACGGGCCCAGCGAGCGATGCGCCCTTTCAACAAGGACAGGACATCACCAAAGAGCTCACGAAGTAGCTGCTCGACGAAGTCCTCCATTTTGGTGATGTTGGAGGTTTCGGGCACACCCGTAATGCGAAGATTGCTCCTGCAGGAGCGCGCTTCCAAATCCTCGTTTTTATTTTTTATGAGGTCCGGCACTTTATCCATCTGGAGGAGCTTCTGACGGTCACCAGCACTAGCGTCCTCAACATCCGAGACCCTCGCCTCCACCTGGGCCAGCCGCGCGTCATGAGAATCCACCCTGGCCTTGACTGTGTCCAAATAGGCCGCCAGCTGGTAGAGCTGGGCAGTGATGCCAGAGACAGTAGCCCTTACATCCAGCCTAATTGTTTTTAGGTCGTCTTCGCATGTAGGGCAAGAGTCCGATGGAGGAGTAGAGTCACCAGTGTCCAAAGCAGCGCCGTCCAGCTTGGGCTGCTTGGGGTCTGCTTTCCCCATGACTGAGCCGCCCCAGCCAGCCTAGCCACCCCTGACCACGCAGCAGGACAGGCGCAGGTAAGTGGTCATGGCCCAGCAGAACCTGCCAGGAACATGGATGCTGTGGAGGGGGTATCCGGCGAGCTCAACAGGGGCAAGGCCCAGCCAGGAGGCCACGAAGAAGGAGGGAGGCGAACCAGCAGAGCAAGTGCACACAGGCGGGAGCAGAAGATGAGGGGCCTGTTGAGCAAAGTGCCAAAGCAGCCAGCAAGTGCTCAAGGCAGCAACAGAACAAGGTATCCCTAGAGGAGGGCCATCAGTGGTGGAGAGGAGGGGGAGCAAGCTCGAGACCCCTCTTGAAAAAGAAGTGGTGAGGAAGCAGGCCGCAGGGCAGTGTGACAGACAGGAGGCAGTCCGGAGGTCCAAGCTGGCCGAAGCGGGTCCCGGCAACGAGCCAGCAGGTGCAGAGCGGGCCCCTGGCGGCAACGAGAAAGCCAGAGGGCCCACGAGGTGATGCGGCCAGGTAATCAGGGCCACAATGCGGGGGAGGGCAGGAGGCAGCGGGGAAGTGCAGGGAGGCAAAGGGAGCGCGTCACCCATGTCGCGGGGCCAGAGACCAGCCAAGATAGGCAGCGGGGGTGTGAGCGCTAGAGCGGGCCCTCGCTAGCTAAGTATGTGACCGCAGGCTCCGCGGTACGACAAGCACGCTCCCGACCCCACCGATAGCCGCCACACACACTTTGCCCAGCAGACACATGCAGGCCAATGCAGCAGGCCGCCTCTCTATGCCCTGTGGTAAATATTTCGTTACCGGTACTATTTTTTATGCGGTAAAGTCTATTAAGAATAACTCAGTAAATATAAGAGGCAGAATCCGTGGTATTAGAGGGTTTAAAATGCTTTATTCCTATAAAAAGGAAGACAATTCGAATTGTGGGCCTTCTGTTCCATCACCACGAAAGTTCAGGAAGGAAGGGAGCTTACATTATTGACAGATAGGCAGTTTTATAGAAAAATACATTACAGTGAAACAGATGCAAGAGGCGTAACAGCTGATAAAAGGTGCATACGTAGCTAATAGAGGGCGTAATTCAAGAAACGTCATTAAACATGATGTCACAAGTGGGTGGATCCATAAAAGAATCCTGCAATGTCAGCAGAAATGTTTGGCAAAGATGCGCACGCAGCCGCATGACGTGTGATTGACGTGCAACTAGAGGGTGAAGGAGACTTGACATTTAGCTCTACATGTGGAGACAGAAGTCTGGGGTTATGTCAACCTAATCCCAAATCATATCTAATATCCTATGTTTAAAGAACTGTGTTATCCAAAAGGAGAGGTCTCTAGGATAGAATCTTATTCTATACTGACTATACTGACTGTTAGTGCGTGTACAAGCGTCTAAGTGTCTACACTAGATGCGAGGGGGTAGGAATATTCCATGGTAACGGAGCTATGAATTACTTGCATGAGGACAGCGAGGCCTGGCCCTTTGCACGGTAGCTGGAGGAATGTTTACCTAAACTACTAGACAGGAATGCATCGGATGAGGAGCGAAGGAGATAATCTCGAAGGTGAAATACAGTTTTTGGCAGGCAATATGCTGGATCAGGCACCGTTAGCCGCGCAAGGAGTAAGACAAAGTTCATGGTCACAGATGCAGGCTCAGACTGGAGCTTTCAGAGGCAGAAGGCAGGAAAAGGCTTGATGACAGAATTCGGGCCTACTCGCCTGAATCTGTGAAATGTGGAAAGTGAACCACATAAAGTCGGTGGCCTTTCATACTTAGGAATGGAATATCTGACCCATTCATGACGGATCTGAAAGAGGACATGTTGACGGTGGACGCACATATATTTGCGTCTTCAGAACTGGAGCAGGAGGGAACATACATGTACTTATAGCATGCACATGGAGCCGTTGGGGTCTACGATAGGGGACATAACTGATCACAAAATTCATATTTCCTCAGCCCGGGAAAGTGCGGCCGTTGAAAAGAGGATCAGCAGGGGCCCGGTGGTGCAGGGGGACAGAATCAGAAGGGGTGGAGGGTCAGCGCCACCCTAGTCCGCAGGATGATGTCGGATCGAGAGGCTTGGCCGGCAAAACCCACTCAATGTGTGGCCATCTTGCAGTCGGCCAAGCCCCGCCCCCGATGTTGCCTGCACATTGATGTGAGACGTGTGCCTTCTGTTGCGGTGATTATGTGCTGTGTCACCAGGGGGCACAGGTATGACATGTGTGCTGTGGATTGCCCCCAGCGCGTGCATGCATCCAGCTATGGCCTATGGTCCTTGCTTGGTCTCCAGCAGATCCTGCGCATTGTGTTGGAGGTATAGGGGCTGGGTGCCAGGCTGATGGTGATGTCCAGGACAGGTGTGAGGGACTTGGATGTGGCTGGCTGTGAGACTCATCTGACTCTGGCGGGTGTTGGTTGGTGGGTACCAGGGGCCAACAGGTGCAGCACAGCCAGCAGCTTTGTGTGGGGTGGGTTGTTGGTTGTCCGCTGTGTTGTTGGTGTCGGCCTGTTGGGCGATGTTGGTCAGGATGCGTAGGATGGTTGTCCTTTTGTGCCTGTAGTGGGCAATGACATTGTCAGGTGTTGGGTCTGTGAGGCTGGTGCGTTTCCTGGGGGTCCGCTGTCTTTGTCTGCGCAGCTTCTGTGGTGGTACGGGGGGGGGTTCCGGGTGGGTGTTGGGGTCCTGGGGTGGCGGCGGTGGGTGTTGTGGCCCTCTTGGGTGTCCGATCCCCATGACCAGTGGCGCTGTGGCATCTGTTGCCCTTCCGATGTGGCTGTGGGCTGGGCTCCCTTTTGTGGTGCAGGCTGTGGTCCGACTTTGCACCAGGTGTTATTTTCCTGCAGCTAACACGTCTTATCGCCTGTTTTGTGTTCTTATCGCAGTTCTGGCTTGTCGTTGTGAAAGTTGTGGAGTCGTGTTGACACGGCTTTTTGCACGGGAACGCCTACTCTGCATCTCATTAGCGATAGTTGCTTGGGTCATCTGTGGCGATGTTTTTTGCGACTGTTATTGCGGGTAAACTGGTGCTGTGGGCTGTTAACACCAGCTTGTGATTGGGTCGATAAGTTTATCGCAACTTGGCTGCGATAAAGTGCCGTTAACTTGGCGATAGTTCCTTGTGAATAAGGGGGCGGGGTGGTGGTCGACAGACAACCTGTTCCTGGGGGGAGGGTGGCGGTGGGCAGATCACTTGTACCGGGAGAGGGGGGGGGGGTTGGTGGTCGACAGACGACTTGTTCCTGGGGGGTTGGTATTCGACAGAAGACTTGTTCTTTTTGGGGTGGAGGGTTGTAGTGAAAACGCCGTACGCCGGAAAGTTCAGGCATCGAAGTTTATTCCAAAATACAGCAACACAGCAGTAGGGAAATCCGCCCGATTCAACCCAGCCTCCAACTCTCACAACTGCTCTCCTAAGCCAGCCCAACGACTCCCATCGCCTAGGAACACTCCAACATTCCCCATGATGACACGATCAAAGGAATGCTACGAACAGCACTGAATAATAATACAGAACCATAACATAACATACCCTCCTTTCTCCTTTTTTTAAAGAAAAGCACATAACTCAGTAAAGTCAAAAGTTGAAAGAAAACAAAATACACAAAAAAAAACATCAGCATATCATATTAACATAAGCATTTCACATAAAAAAAACAACAGCATATCATATCAACATAAGCATTTCACATACGGTATCTTATAGGAATCATTATTTTCCTCCCGCTTCTCCTAGTCGGGACCTCAAAGGATCCAGTAACTCCCATACTAGAAGAACCTGAAGAAGGAAGCGGGAAAACATTTTTAACATTAACGACTTTACCTACATTCCACCATTTGCCCCCCTCAACTTGAATGGAATTCCTTCCCACCTTGGTAACTAGAACAGGAGGCCCAAACTTACTCTCTCCCTTCTTGACATGTAAAGGGGACTTAATTCGCACCATGTCTCCAACCCCTACTGAAACCAATTTCACACTTTTTTTTGTATCGAACCATGACTTTTGTTTCATCTGTGAGTTAGAGACATTTTCTCTCACCAACTTCATAAGTGAATCCACATCAGAAACATTTTTGATCCACTTATTCATCCAAGCAGGCTTTAAATTGGTGTTTGCCTTCCTCCCCCTCAGTAGCTCGAAAGGAGATACCTTTGTAGTTGAGTGAGGAGTGGTCCTGTAGAACCATAACATACTCTCTAGAGAATTGACAATATCCATGTTCCCACACTTGGCCCATCTAATACAGTCCCCCAGAACTCTATTCATGCGCTCCACAAGCCCATTAGATTGTGGGTGATAAAGAGAACTCTTTACGTGCTTGATGTTACAAGATGAAAGGAACTTTTCAAAACCCAAACTGGTGAACTAAGTCCCATTATCTGTCACCAATGACTCAGGAAACCCCTCTCGCATGAAAACTTCTTTGAGGAACGAAATGACAGTGTCAGTGGAAACCTCCTTAGCCTTAGTTGACAGACGACTTGCTTACCTCAGCTACCCCCAACCACCCCATAGCTACGCCACTGCAAGTTGCAAAGTTTGTCAAATTTAAAAAACTTCGCATGTGAGTGAAATTTCCTGCAGATTTTTAGGGATTCTTCTACAAACACATTTTTCAGACAAAATCCATATGCACAAATACGTTTTACATTTTGTGTTTTATCATATATTTATTTATAAAATGTGAATAATGCTCTCTGTCTGTGTCATACATGATGATGGTATTATCTTGTAAATATTACATAGCAGTCTACATAATTTTAACTATAGAGACCTCTCCTCTGGTAAGCTGTAAAGTAAGAGACACTTCGCCTTTTGTCGAGTTTAAACAACCCCCCAAATTCCACTTGCTTAACCTTTAACCACCAGACACATGAATCTAACGATCTCCTTTGACCATCACCCAATACAGTGCCCAGTAAAGTGCTGTGGCTTATGTTACATAATAATACTATACATAAACAAGCATTGGCATAGCCAATAGGTCTCGCCGTTGGGACCTTATAAGTGTTTAGTTATGCAGCACAATATCCTTGGTGCAACAACATCAACTGTTGCATGGCTAAACACTTATAAGGTCCCAAAGGCGAGACCTATTGGCTATGCCAATGCTTGTCTGGTTTTATGTGCCAGACAGAATATCCTGGGGTCTAGCGGTCCCGGGCTGGTTGCTCACAGCAGCTCCTTGTTTCTGTGTGGTGGCACACACAGGTGACATGATGGTGTATGCAATAACAAAAGAATGATGCTGAGAAGGGCTTCTCCTACGCATTTCTCCTGGCTGTATGAATTTATTCCCAGGAGCCAAACAGCAGAATCAGTATAATAGAGCAGGCATACCTGAATCCGCACGGAAGCGTCAATGCATAGGCAATCATACCTGCAGCTATTGCTCATTTTCAGTCATGTCTCATGACTGTAAGCATGTCAGTGCTACCAAGGGTTCTTCAGCTGTAGCCCTTAAGTCTGAGAGGAAACCCCCAATGAGCACTCATCAGATTTAAAGCCATAGAGGTGGGATGTAGCAGTGTCAAGCACAGTTCCTCTTCAGGCAGTAGGAAAGTAAAGGCATGCGAGTTTTGGAAACGGGCTGGAAATTGATTAAAACGTGGACATGTATGAAATTCACTGTTTATTAGCTAGTACACAATTATGTGTCTAACTCTAGGAATGCACAAAACGAAAGAAACTTCTTCCGTCCTTTAAATTTCCTCAATAAAGCTTCACAAGGCCACTGCCATTCCAGGACATCACTGGAAGTGACATAGCAGGACCTTTCACCCTCGATGATGGGTCAATATATATTTTTTAGACAATCTTTATTGGAAGTCCAAGGCCGCAATATGTTAATGAACAGTGGTTGATGAAAGGTGTATGCATTTCTTCAATTGGATCCTTCGCAGGAAGTGCCTGTTCCGAGGTGTCATGGCCTACACCCTGTTCTTGTTATTGGGGGCCAATAAGTCCCTGTCACTCTCGTCCTCCCTTTTCCCTGCTAATATTCCTTTAAGCTTTCCCCAGGCGTCTTCCTCTGTGACACTACTTTAACAACAACTTCAGTAAACCAAGCATCAAGTCCCATTGCCCCTTCTCCTCGTTCTGACTCAAACACTCATTTTCTCCTCAAGCTTCATCGATGTCAGGCATGCTGTACCTCTCAGACTGGTTTCTGGGCTCCTTTCCAGGAAAGAAGCAAGAACATGGCTGTTGGACCAGGTGAGTACTGGAGAAGCAGTGAGTCACAAAACAAAGACACGCGCGGGTGATGCGACAGTGCATGGGAGCCCAAGCTTGTCAGGCTGCTTCACACTGTCACATTTGAGTCTGTGCTAGAGTTTCCTCTTAGTACTGGTGCAGAGGAGCAGATGACACTCATTAAGTTCGTCCCACAAGGGAAATCAGCTACTGGGGATCCAAGTCATCACTCGAGTCCTAGGGCTGCAGGCAGCACCTCACTTGTGAACACTACAGCCTTTGATATTGGAGCAGCTTGAGATTGCAGTCTTCTTCCCAAGCAGCAGACCATGTCCCCCCAAGAGGTACTTCTATATTTGCAGCCAGACATGTTCTAGGGCAATACTTTCATACTATTTTTATTTAGAATGTTAAAAAATCTCCCCCTGACTTGGAAGGATAAGAGTGCCGAGCATAAAGAGATTTATGAAAGAACCATCTGCAAAATACACAATACAAAAGCCTGGTCTTGAAAGCTGTAGGTGGATTGGAGGCTGACCGACTAAATATCTTTAAAAAAGGTGTGTTTGCCTTAGCTATGTATCCTTCCTGGCGTCAATGTTTGATCCAACCTGCGCCCTATTAAGGGCCAACGATTAAGCAAATGTGCAGCTCCCATACATCTGCAAGCTCAGTTGTCTGTGCAGATAAAAGAGGACAAACGAAAAAGGGCAAACCTTGCAAACCGGTGCTACCATCAAGACGTTTTTCCAATAAACAGGAACACAAACTTGAAACAATCGCAGTAAACATGAAAGCGGCCTTGCGGGCCGCGAAAGTGTAAGTAATCGTGGTCAAGCGCGCGCGCCCGCGCACATGCACTGTACCTCTAGGCTGGCCTGGTAGCACTTTTTGGAGCCCTCTCAAAAAGTCTCGCCAGACCAGCGCATGCGCTGGGTCAGGCGAGACCTAAAAAGTACCTTTGAACTCTGTGTGTGTTCAAATCGTAATCAACTGTTTCTGCAACACTACACCACACAAAGCCTCGTAGTACCAAAAAGTGCTCTGTTGCCCTTGTGGCTAGGGCAGCAGTATACAAATAGGTAAAACAAATGTTTCAAATGATCTAGGAATTGTGGATTTAACCAACCAACGAAAAAATACCACCGGGTTTTGATACATGATTACAAGCATGCATTGCATTACCAATGATAAATCCCATGAGTTGCTTTGCTGTTGAAACCAGGGGCCCTGCCCAATCACCTCCTGCTTAAGACACTTGTTATCTGCCCTCTCTCTTGGGATACAGTTAGGACTGTTTTGGCAACCATGGAGTGCTTTAAAAAGTGGCTCTGGTGCGGAACTGTGAGTCCAAAACAGTTTTTGCGATTGCATCCAGATACCTTGCCCAATTACTAGTAGCGGCTGCTGTGCAGACGTAGTGGTAGGATGGGGTTTGGGCTGGGGGGGACGACAGCCGACGGGATGGTGGAGAGTAGGGAGGGAAAAAACATATCAAACATAAAAAAAAAGAAATATATAACTTACCTTTTGCCTGCCACCTGGCGCTTTTCTCCGTGGCTCTCCTCGCTCGCTGCGACACAGGCTCCCAGCCTCCCTTGCGGCCAATCCTGACACTCCTTTCATGTTAGAAAGCAGCGTCAAGATTGGCCTGAGCACTGGGAATCTGCACTCCCAGAGAGACTGGGAGCCTGTGCTTTGCTGTCTCCAACCCAGCAATGCAGATGGGTTGGAGACAGCTCAGCGCGCATGTGGGTTTAGCCGTTCTGATATAGCCGGCCAAATTCACATGCTGATTTCAGTGCTGCCCACCACTTCCTCTCCTGACTGCCCCTTGATGGCTTCGTTCCCTGGACGCAGCACGTACAAGTTGAAAAATAAAACGACAATAACTAGGTTAATTATCATTTTATTTTTTAACTTTTTAGGGTGGCAGTGGCACGACGCTCCTCCGCCATAGCAGAGGAGCCACCACTGCTAATTACCTGCTGCTGGATCAACTAGTTATCTTCGAGTCATCTTGGAAGCTGGCTGGTAGGGACTAAGCAAATTGGTAGGGGCTGATGGTTGACTTTTATTTCAGAAACTACTGAGGGGCATGTTTATCATAGGGTTGCATCTCTTCAGCACCATGCAAGGGGGCGCAAAAGCGACTCAACCCTTAAGTTTGATTTAACAAGCCACACAAGGCCACCTTGCGTGGCCCTGAGTTGCTTCATAAATGGAGAGTAACGTAATGAAGTGTAAATCACTGCGTTGCCTTACTCTGCCTTGGGAAGGGTTTCCAGGGGTGGAGCGTGGGTGTTCCCACTCATCTACCTATGGATTCTGAAGCATTCCCAGATTTACCAAATCTGGTAGACCTGGGAATGCATCAAAATGCTATGCCTTCCCAGAAAAGGTGTAACAAGGAGAAATATCTTTATTTCTTGTCATTACCTCCTCTTTCTATGTGTGCTGTATCCTTCAGCACACATAGAAAGAGGAAAATGCCTCAGGGGAATGTTTTTGTGTAGGAAGGTGTCCCTTCCTGCTTAAAAACAATCCTGCTTGCAACGCAGGCACCCTTGCACCATGGTGCAAGGGTGCCTTCATTGGTGCTAGGCAGCACATTGTGCACCAGTGCTGGAAAAAGAGAGGCATGCACCATATTATGTTAAATACAGCGCATTCCTGCCATTTACCTGTAGCTCAGTGCAGGTTACTTGCTGCACTGAGAGACTTTTAGTTAAATATGCCTCTAGTGTCTTCAAAAGGGATGCTGGTCCTGACGTGTTTCATTATAAACAAGGCAGTAGCGTGCGCCTTATATGTAAACTGTGTGACGGGCACTGCTGCTGGGCTGTTTGGCCATTTCTCAGAGGCAGAATAACCAAAGATACTGTATAAAGTGGTTCTCACAGTCCAATCGTTCAACCTTTCAACTGTCTTGGACATTTCAACTTTTATCATACGTGGGGTTGGCGCAGGTGAGCGTGCTCCATCTCATTGTACTGTGTGCAAAGATATGTAATGTAATGTAAATGTAATGTAAAAATTACTTATAAAGCGCGGCATTCACCGGACGGTTTCTTGGCGCTATTCACTTTATTCAACCAGAGGCAGAAGCAGAAAGCGAGGAAGGAGAGATTTATGAATAAATACCGAGAAAAAGGTAGGTTTTTAGAAGGGACCTGAAGTGAAGATGAGAGGGAGAAAGTCTCAGTTCCAGCGGTAGAGAGTTCCAGAAGGAGGGTGCCAAAAAGGAGAATCTGAGACCACCGTGTTTTTTGCGCTTGAAGCGGGGAGTCTGAAGGAGCGCAAGATGAGAGGAGCGGAGATTCCTAGAGGGGGTATAAGAATGCAAGAGGGAGGAAATAAAGGAGGGACCGGTGCCTGCCAGAGATTTATGGGTCAGGCAACCAAGTTTAAACTTGCAGCGCTCCGAAATAGGAAGCCAGTGGAGGGCCTTGAGGAGAGGACGGACGTGGTGATGTTTGGGTTGGTGGTAAATAAGGCGAGCTGCTTGATTCTGAATCAGTTGTAATCTGTTGATTTGGTATTGTGGGATGCCAACGTACAGGGCGTTGGCGTAGTCAATTCGAGAGATGACTAATACCAGTAGTACCAAGGTGAGGGCTTCAGTGGTCAGAAAGTGGGCAATTTTCCGGATCTTCCGGAGCTGGAAGAAGCAGGAGGACACAGTGGCACTGACCTGATGCTGCATTGAGAGGTCTTGGGAGATGTAGACCCCTAGGCTTTTCACTTTATCAGCAGGGTGGGGGGGAGGGCCGAGGGAAGAGGGCCAGAAGGTGGAATTCCAGGGATTGGAAGGGCCTCCGACAAGAACGAGCTCCGTCTTGTCGGGATTGAGTTTAAGATGGTGAGTGCTCATCCAATTACTGATATGGCAAAGGGTGGACTGGAAATCTTGAGCCGCTTCGTCCGAGGAGTCGAGATTGAAGACGCGCTGTATGTCATCTGCATAATTAAATGCAGTGACATTCCTACCGCGGAGGGAGCGGATCAAGGGGGTGAGGTAAAGGTTAAAGAGAAGGGGTGACAGGGATGAACCCTGCGGGACACCGCAGGTGACTCTCGTCTGGTTTGCCCTAAACTGAGAGAGACGGACCGATTGATGGCGGTCTGCAAGGAAGGAACAAACCCAGTTAAGGGCCGTCCCGCTGATGCCTGCCTCTTTGACACGGTCGACTAAGATGGTGTGATCGACCGTGTCAAAGGCCGCTGACAGATCTAAGAGCACCAGGGCTTGACTGATGTTGGAGTCAGCGCCTCTACGGAGTTCCTCCATAACAGAGAGGATAACCGACTCTGTCGAGTGGGCAGGTCTAAACCCAGCTTGCTGGGAGTCTAAAAAATTGGAGTCCTCGATAAAGGAACTGAGGACGCTGGTCACGTGCGTCTCGAGTACCTTGCTCAGGTAAGGCAGGAGGGAAATGGGGCGAAAGTTGCCCAGGACCGTGGGGGTCGGCGTTGGGTTTTTTTAATATGGGGATCACTTCGGCGTTCTTGAACCGGCTGGGGACCACACCGAGCAACAAAGAGTTGTTCAGGAGGGCCAGTGGGGGGCCAGGGCAGGTCGAAAAAGCGGTACGGAGAATTGCCGGGGGGCAGCAGTCTGTGGGGGAACCGGATGAGACTTTGTGGAGCAGGGGGAAAAAGACTTCATCGGATATAGGAGGGAGCTGTGTCAGGGAGCGAGAGTTGAGAAAGGGAGCGGCCTCTGGGGGGGACATTGCTGGGGACCTGGAGGAAATACTGTTTTTGATTTTACTGATTTTGTCTATGAAAAATTGGTTAAGGGAATCGCAGAGTGCCTGAGAGGGGAGGGGTTTGATGGTCACTCTATCCGGGTGTGAAAGTTCCTCCACAATCGCAAAAATGTCTTTAGATTTTTTCACAGAGTTGAGAATTTTTGTGGAAAAATAGACAGATTTTGCAGTTGAGATTGCATGTTTGTATTCTCCGGATAGTTTGAGGAAATTGACTTTTTCTAAGGGGTCGTAGTTTCGACGCCAGCGACGCTCAGCTTGGCGAAGTCCCAGTTTGAGGGATTTGAGGCTGTCGGAGAACCAGCGATGAGCGTCGTGAGGGCGCTTAGTTCGGATAGACTTAAGGGGGGCGACTATGTTGCTGGCAGATTCCAACCAATCGACGAGTGCGGCTTCCTGAGAGTCTGGAGGGCCTAGGCCGGGTGGAGCCGAGGATGTTAGGGAGGAGAGAAAAAGGTCAAGGTTGGCTTTATTCCAGTTACGGGCCAGGAGGCTAGCGCCTCGACTGCGAGGGGGCGGTGGGGGGACCAGAAGAAGGAAAGAGATTAAGGAATGGTCCGACCAGGGGCAAGGGAGGATCGTGAGTGATATGATTTCAAGGTTGTAAGTCCAGACCTGATCTAGGGTGTGGCCTTTAGAATGGGTAGCTGTGTGGACGTGCTGACGGCCATTGAGGCTGCTTAATAAATCGGTGAAGGCCAGAGAGTGGGGGCTTTCATGTGGGTCAGATGGCCAGTAATTAAAGTCTCCTAAAACCAGGAGTTTGGAGTTATTGAGTGTAAGCTGGGATGGAACATCGCCAAAGAGGGAGGGGAAATTGGGCATGGGTTGAGGGGGGCGGTATACCAGAACACAGGTAAGCTAGGACACCGAGGATTCGAGTCTAATAACCAGGCAGTCAGCCTGGGGAATGGTGAGCAAAGAGAGGGAGGAGAATCTGAGAGAGAGTTTGATAATAGCGGCTATGCCGCCTCCGGATTTGCCAGCTGGTCGGTTGGCTTGGAGAATATAAAAGCCTGGAGGAATAGCTGCCAGGATGTCGGGGGAGGAGTCCTCATTCAACCAGGTCTCAGTTAGGAACAGGATGTCGGGGCGGTCTGAGTCCAGAAGGTGGTATATATCGTGTTGGTGGCTGATAAGAGACCGGGTGTTGAGGTATGCAACTGCTAGCTCCATGTTGACAGGTAACTGGGCAGGCCGGTTATAGAGGATGGGAAGGAGGCAGTGTGCTCAGGGGTGATGGAGGATGGAAGGGCCCTGAGCTCTGGAAAAACACTACGAGCGTTGAGAATCCCCAGTTGGAGGAGTTTTGAATGGCTGGAGAGGTCTAGCGGCCAGTGAGAGTGTAATGCAATCAAGTCCCTAGGGGCGTAGGAAGTGATTAGGGCAGAGTGACGGGCCCCGGGCCCCTGCCGGCCGCGGATGGGCGCAGACGGGCTTGCCTTAGGCGCGCCTTCGGCGCCCCCTTATCGCGCCCGCTGCGCTCGTCCGCTGCGCTGCCGGGGGTGACACATATTATATACCAGTGAAGGAGAGGGTTGGGAGGGGGCGTGGCCTGCGCGAGTGGGCGTGGCCTAAGGCTCGCGGCGGAATGGCGGCAAGAGCAGTTCAAACACCTCACCAGAGGCAGCGAAAGCTACGCTGTGCGGGGGGTGTCCGAGCCAACTGGAGGGGATATGCCAGGGGTGAGAGCCAGCACACAGGTAAAAATACACACAATACACAATTATTTAAAAGAAATACAGCGAAGAGCGCTACTCCCGGCTGTGCCTCAGGAGAGCAAAGTGAGTCTGGGGGTGGCGCTTGTAGTCAGCGCTTTAAAAGCAGTCCTGGCGGAGGGGGCGTGGCCTGCGCGAGTGAAGTGTTGAGTTGAGGAAATAGCATAATTTTCCTAACATTGGTTGATAATTAGTCCAGTGTTATTATTGTTCAATCAGTTGAAGAAATAGCAGTACAAACCCCACATCGGAGGAAACTAAGTCTCAGACTGCATCCTGTTAGTTATTGTGGAATAATCCAACCACTGACGCACCTAATACTATTGCTAAGGTCCCAGGCGCATATCGACACTCTACACTCAACTGAATTATCCCACTTAACTGATATGTCAAAATATTGTAAGTGGGGAATGCTTTGAAAGGCCAAACAAAGATGTTAAATCAACCATTTTTCTTTGCTCCCAAGGAAGTAATTGAGGTGAACTAAAGGTCTTCTGCTATATCCTTTCAAACCTCTAACAGTGCTTCCTGATGGAAGCACTTCCTGGTAGTGCATCAAACTGCTATTAGTGGAAAACACCATAGTAACTTTTAATTCCTCCTTTGAGGAAACAAAAGGAATGATTTATAATTTGACAGATGGGTACTCCATCACAAATGTGATGGATATCTTATCTGCCTTAGTATATTGATGGGATCAAATACCCTCTTCTGTACATTATAATGATATTGCAAGGCACAAAGGCTTTCCCTGACCTTATAGAGGAACTAGGCTGAAGGCCGTTATAAGGTCATGCAACTCCAAAGAAACTTGCAATAGCCTTATAATATACAATAGGAAGTAATTTATTTCTTATAAAACATGGCCACATCATCACCCTACCCACAAAATGCTTGAACCCTTGTGGACAGATTTACTAATATTTCACGCAAGGCAACACAACAAGGAAACTTCCTGCACAAAAACAATCCTGAGAGGCATTTTCCTCTGTCTATTGGATCTGCAAAATGGAACACATGTGTAAAGAGGAAATACTGAGGAGAAATAAAGACATCTCTGATTGTTACGCCTCAGTCAGGAAGGCGCAGCATTTTGGCATAATCCCAAGTTTACTGATTTTAGTAAGTCTAGGATTGCATCAGAATCCATAAGTGGATGCGCAGGAACGCCCAAAATCCAGCGATGGAATGCCTCCCAGCTTGAAATGTAATGCAACACAGCACAAGCTGCTGTGTTACGTTATATTTCATTATGAAGACACACAAATCAGCCCTTGTTTGGCTTTGTTCATTCCAGTTAAGAACTTGCTTTTCTCTTTCATCAGCGGTGGCTCCTCAGCAATGGAGGAGGAACTTCGTCACCCCACAGTGTGGTTCAGAGCCAGCAAATGTAAAATAAAAGGATGTTCTTGTATCATTATATTTTACATTTGCTGGCTCTTAGCCAAAGCTGTAGGGGGGGGCGTCTAGGCATGGGAGGGAGGAGGAGAAGGGCCACATGCACTCCCTAAGTGCTCATGTGTGTTTGGCCGTCCATCTCAGGCTGACCAAAACACACATGTGCGCTTAGGTTTCTCCAGCCACATTGAGCAGCTGGGCTGGAGAAACCCCCACAGACTCCCTGGCCTGAGCGGAGCATCTTTCTAGCCTGCTCAGGCCAATCCCCGCGCTGCTTTGTAGCACACAGACTGGATGGGAGTCTGTCCCAGGCGCTGCTGAGACCCAGGAAGAGGAGAGGCGGAGCGATGCTGGAAGTGGCTAAAGGTAAGATTTTTTTTCTAACAGCCTCCGCAGGACCCTTGCCACGTTCTCTCCACCTACCATCCTTTATTTGTGGCAGCCGCCTCTTTCTTTCATGTGAAAAAGATAGGATGTTTGTAAACATGAAGAACAAAATTAGAATCTCTAGAGCAGAAATAAAAACACCAAAAACCATTTAGCTTTTTGTTGCAAAAATATCTTAGAATCACTTCAATACAAGTCAGATTTAAGAAAACACTGCAGCTCAAAATATATAGATACATGCACAAGGATTTAATTATTCCTGTGTCGCTACTTCATTTCATTAGGTGCATCAAAAGTCACCTGCAGTGAGGAAACTAGAGACAGACTCTTATACAGATATTGCAGGCTCCAATTTTTTAGAAATGTATTAAATCCTAGTACACTTTTTATAAGATGGACGGGAAATCCGTCACATATGTGATGGGGTACCCAGTCACCAAATTCAAAATCAGGCTCTCTATGTTACCACTGAAACGGTAACCAGCGACAGCAAGAAAGAAACTTTTAAACCACAAATATAGAATATATTTTTAAACAAAAGTTGAAATCATATAAAATCTGTCAACATCAGATAGTGTGGCTGGACGCTTATTGGATGCTATTAATAGGACGTTTTTCGCCTGTGTTTTGGGAAGAATGTTTTTTACTTTGTCATCATTGATTAACCAATATGAGACTCAAAGTGACAATGTCAGCTCACATACCTTGGATCTGGACTCATTGATGGCACAAATGAATACACTTCTGTGAATGTTCAACTAGGCAAGTGCACAGATGAGCTATTTGGTTTGGATTATGTCTTCAAATACTCATGAAAGCTTAGCTTCTCAACACCCTTTTATGTTAAATATCTCTGAGGACTTTCAGCCCGAACATTTAATCAGTGCTACTCTCAGTTGTTATTTGATTTAACCAACAGAACGTAATTTCAAAATATGGTTGATTTAATTGCTTCTAATGCTCATAAGATGCCTGTAGGGCAGATTGAATGTAGGCCTTGGCGAAAATTTCGTTCCGTTCGCGGAAATTGCGATAATTTGACATTTTCGCGTTCCGCGGAGAGCGCGAAAATGTCAAAAATTCCGGTTTCCGCAGCTTGGCGATAATTTGTTTCTTGCTCGCGCTGTAAAATAATACATTCTCGCACGCGCGTGATCGCCTTACCTGAATCCCTGCGTTCGCCGACAAGTTTTCTTGATCCGGTCGCGTTCTCCATGAGATGTTGTATTGTTTTTAGCCATTTGCGCTGTCTCGCGACAGTTCGCGCCCGCAGTGACGTCATGCGTCGCGCGATCACGTCTTTCTTCTCGCGATCATGCACCGCGAGAACAACTCAAAACAAGATGGCCGCGCCCGCAAGCAACCACATGGGTAAGTTGGCGACCCGCAACCATGCAGAAAATCTCGCGAACATGCCGGAAAAAAACTTCCGCATCTTCGCGATATTTCTGCTTGTTTGCGATAATTTTAAACATTTTCGCGATAATTTGCGAAGGTTAATTCCGCAAATTCCGCCCACCCCTAATTGAATGTAAGGGCAGTTCTGTCGGTCCTATGATGGGGTTAGCTTTTGATGAGCAAGGTGCCATAAATGTACGCCCTCTTTTCAATAGGAAATTTGATACCAGCAAAAGGTTCATGCCTAAACACATTAATGAAGCTAGTAATGATAAGAATGACGCACAAAATAACAGCAACACAAGTTGCATGACCATGAGAAATCGCAAACACCTGCATCATAACAGCGTAATAGAACTCAGGCCAGACTGTGAACAAGTTGAAGGCACAGAATAATTGTGATTTCGATAGTTGTGGTCTGACAGTTTCCTCCAATCAATATATCTAAAGTGGCAAAACTGAGACCCACCCGAACGGACCCAGGCCAATAGCAAACTCAATTGGGTAAAAAAAAGAGGGTCTCATATTACATCTATTAAGCATTTCTATATAAATAGGAGCAAATCATAAAATTATTCTCACAAGTGTGGGTTCTAACCTCAGAAGAGACCTTGCGGATTTCATTATTTAAGAGAGCGCTGTTATTTAAATGTTTAATATCTGGATCTGTTCTTTTAGTGGTCCTTTGATCAGACTTTCTTAGGGACTGAGATTGATAGCAGATTATTTAAGGCTCTGGCCAATCGGAGGCCAATAAACAACTTCCACTGTGTGTGATCTGACCTCTAAATATGGATATTAATTGGCTAACCCCAAGAGGCATATGTGGGCTAGGCAAGGACATGGCAAAACAAGGTGGCACTGGTGGCATAATAATCAGGTGTGTGAGCTGCAGTGTGAGCTTTCAGCACCCTCAAAGTGGCTTCAAACGCATGGCATTAGGGTGACACAACAATCCTGTGCTCCTGTAGATGCCGTAAGCATGACAAAATAAACCTCTATGTCATCTTTAAGACCTGATTCTTCCATTAGCTACGTCAACTATAACATATACTTTGCAAACAACAAAGTCTAGGGGCATTATGTGTTGAAGTGAGACATGTCAAATATGAGTTTGAATTTTCTCTGCAGTAACAGAATTCAAATATGCTTCCTTACTGAGCAGGCCGGGCAGCCTTTTTTACTTTCAAATGGCTGGTACAAATATAAATGTAATGTTGCTCTAGTCCAAGCTAGAACAATTTAGCAAATCCTACGCAATTGCATTCTGTTACTTCTGATTCAATTGTGATTTTTATTTGTTCAAAAATGTGAGAAAGAGAGTCACGTTTGCCAGTGTGGTAGCAGCCCTCAAACCTTGCCCAATCAGTTCTCCCCTTCAGCTGTGACACATTTTACATTTCTCGAGGCCTTATCTTACCCGGAGAAGATGTAAATCGCCCATATTAAGATCTTCTCAAATAACAAAGTGCAATCTGGAGCAGTCACCGTGCTGGAAAATCCCTGGCAGGATGACAAGGGACCTAAACATAGGACAATCAACCAGATCTTCTCTGAAGCATGTGAGGTGAGGAAAGAGGACAGAACACCAAAACGCCGCACAGAGTCACAAACAAGAAAACTGGAAGCTACCTGTGCATGGCATAACAAATTTGCAGTAGTGGTCACCATTTGAAGATGGCATTTTCATAGCTAGGAGAGCTCTACTCCCTTGAGAGATGGGGAGCAGTTTGCATGAGCACAAAAAACAGTTTAGTTTGGAATCTAAGACTCTGGACGTTGTCCTCAAAGGCCAGGGAACCTGACTATTGTGCTCCACAGTCAAATTCAACACAGACCAGGATACCTCTGAAGAAAGAATCGCCAGGCCCAGTGGAACTGGACATTGATTCTGGCTCTAAAGAAACAGGGATAGAAAAGTGTGTCTACTCTTTAGATCTGTGACTTGTATTAAAAACAAAAGCTCCTGAAATTTGGGTAGCATTCAGGAAGAGTTTTTTTGCAACAGAATTTTTTTTTTAACTTCTGACAAAGTTTAAATTGGATCAGTGCTTAATTTGAACCACTGGTTTCTGGTGCCCAGCATTGACACTTAATCATCAACACTGGCACTTTTCATGAGCACCAGTTAAGAACACATTATTTACAGAGATATTAAGTGATTTGCCCAGAAACACAGGATGTTGAGCCGACGCGAGGCTCACACCTGGTACCCCACCTGGTACCCCAGCTCTGAAGTTGGCAGCTATGGCCATTATGTCACATCCTCCCCCCACTTTCACTGTTAGTAGTTGGTTCGGTTTTAGGCGGCACTAATAGATTTGATTTAATTTGATTTATCAATTTATAGAGCGCGCGAATGCCCGAAGGCGTCTTGGCGCTAAGATATACCCTTGTCTCTTGAAGGTGTTGTTAGAGCTATGTGGAGAACAGCCAGGTTTTAACTTCCTTTCTAAAAGATTTCAAAGATGGACTGATTTTTATGGCAAGAGGCAGCTGATTCCAGGTTCTTGCTGTATGTACAAGGAAGCTTCTTCCGCCCCAATTGGCTCTTCTGAATCTCGGGATCCCGATAAGTCTCTTTTGGCCGGATCTGAGAAGTCTATTTGGCTCATAAAGTTTTAGATGTGACTTCAGGAATTGTGATCCAGTTCCGTTAATAGCCTTATATGCCAGGCACAGTGATTTAAATTGTACCCTTTTTGCAATAGGTAGCCAGTGCAGAGTTTTTAGTTTGTGGCTAATTGGCTCAAACTTAGGTATGTCTAATACAAGCCTGGCTGCTGCATTCTGCAGGCGTTGAAGTTTGGCTAGGATTTTCATCCTGGCTCCAGCATAAAGGCCGTTCCCGTAGTCCAGTCTTGACAAAGCTAAAGCTGTCACCACTGTTTTACGTGAATCTTGTGGTAGATAAGGTAATATTTTTTTCATCATTTTTAGGATATACCAGAGTGTTGATGCCAGTTTGCTGGCTTGGGCGTCAAATGAGAGATTGGTGTCTAGAATGATTCCCAGATTACTCACTTTTTCAGATGGATCTGGGCATCTTCCCATGTTTTTAGGCCACCAGGAGGGGGACCATATATTTGTGTTGCCTCCTAATATCATGACCTCACTCTTGTCCCCGTTAAGTTTTAGGCAGTTTCTTTTCATCCATTGGCTGACTTTAACCATGCAATGTTGACATTTTTCTGCTGTGTCCTCCACATCCTTACTGATTGACACCACGATTTGAGTATCGTCAGCATAGGATATTGGAATGAATCCACAGTTCCTTATAATTTCAGCAAGAGGGGCCACATATAGATTAAAAAGAGTGGGGCTCATCGAGGAGCCCTGTGGGACCCCGCATGGTAGGTTGAATGCATTGGATTTAGCTCCTCCTGATTCTACCGAGAAAGTTCTATTCTCTAGGTAGGAAGCAATGAGGGTACATGCTGAGTCATGTATTTCTGCTGTTTTTAGTCGGGTTAGGAGGATCTCGTGGCTGACCATATCGAAGGCCGCTGATAGGTCAAGTAGTACCAAGGCGCCTTCGCTCCATTGTCCAACACTTGCCTAATTTCCTCCACTGCTGTGAGTAGCGCAGTCTCTGTTCCGTGTCCCTCGCGAAAACCGAACTGAGAATGGTCCAGCCAGTCACCATCCATCAGATATCGGGATAGCTGTTTGTTTAACAGTTTCTCGATGGTTTTTGCGGCAAAAGGGATCCTGGCTATTGGTCTATAATTGTTTGGGATTTCACCGTCTAGGTTTGGTTTTTTCAGTAGCGGCTTGATCGATATCATTTTCCAATCATCTGGAAAGATGTTGGTTTCGATAATTTGGGAGAATAGGAGAAATGGGCTGGTGCAAGCTGCCACCTGACGACAGCCCAGGCACATATTTGTTTTACAAATTAACCACTGGATTTGACTTGTGGCTGTCGCTCCAAAACAGATGGCTAAATCCCCGCAAAAGATCTGCGAGAAGTCCATCTGTATTTAGCTTACTGTACTCCGATCTCTTTTAAACTGGCCAGGTAGATTGTCTGATTTAGTGGACAGGCTCTTGGGTATACCAGACGACACAACATTTCAATGTATTACAAATAACTGAACAAGTGAGCAAAGTATGGACTAATTGCTGTCACTGCTTACTGGGGACATTCTCCGATCCCACAGTACCACTGCCAGTTATATCCATGTGTCCAAAGAAGAAACACAGACTTTTCTTTGAAAACTCACGTCTGCAGAATTTTGGCAAATCATAAAAGTTGGACCCAAGTCAAATTGTGCTCTTTGATTGAGTAGTCTCTTTTGGTAGATGTCTAAGCCTAGATTTGTGGCCTCCATAATAACCTACTTTAATCGTAATCTGGTGTCTAAGTGTGTACCATGATTACTCCATGTATTAAATTTGGTACTTACCTACTGCCCATCAAACCGCTTTAGAGACCCTTGGATTCTGAAGAATACTCGTAAAATATATCTCTGTCCCAATATCCTGCTCTCAATTGCCTATATGTTTTTGGCCAGGCTAACAATCCTCATCATGAACCTCTCCAGTAGATTTGACCTTTTTTCATATTTTAGGGCCCGTTATAGAAGTGTAGGCTACCATGGATTTTTTTCTATGGAAGATAGCACGGATCACAGCAGACATTGTAATCGCACTTCATTACTAGTGCTCCATGGTAAAACAGTTATGAAAAAACATTGGTCGTCTTCAAAGATGTGAAGTACTTTCAATGCACTGAAACCAGTGAAGGTTGGTCCCACCACAGTCCCATCAGAATTCTGGTCATCACTCATTCTGAGGGATGGAGATGTAGAGCAGTCAAAAAAAAAAACTTTATTTGGTTTATCACAACCATAAAGCACACAATAAAATATATAACAATTGAAGTTTTAAAAACAACATATTATCAATAAAACATTTGAATATTTACAATTTCTATAAAATTCCCAGAGCTGTTCCAGCCCCAAGCCTTTGTTCTTTATCCGCTTTCAATAAGAGGTTGTCCACTAGGGCCATGAATTTTACACCACGACAAATTAAAATATTTGAAGAGCCCCCCATCCAGCTTATTACCGCCTGTCTGCACGTGCGAATCTGTATGTCATTAAAAGATGCTTTTAGCATCTTCCCTCTTTCGGTTTTTAAAGAGTCACAAAAGCACATCAGGTGGCATATGGATTCTTTGCGATATCCGCACAGACGGCAATTTTCAACTTGTTGTTTTCTTTTCCCGGTAGGGACCAAATCCTTTGAATTATGATTGCCTAATCTGTACCACATAAACCTCTTTTTTAATGATAGTCGAAAATGCGCCACTAAATAGGGTTGCGGTTTTAGCTTGGTATACGAGTTTATTGCAGTCCAGGCATGACGTCGTTTGGTCAATCTTCTTTTGTCTTCCATGAGCGATAATTTCTTAGCCATGGCGTTACACGCTCTATTAAATGTTGTTCTTTCCAACTTGCTATTCCAGGCTTCATCAATCTCTAATTCTTCCAGGGCTGTACACAGAAAATCGCCCCATGAATTTGTTTTTTTTTGCTCAAACTGCGATCCTATTTCGGTCCAACATAAGTTGTTCAGCGATCCAGGTTCCGATGCTCTGAATTTCCAGCACAATTTCGCAAATGTTGCTTTTCTTTGATATTCCTGGTTCTGGAGGCCAAATTCCAAGCGTATCTGTGCTGGTGAGGCTCCTTTAGGAAGATTAAAAACTGCTTTATACACTTTTGTCTGCAGGTCATTTAAAATGGTAATTTCTTGACCATGCCAGATTTCCAGGCCATAGGACAAAGTTGGAAGCAGTTGTGCTGCCATTATTTTCAAAAGATGGTTGTGGGAAGGACATTGCAATTTCTTATAAAGCTGTTTGTAGGCAAAAATTAATGATTGGGCTTTTGATTTTATATCCATTTTTTGATTCATAAAGGTCATCCTTCGACCCAGTTTGATTCCCAAATATTTATATGAGCTAATTTCCACAATTTGTGTTCCCTTTGCATACCATTTATATTTTCCTGATCTAGGGCCTACTAATCGCACCACCTTGGTTTTTGTTTTATTTAATTCCAAGCTTAAGAGATCAAAATAATCAGTCAGTTTGTTTATGACTCTTGCAACCCTATTGGGGTTTGACTCACTACCACAATGTCATCCGCATATTGCAAGAACTGAACTGACTCATTTGCCAGTTTAGGCGGATGGCCATTTGTCTTTAGCAAGTAGTTGTTTAAGTCTGCTAAATATAGATTAAATAGACATGGTGAGAGGACGCAGCCTTGTTTTAACCTATTGGTTATTTGTATCTTTGATGATATTCTGCTGCAGTCTCCAAGCTTCACCCTGGCCCAAGTTTCGCTGTATAGAGATATTATTGAGTCTATCAATTTTTGGGGTAATCCCCATTTTTTCAGTTTCAGCCAAAGACGGTCTTGCGGCACTCTATCAAAAGCAGATTTCAAATCAATACAACATGCTAATAGACCTGTTTTTTTATTTGCAGCTTTTTCAATTAAGATCGCCAATGCTACCAGGTTTGTGATGGTGCCCATGCCCTGTCTGAAACCTGTTTGAAATTTCGGAATTATTCTTTTTTCCTCCATCCACTCCTGTAAATATTGTAAAATGCAAGATGCAAAGAGTTTTGCCTCTACATCGATAAGGGCAATGAGTCTATAGTTCCCAGGTTCTGTTCGACTGCCGTTTTTATAAATTGGATGAAATAGACTTCCTCTCCAGGAATGTGGCGTCTTATTCTCGGAATATAGTTTATTGAAGAGTGGGGTGAGGTAAATGGCCCAAAGTTCCGGGTCATGCTTGAAAATGGCATTTGGGAGGCCATTTGGCCCAGCTGCGCCTGAGGTTTTCAAATTTTTTATCACTACCTTTCCTCTGGTTCGCCTGGACTTATATCTGCCCACCTGTGAGTATCTGTTTGTATGTTATTATACAATTTGTTAATGTATTGTATCCAAGCTGACTCACTTATTCCTACATTCTGGTGAGATTCTGTTCCCTTTGTTAGTTTATTTATTAATCCCCAAAATTCACTGCTTTTCGGTAATTTGCTTGCCCACAGCATTTTCTCCCAGAGTTTTTCAGTATGTGCCCTTTTTTGCCTCTCTGCGCATTTTCTTATATACCTTTCTCATTATTGTCATCTTGCTGTTATCTATTACTTTACCCATTCTGGCTGCTGAGGCCATGACTTTTCCCTCCTTTAAAATATTCCTCTTCTGGTCTCTCAGCTGTATATTATACCATGGTTCGTTTCTGGACCCGTACAAAGCATTGCCTGCTGGAATTGCTGGGAATTTATCTAACAAAGACGTGCACAGATACTCCCAATCCTGTACTATCAAATGGGCGCCCAATGACTCATTATTCTCCACATGTATATTCACTACTTCCATTATTTCTTTAATGTGTGTTCCTCTCCCTTTAAGTCTCCTTTGGTTATGTGCTTCTGGCATTACGGCTACTGATACTGTGCTCTTTCTATATATCAGATTTAAATGAAGTGCCATTTTTTGGGGAAAATGGTCACTCTCTGGTCGGATTTTATAGAAAAATAATCAACTACGTTCAAAAGGTCCTTACTGATTATTGTGTAATCTATAGTGGATTGTTTCTTTCCACTTAAAAATGTAATTCCCGCTGGTTGGTCTCCCTTTTGTATTCCCGTTCAAAATGACAAGACCTAGGGATTCCAAGTCTTGCTTCCATTTGATTACTTCATGCCCGTTTTGACGTCCGTTCTTGTTAAGGTGACCCCCTATTAAATTACAGTTAAAATTGCCAGACACTACCATCTCATAATTTTGATATATTACTTGCAAAGTTTTTATTAAGTTTATCAAATTTAACAGTCTTTCCATTTTCTTTTTCTTTTCTGGATGAATGTAAATATTTAAAATCAAAAACTTCCACAAGGCTGTGTGAGTGGGGCGCTTACAATCCAGTTTCATAACTTGTATCCAATTTACGCCGGAGTCCAGTTCCTCTACTTTCCAGTCGTGTTTTACCGTTATGTAAGTGGATAAGCCCCCCCTAGGATGGCCATAATTTGATACTTTTTCAGTCATAACATGGTTTTCTTCATATCCTGCTATATGTCTTGATGTTAAGTTCCATGTTTCTTGTAAGAGGATTATGGTGAAATTTACCAAGAAGGAGATAGTCTCTTGGTCTTGTTCCATTTCCCTAAACCCGTGGGTATTCCAGGAGCAAATTCTTATTATCTCCTCCTTTTGAATAATCGATTGAGTTTTTCTGCGTTGCTCCCTTCTATCATTTTTATTTTCATCAGGATCGATGTAGATTCAGAATATGTAGTACCCAGGACCAATATTGATTTTCTTCGGATCGGTAATCAGATTGACTGGTGTTTAGGCTATTTAAGCATGAATACTGACTTGCTTGATGTGTTGGGTTCGTACTTCTTGCCCCCTTCAAAATGGAAGCTGTTGATTTTTGATTTATTTTTGGTGACTGATTTGCCTCATCGTTTAATAACGGATATGGATATTTTATGCGCGTTGGATATGCCAATGTTATGCCCCAAGCTTCAAAGACCGTTATTGTGGAATATATCAACTCTGTTATTTCTTTTGACGCCCATGTTGTACTGGTTGCCTCTGATTTTGTCCCTTCCTCCATCTGTATGAATTCGACTGCCAAGAGGTCTGCCGATGTAATTTTTCTTAATTTTGGAATCTCCTTAAACAGTCTCAATAAGTTTCCCCTGTTTAAAGTATCCAATCTACCTTTGGTTGAGTATTCTGGCATAAAGATCAATTTATAGCCAAACTCTACTAAGTCGTTTTGTTGGTTTTGCGTTTGATGAGATCCCAATTCTTCCATTCTGGGATCTTGGAAACTCTTTGATTTTTGGCTCATGATCTCTACCATAGCCCTTTCTTGTGAGGGTATATTTGATGTTGAGGCTACCCCAATGGTTTTTCCTGACTCTATCTTTAATATTTTTTGGCTTATATCCTGCCAAGCGTTTTCCGTTATAGCTTCCCTTTCAATTGGTAGTTTACATGTCCTTCCGTCTTTGTTCAAGGTAATTTTTATTTTGTTATTAATGCTTTTTGCACTTTCTGTTTGCAAACCTGTTGGATTTAATGTTACAAATGCCATTTTTGACTGGTCTGGCATCTCAACATCTGTTTTCCTTGTACTTATTTTTACTTGCTCCCTGTTTTTTATTTCTATGTTTGATGTTAATACTTGTGGCTCCACTGACTTTATTTCTACTTCATGCTTTTTTGTTACGAATTTATATCCCAACATTTTTTCCTCAGTCTCTTTTTTTACCTTTTTGTTATTTGTGTTTTTTACTCCCACATTCATGTCACCTTGGGCCTCATGTAGGTAAATTACATTTACCACTTCATAAATACCGAATCATACCGATTCGGTATTTATGAAGTGGTAAATGCAATGTAGGTAAAAAGTCGGTAAATATTACCGAATCGGAAAAATTCGGTAATTACCGAATCGGTATTTACCGATTCGGTAATGAGGCATACCTTCCCATTGATTTCTCAATGGGAAGGTATGCCTCATTACCGAATCGGTAAATACCGATTCGGTAATGGGGGGAGCACAGTCAAGGGTGGCAGGGTGTCACATTGACACCCTGTTGCACCCCTGATTCCTGCATGTGTGCACATGTGGCACACATACATGCCCTGAGGGCATGTATGTCTGCCACATTGCACACTTAAACGTGCACAAAAATGCTTTTTTTCACCTATTCGTCATTTACCACCAACCTTTAGTTGGTGGTAAATAACGAATGCCCACACCCACGACACACTCCCCCTACATCTCATTTCATGAGTCGGTATTTACCGATTCGGTAAAACTACCGATTCGGTAATTTTACCGAATCGGTAATTTTACCGATTCGGTAAATACCGATACATGAAATGAGCCCCCTACATCTCAAAAGCCCAAATACCGGTCGGTAACGGTATATTTACCGAAAATCGGCCGTTACCGACCGGTATTGGGCTTCCTACATGAGGCCCTAAGTGTTTTCCTGTGGACAGTTTCTGGTGACTTGTTTTTGCTTTGCATCGAAGTACTGGGACTCCCCGTACTATCTGATGTGTTCATTCCTGGGCTATTTAATTCTACCTTTGTGGTATTTCTACCCTGGTCATTGCTATTTTTATTTGACTTTTGGGTCAATATTGCATATGTTTGACTTTTTTCCTGTATTACTTTTTTGCCATCTTTTTTTCTGGCTTTCCGTGCTCTTTTACGTTGTCTTTTTGTTTGATTAACTAATAAACTGTGTGTAGCTGTTGTTTTATTTCCACTTTGTCCATTACTATCCTCATTTGTTTCCTTGATTTCCATTGATTTTATACTATCATCATGCGGAGGGACGGGCCTCATCTTTTCTTGTCCTGTGGTTTTAATTTTTCCTCCATTTGGTTCTAATGACAGTATTTTTCCTGTGTTTCCTGAAGATTGTGCAACACGCAAAATTTCTGTCAGTATTTCAGGAATGGACTCCAATTTGTCTATTATCTGGCTGCATCCGCAACTTTGATCCGACGGTTTGTATTCAGTTCGAGCATCTTTATTGTTTCCTTTTGTAATTTATGCGGTGATTCTATCCAATTTTGTATTTATTCCTGCTATGTGTACTGCAATCAGGTTCATTAAAACTACTTGAACTTCTAATTTATCAGATTGAAAATTCAAGACGTCAATTGCTTGCTGTAGAGCTCTTAGCAGTGATTCACTCCAAGTGGTCGGTACTGTATTGTTAGGTTGCGTCAAAATCCCCGATATTGAAGCAATTCCGCTGACTGATGAGATCGTAATTGGCGACTCTGTTATTACTTTTTCTTGGGGTTGACCTCTTTTCTCATTATTTTGTTCCTCCCGTTGGTCCAGGCTAAATGAGAATTTAATAGGTGTTGAGGCAGCCCCTTCCTCCCCCGTTTTCCTTTTATGAAACGGGTCGTGTTCTATGTTATTCCCCTGCCTATTTGCCTGTAAAACCTCTTCCTTTTGTGTATTACGTTCTAGAACTTCAATAAGTTCTTTTTCCTCTGAGATTGAAAAGGATCTTGACCACTCTAACTTTTGAGAACTTTCTTGGGTTTTGGTTTGGCCTGAATCTCTTTTTTTTATTTGCCTTTTTTCACTTTCTCCACTTTCTTCTTCCTTCCTTTTTTCTTGCGCAATTGTTGATTGATGTATCTGCGCTGTTGTTTTTATTAACCATCTTTTAATTGATGTTTTCTCTTGATCAACTGCTCCTACGCTTTTTTCCTGTCCATTTCTTCTTCTTTGTTGTTGTTGATTTATTTGTGATTCCAAGTGTAAAGGACTTATTTCTCCTGTTTTTTTGGGAGTTATCAAGTTTATCGGTTTTATTGGACTTTGTAAGACGAACGCCTCTTCTGTGGGCGCATAAATTGCAGCCATTGGATCCTTTAGAAAGTGGAACTTCTGCTTCTCGTTCTTCCCCCTAAACTTTAATGGTTCTGGAGTTAAAAGTGGAATCAGTCTCTTTTTTGTAGTATGGGCTCCTCTTTTGTATTACTTTTATTTGCAGACAGGGTTAGATCCTTTGTGAGCACTTTCCTCCTACTTGTACGAGTAGGTACTTGCCGGATTTTTCCTGACCTCATGCCCTCTGAATTTGAATTAATCCGTTGTGTCAGGCGCTTTTACTAAGTAATCTTTCTTTTTTTTTTTTTACTTGTTTACCTTTTCCTTATGCAACTCATATGCCATTCATTTGATACAACTTGCTCTTTGGTGTGTGCTGTGCAAAAACGGGTTTTTCGAAATAACTGCTCACCCCTTCTTCTCCAAGCTCTGCGCACCCAGACAGCTTTTAGTCAACCCAAGATTGACTCCAAATTCAGGCAGCACTTTATTATTTATTTTTTCCAACCTGATCCGAAATGGCCTTTGCTAGCAATAACTCAAATGAAAGTAGGCGTAGGTTGTGCCTAACCCCAGCTCCAGCTCCAGCCAAACTCCCGTCAGCTCCACAAGAAGAAGTCGAAAGCTGAACCTGGTCTAGCCAGACCTCCTCCTCCAGTCCTTCTCCTTGAGGCCGCTAGGTTCCTCCCTCCCTCCTTCTCACTTTGCTATTTTGCTAAAGGTCTGCCTTGCTGCTTTCCTCCTCTCCTTTAGACTTTTAACTTCTTTAGTCTTCTTTTAAACTTTAAACTCGGGCAGTTGCTGCTCTGGCACCTTATTTCAGTCTCTTTAAAACTGCTCCAAATAATTTATTTCACCAACATATTTTCTTCATTATTGCACATGCAACTATTTCAAATATGTGAGTTAAAAAAAAAAAATGTGCTCCTTTGCACTTGCACTTTGAGCTGCGTGTGATGATGAAAAGCCACCGGAGTATTAAGCGGAGAGTGCCGGGTGGTTGATGCAGAGACACTTAAGCAGGGGGCAGACGTGGCCTGTTAAGTTAACCCGCCCCAGGGCCCCCACTAGAGTCCTCTAAGTCCCAAAGCAATACGAGGCAAGGTGAGGCGGGGCTGTGTGCCGATGGACGTGGAGCTATGCTCTCTCTCCCCTTCCCACCTGCCTCCGCCTGCCTCCGCCTCTGCCTCTTACCGCTGATTCATCTCCGCCGTGCCGGGTGTGGAATGCAAATATCTGAATGCCGGGGGTCGCCCGCTGCCGCTGCTGTTCCCACCATGCTCCTCGAGCGTCTCCCAGCCCTCACAGCTCTCGGCTTTCTCTCGGCTCCACACAGCTCACAGCTTCGCTCGATCGCTTGCTTGCTGCTCTCTTTGCACAGATAATCACGAAAATACGCTCGATGGCCACACGCAGTGCCAGCAATGTGCCCAGCAGTAGAGCACTGCCTCAAACCTGCTGCAGGAGGTGAGGCTGCATAGCTCCATACCCTTAAAACAGCAGTAAGCATCTGGCATAATATGATGCATCGTTGACATATGGTTAAATCTGCCCATCTTTGGCATAATGTTGATTCTTGACATAGGGTCTGCATCCATGAAATTATGGTGGACATCTTCCACATATTGGTGTTCATCATTGGTATGTTGTAAGCATCCTTGGCATAATTATGGCCATTCTAGGCATAATTGTCGTCATTGATGATATGTTGTGGGCATCCTTAATTTTGCATTCACCATTAACAGTCGAGTATTCCATCAAATGAGCATTTTTCTTTTAGGGACAGTTCACTATGCGCTTTATTAGAGAAATGTGGTCTGAAGCCGAACTCAGAGATCTATATCAAAGTCTGGCACCCAGGTCCTTAAAAGTGATATGGTCTATTAGCAAACCCCATGCTCACAAATGCTGTGACTGGAATTGCAGGTCATGTCATACACCCAATCGCCATGTGGTTTATGCCGCATGGTCAACGTTGAGTGGTGAGCAGTAGTAGGCTACATGGGTGAATGGTAAACACTGTGGGCCAGATTTACAAAGGTAAACTTAGACTTAAGTCTAAGTTTACTACTTTTTGGAATTTGCAAAGACAAGTAATTGCTCGTAACTTTACATATTGGTAACTTTAATAGTAGTAGACTTACTTATAGTAAAGTTGCTACTTTTAAAAGGCATCAGGCTTATGTAGTTCCTTAAAGAAGTCCTCAGCTCACTGGCGCAGCTTAAGGAAGCACTGCACCGCAGCCCACACAGATCTGGGTTACTGTATCTCTTCATTAAGTTGGAGTGGAGCTGCAGCTTATATTTGGCCATTGAGACTTGTGCAGCAGTCCATTATCAGTGCTAGTGAAACCAGAAAGCTTTAAATCCTAACAAATGTTGTTGGTGCAAAGCTTCCAATATCATGGGACGTTTTCAGTATAGTAGGTCAACCCCTGCTCCTAAAGTGTGCTGTGTGGCTGCTATCCATGTAGCAATCTGCGTGGCTCTGCTTCTGTGAGAAATATTGTATATTACCCTCATACAAGATTCGTAGACACAAAACACTGAGAGAAGAAGTGCGATGGGGTTGTCCTATTGATTTCTCTGTTAGGAACTGCCATCCTATTTCTTACTCTCAAACTTTTGCACACAAAAGACGTTTGTGATCATCCAAGGATAACCCTTATGATAGGGACATGAAGGTGGTTTCAAGCCAGCTGTTCTGATGATGAAAGTTCATGATTGCAAAACCTATATAATTAATAAGCACATCTATTGAAGAGCAGCAAAAGAGACATCCCAGATTTGAGGAGGCAAACTGATTTACTGTATAATGTTAGCAGAAAAGTGAATGGTAGCGTTTCTATATTTTGGGGACATATGGCTCAACACAGAGTGGGTACCTTGGTCCTTGACAGTCAGTCATCATTTCAATGTGTTTGCTTTGGTCAGTAGCCCTTGGTTTCTGCAAGAGAAGAAGAAACAATGCTGATGCAGGAAAGTATAGCTTCTACTAATTCTAACTCCACTTCTTGTGCCTGTCACCTCCTGGTTGTCCTTATATATCATTACAGTCTAGGGGTGACTCCTTGAAGAGATCTTCCTCAATAGAGATCCATTCCTTGTCCATAACATCTCTCGTGTGAGTGGGCATAGACATATGTAGCATTCATCCTTGGGGTAGGGCGAGGCTGGTAGGACAAATTCATAAGGCAGCCTCTTCCTCATAAGGGAGATGCTGGCTCGACCACCTCTCCTTCCATTTTCCTGCATACCATCTCTATCCTCACAATGAGTACTTCTTTGCAAAACTGGGAGCCTGTCATCAGTGCTGCAGTATGGGTCTGACTGTCACTTATCCACAGAGCAGTCTCATGCGATGATAGTGAGACCATCTTCCCTGTGCTACCATCCTCACCAACAACGAGGGATGTGTTTGAGTAATGTATCTGTCAAAGACCTGACGATGATGTCACCAGGTTGTTCTACCTACCTTTGGTTATCCACTTTTAATAAAAGTATACATTTGGAGGGGCTCATTTTTCAAAGGCGACTTGGTTTTATTTACCATCATCAACCATCAAAACTGTTTCGGATATGACAATCCATAAAACGTAACATTCATCAAGCGTACAAGATTTAAAAAAATTGTGCCGTATATAATTCATAGAAAATATAATGTAAAATGCCAACATCCACATATAAAGTGCATATGCTATGTCACAAGACAACACAGTGCAGCGAAGCTGTCTGTAAAGATATTGAGTGCACTGGTGTGGCGAATACTCAACAAGATTAACAAGGACCGTAAAGATACATAAAAAGCAGAAGTATAGTGATAACGATCAGATAAAAACAATAATGTGCAAATGCAAAAAGAAGAGCCACATGTCAAAAGATCGTGTCAATAAACAATTACTGTTAGAATCGAGACAAGCTTTCATCAATGGATAGCTTGACTACGAATAAGCCAAGCAGCATGTAAATATTTGATCATTTCAATGAAATTAACCTTTCTAGTTTCAAAGCGTAAAATTAATAGTGCGGGCGCATATTGGCTAAATCCCAAAAGCTTGCACACAGGTTTGAGCCATTTATCGTGTGATTGCTCTTATGCTGGGCGGAAAAAGGCGATCAAGAATTCATCAACTGAGGTGCAGAAAGGGCACCTACTAGAGGTGCAAAATGCAGCGCCCCATTTAACACAGAAGCCGTTCGCAGGCAGAACCCCATACCTCAATTTTAAGAAAAGCTATAGTGGAGAACATCCTGGGACAGTGTCAAGAAATGAGAACGTGCACTGCGGAGATCTTGAGGTCTTAAAAAACGTGTCTGTTAGATCACTGCCTTTACATGCTTTAGTTCTCTCAACCACAGATGTTCACTAAGGCGCTCCTTACCCATGGCGCAAGAGACTCATTTCGCCTGATCCGGGGTGTCCCAGATAGCAGGCAAACAAATCTCATACAACATAGATTTAATGTTTGCAAACCAGGGGATCCTCTCACAGCCCACAGACCTCAAGAGCTCAAGAGCACCCTTGTTGGTATTCTGAATGATTCCAACTCATCTATGGTCCAGAGCCTGATCCAATACATGATGGGTGAAGCAAGATTAATTGGGTAAATGCCAGTATCCATAAGTGGAACACTTTGCGAGAGTTTAAGAAGGCTCTGGACCAACCTAATTTCTGGCCTAGAAAGGGCATCGGCCCCCAGAGCTCTGCTCCATACATGACTGAGCTCTTTGGTTTTGAGTTGTAAATTTCCACTGCTCGGGCCAGGGGCAGGACTGGGCTTCCTTGTGCATTTTCAATCACTGTGCCTGATTATTGCTGAAGTTTCAAGGAGCCTCTATCACTATGGGTGGTAGAGCTCAGATTTGGCGTGAAACAGCACCCAAGTACACAAACTCCTGGACTTGTTCCAAGGCCGAGCCCTGGATCAGGATATTTGCCCTTCCTGATTTATAGTTATTTAATAACATAAATTTGGTCTTGTTGATGTTAAGTTCAAGACCCCTAGGGCTGCAGAAATGTAAAAAAGGATCAACTATCGCCTGCATACCGCATGGTGTTTTAAAAATTAAAAGCGTATCGTCTGTGAAAAACAGTGTGGAGATTTTGAATGGACCCAGTTTTGGTGCATCATTACCAGGGAGGACAAGAATCTTTACTGCATCATCAATGTAAAGTGTGAACAGTGTTGGTGTCAACACGCATCCCTGGCGGACCCCAGTCTTGAACTCAAAGATGTCTGCGAGCTCGCCTTTTCTCCCGTACCTAACGAGAGCAGTGTTAGAGACACGCAGTTTTATTAGGATGGACATAAGTTTAGCAGGGCCACCCAACCGCTTCAAGACTCCCCAAAGCTTGACTCTAGTGATGGAGCCAAAGGCTGATCTTATGTCAACAAAGACCACACATAAGTGGCCCTTTGTAGCATTACTGTTTTCCAGTAGATGCTGCAAAATCGTAGGATTTGATCAACTCTGCTAACCCTATTCCTAAACCCTGCCTGCATGTCTGAGAGGATGTTATTTACTTGGACCCACTCTGTCAGTTTCCTAGGATCAAACAAGAAAATAGTTTCTGGGAAATATCGATAAGGCTGCTTGGCCTGTAGTTCTCTGGGATATTCTTGCTACCTTTTTTAAATATCGGGAAAATCTCGGCAGACTGCTAAGACACCGTAATCGGGCCTCCTTCCAAAATAGAGTAAAAAATCAGTTGAAAGTAGCAGACCCAAATAAATGGTTCCTAATGAAACAAATCCCCGGGGATAGACTCGGTTCCAGGAGCGTTATGCAATGGAAACATCTTTATTGTCTCTAGGATGTCTTTGAGTTGTGAGTAGAAGTAAGTGGAAAGGTTTCTCTTACTAGGGAATTAAGGGGTTCGTTGGTACCTCTGATCGTGTCAATTGGCTTGGCTGCATAGACTTTCTGAAAATGTTCCACCCAGGTCTCGGTTTGTAAATTATAACCAACATGACTAGCAGCATTACGACTGCAATGGGCCACTGTACCCCAGAATTTCTTGCTGTCCCTTGCCCTAGCTGCTGCCACCTTGTCCACCCATACCCTGCGTTCCCATGGAGATCTAGCCTTTAATCGGGCAATGTTATTATTTTTTCTGGCCATGAAAATGTCAATGGTGTCCCCAGCCTTCATCGTCTGAATGAGGGAGGTTCTGGTCTTCCTGCAGTGGGTATCAAACCATGAGCAATGGAAATGTGGTTTGATAACTTTACTACCATCCTTACTTAGAAGACTTTGGAGGCATGAAAACTGTTTTTCATGAGACTCGAGTACAGACATAGGATCTTAGCCTTGCCGTCCCCTAGGGATCATTCGCTCCAAAGTGTCAGCAACCTGCACATAAATTGAGGCCAGCACATTTGGGTTCTTACAAGCAGATTCCCATTTTAGGAACAGCTTGTTATTCACAAGAGCCAGCTCACCCACTAGCTTTAGAGGTGCCAGTTGATGGACTTGGGGGCCAAGCACTTTTAGGATCAGACTAAGAGTGTTATGATCACTATCACCACCATATTTATAAGGGAGGTCCACAACTTCACCGATAAAAAAATTAAATCAATACAGCTCTTTTGTAAAAGACGCCTAAAGGTGTATGCACCTCTTCGGTCAGAAGTGGGCCTACCGTTGCATGTTCCAAGGCCATGACATAGGGATAGACTCATCAGTTGACTGGCGGCCACTGTGCATCTTTTTATGGGTTCCAGGTCCAACTGGGGAACACCCCAAGGTGCATCCTACTCATCTGTTAAACTAAAGGGACTTGTGCCAAGAGGTTTGAATGTTACGGTAAAATCGCCAGCAATAATTACCTGCGTGCTGTGCTAAAGAGAGTTAATGGCATCATCAAAGTTCACTAGGGTGCCAGATAGCCTGTTTGCCCAATTAGGCCTGTTATAAACATTGAGGATGTGATAAGAGGACCCACCCATGGTGAAAAGCAGCCCCAAAATATCCAGGCAATTTAAAGCAAGTCTAGTAATTGTAAAACCTAGCAAATTCTTTACCCACACAATTAAACCATCAGCTAGCATACCCTTTCCCCGTGAAATGGTTCGACAGAAAAAAGGTGTAAACCCAGATCTATAGACTGGTTTTGTACACCAGGTTTCCTGCAGCAAACATAGTTCAAATGAGTCAACAAAAGTCCCCTGTCTGGATCGGCCAGTTTGGAGTTGCGGCCAACAATGTTCAATGATAGTATAATCTAAAGTTCAGGTTGTGAACTTGGAGTAGGGAACATTAAGGATGGTTCTGCTGGGGGGGGGGGGGGGTTCTTGTCAAACCTCAGACTGAGCAGTGCCCCTATGCTGGTGTAAAGTCAGTTCATTCACAACCCTAGCGATAGGTGCCATGAGTTTCAGGCAAATCTTAGAGGAAACAGGAGTTGGAAAGTAAATTTCCAAGGCAATGAGATTGTCTGCTATGCTGCGGGAAATCAGGGTTAGCTTAACAGTGTCCAGCCCATCCTGCGGAGTAGGGGTGCATTTCACACCAACAATGTCCTGTCGGATAACAGACAAACACTTATTCACATTAACTAAGCAATGGATTACTTTGTTGGTCAATGATTGTTGATCGATCTTTACCCTTCCTGGCAGCCTTGGGACATTGTGCATATTGACGGTACTAAGGCTCGCTAGCTTATGCATCCCTGAAGAAGAAAGAAGTGAGCTTGGAGCTGGAAAGCCATACTTTTTAAGCTGATGACAGTTTCAACGGTCCATACCCTATACAGTGGGTACCTTTATTGGTAAGAAGGTCCTGATACTCGCTATGCCATGTGGGACTTTAGGGACTTGTGCTTGCCTAAAGGACTGAAGTACATTAGGCAATGACCCTCCCCTACATAATGATAAGAATGGGAATGTATGTCATGTTCATTACAGTCACCCTTTGAAAGCCCACTATAACAATTAGGGACCATTTGGCCTTCCCAACTTGCACCACCATTGGGAAGGTTAAAAAAAGTTGCTTGCAGTGCCGAAATCTAAAGCACACTGAGCCACCCAGCAAATGATGATAAGCATAGGAGGGATTGCCATAATCATTGCAATTGCCCTTTGGAACCCTACTATAGACATCTGGCTTCATTGAGCTGCCCCACCCTGAGATGCCACTGACCATTGATGTCTCCCCCCACCATAGTGCAGCAACACGCATGGGATGGGTCTACTAATCTCCCATTGGTGGTGGGGAAGATTCCTGCCAGGCCAAAGGCCCCTGTGTTTTGTGAGGTGCATGACATCTTGGACATGCGTTCACCTGCACTAAGGGAGGGATGCGGGATATTGAAACCTTATTCTCATGGACCTCACCAGGGTACATGGTCTTAATGGCACTCTTTAGCAGCATCACCTTTTCAATTTTCCCTTCCAAGGATTTTATAACCTGTCTCAGGTCCCAGACCTTGTCTCTTGATCACCTCCATTAGTTTGTCTACTTTTGGAGGCTCGCTGGCCTGAGTGACATGATCACTAATTACCCTCCCCATCCCACTTTCACCCAGTGTAGAGACAACGGAGAACTTCTTTTCACATAAAACCTCTGGGCTAACCAACCCATGGTATTAACCCCAATACTCTGATCGGCTGTGCTTGTGTTTGAAAATGTTCTCACAGTCGTGGCATTGGGGTGAGGCTGGCTTCTTTTTCTCTGTAAAACATGTCCTGAACCCTTATCATTATGCGTTTTTTCCTTGCAGTTCTGGGATTTATATTTGGCGAAGTAATTGCGTCAAGATCTGCAGGAGGACTTAGCATCTCATCTACTGACACCAAAAGGCAATCAATTTTATCCCTGATGCAGTGTCCCCGTGGTGATTTCGAGCCTTTCTTTCCCATTTTAGATTGCACGTTGGAAAGCTAGTTAGAGGGAGTGTAACAGCACCAGGTACTCCCCAAAGATATTGTAGGGCCTGTCGGAGAGCAAAAGGAAACTGATTAGGAGAACTTATTAGCAATGATTAAGTAACTGACAGTACCTTGAGGCAAGAAGTCAGAGCCATGGCCAACCTAGCCTCCTCCATGCTTTAACAGTCGTGGACGGGCCCGCACTTGTTCTGGGTGTGCTTTACGCTCTGTGAACAGTCCCTGTTCCCTTTCTGAACTAAACTCGCTCCCTTTGCCTCCTAGCGCAGGGAACACTGGGTATGGAGTCCCTTCTGGTCAGGGAAGTCCATCGGGACCAAGAACCCCTTTGTTGTTCAACAGAATGTCCTGCACAGCGGGATTGCTGGGTATGCATTAATCTCGGTGAACAGGCCCCGCCCCCTTCCTAAGCAAGACTGCAGGGGCACCTCCTGATACAGGGAGCAAAGGGGAGTGGAGTTCCCTCTGGCCAGGGAGGTCCATGGTGGCCAAGAACCTCTTTTCTGCTCTGCTTTATTTCGTGGAAAGGTCAGTGTGTGTGAGCCCTGAGAGTGTATGCTGCTTCCCAAAAATAGAAAATGCTGCCCCTACCCAGTAGAGGGGAGAGGAGTTAGCCTAACGGCTTGGGCGGTTGACCTCAAAGAAGGGGACCCGGGTTCGAGTCTCAGCAAGGACCCTCAACATCCTGTGATTCTGGGCCAAATCATTTAATCTCTCCGTGCCTAACAAAAATGAATGTGTCTTCATGTAACGCAACTAGTGTTCGTGTATAGCGCTCTGATAACCGATACCCTCAGGTCAAGTTTGCGCTATATAAAACTCTGTAAAATAAATACAAATACGGATCAGTGGAAATGGGTTATGAGTGGTTAACCAGTAAAAACTACGATGTAGCCCAACTGACGGTCTACGCACCTTTAGTGTAAACTAAGGTAGTATATAATGAGCACTAGATATGCAGTTTGAGGGAGAATTGGGAATAGTGGCCTCTCAAATCTCATTCACAAACTAAAAAGGGAAAAGCAACAGGTTACTATTTAGGCAATAGGCAAAATGACAAAGATGGAATAGATGTACAAATGGTCAGCAGGCACCATTTCACTAATGCACAATGATGACTGAGTGGGCCTATCCCAGTAGCAGCCATCTCAGGCCCAGTTGCAGCACAATGACAGCGTTGGAACACAGTTACAATATTTGACACAGTTTGGAGATCCTGGGCACTATTATGATGATCCTTAGCATAGAAGTATCTCTTAGAAGAAAAAGTTACTTACACCTGGTAACGATTCTTCAACTGCAGAACAATCCCCAGGCGTCAGACTGTATCTAGAAAACTTCAAACCATTGAGGTCTCCGCTAGAGGGTGCTGGACTCAGTCGGCACCGGAAGTGAAGTCAGGCAATGCCACTGAGGCAATAGAGCACCCGCCCTATTGTGTCAACATCAATTTCCCTCAGTTTTTTCTGAATAATACCAGATCTAAACTTATTAAGTTTCCCCAAACACATCCATCAAAAGGGGGGGCGGGAAGTTGGTGAGGAATCTGCATGTAGATAGAGTATCTACCAGAAAGATCGACACCACAGGTAAGTAACCTTTTCTAATAGGCCTTAGAGTTTGGCCGATGGGTTACTCCATCACAAATGTGACAGATATCCTAATCTTATTATAGGTGCATTACTTCTATGGCACCATGAGGCCAAGATGATATCCTTCACATTTGTGATGGAGCAATACTTGGTCCAGATAAATCCAAAATGAAATGTTTGTCTGTTATAGCAAAATTTGTAAATTTTCAGGAAGCTGATATTTGGAACAAAATACTGCATTTCTGATATATATGTAAAGAGAAGTTTTAGTGATAATTCGTATAGAGTTTGGATTGCCGTTGTTCCCTTGCTGTCACTGGGCGTCAGTTGTTACACTTCTTAATTCATGACTTGTGTAGAGGAATTTCATATTCTATAGGTATTTTTTAACACAACAGATGCACACTTGAAATCAATCAATAAAAACTGTCTAAGATGCTCTTAAGACAGACTAGATGTGACATCACAACTAAACTGAGGCAATAAAATGTCAGTGTAATTTTTCAGAAATGATTAATTTCAGGCGAGTTGTGACAATGAAATGCCCCCTGCCAGATTGAGCAAAATCTATAAATGCCAGTCGCCTAGCAGTAAATAAATAATGTTTGAACAATCAAGTTATACTAGGTCTTCAACACTTTCTTCGGAAAAATGTTTCCCTGTTAGTTGTAACAATATAGAATACAGAATACAATACAGAATTCCCACAAAATTCAGAAATATTGATTCTTGTTTTATTAGAAATTCTGTGTTCGGAAATGCCTCACTGGTATACCTGCAGAAGATGGAATAACACCTTGGTGGGGTGGGTATGTCCAGAGATGGATCCCATGCTGGCTTTTTCTAGACACTCAAGCCACACCTCACACTGCTCCTTTTTTGGGTGGGATCGGTTTGAATACAGTTCATCCCTTTCTTTTAAGGCACAAATGGGCTGGAATGGGCAGCAGTGGAGTCCCGACATCCAACTAGTTTCAGGAGATGGAGGACAAGCATCCTTTCCACTTTGCAGTCCCTGCTGACTTAGCCGCCAGTTGTAGTTGTAGACTAATGTAAAGCAACAGCTGCTTTGTGAAGCGTCCGCACAAACGACCAAGCCTACAATATGTCGTAAAACTACAACCAGATTGTTGGTGCTTTGAAGTTGGCCCAGGCTCTCAGCAAACTGCTGTCCTTACTTTCCACGTCACCCCCTGCTCCAGCGAAGTCCGCATCACTCAACCAATTACTATCACATGTTTTACCTTCCTGTGTAACTGACTTTAATTACCACCGTTGATTAACTATCTTCTGGGAACTGTTTGTTCTAACTAAGGTCGTTTAAGAGTTCTTCTAAATATTCTTTGACAGCCCCTTTATGGTTTTGCCATAAGTTTCTAAGACGTGTTAGGATGTGGAGAGCTCCGGAAGTTGTTTTCTCCCAAGTTTGGGAATAATGTTAACTCGTGTGCTGCTTACTCACAGCTTGATATAAAAATCGGATGGCGTAGTTTATTTACCGTATGGTAATTAGTTTATGGGTCGGCTTGTTCTATTAAATGACAGACACCATATAAATTCGGCTCTCATGTATTCAATAACCCATGGATGCCACTCCAAGGGATTCTCAGCCAAGGCTTTTGAACAACGACCCAAAACAGCTGAAAACACTTCATTTAGGAAGGACCTCTATCATTAATCATATAGATTTACAGCATTCTTCTGCTTCAGGAGTCCACCTGGATGGAACACCTGTCTATATCATCCCCTGCACATAAAGACAGTGGCAGAAACAAGAAGTATTGAGGCACTTTGACCATTAGTTGTATATGGTATACCACTAAGTGGTTAGATCGTGCAAAGAGTCTGGACATTCCCCCAGAAGTGTATGGTGCTCAATGTAATCCCAAAGGGCTCTATTTGTGGTAGTCTGGTCGAGCAGACTTAGGCCTAACACAGAGGCGTGGAAGACATTTTGTTAGACACACATTGATTAATAAATGCCACACAATTTAAAAAGGATATCCACACCAATCTTAGGAAAATAATCTTCTTTCAAGATTTATTTTAATACCAAGATGTACGCAAAAAGATAAGTACGTTTTTCAGGAAAAATACTTTACGCATTAAAAAGTGGACACAGTGCAATTTTCAGGCATTGCAATGTTAACCTATAGGAGGAAAACAAGAATGCAGTTTTACAGATAAGTATTTAACTTACAAGTCTAGTGTTCGGGTTCTGGGGTCAACACCAGCCAAGGTTCAAATCAGCACCTAGATTGCTCCACCAGCGTCACAAGGGGCGGCTGGGTGCAGACGTCATATTCAGACAGAGTCAGGCGCCAATGTTAAACAATGGGAGTGGTGGTAATCAAAGTTGCATTGAGTAAAGTGGTGTCAGGGGCCGTTCTCCTGTTGCAAAGGTAAGTACGGGGGGGTCACATGGCAGCACCAAACTTACACCCTCAGCGGCACAGGGCCAATCTGGTGCAGAGTGCCAACACAGCGTCGGGCGCCCAATGAAACTCAATGGGGGAGATGGGTCTTGAAGAAAGGCTGAAGGCTCAGGCCAGGAGGCCAGGCGAAAAAAATCCACAGCTACCTGAGCAAGTAGAGATGCTAGGGTATGTTGGTCAAGCTCCCCAAGACCCAGGGGCTTCGGGTGCTGGAGTGTCCTTTGGTGTCGGGAAACACCTTAACAGGCAGGTCGCTGTCAGGGAAGCCTTCAAGTGAAGCTGCAGGCATCAAGGTAGAGTCTGACAGGGGTCAGCCCGCAGTGGACTGTGGCTCAGCATCATTTGAGAACCTTCCCAGGACTGGTGGGTCTCATGTACTCAGGCCGTGGGCGTCAGGTGCAGAGGTGAGTTGGGAGGCGGTTTCACGGCTTCTCAGTGCAGAGTTCTTTTTCTTTGGAGTTGGTTTCTTCTGGACTTCAGGATTATCTTGAGAGACATACGGGTTGATGAGAATATAATAGTTTTTCATCCGTCAATTATATTCTCAATCTACAACATGTGTTAGATTTGGTAGCCAGGACGAATGCACTAGATCATTCCCTATACTTAAAGGTGTCAGGCAGGGGTGCATGTTAGCCCCCTTCCTGTTCTCATTGTATACTAATGGCATTGAAGCAGCAGTTGACCAACCCGCAGCTGATGTTCCCATAATTAATAAAAAACGGGTCTCCATTTTGCTTTGCGCTGATGTGGCAGTTTTAGTCGCAAGGACTGGCTTAGCTCTTCAAACCCTGATTAATAATTATGTGTCTTATATGGCCTCCTTGCATCCAAAGGTGAATGAGTCGAAAACTTTTATTTTGATCGTGGGAAAGCAACCAAAAAAAACCCTCATTTTATATTGCGGGACGCAAAGTTGAGATTATGAAGTCCTTTTTATAACTGGGTGTCCTTTTTAACAGTAGGGGAACATGGGCAAATATAATTTAAACAGATGCAATGCCCTAGAGAAGTGCACTGTGGCTATGTTCTCCTTTATAAAAAAAACAGGACAGTAAGCCATTAGAGCCAATTAAAAAGATATATTCAGCTAAGGCCATTTCTTCCGCAACATATGGAGCTGGAGTTTGGGGAATATCAAAGGCTGATGCCTACAACGACTAGAAGATGGTTTCTTTAAAAAACTATTATCTCTACCTAATAGTTGCTCAAGCTTTACAAGGCATCACAAACTGAATTTAACATATACAACAGACGTTATATCTCTTGCGCCAGTCTTACTATGGCTTTCAATCTGGAAAAGGGATACGGTGGGCCTAACCCAAAACATCATTAAGGATTGTCTTGATTGTGATCAGGCCCACAAGGCCCCTTGGCTCAATTATGTAAGAGAAATATTAGTAAGTCTGGGCCTAGAAGCATTATACAAAAATCCTCTTAATTGCCAGAAAGTTCCCAAAGCTGAAAATAAATCTCGCTTCCAAAAGTTCTGGGGAAAAAAGAGATACACCTCAAACTGTAACGAAACCATGGTAGTATTATACCTGGGATTGTCGTCTGTTTCTGTGGCCACAAATTCATACTTGGTTGCTGTGACCAACATGCGCCACCGATATGTACTGGTGTTACTTCAAATGCTACCTGATTTTTATGTATGTTTCTCCCTTGCGTCCTATGTATGTTTGGCTTTAGTAAATCGGAGATCGATCAACCCATAGTTTGCACCCTAATTGATGATGGTACTGTCTTGTATGTATCCTTTATATCTTTAATTAATTTACCTGTTTTAATACTGTATTTTTAAACTCACCTTTTTTTATTACCTTGTTTTTATCCGTAATTACTGATTACTATGCTATGAAAATTAGATATATTAATCGATTGTTTGTATGGCTTCTACACTTTTATGATCTTAATGGTCAAGGTCGAATAAAGTTAATTGAATTGAATTGAATTGACAGGTCCACTGTCCATGGGAGATTTAGAGTCTTTGTTGAAGGCAGACAGCCCTCTCAGGGTTTTGGAGGTTGCTGGGCCTGCAGGACACGTTGAATTCTGTAGCAAGGGTGAAAGGTAGCAAACATGCCGGCAGGGCTGGTGCAGATCAGTCACTGGTCCTTCTACTTTCTTGCTGGGGCGTCTCTTTGGCGTTCGGACTTCGTAGGATGTCAGGAATCTGATTTTAGGGTCTGTGAAAGCCACCTAAATACTAGAGTTAGGGATGTTACAGGTGAGTAACAGGTAGGAAGAAATGGGTTCTTTACCTGGGATGTCTACACCCACTATTATGCCACTCTCCTGTGGGTTCAGTGATGCCATCATGGTGCTGGGGAATTCTACATAGAATGTATTACATGCCTGTTAGACTGCTATCATCTCCGTCCAGGTTACAATTTGCCCTGTCTGCAGACAGCAGTCCTGCCGTTGCTCATCTGTGAGGGGTGTACCTAGCTCCTGGTCCCAACAGGTGCGGGCACACCCAGTTAGGATCGATGCCTTGATCTGAGCCGTATGATACAAGATGGAGACCAGATGTCTCTGAGTGTAGATCTTGAGCAGCCTATGTAGGGTGTCGTGGGTGGGTGGATCCTGAGGAAAATCAGGGGTAGCAGCTTTGATATAATGTTGCAGTCGAATATAAAGTAATTGATCCAATGGGGTCGCCATCCCCTTCGTATATAATTTTTCACTGGTAATAAATGTGTGTGCAGAAATCACCCCATGCGGAAACTCCGACTTTTTGAAGCATGTGTCTACATGCTGTGTCATGTATTACCAGAAAGGATGTGTGCTAGTGTACAGGAATTGACAGGGAATAGAGCATGGGTTTAGCAAGGTTCCGAGCCAGTTTGCTTCATGCCCCAGTTGTGCAGGCAACCGTTGAGACCGAGCTGGGAGCAGAGGCCACCTGTGGTCCCAAATAGGAAGCTGGAGGTATCAGGGCCATATATTCATGTTTTATGGACAGGTATAGTAAAAAAGGGGTAGGTGTGTTCTAGTGTATGGCATGATCAACTTGGGCACTTGGGTAGAGTTCCATGTCTGGTACTTTGAAGCCCCCCCTAGAAAAGGGCTGTGTGAGTATATCCCAGTATGTTGCTTCCCATCCCAGGCTAGTGGTATTAGTTGTATTTTTAATGCCTTAATAATTTGTCGACCCAGCGGATAAGGAGTGTTAAGAAATAGATATAAGAGTTCCAGTAGTATGGCCATTTTTATGAGGGAAACCCATCCCGCCAGGTAGAGGGCCAGTTATATCCAGCGAGTAATGTTTTCTGTTATAGTGGTGAGAGCCGTGTGATAATTGGCTCAAAAAGTCTCCTCCCTATTCCACGACACCACTATTCCCAAGTATCAGAGCTCCGTATTACACCATGTCAATGGAAAATCAGGATGGAACCGTGTGTCTGGGATGAAGTGGGAATAAATTGGATTGTTACCAGTTAATTTGAATGCCCGACAGTCCCCCAATATGTACAAATCCATACAGTACCCTCATTCAAGCTGTCCTGTGGGTCCCTCAAGTATATCATGATATCATCAGCATTAATGATACCATCAAGTGTCTTGTGAGATAGCGGATTGCATATTTATGGTGATGTTGCCAAAGCTTGACAGCTAGGGGCTCCACTGCCAGTGCGACGCCAACAGCAAAAGGGGACACCCCTGTTGAGTGCCCGCATGATTGGAAATGGGGTCGAGATGGCACTGTTGATCTGCACCCTGGCCACCGGTTAGGAATAAAGGAGGGCAATTCATGTCAAGAAAGGTGAGGGGAAACCCAGGCACTGAAATAATCCCATTCTCGCAAATCGAATGCCTTAGTGGTGTCAAGGAACTTCAACACCTCGGCAACAACCATATCTATATCCTGCAGGAGTGCGAATAATGTGTGCAGATTGCATGATAAAACCCGATTGGTCTGGTCTGACCAGAAAGGACATTAGAAGGCTAAGGCGGTTTGTAATATTTTATATCAGTGTTCCTAAGAGTCGGCATACATGGCAAAATCAATATAAGAAGATGAGCAAAGTAATTCAAACAAAACAAACCCCAGCCCTCCCTCCTTCCACACTGGTTACCAAATCCCGCCAGGGATGCATTACCCACCCACTCAGTCATAACCTTTGGAAACAATGAATCATAAGCCATTGTGCTTGTGCAAAAGATGTAACACCAGAGCGTTGGTAGGAATAAACAACCTAGACAGAACTATTTAGAGCTGTAGGAAAGGAAGAGTGAGGAGACAGGAAGAGGATGGTAGATAGGATCGAAGAGAAAGAGGTGAGAACAGAGTAGCAAAGAGTTATAGTTAGGTAAAGTAGAGAGTGACCACAGAGAGCTAAACCAACAGATACATCAGTGAGTATCCAGGTATTTAAGGTAGGGGTATACTGTAGGAGGCCAACCAGATTGGCAGGCAGGTCTTCCTTGAGCAAACAAGGGTGTTCATTGGGATGAGTTAGGCGTCACAGGCACCCATTGCAGTAACAACAGAGACTGCAGAGCGATACAGAGGTTTGAAGGAGGGCAGATAGGTTACAGAATGTGTGTTACTTGTTACGTCCTGTCATCAAGTCTTGATGCTGCAACATCCCCGACTACCAGTATCGTGTGGTGATATAGGTGGCACAGTTCAAGTCGGTAAATCATCGTTCGAGCTAAGAACCTCCACCATATGGATAGTTAGTCGGGGTCTGACAGTTGCGATGATGGCCTGAACATAGGGGAGGCATGTGCCGTATTGTGGCAAATGAATTCACTGGCCTGTTGCCGAGTAGTGAAGATGTGGGCCTTGCTCTGATATTAAATGCAAAGACGAGCAGGGTAGAGCATTGCATGTGGAATATTAGCAAGTTTCATGATGGGTGTAAATTTCCTTTGAGTCTCTGAGGTCTGCATTTGTTCTTTCTATGGCTGTGTCTGCTTTCTTGCTGTTGTTGTTTGACCATGGGGTCTGTGGCCATTTTGTGTAGCCAGCCATGTGCTTTTGCCATAGACCTGCATGTGTTTGTTGTTCTGGACATGCCTCCTTACTTGCTGTTGTTTGACCATAAGGTCTGTGGCCATTTTGTGCAGCCAGCCAGTGTGCTTTTGCCATAGACCTGCATGTGTTCTTTGTTGTAGTCATTCCTCCTTGCTAGCTGTTGTTTGAGCATGTAATCAGTGGCCATTTTGTGCAGCCAGCCAGTATGCTTTTGCCATAGACCTGCATGTGTTCTTTCTTGCAGCCATGCCTTCTTGCTTGCTGTTGTTTGACCATGTGGTCAGTGCCCATTTTGTGTAGCCAGCCAGTGTGATTTTTGCCATAGGCCTGCATGTGTTCTTTGTTTTCCATGGCTCCTTGCTTGTTGTTGTTTGGCCATGTGTTTGGCAACCATTTTGTGTATCTACACACACTTAACCCTAGGGTATGCCTGGGGGGGGGGGGAACTAGAGGCAACGGGGCATTCAGGGTGAGCTGGCCTCCAAGTATAATGTGAACAGACAAAAGAAGCTACCCTGAATAAATCTCTGATTCTATGTGCAAAAACACTAGACTTATTTATGTGAGGTATACGGCATCTCCAAAAATGTGAAGGACTGTCCTCATACACCACCAGGTGTCATGATTCATCATTGGCAGTCCTCACTCTCTAGAAACCACATTTGGTAGAGAGTGGGCCTACACCTGGAGACAGGGAGGCACTTCTAAGAACTAAGTGGGGGCTCATGATAAAGTGAGAGTTTGAAAATCAATGTAAACACCAAATCTAATTTATTTGTCAGATGTTTACTTGATATTAAAAATCAAGTGTGGAGAAAAGGAGAGTTGGTACCCCATCCCCAACAGTGTCATCAACATGTTTCTGCCAAAAAGACCCTGAGGGTCTGTGGCATTCATCAGGACAAAAAATGAGGGCTCCTATCTAATCTCCTTTGATTTAGAGCTAACCACCATGTAGGATGACCTTTGTCAATCTCTACCTAAAATTGGGATTGCATTGAAACCCCAAGTAACGGGCTGGAATACACCATGGGAAAGGGGTATGGGTTGAGGGACCCCTGTAGTCAAACTTAGTCCAAGGTGCGTCCCTCGATGGTATCCTGAAAACGTCCTCTCCACTTCCCCGCTGGTAGATTTTTGTGTAGCCAACTAGTGTACTTTTGCCTTAGGCCTGCATGTGTTCTTTCTTGTGGCCATGCCTCCTTGCTTGCTGTCGTTGGTTGACTATGTGGAGGGCGGCCATTTTGTGCAAGTACATTTTTTTTCAATTTTTCAAAGGGATTTTGATAGGAGAGGGCTATGCCTTTTTGTATTTGTTATTTTTTTCACTTTTCTCTGAAAGCAGTTTAATATTGCGCTTCAGGATCATTGTAGTATTGTATATTAACAGTATTTTATATTATATGCATTTTCTACATTTTTCACCATCTCCCCCACTTTCCGTCCAATGGGTTTCTCATAGTCCCCTAGTGCACCTGCATCTATTTATTTTGTTATTTATTATTATTTTTTCTTTTAGTTATCTTTTAATTCTTTCCTTTAAATTCTTTCTTTTCATTATTTTTTATCTTTTAATTATTTTCTATTTTTTTAATTGTCATTTTTTTAAATTAAAATTTTCTTTTACTTTTTCCCACCATCCAGCCACAACCTGCCTGCCATTGGTGCACGGCCACACAACAGCATTAGCTTTTTAAGTATATTATTCCATTTTTCCCTGGACCCACTATCTGCCAAAGGTTCACACCAGCATTCATTTTTCAGCATTATTCAATTTTCCCCTGTGCCTTCCTGACTGCCTTAGGTGTCTCCCTTAGATGCACACAAAGCATCTGTATGTTGTTACCTGATTCGAAATTAAATATGATGTTCTGGTGGTATGGTTTGACTTTGACATGCACTGTTGTTGTTAATTATTCAGGATAATGATGATAACAAAAGTAACCACACTAAATTATATTGTCTGTACTAATTCAAATTTCAACAATGCCACATTTCACTAAATGCTTTTCTTGCATGTTTGCTTTTAGGTGCACAAGAGACATCACCCACAGTACTTCCATTGCCAACTGACAGCTTTTAGATGGACCTTAAAAGGTGCTGCCAGGAAAGTGGCAAGAGGGGAGGAGAAGAAGAAGCAGATTTCCACCACTAGCATGTCAGCCCAAACCTTTTTCGGGGTTTGTATACCTGCAGCACCGGCCTCCTGGGGTCAAGCTGGGAGCACTACTTCCACATCAGTGGCACCACTCTAACCTATGCCCAAGGCCATGTCTCTCAGCGAGGCAGCCACTACAGTCATGTCTAAGCCATCGAGCAGTGACACTGAATTGTATTTGTCTCTTTCACAAAGTAGCACCCAATCGTTGCAGGAAAGTGACGACAGCCACAGACAGCAATAGATCTCCCAGAAGTAGGAGCAGAACAGGAGGTTGAGCTTCCTGCTCAGCAAGAACCTCCTCTTTTACTACCATTGACTTCCAGATCTCCAGCAAGAAAAAGGAAGGATATTCCACCATCTTCTCCAATTCCCCCTTCAGATGATCTGGACATGGATTGGTGTCTGAGAAATGCCATGAGAGACTAAAGAAAAGGAAAGTTCTTGAAAACCTTACAATTATGGAAGGGGGTGAGGATGACAAGCCAGTAATTGTGGTAGCTGGCACAGGGGAGACAGACATTAACCCTCCTATTCAAACGGATCCGAGGGATGTGGCACCACAGCAAGCGCTAGCTCCCATATTTGTAAGGTCCATGATGAGAAAATGTACTCTCTGCAGAGAGTCAATCGTCGATACACCCGTCTACCTCTAGCTCTTCGGGCATTAGCAGTGCGACCACTGGCCCACATAAAAAGTACACCTCCCCAGTTTGGAACTTCTTCATGGTTAGGAAGCAGGAGGACAACATTACACTATGCTCCATTTGCAACCCTAGTGTTCATTGAGAATTTTGTTACACACTATGGTACTGGAGGCCAAGTGGCCAATTTGAAAAAAGCATTGCACACTGCGCTATGAGGTGCACCTTAATCAACTTTCTGCACGAGGTGGTGGTAAAGGTAATTTGAGAGGGGAATTGGCTCTGGAACCTCCAATCACACTGGAAGGTGTAGGTGATGAGGAAGAATAGAGTGACATCTTTATGCAAAGCAGCCCTGTCCCCAGCAGTGCTCCGGTATCACCCACAAGTATCATCCACCTCAGAAACCTCCCAATGGCACAAGAGTCAGATGGAGACACAACAGCATACAGTGACTGCCCCAAAATGCACATTGAGTCTACAACCTCCTGGTTCTCTCCAGACGTCGCGTGCATCAGTGGCACCACAAAAGAAAAGATCCAGGCCACTATTATGATCAAGTTTATGCAGGAGGGGCCATATGAATGCAACCACCCAACAACATGTTTGTAAGATGGGAACCTGGCTAAAATGTTAACACTGGACTTTCTTCTTTTTTGTGTGTAAGGATTGGTTTATTTGGAGTTTGTGGGTGCCATCTGCCTAAAATGGAAGGATCCCAGCAGGACCTACATTGCCAGAGTGGCTGTTTTAGTGCTCCATCATGATGTGGTGGAATGAGTTGGAATGGCTTTCCAGCAGAGTGTTGTTCAGACTATCCACCTGATGACTGACATGTGGACCAGTTGTCAAGCCACTGATTGCATGTGTATCACAGCATGCTGAATCTCTTTTGTGGGGTGGGGTTAAGCAACAGATAGCTACTTGTCTCAGTGCTGAAGATTCTTTTAAGGGTGTTTGGGGGCATGCAACAGTAGCCATGCTCGCCATGGAGAAATCCCATACAGCTACAAACATCTTGGAAGACTTCAACAGCAAGGTGTTTGAATGACTGTGTCTTAGAGGTCGTAGAATTGGGTTTGGTGCTACGGATAATGGAAGAGGTGAGGTGTTGCGGCCAGGGCAACTGAATCTGGGAATCACGGTTCGATCCCCGGTGCCGGCGGCAGATTAGCCCAGCACCATGTGACTCTGGGCAATAGCTTGCTTAATCTTCCCAATGGCCCCCAGCGCCTAGAGACCCTTACGGGTGATTGTTCGTGCTTTACAAATGTGGATTATTATTATTATTATTAATAATATAGTTGCAGCCATTGCAGATGGTGGCTATTTCAGAATCCTGTGTTTGGCGCATTGCATTAACATTGTGCAGGGCTTTCTCAAAAAATAATTCCTAGTCAGCAACAACTTACTGACCATCTGCAAACAAATCTGGACTCATTTCAGCCATTCTTTTAAAGCTCGGAAGCAGTTGAGGATCATCCAGCGTGCTAATAGAGTATCAGTTTAAGCCCTCATACAGGAGGTGCCAAAATATCTGTTTGAGCAGTACAAACTGATCAATGAGTATGTCATAGAAAGAGGAAGGAAGTAACTAAAAGCATGATCATTGGGATGGACAAATGGAAACTAGTTAAATGCCTGTCAGAGAAGCTACTTCCTTTTTTAGGTATTCACATGGGAAGTCAGCAAGGAGGACAGTACGCTAGGTCAAGCTATCTCATTTTTCTATTTGCTAAAGGTCCAGATAAAAAAGCATGTCTGACAGGTTCACAGCTATGGACGATGAAAACAAAGATGCGTATACCTTGGATCAGAGCTTAATCCTTCACTTGACTGAGAATACCTCCCAATGGCACAATGTGTCAGTCAAAGAGTACCACTATGCCACAATACTGGATCCACATTACAAAAAAAATACTGGCCACTTACATTCCTTTTTCAGACGGTGGATGTTTCAGAATGGAAGATGTGGATTGTTGAGCGAGACAAGTCTTGGAAGAAGAACAGCTGCAATATAGAGTCCCACTCACGGAAAGAAGTTCTGGGGGTACCTTCTTCAACTTCAAGAGAGGACAGCCTAGTTGCCTCACAGCAGACAACATCAGCAACAAGAACACTGGGGGCAAAAACAACAGGAACACAACAATTGTCCACAGCCTCTTCATTGACATGGTATCAAAGGGCAGGGCTAGAGTCCAGTGCAGAGGTGAAGGCAAAAGAGATCTAGCAAGTTGCAGCACCAATGACCATTGAGTATGTTCCATGAGTTTCTGGATGACCCAATAGAGCTCCATATTGGTCAAAACCCATTGGTGTATTGGTGTATGCGCAGATGCGCCAATGGCCACAGTTCACCAGGAGTGCAATAAAGTATATGGCCTGTCTGGTAGCCATTGTGTCTGCTGAACGTGTGCTCAGTGCAGCTGGCGCAGTTGTCACAGTGAGAAGGACCAGTCTCTTGCCTCAAAACATAGAGAGATTGACCATGATCAAAATGAACCAATACTGTATACCACCAAGTTACAACATACCTGAAATGCCACAGGAGGAGGATGAGAGTTACTGGTCAGACTCAGGTCATAGTTTGATAGCTGACCAACTCCTGGGTGAGCCACCTGAGCTTGAGGATGAACTGTACTTCCATAACTGAGTAGGCCACCATAGAACATAATTGCCGGACTGCTTTACCCAAAAAATGTATACAGATAGGAGAATATTATTTATTTGGTTTGTTTGTGTCTGACAAACTTATGCAGCCCCACCATTTTAGACACATGTATGGCTGGATTGGAGTTGGACCAGTGTGCAGTGAAGAAGCCCCCCCCCCCATTTGCTTCAAGGACATTGGGGAAACAATGCCCGCCTTCGTCCCTACCTATTCTTTTTTTGATCCCCTATCAGGACTGCCCCAGAACATTTGATTTACAAGACTGCCCAATGTGTGTTGTATGCATCAAAGAGGATTGGCAATTGTGTACCACCGTGGTTGGATTGGAACAGGTAAATATACTGCACCAATGAGTGATGTATTATTGAGTGATTGTGAGTGATGATTCATGTGGTGGAAGACAGTGAGGGAGGGTGTTCAACTGTTTTTTGTAAGTTTGATTGTGATGATTTGCAATGTTTGTGGCCTGATGGGTGGTCATTTATTCCGAAGGTGATTGGCCCTTCCCCATTGACACTTAGCAAGATTTGCTTGACAGGTCCTCTACTTTTTTCTGGTTCACTGTTAGAAATGGGGGTCTCTAGTTGACAGAGGCAGGTACCTTAGTCCAAACAGGGACCCAAGCTTCTAGTCAGGGTAAGGTGGATACACACTTTAGATAACCCCTGCTTACCCCCTGGGTAAATTGACACAAGCAGATAGGCCTATCCCAGAGGCAATGTGAATGTATTGGTACTCAAAACACACAGTAATACAGTGATAACACCACAAATGGACACCACACCAGTTTAGGAAAATAAAGTATTTTTAGCTAAACTCAACAAGACAAAAATGTCAATAATCCAACATAAAAGTATTAATAAAATGACTTTTGAAAGGTTTTAGGCAACTGGATCCATAGAAAACTATGGTTGAGTGATTTCTCTGAAAGTACCTGCAGTTGCGACTAAATTCACAAGGTCAAACTCCAGCAGCGATGGGCAGGCATTGAAAAACAAAGAGATGCATCATTTCCTGAGACCTTGGGGATGCGACAATTCTGCTGCATGCAAGAGAGCGGTGCGTTGTGTCCGGTCTGTAGGGGAGAGCGATGCGTCGATTCTGAGGCAACTCTGATCCGCAGGTGATGCATTGGGAAAACTTGTCATACAGGTACGATGCGTGTAAATCCTGGGTGCGTCAGTGATCGATGCAGCGGCGTCGAGCATAGCTGCGTCGGTTTCTTCAGCTGCGCCGCTCTATGCATCGGTTCTTGCAGCCGCAACAGGCGCTGCGTTGGTTTCGGCAGGGGCGCAGCGATGCGTGGAGATTCTTCTCGCACCGTGGTGCTGTGTCGGAAAAACTTTCGCAAGAAGAGCGATGCATCGATTTTCTTGTAGTTGCCTTTCTTTTACAGCTCCCAACAGCCTAAACAACCTCCAGAGGCCCAAGAAGGTCACAGGCACCTCCTGGCAGGTCAGACCTCCAGCAAGGAAGTTCAGGTGAGCTGGGGGCAAAGTCTTTGTGTCCCTGACACTTCAAATCAGGAGGCAAGCTCTACTCAAGCCCTTGGAGATCTTCTTCAAGTAGAGGACACAGCAAAGTCCTTCTCCATTCCTTGGCAGAAACAGCTACTGCAGGCCAACCCCAGACACAAACCAAAGGGGCAGTACTTCTCCTCATTTTTTCCAGCTCTTCTCCTTGGCAAAGGTTCCTCTTGATTCCAGAAGTAGTCTAAAGTTCTGGGGTTTTAGGTCTGAAACTTATACCCCAAAATGTCTTTGTTCTCTTTGTGCAAGGGTCTCTGAGCCCAGTCCAAACCAGTTCTGTCCTTACTGGAGCAGCATGACCACAGACGGTGGAGACAGCAAGGTGCAAGGAAATCTCCTCCCACTACTCTAAATTCAGTCAGGGTCTATTAAGCCCAGCTCTGAGTCATCCAGGAAGGGCCAGGCACATCTCAACCCCCTCAGTGGCTATCTACAGGGAATGCACATCCACAGCCCCTGTTCTCCAAAATCAGACAGTCAATACACCAACAGGCAGAGGCCCAGATAATGGGTAAATAAGAAAATGCCTACTTTTTAAAAGTGGCATTTTCAAACACACAATTTAAAAACCATCTTTACTAAAAGTTGTGTTTTTAAATTCTGAGTTCAGAGAGCCTAAACTTTATTTCTCCATCTTGTTCCAATGGGAAGTTATATTTATAAAATGTTATAAATAAGCTCCCATTCTGTCCTATGGGGCAAGATAGCCTTTCAATACTGAAAAACGAAATTGGAAGTATTTCACTATCAGGACAAGTCACACACACCAGTACATGTCCTACCTTTCACATACATTGCACCCTGCCCAGGAGGGTACCTTGGGCCTACCATAGGGGTGACTTACATGTAGAAAAAGGGAAGGTTAGGGCCTGGCAAGTGGATGCACTTGCCAAGTCGACATGGCAGTTAACAATCCGAGCACAGACAATGCAGTGGCAGGTTTGCAATACCTTTTCAGGGCTACACAATCAGTGCTGCAGGCACACTAGTAGTATTTGATTTACAGGTCCTGGCACACTCAATGCACTTTACTAGGAGCTTACCAGTTAATCAAATATGCCAATCATGGATAACGAATCATGTTCACAATTTACACAGAAAGCATATTCACTTTAGCACTGATTAGCAGTGGTAAAGTGCCCAGAGTCCTAAAACCAACAACAACAGGTCAGAAAAAAAGGAGGAAGAAGCAAAAGGAGGTTTGAGGATAACCCTGCCAAACGGGCCAAGTCCAACATTCACAATCTTCAAAGACCAGACTAGTACATTTATTTAACAAACACAAATCTACACAAACATCTTACTCAATGTTTCGATACTTGTTCATCATCAACAGCAGTACACTTCAGGTCGATTTCTTTTGTTTGGATGGGGAGCAGGGATGGAGTTAGACAGATTAATTATTCGGAGTCAGGCGGATGATGGAAGGACTCAGGGTAGGGCTACCTCAACAACAGCCAGAAGAAGGAAGTTATCAACTTCAGGGAATCCAACGTAATGATGACTCTAAGAGGCCTACTCAGCTCTGTGGATTGGTGAGAGGTGGTTGGGAAACACAATTCTGCTCAGTGTGTCTGCTGGCTCAGATTTGAATCTCTTCTATTATGTGAATGAGTGGTTGGCCTGTTGTAAGTAACTGGAGACAGACACGTGACTTCACGTCATCACAATATGAAGGCACGTGGCTAAATGTTATGAGACAGTTGCGAGATTGATCAGCCCAGTAGTACATGCAGCCACTTGTCTGTGATTGGTTGTAATGTGCTCTCACTTCTCAGTTAATCAATCATACATGAGCCATAAAGTGAATGATTGCAGCAGAATATACTCTTGCTTTGCCTCTGAGTCTTTTGCATACACTCCTCATAAAGCTTAGCTTCCGTCCTTCTCCTTGACTCTACAATATAATTTCCTTTTTACAATCTGCAGGCCTTCTCTTCTCCTGCACAGTACGATGAAAGCTCCATAACACCTCTGCATACCTTACCGGACCGCTTCAGACACACATTTAAGATTGATGGACAATCAGAGAAGAATGAAGAAGCACCACTCAATTTGGAAAAACAGTATCATTTTTAATTTAAGAATCATTTTTTAGAACTATGTGAGTTCACATCACTCCTTCATAATGTGTATCTTTCAATTATAGATGACAGAACATTTAGATATATAATAATTACTTGGGTCTCTGGGGCTGAAGGACTGTTTGCAATGCATTTAACTGAGCTGTGTCATACTCATTCCTTCATTTCCTTCCACAACAGATAGATGATGATGTACTGCTCATCACCCAGATGAAAGTTGTCATTGTGCAGAGTATGTCTTTGTCACAGCTTTTCCCAAATCCCCTTTTCTATCCATTCATCAAACCCCTAACCCTCTTCCTCCAAGCTGTGTGATTTATTGAGGTGTGATTTAATTTGCACCATAAGTGAATTACACACTTGGAGGGGGGATGTGGTGAAAGTGAAACCAACTCACTGTGGGATCTTCTATTACCTTAGTAGGAGCCCACACTGGCCCATTTACCAACCCACACATAAAAGTGATCCATATTTTAGATATAAAAAAACATAATTCGTCAACATCCTCATTCAGGCCTTGTATTGTGTTCAAGTAATTCTTAACCTTGTCCACTTCTGACTCTGACTCCACTCCACCTGACTCAATGATTTTGTAAGTTTAGTTTAATTAAAAACTAACTCCCAATTGCTCAGAAGAAGTTACTATTGGCAGATTTTTATATCATATTGAGTCTTTTTTGTTGTGTCATGGTGATAGTCTGGTCTCACTCTTTTTATAAAGTTATGATATAAATGATAAGACCCACTAACTCTGTGTTTTCTTTCAATCTAGTTGCCTTTGATGCATAATACGTTGATTAATCCTACAGTTGGAGTTTAACCTAGGTCGGAGTGAGACCTTGCTTGTGATTCCTTCCCTGTTAGCATGCTAACCTGCTACTACTAACACCACCATAAGATGGCACCTTGGGAAACCCTGCAGTAAGAAGACTGAGAGAGATAGCAGTCATCGCTTCATCTATACAGGTGAGAGAACTGTAGAGCATTGTTGTAGACAATATAGGCAATGGCAACCCCACCCCCAGTGGTCAATATAGTTACAGAGAGTAGTAGGACAAGGGTACCACATAACTAACTGGTATACACTTTTTAAGTAGATTTAAAAAAAAAAAACAGACTGCGCTAAAAGGCATTGCGAAGAAAAACACCCCCAAAAAGATTTGTGGTATAAATAAAGTAAAGTAATTATTTATTGCGGTTTATTTTTTTAATACGAAAACCCACCCTTTCCACCCACAACAGTCCCACCCCTCTCCCCAAACAAGTCTCCCCATTCCCAAAAAATGTCCAACAAAAAGTCCAAAAAAACCAGACCCGGTCCCACCTCCATTCTAAATCCCACCCACTCCACCCATAACAAGTCCCTCCCACAAAACAAATATTAAAAATGGGGCTAATGAAGAGGGCACTATACATGGGTTAGAAGCTTCTTGAGGTGCCCCACATGCCATTCGACTTTCTAGATATGCCAGCCTCTGCAGGATGTGGCGCTGGTAAAGGCAGTCTGAGCGTTACGTGGGCAGCAGTGGTGTTATGATGGGCAGCTGCCACAGTGCTGGTGTTGTTCTTGCCGGGAGGCTCGAGGCATTGGTGGCTGGCTGGGGCTTTGGGCAGAGGCAGCTGCCTCCCCTTCCTACTGCAGGACCACCAGCCACTGAAATTCGGCCTGTATGGCCTCCAGACTCTGCTGCCTCAGCCGAGCTGCTATCTCCTGCCTAATAGGTGGTCAACCAGCAGGAGTAGCTATATCAAGAATGAAAAAAGACAAATTGTAAACAATGCTCTGTGCAAAGCACTTGTTTAAAATTATATAGTGGCACAGTAGCAGTTCATTGCTGATCCCCTAGGGCCATTCATATTTAATTTGATTAGAGTCACAGCCATTGTTTACCCACACATGCATCATATAAAAGACAAATTCACTAAGTGGCTGAAAGGAATTAAGGCATAATAAACAGAACACCAGTTTAAAAAAACTGTTTTTCTTTTTTTCTTTTAAAGGATTTCCTAGTAAAAAACTAAACAGACACTTTGTGAAGAAAAATAAAAAAAAATCCTCTCATTAATGAGTAAGGCATTATGCATTATGGAGTACAAGTATTCTTGTTGTGCTAAATTAATGGAGGCATGCTAGCTAGCTCATTGGTAGTTGGTACTTTGCTGCTCTCTGCAGTTTGCAGCTGGGGTAGCTGTAATGGACAATTATCATACTTTAATTCCAATGGCTTTCAGTTTTACTCTGACTTCAAAGAGGCAGATAAATAATAATGATATAACGTCGCACATCACATACAAAATACAGCTGTCCTGTCTGCTGTAAGTTGACGGTGGGAAAATGATGCACTACTGTACAAGGAAATGGTTAAGGAATGAGTTATATAGATTGCATTTGGCACGTTCATCAAGAACTATCCCATCTGCAAAACAAGGGCACTTATTCCCAATTTACTGCCTGGCCTCATCTTTCACTAGAAATTCTCATTATTTCCATCAAATAAATTTGCTTGGCAATAAGGAAAGGAAACTCAACATACTCTACTGCAGGGTAAGCTAAAGGAATTGGGCCAGGTAAGTAAAGTTTTACTACAGAATAGTGGGGTGCCACTGATCATCATCATGTGCTTAATCCTTTGGTTAGTCAGTCACTATAGTGGAAGAATAATGAAAGGGAAACATTTGAATAGGCGTAAATCTATTATGGAAATCCAGAAATATATAAATAACTTAGCCTAGAAAAAAGAATAAAGGTGCACACTTGGAGGGAAGGGAAACACACCTTGTTTTCACTTAGCAATGCATTGAAACTTTTGTAAATGCCACATTAACTAAGGCAGATGCACATTTCATGGTCAATACTTCAGTGCCAAATTGAACCATGCAGCAGTTTAGTCATGGTTGGCACTGATAAAATGCCATGGAGAGGGAGGTGATGTTTTATGATGGGTGGAGTACATAGCTGCCTCACTTAACAAATAAAGTGAGTCAATGGAGTAGACTGAAATAATCCCCCCACTTTGAACCAAAGCTTTGATAAAAACATTCCAAGCAAGGGAAGTAGGTGAGCATACCCCTCTCCAGAAAAGTTTCCTTACTTCTTCACCCAAGCAATTATACATTCATAATTTCATTGTTCTAGTATTTCTTACCCTTTGATATCCACCATTTAAGCTTCACATTCTCTCATCCATTCTTTCACGATAGAAAACCATCCATCTATACATATCCATCCATCCATCTATTTATTCACCTATCAATGGCTCTCAACCATCCTTTCAACAATCCATCTATTAACTCAACCATGTATCCTTTCATCCATTCACTCTTTCACCCATCCTGCTTTAACCCACCCGAGCATTCCTCTCTTCCGTCAACTCCTTTCACACAGCCAGGCAGGCATTCTTTCAACCATATACCGTGCAAAGGTTGGTCGCACACTGCTCGTCACACCAGCAAGTTGCCCCAAAGGACTGTGGTAAATGTAGTGGCGACGGCGGGTACGCCTATGCCACGATGTATAAAGAACAGTATGTGTTGCGTTAGCCATCCCTGGACACGTGTTTCGAGGTAGTTGCCTCTCGTCAGCAGGGAGCAGGTCAGTGTAAAGGGGTGCCGTGTGGACTGCCAAAATGTAATTAAAACAGGTCAAGTACCTCTCATGGCGCGCAGGTGCAGATCCAAGGCTCGTCAGCCCGTTGGCTCAAGGGAGCCATAATAAATTGTGCAAAGGTTGGTCGCACACTGCTCGTCACACCAGCAAGTTGCCCCAAAGGACTGTGGTAAATGTAGTGGCGACGGCGGGTACGCCTATGCCACGATGTATAAAGAACAGTATGTGTTGCGTTAGCCATCCCTGGACACGTGTTTCGAGGTAGTTGCCTCTCGTCAGCAGGGAGCAGGTCAGTGTAAAGGGGTGCCGTGTGGACTGCCAAAATGTAATTAAAACAGGTCAAGTACCTCTCATGGCGCGCAGGTGCAGATCCAAGGCTCGTCTTTCAACCATATACCCTTTCATCCATCCTTCACCCACCCATACATCCTATCCCCCCGGTACATAATTTTGTCTGCTCACGAATCTTTTCACTCATGTAACATTTCACCCATCCTTTCTCCTCCCATTCTTTTTTCCCCTTTCCATCAGCCCATCATTTTTAGCATTCATTATGAGCATTTGTCTGCTGTCTTGCAGATAGAAGAGGCCATTAAGAACTCAACCCCCGCTGTAGCTGAGAAAGTGGAGGGGTTCACGATGCCCTTGAAGTGAGTAAACAAGTAATTGTCAATAAGCAAGCAATGTGACTTACCACGGCCCGTTCCTGCTGCTGCTAGGACTTCCCCTTCAGCCGCTGCCACATCTCATTCCCTGGCGCTGCCCATGGCACTAGTGGTTTGTGTGGCTAAAAAAAAAATTACACATTTTAGATGCCAGTTATGCCTCCCTTATTATTTTTAACAAAACACAACCACAATACATCACAGTTCGGTTGCAGTATCTTCTATCAAAAATATCACATTGGTCATTTTGTTGGTTGGCAATGTTTGAAAAGCCAGGTAATCAAGCTAAGCAAAAACTGTTTGTAATGGAGGGGCGGAGCTATGATGACTCTGAGTCATTGAAGCACAATGAAGTTGTGGAATAATTGGACAAGGAAGTTCATATGGTCTTGGTTGGAAAATGCATTGGCACCGTTGTCATACAAGTTTCTGCCCATGCTGCACTGTCATAGAAACTGCGGGTATGCTACTACTGTACAAATGATTGATAATACATGCACAACATTGGGTGGGTCCACTGATAAACACAGCCACTCTCTAATTTTACTGTTTGAGCATGAGGAAGAAAAATAAAGCCTTCTCAACAAACATGCGTAGTACAGCTTACTTGGGCATGCAATCTTTACAGTAGAGAACCTGTCCTAAAATTGGTTCTCTTACTCTTCCAGTGCCAGTGCACAAGATATGTAAAGGAGGGGGAAAGCTTACTGACAAAGCAGAAGAAAGGAATCTATAGACAGACTGGTAAACACAAGATAGAGTCAACTACAGCAACTTGAAATGTAGAAAATAACAAGGATAATGCAGAAATATCAAGAATTTAACAACATTAGATAGAACGAAGAGGAATTACAAAATAGGCACGGTAAAAAAATAAAAAGGAAAAATTATTCTAAATGTGGGCCGGTAACGGTTAGGGAAAGTTTATTATTTTACCAGGAGGACTTACTGGGGCCATCAGATCAGTCGGCCGCAGCGCTAGTGCTGGTAGTGGTGGAACTTCTGCCTGCTGCAGCACTGGTGGTGGCACCACCGGCTCTCTGACCAACCTCCGTGCTGCTAGGCCTCTTCTTGCCCCTGGACGCTGATGTACAAAAGATTAGCGGTACAGTCAATAATCTCCCCAAAAATATTTTGACAGGCAAACGCAGTAACAATGTACTTTTCGGAATCAGATCACCTATAGAAGTAGTATTGAGTTGACCTCTTCCTAACTTCCTAAACATAAGCCCTATTCTCCATTCAGCAGCACACACAGAAAGAGGAAAATAACTCCTGTGATTGTTATTGTGCAGGATGGTGTCCCATCGCAGACACCCTTGCACCGTGGTGCAAGGCTGCCTGCATTGGCGCATGGCAGTCCATTGTGTGCCAGCACTAGGGAAATGGACAGGAATGTGCTGTATCTTGTAATATGGTCATTCCTGCCCTTTTCTTTTGAGGCATGGCAGCGCAACAAGAAGGCTTGCTGCACTGTGGTGCATCAAAATATTTTAAATGAGGCCCTCCATTTCTAACAGTTAAGTACAGGTTAATTTAGTGACCCTGTTCACCCTGACAAGGGATTGTGATTGTTACTTGAACAGGGCTAACCCCCCTATTTAACCAACTGCCCAATTTCTCACAATGCACGAATGTGTTAATTTCATGTCAATGCTATATTGAACCCGTGGCATCCATCGGCATCACCAAGCAATCTGTAGCAAAGGTTTTAAAGATGGATGGTGCAATATTATGTAAGGTTTAAGGCCCACCTCCTTTCCCACCTTTGTCTTTGCCATGAGTTTCATAATCTGTCTCGCGTATGGCTTGATGGTTGCTAATCTGTTTAAGAACACTTTATTACCTCATCTGTTGTTTATAGCAGAATAGGGTTTTTATGATTATCAACCCTGAAAACACTAATCTATAGTTGATCAAGTTAGAGCCTACATTTATACTATGGGTCTGATTTAGAGTTTGGCAGACAGGTTACTCTGTCACAGATGTCAGGGCTATTCCGTCCACCTTATTATAAGTGCATTATATTCTTTGGTACCTGTAATAAGGCAGACTGTTTTTTTGTTACCTTTGCGACAAAGTAACCCGTCCACCAAACTTTAAATCAGGCCCAGATCTTAAATCTTCATGTTTTTATCTAAACTTGGGTTGACATTTTAAGTTGTTTTTTTCTTTCAGTATAGTATTGACTTTGTAGCTGCTGTCATTTCCCCTCTCTCATTTTTCTGAAATGTTGAAGACCCAAGGATCTTTTCCTGCCTCAGTCGCATTTCTGTTGTTGCTAGCCCTCTTCTTTGTCCTTAACGGCATATTGGGATCTGCTTGTATCCTGCTTGGGGGTGGGGTCTGCTATAGCTACTTGCTACAGGTGGTGTGTTGGGTGGTGTCTAACTGGCACATGCATCAACAAAGACTTTTGCGATTCCTTAATTGCGATTTTTAAGGAATCGCAATTAAGGAATTGCAAAAGCCTATGCATGTAGGAATCGCTATAAAAATAGAGATTCCTACAAATTCCTTAATTGCGAGTCGCAAATTGCGAGTCGCAATTAAGGAATGCCGTCCCATTCATTCCTATGGGCCTCCAGGCCCATAGGAATGAATTGGAGATTGCATGAGCAATATGCGAGCAATATGCTCATGCAATTTCAAGGGTGCAAGGGTGTCAAAATGACACCCTATTGCACCCCTGAAATTGATCTGTGCACATATGTTGCACACACACATGCTCTAAGGGCATGTGTGTGCGCAACATGAAACTTTGAAAAATGCAAAAAAGTGCATTTTTCAAAGTTTTTGCAAATTACCATGAAGTTCAACCTCATGGTAATTTGCTCCCCCTATTAGCGAAATCGCTAATTTTTTCACTTTCATGCATTGCATTTAAGGAATCTCAATTTGAGATTCCTTAAATGCAATCGCAATTTAAGGAATCGCAATTTAGAGATTCCTTAAATTGCGATTTTTGCATTTGGGATGATGCATCCCAAATGCAAAAATACCGGTCGCAAAGGGGCAGATTCTGAGAATCTGTCCGTTTGCGACCGGTTTTTACATTGATGCATGTGCCTGTAAGACCTTTAACTCAGTGGGTGGCGAGGCTGGAAACGTTTACCCACTGACCTCGTAACCCATTCTGCAAACACGTTCACCTGAAAAAGTTAATTAACAAATTAAAAATGCATTTGCCATTATTTGTTAGTTACTGACTCTGTAGGTGAAAAGTGTAGCACAAATGAATGTGCATGTGTTTCTCTCGCTGTAAAAAAGAAATATTTTATGAATTCGTTTTAATCTGCCTTGCCTGTTTGTCTGCTGTATCTAACAAGATGTAACATTTTCAAGTGCAAAGTCTGCATCCTCTTTTGGCTAATGTATATGTTTCATTATGTCATATTATGTGAAGCTTCTTTTTACAATGATACATTCAGGAAGAACAATGTGCAAATAAATAAATCAACGTAACGGATTTTAAAGTCAATATTTTACTTCTAGTGGAAAGATTACATAACTAAATAATGCTTACACCAAACATTATAGTGTAATTGTATTTTGACTATATAAGTGTCCGGACTGAAAGCAAGAGAAAATGTTGTTGTGTGACATCTTGGCCTCTGTTGCTGACAGAATGTTATATTTTTTTAAATGTCAGAGAATTGTTCTGCAATACATAAATTGTTCAAAACACTACAAGAGGACTCATATTTAATGTCAGTTTTTTTCATATTGGGCTAATTTTCTGTTTGGAGCTCATTGGCTCAATTTTCATTTGGTAAGCTCACTTTACCTTAGTTTGCACGGTTTTTCATTTGACTTATTTGAGCTTATTTCCAGGCACACTGACGTGCACATATTTAAGGCTCATTCTGATCTTGTAGTGCAGAAAAGCCTCTGTGCTTCGTATTAATGAATTGGGTATTGGAATCTGCACTTTTAATTGGGTTACCTAGTGTTTTCCCTGACAACTTACGTGCTGTGTGCATACAATTAATTTAATGATTTGTACTATTTTTGCTCGTTCCAAAACTGCTGTAATGTCAATTGTATGAACTGAATACATCTAATATTAAAAAGACCAAAAAGACTGTTTTGGAATTATCCAGGATAGAGTTTCTGAATCCACTTCGCCTTCCACCAATCCTACTGAATAACCCCTTTGACAGAACAAAAGCGCAGTGGCGTAGCAAGGTAGCAAGGTGGGGGCGGTCCGCCTCAGGAGGCACGAGTTTTGGGGGCGGCGCTGACGCCCCACCAGCCACTCTTAACAGTGGATGTTGCGGGGCGGCAGTCACAGGAATCGCCAGCACCCACCCCTGCTCTCAGATTGGCTGATTGGACCACCGCGGGTGGCAAATACAGGGACCGCCTCGGTTGACCTAGCTACGCTACTGCAAAAGCGACAACATACCCACCTACCTAAGCCTTTATCCTTGTAAGCAAAAGAAAAAAATTATGACATTGAAAACTTCTTTGCCACACCGAATGGCACCCTGATGGAGTATTATAATTCTAAAGTAAACTGCAAGTGACTTTGGAACTCACTTGAGGAGGAACCCTGTGCTTGAAAGCGTCACCGCTGGGTTGTTCATGTTGTTGACTTTCTTTCCTGGAATAGGCGCCGTCCAACTCTTTCAATGTAGCCTCTATCAAATGCTGCAAAATTTATTTTCAGTTTAATGGTATTAATAATGCTAGTGCTTTTGTTTAGTCTGTATTTAGTGTATCAGTTGTATGCAATATTTAATTTATAATTCCAATGTAATTTTATTTTTTATTTTTTTATTAATGATTGTATAAATTAAAAAAGTGCTACAGACTTTACTCCCATACATTTATTAGTAAATATTTTGTGGAATACATTTCTGCATGCACAGACTATTGTGACATATTTACACGCTCACCTAGCATACAGCTTTGCTGCTCACGTCACATCACATTACGAATGTTCCCCATGGAGAAGTGTGGCTCAATGGTTAGCGTGGCAGACCCTGATGCAGAGGTCTGGCCTGGGACCAGGGTTCAATTCCCTGTCTCGGCGGGTCTTGGACTCAAAATTCCACGGACCTGACAATTCTCGCCTCGGTGCCTATTCCAATCATGGAGTCCCACTCTGCAACTCTGGGCAATAGCTTGCTTAATCTCCACAACGGCCCCCACAACGCTAAGGATGCCTGGCCTCCACCTTGGGGGTGCCCAGGAGTGGACACCTCACAGGGAAAGCCAGGATGGGGTCCACAGCGGTATTCGTACAAGCGCCTTGAGACCCTTGCGGGTGAGTAGTGCGCTATACAAGTGTCAATTTACATTTACATTTACGGGTGCAAAATGGAGCCAATGGGATTTTGTGCATCTGGGCGGCCGAAGCTAAAGACAGGTAAGCCATCCCGCCTGGGATATCAGGTGACTTGAGCATAATACGAATTGAGATGTAATATAATGTGTACTTTACTATGATGTAATCACAGCTGTATGATGTGTTGAGTATATAACGAATACAAATTATTCAACAACAAAAAATCAGGGGACTGGAGCATTGTTAAATTTGATTCAAATTTGATGGTGCATTGGTCACATGGCCACAGGCTTCAAAAGGCCCTCAGAAAAAGTCACATTCTCTTTGTCTCCTGTAGCACTGCCATTTGAGAAGGGAGCATGTGCGTGGGAGACAGAAGGAGAAGGACCTTGAATGCAGTACCTCACTCCTCCCTACAGAGTGTTAGTGTCCCATGTTGGGATCAGCGTGAGCCCTTATACCTACAGAAGGAGGTTAGTGTTCTAGTGGAGGGGATGAGAGTGCAAGGAGGAAGACTAAAGGCTTCACAAGATGCTGGGCCATGGGGCGGGCCTGAAAAGGGGTCTGGCAACCTCGGGGTCACAGAAAGAGTAAGCGTAATATCAGTTTGGCCAATAGCAAGATGAGGGCAGGGCCACTGGGCCACAATGTAGTTTCCAAAAAATTGGAACTGAAACTTATACCCCAAAATGTCTTTGTTCTCTTTGTGCAAGGGTCTCTGAGCCCAGTCCAAACCAGTTCTGTCCTTACTGGAGCAGCATGACCACAGACGGTGGAGACAGCAAGGTGCAAGGAAATCTCCTCCCACTACTCTAAATTCAGTCAGGGTCTATTAAGCCCAGCTCTGAGTCATCCAGGAAGGGCCAGGCACATCTCAACCCCCTCAGTGGCTATCTACAGGGAATGCACATCCACAGCCCCTGTTCTCCAAAATCAGACAGTCAATACACCAACAGGCAGAGGCCCACATAATGGGTAAATAAGAAAATGCCTACTTTTTAAAAGTGGCATTTTCAAACACACAATTTAAAAACCATCTTTACTAAAAGTTGTGTTTTTAAATTCTGAGTTCAGAGAGCCTAAACTTTATTTCTCCATCTTGTTCCAATGGGAAGTTATATTTATAAAATGTTATAAATAAGCTCCCATTCTGTCCTATGGGGCAAGATAGCCTTTCAATACTGAAAAACGAAATTGGCAGTATTTCACTATCAGGACAAGTCACACACACCAGTACATGTCCTACCTTTCACATACATTGCACCCTGCCCAGGAGGGTACCTTGGGCCTACCATAGGGGTGACTTACATGTAGAAAAAGGGAAGGTTAGGGCCTGGCAAGTGGATGCACTTGCCAAGTCGACATGGCAGTTAACAATCCGAGCACAGACAATGCAGTGGCAGGTTTGCAATACCTTTTCAGGGCTACACAATCAGTGCTGCAGGCACACTAGTAGTATTTGATTTACAGGCCCTGGCACACTCAATGCACTTTACTAGGAGCTTACCAGTTAATCAAATATGCCAATCATGGATAACGAATCATGTTCACAATTTACACAGAAAGCATATTCACTTTAGCACTGATCAGCAGTGGTAAAGTGCCCAGAGTCCTAAAACCAACAACAACAGGTCAGAAAAAAAGGAGGAAGAAGCAAAAGGAGGTTTGAGGATAACCCTGCCAAACGGGCCAAGTCCAACATTCATAATCTTCAAAGACCAGACTAGTACATTTATTTAACAAACACAAATCTACACAAAAATCTTACTCAATGTTTCGATACTTGTTCATCATCAACAGCAGTACACTTCAGGTCGATTTCTTTTGTTTGGATGGGGAGCAGGGATGGAGTTAGACAGATTAATTATTCGGAGTCAGGCGGATGATGGAAGGACTCAGGGTAGGGCTACCTCAACAACAGCCAGAAGAAGGAAGTTATCAACTTCAGGGAATCCAACGTAATGATGACTCTAAGAGGCCTACTCAGCTCTGTGGATTGGTGAGAGGTGGTTGGGAAACACAATTCTGCTCAGTGTGTCTGCTGGCTCAGATTTGAATCTCTTCTATTATGTGAATGAGTGGTTGGCCTGTTGTAAGTAACTGGAGACAGACACGTGACTTCACGTCATCACAATATGAAGGCACGTGGCTAACTGTTATGAGACAGTTGCGAGATTGATCAGCCCAGTAGTACATGCAGCCACTTGTCTGTGATTGGTTGTAATGTGCTCTCACTTCTCAGTTAATCAATCATACATGAGCCATAAAGTGAATGATTGCAGCAGAATATACTCTTGCTTTGCCTCTGAGTCTTTTGCATACACTCCTCATAAAGCTTAGCTTCCGTCCTTCTCCTTGACTCTACAATATAATTTCCTTTTTACAATCTGCAGGCCTTCTCTTCTCCTGCACAGTACGATGAAAGCTCCATAACACCTCTGCATACCTTACCGGACCGCTTCAGACACACATTTAAGATTGATGGACAATCAGAGAAGAATGAAGAAGCACCACTCAATTTGGAAAAACAATATCATTTTTAATTTAAGAATCATTTTTTAGAACTATGTGAGTTCACATCACTCCTTCATAATGTGTATCTTTCAATTATATATGACAGAACATTTAGATATATAATAATTACTTGGGTCTCTGGGGCTGAAGGACTGTTTGCAATGCATTTAACTGAGCTGTGTCATACTCATTCCTTCATTTCCTTCCACAACAGATAGATGATGATGTACTGCTCATCACCCAGATGAAAGTTGTCATTGTGCAGAGTATGTCTTTGTCACAGCTTTTCCCAAATCCCCTTTTCTATCCATTCATCAAACCCCGAACCCTCTTCCCCCAAGCTGTGTGATTTATTGAGGTGTGATTTAATTTGCACCATAAGTGAATTACACACTTGGAGGGGGGATGTGGTGAAAGTGAAACCAACTCACTGTGGGATCTTCTATTACCTTAGTAGGAGCCCACACTGGCCCATTTACCAACCCACACATAAAAGTGATCCATATTTTAGATATAAAAAAACATAATTCGTCAACATCATCATTCAGGCCTTGTATTGTGTTACAGTAATTCTTAACCTTGTCCACTTCTGACTCTGACTCCACTCCACCTGACTCAATGATTTTGTAAGTTTAGTTTAATTAAAAACTAACTCCCAATTGCTCAGAAGAAGTTACTATTGGCAGTTTTTTATATCATATTGAGTCTTTTTTGTTGTGTCATGGTGATAGTCTGGTCTCACTCTTTTTATAAAGTTATGATATAAATGATAAGACCCACTAACTCTGTGTTTTCTTTCAATCTAGTTGCCTTTGATGCATAATACGTTGATTAATCCTACAGTTGGAGTTTAACCTAGGTCGGAGTGAGACCTTGCTTGTGATTCCTTCCCTGTTAGCATGCTAACCTGCTACTACTAACACCACCATAAGATGGCACCTTGGGAAACCCTGCAGTAAGAAGACTGAGAGAGATAGCAGTCATCGCTTCATCTATACAGGTGAGAGAACTGTAGAGCATTGTTGTAGACAATATAGGCAATGGCAACCCCACCCCCAGTGGTCAATATAGTTACAGAGAGTAGTAGGACAAGGGTACCACATAACTAACTGGTATACACTTTTTAAGTAGATTTAAAAAAAAAAACAGACTGCGCTAAAAGGCATTGCGAAGAAAAACACCCCCAAAAAGATTTGTGGTATAAATAAAGTAAAGTAATTATTTATTGCGGTTTATTTTTTTAATACGAAAACCCACCCTTTCCACCCACAACAGTCCCACCCCTCTCCCCAAACAAGTCTCCCCATTCCCAAAAAATGTCCAACAAAAAGTCCAAAAAAACCAGACCCGGTCCCACCTCCATTCTAAATCCCACCCACTCCACCCATAACAAGTCCCTCCCACAAAACAAATATTAAATATGGGGCTAATGAAGAGGGCACTATACATGGGTTAGAAGCTTCTTGAGGTGCCCCACATGCCATTCGACTTTCTAGATATGCCAGCCTCTGCAGGATGTGGCGCTGGTAAAGGCAGTCTGAGCGTTACGTGGGCAGCAGTGGTGTTATGATGGGCAGCTGCCACAGTGCTGGTGTTGTTCTTGCCGGGAGGCTCGAGGCATTGGTGGCTGGCTGGGGCTTTGGGCAGAGGCAGCTGCCTCTCCTTCCTACTGCAGGACCACCAGCCACTGAAATTCGGCCTGTATGGCCTCCAGACTCTGCTGCCTCAGCCGAGCTGCTATCTCCTGCCTAATAGGTGGTCAACCAGCAGGAGTAGCCATATCAAGAATGAAAAAAGACAAATTGTAAACAATGCTCTGTGCAAAGCACTTGTTTAAAATTATATAGTGGCACAGTAGCAGTTCATTGCTGATCCCCTAGGGCCATTCATATTTAATTTGATTAGAGTCACAGCCATTGTTTACCCACACATGCATCATATAAAAGACAAATTCACTAAGTGGCTGAAAGGAATTAAGGCATAATAAACAGAACACCAGTTTAAAAAAACTGTTTTTCTTTTTTTCTTTTAAAGGATTTCCTAGTAAAAAACTAAACAGACACTTTGTGAAGAAAAATAAAAAAAAATCCTCTCATTAATGAGTAAGGCATTATGCATTATGGAGTACAAGTATTCTTGTTGTGCTAAATTAATGGAGGCATGCTAGCTAGCTCATTGGTAGTTGGTACTTTGCTGCTCTCTGCAGTTTGCAGCTGGGGTAGCTGTAATGGACAATTATCATACTTTAATTCCAATGGCTTTCAGTTTTACTCTGACTTCAAAGAGGCAGATAAATAATAATGATATAACGTCGCACATCACATACAAAATACAGCTGTCCTGTCTGCTGTAAGTTGACGGTGGGAAAATGATGCACTACTGTACAAGGAAATGGTTAAGGAATGAGTTATATAGATTGCATTTGGCACGTTCATCAAGGACTATCCCATCTGCAAAAGAAGGGCACTTATTCCCAATTTACTGCCTGGCCTCATCTTTCACTAGAAATTCTCATTATTTCCATCAAATAAATTTGCTTGGCAATAAGGAAAGGAAACTCAACATACTCTACTGCAGGGTAAACTAAAGGAATTGGGCCAGGTAAGTAAAGTTTTACTACAGAATAGTGGGGTGCCACTGATCATCATCATGTGCTTAATCCTTTGGTTAGTCAGTCACTATAGTGGAAGAATAATGAAAGGGAAACATTTGAATAGGCGTAAATCTATTATGGAAATCCAGACATATATAAATAACTTAGCCTAGAAAAAAGAATAAAGGTGCACACTTGGAGGGAAGGGAAACACACCTTGTTTTCACTTAGCAATGCATTGAAACTTTTGTAAATGCCACATTAACTAAGGCAGATGCACATTTCATGGTCAATACTTCAGTGCCAAATTGAACCATGCAGCAGTTTAGTCATGGTTGGCACTGATAAAATGCCATGGAGAGGGAGGTGATGTTTTATGATGGGTGGAGTACATAGCTGCCTCACTTAACAAATAAAGTGAGTCAATGGAGTAGACTGAAATAATCCGCCCACTTTGAACCAAAGCTTTGATAAAAACATTCCAAGCAAGGGAAGTAGGTGAGCATACCCCTCTCCAGAAAAGTTTCCTTACTTCTTCACCCAAGCAATTATACATTCATCATTTCATTGTTCTAGTATTTCTTACCCTTTGATATCCACCATTTAAGCTTCACATTCTCTCATCCATTCTTTCACGATAGAAAACCATCCATCTATACATATCCATCCATCCATCTATTTATTCACCTATCAATGGCTCTCAACCATCCTTTCAACAATCCATCTATTAACTCAACCATGTATCCTTTCATCCATTCACTCTTTCACCCATCCTGCTTTAACCCACCCGAGCATTCCTCTCTTCCGTCAACTCCTTTCACACAGCCAGGCAGGCATTCTTTCACCCATATACCCTTTCATCCATCCTTCACCCACCCATACATCCTATCCCCCCGGTACATAATTTTGTCTGCTCACGAATCTTTTCACTCATGTAACATTTCACCCATCCTTTCTCCTCCCATTCTTTTTTCCCCTTTCCATCAGCCCATCATTTTTAGCATTCATTATGAGCATTTGTCTGCTGTCTTGCAGATAGAAGAGGCCATTAAGAACTCAACCCCCGCTGTAGCTGAGAAAGTGGAGGGGTTCACGATGCCCTTGAAGTGAGTAAACAAGTAATTGTCAATAAGCAAGCAATGTGACTTACCACGGCCCGTTCCTGCTGCTGCTAGGACTTCCCCTTCAGCCGCTGCCACATCTCATTCCCTGGCGCTGCCCATGGCACTAGTGGTTTGTGTGGCTAAAAAAAAAATTACACATTTTAGATGCCAGTTATGCCTCCCTTATTATTTTTAACAAAACACAACCACAATACATCACAGTTTGGTTGCAGTATCTTCTATCAAAAATATCACATTGGTCATTTTGTTGGTTGGCAATGTTTGAAAAGCCAGGTAATCAAGCTAAGCAAAAACTGTTTGTAATGGAGGGGCGGAGCTATGATGACTCTGAGTCATTGAAGCACAATGAAGTTGTGGAATAATTGGTCAAGGAAGTTCATATGGTCTTGGTTGGAAAATGCATTGGCACCGTTGTCATACAAGTTTCTGCCCATGCTGCACTGTCATAGAAACTGCGGGTATGCTACTACTGTACAAATGATTGATAATACATACACAACATTGGGTGGGTCCACTGATAAACACAGCCACTCTCTAATTTTACTGTTTGAGCATGAGGAAGAAAAATAAAGCCTTCTCAACAAACATGCGTAGTACAGCTTACTTGGGCATGCAATCTTTACAGTAGAGAACCTGTCCTAAAATTGGTTCTCTTACTCTTCCAGTGCCAGTGCACAAGATATGTAAAGGAGGGGGAAAGCTTACTGACAAAGCAGAAGAAAGGAATCTATAGACAGACTGGTAAACACAAGATAGAGTCAACTACAGCAACTTGAAATGTAGAAAATAACAAGGATAATGCAGAAATATCAAGAATTTAACAACATTAGATAGAACGAAGAGGAATTACAAAATAGGCACGGTAAAAAAATAAAAAGGAAAAATTATTCTAAATGTGGGCCGGTAACGGTTAGGGAAAGTTTATTATTTTACCAGGAGGACTTACTGGGGCCATCAGATCAGTCGGCCGCAGCGCTAGTGCTGGTAGTGGTGGAACTTCTGCCTGCTGCAGCACTGGTGGTGGCACCACTGGCTCTCTGACCAACCTCCGTGCTGCTAGGCCTCTTCTTGCCCCTGGACGCTGATGTACAAAAGATTAGCGGTACAGTCAATAATCTCCCCAAAAATATTTTGACAGGCAAACGCAGTAACAATGTACTTTTCGGAATCAGATCACCTATAGAAGTAGTATTGAGTTGACCTCTTCCTAACTTCCTAAACATAAGCCCTATTCTCCATTCAGCAGCACACACAGAAAGAGGAAAATAACTCCTGTGATTGTTATTGTGCAGGATGGTGTCCCATCGCAGACACCCTTGCACCGTGGTGCAAGGCTGCCTGCATTGGCGCATGGCAGTCCATTGTGTGCCAGCACTAGGGAAATGGACAGGAATGTGCTGTATCTTGTAATATGGTCATTCCTGCCCTTTTCTTTTGAGGCATGGCAGCGCAACAAGAAGGCTTGCTGCACTGTGGTGCATCAAAATATTTTAAATGAGGCCCTCCATTTCTAACAGTTAAGTACAGGTTAATTTAGTGACCCTGTTCACCCTGACAAGGGATTGTGATTGTTACTTGAACAGGGCTAACCCCCCTATTTAACCAACTGCCCAATTTCTCACAATGCACGAATGTGTTAATTTCATGTCAATGCTATATTGAACCCGTGGCATCCATCGGCATCACCAAGCAATCTGTAGCAAAGGTTTTAAAGATGGATGGTGCAATATTATGTAAGGTTTAAGGCCCACCTCCTTTCCCACCTTTGTCTTTGCCATGAGTTTCATAATCTGTCTCGCGTATGGCTTGATGGTTGCTAATCTGTTTAAGAACACTTTATTACCTCATCTGTTGTTTATAGCAGAATAGGGTTTTTATGATTATCAACCCTGAAAACACTAATCTATAGTTGATCAAGTTAGAGCCTACATTTATACTATGGGTCTGATTTAGAGTTTGGCAGACAGGTTACTCTGTCACAGATGTCAGGGCTATTCCGTCCACCTTATTATAAGTGCATTATATTCTTTGGTACCTGTAATAAGGCAGACTGTTTTTTTGTTACCTTTGCGACAAAGTAACCCGTCCACCAAACTTTAAATCAGGCCCAGATCTTAAATCTTCATGTTTTTATCTAAACTTGGGTTGACATTTTAAGTTGTTTTTTTCTTTCAGTATAGTATTGACTTTGTAGCTGCTGTCATTTCCCCTCTCTCATTTTTCTGAAATGTTGAAGACCCAAGGATCTTTTCCTGCCTCAGTCGCATTTCTGTTGTTGCTAGCCCTCTTCTTTGTCCTTAACGGCATATTGGGATCTGCTTGTATCCTGCTTGGGGGTGGGGTCTGCTATAGCTACTTGCTACAGGTGGTGTGTTGGGTGGTGTCTAACTGGCACATGCATCAACAAAGACTTTTGCGATTCCTTAATTGCGATTTTTAAGGAATCGCAATTAAGGAATTGCAAAAGCCTATGCATGTAGGAATCGCTATAAAAATAGAGATTCCTACAAATTCCTTAATTGCGAGTCGCAAATTGCGAGTCGCAATTAAGGAATGCCGTCCCATTCATTCCTATGGGCCTCCAGGCCCATAGGAATGAATTGGAGATTGCATGAGCAATATGCGAGCAATATGCTCATGCAATTTCAAGGGTGCAAGGGTGTCAAAATGACACCCTATTGCACCCCTGAAATTGATCTGTGCACATATGTTGCACACACACATGCTCTAAGGGCATGTGTGTGCGCAACATGAAACTTTGAAAAATGCAAAAAAGTGCATTTTTCAAAGTTTTTGCAAATTACCATGAAGTTCAACCTCATGGTAATTTGCTCCCCCTATTAGCGAAATCGCTAATTTTTTCACTTTCATGCATTGCATTTAAGGAATCTCAATTTGAGATTCCTTAAATGCAATCGCAATTTAAGGAATCGCAATTTAGAGATTCCTTAAATTGCGATTTTTGCATTTGGGATGATGCATCCCAAATGCAAAAATACCGGTCGCAAAGGGGCAGATTCTGAGAATCTGTCCGTTTGCGACCGGTTTTTACATTGATGCATGTGCCTGTAAGACCTTTAACTCAGTGGGTGGCGAGGCTGGAAACGTTTACCCACTGACCTCGTAACCCATTCTGCAAACACGTTCACCTGAAAAAGTTAATTAACAAATTAAAAATGCATTTGCCATTATTTGTTAGTTACTGACTCTGTAGGTGAAAAGTGTAGCACAAATGAATGTGCATGTGTTTCTCTCGCTGTAAAAAAGAAATATTTTATGAATTCGTTTTAATCTGCCTTGCCTGTTTGTCTGCTGTATCTAACAAGATGTAACATTTTCAAGTGCGAAGTCTGCATCCTCTTTTGGCTAATGTATATGTTTCATTATGTCATATTATGTGAAGCTTCTTTTTACAATGATACATTCAGGAAGAACAATGTGCAAATAAATAAATCAACGTAACGGATTTTAAAGTCAATATTTTACTTCTAGTGGAAAGATTACATAACTAAATAATGCTTACACCAAACATTATAGTGTAATTGTATTTTGACTATATAAGTGTCCGGACTGAAAGCAAGAGAAAATGTTGTTGTGTGACATCTTGGCCTCTGTTGCTGACAGAATGTTATATTTTTTTAAATGTCAGAGAATTGTTCTGCAATACATAAATTGTTCAAAACACTACAAGAGGACTCATATTTAATGTCAGTTTTTTTCATATTGGGCTAATTTTCTGTTTGGAGCTCATTGGCTCAATTTTCATTTGGTAAGCTCACTTTACCTTAGTTTGCACGGTTTTTCATTTGACTTATTTGAGCTTATTTCCAGGCACACTGACGTGCACATATTTAAGGCTCATTCTGATCTTGTAGTGCAGAAAAGCCTCTGTGCTTCGTATTAATGAATTGGGTATTGGAATCTGCACTTTTAATTGGGTTACCTAGTGTTTTCCCTGACAACTTACGTGCTGTGTGCATACAATTAATTTAATGATTTGTACTATTTTTGCTCGTTCCAAAACTGCTGTAATGTCAATTGTATGAACTGAATACATCTAATATTAAAAAGACCAAAAAGACTGTTTTGGAATTATCCAGGATAGAGTTTCTGAATCCACTTCGCCTTCCACCAATCCTACTGAATAACCCCTTTGACAGAACAAAAGCGCAGTGGCGTAGCAAGGTAGCAAGGTGGGGGCGGTCCGCCTCAGGAGGCACGAGTTTTGGGGGCGGCGCTGACGCCCCACCAGCCACTCTTAACAGTGGATGTTGCGGGGCGGCAGTCACAGGAATCGCCAGCACCCACCCCTGCTCTCAGATTGGCTGATTGGACCACCGCGGGTGGCAAATACAGGGACCGCCTCGGTTGACCTAGCTACGCTACTGCAAAAGCGACAACATACCCACCTACCTAAGCCTTTATCCTTGTAAGCAAAAGAAAAAAATTATGACATTGAAAACTTCTTTGCCACACCGAATGGCACCCTGATGGAGTATTATAATTCTAAAGTAAACTGCAAGTGACTTTGGAACTCACTTGAGGAGGAACCCTGTGCTTGAAAGCGTCACCGCTGGGTTGTTCATGTTGTTGACTTTCTTTCCTGGAATAGGCGCCGTCCAACTCTTTCAATGTAGCCTCTATCAAATGCTGCAAAATTTATTTTCAGTTTAATGGTATTAATAATGCTAGTGCTTTTGTTTAGTCTGTATTTAGTGTATCAGTTGTATGCAATATTTAATTTATAATTCCAATGTAATTTTATTTTTTATTTTTTTATTAATGATTGTATAAATTAAAAAAGTGCTACAGACTTTACTCCCATACATTTATTAGTAAATATTTTGTGGAATACATTTCTGCATGCACAGACTATTGTGACATATTTACACGCTCACCTAGCATACAGCTTTGCTGCTCACGTCACATCACATTACGAATGTTCCCCATGGAGAAGTGTGGCTCAATGGTTAGCGTGGCAGACCCTGATGCAGAGGTCTGGCCTGGGACCAGGGTTCAATTCCCTGTCTCGGCGGGTCTTGGACTCAAAATTCCACGGACCTGACAATTCTCGCCTCGGTGCCTATTCCAATCATGGAGTCCCACTCTGCAACTCTGGGCAATAGCTTGCTTAATCTCCACAACGGCCCCCACAACGCTAAGGATGCCTGGCCTCCACCTTGGGGGTGCCCAGGAGTGGACACCTCACAGGGAAAGCCAGGATGGGGTCCACAGCGGTATTCGTACAAGCGCCTTGAGACCCTTGCGGGTGAGTAGTGCGCTATACAAGTGTCAATTTACATTTACATTTACGGGTGCAAAATGGAGCCAATGGGATTTTGTGCATCTGGGCGGCCGAAGCTAAAGACAGGTAAGCCATCCCGCCTGGGATATCAGGTGACTTGAGCATAATACGAATTGAGATGTAATATAATGTGTACTTTACTATGATGTAATCACAGCTGTATGATGTGTTGAGTATATAACGAATACAAATTATTCAACAACAAAAAATCAGGGGACTGGAGCATTGTTAAATTTGATTCAAATTTGATGGTGCATTGGTCACATGGCCACAGGCTTCAAAAGGCCCTCAGAAAAAGTCACATTCTCTTTGTCTCCTGTAGCACTGCCATTTGAGAAGGGAGCATGTGCGTGGGAGACAGAAGGAGAAGGACCTTGAATGCAGTACCTCACTCCTCCCTACAGAGTGTTAGTGTCCCATGTTGGGATCAGCGTGAGCCCTTATACCTACAGAAGGAGGTTAGTGTTCTAGTGGAGGGGATTAGAGTGCAAGGAGGAAGACTAAAGGCTTCACAAGATGCTGGGCCATGGGGCGGGCCTGAAAAGGGGTCTGGCAACCTCGGGGTCACAGAAAGAGTAAGCGTAATATCAGTTTGGCCAATAGCAAGATGAGGGCAGGGCCACTGGGCCACAATGTAGTTTCCAAAAAATAAATAAATAAATAAATATAAGGAGCCAGTGAGGGGTGCGGGTGAGGAGGACTGCTGGTTACCCAGGCTAAAGACCTGAGAAAGGGGTGCCCATTACAAGAGGACATAGAGGGCTAAAGTGCAGAAGCCTAGGCAGAAATACATGCCTCCAGGGGTGGGTGGGCGGAGATAGAGGAAGGGGTAGTTGAAGGCATGGGGTGAAATATCACGGGTAAGCTGTGAGATTGGGGTAACAGGGGCTATGGTGAAAGGTTTGGAGCCTACATCACTGCTTAGAGCAACAATAGCTGAAATGAAGACTAATCAACAGATCATGGTACAGAAGATGTCCAGGAGCGGCTTGTGCAGGTAAGAGCGGTAGCGGGACTCGAAAGACGACAACGAGGGCAAATTCAATAAATAATTAATTTTCCCTTGTCCTTTTCTGTGTAGTTCCCGCACCCCGCCCCTACACTCAAACCTGCACGGGCCGCTCCTTATGCGGTCTGGTGAAGAGAGGGTATGCAGGCAATTGGACAGGCTAGACAAAGGTGGGGAGGACAAAGAGTGGCAAGTATAGAAAGGGGAGGGCTTGACAGGAGCAACAAGAGGAGGAGAGGTCAAGTAAGAAATATGAGTAGGGGGAACCACATCAGATACATTTAAAAGGGAGAAGGAGGTGGAAATAAGGGAGATTTCAGAGCCTGAGGGAATCGGTGGGATGTGGGTGAAGGAGGAAAGGGAGCACGGAAGAGGAAGGTGCAGCAGAGTAAGCAGGGGTGATGCATGGGTAAGGTGGAGGGGTCTGTGTTGAAGTGGAAATATGTTCAGATGAAGCCAGAAGGGAAGTAATTGGGAGGGGGGGGCAAAGGAGCATGAGAGTTAGGAGGCCTATGGCAGGGTGCAAGGAGCAGGGAAGAAGGAATGAAAAGGGATCATGGGACTGAAGTGATGAGAGATATAAAACAATGAGGTATTTCTGTCAGTTTGCAAGGGCAGTCACTATGCAGGGATAGCGCAATAAGTGCGTTGGAATCCGCCCAAGAGTACAGTCTTGTGAAGAGAGAGGCCGAGTAATTTTTGCCAGATCAGATAGGAAAGAAAGATAACCAAAGTAGCTTAGGAGAAGCAATAAGGAGGATCAGTAGAAGAGGAAAATGGAGCCCATTTGTGCAGGGCCAAGTCTTGCAGGGGACATGTGAAAACAGGAGAAGAATATTTCTTAAATCAAAGGTTTCAGCAAGGCTTAGAGATTCCATAGCCAGGATCGGTGGCCAGATTGTCTGCACATAATACATAATCAGTGAGGGAAAAGCAATGAGTGTTAAACCAAAAAAATGACAAAGAGCTAGACTTAGGCTGTGTGGCAGGCCCCTCTCAGGAACATCCATTTTCAGATTTCCGAGTGTCACTATTGAAGTTAGTAACAAAAAAGGAGCAAGAGAAATTCAGTATGATACATCGCTTTTTGTATCCAGATGGAAGCTCAGTTACCTCATTCATTGATAAGGAAGAATACTCAGTAGCTAAGGGCCCCATTAGGATGGTGGGCGGACTTTAATCTGCCCGCCACTCTAGCGGTGTTGGGACCAGCCACCAGCGGTGCGGCGGTCTCGCACCGCAAATTAGGATGCGACCGCCACCGTGGCGGTCGCAGTCCGTATATTTGGCATTGCGGCGGGTGCTGCTGTAAGAAGCATCCGCCGCAATGCCAAAGAGGCACATTGTGCATTGCCATGCACAATGTGGCAGGCACCGCGCGGTGCCTGCCACCTTGAGCATGGCAATGTGGGAGGTACCATAGGTGCCCCCCAAGTGTAGGCCCCATCCCCACTTCCCCCCCACCACCCAGGGGTCCCCAATGGGCCCCCAAAGCAATTCCCGCCAGCCATGGAAAGGACTTTGCATTCTCCCATGCTAATATTGATGGAGGTGCCTGGTACGCACGCCACCATATTAGTGCCCCATTCGTCCGGCTGGCAATCGTGACAATTGCAGACAGGCAGAAAAGCGGCAGACTCACTTTGTGTCTGCCGCGAAACCCCCCGCCATTGTACTATGGCGCGGGGTTTCACTCGTTACGATGTTGTGACATCGCCACCGCCGGCTCGGTGGTGGGGAAAGTCACGACATCGTAATGAGCCCCTTAGACATTATTTGAATCTGAGTAGGTAGTGGTTCAAAGTAAGTGGTTAGGGGCACTGATGACAGAAGCAGATGAGAAGTCAGCATTTTGGTTGCTTCTGGTACGTCTGAACAGTTACCTTCTGCTGGGTTTTGTTTTGTAAAAGGTGTATTACTACAATACATACCTACCAACGTGGTGCACAGTGTCATGTCCAGTATTTGAAAGGTTCAGTACTTTCCTACAGTAGAAGTATAGGAAGGATAGTGATCTGGACAGTGTGGTACATCACTTGGAGGACTTCCTTTTCATTGACAGCCCTGGGTCAGGGGAATGCCAGGCACTGCTAGCGCATTTCACTAGCATGGCAATGATATTGGGGATGCCTTTAGCTATGGGAAAGCTTGAGGGACCAAGCACTAAGTCATCATTCTTAGGTATTGAGATTGACATAGGAGGGCAGACTTACTAACATTTTGCACCAGGTCTGTGGCATAAACCAGCGCAAAAAAATTATTTTAAATTTACTTACCAGCACATAAAATGTTTTCCACTGAAAAGTAACCTTTACACTGCTTTGCATCACAGGAGTGTTCCATGTTGTTAAGAGGGCGCTCCCATGCAACCAACCATAGATTGTGACACTATGCTCTGCCTGCTAACAATTGCAGACAGGGCTTTGCACCCGGAAAATAATACCTCTTTGAAGCTGGTGTTAAAAAGGTGAAATTCTTTTATTTCTCCTAGTTTTTTCCACTTTACATGTGTTTTCACTGTGCAGCACCCATCTAAAGTAGAAACAGTTTTAAAGTTAGTCTAAGCATGGAATTTTGTACTAGAAAGGTACAGTTACAGTACAAAACCTATCCTAGACGTGACACCCACACCCTTGCACTGTGGTGCAAAGGTGTGTACATGGCGCTTGGCATTCAGATTTGCGAAAGCACTAGGAATAGAGGAGAACAGAGTCATATCTTAGTACATTTGGAGCTTTCTTGCTCTTATTCTGTCTCATGTAATGTAGTGCACCAAGTTGGTTGCTTCTTTGTGTTGTGTGACTTCTTTGTAAATCAGGACAGTTACATACGTGTCTAGGCTACTGAGTGTATCGTCGTGGGGCTCTAGGCCCACATACTTTGTAAATAAGTGACACAGACACATATGCATAGTACTCAGAACTAGCCCCGAGCACTTGCACTTGGACTCTTTTATTGACAGGGTCACCTGACCGTTGAACCCTGTGTTGGATGGGTGTGGGGTGGGTGTATGGGCCAGCCCTTGTGGGAGAGTCTGGTAAAACACTAGAATGTGTCATCTGGACACAACACTGAGAAGGTTCAAGCATTTAGGGTCTCTCTGTGGTTTTGTATGATGGCAAAAATGTAACATTGCTGCAGTTGGAAAATGTTGATTGGACAGTTAAACTTTGCAGCGCGAGCCATACTATTGAGGAGGCCTTTCTAGCGAAGGTTGGCTATGGCACCTGTTTTCCCTGGAGTGAGTGCGCGTGCACACACACACGCACACGAGCATGCACCTTATTTTCGCTTAATATCCAGAATTGGTATTGTATTGCAAACATCGTTGAGAGTAGCTCAGCCTTTTCCAAAATTGAGCGGTGTGAAAAATCTCTTTCTTCTGGTGGCAGTGTGCGGGGAGCAGCAGCGGGCTTAAAAAGACTATAAACAGCAACTGATAAAAGCCCCTCCTCTGCACGTGCTCACTGGGTTAGGAGCCAGCCTCTATGAAAGCTTGAAAGAATCATTGGGAGTCTGTCAGCTCTGGGGAAGAAGGCATGGTCTTGGGGCCAGATGTACGACCAGTTTTTGCATGCGCAAACGGGTTTGCGACCCGTTTGCGCATACAAAACCCTACATGGTCAATGAGCAAACACTATTTTGCGAGTCGCAAAAGATTGTGACTTGCAAAATAGTGTTTTGCGACTCGCTATTAGGAAGGGGCGTTCCCTTCCTAATAGCGAGTCCCTAGCCATGTATGGATGTTTTTTTACCGCAATTGCGGTCGCAAAAGACTCGCAAATTACCACCCTCTTCAAGAGGGTGGTAATGGAGTCGCAAGTGAGAAGGGATCCCCTTTGTGACTAGCTCTAAAACTATTTTTAAAGGCAGACAGTGATCCCAGGGACCACTACCTGCCCTTAAAAAATTAAACGAAATCGTTTAATTTTTTTGTTTTAAATGCATTCCGTTTTCCTTTAAGGAAAACGGGCTGCATTTAGAAAAAACATACCTGCTTTATTGAAAATCAGTCCCAGACATGGTGGTCTGCTGAGCCCAGCAGGCCACCATCCCTGGGAGGGCCAGTCATTCCCAATGGGACTGCAAATTGCGAGTGGCTCATTAATATTCATGAGCCTCGCAATTTGCAACCCCACTGGGAATCGCAAACAGTGTCTGAGACACTGTTGTACATTGGATTTAGCGCCTCACAATTTGCAACTCGCAATTTGTCGCTAATTTGCGAGGCGCTAAATCCAATGGTCGTACATCTGTGGGCGGCAGCAGTCAGTAGGGCCTCTGGTCTTGGCCTGGGGGCACACGAGGAATCGCATCACTTCAAGAGTTTGCAGGCTGGCCATGTCGATGACACCCCAGGACACTGGTCAATTCTGCTCTGACAAATTATAATATGAAGCCTATGAAGAGAATTGCTGAAGATCACAAATGAAATCCGTGACATGGGCTGAATACAAGAAAATGAACTTCCTCAGAAAAACGTCATCTGTCCCGGCCAATTTACCGCATTGCTTGCAGGGACTGGACATTCAATCATGGCGGTCCAAACTCCATGGCAATTCACTCTATTGAGATCTGTCTGAGAGGGTGAATCTGATTGCACACAACTTTGAAATTAAATTTAATGTTGGAGAAGTTTCTGCGTTCATGTGAAGTCTTAAACTTCGAAACAAACATAATATCTTCACATATAGTCAATGCTTTTGAAAAAAATGTCATACTTCGACTGCGGCTTTTTAGTGTGGACAGCTCTGCTGCACATATGTTTTTTTTCCAAATAGTCAAGGGCTCCAATGTCATTTCCAGTTAGAGAAACTGAATGTTCTTGTTCCGAAGAAACAATGAGCAGATTTATTCTTAAATTATGATGCATTCGCAGGATAAATACACAAGCAATGGAAGAGCGGGAATTTGAACATCATATTTGTGTTTTCAGCCAAAGCCATTCCCTGTCTCTGCTGCCAGAGGTCGCATTCTTTATTTTTAACATGTTTCTATGTATATGCCTGTTTATTTTTTTGAGCCAATTCCAATGAACATGGTGGACACAGTGGGTGCAATCTATTGGTAAAGTAGTACCCAACCAATAATTTCACAAAAAGAGATGCCCTTGTTAAATGCAAACTTTCAAGAACGGTTGATGCAGACCTTGAGGTGCCTCTGGTCGAAAGGGACGAGAGAGGCAAATCTAAAGGCTGCTAGGGAGCCAGCATATGGCTTTAATTGTTGGGGTCATTTGAGGCTTTATGGTGATAACATTCCCTTAAATGGAGATATGATTGTAAAACTCTACAGTTTGTGTTTCAGTTTCAAACAAAACTTTGAGGCAATTATTGTCATGCATTTTGGTAGACGAAACCTTTGCTAAGTAAATTATTGCATGCCTTTGGTGCACGCGCCTTTGCTGTAGTGCACAGACACCCTTGACTGTAGTACTCAGAGGAAAGAATTACAGGGGACATTGTTGACACAGTTGGATGGAGACACAGGTATCTTTCACCATCCTATCCTGGGGGGATTTAAAGGATGATCTCAAGGTATGGGATGTCTTCTAAGCTGATTGCAATGGGAACTTTCTGTGGAGAGTGTTTCCAGTGGTGCTTTATCTCTATATCCAGATGACAGGCAGTGTTGGCTTTGGGGCTTTGGAAAGTGGCATGCGGATCAGTGGCCTCCGGCATTGACATCAGCACGGATTGAAAACAAATATTAAGTTTCTGGAGCTATGTCCCATTTTGGTGCCTCTTGTGGTACTGTCAGCACATTTAAGGGACAAGAGCATAGTTGTTTGACAGACAATTGATCCATGGTGCAGGTGTTTCCTGATATCATGAAGATGCTAAAGCCATTGCTGCAGAGACTTGACACTTCTTTTCATGCATGCTTTGTGGAAGGCTGTAAAAATGAAACTGCAGATACATTGTCATGTGGCAAATTCGAGGTTTTCAGGAGGCTGGTGGTAGATGCCGAAGAGATGAATCCTTCCCTTTCGTCAGACCTCTGGAAATGTAGGGGCATATTATCAAGACAGGCGATAAAATTATCGCCGCTTTAGCGGCAGAAAACTGTCGCTAAAACGGCGATAATGGGCTTGATAATATGCTCTATGGAATTCCAATTGAAGCTCAGATTAGATGTCCTTCACATCTAACATGGGCTTCAATTGGAATTCCATAGAGCATATTATCAAGCCCATAATCGCCGCTTTAGCGGCAGTTTTCTGCCGCTAAAGCGGCGATAATTTTATCGCCTGTCTTGATAATATGCCCCTACGTGTGAAGAAAGACAGGAAGTGGCGCCTGAAACAATGGTACACAGAGCATGTGATGATGCATTTCATCAAGCGATACAGGAATAGGTGAAAGTGTAGATCACAGGTGGCTCTAAGTGTGGCTGTGTTAGGGTTTCCAGCTAAAGATAGGCATAGGGTGATGGAATTTTTGACAAAAAAGTTGACGATAAGTTCGGCCAGGCTGAGAAAGGATCTGGAGAATCGAAGGGAGGGGATCAAACTTGAGAAAGCAGCAACATTTGTTTCTGAGCCATAACACCATCACTTATATTGCAAAATTACTACTGTACATGTACCCCTTAAACACTCTACTGATGTATTTTATTCCTGAAGTGTAGTGGTGCCCAAACAGTTTGCAGGAGTGGATGCCATCATGGCAGAGCTTCAGGCTGGCTTTCGGACAATTGATGCACAATTTGACACCCTCACAACCCGCCTGGGCTGTATAGGAGAGCGGCTCGACTAGCAGCAAACACACAGGAGGAAGTGGAAGAACGAATTTCTGGACTGGAAGACGGCGCAGCTAACATGAAAAAATACTTAGAAAAATTGGAATCTAGACTTAAAAGAATCGCAATTAAAAATGAATACCTGTTAGCTAGGGAACAGCACAATAATATACGTAGGCTAAGTAGTGCAGTGACCACAAAAACTGGTTGCATGGACCTCTTTGTCAAATGACTGCTCTCTTACACCCAAGTTGTTGAGGGTAAGAGAACTTCACAACCAACTTTTTGTGGTGAAACATGCGCACTGCTCCCTGGGACCCTGACCCACGCGAAGCACCCCAGCTCGCCCGATGATCGCACAGATCCGTTAATTTTAGGGGTCGCAATACGGCATAGAGACTGGCACAGGAACTGGGCCCACTTCAATATCAGGGGGCCGTGGTCTCCCTTCTCACCAACGTAACCATTGCAGTCCAGGATGCTAGACGCAAGTGCTCAGATGCAGAGTTTGCATGGGAATGGCATGGCTTGCTTCTTTGACACCCTGGCAGATGCCTTGGCATTCTGTAAACAACGCAACAAAGAACATACTTCCTCTAGACGAAATACACCCGAGACTCCCAGGTTGCTGCCATTATGGACTTATTTCCTCTGGAATGAGCTACATCCTTGTTGAATAGCCGCTACATACAACATGTGCCTTTCATGGAAGTCTACCATTGTATCCTTCAGACTTAACTGGTCATAATGTCTGTGACGCCTGCCTCATTACTCCTGCATGCGCCTATCCTCATTTAGATCATTACTTACAATTCTTGGGCAAATGGCTTTCTACTGTGGTGTTGGCACACCCTTGAGGTTGACACCGAACTAATGTCCCTGGGCACTTTGTTATTGTCGTATTGCTGTGTATGGGATTGAACAGGCATGTTCTCCCAGCTATGGGTGGGGGAAGGAGAAGGTATTAGTTGGGGTGGTTATTCATGTTTATTTTCCCTTTTTTTTTGTAGTCAAATCACATCATACCTACTCTCATTACTGATGACATATATGTATAGATGACACACACAAGCCAAAATAGGAAGTCTGTTGCTGATATTGTCTTTCTATCCTGGAACATCCGCTGTCTTAATAATCCCTGTGAGGGCAAACAAGTCAAATATAAAAAATATTTGAACAGGCATGGAGGACAGGTGGCCTTTTTTCAAGAGACACACTTACCTCTGGGTTCTGCGCACACTTTTGCAGCCACATGGGGACTACACAGATATTTTTTTAACTATAGTACATATTCCAAAGGGGTCTACACAATAATTTATAAAATCCTCCCTTTCCAACCCTACGATAACTATGCAAACGAGGAGGGCAGATATGTTTTAGTTGCAGGCACACTGTCTGGACAGCGCATTCTGCTTCCCAATATCTATGCACCAAACACTGATAACCCAGAATTCTTTCATTCCCTACAATCCCATATGGATCGCTTTGATGCCTATCATGTCATTTTGGGTGGCAATTTTAATATGCTGCTCAACCCCATGCTAGATAACATTGCTTCAACTCCTGCTGACAAACCCGTTCCCTGCGTGTGCTCTGGTATATTTGTGACAACTACACACTTATTGAGCCTTGGCGCTTGAAACATGCGGGCACCTTGCATACCTGTATCACTCAGCACCAAACACAACATGTGGGCACACATTGATTATTGGCTAATCTCTGTTTCTACTGTTTCTACTGTCGCGTGTCTTACCTCCATCCTACACTTCCCACGTACCCTCTCAGATCACTCCCAGTTCTGATCAAAATCCTCATCCCCCATCAGAGGAGGGCTTGAGTGATAATATTGCTTCCAGACCTTCGTATTGCATGATTAACTTTTCATTACTGAATTGCGCTCTGCAATCACAGAGTATTTTGACTTGAAAACAGATTTGGTTGCATCACAGGCAATCCGGGTGTATTGCAGGACTGGCCCGTGTTGAGGCTCAACTGATGGACTGAGATAAAGAAGCTACGCAGCAAACCACTAGCTCTCACCTTCATAAACATACCACAGTAATGGACACATTCCATGAACAAGTGGAGCGAATGGCGATCTATCTGGGTATATATACACAGGCTCACCGATATGGGGAGGGCGAGAGGCCGGGGCGCACATTGGCTAGGTCATTGTGACCTCCCAGGGCTGCCTCATACATCTCAGCACTGAGACGTGGGGATGCCACCAGCACTACTGATACAGACCGAGCTACTCAGCTACTACACCCACCTCTATTCCTCTCACCACAATGGGGAAGCCCCCGAGTTGGCGCAATACCTTGCTGAAATAGCTATGGTATGGTTGACTACTGCCGAACATCAATTCCTTAGTGAATCTTTCACCACTGTAAAAATGTTGCGTGTCATAGATGCCTTGGATGGTGCTAAGGCTCCTGGCCTTAACATCTTCACCCGGGCCTTCTAGAAGGTTTATAAGCAAAAACTGGTGCCGCACCTCCTTGGCATTTATTCGGAGGCGCTCGAGGCAGATACATTTCTGCCCACATTATGGGAAGCAGTCATCACACTCCTACTTGAAAGATCCCTATTTATGTAGCTCTTAAAGACTCCTGTCCTTGCTTAATTCCGATAACAGGACACTAGCAAAATTACTAGCCACGCGTCCTTCCCAATTGTTGGATCAAATCCTCTCCACTGGGATTTGTCCCACACCGCTCTACTTACCAAAATCTATGCACAGTTTTTGCAGTACTTAATAGGCTTTCTCCAAATACACCCCCTGAAGTGGCCCTCTTGGATACAGAGAAAGCATTTGAATCCTTAGAATTGACGATCCTACATGCCACGCTCCGTAAATTAGGGCTCCCGCAAGGCTTCACCTCACTGATCATGCTTTCACAATCCCAACTGGCTGCTCGAATCAGAGCCAATGGTACTCTGTCCCTTTTTATCTGCTGTCAACAAAGGGACAAGACAGGGATACATACTGTCCCCATTGCTCATCTTTATAGCAATGGATCCCCTTGTACGTCATCTACAGAAACAACATATCTACAGGGGATTGCAGTTTAATACAGGGCCACTGTTAATTTCCCGATCCGCAGATGACATCCTTCTGTTTATACGTCATCCATGAGATAGTCCTGTACAGGGAATTCTCAGGCCTGCAAATCAACTGGGAGAAGTCCAAACTGTTCCACTTACAGACATGACAGCCCCAGTGAAGTTCAGACGAATTTCCCCTGACATGGTGCAATGAACATCTTCGATACCTTGGCATGCACTTAAACCGTGACAAAGACCAAGTCATAAGATTGAATTATGGCCCAGCAATGGAAAAACTAACATCGCAGGTAGACCATTGGATTCGCCTTCCTCTTTCCATGACTGGTCGTATCACCATCATTAAAATGGAAGTGCTGCCTCAACTCCTGTATTTATTTTTGAATGTGCCCCTGCCACTTATAAACTTCTTCTTTATGACCCTCTGTAGCATATTACTGCAGCTTATATGGGCAGGTAAACAGCCCAGAATTTGCTGGTATGTCCTCATATTTCCATGCGAATGAGGAGGATTTTGTTTCCCACATTTCCACATGTATAACCTAGCAGCACAGTGCAGATTGTGCACTACTGGTATCACCCTGATGCGTGCCTCCCTTAAGAAATCCCTGAAAAAGACTTGGCAGCCCTGATGCCCTTGTCGACTCCAATGACATACAAACTTTCTCCCCCACAAGTTGGGCGTGGCATAAACTTGCTCGACTCCTCAACATAGACACACTTTACTCTCCCGCAGTACCTCTGGCAATGGTACATGAAATAAGAAATACATATCCAATTGCATGCAGCCTAAACCGCAACGTAGTTTTCACCTTATGGAGTCATGCCCAGGGACATATTAAGGAGTTGGAGGAAGATTGTATCTTTTTTGAGGGGGAAACAAGCCATTCTGAAGGTGCAGTCAGGTCCCCTTCTGCACAATACTCCTCCTGAGAGTGAAACATAAACCTAGGGCATTTTTGTCAGGCAGGGGAAGTGTGAACTGGGTGCATTTCAGACATGTACTTCAAAAGCCAGCAGAGGAAGCAGTATTCTGTTCACCCCCCACAGTGCTCCGCCAAGTAATATACACCTGCCATCTACTAGAGCAAGCTAGCTGTGGTAGCTTAGGCAGGTATTGTTTCTAGAGGAAGTATGTTCTTTGTTGTTTGAGTAAGAGGTAAAACAATTATATGATGGTACCAGCTGGGCATCTAGTAGCACCAACTACACCCGGAAAGTATGGTACCAGGGGAAACCTGGGGATTGATGCAAGGGCAAGTTGATAGTTGACATCTGTAGGAACTGAGGGGTGGAGTGACCCTGTGTTCTAGTTTCAGCCAATGGGCTATGTCCTGCATTACAGGTCTCCAGTTAAAAGAGGTACATCCCTCTGGCAGAAGGCAAAGTCTGATCCAGTAGGTGGTGAGTAATGAACAGTTGGCGTTGTACAAAAGGTGCAAGGGTTGAGCTTCTCCATCAACATGACTACATTTTTAAATCTGTGAGTGAAACTAGTAATATATATTCATTGCAGCTTGCCTAAACCCAACATGTTGTCTCTCATTACTAAATCATGTCAAATAATGTATAAGGAGATTGGGGGAAAGTATATTTGTGAGGGGGTTTTGGAAATTGGGTTACAGGTTGAGGGGGTGATCCCTACTCCAGAAGGAACCACAATCTCTGTTAGGGTGAAACACAAGCAATCCCCAGATTAACCTTTACTTAACCCTCTGGCAGCTCAATAGCAGTCATGCTTAACTTAGAGGCAATGTGTAAAGAATGTGTGCAGTACTTCAAACAGTAATAAAGTGAAAACACAAGAAAAATACCACGCCAATTTAGGAAAATAGAGTAAAATTCAATAAATTATTTCACACAAGAATGACAAAAATCCAATCAGTAGAAATGGAGATATGTAATTTTAAAGATTCCAGGTAAGTAAAGAACAAAGCGCTTACTTGTGGTTTTCTGGTCGTGCAAGACCGGGTGAAAGTCACAAGTTCAGGCCGACAGTGATGGAGTGCAGGCCATGTACAGGGATGAGGTTAGTCCCTCTGAAAGAATTACCTTCAAAGTACGGCACTAAGAGCTCTGTCTGTGGTGGAAGGGGCCGCAGGGAGAGCATCACAGATGGTCGTTCATGTAGTGCGTAGAACAGGCTGGGTGTCACAGAAGGTCAAACCTGCAGCATGATGATCCTGTCATGTGTCACAGACAGTCTGGCTGGAGCTTCTGATTGGTGGTTACTGTGAGCTGTTGATGCCGTGGCACAAGGTGCCGATTTTGTGCTGCGGTGATGGTTGCTGTACCGCGAAGAGTCAGTTTTGCTGGAACTTCACATTGGTGTGCAGCGTGGGTGGCAATATCTTGGCATGAATGGGCCTGTTCACATTTGCAAAGAGCACAAAACATCTGGAGAGCTCAACCGAGGCCACACCAAGGGTCTAAGATATATGTGGGCACCACTTGGAGATCAAGAGCTCACTCCAACAGAGGCCAGCAAGGCTTAGGCAGGTTGAGTTGCAGGTATAGGCAGCAGGTCCAGGCAAAAAGACAGCTGGGCAGTTGTAGGGAGCCTCTGGAATATGTTATATCCTTGTCGCTTAAAACAAGAGGTCAGCTGGCTAGCCCTTGGAGTCACTTCAGCCTGGGATGAAGGATGCAGGTCCAGTCTTTCTTTTCAGTTCGCATGGCATCAGGCAACAAAGCATCAGAGTAGCGGGATATCGGAATAGCAGTCCTTCTGGCAGCAAAGCACCGCAGAGGTCCTTTTTTCTAGTATCCATAGGTTCAGGAGTGTACTGAAGAATTGGGTCTAAGGCTCCATTATTTATACCTGATACCAACATTGTAGTAGTAGAAGATTCTGGAGGTTTCCAACCCAGAGGTATTTGGAATTTCCTGTCTCCCTACCCTGGCCCAGACATGTCTGGGGTAAAAAACGACCCATGTCTAACCCTCTTCTGAGTGTGCTCAGGTAGAGCCTTTGTGATGTGCAGGTGTGGTTGGTGCCAGCTCCTCTCCCACATCAAGTCAGATGGTCCATCCTGCCAACACCTAGGGCCCTTTGTTTCCCCTTCTGGGAGCAATACACAAACGGAGGATCATCAAAAAGGGGACAGTGGGCTTTTGGACAGGTCCAGCATAAGGGCCCAAGGACCATAGTTTCGACAAAAAGATTATGCTGTTCCTCGGGAAATGAAAGACAAGAACACAGGGAATTGTGAACCAACCCGACCACAAAGGTTCAAAGATGGGAATCCATTGTATTGGATTGTAATGCCCTCAGACACCCTGTTGGGTGTCATGCTTCATCATTGGGCTGCTCCTCGTCGGGTCGGCGGTGCAATACCCGACGGGCTCCCTATAGTAGGGGTGCTTCAGCGGAGATCTTTTTCCAACATCCGTTAGGTGAAGTGCGGGTGGGGGGCCTCGTGGGTGTAGATATGTTTAAAGGTTGATGGTGGATATAAAATAGGGTTGGGAGTACCTAAGAAAACAACTTTAATCAAGGGGCCTCCTACCCTAAGTAAAAACAGAACTATAAGGCACGAGGCTGAGGTAATGTCTCAGATTATGGCGCTCTTATAAAGTGTGGGCCAACATGTTTCTCACCGAAATGAATACTCTATAGGCGATTTGTCAGGACCAGGGGAAAAAACTATCTACAACTAAAACTAAAAATGGTGTTGTGGCTACACACTCACATTGACCATATACCTAAATCGTCAAATACCCGGTAGTACTGGAACTACCCAAATTAATGAACTAACCAGGCGTCACAGTACCCGGTAGGTTATGAACACGAGGGGTTCCTCATGTAGTTTGTGCTGATCGCACAATGCTGCAGACCTACCCACTCCTACTGGGTTTGTGAAGCAATACACAAAGACCAATTGCCAGACACCTATGCTCAGCCTCACTCTCACTTGCACACATTCCCTGCATACGCACAAGCAAAACTGGGGGCCGCTCATTCTCCCACATCGCACCCAAGACATGGAACATCCTCACTCAACCCTTCAGAGGCTCCTCCTCACTGCTTGAGTTCCACAAGAAGCTGAAGACCTCGGTCTTCATATAGGCACCTTGAGGACCACAAACCCGCACATGTGCTCAATCGCCTGGATAACCTGTTCGTTCATTGGTGCCCTATACAAATCAATGTAACATAACTGTTATGATGTATTCCTCCCAAAGTAGACAGACTCCAGTTGTAGGTTGAAATTAAGATTTATTCATTGGGATCAGGAGTGCCAGAGCCACCAATCTCAATCAAGCTCCTTTCTTCTCTCAGCTGCCACCCTCAGAATTCCCTTCAGATCCCACATACAGGGTTCCATAGGATATTGCCTATAATGGTTCTATACCATGGCAACCATATGCAATGAGCAAACATAACAATAACATAACATAACAGCTACATCTAGTCATGTGACCCAGGATGCAGGCAGCAGACACTAAATGGTTAAGACAAGAAAATATCAACTTTCTAAAAGTGGCATTTTCAGAATTATGATTTATAATCTGACTTTACCATTAAAGGGGCTTCAAATTACAATTCTTTAGACATTAAACTTGACATTCCTGCCTGTTTCCAATTAAAATATATCACATATTAAATGTAATAAGATAAAAACAATGTATCATATTGGAGAGATAGGCCTCATAGCAGTGGAAAACGAATGTAGGAGTTTTTCACAATCAGGACATGTAAAACCCAAACTTACATGTCTGACTGATTAAATACACCGCACCCTGTCTTCTGGGCTATGTAGGGCAGACCACAGGGATGACATATGTATTAAAAAGGGAGGTTTGAGCCTGGCAAAACGTTTGTCTTGCCAGGTCGAAATGGCAGTTTAAAACTGAACACACAGACTGACATGGTAGACCTGTGAGACGGTTAAAGGGCTACGCAAGTGGTTGGCACAATAATTGCTACAGGCCCGCTAGCAGCATTTAATTTACAGACCCTTGGTTCATGTTGTATCACTTTACTAGGGTCTTACAAGTAAATGTAAAGTCCCAATAGGGTGTAAGAGAATGTTAACTTGTTTAAAGAAGAGAACATAAGCACTTTAGCACTGTAAAATTGTGCAGAGTCCTAAAAGCCCCCCAAAACAACAGGTTCAGAAAACAGCAGGGTGAATGCAAAAGGCTGGAGAGCACCCTGCATAGAGGTAAGCAAAGGAGTCGTTTTGAAAAAACGAGTTTACCTCAGTGAACTGAACTTAACCCAACAGGCTTGATATTTTCATCATCATTCTGAACAGCCATTATTTTAATGTATAGCCTCCATGCAACTGGTGCGCTGACTTTTCCCTGATTTGTAGCCTTCATAGACGAACCTTCAAACAGAATGTAGAAAAATGCTTTTTTAGTCTGCCCATATGTGTTCAATTTTGTTACTGCTGCCCTCCCTCACCTCAGATGCACCCAACTTAAATAGTAGCCTGTCATGCTCTACAGACAGGATTTCCAGTCGCCATCTCTATTGGAACATTGGTAAAGCATATTTTGGCCTGCAGATGAAGTGAAGTCATGTTTCCTGCTGCATGCTCCCATGGATCTTTATCCCTTGGGTATATATTTTTTAGATAATTGTACCCACTCCACTGCAGAGAAAATACATGGTGTGCTGACATATTACTGAAGCATTGGCACAGAGCAGTGCAGAGCAGAGGGCTTTCCCAGGCCCTTGCATTCTCTGCCTTCCTAGCTGTGCTTTCGCTTTAGTTGTAAACATCCTGGGATCTCAAAATAAAAAAGCGCATTCCTCTCTCTCCAACAGCAGGAACAAAACACCACGACCCCGCAGTGATAAATACATAAGCCTCCCTAGGGAAGAAGCTCAAGTATGTGTGCTTCTTGGAACCCGGGAAATTGCCTCTGAAGTAGGCACGTTTCCCATGAAAGCTTATCAAGCTGCAATTCAAGGTGCATTAAGTCATGTAAAGCCTTCTCTGCAGTCCATTTGCACACAGTGTTCTCACATAAACACCCCATGGCTGGGGATGATTACCGACTACTAACGGAAGGCACATTCAGGCGGGCGGTGTGATTTGTTGTACCTGGTAGAACAGCATCACTTCTGAAGATATACCTTTAAAAAAGACTTGTACAAATTTGTTTATATTGTCCCTGTACTGAGGGATATTAAAAGAACGACACGAGTGTACTTTAATGTATTTTATTGTATTGCAATTAGATTTACACAGCGCTTGCTACCCCTGCACGCACTGATGCCTCTTTCAGGCAATGGTTAAACATGGAAGAATTATATGGTGGGACTGAAGAACAAGGATTTTAAAGGCAATAGGTCTCACATTTAAGAGAGTTTGAGCTATTGGAATTGTAAATGACAATGCCTTTTATTTATCTGTTTTGATAATTAACACATAAATAAAAAGGCATTGTCATTTACAATGCCAATAGCTCAAATTCTTGTAAATGTGGGGCCTATTGTCCCGGGCGCCTTGGAAAGTGAAAATGCGTATGGCGCGCTGAATATTGCAGGAAAATATGTCTTGCCTGCAGTAGAAGCAACGCATTAAAGAAAATAGTGCTTACAGACTCTTCAGCCAGGCTAGCTTGAATCCAGTGGCAAAGTGAGCAAGGGACCCACATCTGGGCACACCCTGCCAACCCAGGGCGTACAAAGCAAATGAGATGATGGACGCAGCGTCGAAACTTTTCAGACACTCAACCCCAGTCACAGACCTGGGTTGAATCCATCCTTGTTCTTTAGCGCACTTCGCCACCCCAGTTCAGACCCAGTCATATGCAAATCAGTCTTGACCCTGTGCCTCATAAGAACAGTCCAGACCGAACTGCCAAGCCAGATCGTCCCTGCACCGGAAACAAGCATCCTGGGACTGGTTTCATCAGCCAGGCTAGCTTGAATCCAGTTACAAATGAAGACAAGGCAGTACTAAGAAGGGACTAACAAGCCTATTAATGAATCAGAAACCAGCATTTACACAATGACAATGACACAAGCCAATGAAAAATATATGCGGAGAGTGGGTGGAGCTTCAAGTCCATACTCTAATACACCATGCCTCGCAGAGACATATACTTAGAATAGCTTTAGAATATTTTTGAATCACCAGTTGAGAGTCAAATTGGCAAATACTATTTTGGCATGACCTCACTCGTTCAAACTTCCACTGTAAGATAAGTAGCCTCATATAACAGAATAAATCCTTCATTGCCATTTGGAAGAGGCAGACATTCAACTGTGAAGTGTTGCCCACACACTTGCAAAGTAATTCCTTCTAATTTACATTAAAAAATGTAAATACTCATGAAAGGTCACTGAGACAGCAAGAAAGAGCCAACCTGTCCCAAACCCAATCCTGAAAAAGAGTTCTGAATTATTGGTAAAAATCTCTTAATTTGAGTTCGCCTGTCTTCACCCACCCCATAAGCATACAACTCCCACAGTCTATATCACTACACCCAAGGTCAGAGTGAAAGTCTAGTGGTAATGGCAGTGACAAACCATATATTTCACCTCAACTGATCTACATTTAATTGCATCACATCTTTCACCTCAAAAGTCTTGGGTGACATTTTCTGAATGTTGTTTGACTCCTTTCTCCTGATTCTTTTGGATCTCACTGTGGCATTTAACACAGTTTATCCTGGGAACCTAATGTGTGTTTTGGAAAACCGCACGGGAATCCATTGCACAATGCCGAACTGGATCGCCTTCTTTATTTCAAAGAGAACCCAGTTACTAAAAGTGCGTTGACATTCCTCTATCTCTTTGTTGGTTTCCTGTGTGGTTCCTCAGAGTTTTCACAATTAACCAATTTGATCTATTTAGGAGGGTACAGAGGTTTCCCTACACTAATATAAAACCAACACACAGTTTTACCCTAAAACTTTATTGACTCAAATAGTTGTCATGCTGTACTTATTTCTCACCAGGCAACAGACAAGTATGACTACTAACTATCTACACCTCAACAAAAAAAAAAACAGTTTATACAGTTTTCACTCAAACTGGAAAACAGCTTAGACTGTGATCTGTTTAAAGAATTGACATCAACAAAATGCATGCCTGATCTCTCCCACTTTGAGGTCTCATCAGGAATTTACCCTTCCTACTTCACTATTAATGGTGCGTCATAAAAACTATCGCAAACATGAGTAAATTCCACCTGCAGGCGCTAAAGAAAATTAAAACTATTCTGATACCTTCCCAACTCAACTCTGCTACACATGCAATGATAATATGTACATTAGACTTGGGCTATGTAGTTTTGACAGATGTGTCACGATACACACTCATTCTATTAAAATACACCTCTCAGCAACTGCTGGATTCCTATCCTCAACAAAAAATGTATGAGCCCTATTCTCGCTCCATTTGCATCAGCTTCCTATTGATGCAAGATATCTGTTTATATTGGGATGCCTCACTTACAAGGCATTAAATCTTAACACCCCCTCATACCTCTGGAACCTACTCCTAAATTCCGGTGACAAAACTGGTCAAAAAGCAACAATAAATTCCTTCTTGAAAGTCTTCGAATCAGAACATCGCATGCTCACTCATAATCATTCGTGAGGGCAGTCTCCATGTTCTGGAACTCTCTGCCTAGTGACCTGAGAATAACCCCAATCTTTTGTCCTTTTGTTGACCCCCATCTAGTCTCCGTTCGCCAACAGTTCAAGACCTGTCCAGTATTCAGATTATATCTTTCCAATTTGTAGCCACCTATTCTTTCACGTGCCTTGTTCAGTCAGTTGGGTTTGTCTAATTCACTGAAGATTGACAAATCTCTGCTATTGAATGTAATAGCTGTTAACTTGTACAATACTAAAATGTTCTAGAGCAGGGGTACTCACAAACTTTCTCTTGGGGGCCAAATTTACAGTGTGGTTTGTGGCCGAGGGCCGCACCTTGGGGGCAGGGTCATTGGGGGAGGGGGTGGGGCTAGACCAAAAAAAAAAACTGTGACCCTGAGGTGGAACACAGGTCCCTGCAGCGGACGCCTTCGTCCACTGAGCCACCGGACCCGGCATACACATATCTCTCTCTCTCCCTCTCTCTATCTCCCTCCTTCCCTCCTCCGTCTCCCTCCCTCTCTCCTTCTATCCGTCTCTCTCCCTCTCTGTCTCTCTCTGTCTCCCCCTCTCTGTCTCCCTCCTTCTCTGTCTCCCTCCTTCTCTGTCTCCCTCCCTCTCTCCCTCTCCTTCCCTCCCTCTCCCTCCGTCTCCCTCCCTCTCCCTCCGTCTCCCTCCCTCTCCCTCCGTCTCCCTCCCTCTCCTTCCATCTTCCTCCCTCCCTCCTCCCTCCCTCTCTCCTTCTATCCGTCTCCCTCCCTCCTCCGTCTCCCTCCCTCTCCCATCCCCCTCTCTCTCTCCGTCTCCCTCTCTCTCTGTCGCCCTCCCTCTCCGTCTCCCTCTCTCTCTGTCGCCCTCCCTCTCCGTCTCCCTCTCCGTCTGTCCCTTTGCCTCTGTCTGTCTCTGCCTCTATCTGTCTGTCCCTGTCTCTGCCTATCTGTCTCTGTCTGTTTCTGTCTCTCCCTACTGCCCTCTGTCACCCTCTGTCCCCTTACCCGACTCTCACACCCTGCTGTTCTCTTGTCATTCTTTGTCACCTCTCCCCCCCTACCCCCCCCCCCCTCTGCTTGTGTGGCAGCTGAGGCAGCTTCCCTTCCAGGGCACACACACAGCCCCACCCGAGTACTTCACAGGTCTTTAAGAGACTATTTGCATGATAACGAGGCTTTGTTGTATTTTACCTCTTAGCGCCCCAGCAGCTCCACTCGGACTATCGCTTGAATGCTTGAATCCCCGGGCCCCCACAGAGCAGAGTCTGTGTTTGCTGACACTGTTAAAAAAACCAAAAAACACCGGTACGATGGCTGCAAGGTCCGCGGGCCGCCAAGAAAGGCTTGCCGGGCCGCTGGCAGCCCGCGGGCCGTACTATGAGTACCCCTGTTCTAGAGTGATGACGTGCAATAGAAAGCATCAAGATAAATAAATAAACAAATTCATAATTAAATAAATAAACACATACATAAACTCTAGAGAGGTATTCCAATATGCAAACTAAACTATTAGCGGATGCTCGATTCTGCTCCTTGTATTCATTACTTTACCTTTGGCAAAGCTCCATGTTAGTCTCTGCATGAAGTTTTAGGGCAGCAGGTTTTTAGCTGTTGGCACATTACTGGCATTTATTTGTTATTTTATTCAAATGGTGGGTTTTTTATGCGCACCTGCAAACACTTAGCAAAATAATAATAAAGAATAAGCCCAATGGGGACATGACTTGGAGGCCAAAGAGGATGTGGCAGTGTCCTCAGTGAATTTGATGCAGCAGTCCCCCCCAAGAAGCCCACCTCCCCTTCATTAACGAGCCCCTTGAGGGGAAATGGGAATGGGACGCGGGGCTTCAATGCCACAGACAGGGTCCGGGGCTAGGGTGGTCGAAAATCTAGACGGGTGGGTTCAAGTGCTGAATGTTATTTAGAATGGGCCCAATAGAGCTCTCACAGGGACCAATCTATTGTTTAATAGAAACATGGAAGGGCGCTCCACCTCACACTCCCATCTCACACTCGAATACTCAGCCTAATGGTGGTGCACATGTTTCTAGATCCAGGGATAGAGTCCCTTTATGGATCCCCTCGAGGGACACCATAATGAAAACCAGTGTGGTGCAGAATGTTACAACCTCTATTGTGGACTTCACTTGGTTATCTGACAACGAATCCTGTCCGGTATATAGAGGATTAATTCCCAGCTTTTTTTCTGAAATCAAGGCCTTAAAGTTGATATCTAGTAGGGATATTTTAAACGTGATGATCAACTCATTTGAAACTTTTCCCTACTCTAGAGTTACTTTCTGCACCCCGATTGTTACTACTTTGGTTTTGCAGAACTGTGAGCATTTTCTTAAGCGAGGGATCGACTTTACATCTGTTTTAGAATATGAGAAATCTTACCCCATGAGTCTGATAATTCAGTGCCCCAAAGCTCTAAGGGCTGTTAAATCAGTGGTGTTAGATGCAATGGGTCCTGACCCTGAGTACTTACCTGGTAATCCCAAAAATATTGTGGTCTCTTTGGGCAAGAGGGATGATCAATAAACATGGTGACGGGGTTGGCAGTTGATCCTCAGGCTCCGGACATGGAAGATGATTTGGCCCAGTGGAGCTGGGTCTCAAGAGCCTTGAACAATACCCATCCTCCTGCGGAAAAAAGTGATCCTTTGAGGTAGCTTGGGGGATTTACTATTGTCATGGAACATTTCTGGTTTGGGTCATAACAAGACAAAATTACATTTTTGGGAAACCCTGAACCCTCTAATTATGTGTTTACAAGAAACCTGGGGGCATATTCACAAGGATCTATTGCCGAGTCAATGGCACTTTATCGCAGTCAAAGTAGCGATAAACTTATCGCTCCAATCACAGGCTGGTGTTAACATCCCACAGCACCAGTTTACCCGCGATAGCAGCAGAAAAAAAACATCTTCACAGATGACCCCCGCAACTATCACTAATGAGATGCAGAGTAGGCGTTCCCATGCCAAAAGCTGTGACAACACCACTCCACAACATTCACAACGACCAGCCAGATCGGCGATAAGAACACAAAACAGGCGATAAGACACGTTAGAGCAGGAAAATAACACCTGCTCTGACTTGGTGCAAAGTCGGACCACAGCCTGCACCACAAAAGGGAGCCGAGCAAGAGCCACACCTGAAGAACAACAGATGCACCCGGGCAACTGAACATGCAGCCTGGAGGGCCAAAAGGGCAACAACACCTGCCGCCACCACCCCCTGGACCCCCCCTCCCCCTCCCGGGCACCCGACCAAAGACATGCCACATCAGCTACACCTAAACATGTACAAAATAATCCCCATGATGTCACACAATCACAACTGGTGACATGCATGTGTCGTCACAAAAACGAGCATCACACATTCACTTCCAAAGCAACAAATGAAACTTTATTAAAATGAACACTGAAATGAAATGAAGACACATGGCGGCTCCCCTCGGGACAATCCGTAGGTCACTGCCTGCAAGACAAAAATCAAGATGAGAAGGTGTGTCCTGCGCACATCAAAGGGCAGAGAGAGAGAGCGAAGAACAGAGAGAGGAAGAGAGGGAGAGAGAGAGAAAGAAGAGAGGGAGAGAGAGAGCGAGAAGAAGAGAGGGGAGAGAGAGGTAAGAGAGGGGGAGAGAGAGAGTGAGAGAAGAGAGGGGGAGAGAGAGAGAGAGAGAGAAGAGAGGGGGAGAGAGAGAGAGAAGAAGAGAGGGGGAAGAGAGGGAGAGAGGGAGAGAGAGAGAGAGAGAGAGAGAGAAGAAGAGAGGAGGAGAGAGAGAGAGATAGAGAGTGCCGCCTCTGAGCACCCAGGCCACACTGCTCACCTGCTGCCACCGGTGTGTCTCCAACCACTTGCCGGTATGTATTGCAGTTCACCAGGTCACACATCTGAGACAGACCTGTCATCTGAAACAGAGTCCAGATACATGATTGGCACAGTACACACAATTGCACAAGACAACAGCGCCTGCCCGCCCATGCACAACCAGGCCTCACTGCTCACATTCCGCCACCGGCGTGCAGACAAGAGGTCCCACCACGTGCCACTGCAAGCCACGAGCCCGGGGACCACAGACATGGCACCCTCCACATCATGCAGCCATGCTCCGCATGCCACCAGGTCTCACGTTTGGTGCTGGGTCTTGATTACTCCATGGCAGAGGACATACCAGTGCTCCCGGCCTTATAGTAGGCTGCACACCCGCTCAGCCCAATATGTGCCACTAACTGCGATCCTGGAAGCGATGCCACGTGGCGGTAGGCCTGCGCTGCCCTCTGGCTCTGGCCTACACTGCAGTCCAGCAGGGCATACAAAACCTGAGCTGTCCGGACCGCCGGGACGGGGCATCATCGTAGGCTGCACACCCGCTCAGCACTTAAGGTGCTCCTACCTCAGTGCACCCAAAGTCACCATCCCGTGTTGGGGTGCCTGTGCCGGCCGCAGAGTTTCAGGTGCCACTCTCACTGTGCAACCCCAGTCAGCACCATATGGTGGTAGGCCCGTGACGGCCACAAGGCCTCGGGTGCCGCTAAACCTGTGCGCAACAACTCATGGGCCCTTTATGATTGAGGACCGTGGAGCGTCCGTCATCCGTCTCCACCAGCCGAGGGGAATGTGACATCGTCGGCCCCTTACGTTGGCGGAGTCACATGGCCTTTGATGCCTGTGCCGGATGGGTGTGGTGTGTGTGCAAACCTGCCCTCAGGGAGTGGCTGTGACATGCTGACAACTAGGCCAGTGACCTGCACACCACCAGTGAGTACACCTGCGATGGGTAGCAATGAGGGACTCCCCTTGGTGCGTAAGGGGAGTGGTCTGGCCTGCCGTATGCCGGACCAGCGCAGGGCTTGCAACAATGACTCGTCGGCTCTGGGCGTGGTTCAGTCCATGTCCGGACATGGAAGTGACTGATGCGTGTGTCACTGTTGTAGTGCCCATGGCACCCGGAACACAATATGCAATGTAGCACCCTCTGAATGGCATACCACAGGATGAGCATCATTGACGCAAGGGAAATCACTGTCCCTACACTCATCCATACATTCATACATGAATGATGAAAGACATAACACAGCAGTGCATTTCTGGATGTTTATTTCACATTCAGTGCAGTTTTGCAGCTGGAGCGGCACAGGGCAATGCCAAGTACACTACACAATATGGGCCAGAGTCCAACCGGGAATGACAAGTACTGCGGAAGAGGAAGGGTACAGTCTGCAGTCTGGTCGCCGTGTCATTGGTCATCAAACAGGATATGGCAGTCCATGTCGCTATCCAAGGTGAGTGCATCGGAGTGTATCGGGGGTCAGTGGAAGGTCATGGGGCCATGTGCGGCACCAAGCAGAAACAGGCCAGGTGGCGGAAATGAATGCTAGTGCCTCCTGATCACAAACCCATCCATGTCCTTGTCTCAGGGCGTGTGCTCTGCCCCACCTGTGGGTGTTGCAGTACCGGCTGAGGCACTGTGTGCCCCTGATACATCAGGTGCCGGAGTGGATACGTCTGCCGCATTGTGAGGCAATGGCACACCAGGGGGCGGAGATGTGGATGGTGTGGGGGCATCAGCATTCATCATTGCCACGCCTTGTGGCAGCAATGCCATGATGAGGATCTGCAGGGCATGGTAGATCCCAGCTACATTTCGCTGGTGTGCAGCGGTGTCTGCCATCCTTTCCGCCTCCATCTGCACCGTGTCCTCCATGAGCCTCTGCATGTGTGCCAGCTCACTACTGGTATTTCTGGAGCCCCACTGAGTGGACAGGGGTTCTTCTCTCCGAGCCATGACTCCAGCGATGTCAGTCAGGGCTCGCTGGAGACCATGGAGCAGACCTAGACACCCATGGATGGCGTACAGTTTGGTAGCCATGAGGTCGAACCCCACCCGCACCTGCTCAGCCGTCTCCCTCTGGCCCTCTAGCACACGGCGTTGGAAGGCCGTGTGTTGTTCCTGGGGGTCTTGGGAGACTGCCGGGCCATGGGTGCCTCCTGCTGGTTGGTTTGGGTGGTGGGTGAGGTCTCCTCGATGCAGCTGGGCAGCCCTGATCCTGGAAGTGAGTCACGGATGATGTCAATGATGTCTAGGAGGGCTTGTATGTCGATGCTGGGGTTGTCCTCCTTGTCATCAGTGAAGAGTGGCTGGGACTGCTCTGCAGGGGGTGTTGACGGTGGCCCTGCAATGTGAAGGGGAGATGGTGTATTGCAATGTGTCCACATGTATGTAGCTGCATGGTATATGTTGACATTCAGACAGCATGGCATTGTACATTGTGACAGTCTATAGATCTGGGTGATGACCAAGAGTCATTGAGGGTGTGCACTGTGCTCTGCTTGATTGTACATGTGTGCCATTGTGGCCATCTCCACCCGTCCCCCCAGGACCTGGTGGTCACTCACCCTGTTGCGGTTGTGTTGTGTCCTGTCGAGCAGTGTGCGGTCCCCCGACTTCGGCCACAGTATCCAGTCTGATGACTGTCAACACCAGCTCCTCCATGTCATCCAGCATGAGCTGTGGTGCTGGGCGCCCACCTTCAGTCTGCATTGCTGCCTTCTGGTTGGCTGTGAGTTTCTCCTCGGTCTTTCGCTTGATGTCATTCCATCCTCTCTTGACCTTGTCCATTGTCCTCTTCTGCTCTCCGACCGCGTTCACCTTGTCCACGATGTCCCGCCATATTCCATTTTTGGTGCCCAATGACACGTTGGAGGTGATGAACAGTTGTTGATGGTGTTCGATCACCTCCGTGACTATGATCCTGTTCGCCTGCAGACTGAACTTCGTCTTCCTCTTCTTCTTGTCCTTGCCCTTCCCTGTCCCTGAGGTCCCGGGCTGGTTGTCCGGGGTGCTTGTGGGGTTGTGCTCGTCCTCTGCGTCTCCTCTGGCTGCCTCCACGGTGCTTGGGTGTTGGTCAGTTTGTGTTTGGGTGTTTTTTCTACTTTTATGGTGATTTTTCCTGCCTCTTTATCACAAGAGAGAAGCAGCTCAGTTGCAATCTCCCAGGTACTATAATATCACAAAAGGCAACTGCTGTTTTCTGTTCTCAGATTTTCAAACTGAGTTTGACACCGGGGGATGCCGAAAAGATGGTTTGTCCTAATACATAACCACTCTGGGTGTTGAAATATCCAAAGATATTGGAGAAGACGTCTCACTCACTAATAGTGACATGCTTCATCATTGGTGTCTTTCCACACCCAGGTAAGATATCACTACCAGGGCGGACTCAACCAAAGATGTCATGGGAGTTCTTATATAAAGTATTGACTGGTTATGCAGGGAACCAGATGGGTGATATGTTAAAAATACCTACAGGCATACCAGAACTCTATGTTTTATTCCTAGGGTACCTGGGGTATAAGATAAAATCATGAAATCAACGGGGTTCTTTTGAATTCAATTTGTTCAAATGTACCCTCTTTAAAATGCCAACATGTTTAGGCCCTCAACGTGAGCCCTTCCGGGTCTGGGGCCTTCTTCAGGGCTAGAATGTCTACTCCTAGGTGTCCCTGCTTTATGTTTAGCAATTTATTAATGAAGAAAGAATGAGGCCTATTGCACTCACCTATATTCCTTATTGATCCAGTAGTTTTTCTAGAGGAAATGGAAACAAATTTTTTGGGACAAGTAGATTTGTTTAGGGGGATCTCGCATAGGTAAATTGTACATATACTGTTATCACCGAGACTTATTCAGTACATTTAGTCAAAGTGTTTTAGGTGATTGTTTTCTATGGACTATTAATCCACCAGTGCAACTGCCTCAAAATTATTTCTATCCCATGGGAACTATTAAAAAAGGATGACAGAAGGTGTAGGTCTTTTTTGATTTTTTACTGAATCAATTGAACAGTTGACCGCCAAATCTTTGTATCTACCCGTCATACGTGTTTCTTTTCAAAGAACATGCTCTGTGGTGAACAAACTTGTGACCCAAGCAATACATATAGAAACGGTCTAAGTCTAGGCGTTATTTCATGCTAGATAGTGAATAATGATAATACCTTTATCATTGATTGTTCTCACCGACTGTATAGTGCTACTATGCACCATGCAGGTTTGGTGGACTATGGTGCAATCTTGTAGTCACACACTGAAAAAGAAAAAGAAATAACCCATCTCACATAGTGAGCCTTGGTGGTAATATCTTTATTTGTGTGTACTATTTGCTAGGTTAGAACTATCCAGCCTATATATCCCGTGGGGTTTTATGGTTATTATGTCTCCTAAACTTCTATTTGGATCTCGTTATTATGGTTCAAAAGGCGAAATCATATGGTGCATATGTCGTTTCCTTGGTGGCGTCTCTACCATACTTTAGGTTATGGCCGCCGATTTTTTGTTATTATTTCTACCATTTACGATATTCTGTATATTCTAAAGAGGCTAGTTATCTTCATCAACCTTGTTGTGCTGCCATACCTTGGAAAGATGAAACTAGGGTGATCGCATTGTGATGGTGTTGGCACCCATCTACGTGTAATCATACCACACTCACACACCTAATTCACTTGTATCAAATACTTATGCCCATTTGTTGTTTTTGGGTGCGTTACTTCTGAGAAACAGTAATTATCACGCAGCAGGTCAAGTTTTTTTTTTTTAAAGATGTGTCCCCTTTGGTGCTGGTTTTGATATTATCTTTACATTTCCCACTCACTTCCTAAGTTTGTGCCCTTCACCTACAAAGCGATGTGTTTCCATTCATTACGTGTCAACCCGCCGCATTCGCCACTTTCATACACACGACTTACTTCGTCAAAGATCGGTCACCGCTTGTATACCTATGTTTCACACACCGCCCGCCGCCGAGTATCGTGAATGGCGGGGCGGCGTCTTAAATACCTTGTTGATCTTTTTCGGGATCATTGGTTTGGAAGAGCGTATTTCGCACGCCTCTTCCGATTGGCGATTAATGTCTGTGACGGCAAATTTCATTGCCGGCGCTTAAGAGGGTATTGACTGCTGGAAGTGTAGTTTTAGTTTTACACTCGCGTACCGATTTTGTTAAAATTTTTGCACAGTGTCATTGAGTTTATGGTTTGTTGTATTTAGACACTTTTTATAATACACAGTTAACTGTGGTGCCTTATCTGCGTGATTGTATGCACCTTATGTTGCATTGTATACGTGTATGGGAACAATAACGTTTTATTGAAACACCGAGGTAGACAACTATATGGCCCTTGATGTAGTCTTCAAAGTTGATTAAACAATCATATCGCACAATTGTCTTCCACATAATGGTATGTAGTTGATAGCCCTGAATTGGACTTTATCTTTTACCTCTATGAGTATCAGTCGTATTCTGGAATTCGGAGGGCGATAATATTTATGAGATTCCAGAATTATAACCTCCAATTTTTGTCTACCCTGCTCTTTTTCAAGTAAAGATTGCATGCCGATGTCCTTGCTTTTCTTCTGTTAGATGTATTACATTAGCATTGTCCACGGGATTTCCTCGTTTAACCCTTGTACAACGCTTGACAAATGGTAAATCCATCTTTGTTCAAGTTTTAAAAGTTGTTTTTCACTGCATGTGTTAGGTAGTCTTTCGATCACTGACCATGTGAAGTCATTCTCAGTATGCCCTGTTGTTTGAAAATGACGCATCATTTTTGTGACTGTTTTTCCACATCGAAACGTACTATGATGTTCATTTAGTCGTACCTTGACTTCCCGAGTGGTCATTCCAATGTACTTTAATTGACATTTACAAATCATAATGTAAACAACGTTGTGGCTGTTGCAATTTGAAAACTTCCTCTGTTCCCAGGGAGTTTTCAAACCCAGCTCGATGTCTTTACTGGCCTTTGTTCGACAACATGCATTGCATGTTGCACAAGGGAAAAGTCCCACTACTTCAGGGAGATTCCAAAGTGTGTTCGTTTTCTGTCTTATTCCTGCTTTTCTCTTAGGGCGGGTATGTACCACTGAGTCCCGGAGGGATTTACTGCGCTTAAAAGCAAACATCGGTTTTTCCATTTTGAGAGATCCGGAGCTTAGGGTTTTCCAATGTCTCAGAATAATTCCTTTAACCCTATTAGATTCTGTACCATATGTGGTCACGCATACCAGTCTTTTATTTTCAGGTTTTGGAAACGTCTCTAGTAATGTTTCTCTGGGATTGTTCTTGGCCCTTTTGTATGCCTGTTTAACAAGTCTTTTAGGATAGGACTTTGCTTGTAATTTTTGTGAGAGTTTCTTGGCATGGAGTTCATAAGTTTCTCTGTCTGAGCAATTCCTACGGAGTCTTAGGAATTGTCCTACTGGTAGATTATCTTTCAAGGTCTTAGGATGGAAGTTATCGTTTCTCAATACGATTGTTCACATCCGTGGGTTTATAGAATGTTCCATTGTCTGGCCAGATTCTCAAATCTAAGAAAGTGATGAAGTCTTTTTTCACTGTCATTGTGAATTTCAGGTACTGGTCCCTCGAGTTGAGCCACCTGAGAAATTCATTTGCTTCTGTTTCATTCCCCTTCCAGATGAGGAAGATATCATCTATAAACCTCTTCCAAACTACCATTTTGGTGTGGTAGGGGTTGGCGTTATTGTAGATGAATTTGGTCTCAAAATCATGGACATAGAGGCATGCTATGCTTGGAGCAAAAGTCATGCCCATCGATGTTCCATGGGTTTGTAGAAAATAATCCCCTTCAAATTCAAAGTAATTTTTGGTTAAGGCCAATCTCGCGCAATCAATAATGAATTTGATTGGGGTGATGGATGTCCATGTTTCATTGTTCAACAACATTTCTATCACTTCTAGTGATGATTGTTGAGGAATGCTGGTATACAGCGCCTCCACGTCTAGAGTGATGAAAAGATCCATTGTTAAATCGAACAACAATGGAATTTAGTCAGAATATCTCGAGTGTCTTTGAAATATGAGGGCATTCTCTGGAACATTGGTCTAAGGAAATGGTCTGTGAATTTTGATAAAGGCTCCAAGACAAGCGGAAGAGGTGTGGTGCCGCGGCCAGGGCGACACGGTTCGATCCCCGGCGGCAGATTAGCCCAGCACCAAGTGACTCTGGGCAATAGCTTGCTTAATCTTCCCGATGGCCCCCAGCGCCTAGAGACCCTTACGGGTGATTGTTCGCGCTTTACAAATGTGGATTATTATTATTATTATTATTATAAGACTGATCCAATCCCGGATACAATCGGCCTTCCCGGTGGTGGATTTGTGTTCTTATGCACCTTCGAGAGGATGTAGAAGTAAGGTATTTTCGGATTTGCTTCTTTCACGAAGCCTGCTTCTGCTGATGTAATCCACCCTTCTTCCTCAGCTGTATTCACCATATCATATATATTTCATTTCAAATCCTCGGCTGGATCCCGCTGTAGACGCATATAATTGCGAGAGTCATTCAGTAACTTCCTGCATACTTTATGGTACATGTCCAGTGACATCACCACTGTTGCACCATCCTTATCGGCTGTTTTTATTATGATGTTACTAATTTTATCGATTTCAAGAATGGCATTGCGCTCAATTGTTGTCAAATTGTTAAAAACTCTATTTTCATTGTCTTTGAGTTTGTCAACCTCCACTGTCACTGCTTTTTCAAACGCCGATAATGCTGGTGGCATAGTGTGGTTAGGTGGGGGGATATTTGACTTTCTTTTGAGGCCCGTGTTCTTATCTTCCTCAGTTTCTTGCGACGCATCGACCTCTACAAAAAAAAACCGATAATCGTAACCTGCGGAAGAATTCTGCTAATTCAATTCTCAGGTCAAAAAGATTTGATTTTGCCGTAGGTACGAAACCTAATCCTTTGTTCAAGACAGCTTGTTGGGCCAGGAAAAGGATCTTCGTACTCAGATTTATTATTCCCGTGGGCTCTTGCTGGTACTCGGTCTTGCGTGCTGCATCGTTAAGTCCTCTTGATTTGATTGCCTTTGAACTCTGGGGCCTCTCCTGTTTCCTCCTCCTTGGGTGTGGCCCCTCCCTAAAAAGGAGGTTGGAAATGTTGCCATTGGTACCCATATTGTGGAGGTTGGAAGGTGGGTTGCATATAGGGACCCCATCCAAACGATTGTTGTTGGTATGGGCCCAATGGTTGGTAGTTACCCCTGTTTCTGCGGGAACGACCTCCCCTCTTCTTGTTGTTCCATCTCTGGTTTTGTCCGTCAGATGAGTAGTCACTTGAATTTCTACCGGACCCTGTGCTGTCCATGTCTGAGAAGTCTGACTGTAGTCCTCTTTGGAATATGGAAAGATGTTCTCATATTTGAAGCGTTTCAAATCTTTTTGGAATTTAATGATCTTTGCTTGTGTGAGGTACTCCTTATATTCATTGATTATCTTGTTATTTTCCTCTAGTTTCTTTTTAAAGGACCCTATGGTAATTTGGGTCTTTAAACCGTTTTCCATTGATTAATTTCTATTAACAAGGCATCAGAGAGTCTCTTAGCTGTTTGTATGATCAGGACCAGCCAGTCTCTCGTGCATTTCCATGCTATGAGAGACCAGCTGCGTCTAAATTCGGGGTTATTGAGGAAGATTCGGGGGGGCATTTGATACAATCAAACCATTGGGAGTTATGTTTCCCCGGAGGTACTCAGTCATTATTGCCCCATGTAAAAGTGTTTTTAATTTGGTCCTTTTTAGTTCAGTAAGGGAGTCCCAATCGCCATTGTTTTGGGTAGCTTGTATCAGGGTTGTATCAGAGATTAATGAGGGTATTGCTAGGATGGACGATATTACGTCCTCATCATATGCCAAGCCTTCTGCCATTTTTTATTTTTTAAAATGGGGGGGGGGCGCAAGATGGTCTATATTCAGATCTAAATTGAATCTGAAGGAATGAGAACCAATTTAATCACAAATTTGACTCTCGGGCTATGGAGGCGCCTCTAGACTCTTTATCACAAGAGAGAGTGAGAGAGGCAGCTCAGTTGCAATCTCCAAGGCACTATAATATCACAAAAGGCAACTGCTGTTTTCTGTTCTCCAAGAGGATGTAAAAATGATTTTTCCTGCCTGCCAGGTGTGTGTTGCAGGCTTGGTGCTGCTTATCGCTGATTTCCTCATCGCGCTTTGGCCCATCGCAGGTTTTTTCGCATTGGGGTTTGTGTTTTTATCTCCGTCGAGGTGGTTGTATCGCGGGCATTGGCCAGGGTTTCGGAAAACTATCGCATGGGGCCGCCTTGTTGTGAATTCCACGTTGATACGGGGTTATTTTTCCTGCGATAGGCTGCAATGTGTAAAGTTGCATTAACATTTTTTAGTGATGTTTAGCACACGTTCTTGTAAATATACCCCCTGGTCTTTTAAAGAGTTTGACTGTGATGGTTATTTTGTGCTTTCCAGTTATGCTAAGCACTCTGAAAGGGGTGTTTCTATCCTGCTTAATAATTTGATTGATTGGAATCAGATGGTATTTTGTCATCCCTCAAATCTTTGCATATGCCTGAAGTTGCCATGCTTGGGAGACTATGGTAGTTCCTCTTCCTCCTGGCAAATTTTCATATTCCTCCTGGGAGACACTATGACCACCTGTTGAGTGTACTTTTTTCATTCGTTCATGATATAGCTATTAGAGAAGAATGTCCCCTTGTAATAATCGTGGGAGATTTAATTGCCAAAGTCTCTAACTCTGCCTCTGAGATCTACGACAACCCTGATAAAGAGGAAACCTGGCTTATACCAGTGATTTTATTCTCTAAAATAAAAAAAAAGTATAAACAAGGTTTCTCCTTGCTTGAGACCCTCAGAAGTTAAAGAGATCTGATTATTTTAAATGGGAGAGTGCCTGCAGATAAAGCAGCTATATTTACGTTTCATTCTCCCCTTCTCAGAGTCTCTTAGACTATGTGGTTGTCTCTCATCAAATGTTCGGGGCTTGTGAAAATGTATGTGTTCTCCCGCCGGCATTGAGTGACCATAGTGTAGTGGTAATGATAGTGGCTTTTGATTTACCTGCATTGGATCCGGCGAACTCCGGCCTGGGTATGGCAGCTTTTAATATAGTAAATGGACGATCCTTTTGGACATCAAAAAATTTGGCTGAGGTCAGTTTTATCATTAAGATGGCTTATGTAGAGCAGCCGGAGTGTGTTCATGATAATACCTTTCATGTTTTGAGGCCCAAATGGAAGAGATTTGTAATTCAAGCTCTAGCTCTGTTGGCCCTCGCTTGTTTAAACAGGGCATATTTTCGCTGAAATATTAAATCAAGAAATTAATCAATTACGTTCAAAAACAGCATTCACAGTTCTCTACAGGTCATCAGCGGAAAGTGAATCGCCTTAAATGAGTAATAAGTCACCGTAAACTCAGTGAAAGGAGAAGGGATGACGACTTTAAGTGGATTGGCTTGAGAGAAGCTACAAGGGCCAAAGACTCTAGATAATACTGGCGCCTGATAGCGGAATATTGCGACTCAAGGCAGAAGGTTCTGTCTATTCCGATCCCACAGAAGGACTGGGTGGATTATATCTCCTTATTATATAAGAACAACAGTCCAGTCATTCCTGTGATGGATGGAGTGGATGAGTCCTCTTTTTCGGAATTCGGTTCTCCTTTAGGGGAGGAATTAGTGAGGTTTATAAAAACGTCAGAACATTTGGCGCGTAAGCTCTGGCTGGAATTCTGATTGCGTTAATTAAAAAGGAGGCAGTTGCCTGAGGAGCTTTCGTTGCCCCACTGTTTAAATATTGCTTTCAAACTAGGAAGATTCCCCTGTCTTGGAGGGGGAGTATTGTAGTCCCTTTGTACAAAAAGGGTCCCAAAACTTCGCCATCTAGCTTCAGACAGATTACTTTTCTGGATGCTTCAAGCATACTATTTGCTAAAAGCACCCTATGTCATCTGCAACAATGGGCCATGACCAAAATATCATACCTCCAGAACAAGCCAGTTTCAGAAAGAAACATAGTACTCTGAATAACATTGCAGTCCTCCAGACCATTGTAGAGAAATATAATTTTTTTACGGGGCGTTCCAGTCTACTCTATACTACATTCATTGATTTCTCCATGGCGTTTGATAAAGTGGACAGCCAAATGCTGTGGAGAAAGCTTCTTTGGCTGGGTATCCCACATCATCTTCTGGGTCTCTAATGGAATTACACTCAGATACCTGGTGCTAAGTTTTGATGGGAAGATCGCTGGGATTATCCCAGAAGATTAGAGCCCATTATGGATTTAAGCAGGGTTGCCTGCTGGCTCCTTTCTTGTTTTCTTTCTATATATCTGATCTTCCCGGCACCTTTAAATTAAGTGAGGGGGGATGCCCCCAGAATTGGTACAATGGTTCTCTATTATATGCCGATGATGTGGCCATCCTTGATTTAATGCCTGTTGGCTTGTAACGCCTCCTGGAAGCCTTGACGAAATATGCAGAAGCCCATTTCTTGATAATTAACATTGCCAAAAGTAAGATCTTGGTCTTTCATAAGAAAGGGCTCAGAATAAAGAGGTGTTGCCAGTGGATGTTGGGGTCTCAAAAACTGGAATTGGTTGATTCCAATTTATAATTCGGAAAGGTCTTTTTGAAAATCGGACGAGATATAAAGCATATTAAACTCTGTGTGAGCAGGGCTGTTTCTAAGGCTAGTGCACAGAACAGATTTTTCAAAAGCTGCTGAAGACGCCACTTTAGCCATGTTTTATTAGTGTTCAGGGTTGAAAATCCCAGTTCCCTGTCTTATGCTGCTGAGGTGCTGGATATGAACCACTGGCTTTCCTTTGATAGGGCCGAAGGTCGAATCTTGCGCCACATCCGTAACCTAAACTCTCTGGCCGCACCCCTTGCTTTACGTCTTGAATTTGGATTACTCTCCTCATATATTTTATCCTTGGCAGTGGTTTTGAGGTGGGGTAATTCCCTTCTTTTGGGGGAAGAGGGTAAACTTAGGGCTGCCATGAGAGCGGAAATTTTCGTTAATCAGAAAGAACAATTGACATTTTTCAGGTCCTTTGAGCGAGCAAACAAGTCATTTGGGCTTAGCTGGAAAACTGACTCGTCCATGTCAAAGTCTGTATTGAAGCTGTTTATAATGAAGTCTGTGACCTGAATTAGCCTGGCCACAGATATTGCTTTAAGCCAGCCCAAGTCGCGCAATGAGGTGGTTTGTGGGAACGCATTGGGGAACAACCCAGACCCCTATTTAACTTGGAAACTACCTCACAGGATTAGAAGGCTGATGCTCTTATTTAGACTCAATTTGTTGGCCTTAAGAGAAATTTGGGATAAAATACTGAAAGAGGCGAGAATTTGTGAAATTTGTTGTCTACAAGTTCAAGATTTTAATCATGTGTTATTTGTGTGTCCGGAGTTGCAAAGGGCTAGGCGTATTTTCTTAGGACCTTCATACATCAAATTTAATATTCATTCCGCCCATGTGACCCATTTATTTGTCTTCTTCCCACCAAATGAAATGGTTTGTAAAAGGATTTATCAATTTTTTAAACCTTTCTTGGCTGTTTACTAGGTTATTTTAATATTATCTCTTATGTTGTTATATTTTGTTCTTTGTTTATTTGGTAGTATATGTGTCCCAATATTGCTTTGTACCATTTTGTTCCTTGTATGCTGTACTTTGCACTTTGCAGTTTTACATGGCTGTTTTATTCTCCCCTGTAGTCTGTATAATATGTATGATAATAGATTTTAAGGAGGCAGCATCGTACAAAGGAAGAACTATTTATTGAATGAAAAAAAATTCTTGTTTTATCTGTAGTGTGTAATTTTTCGGACCTCCGTAGGAGTTCCATATCATAATAAACTTGACTTGATAACTTGAGGATGCTCACAGACTACTTTCACAGCCAGGATGGCTGAAGAAGCCAGTTTTCATATAGTTTTGGGTGACCATTTGAGATATATTTTACAAACGACTGTGTCAGAACAAAGGGGAAAACAACCTTGCAATAACAAAAGGAATTTTTTATTTTGCTTCCTCTCATCCATTAGAGATTTTGGAAAAAAGACACGCAGGAATTTTGTGACTCGTTTTCAACACTAAGGGGCCTATTATAATCTTGGGCCGGTGGTGGCGAGCCACCCGCCAAATGTCCCTGTGTCAACCCCGCCATATTAGTATGGCGAGGGGCACCACGGCGGACGGAGAGACCATCCGCCGCTTCTCCGCCGGTCGGATTGCCGGCCGGCCGGAAAAGTCAGACAATATGGTGGCGGTGCCTTGCAGGCACCGTCATCCATATTATCATGTGCATTCTGAAAGGCCTTTCCAAGGCGGTGATGCCGCCATCGAAAGGCCAGCGGAAAATGCTTTGGGGGGCGTGTTATGGGCCCCCGGGGGTGAGGGGGGATTGGGGCTGCACTTGGGGAGTATCTATGGTACCCCCTTCATTGTCATACACAAGGTGGCAGGCACCGCGCGGTGCCTGTCACGTTGTGCATGCCAATGTACAATATGCATACTTCACATTGTGGTGGGTGCTGCTTACAGCACCGCCTGCCACAATGTTAAATATGCGGGATTCGACCGCCATGGTGGTGGTCGCATCCTAATGGGCCTGGCGGGACCGCCGCACCTCTGGCAGTCAGTCCCGTTTACCCTTAATCTTCAAATCTAGTTTGTAATAGTAACTTGATCAAAAATGTATTTTCTAATGATGATCCTGAAACGAAAGGGGTCAGATTTTTGGAATGTAAAATAAACTCTGTTCATGAGAGCAATGTGTCCCTCCCTTAAGTGTAATTCCATTTTTTGCAGTTGACCAATATGAGACAGTGATTGAAAGAAATGGCTGTTTCCTCCTCAAATTAAGTTGCTAAAAAAGAAAAGCTTGACATCTGAATTATGTGGAACATAAAACCAGGTCTCTCTTTTGGAGTACCTTGTATAAGTCTATTTAAACAGATTTTCGAATTAGAAGTTTGTCAGATTTTACCATCAGTTGGATATTTCACCCGACACATTTTGTCAGAAATAACCTTCAGGTCAAAAATATTAAGCCCAAAATCCACGTTATTCCTCAGTTTCAGGGGAATACTTGAAATTGCCATTCCTTATCACATATGACAAGTAAAGGACCCCAGGGCAATATTATTCTTTGGATGTGACAAATAATTCACCAATAATGAAGGACTCGCAATCAAGACCATAGGGCATTATTTAGGTTGGGAGGATGCAGGACATCTGCTAGTTAGCAATAGATGTCCTGTCTACCAAAATAAAGAGTGTATTGATTAAGCCTGGGCGGAGTTAACGGAACTACGTGAAGTGACAAAAAAACTCTGCTGCTCTACGTAGAGGTTCATGAGCAGCAGAGTGCGTTAGGGTCATGCCGTTCATGGTGATTTTGAGCCCCGGGTGTTTGTAAAATCATCGCAAATGGCACTATGCATGGTGCAACAGGGCGCAGCTTCCATTATGCTGCTCGAGTAGATTTTCTACTCGAGCTGCAGCATTTTCAACATGAATGGAAGGTTTCTCAACACATGTGGTTGCAGCCTGCCTCGACACAGCATTGAGAAATCCGACCACCCGCATTCAGAACTCTCGCCAGGAGGTTGATTTTCCTCACTCACGATCACCAACTAGACATTGGCGAGCGCGAGCAATGAAACATCCTGCTGTGAGGTGGATTATCCTCGCTCGCACTCGCCAACTTGATGTTGACGAGCGCGAGCGACGGAAAAAAATAATTTTTGGAAACTCCACAAACTCTGCGAACAGAGAAGAGTTTACCACCCAGGGTTAGTATTGATGGTAAATGCACTCTAAATATGGCAGAGAGAAGATCCACACGATTTGGACAAAATCCCACTCAACCAAACTCAAAAACAGGCCTTTAATTTCTTCTATGAGTTATCATCCTACATTATATTTTTCTTGTAACTTGTCTTTTTTTTAATTGAACATGGATGCTTTTTTCGCATTTTGAAAGCACAGCAGTCATTTTGTTTCTTGATCATTTTAGCTCATGTCAGGTGCTCTCTTGTGAATGCACATGCTGCTATCACTTTTTAAACACAAAGTTACCACTAAAGTACAAGATATAATACTAATTAGGTATTAATTAAAGGAATTTGAAGTATTTACTTCAGCTGTAACTTTGTCTAGTTCCACTTGAAATACAAATGAATTACCATAAATATTACTACCAGTGTAGCATCCCACTTCTAATACCTTTCATTTTGGTGTTACCATTCTATCTCACAAGAGATTTATTTCTCAGTGCTGATGTCAACAATTCCAAGCCAATTAAGTGCTGGACGAGGGACTCTGATACAAGCCGAAGATTTCTACCCTCCTTCTCTATCTCTGTTGCCCTCCAGACTAATGTCAATACCGTGTGCATCCAGTGCGTAATTTGTACAATAGGTGCCGGTGTACAAAGTTTTTCTCTGAATACCGCAGTTGGTATTCACGAATACCAAGGCTGCATAGTGTTAATTCCAACTAATGCCTCTTTGTTCAACTCCATGCTCTCCTTGCTCCTTTATTTAAACTTAGCATGTTGTTTTTCATTACTTCTTTCTCCTTTTGTCACTGCTTTTAGTCTTTCTCTACCCCCTTCTTTTAAGTTTCTCTATCTCACTCTGTGATATGAGTGCCAGTGGCATTACATGCAACCACCACCACAAATTAAACACTGTGTGCATCTCAGAATTGGGCAGAGTTTACTGGAACATCACTGTTTTATCTGCGAGTTGTGCACATAATGGGTGATTCTGGATGCTGCTCAGACCTGCCTAACTGAAATATGTCTAGGTGTGGCCTCTAAATTCGATAAGAAGTCTGGGATAACAACAAGACTCTTTCTACAAATCCTTATTATACTCTAATCAAGTGTAGAAAAATGGTAAGCAATTAAAGCAATGATTATTAAAGGATCAACATAAGTAAGCATTTAAAATTAAAATACTAAAATATGTGACCAATTAAAAAGAATAATGTATTATTTCAGCCATTGTGAGAGAAGTGCACCAAACTTCTAAGAGTTCTCCTATGGTCTTCTTATGGAAACTCTGACTCACTTATAACTAACTAACTACACTTTGATGACCACCACTGTATATACATATATATATCAGTGGCAGTCAACACTGTGTAGTTATACATTAGGTCACAGTATTCATAGCAAGACCATTTTTTGTTTTGCTGAATTTTGGAGCCAGTTAACAAATATTCACAAACCTTTCCAGAAGAAAAGTTGATCCACCTCAGCCCCTCTCTGGAAAGTTTCAGCATGGTCCATCTATCATGGCTAAGAAAATGTGGGGGGTCACAATCAATCAATCAATCAATTAATCAATCAATCAATCAATCGCATTTATAAAGCGCGCTACTCACCCATCAAGGGTCTCAAGGCGCTGGGAGGGGGGGGGGGGTCAGTGCTCGAAGAGCCAGGTCTTGAGCTGCCTTCTGAAGGAGAGGTGGTCAGGTATGGCGCGAAGGTGGCTGGGCAGAGAGTTCCAGGTCTTCGCTGCTAGAAAAGAGAAGGATCTTCCTCCGGCGGTGGCTTTGCGGATGTGGGGTACGGCTGCCAGGGCCTGTCCGGTGGAGCGCAGAGTGCGCGGGGGAGTGTAGAAGGAGACGCGGTTGTTGAAGAGTTTGGGTCCGAGGTTGTGAAGGGCTTTGTGTGCGTGGGTGAGTAGTCGGAAGGTGATCCGCTTGTTGACGGGTAGCCAATGGAGTTTTTTCAGGTGTCCGGAGATGTGGTGGTGGCGAGGGATGTCCAGGATGAGTCTTGCGGCAGCGTTCTGGATCCGTTGGAGTTTCCTCTGCAGCTTGGTGGTGATGCCGGCGTACAGGGTGTTCCCGTAGTCCAATCGGCTGGTGACGAGGGCGTGGGTGACGGTCTTCCTGGTGTCAGTGGGGATCCAGCGGAAGATCTTGCGGAGCATGCGGAGGGTGTTGAAACATGCCGAGGTCACCGAGTTCACCTGTCTGGTCATGGTGAGGGAAGAGTCCAGGATGAAGCCGAGGTTGCGCGCGTGGTCGGTGGGTTGGGGAGTGCTGCCTAGGGCGGGGGGCCACCAGGAGTCATCCCATGCGGTGGGAGTGGGGCCAAGGATGAGGACCTCCGTTTTGTCTGTGTTCAGTTTCAGACGGCTGTCTGTCATCCAGTTCGCCACTTCCTTCATTCCTTCATGTAGTCTGGTCCTAGCTGATGTGGGGTTGTTAGTGAGGGATAAGATGAGCTGGGTGTCGTCGGCGTATGATATGAGGTCGAGTCCGTGTTTGCATGCGATGTTCGCCAGGGGGGTCATGTAGATGTTGAAGAGAGTGGGGCTGAGGGAGGATCCTTGAGGTACGCCGCAGATGATCTCCGTGGCTGTGGATCTGAAGGGGGGAAGGCGGACTCTCTGAGTCCTTCCGGAGAGGAAGGAGACGATCCATTCCAGGGCCTTGCTTCTGATGCCGGCGTTGCTGAGGCGGCGTATCAGGGTGCGGTGGCAGACCATGTCGAAGGCTGCAGAGAGGTCCAGGAGTATGAGGGCCACGGTCTCTCCCTTGTCGGTCAGGGCTCTGATGTCGTCCGTTGCTGTGATCAGGGCGGTTTCGGTGCTGTGGTTGGCCCTGAAACCGAACTGTGTGGGGTCGAGGGAGTCGTTGGTTTCCAGGGCGTTGGTGAGTTGAGCGTTGACGATTTTCTCAATCACTTTGGCGGGGAACGGCAGGAGAGAGATGGGCCGGAAGTTTTTGAGTTTGGTGGGGTCTGCTGTAGGTTTCTTTAAGAGGGCGTTGAGCTCTGCGTGTTTCCAGCTCTCCGGGAAGGTGGCGGCGGTGAGGGAGGCGTTGATGACGTCTCGGAGGTGCGGTGCGATGATGTCGTTGGCCTTGTTGTAGATGTGGTGCGGGCAGGGGTCCGATGGGGATCCGGAGTGGATCGAGTTCATGATGCGGGTGGTCTCCTCGTGGTGGTGGGGTTCCAGGTGAGGATGGTGGTGGTGTCGGTGGCGGGTTCCGGAGGGGGGCTCGTGTCGGCGGTCGGGAAGCTGTTGTATATGTCGGTGATCTTGTGGTGGAAGAAGGTTGCGAGGGAGACGCAGAGGTCCTGTGAGGGAGGGATGGAGTTGTTTTCTGCTTCCGGGTTGGAGAGCTCTTTGACGATGCCAAATAGTTCCTTGCTGTTGTGGGCGTTGTTGTCAAGTCTGTTCCGGTAGGCTGTTTTTCGTGCGGCGCGGAGGTGTTGGTGGTGTTGGCGGGTGGCGTCCTTGAGAGCTGACATGTTCTCTTCGGTCTGGTTAAGGCGCCACGTCTTCTCGCGGGCGCGGCATTCTTTCTTGGAGTTCTTGAGGTCGGGGGTGAACCAGGAGTTTTTCTTGTGGTTGTTGGTGCTGGCTTGAGTCTTCAGGGGGGCCAGGAGGTTGGCGCAGTCGGAGATCCAGTTTGTGAGGTTGTTGGCGGCTACGTAGGGGGTCGGTGGTGCTGGTGGGTTGGTTCTGGGAGAGGGTTGATGCGAGCTGTTCCATGGTGATACGATTCCAGTGTCTTCTTGGTGGTTGCTGGGTGTGGTGGGGCACGGTGGTCTTCTTGAAGATGAAGTGGACGCAGCTGTGGTCCGACCAGGTGAGTTCGGTGGTGTGGCTGAAGGTGATGTGTTTGCTGGAGGAGAAGATGGGGTCGAGCGTGTGTCCGGCGTCGTGGGTGGGGGTGTTGACTAGCTGATTCAGTCCCAGGTTGGCGAGGTTGTCCAGTTAGGCGGTGGTGTTGTTGTCGGTGAGGTTCTCCAGGTGAAAGTTGAGGTCTCCTAGGAGGATGTAGTCGGTGGATGAGAGTGCGTGAGGGTTGACGAAGTCTGCGATGTCTTCACTGAACTTGGTGCGAGGTCCTGGTGGTCTGTACATGAGGGTGCCTCTGAGGGTGGTTTTGGGGTCGCTGTGGATCATGAAGTGGAGGTGTTCGGCGTCGGGGAGTGAGTTGTCGGTGTCGGTCGAGATGCGGATGGAGTTTTTGTGTGCGATGGCGATGCCTCCTCCGATGCGGTTGGTGCGGTCTTTCCGGATTATTTTGTAGCCGTCGGGGATGGCTATGGCGATGTCGGGTGCCGAGGAGGGGTTCATCCAGGTCTCGGTGAGGAAGGCGATGTCCGGGTTCGTAGAGTTGATGAGGTTCCACAGTTCGATGGCGTGCCTGTGGATTGATCGGGTGTTGACCAGGATGCAGTGGAGGTTGTTTCCGGGGGAGTAGTTCTTGGTGGGAGCGGAGTGGGTTCGGAGGCAGGTGAAGCGGCAGTTGCTGCAGGTGAAGGGTCCGTGGGTACGTTTCGGGGTGGCGCAGAAGCAGCCCGGTGTGCGGCCGGGGTTGAGGTTGGCGAGGAAGGCGGAGTCGTAGGTCAGGCGGGGGGCGTGGGGGCCAGAGGTTCGGGTGCTGGGCGCGGTCCAAGCGCGGACGGGCGCAGACGGGCTTGCCTTAGGCGCGCCTTCGGCGCGCCAGCGGCGCGCCCGCTGCGCGGCCTCGCAGCGGCCGCCATATAAGGGGTAGCCGGGGAGGCGGGGACAGCTGGAAGGCGGGAGGAGGGCGGGTAGGGGGGAAAAAGAGCGGCGAAAAGCGGCGAAGGGCCTCGGGGAGGCGAGGAGGCCCGAAAAAGCGGAAAAGTACCTAGAAGGGGTATAAAAGCCGGAAAAGCGAGAAAAAAACGACAAAAAGCGGCGGAAGGACGGAGGGGGACGGCGGGGGCACGAGGGGCAGCAGGCACTCAGGGATACAAAAAGCAAGGGGAGCGCGATCACAACAGGGAAAGCAGGCACTCAGGGATACAGAAGGCAAGGGGAGCGCGATCACACGGGGAAAGCAGGCACTCTGGGATACAAAAAAGCAAAAGGGGACGCGATCATACACAGGGGAAAAAGGCAGACACTCTGGGGGACAGTCGGCACAACAACAGAGCAGAAGGCAGGCACAGAGGATCTGGTGGCGCCGCGAGGGCAGGGGAGCGACCTACCCTGGGGTCAAAGGTCGCTACCACTGCCTCGCAGCGGCCGCCATATAAGGGGTAGCCGGGGAGGCGGGGACAGCTGGGAGGTGGGAGGAGGGAGGAGGGCGGGTAGGGGGGAAAAAGAGCGGGAAAAGCGGCAAAGGGCCTCGGGGAGGCGAGGAGGCCCGAAAAAGCGGAAAAGTACCTAGAAGGGGTACAAAAGCCGGAAAAGCGAGAAAAAAACGACAAAAAGCGGCGGAAGGATGGAGGGGGATGGCGGGGGCACGAGGGGCAGCAGGCACTCAGGGATACAAAAAGCAAGGGGAGCGCGATCACAACGGGGAAAGCAGGCACTCAGGGATACAGAAGGCAAGGGGAGCGCGATCACACGGGGAAAGCAGGCACTCTGGGATACAAAAAAGCAAAAGGGGACGCGATCATACACAGGGGAAAAAGGCAGACACTCTGGGGGACAGTTGGCACAACAACAGAGCAGAAGGCAGGCACAGAGGATCTGGTGGCGCCGCGAGGGCAGGGGAGCGACCTACCCTGGGGTCAAAGGTCACAAAATTTTGTTTCCCATTTTCATTGTGAAATTTTGGGAAACGATACAGAAAACATGGAATCCTACCAAATTTGTCAGAAAGTTATATCTTTTCTCAGAAAGCAAGCATTTTGTGATTTTGTGTAAATGTGTTCAGCTGTTTTTAAGTAATTAGCATATTTATAGTGATATCTGCAGTGCTGGTACCATGGAAATCCTGTGGGACTCCGACAGTGCTGCAAATTTAATAAAAGAGTGATCTGAATGGGTGAGAGGGTTAATTTTCCTGTTGGTCGTTTCAGTCCCATTTGATTAGTTGTCCGTTACATTAAGAAAAATGTTTTATCCACCATTACAAGACACAACAGGAGTTGGCCCCATCTCCTAAAGTTAAAATTCAAATCAGATATAAGGAGGCATGTTAGAGGTAACCTGATTCTCTGGCACTTCTGGGGGTGACACAGAGGGATCCCCACTGGGGCCAAACATTATTTATTATTGTGCCGCATCTTCTGGGGTACTCCCACAGGACCAAGTGTGGCCCCCCATGACATACTGCAGCACTCTTGTGGCAGACAGGTATTGAAAGACTATGCAAGATTCAATTAGTGGATCTTGTGTTTTCTTGAGGTACCTCAGGTTGATGACTCAGTGATGGTACCTCAGAAGAACTACTGTACTGCAAAACAAAATGTGGGGTGGGGGGTTTTGGGAGCTTGGCCTCCTCCACTGGGCTGACCAACAGCAGTAGGTTTGGTGCTGAGCCTGGTCGTAGGCCAGACCTTTCTATGGTCAGTGAGGGAGTTGAGTTAACATGATCTAAAAACCTTAGAAATTCAGTAAAAAACACAAATGCTAAAGTGATGTTATAGTTAGGAATGTTAATAAGGTCTTCTTTATGATAAAAAAAATCTCTGAAATGAACTGAAAAAAATAAAGGTTAAAGTGATTTTATAGTTAGGTAAGCTAATAAGATTTTAGATTATGTTTAAAAATCCCTGGAAGTTCATTAAATATAGTTAGATCTTGTGAATATAAAAACTAACAATTAAAAATAACATCTCAAATGACATCATGGATGACATCACTGATCAGGTGCAATGCACCTGTGCTGAAGGATTGTGACTACACTCAACCCTTCATAGTACAGATGGATGCCTCAGACAAGGGAGGTGGTAAAATACTGGCTCAACTCTATGATAATGGTAGAGACCATCATTGTCCTTTTTAAATCATGGCTTACTCCCGAAAGAACGGAACTTGGAGACCATTGAGAAGGAATGATTTCCCATAGTGTGGGCTGTGAGAAGATTCCAGCAGTCTCTGTTTGGTACTACGTTTCCGGTAGGAACTATTCACAAATGACTCAAGTGTTTTATGGCAATGAGATTGAGAAATCCAAGTAGCTGAGATGGTCTAATTCATTGCAAGGTTTAGATTCCATGGTGGGGCACAAAGTCGGAATGAACCACTGGAATTAAAATGGCCCTACGAGGAGTAATGCCCAACGATAAAGCATGACATCCTCAGGGATGTGTGAGGGCACCAAGAAAGGATCCTTTGGATTCGCCCTCCTTATTTTGTCTGCCGTTTTGCCTTTCTCTCTATTTTTCTTATCGGAACAGTACCTTCCCAGTCAGTTTGATTGTTGCCCTTGGAACCTAGGTGCTGGACTTTCATTGGCTTCAAGTCCCTCCTTCCTTTGTTTTGTATCTAACGTGTCCCATCTATCTTAGATCCCTGGTGTCTTCATATTCACCTAATCGGTCTTTGCTCTCATGCAATCTCGAGCTGGGCATTATTCCCAGAGTGAGGGAATCCTATCAAGGAGATTGAGCATTTTTCTATCTGGGTCAAAAGCTCTGGAACTCCTTGCCCCTTTCTATGAGAGCATGTCGCTCACTTTCAGCCTTCCGCAAACTATCAAAAACTTGGTTGTTTAAATACTCTGGTAGTAAGTAGATTTGACACGTTATCATGAGGAGCTTAGTGCTGGAAAACCCTTTTTTCTAGCCATGCACTTTATAAATCTTGCATAACAAAAATAATAATAATAATAATAATAATAATAATAATAAATATATTTATTTCTCCTCGTTGTTTCGTTGTTTCAATTTCTAAGTAAGGAGGTGAATCAAGGAGTGAGACATGGGATATTTGCTACATATATAGTGTTAGTTTTTATGTATATTAAATTATGTATCTTTTGTATTGAACAATCTGTTATTGTGTTGCAGTGTGGTTGTTGAGTCATGAGCTCGAGCACTCCAAGCTACCTGCACAAGAACCATAAGACTGCTCTCCATTGCTATCACTTGGAGACAAGTACTGAAGGGGTTTTACATGGCCTATATTGCAGAGCTATAGTAGAATAGACCATAGAACATCAGGGACCTCAACTCCCTGATGTTTATTGTAAAGTCTGTATATCATCATAAGACTCATATGCCATTTCTTATAAGGGGTGGCCAATCTCTTGTTGCCTGGATGAAAATGTTATAATATTTATAGATTAAGCTATCCTGAGGGAGATGTATGTGAGGCATCTATCCTGAATGAAAAAATCATTGTCAAAAGGAAGTAAGAGAATTATTTTCTCAGTATGTTTGAACAATTGTGTATAGTCTTAAAAGGAGCAATTCAATGGAACATCTTCTTCATTATGAAAGTGGGGAAACTGCACAAATTAATAAGGGACGTTAACTCCACTTAGAGGTTTAGTGCTCTATGGTCTTTTATTGGAGACTCTACAATGCTTCACTGTCCAGAGGAACTTATAAGGAAGTTTATTATTATCCTTTTATATGTTTCTAGGAAATGGTATAAAATCATTACCAAAAGAGGCAATAAAAAGGATGTTATTCTCATTTTAACGATTTCAAGTATATCCTAACACAAAACTATTAGACGACACACATTCTTAACTTTATTTTATGGCACTAGGTAAGCCAGTCTGTCACGTAAGATTGTATTTATCGTGCACATCCTTTGAAAAAGATGTGCCCAGGCACTTAATTAATTCTGGGTTCCAAATAATGACATGATTGGAATAGGAGGTTTTTAAAAATGTATTAGGATATTGTTTAACCTCATAATCAGAGATGGCAAATTATGAGTCTATGCAAGAAAATAATTTCAATCATAGATGCGACATGGTGGTAGGTAGACGAGAATAATCATCCACATCGGTCAACTCTTTAAAATAGGTTTACTAAAATGTTATAATTGTATTTTTTTATTGCCACAGATTGGATATAGAAGTGGGTCTAGGGCTAAGATGAATAGTATAGCTGAGAGGTGGCACCCTGTCAAGTTCAAATTCCTAGGAAATATGGTCACTTAGATGTGTTTATGCTTTGTGGAAATGGCCATCCATCTTAGCTGGGTATGCAAATTCCAAATAAAAGCCTAAGGGCCTGTCATGACTTTGGCGGTTTTGGAGCGGGCCGCCATGCAAGACAGCCAATGCCAAAACACCACCGCCAGAGTATGACTTATTTTTACATTGACAGGCGGTTCTTTGGTGGTCCAACTGTGGTGCCTTCGAAAAAGGCACCGCAATCGAAGTGTCAAAGGCAGTTCTTGCAGAGCATGGACTGTTAAGTCCATGACATGCAGAAACTAGGGGTGCATGCACAGAGAGGGGAACAACATGTGCCCCCTGCAATTACCCCATGGTGCAGAGGCAACAGGTGGCCCTGTAGGCCCCCCTTTATTTCCTCAACACCACACTTTTCATAGCGGTCGCACCGCCATGAAAAGTGTGGTGGTGAGGAAACTCCTAATATACTTGGTGGTGCCAAAGTGTCACCACCTGTATATTAGGTGCATCAGACAGCTGTACAACTGGCAGGAATCATGCCTCCCTGGTGGCAGTAGCGGTCCCATGGTGGTCCAACCGCCACAGTGCTAATGCAGACCGCCAGTCTGTCCCGGGATGCCCACCCCTGGGACATTATTATAAACAACAATGGTTCTGTTGGGTAATGCAATTTCTTTGTGATTTTCAACATTCATGTAAAGCAATAAATCAACTGATGGTGCTACAATACAAATAGAATTCCAAATTCATTCATAATTACAAAAGATGGAGTAATTTACTTAAATTCAAAGCTTCAAAAAAAGAGTTTTATTCAATGCAATAATTACCATAAAAGCAGGCTGTGTGGTAATTCAGTCAATGGAGAGGTGCGAATGACAATTATTTATAGTGACAAGGTGAGAAAAGTGCCCAAGTGACGAAATCAGTGTATTGTACATATCAGTGACAGCATACGCAATGGACATATATTTACAAGTGAAGGATTTGAAAAAAGATACAAATTCAAAGTATAATACAATTGTCTCAAGCTCAAGGATTAATCCACATTGATTGGGAAGCAGCGAGACCTATTGAAGTATGGACAACTAAAACCGTCGACATTTCGACCCTGACAGGAGCATTAATGGAGGATGTCAATACAGTTCTTCTTCAGGACAAAGTTGAACGGACAGCCGATTCTTCAAGCTAAATGAATGTCTTGATGCTTGAGACACTTGTATTGGCAATGTGATTGTTCCTGGTGCGTCTTTATCCAGAATTATGTGATAACATTAATCCTCCTATAGAGAAGATGACAAGACTACAAAGAGGTAAATCTCCACCAAACAAGAGTCCTTGCTCTTAACTATATGAAGCAAGTGCTTCTTTGTTTGGAGGAGATGTCCTCATATTCCTCGGCATCAAGTGCTCCTCACCCAATGGGGGGCTGTCCATTATCCTTCTAAGTGATTTGCATATTTCCATTCTTTAATAATTTAATTGGAAAACCATGGACTCTGCTCTCACCAGGAAAGGACAACAAAGAACCCACTCGTCACAGTCACATACAGATTGCGCTCTAATAGATCAACAATGCATTCATCTCTACAAAGAATTTCAGAGAGTTTTTCAATATGGAGTTGCTGAGAAAACACACTTGCTTTGCCTTTGTCAAGCTCTGGAGTTAGGATCATTTGTCCTTTACAGGAGTGGAGCTTCAGCTGGGGCACCTGCTATGTTTACATTTTTAAGTGCCTCTTGTTGCGGTTTCATTTCTGTGAAATAACGATTAGAGCCAGAACAGCCCTAGGGGCCTCATCCCCCAGAGCCCGGCCATAACTTAATGGCAGAGGAGGACTTTGTGGCAGCCCTCGCTGGGTCCATTTCAGCTCCGGGGACCCCGTCCCAGGGGCTTGGCCAAAATGCAATGAGGGGATCATGCGGTCCCCCTCCCTGAGCTCATCTCAGCCCCAGGAACCCCATCCCCCGGGGCCTTTGCCATGTCGCCCTGGGTACCCTGGTCGACCCAGGGTACCCAGTGTGCTATGGGATCCTGTGGGGAGCTTTAAGGCCCCTGCCATCCAAGCCGGCTCCCTGCCTCCTGCAGGAGCCAGCATTGCTCTTGCATGCAGGGAGCTGCTGGAAATGCAACTCCCTGTGTGTGAGAGCAAGAGTTGCACCTCTTTCTATGCTCACGAAAGAGACAAAAACTGCTTCCAGCAAGAGGGAGCATTTTAACAGCTCCCGGTTGCTGGAACCAGAGTGTTTGCTTTTGCTTGGTGTAAGCTTTCACAGCTCCCACCAAGCAAAAGCAAACAGCTATGCCCCAGGGGTGGGCACCCCGGGACATGGTGGAGCTGACCCTGGGCAATGGCAGTCTCTAGGGCCTTTACTGGCTCTGGGAGGGGGGCCTCAACACCCCCCATCTGTTCTACACCAGTTGGCCCCGGACAGGTGGTGCTCCCTTGGCCGTGTCTGGCCCGTGAGGGGGGGCTGCGTGGCCCCCTCCATGTTTTATTTTTACATTTTCCCCAGGGAAGTGGTGGTCTCCAGGGCTGTGGGTCCTTGTGTACCCCCTCTATATTCTTTAATTCAGCACTGGGGAGGTGGTGGTCCCTGGGGCTTCCAATAGTCCTAGGAGAGGGGTCTGTGTAGCCCCCTCCTTTTTTAAAAAAAGACACCTGTTCCCAATTAGATATGTATGTAGCCCCCGGGAGGTGGTGGCTCCTGAGGCATAAATATACCCTTGGTGGGGGGGGCCACATGCACCCCCTCCATTTATTTAATAAATATTAGCATGCCCCTGGGACCTGGCCACCCAAAGGCTTCTTGAAAAACAAGTGCATGAAATGGCGCTTGTATTTTTTTAAAAATTATGAAAAATATTCAAAAATGTCACCATGAACTTTTTACAAATTTGCTTCCATCTGAGACCCCAGGCCCATGCTACAGTGTTTGGGTATTAGAACCTTACCCCCTTTTCTTTTTTTTTGCTTTTTTGGGGGGGCTCGGCTGAGGCTGAGTCCCAAGATGGCTTCTAACTGCCATGCTGTCTGAAGCCTGAAGGAAGATTGGACCAGCTTACCTTTAACTCAGGACCCCAGAAGTGATGCCAAGGCTCAGTTGGCTGACCTCCTGTTTGAGCTACATGAACACAACAAGCTTCCAAAGGCCTTTCTATGCAACTGCCCAGCTGACCAACACCAACTGGACCTGCCCGAACCCTGCTTCTTTACTCTACTGGAGTGAGTTCTAACCTACAAGAGGACCCCCCTCCTGGTTTTGAAGTGCAAATATGCCACATATGATGTTTGTCAAATGTGAAACATATAACAGCAGTTTATAAAAATGAGTGTTCTTCATTGCGGCATAATGTACTTCTGTAAAAAAATGGCATACATCTGCTACTTATGGGTAGTCATGCTGTGAAAGGCAGATAGATAACTCTAGCAAGGTTTTACAGATAAGGCAATTTTTGAGGGTAGGAGCATAATTAACATTTTGCTCTACTGACACAGGGACATTTATCTACAACTAGCTAATCAAAAATCATTCAAAAAGTCTACAGTTCCACAAACCAGATCATACTAACTTGTTCTTGCATCTCCAATAGATTTATGCCAAACCTACAAATGTGTCAAGGTCAGGTTTATCCTTTTGCTTTATACATTTGTATTTATAAAAATAACTTGTCATAGTTTTGCCTGCAAAATATAACCTATAGTACTTTAGTCTAGATATTATCAGTTGTCATTATGATCAGGACACATCAAGAACCCTTAGTCACAACACCTGGAATGGCTAGTGATGGAAAGATCTAGACTTTACATTCAGATATCAGTAGATAAATCCTCCATATAGTAGCATTACCAAAGCAGTGATGGCCAGACTTTGGAATAATGATGGGCAAGTCCCATTGACACATGTGTAGAAGAGAATGCGGCACAGAATCACAGTGGCAAAAAGAAAATCTGGGGCCAGAAGTAGGAACATTACATTTTGCGACTCACAAATTGTGGTTTTTAGAGAAATCTCAATTTGCAAGTCGCAAAACAAAATGTACTAATGTGTCTCAATTAGCGATCACCAATGGGGTCGCAAATTACCTGCCTCATCAATATTAATGAGGCAGGTCACTATTTGGGAGCCATTGGGAATGGGCAATATCACAGGGTTTATTGCCTGCTGGGGAGAGCAGACCACCATGTCTGTGTTTGCTTTTAAATAAAGCAACTTTTTAACAAAAGGAAAATGGGATGCGTTTCAAAAAGAGAAATGAAACTTTGCTGTTTCATTTTTAGGTTTCATCTGCACAACACTTGCGCTGTACTTGTGAAATCTCTTGTATTTCAAATAACTTAAAAGGGGGCTCTTATCAGTTCCTATTTCCGAATTACTGTGTTTATTCACTTTTGTGTGGAAAGTTTTTTTTGTTAACTTTCCCTGGTTGCACACATAAAGCTGTTCACGCTGTTGAAACCCCATTCACTGTCAAAATAATATCTCTTCCCACAGAAAAGGAAGACAGCCTCAAACAGTATGCTGGAATGCTTGCTTTTTATTACTTAGTTGTGTAAAGCAGCTGCTTTAGCCTTAGAACTTTTGTGGCATTTCCTGTTCATGCCTCTGTACCTTTCTTTGCACTTTGTAGGCATTATCAGAATGATTTTTGTTCAACTTCATCTATTTGGTCATTATGATCAAATTCTAAACTTTGTAATAAACATTCCACATTACAAATAAAGTTAATATACAAGAGCGATGCTATATTTTACTACTAAACAGCCAGTCACAAGTGCAGTTATCTAACAAACGCAAGGGTCATGCTTTCAATAGTGCAGCAGGTGTAGTGGCACTTGGACCAAAATCTCCAGGCACCTCTCTAAGCACTGATTATTGCTAGATTTTACAACTGAAAAGGCAATCATAATTGCAGTTATCTAGAAAGCACTAGGGTCATGATTTCAATAGTGCAGCAGCACCGGGACCAAAAGTTCCAGGCACCCCACTAAACACCTAATGTGGCTGTATTTTATTCCTAAACAGGCAACCACAAGTGCATTTATCTTGCAGGCAATAGCGTCATGATTTGATACGTGCAGCAGGTGCAGTAGCACCAGGACCAAAAGCTTTAGGCACACCACTAAGCACCTAATATTGCTATATTTTACTATTAAACAGGCAGTTACACGTGCAGTTACCTTGTTGACAATAGGGTCATGATTTGAATGGTGCAGCAGGTGCAGTGGCACCGGGGGCAACATTTGTCATAACTCCTCTAAACATGAAATATTGCTATATTTTACTACTAATCAGGCAATCACAAATGCAGTTATCTTGCAGGCACTTGAGGCATGATTTGAATGGTGCAGCAGGACTCTTCTAAACACATGATATTGCTATGACATCAATTAATTTCTATTATTCCCTCTTTCATTGTTAAAAATTGTGCTAATACTTACCCGCACTATACTACAAGTTACAGCACAATAAATAGCTTTTTGAATATAAACAAGTCATATCACTTCAACAGACTTTCTGTAACTAATATTGTGAAACCTAATGCATTTACCAATGCTTCTTTAGGAGTAGGCAGTGGTCCATTGGACCACAGCCTGCTTCTAAAAAAAGTTTTAGCTGCCAGTCTCAAAAGGGAGATGGTCCCCTGGGGACCCCTTCCAGTTTACGACTGACTTACCACCTACTTGAAGTAGGCGGTAAACTTCGATTGTTTTGCGACCGCATTCCGGTTGCAAAACAATTGTACATGCTCTTGCAACTCACCATTAGGTAGCTCACCCTTGTCACACCCCTTCTTAATAGTGACTCGCAAACCCTATTTTGCGAGTCGATAATAGGTTACCGACTCGCAAAATAGTGTTACTACATGCCAGAAGCCATTTTAGCGGTCGCAAATGGTCCTATTCTCCGCTTGTGACTGCCAAAAAAGGTCACACACCTGGCCCTCAGTCTATTTTGGGCAGGTTTGCATAAATGCTGATGTATGCTTGAGTTGGAGATGTACAGGATGGTCTGGCACACATTTCTACAGGAATTAATGTTGTACAGTTTTTAAAAAGCGATGATGGTGGTGGGAATGGACAATGAGCCTGTGCATGTACTTATTGATGAACTGCTATTAAGGCCGAACATACATGGGATGGGGGCTTTGGAGAGGTATCTCTTATGAATATGAATGTATGTCTATTTCATTTTGAGTTTCACTTTTGATTGATTGAAATGTTAATCACCGTGTATGAACAACATGTGGCAATATCCCCCAGATGAGTCTTCCTAAAAAGAAGCCCAGGTGAAGACTTTCCAGAATATCCCGATTGCAGAGAAACTTTAATCTACGGTTGACTGCAGGGAATTATTCAAAAACGAGATTCAATTAAAAAAAATCATATTATTGAATAATTCATCATACAGTAAGACAATAAATGGCAACTAACACGTCACTGCTTCACTTGATATAAAAATAAATACACTGGGTAACAGTTTGCTTTATGGAATATGTCTTTATTCAAAAAAATCACAACTACATTTCAGCATTTCACTTCCTGCTTACAAATATACCATTGGAAATACACAACATTTTCAAAAACAGATATCTAAATATCAAATGTCAATATCTCATAAGTGGGAGTCGCTTTGGGACACAAAGAATGACAGGGTCACAGTCTTGTTATAATTTCAAACGTTGACTTGAATAAAATGTTGCTCTTCCTGTAGGAGCCTTTAACTTTCACTGTAGCACATCTGGTGCAGGTATGACGTGTGAGTAAGCTGGTCATAAAACAGATGCTATTAGTCTTAAGCCCTTTTTATCATTCTGGGAGCTGTAGCTGGGAGAAGAGAAACTATAAACTCGTTCCAAGTATTACAAGTTACGTCATCTTTCTGGTTCCAATTTGTCCCGGCGGGACATGTGTAACCCATCAGAGGGAGAAATTCGCAGCCTGCTCTGTCAGTTAGTGCGTCAGTCTTTGGGCGCTAGAAATGTCCACAATCATCTGGTTTTGGTAGACGGAAGCTTTTAGCAAAGTCCGCTGACTGAGGTGCAAATGTATCAAACTTTCACACAACGTAACATAAAGCCACCTTGCTATGATGCGTTGAGTGAAAGAGAGAGGACAGGGATGCGCCATATTCAACATCATATGGCACATTTGTGTCCTTTTCTTTCACTGGCGCAATTTTGGCTGCCTAGCGCCAAGGTAGGTACCCTTGCACCACACTGCAAGGGTGCCTGTGTTGTAAGTAGTATTTTTTTGTGTGCAGGAAAGGACACCTTCCTGCCCAAAAACAATCCTGAGAGGCATTTTCCTCTTTCTAGGTGTGTTGCAGAATGCAGCACATATAGAAAGAGGAAAAAACAAATAAATATAAAGATATTTCTCCTCGTTACACCTCACCTGGGAAGGCATAGCATTTAGAAGCATTTCCAGGTCTGCCACTAATGGTAAATCTGGAAAAAAGGCTAAAATCAGTGGGTGGATGTGTGGGAACCCCCACACTCCACCCATGGAATGCTTCCCTGGAACAGAGTAACACAATTCAGCAGTTTGCGCTGCTTTGCGTTGCTCCAGATCTATCGATCCATGCAGGGCCATGCTTGATAAATCTAGCTTTGTGGTTGCGTCGCCTTTGCGCCCCCTTGCGGGGTGCAAGGGCGATGCAACTCAATGATAAATATATGCACCTGAATTATTTTAAACAAACAACAATGTTGCTACTTTTTTCATTATTAACACTGTGCAAACATCAGTACAAATGTTTGCACATACCAAATACAAAACAAGTGTTAATTGGATTATTAATTGGTTCGGGTGATTTTCCTCATCAAGGAATAATCACAACCCTTGTCAGGGTGAACCCTCAAAGTTACTAAATTAACCTGCATTCAACCCCCTGATAGCTATGGCACAGAGTAGACAAGCTTAACTCTGGACAATTTACAAATATCTATACAGAATAAAAACAGTAATAAAGTCAAAATGCAATCCAATAAAAATGGCAAACCGAATTAGAAAAATATGGTAACATTTAATAAAGAACATGACAAAATGCCAAACATCCAACAAGGGAAACAGATATATGAATTTTTAAAGTTTTAAGTGGGAATAGCGCTTAGAACCACAAAGTGCCAATGATAGTCAATGGTCACGGTAGACATAGACTGAGGCACAGTTTGATGCTGACTGCGAAGGAACACAGGTTAGACACACCAACCAGGTTCATTCATGTCAAAGATTTTACCTTTTAACTTTAGTCCTTAAAGTCCCAATCCACTGCAGGAGGTTACTTCTAAAGTCCCTTAGGAGCACAGTGGAGGCACTAATAGACTCATAGGGTGTCAGGCAGAGGCCAACGTTTATTCACTCCTGTCCCTAGTAGACACGATGATTGTGTGCAGCATTCTCATCTACTGGTGTGTCAATAGGAGTGTATCTTCTAACCTCCAATTTCTGGCCATCACTTTCCTTGGAGCTACTTCCATATGTGCAGTCTATCTACTAGTGTATCCATGTAAGGCCTTGACCTTACAATCATTAACCATTCCACGTGCTATGATAGTCCACTGGCTGGTAATAGTGATTCTAGGATGAGGATCCACTGGGAAATGTGCATACATTAGCAACATTTGAGTTTGTGAATATTATCAAACCTTTGCTCTGGCTATTTACACACTGAAAAGGGTCAGGGATTTACTTCTTTCGAGGATCTGTCTCAATTTGTTTCCTGGGTGGAAAAAAGCAGAGAATACCTAGAGATTTGACAGAGTTGTAAGCAAAGAGGTTCCTGTCAAAGAAACATATTGTCTCCATGGGAAAAAAGATTTTTAAAAAACACTATTAAGTGTATGTGAATTTTAACCTGCAGTTTTCACATGAGCTAATGCACATGGGGATAGTAGCCCATGTGAAAATTAATTCCCTAAAAAGTTCGAGGAAATATAACTCCTGAAAATCGTTAAAGTCCAAATTGCTACAAATGTACTCACAACTTTGGAGGAAGACAACTGGAGTCAATTTCAAGCTGTCTTTTGAGCATCAGGTGCAGGGTTGGTGGTGTCTCAAAAGAAGCCTATATGCTGGAAATATAAATAGTACTAATATCACATTGTTACTATATGCAATATGATGCTAAATGGTACTGTGGTGCATATTAACACTAGCAGCATAATTCCTTTCAGTCCTGTCCTATGTGCCTTAAATTAGACATTTGAAACCAACACCACTCTCTTCAGTAGAGTGGGGAACCACCGTCCCACAAGTCCACCTTGTCCAGGCTCAATGCTACTTTCAAGCCAATCCTACCACCAGATGGGAAATCAGGCCAGAGGTAAATCCAACAAGGATTATGGATCCTCCTATCTCAGTCATTGACTATCAATCTGTCAATCATTAAGGCCATAATTCCAAGTTGCATGATACTGAGGCAATTTTACCACACATTGTGATTTTACTATTTCCATGAAGTAGAATTATCCTGTGCCCTGCAATTACCAGTAAAACCAAGTGGAACAAGTAATTAGAGCATGGGGCCAATTTTCCAACCATGAAGTCACATTGAATCCCCTAATAAATGCACGTTTAGAGCATCAATTTACCACTGACTCTGAGAAGGTAGTAAATGTGTGCATGGACCGGTGTGTGGGGTCGGGGAGATATGATGGGGATTAGGGAAGGGAAGAATAAGGATTTTTTGTAGTGTATATGCTTCCTCTATTAGGAAAAATAGTGGCATGAGACTTGAGTGCTGCAGCCAAAGCCTCATATGTGATTATTATGGCCACAAACAATGGGTCAGGTTCTGCAATACACAGTAAATACAGGTTTAGAAAAACCTAACCATTAATAATCAGGTGGAAACAAAATTAACTCATGCAAATGTGTTAATTTCATTCCACCTGATTTATAATTAGGTCACATTTGTACAAACCCACTGAAAGCTGAGGGGATATATTTAAAGTGTTTTCAAACTATAAAATAAACAAACAGAAGACTACGGGCCTCATTACCAAAACCCTGCTTTGTGTTCCAGTTGGCCCCTCCCCAGGAGTTACTGATACTGGGGCCCCAAGGTAATTCAGATGGTGGGATCAATACCTCCCATTAAATCCCTGATTCTGAGTTTGTCAGTATCCAGGTGATTTTTATCGAATTAGATAAATAATAATACCCTAGGGTATGTTATTTGTCTGGTGCGATAAATAGCACCTACTACAAGTTTCTGGGGAATAACATGCAGATTTGGGGGCTTTATGCACCGAAATCTGCAGGAAATAGTAAATACTGTATACGTTCCCCTATTAAATTCAGTCAGGTTTGCCCTGGTGAAATTTTCTAAAGTGTAATAAAGTTAATGCACCCGGTAATTACAAGAGGCAGTAACTCAACTCATAAATACGACCCCTCAGAAATTGGCAATTACTGGGGAGTACTGACAACCACACATATTTCCCATGGTTATACCTCATTTTCCCTAAAAGTTTTCTTTTTTGAGGACATTTCAGCTGCAGAAGTTGCGGGTTAAGGCATACATGAGCTGTGTCTCAATCAGAACTACAGAGTCACTAAGCCCTGTTAAACTAGCTGCTTCTGTAAGACGTTTCCTGTTTTGCATGTTGCTTTAATCAATGGTGAGTGTAGAATGGTGGGGAATGTACTGATCCTGTGACTACCAAATAAGGCTTCAGAGGAGCATAAGATGAAATCAGGGCCGGCTTTAAGGTGGTATGAACCATTGAGCCACACCTTGCACTGAGCTGGGGAGGGAGTGGGGAGTTGTGTACAGAAACATCTTATGGGTTTAGAAGTACCTGCTGCAGAGTTTCTTGTGTGTTCAGCAGTTTTCATGCAGCAACAAAAATGTCAAGATACATGTGGTGATTAATGTACCTGCTGGAGAGAGATCAGATCAGAGTTTTATCTAGAGGCAGTTTTGACTTATAAAGTAGCACAGAGGGTTAATTTTCCTGCTGCAAAGAAAGCGTATCATGTACACCATAGTACTGTATTTTATGTGGATAGCTCATTGGGCTACTGCTTTTGTCACAGAGATCCTTTCCTACTTTCAGTTCATAAGTTACAATCCTAATATAGCACAGTGACTTATGAACGGGGCCACTGGAATTATGTGATTGTGTGCCCGCTGCTATTTTGGCATGATTATAGATTTGCCACATTTGCCCTTTAATCCATCATCTGCCACATAATCTGCAGATTTTAACAAAATAACATTTGTTTCTGGCTCAAGTAGTTTGAAAGTTACTAAAACGGCAGTAACATGTGTTGCTGCACACTGAAAGGCCCTTTGCAAAGCTGATCTGGCCACCTTTATATTACTCATTGCTATATTTGGGTGTTAGACCTGGCACCATTGGCGTAGGTCTCCCTTCCATTTTTTGCTGTTGCCTCCTGTGTTTTTGCTGTGTGTTGGCTCTGTTTTGCTGGTCAAGATGCTTTGGGCATTTTGTAACTACTGTTCAGTACCAAAGTGCAAGTGCTCCCTGTGTAAACTGGGGTTATGGATTGGTGTTTCCATGATTGGCTATTGGATTTACTAGTCAGTCCCTAACACCGTGCACCGTGTGTGCCCAGGGCCTGTAAATCAAATGCTACTAGTGGGCTTGCAGTGCTGATTGCGCCACCCGCAGAAGCAGCTCGTAAATGTAACTCGGGCCTGCCATTGCAGAGCCAATGTGCAGTCTGGGACTGCCATGTCGACTTGGCAAGTACACACACTTGCCAGTCCCTAAACCTTCCCTTTTTTACATGTTAGTCACACCTAAGGTAGGCCCGAGGTATACCTGTGGGCAGGGTGCAATATATGTATAAGGTAGGAAATGCCCTGGTGTGTGTGGCATGTCCTGATAGTGAATTACTGCCAATTTCGTTTTTCACTATTGGAAGGCTACCTGTTCTCATAGGATAGAATGGGGAGTTTGTTCGTAACATCTTATAAACATAACTGGCCCTAGGAAAAAGGTAGAAAAATAAAGTTTAGTTTGCCTGAACTCAGAATGTTAAAATGCATCTTTTAGTGAGGGTGATTTTTACATTCTGTGTTTGAAAATACCACCTTTAGAAAGTAAGGTTTGTGTTTTGCATGTCTGGCTTTTGGATGACAGGGGCTGGAGAGGGACTGTGGCTCCAGAAGTCTGATGAGTCCGGGCTGGGCTGAATGGACCTGTGCTGCATTTAGAGTAGGGTGAGGAGATTTCCTTTTCACCTAAATGGGCCTGGTGTATCTTCAGCAATTCTGTCTCCACCTCCGGCCAGGAAGCTGCACCAGTGAGGACAGAACTGGTTTTAGCTGACTACAGACACTCTCTGCCTTCAGAGAACAAAGGATTTGTGTGTATTTAAAGTGGGGCCCAGACCCCAGACTTTTAGATCACTTCTAGGTAATCAAGAGGAACCTTTGCCAAGGAGAAGAGCCAGAGAAACTGAGGAGGAACCCTGCCCCTATGCTGTTTGCTGTCTGAGGTTGGCCTGCAGTGGCTGCTTGCTGCCAAGGAAAGGAGAAAAGGACTTTACTGTTTGCTTTGTCACGCGCTTGAAGAAAAAGATCTCCAAGGGCTTGAAACTGAGTTTGCCTCCTGTTCTGAAGTCTCAGGGAAACAAAGACTTCACCCCTTCTGTCTTTCTGCATCTGAAACTGCTGTTTCAGCTGCCACAGAAGGAAATTGCAACACTGACGAGCGACGCTGTAACCTGCACCGAAGCTGTGGGCACCGCCACATCAACTCCAAAGCTGTCTTCGACGACGGTGCCGATTCTCGACGTGGGTGACTCCCGAATCAATTGATATTGTACCGTGATAAAGAACTGATGCCTCCCCGCCCTCGTGACGTCACCTCCCGACACAGTAAGGAACCGACGTCTCACCTCCCCTGCACCGCAGTAAGGAACAGAGGCTTCACCTCCCCTGGGGTCGTAAGAAACTGACGCCGCTCGGCGCCAATGAAGCATCACCTCCCCGATGCCGTGCACCGTCTTTGTTTTCATCTGATCCAAGGTACTGTACTTTGTGGGCACGAAGCCGCGCACCTCGGAGTCTGCGCCGTACTTTGGAATTTTCATCTGTCACGACGTCGTTATAACTCCAAGGGGAGCTATTTGTTGCTACAAACTGTATTTGAGTGAATAATCTATTCTTAAGGATATCTTGATAACTGTATTGTGGATTTTTGTCATTTGGTCTTGTGTTGGTTTAGATAAAGATCACTTATTTTTCTAAACTGGTGTGGTGTCCATTTGTGGTGTTTTTACTGTATTACAGTATTACTGTGTGTATTCACAAATGCTTTACACACTGCCTCTGAGATAAGCCTGTCTGCTCATGCCAAGCTACCAAGGGAGTGAGCAGGGGTTATTTTAGCAGTGTATCCCCCTTATCCTGACTAGAATCAAGGGTCCATATTTGGTAAAAGGTGCCAACCATTGCCAACTAGAGACCCCCATTTCTAACATTGGTTTTTAAAATGGTACTAATGATGTGCATTCAATGCCCACACAGTATTAATAAGTTTCAAAATGAAGAAATAATGAAGTAATGCTAGTACAAAATGTCACATAATTTGCCTTTTCTTGCTGCACATTTTACTCAACCCTGTCCATAATTTAGACCATTCCTGCCACATAGACTTTAGACTTTAAAGACTTTATTTGGTTTAAGACAAACCATAAAATCACATCATAAAATACAAACAGTTAAAATGTTGTCTAAAATAGAATCAATTGTGCAAATAAATTACCATGTAATCAATGTACCTTAGTGCATAAAAATTGCAAAATTCAATTCATCTAGGCCATATCTTAAAATGATTACAAAAAGAGAGGAGCCGGCCATTAAGTTTTCTCTATTTCCCGGTGACACTCCAATGTTTTACAATAGAGGCAATCAAATCTATAAATTGTTACACATATCTCACCAGTTTGGAGCAACTGCAAATATTATATAACCTCTTTGCATTTCATAAAGTTTAAATACCTCAGAAGAGGTTTGAGTGTCTAGGTTCTTTGATCTTCCTAAAGCTTACAAAAAACATCATATGTAATTGAGATTTGTGGGCTATTGAACTGCATGGCACGATACCATGGCTTTTTCTATATATACATTAGAGAGTTAGGAAACAAAAAAAATAGCCAAACCAAGCCTGAATCTTAATAAATAAAATCTTTGATGGTGTGACATCTTCAGTAAATATGGCTCAATGCCAGTTGTAGTACATAGTGGGAGGTATGACACCACCAACATCTTCTTCAATTCACCCTCCTGCCTCGCTGATGCTATCGATCTCAAGAATTTATTTTTAACCAGTGATTTGGCAGAATGGGCAGTACAGAGCATATTTTCAAACAATTCAATTCTATTAACACAGCTCATCTTTGATATGCGTCAGCCATTTGAATTTATGTGCCCTTGCAAGGTTCATACAATCAGTAATAACTATTTGTGCCAATGTTGCTTCAGGCCTGGACCAGATTGAAAGCCACAAACAATGGGTGCTAGCCTTACGGCATCTGATCAGATCAGATACTGTAGCTCTAATTTCTCATGCGCTATTATGGAAGAAACACTGCATGGGGGTGATAACAGTTTACTAAATAAATAGTTTTCACTAGTTTGAAGTTGAGAATGATTGGTGTATCCCCACAACCCTGCAACATAGGTGGCAATCGATACATCTCTGGCTTTGTATATAGTAGTGGCGGCATCTCAGGGCTTAGAACCTAACTTAGCAGCAAATTTAAATAAAGAAGCAGTAGCTTGCTCAATCTGGGTGCCATGTACTCAGGCTGTTAAATGGAACCGTCAGGTAAGTAAATGTGGGTACACATTTGAGGTCAGTAGCACCAACATGAAACAGAGTTAGTCTGCTCCGGGGGCAGTCGCAAATCATGGCAAAGATTTTTGCTTTATTTGTGGAGAAGCCTAAATCAGACATAAAAGCTAAAACACTATATACCAGCTTATGAAGACCCATCCCCATTCTAGCCAGGAGCAGGTAATCATCAGCGTACATAAGTACAGGTAACTGCTTCTATCAGGACGCCATCTAAGTAATTAATGTAGAGACTGAAAAGAAAGGGGGCCAGCACACAGCCTTTTCTGACCACCTTCTTAAACTTTATGTATGGGGTGCACTCCCTATGTGGCCAAAGCCTGATACTACCTTCTACATTTGCATGCAATTGGGAGAGAAGGTGGGATTGGCACCTTTACTTATTAGCATTTTCCATAGTTTCCCCCTACAAAACATTGTTGAAAGCTGAACTTCGGTCCACAAATGCCAAAAGAGGCATCCCTCTTTAGCAGCCACTTATTTATCCATGATTAAATGCAAATTCAAGCATGGTCAACAGTCCCTAAGCCCCGTCTGAAGCCATAGTGTGCAGATGTTAAAATGCACTTCTCATTTGCCCATTTTTCAAGTTGGTCCAGCAAGACTCTACCCAGTACCTTTGCAGTGGAGTCAATTAAAGATATTGAAAGGTAGCATTGGGGATCCCTCCCATCCCCCCTTTTAAAGACTGGTAGAATAATTGCCCTATACCAGGATTTGGGGGGGGGGGCAATGCAAACTGCACTTCAAATCCCATTCACCAGTATTGGAGCCCAGAGTGCCAGATTGTCTTTAAACAGCTCAACTGGAACGCCATCCGGTCCCAGTGCTTCATTACTGAGGCATCTTTTCAAAGTGGAAATGATATCCCCAAGGAACAATTTTAATTATTTTCCGTCTTCTGGGTTTAATGAGCCCTCTGTGGTATTATACTCAGTGGGTTCCGCCTCATTGGAGTCATACAGTTTTGTGAAAGGGTTGATCCAGAGATGCTCATGAATGGTCGCATCTATGCTGTTAGACGGACTGTTTGAAGAGAAGGGTGCATTAACTTCCTTCCAAACTTGTGACACATCATTAATTTCACAGGCAACAGCTAGCTGCCCCCAAGCCTCTCTCCTAATCTCTTCTTAGGGTAATAGCTTCTTTGCAATGCTTCCTACAGTTCCTAATTTCTTTTGGTGCCTTTGGCGATCTATTAAGGGCTTGTTTGAAGAACTAAGTGCCCATTTGCACGTCTTCTCAAACCACTTATTATGTCTTGGTACATGATGATGCTTAGTAAGTGTTTGTTGTGCAGATGCCCTCTTACAAATTTCCTCAAAGGCCCTCAGTACCAATCCCTGATCGGGTTCGACACTGAGACAGCGCTCAAATTGATCCATCTGATTCTCCATGAGCAGGGCTAGGAAGACCTGTGGATCAATATTCCTCCACTTGCGACACGCACCTCTATTTCTTGTTTCCTCAATTTGGCAGAGCATCTTAACAGTAGACACTGAAGGAAGCTCTAGGCTAGGATCTAAAACAAGTGGGTTATGGTCACTCATATGATACTCTAAGATCTGGAACGTACGTACCTAACACCTTGGAAAGTGTAACAAAGTAAATCAGAGACACCTTCCCTCTACCCGTGAGTGTTACTTGAGTCAGAATCCCCTTGGGAGCTCGGTCATTGCTGACTATGAGGTCGTGGGTATTTAGGAGCCTATTCACACTATTGTCACAAGGGTTGTGTTCAGGGTGTGAGAGGTTACAAAAATCATTATCCACTACACCACAAACTATATCATCAGCGATGGGACAGAATTGTAGGTTCAAGTCCCCACCCCATAGTATAACATAATCCTCTGCTATGCCTGTTAACATCGTGTCTAAAACAAATGCAAGGGATCAAATGATTTGTACATTTCCAGTGGCAAAGTTGTTATGATAAAAATTAATGAGTATCACTAGCATAAATTAATTATCTGAAAGAAAGGAAAGTCCAAGTAGGTCGCTGTTATCTTGGCTGACAAGGTGATTCCTATTAGAGTTAAAATACCTCCACTCTGGTGCCAAGATGAGGCCACAATTGCAGGTGAGAAGAGCGAATAGAAACCATTTATGTGCACGGTAGATAGTAACCAAGTCTCCTGCAAACAAACAATCTGCTGCTTAGATATTGGAGATACCCAAGTGTTGTCAGTTTATTTGTCACTCAGACCCGCAATGTTCCAATAAAGGAGGGTCATGTCAGAGGCTGATTGGTCCATTCCAATTGGATTCTTAAGAACCAGGGGGCATATTTACAAGGGCTTTATCTCTGCTTTTTTGGCTTACAAAGCCAAAAAAGAGGAGATAAAACCAGCGCCCTATTTACAAGAGGGTGCTAACATGCATAATTGCATGTTAGCACCCTTTTTCCCAATGCCTCCCTTTGCATCTCCAATGAGATGCAAAGTGGGCGTTACTGGGCGTACCCCAGATGGACTACCTTGCAAATATCGCTGATGTTTACATCGCAATATTTACAAGGCGGCCCACATGATTTTAGCAGACGTTAGATTTTGGTGAAAACGGCCGTTGTCGCCAAAATCTAACTTCTGCTAAAATCCTGATTTAGCAATCCCTAACATAGGGGGTGGATTATGCTAATACGACCCTGTGGGTCATATCAGCAAGGTTATCGCCGTTTTGCAGGGAACATCTCTGGAAAACCAGTGATGTTCCCTGCAAAAGGGGAATAACCTCGCTATCTCTGGAATTTTTATCGCCCTGGAGAAACACATTGTTAATAACGCACTACCAGGGCGATAAATTCCAGAGATAGCCTGGGATCATATTATTATCGCTAAGCATGGCCAGCGATAATTATCACTGGCCGTTTATAATATGCCCCAAAGTCTTGAACTGGTATTTGTATAGGGTTATCAGTCTCATAAAATGCTGTAACTATGCTGCAAGTGGGAGCGATATCGGCTGGTAAGTCTGTTGAGGAGTCGGTTGTAGTTAACTAGGTAACAGTGCCTATAGCCTGTGTTCTCATATCAGATGATATGTGGTAAGAGGTATGCTCATGTGTCATATTTCTTAGGCAGGGACAAAGAGTTAAGAATTATGATTGGCTAAGATGTTTACCGCCTCTTCAGTGCCAGCCCCTTTCATGGAGGCTCCACCAATGAAAGGAACAATAGAACCACCAACCAGTCAAATGACTGCTTCAAGAACAGCAAAACGTTTTTGTGTGGGCACAGTGAAGGACCTCATATTTTCTGCATTGTGGATTGAATTAATAGAGAAACCATGAGGACTTGGTTTATTAAACAATAAACCCCAGAGTGACCGTATAAATCCTTTCAGGAAGTCCCTGCAGGTTACCTAATGTATTCAAAATTTACCCAACCAGTTTTTTTAAACAGAAATTAACTACAACACAATTGCCTGCTTCCATCTTGGGAGATTTGCCCATCCAATGAACTCTACGGATGCCAAATATATCATTAGCAAATGTGCTGTCTCTGATGCATCTAAGAGTGGGGCTAAGCCAGTGAATCACCTTGTTCTTCAGCTGGTGAGTCATTTCAAATTGATCTGGGTTTCATGTACACTCTCGTTGAGACTCTCAAACAAATACTCTTTCACTCAATCCAATTCACTATCAATCACTCACAAAAACCCTCACAAACATATACACAAACGCATATAGAAATAACATTTTTGTTTTACTTGCTTGGCTTAGTAAACTTACAACTTGGAAGTTACATGGTAGCAGCAAAGCAGGACTGGTGCTGGGTTTAGGAACCAGCAAGCCATGATTCCCAACAAGGAGCCAGATTGGGCAGGATTAAAAAGGGAATGCCCCACCTAATATCCCTGTTAGCTTCTCAATAAGCAGGGCCACTTGAATTATGAGTCAGGAAAGGGTCATATTAAGTGGCAAGATTGACTAAATTATGTGGCAAGAAAAGCCAGATTTTGAGACGTAATGCTCCACATTTTGTGTATCATTTAATTATTTTGTCATTTTTACCATTGTTAATACCTTCTGGGCATAGGTTTCAGCTCATTGGTACCAATTAGACACCTAAATACAGCACTAAGCAGCAGAAAGATTACCAGTTAACATTTGCAAAGGTACTTCAGCTATGCAGTAGCACATGTCGCTGGATTTTTGATCCCTTTGAGCTAGAAAAAACATTTGATTTTTTTACAATCTTTAGATTAGGTGGCAGATTATGGAGTACGTGGCAAATGTGGCAAAACCATAATTATACTAAAATCTCCACAGCCACACAATCACATATTTCCAATGGCCCTGTTGATAGGACTGGAAGCACTGGCCTATAAGAAGCTTGTATAGTACTGGGGATCCTGCCCCAGCTGAACTTTGTGGCTTTTCATGGGCTTCAAGGATGCACTAATGTGAACCCCGACAGACCCATTTTAGCAGCTATACTGTGCACTATGTCTGCTAAATAAAATGGATTGTGCCTGTATTAGGGGATTATAGTTGAACTACGCCCCTCAGACGTCTAACAATTTGCCTCCCAGAATGTCCTTGTGTGCCTCTTGTCCTTTTTTATTTGCTGTACAGACATATAATAGACTGAAGAGGAAGATCAGAATGACACTGTGAATAGACAGCACTTAACACTGCTCCCACCAAAGCTTTCTGCCACAGCAGCATGGTTTTCCCCAGATTGCTCTGCCCACATGTGTTCTACCTCCTGATTATCCTTGCAGTTTCTGCAAGTTGCAGTTGGTGGTTGGAAAACCTTGAGCCAAAGGTACAATGGTGCCTGCTACAAATCCAAGACACATACACATTTCAAAGGATCAAATCGGTCAGTGCAGTCCCGTGAGATAACACACGTACTTCAGAGACATGGTCCACCTGACTCTCCTCTTTTCAGAGTCCACCTGTTTTAAAACTAAGACTTTGTGCTCAGTGACAAGAGTTCAGATTTTGTGTTTTTTCTTTAACTTTGCTTTTCTGATCAGGCCCACTTTTTCCTTTCTATGTGCCACAGTGCAGTTTAACCTCTATTGTATTGCTCATAGGTAATCACCTGGACTTCAGTGCTGTCTATCCTGCCCTGTGTCCCTCTTGTCACTCTCTTGACACGTTGCTGCCTTCTCTCCTGTACTCCAGTCTTCCTCCCTTTTCATTTTTCTCAACCTGCCCATTTCCACCCCATGCATTTAACCTTTGTCTTGTTTCATATTTAACACTGTCTCTTGGTCACAGTCTGATCATCATCCCTGCTCTTTATAAATTTCCTCATTACAAATGTAGACCAAAAGCACATATCAAAATGAGATAAAATCAATGAACATCTAGAAGACGTTCAAAACAAATCGCACGGAAGAGGGTGTGCCATCGAGAGGGGCTAAGAAGACAGAGTAAATAGAGATCAGCATCATGTGTCCAAACTCTTGCAGCGCAAAGTCAATAAAACAAAATCACCATTCGTATGGGTCAGGTCTGTTTGGTATCAAGAAGCTCTCTTCAGTGCCTATTTTATTAAGGAGAGGAAGTTGGTTGTTCTTCTGGAGATAGGCTGAACACTTAGAAGTTTTAAGTTCCACAGAGAAAAGTAGGTTCTTGGGCATACAGAGAGACTGGAGCTCTGCCACAAACAGACCTCATCATTTTGTAAAGCTGAACTCACTCCTCTGCAGATAGAGCTGAGTTCCAGCACAGATGCTGCCAAGTCCCTGAATACAGAACCCATGCACAGAGAGAGTAGAGACCTTGTACACATTGGTCATTTCTTTCCTTGAGCTGAAGCTGAGTTCCTGAATACATAGTACTCCCACCCTGGGCAGACACAGATGAGCTCTTCCAAGTATGCAGCTGAACTCCATTGCAGGAAGGGCTGAGCCCCTGCGCAGGCATAGATCGAGGCGAGCCAGTTCACAGTCAGAGATGAGCTCTTTTAGTATTCATTTCTATAATGTAAAACCTGAGGTTCTGTGGGGATTGAGAAACCAGAGCCAGCTAATATTCTGTAGGATTATCACACATCTCTCACCCAGTTTAATCCTCCTACTGGGGAGTGAGAAGAAGAAGGTGGGAGGGAGGATGACAGTGAGACAGAAGGAATTGAGAGAAGCGATTGAAAAGAGAGAAAAAGACAAGACAGACAGTAGTGCAAAAGAATTAGGCATGTGTGCGAATATGGACAGAAGGGTGAGAAAAAAATGCGGAGCGTGAGACTGAGATGGGAAAGAAAAGAGGCGGAGTGTGACGCAGGAGACACCAGAGTGAGAGATGTATGAAAAAGACCACAGCAATGATGCTAAGGCAGCTTTATGCTATGCTATGCTATACTATGTTATGTTATGTTATGTTAAAGCGTATTTGTAAAGTACACAGCTCACCATGGAGAGCATCCTGGTGCTAAGAAAGCAGGGGTTATGTCGGCTGTGACTGGGATTTGTCCAGGTGAAGAGCCATATTTTCGTTTTTTTGTAGAGCTCGCTAACTGAGGAGGAAGCTCAAATGTGTTGGGGCGGGTAATTCCAAGCTTTGGGCGCAAGGTAGGGGAAAGCGCGACAGCTGACTCTGGTTCTTTGTATGTGGGGATGTGTGTGCGAGCAGGAGTCTGACTGAGTAGAAGTGTGTGTTGGGTGTGTTGCATGTGGATTAGTAAATGAGGGGACAGTGGAGGTCTTTGTCAGTCAGGGTGATGGGAACACGGGGGAAAGCTTAAGGATGAGTCTGGCTGCTGGGTTTTGTATGGTCTAAAGTTTTCTAGCAGTTAGACACTGTTTCTGACAGAGTGTGTTGCCGTAGTTCAGCTTGCTGGTGATGCGGGCCTGAGTCACCATTCTGCATGCGCTGACTGGGAGCCATTTGAAGATTACATGGAGCATTTTGAGAGTGTGGAAGAAAGGTGGTGCCTTCGTTGACCAGAGCAATCTTCACCGAATATTTCCCCAATTCCTTTTGCTCCCTTCATAAGAAGTCTTCCATTCACTGTGTCACTGCTGTTTGCGGATAGTGCTGATACCTATCTCCAAAGAAACATTTTGCTGACCAGCACACATTGTTTTTATCCAATGAAGCGGTACAAAAGGGGGTGGTGATGGACGGAGCATCAGAACCAATCAAACACTCATACCCAGTCAACAGATCTGGGTTTGATCCATCACCGTTCTTTAGCCCACTCTGCCACCCCAGTTCAGACATGGCCATGTGCAAATCAGTCTGACCCTGTGCCTCATGGGAACAGTCCAGCCCGAACTGCCAAGCCATGCCTTCCCTGGACCGGAAACAAGCTTCCTAGGACCGGTTTCTGGCATTTCAGCCGTCTTCAGCCAGGCTTGCTTGAATCCAGTGGCAAAGTGAGCAAGGGACTCACGTCTGAGCATACCCTGCCAACTTATGGCGAACAAAGCGGTACAAAAGGGGGTGGTGATGGACGGAGCATCAGAACCAATCAAACACTCACACCCAGTCAACAGATCTGGGTTTGATCCATCACCGTTCTTTAGCCCACTCTGCCACCCCAGTTCAGACATGGCCATATGCAAATCAGTCTGACCCTGTGCCTCATGGGAACAGTCCAGCCCGAACTGCCAAGCCATGCCTTCCCTGGACCGGAAACAAGCTTCCTCGGACCGGTTTCTGGCATTTCAGCCGTCTTCAGCCAGGCTTGCTTGAATCCAGTGGCAAAGTGAGCAAGGGACTCACGTCTGAGCATACCCTGCCAACTTATGGCGAACAAAGCTGTACAAAAGGGGGTGGTGATGGACGGAGCATCAGAACCAATCCAACACTCACACCCAGTCAACAGATCTGGGTTTGATCCATCACCGTTCTTTAGCCCACTCTGCCACCCCAGTTCAGACATGGCCATATGCAAATCAGTCTGACCCTGTGCCTCATGGGAACAGTCCAGCCCGAACTGCCAAGCCATGCCTTCCCTGGACCGGAAACAAGCTTCCTAGGACCGGTTTCTGGCATTTCAGCCGTCTTCAGCCAGGCTTGTTTGAATCCAGTGGCAAAGTGAGCAATGGAACTCACGTCTGAGCATACCCTGCCAACTCCACCCCCTTTTGTACCGCTTTATCCAATGAAGCACTGGGCTGCAGTGAAGGTGTTGCATTGCATGTGCCAGATTTACTTGCCAGCTATGTTTCGTGATTGTAAAAGGTGGTCCAGTCAATTTCGAAATTGTGTTTCACGTGGAACATCAAACATAAACCCTTCACATACTTAAGGAGTTTGGCATTTTATAAATCCACTTCCCTGGCGTGGTTAAAGCAGGCAAACCCCAAAGTGAGTGGATGGAGAAGTAAAGCATAAAGCTTGTGAGGGTAGGTCAGCTTCAAGGGTACAATTAGAGAGAATTCTTGCAGGAGCCTCTGTTAGTTTGTGTGCGCTAATAGTTATTGTATGGCTTGGTAGCACCACAAACAAAGGGAAGGACTCCAACCATGGTGTCCTCAGTCGACAAAAGCTCTGCATACTCCCCTGTACTGCTAGCTGTACCTCCCATCTTCCTGTGAGAAAGCACCAGGCATCTGTTCTCGTGAAGGAACATGAGCTCCATACAGGCTGAGGGTGCAGGCACTGTACACTGGCTGGAGCTGCTGAAGCTCATTGTAAGGAGTGCAGCAGGGTTTTGGGCATGCACACACTTTCCCACATGCATGGGTCTACTCACAGGTCTCCTGGCTATATATATCAAGTCCGAAAATGACGTATGCTGTTGATGCTCACCATAACAAGAATAAATGTAATTTGTCTACATGGCTTCAGCTTCTTCACTAACATGGCTTCCAACACTACTTCCCATGATTCATTTCTGATGCAGCATGCACACATTAAAATCTGTGCATCTTTGTCTAACCTGCATTCATTCAGAGAGAAAGATACAGTGACTGAGTGCAAGTTTGGCTAAGATGTGTGTGTTTTTACAGGAAAATATATTTAAAGCTAACAAAATGGGAACTGGTTGTATAGTTGTAATTTACAATATAGCCTAATTTCTCTTACAGCGGTGTTTAGTCATTTCAAAGATGTATTGCAGGGCTAAAAACTGAAAAAAGATTCCTCAACCACAGAAAATGCGACATTAAAAAAGATACTCATCCCCACCACGATCTCTGCTTCTCGCTGATGGGTACAGTAGAGATTACTGAGACGTCATCACATCTTCAAGTAAAAATGTATGCAATACATGTTTTGGCGCTTTTATTGCACAATAAGTAGTGGCATTAAACGCACATATTTTTAAGGAACCTTGAAACATGGAAAATATTTCACGGCTACGTGTGCAATACACATTTTGTCGCCACTGTGCAAAGGTATTACATTGTCCAGGCTACTAGGATTATGCAGCTTGGACGACCATGATTATCGACATTATATGACAAAAAATGCAAATTATGTGGCACTTTTGTCTGGCGGTATTATTTTCATTTGTTTGAGCTGGAAACAACAGATTCAGTGAAATCTGCAGCCGCGGTTGGTAGTGGAAGTAGCTGCCGGGCGGTGACTAGGGGAGGGGGAGGGGCAGGGTGGGGGGTAGTAAACTATGGATTACGGAGGTTTACAAGTAAGTAAACATATAAATAAATAAAACGAATTTCGTTGCGCGCACTGCATCCCCAAATGCGATGCAGTGCACGCAACGAAATTCGTTTTATTTATTTATATGTGTGCTTACTTGTAAACCTCCATAATCCATAGTTTACTACTCCCCACCCTGCCCCTCCCTCTCCCCATGTCACCGCCTGGCAGCTACTCCCACCAGGCGCGCAACACCCATTGGACTCACAGGGCTTCAGCCCCCCCCCGTCGTGTGTGGCAGCCCGGGATGAGACAGCTTCCCGGCGCACACACAGCCGCACCCGAGCACTTCACAGGTCTTTAAAAGACCATTTGCATTTTAATGAGGCCTCGCTGTTGTTTCACCCCTTCTAAGATCCCCTGCAGCTCCACTCTGCCTATGGCTTAAAAGATTCAGCCCCCCCCGAAAAATTTTCTTAGCCCCCCCCCCCCCCCGAAATTTGGCTCTAGTTGCACCTCTGACTCCCAATACCAACCGCGGCTGGAAATCTGCATATTTGGGAAGTTTGTGGCAACATACGATGCTCGCAGGTCTGTCTGGTGGACACTCTCTGAGCTCCAGGTGTGCTCAATGTCTCAGGGGAATGCATTAGTGAAGACAAAAGATCTGGCTTTAATATGCTGCATATGTCTTTTCCATGAGTGGGTGCATTCAACCCGGACCTAGTGGCCTTCCAACTGTGTATTCTAATACTGTCTCAGCCCCTAGTGTGCAAAATGGTAGCCTGGTAGCCACACCAACACTGTTTAGTACTAGCAAACTACCCCTCCCCAAAGTTTGGATCTAGCTGAGCCCCTGGTTCCAACCAGGCTGGTAGTGAGGGAATTCCTGGAGAATGAAGTAATGGGGGGGGGGGAGGGGGGTGCAAAAAAGATTGCCGCACAGTGCACCACCAGCGCTAAAGCTGTCATCTGATGAAATGATCACTATTTTCAGGCACCCTTCAATCCACTTGCCAGCAATTTGTACTTCTGGCATGCTACAGATGTGAAAATGAATTCAAACGATCCTGGTGCGGTCTTGCAGCACCCCCTGCTGGTAGACGGTGTTATCTTTAACCGTGGTATCTAAAAGGCAAAGAATAGCATCGGACACATTCATACCTTTTACGCTTTTTCAAATGAATACAGGAGGTTGCAGACAAAGGCACTCGTCGATGATTCATCCATGTGACGCTGAAACCGCTGAGTTTAGGCGCGCGGTGCTTTTGTCTATATATGAATGATCTGACAAAGGATGGGCGCTTGTAAACGGCAAATAAGACAACCCATTTGAAGCCGTGAATGGCGCACTCAAAAGGCTCATTGTGTTGTGTTTTGGGTTAGTAGCATAGCAGCATCTGGTCAGACAAGGGTTTCTGACGGCCGGACATGACGTATTATTTTATTGTTAATCAGAAAGACCAGAAGTAGGGGAGAACTCGCAGTAACTATATGGGCGGAAGAGGGGCCTAAAAGTGTACCATATTTACGTAGATCTGCTACAGGTCAAACACATTGTCTCACACGTGCCACCTTTAATTGTTACAAATTAGCCACAAAAACATTGATTTGTGCTGTGCTGCAGCAAAGATAGTTTTGTAGTATTTCGTGTGTGCACTATTCTTAAATTGTATGATGGTGTCTAAGAGCTGCTTTTGTATTGAAGAGACAACCGGTGAAAGCGCTGTCTAGGTCTTCAAAGAGCTCATAGCTGCTGAAGATACTATGGGGTGGTAGATGAAGGAGCGGGTATTTTAAAACATGGAATTTCGCGGCATACTGCTCCTAATTAGGCCTGGGCAAAAATTTCGTTCCGTTCGCGGAAATTGCGATAATTTGACATTTTCGCGTTCCGCGGAGAGCGTGAAAATGTCAAAATTTCCGCTTTCCGCAGCTTGGCGATAATTTGTTTCTTGCTCGTGCTGTAAAATAATACATTCTCGCGCACGCGCGATCGCCTTACCTGAATCCCTGCGTTCGCCGACAAGTTTTCTTGATCCGGTCGCGTTCTCCATGAGATGTTGGATTGTTTTTAGCCATTTGCCCTGTCTCGCGACAGTTCGCGCCCGCAGAGACGTCATGCGTCGCGAGATCACGTCTTTCTTCTCGCGATCATGCACCGCGAGACAACTCAAAACAAGATGGCCGCGCCCGCGAGCAACCACATGGGTAAGTTGGCGACCCGCAACCATGCAGAAAATCTCGCGAACATGCGGGAAAAAAAATTCCGCATCTTCGCGATATTTCCGCTTGTTTGCGATAATTTTAAACATTTTCGCAATAATTTGCGAAAGTGGATTTCGCAAATTCCGCCCACCCCTACTCCTAATCGAATACTCTTTCACAGAAGGCTCTGAGAGCACTGTGTGATGCATCGACTAAAAGTCCAAAAAACGAGGATTGGGGTCACTAGGGGGCATATTATCAAGCCAGGCGATAAAATTATCGCCGCTTTAGCGGCAGAAAACGGCGATAATGGGCTTGATAATATGCTCTATGGAATTCCAATTGAAGCCCATGTTAGATGTCCTTCACATTTAACCTGGGCTTCAATTGGAATTCCATAGAGCATATTATTAAGCCCATTATCGCCGTTTTAGCGGCAGTTTTCTGCCGCTAAAGCGGCGATAATTTTATCGCCTGGCTTGATAATATGCCCCTAGGTAACACTAGTATGATTAGCTGCGTCCATATGTCTGTCTAGCAGGATGGGGAGCAAAGACAAGAGAACCCTGAAAGATGCCAGGGCATGTCAGACTCGGGGGGCACCTTCCTTGGACACACTACGGGGCAGATCAGCAAGGAACGGCGATGAATCTTTAGAATTTATCACCCTGGTAGCGCGTTATTAACAACGCGTTGCTTCAGGGCGATAAAAATTCCAGAGATAGTTGGGGAAAGCGCAGTTTTGCAGGGAACATCGCTGGTTTTCCAGCGATGTTCCCTGCAAAAGGGCGATAACCTTGCTGATATGACCCTGTGGTCGTAGCAGCATAATCCACCCCCTATGTTAGGGATGGATAAGTCAGGATTTTAGCAGACGTTAGTTTTTGGAGAAAACAGCGTTTTTTTCCAAAAACTAACGTCTGCTAAAATGCTGGGGCAGCCTTGTAAATATCGCGATGTGCACATCAGCGATATTTGCAAGGCTGTACTGCCCAGTGACGCCCACTTTGCACCTCATTAGAGATGCAAAGGGAGGCGTCGGGAAAAAGGGTGCTTACATGCGATTATGCATGTTAGCACCCTCTTGTAAATAGGGTGAAAGTTTTATCTCTGCTTTTTTGGCTTTTAAAGCCAAAAAAGCGGAGATAAAGCCCTTGTTAATATGCCCCTACTATTCTTGTGAAGAAAGAATGACTGGAGCTGAGTAAGCTGTGAGAAAAAGGTTTACAGCGCCTCCTGGTGGCTGTGTAATAGCAAAACCTTTTGGCACTCATGTGTTATGTGCAGTGCTTAATTTGTGAAATAATAACTTCCAGGGCCCTGACCAGAAGGCCACTGCAGCTTGCACCACCCATTACCCAGTCATTGCCACCAATGACAGGACCAAAACAACTATTAACCATCTTCCTTGCCTGCAAGTGTGACAGTTCAAATTATTCCAGGTCCCCAAAGCTAAAGGAATGGCTGGAGAGGTGGGTATTAGTATTTTTAATGTACATTGGATTCATAAACAACCGTTGTTCTGCTCATCTCTAAATTAGATGAGCAGCACCACCATGTGGCAGAGTGTCTTAAGTGTGGTGATGTCAATTAAGTGCCGGTGCGGGCACCTGAAACCAATTAAGTGCCGGTGCCGAGCACCTGAAACCACCAGCGCAAATTAAGCACTGGTTATGTGGCCCTTTGAAAACTAGCTTGCAGCAAGACTTTGCATGCAAATGTGAAGCTGACGTTGCATGATAGGACAAAACCGGGCTGTGCTAGGGAGAGGGGAGGAGAGTGACACATCTCTGTGAATATGGCGCTCTCCTGCTCACTCCCTGTCACACAATGCAGTACAGCCTCTTTGGATGCTGTGTTGCGGTGCGTGACACCTTTGTGCCTATGGGCCCAAGAGTCTTTTTACATTCCATTTATGTGATTCGAAGCCTCATCGGCCTCTCTAGCAATTATGGGGAGCAATGTCACATGAGCCTGGCAAAAGGAATGTGGGAAATGTGTAGGGGTGCTCATTATTAGAGATATACCTTGCCAAAGCTTCTGTAGTTCTAGGGGGTGCTTTTATTAGGGTCTCTCAGAACTCCAATTTATCTTTGCAGGACTATAGCTAGGCTTTGGGGCACATTTACAGGGTTTACTCCAATTCTTCCTTGGTTCCTGTTAAAAGTGGGTGTTCCCTGGCAACAGGAAGAAAGGTTATGGGGAAGGCAAGACACATACAGCAAAGATGATAGTCAAGGCTTTTTTAACTGAAAACTGAATTCAAACAGCCACTAAAGAACTTGTCCTCTGGCATCAGGATCTGGATGGAGAAAATACTAGTCTGGCTGGCACCTTAGACTCCCACCTGACACCCGAAAAGCATCCTCCATAGAGTGGTACAAATCAAGGGACCTGGAAAATTTCATTGGATCGTTCTTGATCTCAAAGAACTTCAATGACTCCCTGGATCTGCCCACACCCCTTAAAAAGGGTGATTTTCATGGTGATCACATTAGTGTACCTGGGGCTGTATTACACGTGACTGCGGCGGCGCTAGTTGTCGCTGTGAGCCAGAATATGTGCCCGATGGCATTACAGAGGATTGGTTTGTAGTGCGCCGTGATGTTGGCGCAGACTTTGACCTCTGTGTTTATGTGCATTAACGTCTGTGCGCATATTGTATCAGTGCACAGATGCAAACGCACATAAACACAAACATACTCTTGCGCACAGCGACAACTAGCGCCGGCGCAGTCATGTGTAATACAGCCCCTGGTGTGCTAGATCAGGATCAACCACAAACATCAGGATCTCTATGGGCCTGATTGGCAAAGGTATGCTTTCACATTTGTGTACGTTTACTCTTATTTGGTATTCCGAAAACTGCGATTTAGTAGTAGATTTATGACTGCGGAGAGTCTGCCGTCAGGGCAGAGAACTTCAAACATAAAAAAGGTAGGCATGTCATATCTCTTTATGTGCGGACTTCGCTGCCCTGACTGCATAGCCTCCTCAGTCATACAGTTACTATTAAATCGAGTTTTGAGAGTACCGAAAAAGGTGAAAGCATTCCATGGGAGGAGCATATAACCATGGATTTTGGTGCGTTCCCAGATTTACCAAGACTAGTAAATCTGAGGTGAGGCCTAACATCTTAGGGGCATATTATAAAGACAGGCGATAAAATTATTGCCGCTTTAGCGGCAGAAAACTGCCGCTAAATCAGCGATAATGGGCTTGATAATATGCTCTATGGAATTCAAATTGAAGCCCATGTTAGATGTGAAGGACATCTAACATGGGCTTCAATTGGAATTTCATAGAGCATATTATCAAGCCCATTATCGCCGCTTTAGCGGCAGTTTCCTGCCGCTAAAGCGGCAATAATTTTATCGCCTGTCTTGATAATATGCCCCTTAGGTTTTTCCTCTTTCTACATATGCTGCATTCTCCAGCACAGATAGAAAGAGGAAAAAGCCTCAGAGGATTGGTTTTGTGTAGGAAAATGTCTTTCCTTGCTCAAAAACAATCCTGGCTGTAAGGCAGACTCCCTTGCACCTTGGCGCAGGGTTGCCTGCATTGGCACTAGGCTTCACTCAGTGCATCAGCATGGGATGAGCCATATGTTAGTAGATATGACACTTTCCTGCCCTCTCGCAGTCATGCAGCACAGCAAGTTTTCCTGCTGAGTTGCATGACTTGTTAGTAAATCTGTCCTTCATTGTGAATCTGGCTGCTAAGAGTTTGCTTTCCATTCTGCTGAGGAGGATACAGAAAGGAGTCTTGAGGTTTTCAGATGAGGGTATTATGTTTATTTTTTTATTGATTCATCTATTTCTATATGTACTTGAGAGCAAGTGGCATTTTCTGTTTAAATAAGTGTGGAAAAATACCAGCTTCAGCTTCTTCTATTCCTTAGAAAAAATGAATGGAGATATATACAGATAAAATGTTAAAGAAAGAAATGTGGATAAATACTGGAAGAAATATATACCATAACACTAGGGGTACATTTATAAAATATGCCAGAGCACGGTGTTATGCCAGATTTTGCAACGCCACGCTCTGACATTTTTTAAATGCATGGATGCGCCGTATTTACAAAAATACGGCGCACTCCTGTGTTTCTCCTATAGCTGGTGCTAAAAAAGCTCCCTAGAGCCAGCGCAGGCACCCTGCCGCCATGTTGCAAGGGTGCTTGCGCTGCAAGGGTGATTGCTTGTGTGTAGGAAGAGACACCTTCGACACATAATCAATAATGGCGATTAGCTCTTTCTATGTGTGCTGCAGAATGGGGTGTTGCGGTGGAACACCCACAGCAACACCCATTCCCCGCCCCTTTGCCGTAGCGGACTGCAGCGGAAAGGGACATAATTACAAGGTGGCATTAAGCAGCTCCCGTGGCGAAAGGGGATTGTATATATGCCCCTAGGAGTCCTAAATATAATACAAAGAAGTCCAGTCTGACAGCAGTGGAAACGTTAATACGAGGCAAGTTGTCCATTCATTGTGTAACTTTCTCACCACGGGTTGTCTTGTCATAGTATATGTACCCTGAAGTTTAATAGTGATATTGCAAAACTTGTGTCCTCAGTAGCACCAGAGGTGCTTGTCTCGTACTGTTATTTCTACAGTTTAAGAATAATTTCTTCATCCAAATGTTGTCATTTCTGGCGGACCTTACTAAAGTGGAGACTTGCGTGGTTCTGTTAGGGCTAGGCATAGTGTCGCTCTAATACAGATTGAGTTACTCATGCCCCACTTTTCCATTGCCCCATATGAATGATTTTAAGACAAGAACGATATGTCAACGGACACACTGATCCGGACCCTCCCTGCTTATAGCAGGGAACCTAATTATTATTTGTAATAAAAACTGACAGACAATCATTCGCGCAAAATGTACAAAGGTAGAATCCATGCTCTCCAACACTGTGCAAATTAAGATAAATCATCATTTTAAGCAAATGCAGAAAACGCAGGTACAAGCAAAGGAAAGGCAAAAAAGTGATTATGCCAGCTTGTGCAGGTATTTATGATATTATGGTGCCATCCTGTGGCAAAAATGAAGTTAGCATGGCTTATTTTGAAAGAACATCATGTTATTCAAGTTAATAAATATTCTACTGCTACAGATCTCCAAATGAAGGGGCCACTTTTACAAAAAATAGGGCAGGAATGCACCGTAGTCACAAGATATGGAGCATTCCTCTCCTTTCAGCCAGTGCACAATTTGCAGCCGGAGTGCCAATGCAGGCAAGGGAACAGCCAGATAAATAAAATACCCCCCACTTTGACTCATATATAGCAATAAATGTGCGAGCAAAGTGAGCGATCTCAACCCTTCCTATGAAGTGTCACGGGAATTGTACCCACGGGGAAAAATTTACAGAAAATGGTGCAAAATGATGAATATTATAGCATGTTTTAAAGGGATTTGGTTAAAAACTACGAAGAATATGCTCAAGAACGTGTGATAACTACCGCAAAATCACCTTAACGCAACTCTTCACATCGCACTCTATCAGGGGAAAATAACTCCGTGCTAACGTGGTATTCCCAAACCGGCAGCACCATGTGATAGTCCCACAACAACGCGTCAAACAAACACGTTAAAATCAACGCAACGCCGCAAAAATGCAAAACACCAACGTGAAACAAGCATTTGCAATGCAACAGGTCTCGCATTTACGCGAGTTTAAGCTATTGGCATTGTAAATGACAATGCCTTTTATTTATTTATTTATTTTAAAAACCAAAACATAAAAAAGGCATTGTCATTTACAATGCCAATAGCTCAAACCCGCGTAAATGCGAGACCTGTTGCATTGCAAATGCTTGTCTAAATAAGAAATAATCCCCTTAACACTAACAGTGAAACCCCCGTCCTTGGTCGTTCTCCGCTGCTGCAGCGTGCAGAATGAATTGTGCCGTGCTGTAATTGCATTTATGTAGTGCTTAGTACCCCTGAAGCGCTTCGTGGAGGGCAGCGCGCTCGTCTGGTGGTTGTGTCATCTTTGCGCGGGTGACATTTCTGGGGGGAGCGGCTTCCTCTCTGACAGAAAGCGCAGAGAGATGGCAGTGCCTGGAGAGGACCTTGTGTGTTTAATCCTCTGCAGCCCCAGCTGCACACAGAGTGTGTGTGTGTCTGGGGGGGTGCAGGGAGAGGGGGCTGTGTCTGAAAGATAATTGCGTTCTGTCTAATCCGTCAGGGTGGAGGGCAGACTGCACAAGGCCTCCTGGGGCTGCTACAGCGCCTAGCCCTCCCCACTGCCCCCCCGCCTGGCGCTGGATGCAAGCGCAGTGTGTGTCACGGTGAAGCGCTTTATGTGGCACAGTGGTGTAGCGCTGTGTGGTTCACCAATGTCTGCGACACTGGCGTATCTCCAGCACTCTTGTATCTATGTAGGTTCAGTGTTGGTGCGCAGCATCACTGAGTGTCACTGTGTGGTCTGACAACACTGTCTGTGTGTCATTGGTAGCCACTGACGTTTATTTCGTGTGTCACACTGTGTGCGAAGTGTGTGTAAGTATGTGTGCGTGTGACAACACTGTGTGCCATTGGTAGCCACTGATGTTTGTTGAATTTGTCATCGCTGTTTGAGCGGTGTGCCTGTGTGTGGGACAACACTATATGGCGCTGTTAGATATTGGTGTTTGTTGAGTTCGTCATCGCTGTGTGCATCTGTGCATCACTGAGTGTCACTGTGTGGTCTGACAACACTGTCTGTGTGCCATTGGTAGCCACTGACGTGAGCTCAATGGACAAAGAAAAACAAGCCCGGCAGAGCGTGGCGCGTGTGCGCTTGGGGGCGGGGGAGCGGACCCTTTGAAGTGCTCCCAAAAGGCGGATTGCATGGCGGCATGATGCGCGGGATTGTGCGCGTGCTAGCCATGCAATCGGCTTTTTGGGAGCACTTTTCAAACCCGCTTTCTATAGTCTCGCTTTGCGATCGCTTACGCGATAGCAAGGTCGAGACCTAAAAAGCGAGACCTATTGGCTATGGCAATGCTTGTTACAATTATGGGCACGTCGTGCCCATCAGACCCCTCCCTCCCCACACACACACACACACTTGGACTACTGATGTGCGCAGACTCGGGTGGCTTCGGCACCCTCCACAAAGGACGGTTGTTGAGCCCGCGCTGGGCGGGCACCCCACTTGTTTACACAGACATGAGAGCAGCAGCACCCTTGTGCACACATCTAGAGGAGCGGCGCTCAGTGGTGCACGCTTGGTCACCATCACCCTTTAGATACACTCGTAGCAGGGGCGCAACTAGAGCCAAATTTCGAGGGAGCTAAGAAAAAATTTCGGGTGGGGGGCTGACTCTTCCAGCAGTAGTTAAGAGTGGAGATGCAGGGGCTCTGAGAAGGGGTGAAAAACAGCAGAGCCTCATTCACAAGCAAATGGTCTTTTAAAGACCTGTGAAGTACTCGGGTGTCCAGGAAGCCGTCTCAGCCTGGGTTGCCACACACGACGTGAGGGGAGTGGGGCTGAAGCCCTTTGATCCCAATGTGCGTTGTGCGCCTGGCTCGAAGTCATCTGCACTGTCCCTTACTGGCCGTACCCACCCACACCCCTATTTTCCGAGTTTTTTTGCTGTTGAAGTTTAAAATAGCGCGAACGCGACCCGAAAGTATAACAGCGCTTTACATGGGCACCAGTTGCATTACAGACCCATTAATTTTGAGGCGCGGTGATATTAAATGATTTGTTTAGTTATGATTTGGGGTTCATTAACTTTCTTGGGGAAGAGGATGTGGTCCGTCGGCTAAACTGCCGACTTTGGTGCTGGAAACTCAGCCTAGGTTGCCACACACGACATGAGGGGAGTGGGGCTGAAGCCCTTTGATCCCAATGTGCGTTGCGCGCCTAGCTCGAAGTCATCTGCACTGTCCCTTACTGTTCGTACCCACCCACACCCCTATTTAGACATGTTAACGGGCAATATGTTTCTTATGTGCATACTCGTCTACACCCCTCCGGAGGAAGAGCCTCGAAAGCCCCTCGTGGTTTCGAAATGAATCATTTAAAATACTGGAAGCACTGCTTCGGATGGTTTTCATTTTTTCCGAGTTTTTTTGCTGTTGAAGTTTTATATAGCGCGAACGCGACCCGAAGGTATAACAGCGTTTACATGGGCACCAGTTGCATTACAGACCCATTCATTTTGAGGCGAGGTGATATTAAATGATTTGTTTAGTTATGATTTGGGTTTCGTTAAGTTTCTTGGGGAAGAGGATGTGGTCCGTCGGCTAAACTGCCGACTTTGGTGCTGGAAACTCAGCCTGGGTTGCCACACACGACGTAAGGGGAGTGGGGCTGAAGCCCTTTGATCCCAATGTGCGTTGCGCGCCTGGCTCGAAGTCATCTGCACTGTCCCTTACTGTTCGTACCCACCCACACCCCTATTTAGACATGTTAACGGGCAATATGTTTCTTATGTGCATACTCGTCTACACCCCTCCGAAGGAAGAGCCTCGAAAGCCCCTTGTGGTTTCTAAATGAATCGTTTAAAATACGGGAAGCACTGCTTCCTATGGTTTTCATTTTTTCCGAGTTTTTTTGTTGTTGAAGTTTTATATAGCGTGAACGCGACCCGAAGGTATAACAGTGCTTTACATGGGCACCAGTTGCATTACAGACCCATTCATTTTGAGGCGCGGTGATATTAAATGATTTGCTTAGTTATGATTTGCGTTTCGCGGCGCGAAAGTGAAAGCATATTTGGCGTGTCTGGTCGCGGCGCGAACGTGAAAGCAAATTTGGCGCGCGCGTTTGGCGGGGGAGCGCATTCCAGGCGGGGGAGCGGACCCTTTGAAGTGCTCCCAAAAAGCGGAGTGCATGGCGGCACCAAGCGCGTGATTGTGCGCGTGCTAGCAATGCAATCCGCTTTTTGGGAGCACTTTGAAATGCCCTTTTACAATAGTCTCGCTTTGCGATCGCTTACGCGATAGCAAGGCGAGACCTAAAAAGCGGTGATGACGCCAATCGCAATACAAAAATTAGCGAAAACCAGCCACAGGCCTGCAATCCCCAAACATCATGAGGGAAAATGCTCTACAAAAGTTGATAAAAACCACATACAACATCCAAACAACAGCGAAGCAGAATGAAGTCAGCCGGAACAAGTGCAGAGGACAACCAGAACCCCACAAGCCCCCCCGAGGCGCCAGCCTGGGACATTTGGGGTCAGGGAAGGGCAAGGACAAGAAGAGTAGGAAGAAGCAGTTCAGTCCACAGGAAAACATGATCCTGATAACGGAGGTGATAGAATACCATCAACTACTGTTCGTCACCTCCACTGTGTCACTGGCAAGTAAAAGTGGAATATGGCAGACCATCGTGGACAAGGTGAATGCAGTCGGAGTGCTGAAGAGGACAATGGAAGAGGTCAAGAGGCGCTGGAATGATGTCAAGTGCAAAACCAAGCAGAAACTCGCAAACAACCGGAAGGCAGCAATGCAGACTGGAGGTGGCAGTCCAGTTCCACAGGAGGAGTTGGACGAGATGGAGAAAATGGTATCCACAGTCATCAGTGGGTAGACGGTGGCAGGAGTTGGGAGGCCCGGACACTGCTCAACATAACCAGACACTACAGCAACAGGGTGAGTAATGACCAGGGACTGGGGTGACAGGGGGAGATGGGCACAATGGCACACATGCACACATACGCATAGCACATCTGCAGACAAACCATGCTCCAGACCCCCAACTCCCACCAAGATACCAATGCACCCAAGAATGCAACATCCCAGCACTGTATAAGCACAGAAGTCAGAGGCACACCGCATGTAAGGCATCAGGGGCAGCCAAATCAGAGCTGCAGAGGCGACTCCCCCAAAATGCGTCACACACATCACATGCAGAGCACATCAACATTGCCAACACGTCCACAACAGAACAGGGGACACAACTGGTGCCGCCTGTGTGCAAAAACTGGCCAATCACATATAGCATCTCAGGGAAATGTGCGTTGACAATATACAAGTGCAAACACACATCCATGATGTCGCAATGCACACTGTCTCACATCATATAGGCAGCTCCTCAGAAACAGTCACAAAGTACACTGCCATCCAGTCTGTATGTAAATATGTACAATGCGCCAACATACATCTGAACACAATGTTAAACTGCATCTCCCCTTCACATTGCAGAGGGAAATTCAACATTTCCTGCAGAGCAGTCCCACCGTCTCTTCTCTGATGACGAAGAGAACCACCACACCTTTGACTCCGACATCCTCCAACAGCTCGTGGCATGCCTCTGCAGCCCACTTCCTGGAGCAGGGCAGCCCAGCTGCTACAAGGAGAACCCACCCCCTGCACAATACCCACAGCAGGTAGCACCCACCACCACGGCTGCCTCCCAGGACCCCCCACGACGAACACATGGTCTTCCAACTCTGTGTGTTGGGGTGCCAGGAGAAGCTGGCTGAACAGGTGCAGGTGAGGTTCGACCGCATGGCAGACAAACTGGACACCATACGTGGGTGTCCAAGTCCCATCAGGGACCACTCACATTTCCTAACGGACACCGACAGTCCGCTCCATGCCCTCCAACGAACCATGGCTGAAATCGCCAGGGTCCTGACTCAGAGGTAAGAATGACTGTCCAGTCAAAGTGGCTCCAGCGAGCTCGCCCGGAAGTTGGGACTCATGCAGAGGCTCATGAAGGACAGGGAGCGTAAGCATGCGGAAACAGAGGATGCCACAGCTGCACACCAGTGAGAGGTAGCCAGGTCCCTCAATGCCATAAAGACCATCCTCATGACATTGGTGCCACAAGGCCTTGCGCTGATGCATGCTGCTGATACCACTCCATCCACATCTCCGGCCCCTGATGTGTCACTGCCACACAGTGCTGGGGACAGAACACCACCACCCACGTGAGGCACCTGAAACAGCAGAGGACGAAGATGCAGATGAATCTGCCCTCGTGGTCAGAAGGAAGCGGTAGCATTTATGCCCACCATATGGCCTGTTTCAGCTTGGTTCTGCCCTCTGCACCATCCCCTTCCACTGTCCCCCAATGCACTCTGGGACACTCACCTCGGACCTTGACATGGACTTCCATATTCTTTTTGGTAACCAATGACACAGATATCAGACTGCGGACTGAACTCCTCCTCTGCTGATGTACTTGTCATTCCCTGAAAGACTCTGACTGGCCATCCATGGGCCAACGCTGTAAGGTGGGGTTTGCATGGCTCTGTCCTACTCCAGCTTCAACACTCCATTGAATGTGCATTAAACATTCATTTTCACAACGATGAGTAATGTCTATGATCTTGCAAGTGTGGAGGTATGGATGCATGTAGGGTCAATGATTTCACCTTATGTATATGTTTCTTATGTTGTGGCACTTGGGTCACAGGGTGACACATTGCCAATTGCGTGCCGGGTGGCGCCGACACTAGAATGGAGACACACACATTAGTTACTTCCTTGTTCGGCCCAGAACGGAAGCACGCCCAGAGGCTCGGGGTCATTGTTCACACCCTTACGCTGGACTGGCAAATGCCAGGCCAGCCCACTCCGCTTACGCTCACGGGGGAGATGACAACGCTACATGTCCCAGGTCTTCCCTGTAGGGATCTGCTGCTCACAGGTCTAGTTGTCAGCATACCACAGCCACTCCCACATGGCTGGTTCACACCCACACCACATCTATTTGGCACCGGCGTCACAGGACATGTGACCCTGCCAATAAAAAGGGCCTGGCGCACATGCTGGACACCATTTTCACTCACCAACTGGGTGTCTCCGTGTGGGTATCATTTATGCATGAGGGCCTAGGGCCCTGCCACCTCACATTGTCCAGTGCCAGGGGTGACATGATGGCGTCCGCACCACGGGGCTCAATCATAAAGGGTCCATGGCTAGCGGTGCACAGACTTGGTGGCACCGGATACACTGCGGCAGGCACACCGCCACGGGACGATGTCTTTCGGTGCACTGAGGTAGGTGCACCTGAACTGCTGAGCTGAGGCGGTCCGGAATGGTAGCATTAGTGTGAGCCCTGCTGGACCGCAGTGTAGGCCTGAGCCTGCGGGCAGTGCGGGCCCACCGACACGTGGCTTCGCCTCGCGGTTCACAGAGATAGTGGCACCTCTAGTGCTGAGCGGGTGTGCAGCCTGTGATTCTGCCTTGTGCACTGATATGTTCTCTGCCATAGCATAATCAAGACCCTGAATCAAGTGTGTGACCTGGCGGCCCACCGTGCGGTGCTGCATGATGTGGAGGGTGCCATGGTCGCGGGCCACGGCTTTGGACCTCCCAGCGGCACGTGGTGGGCCCTCTTGGACACATGCCGTTGGCAGAAGGTGAGCAGTGAGGCCTGGTCGTTCAGGGGCGGGCAGTCTCCGCTGGGTGGCAGGAGGGGCCGGGGTGCAGCAGCCTGTATGCGCAGGGGCAGACAAGCGATGATGGCGTGTGCAACTGTATGGACTCTGCCATTCATGTCTCTGGCAAATGTTTCAGATGAGTCGGGGGCGGAGCTTGCCGGGGATCATGGCGGACGCGTGAGCGAGGAGCACCCTGCACTATTCCTCCAATGATCCTTTCAAGTATCCTAAACAGCTGAGTTGCCGGGCGTACTGACGAGGAGATCTCCCCTCGCACCTGACTGCCACAACGGGGAGCTCCGGCGGTGTTCGGCGGCGCAGAGAGGCGGCGGAACCGTGGATGGCGCTTCGATTGGCGTGCAGGGCCGCCATCCCCACCCTATCCTGTGAACCTGGCCAGCGAGAGTCGCTCGACGTGCGGTCGCCTGTGAAGGGGCGGACCTGGTCGGCGGAGAACAGCGTCTGCGGGATGAGGAGCAGGTGGAATCGAGGTGCGGACGCCCCCGGAGGGGGCTCGAGAGGTGCGCGCGACCTTAGGAGGTGGGGGCTGAGTGGCACGGGGGTGTCCCCCCCCATCCCCAGCTGAGTCGCACCCTTGGCTGACCGGCGGCGGTGATCTGCTGCGAGCGAGCCCCCTGTGCTACGGAGCCCATCGGAGAGCCCCGCCTGGCGGTGTATCACCTGGCGGCCATGCGCGGGAGGGGTGCTCCTTTCGGGAGGCTGCAGCCGGACGACGGTGAACGGAGCTGCCCACCCCCCCCCCTCGGCAAAGACTGCAACTTCTTCGCTTGGTCCCCGCTGCGGGTCCACGCAGATCCTCGGGGGGAGCGTCTCGGCTGGCATATCTTCCTGCGCTGCGCCCTCTACAGAGCTGGGCCCACTCCGCCAGTGGACACTTGGAGGGCTGGCCCCAGGCGCTCCGGCTGCGGACTGGCGGTGGGCTTCCGGAGCCCCGATCGTCTGGGGTGCGCTGCTGCCACCTGCCCTGCGTTTGGAGGCCTAGTTGTTGGCTGTGACCTGTTGTTGCCCCCGAGGCGCCAGCCCGGAACCAGACAGCGGCAAAAGACGTGGAGGGACGTGGAGCGCCCTGCGGTGGCGGTGGGTGCGGCCCTCCGGGGGTGAACACTGGGCGGTACTGCTGCGGGCCAACTCGAAATAGGTCCTGAGCGGGGGACTGGGACCTGACGCGTGGATTGGACCCGGTGGTTCCGGTCCCCCCGCAGCCCGGTCACACCGGACAGTCCAGCGGACAGCCCAGCGGATTGCACATCGGCAGGGTGCGGCGGTACCCCCCTCCCGGCCGGCCGAGTCGGGGACGCGGATCCTTGGAAGCGACATGGGCAAAGGCGACAAGACCCAGCCTAAACTGTCGTTTGACCCCCGCAAGAGTAAGGGGCCCGATGTCGCGGCTCCGGCGGCGGCGGCCGGCGCAGCTACCTCGGAGAGCACTACGTGCGCGGACCTCAAAGAAATGCTAGTGACCATGGACAAGGGACTGCAAGGAAGCCTGGCTGCGATAGGCACCAAGATTGATGCGCTTTCATATCGCGTAGACCGCATGTCGGAGCGGGTGGACAAGAACGCGGAGCGGCTTGATGAGTCCAAGAAAAGAATAGCGCAGGTGGAGGAGGCGCAGACGGAGTGGGACTCAGACCGTAATCAATTCAGTAAGCTGCTGCAGGTCATCCGGGACAAGTCGGAGGACTTAGAGGCCCGTTCTAGGAGGTTGAATATGCGCCTCACGGGCGTGGCTGAGTCGACGCACACGGGGCGGATGGAACCCTTTGTGGAAAAACTGCTTCACACCCTGCTGGGTGAGGACGTGTTCTCCCCCATGTTCGTCGTCGAGAGGGCCCATCGTTCGCTGGGCCCCCGTCCAAGGCCCGGCGCCCCTGCGCGACCCATTATTGCAAAGCTGCTGAACTATAGAGACAGAGACACTGCCCTCCGGATAGCTAGAGAAAAAGGGAAGCTGCAATTTGAAGGAATGGACATCTCCATTTACCCATACTTCACGGCAAAGGTCCAAGAGGAACGGAGGCAGTTCGCACCCTATAAGAAGCAACTACGCGATCTGGGTTTGGACTATGCTATGCTCTACCCGGCGAGGCTTCGGATCAACAGGCAGGGCCACTCACACTTCTTCACGGACCCGAGAGAACTGCAGCGCACCCTGAGGGAGTGGACCAGGGGCCAGCGGAGCGGCCCGCGGGACCACGCGGACCATAGCGCTGATGCCAGCGGTCTGGATGGGCAGGATTAGACGACAGGAGGCGGCCTTCTTCTGCGGGCTGTTGCACAGACTGAGCCTGCGGACTCTGCGCGGGGACGCCCGCTGCCCTGAGAGTGGCCTGGCACCTGGGCCGGCGTATTGGTGGAGGAGGAGGCGACTGCTCCTGGGGACGGCGCGGCTGATGCTGGGTGAGATCTTTCTGACTTGTTGAGGGCACCCTAACATTTCAACATTGGACGGGGGGGGCACGGGGAGGGGGGTTAACCTGCATTTGCTTACTGCTGACGATGCCTCCCTCTGGGGCTAAATCATTGAGGGGTTCCCACTAGGGCGACCACTTACCGTTGCTGTGAGGGTCAGTTTTCTGATCCTACCGGACACTGAACTGGATGTTTATGCAGGGGCTCCCCTGGACAGTCTGGCCTGTCTCCCTAGATGGAGCGTTATGCCCCTGCGGGGGGACGGTGGAGGTCTCCCCTAGACCTATTGGACGAGGGACGATGCCAGCTCTATCTGTACTGATGTATGGAGGTAATGGTGCGGGGGCACGCCTGTGCAGTGGCCCGCCAAACGGTCAGGGCGGCGGATGCCCGGTGGCCTCTGCCCCAGCGCTGCTTTGCTCAGGTTGGCCCCTTGGGGGCAGGTTCGGTAAAGGTTTTCTTTGTTTGTTGTGATCAGGGGAGGGGGGGTGGGATGGGGTCCTGTCTGGCCAGGTTGGGGCGGTCGGCTGTGGGAGGGGGGTTGAGCAGTTAAGGGGTTGTTCAGGGGTTGGGGGTTGGGGAACGCACGGTTCACGGAGCAATACGTCTCTTGCTTTGTTCTTGCATGTCCGAGGTCTGCTGTTTGGCGATTCCTGGTGGGGGGAGTCCCACGATGGGTCACTGCCTGCTGTAGCTGCGGAGTGTGAATGCAGTGATGCCTGAGCCTAGCGAGATGAATGACGACAGCGGCGAGGTGACCCTTAGAGCGCTGACGTGGAATGTGAGAGGGTTGAATGATTTTCGCAAATTGAGGAAGGTGCTGAACTACCTACATAGGAACCACATTGACTTGGCGCTCATACAGGAGTCCCAACTCCCACTTACCAGTAAACTGTTGTTATCTAAAGGGCTATCGGGTAACAGTTGGGCGGCGGGATTTACCTCGCACTCCAGAGGGGTGATCACATGGGTAAGCCCACGATCAAAATTGACGCTAAAGAAGCTGGTCGCGGACCCGGACGGGCGCTACCTGATTACCCGGTGCGCCGGGAAAGGACATGACCTCATTGTAGTCAATGTTTATGGTCCCAATTACGATACCCCAGAGTTCTACACCGCACTTGCTGCACAGTGCAGGCAATACGCGCACGCCCGCATGGTGTGGGGCGGTGACCTTAATTTCACGTTCAACCCAGACCTGGACCGCTCCTCGGGGCGGGCCCGCCGTCCGGCGGCAGCCGCCTTGTGTATGCAGGCGGAATTGACTAGACTAGACATGGTAGATGTCTGGAGGCACAGGAGCCCTGGGAGGGCGGGATTCACGCATTACTCTGCATACCACGATGTGCATACCAGGATCGACTATTGGCTGGCATCCCGGACGCTTTTGGCGGTTGTCAGGGGGTGCGAGGTCCTACCACGTACCCTGTCGGACCACTCCCCCCTCCCTGTGGTGCTGGCCTCCCCGGTCAGGCGACTACCTCCGTTCACGTGGAGGAAGCCGCCATACTCCCTGTTGGACGAGGTGTTCCGGGGGGAATTAGCTGACGAGATCGACACTTTCTTCGTGGCCAACCTGGGGTCGGTTCAGAGCTTTCAAACGGTATGGGACTCGTTTAAGGCTTTTATTCGTGGCGTGGCTATGGCAAAGCACTCCGGTGTCCTTAAATCTATCCGGCGGCGCTTGGGGGCATTGGAGACGCAACTAGCACAGTTGGAGGAGCGGCATGGGAGGTCTATGGACCCCGAGGTGGCGGCTCAGATACAGACGCTGGTGGCGGAATACAATAGCGAAGCAGACAGGGAAGTGCAGCATATGGGCAAGTATGCCACGGCTCGTACCTATGGAGAGAGCGAACGCCCGGGCTCCCTACTAGCGGGGATACTCCGCAACACCAGGCGGCCTCTGGTTATTGATGAACTTGTGACTGGTTCTGAAAGGGTGATTACAGACGAGACCGGGATAGTAGAAGAATTCAGGGGCTATTATGCTGGACTCTATACATCTCAGTCCTCCCAAATGGAAGAGGAAATAGACGACTCCCTTAGCTACATAAAAATGCCGTTCTTGTCTAACTCACAGAGGGAATTTCTGGCGCTGCCTGTACAGAAGGACGAGATTTTGGAGGCCCTGGGGAGCATGAGGGCGGGCTGACGGTGGCCTTTTACAAGGCCTTTCAGGATAAGCTCCTCCCACACCTCATGGCTCTCTTCGATGTTATCTGCCAGGAGGGCAGCATGCCCGACACGATGCGAGAGGTGCTGTTAGTCACCATTCTAAAGCCCGGGAGACCCTCGAACCTGTGCGGTTCATACAGGCCGCTCTCCCTGATCAACGTAGATGCCAAGCTGTACGCAAAGGTCCTTGCGACTCGGCTGGCGTTGCTGGTGCCGGAGCTCGTGGCCCCGGAACAGGCGGGTTTCATCCCATCCAGGAACCTTACATACAACATCCGCACGGTCCTTGGGGCCATGCAACACGTGCGTCCGGGGGGTAAGGCCCTAGCTATCTTCCTTGACATGGAGAAGGCGTTCGACTCCGTGGAATGGCCCTTCATGGTGAGAGTCTTGAGGAAACTCGGGCTGGGAGAGCCCTTCCAGCAGATGGTGGGCGCACTGTACTTCCGACCTACTGCCAGGTTGCGTATAGGCGACAGAGTCACGGAAGCCTTTGAGATTTTCTAGGGGGACCCGGCAGGGATGCCCCCTTTCCCCCCTCCTATACGCACTGGTGGCGGAACCGCTGGCGTGCGCAATGAGGGAGTACCACAAATTCGAGGGTATTAACTTCCCCTCCTATAGGATCTGCATATCCACCTATGCGGATGATACTCTGCTATATGTCCGCAACCCGGAGGAGAATCTCACTTCAGTCTTGAGAGAGGTGGTCCGGTTTGGGGCCCTGTCGGGCCTCAAGGTGAACTGGACCAAGTCACTGGCGTTCCCGTTGACCCCGGTCACGGAGCCGTTCCCAATGGAATACCCTCTACAGTGGACGACAGATTCAATTCGATACCTGGGGATCCGGCTCCACAAGGATCCAGAGGTCCTGCTCCGGGAAAACTACGGGGTGGCCTATTCCAATCTTGTCGATGACGTGGAGGTGTGGATTAAACTCCCCCTGTCGCTGATGGGCAGAGTGGCCATCATGAAAATGGTGGTCCTGCCGAGATTTTCGTTCCTCTTCCAAAACATCCCTATAGTGCTCTCTAGGGCCTTCTTCGCGCAGCTGACTCAGACCTTAGTGCGGCTAGCCTGGGGCGGTAAGCAGCCCCGAGTGCAGTGGAAGGTGCTAACGCTTCCTTATGAGATGGGTGGGCTTGGGGCCCCCGACCTGGAAAGGTATTACAGGGTGGCGCAGGCGGCCCACCTGCACACATGGGTCCACGCCAACTCGGACATACCTCACGTGTTGATGGAGCGGCTGTTCGCGGCTCCGCTCCCACTCCCGGCGACCGTGTTCCAGCCGGTGGACCGCCGGGTGGGAACGTTGGATTCTCTTAAGGCCACGAACCATGCGTGGCACGCGTTGCGGAGGGCGCAGGATCGTGACCTGCTGTATTCCCCACTGATGCGAGTGGAATGGGCGGTCTGGCTCCCCCCGCTGCGAGAAAAAGGGGTGAGGCAGGCGCTGGACGCTTTGGGGGTCGTTAAGATGGCGGACCTGTTTCAGGACGGGGTGGTTAAGACATGGAAGCAGCTCGCCTCGACCCGACCCGGAGCTACTCTGCTCCAGCGCTTTCAATTCCACAGGGTCCGCAGCGCACTGTCGGCCCTGTTGGGGCCGGGACTGGCAGAACCCCCGGACATCCCGGAACTTACCTATGTTATCAAAACGGAGGCGTCGGCCAAACTGGTGACGACCCTCAAGAAACTTGGGGATCTGCACCAGGCGCCCCAGTGTTTAGCGGCTCGGAGCGGATGGCAGGCCGACCTCCAAATGGAAATAACGGACGAGATGTGGAAATATTGCTGCTCTAGCACCAAGAAGGTCTCCCTGAACGGTAGGCATAGACTGATACATTTTAAGTACCTGCAGCGGGTCTATTACACCCCTGAGAGGCTGCACAGGTATGGGCTTCGTCCAACAGCAGAGTGCGAGCGCTGCCATTTCCCAGTGGCGGATTTCATACACATGGCCTGGCACTGCCCGGGTATAGCCCGGTTCTGGGCGGGGGTGTTTCGGGAACTGAGCCAGCTACTGGAAACTGACATTCAGCCAGACCCAGCGCTGGCGTTGCTGGGCTATTCCAGGCCTCTCCCGCTGGCGCTGAGACGCCTGACGGACATGGCGTTGTTAGTGGCTCGACGCGTTGTAGCGGCCTGTTGGATGAGGGGGCCGCTTCCCACAAAGAAAAGATGGGCTAGGGACATGCTGTACTGCAGCACACAGGCGGAGATATACAGCGAATTGTTACCCCCGAAGAGCCGCCCCAAGAACTTCTGGGGGCTGTATAGAACATACCTGTCCGCTGGGGCTGCTGAATCGACTAGCCTGGGGGTGACGCAGTGGGATGTACCCAATGCACACAGTGGGACGGAAGGGAGGGAAGTACAGGATCGCGACCCAGTGGATGCACGACTGGATGAAGCTTTGGCGTGATAGTCTGAAGGTGTCCCTTTGCGTGGAGGGAGTGGCTGGGGATTGACCGGAGGGGCTGGGTACGCCCTATAAGTGATCGGGTGGACGGCAGCAGAGTATTGCAGGATCGCCGGCGATCTGAATGTTGAGGGCCGCAACGGTTGCTCACTGCTAGATGCAGGGACTGTGGAGAGGGTTGCAAGTGGATGTGAGAGGGATGAGACGACGTGCGTGCGGGGGGCGGGGGGGCGTTGGGATATGGTTACGGACACTCAGGGACTGGACCAGGTTCGTAGGAGTTGGTGGGCACGGGTAGGATTGCCTTAAGATAGGGCGGGCTGCGGTGTGGTCTGGGGTCAGGTGCAGGCACTGTATTTCAGAAGTAAAAGTGACGGGTTCACCACAGGTGAGGGTTCTCCTGAAGTGCCGCCGGTCCTCCGGGATGTCGGCTGAATGGCTGTGTAAGCGGTGACTGCACCCCCCCCCGTCCCTTCCCCCTCCCCCTGATTAGTGGGGCCAACTTATGGTTTCGTGCCTTCACGGTGTATTGACTTGTCCGTTTTACATTTATCAATAAAGGTTTTTGAAAATTAAAAAAAAAAAAAGAAAAAAAGAATGTTTCAGATGAGTGACCTGGGGGACTGCAGTGTGTTCCGGCACGTGGTTGGAGACACACCCGTGGCTGCAGGTGAGCAGTGGGGCCAGGGTCCGCAGTGTCGGCATTCTCTCTCCCTCTCTTTCTCTCTCCCTCTCTCTCTCTTTCTCTCTCCCTCTATCTTCCTCTCTTTCTCTCTCCCTACCTCTCTCTTTCTCTCTCCCTCTGTCTCCCTCTCTTTCTCTCTCCCCCCTCCCTCTCTCTCTCTCTCTCTCTCTGTCGCTCTCTCTCTCTCTCTGTCCTTTGATGGGCGCCTGACACATCTTCTTATCTGTCTTTCTGTCTTGCAGGCTGTGACTTACGGAATGCCCAGAGAAGACCCACCATGCCTCTTCATGATTGTTGTGTTTTTTGTTGTATCTGTAATAAAGGTTTATTTAGATTATGTGGTATAAACGTGTGTTTCCATTTCTCTGGCCACACCTGTATGTTAGGTGTTGTGATTGTGTGACTTCAGGGGATTTGTTTGGTTCATGGTTTCGTGGAGTTGATGTGCATTCTCTTTGTCCGAGGGAAGGGGGGGTGGTGGGGTCCGGGGGGGGGGAGTGGCGGTGTGTGATGTTGCCCTATTGGTGCTCCGGGCTGCATGTTCAGTTGCTCGGTGGCATCTGTTGTTCTTCATGTTTAACTCTGGGCTGTGCTCCCTTGTCTGCTGCTGGTTGTCGTCCGACTTTACACCAGGTCAGAGCAGGTGTTAGTTTCCTGCTGCTAACGCGCCTTATCGCCTGTTTTGTGATCTTATCGCCGATCTAGCTGGTCGTTGAGAATGTTGTGGAGTGGTGTTGTCGCTGACTTTTGCTCGGGAATGCCTACTCTGCATCTCATTAGCGATAGTTGCCGGGGTCATACGTGGCGATGTTTTTTGAGGATGCTATCGCCAGAAAAATGGTCGTATCGGCTGTTTGCACCGGCATGTGAATGGGTCGATAGACTTATCTCGACTTTGCCTGCGGTAAAGTGCCGATAACTCGGCGATAGATCCTTGAGAATATGCCCCTAAACATTTACCAGAATAGACCTATTTCTCTTATTCATTCTTTCCATCTTCTCATGCCTCTTTTTTTCCTTCTTAACATCACCTTTCTTTTGTTTTTATGTGCATATCATCCTTTATTTCCTTCTGTCTATTTTTCCCTCATTCCATCAGTCTTTTTTTTCTAGCTTTCTATCCTTCTTAATATGTTTCTTCTTATGTTGCTCCTGGCATTCTTTCACACCATCTTTGTATCCTTTTTGTATTCCTTGTATTAATCAATTCTTTCTTTCTCTTCTTTCCTTCAATAATCCATCCTTTCATCTCACATTTCTTTTTTTATTTCATTATATTTGTCTGCTTTCCATCTTTCTCTCCTTTCATTTTTTCTTTGTTATGTCTTTGATCTTCCCTTTTCTTCTTCTACCCTTCATTTTTTATTTTCTTCCTTCCTTTTCTTTTCTAACATCCCCTTTTCTTATGTCCTGTGTTCATGTGTACCCCTGTTCCTGCAGGCTTCCTTTTGCTTCTCTCATTACTTGCATTTCACTTGTTTTCCTTTGCTCTGTCTCACTCCATTGGCCACTTTTTTCGTTGTCATTGTGATAGTTTGTCTTTTCTCTGTTACTGTTGTAAACTGCTTTTAGGTTTTCTTTTGGTCCCCACCCCACAGCTGTTTTATTATCATTTATTCTTGCAGAAATTATTTGTTTTAACTTCTGACTTGCTGTTGACCTGGGCCATAGAACAATTTAATCTGCCTTAGTAGCATCCCCGCTTAAGCTGGTATAGCGGGAGGTTCACTTTCAATGCAGGTACCCGTGCATCATGTTGCAAGGGTGCAGGTGTTATTGCCATGATTGTTTTTGCGCAGGCAGGGGCACATTCCTGCACAAAAACAATAATGAAAGGCGTTTTCCTCATTCTGTGTGTGCCGCAAAATGCAGCACACACATGGCAAGAGGAATAAAACTAGGAGAAATAAAGTTATTTCTCCTCTTTACTCACACAGTTTTGATTCATTCCCAGGTTTACAGATCCTTGTAAATCTGGGAATGTGTCAAAACCTATGAGTGTTCTGTGGGAAAACCCACCACAACGCCCTTGGAATGCCTTCTTGATGTACAGTAAGGTAAGGCAGTGCTTTACACAGCCTTGCCTTGCTCCATATCTATGAAGCCATACAAAGACACGTAGGGTGACTTTGCGCCTTCTCGCAAATATGATTATGAGGCCAACACCACTGAAGCGTCATAAAAAGTGATGCACCAATGGCGCAGGCCTCTTGTAAATGAAGCCCTGAATCTGCACACAGGAAACCAGTGACTTTATACCCAGTGTACCTCTAATCATTCCATGTTATTGAACTTGCATGTCCGAGATGTTTTTCTTTTTGCCCGAGTGCCCTGCAATAATTCTGGTAATGCATATATTTCTTATGTTGAATCACAAGCAATGCCAATAGGTCTGGCTTGTGAATGAAAGAGCCTTTTGGGTCAATGATGAGCTTAAGCACTCAGGGGGTTCTTGTGCTCTCTGCTTAAAACATGGTATCATTGCTTTATACGCAATTGGCATATTTAATTTACTTATAAGTAAAGTGCACTACATGTGCTCAGGGCCAGTAAATTAAATGCTACTAGTGGGCCTGCAGCGGTGATTGTGCCACCGACTTTTGTAGCCCTTTAACAAGTTTAGGGGCTGTAATTGCAGAGTCTCCCATCCAAATGTGCCTTCCAGGGCCTACCCTGAGGGTGACCTATATGCATTAAAAAGGAAGGTTTAGGCCTGGCAAAAGATTTATTTTGCCAGGTTGAAGTGGAAGTTTAAACTGCATTCACAGGCTGCAATAACAGGCCTGACACAAGTTTAATGGGCTACTTAAGTGGGTGCACAATGAGTGCGGCAGACCCACTAGTAGCATTTAATTTACAGGCCCTTGGTACAAGTAGTACCACTTTACTAGGGATTAACAGATCAATTAAATGTGCCAATTAGGTTGAAGCCAATTTTACCATGTTTTAAGGAGAGAGCACAGCTATTGCACACCTCATTTAAGGATGTGGAGCAAACAGTGGGCTTGCATCTGCAAATGAACCACACAATATCTACTCTGATTCCGAAAGATCCACTAGTATCTGCTCAGTACAGACTAATTTCTTTCATAAATATAGACATGAAAATACTGGTCAAATTCTTTGCCAATTGACTTGCCCCACTGGGCCTCCTCTTTTTTCACTCCTTCAAGGCTGCTTCTGTATCTGGCATGTTATCAGGAATTTGATTCTATTGCTCTGGCAGATCAGTAATGATTGACATAGGGTGGCAATGCTCCTTGATGCCGAGAAGTTATTTGACTGCGTGGAATGAAACTATCTTTTCAGGATGTGCTTACTGGCCAAGGCATAGCAACTCCTATAAGCCCCCACATTATACTTTTGTATACATATACCATACTCCTGCCTCTCTGTGACACTAGGACCACCGCCTAGAGTGCCATGTCTTTAGTTAAAGGGTTATCTCTTTCTTGGGTACTGCCTTAGCTGGTCAACCAGTGCACCTTCTCATGTCTGTGTGCACAGACAGAACAGTGGTGTGGTGTGAGAAAATGCCCAATTTTGCCTGGCCATCGCCATTATTTGCAGAATACTATTGCTCATGTTTAGAATCTGCACACTGGGGCACTACTCTCTAGTGCACAGTATATGTTCTCTGACCCATAAAACATGTACAAATTGGCCAATCCCTTATTGGCATATCCATCTTTTCTATAAAGTCATAGTACATGGTGTAGAAACTACACCCATGGCATGGAAATTTAAATGTTACCTGTGGACTGTGGCACTTATTGTACCATCCACTAGTGTGACAAAGGAAACATAGCTTCAGACCTACCAATGCACCTAACTGCTGCATTGTAAACCTTATCAAAATAACCCTTTTGGCAAAGGAAAAAACACTCTTTTAAACATGACTAAGTCACTCCTAGTATTTATAAGTAGGACATGTAGAATTGTAATGTTGTCATGTTCTTTCAGTTGCAAGCCCCAAAAGATATTTCCTCTGTGGATGGCTCTGGCTAACCTATGAAGAAAACTAGAGTGCAAAATAATCTATTAATTTTGCTAACCCTGGTTTGGTGATAAGCAAGAGAAGTGGGTCAACTGCTATATTTCATATTTTTTTTATGCAATTCAATGGTGAAGTTTGATTTTCAATAAATAAGCACGAAAACATTACTTTTAGATACCTTTTCCTGCCTGAAGCTCCCGGAGCTAATTTGGGTTAGTCTTCCAGAAGCCACCTATGACAGTTTTTTCCACTAATGACCAGCCCAGGGAGAGCATATGGAAGAGCCAGGATTCAAATTTACTTTAAAGGAGCAAGGCTAAGATACGCCGATCCACAATTAGGTGTAACAGGAGATCTGGTGAAGGGAAGGACTTTGTTCATTTGGCTTTTTGTAGCCATCTGGGCCATCTGGACACAAGCCCAATGAGAGGGGAAGTTGTTCCCAGATATAGTTTGGTATAGCTGAAGAGGTAGAAGACTCCTTCAGGGGCACAGGGATTTTCCCTTAGAAAGGTTCACCCTGGGATTGTTTAGCCTCCACCCACTGGTCACTGAACTGTCAAAAAAGGACCACACTTCCAGCTCCTCAGAGCAATGTCTGGATCCAACGAAGAAAAAATGTGACTGTTCCTGCTGATTGAGACTTGCGTGGAGGCCTTAAGGGCTGCACCTGCTTCCACCTGTACCCAAGACTAATAAATAGAGTCCAAGTGTCAGTTGGTTGATCTCATATGTGGCCACAGCCAAAAAACAAGCTAGTAGAGGGCTTTTTTTCTAGAGTGGCCAACTGATGTCTAGCAAATGGAATTAGATTTGGCCCTGCTGGTGGTCTCCGCTGGAGTGAGTCCTGTCCCTGAGGTCATTGGAACCTTAGAATTGACCAGGAGGGGATGCTATAGAAATTCTGAAAAGTTGAGATGTAAAACATTTTTGGGCTTCTAAAACCTCCAGATTATCATTGGTATGTTGGAGCAAAGGTGTCCACATTTGATGTGACTGCCTTGAATACAGCAACAGGCTTGTCCTTCAGAAGGATTTTGAGCTCCATAAAAAGATTAAGTCCAAAGGTAGATATTTTAACAGGGCAAAGGTGTGAAAAGGATCCACCCAACACAAGGACTTTGTCAGGAGTGAAATTTTAAATTCTCCTGCCAATACCAATGGCTTCATCTGACCTTGTTTAGTAGCTATCAGCTTCTATAGGACTCCAGCAGCTACAGTGTGCAGCTTTGCCACACTGGAATATTTTTACTCCATTTCAAAGACTAAGTCACAAGGTAAAATCTTTGACCATGACAAACATACTTAATTTCCCTAACCCGTGCTCCAGTGTCATGTTGTTCCTAAAAATACATAGGATCTGCGCATTTGGACAACATAAACTGAGGGATTGGTGTCCAGACTGATTCCACACCCCCCCAAAGGAGATTTTGGCCTTTAGACCAGCTAGCTCACAGTTCCACCATAAGCCCACTAACCTTACCAAGGAGCGAATAGTTTCCGGCAACTATCGAACATGACAACCCTAGAACCTTGATGGATCGTGGAAACAGTACAGTACTTTTCACTCAGTCAATCGTGCTCACTTAGTCTCAGAGAGATACACAGAATAAATGATGGGGACATTTTAATAAGCATTTATTGAACCAGCGTCATTCTAGTATAAAACATGTTTGCTGCGACAACCAATAGATAGAAGCAAATGTATAAGATTTCAAGCACCAACAGAATAAATAAAAGGTAGAATTCTACCATGGTGCTAAAACAGTGAATATATGCAAGCATATAGATACATGATGGTAATCAAGCGTACTCCTATGATGCAAACCCTACCTAAGTGTACCTAAGTGTACCTAGCATGTATATGGGTGTAAAGCCAAGAATCCCCTAGGAAAGAGCCAACCACATTACCTGATGGGAGACAACAAAGGACCCCATCTTGGTCTGCAGTTGGACATCTCACAAGGTATGTCAGACCACTGTGTGCTGGAGCTTCTGCGTGCATGGACTTCAGCGTCTAGTGTCAGTGAGGAAGCTTCTCCTCTGCCTATCTAGTGTTGGTATGGTTCTTTTATACAAAAAAGATAGCCTTGGGGTTCTTTACTCAATCGATATGTTGTGAGTATGATTATGTAAATGAGCCTAAATCAATACCTGCAATTATGCAAAGTAGTTCTTTCGTCCTAGGATGAAGATGACCATGACTTTTATACAGAGTATTTTAATCCTGTTATGTATGTCATGGGCAGGGACTTTTCTAAGAATCCTCATGCATAATAAATGAGGCTAGTTTCAAGGAAACCGATTGACATTTATTCAGCACATAACTGAGTAAAAGGTCGGTGCTATAACCGTTGTGCAGAGCAAGATAGGACAAATGTAAGTAAAAGGTTGCGTAGCTACCTAGGCCTAGATTGGTGTATATTGGGGTAAATGACACCCACTCCTCGTCCGAAGGCCGACAAGGTCAACTAATGCTAAAATATGCCTGTTTAAAAAGCATAAAAACATTGTTATGAAACCAGTGTCTAAAAACATCTAAAAATACGGTATATGTAAAAAATGATGTTGTAAAAATTAAAAAAGCTCTACAAGTCTGCTAAATAGTCAATATTCTGTTAGACCAACTGAGCACATCTAAAGCCATGGTGTTCAGTGAGAGCAGAAAAAGTAAAACAAAACAATGTTTTTGAATTCCAATTTGGCCTGTTTTGAAAAAAGGCCAAATTGTTCCCATCAAATGGAGAGCCAAATTGTTATGTGTCCTGTGTGGGACACGCAACATCTCTGTCGCTTGCTTCTGCAGATGACGGTCCCTGTAACACCTCTTATATCAGGTCAATGGAGCAAAGGTGATCATCTTCAGTTCCCACAGCAGCCGCTGAGGGAACACTGGATGCCTGTGAATCTGTTGTAGACCCGTTGTCCGATCCGGCAGGAGCTGAAACATCCTGTGGGGGCTCTAAGAATGCTTTCATCAACATGGAAATACGCTGAGGACACTGTAACACATGGGTCTTTAAGAGGTCCAGTAGCATGCCTATGTCCGGTGGTGCAAACGATGGAAGAGTCAGACATATGTCCAACATGCATTCGTATCTGCAGAATATGCAGCAGAGCACAGACAAGATGCAGTCAACCCAGACTGGTCTGAATGATAGGAGCCAATACTCGCTTAGCCCCCGTAGCAGAGGTGTGCCCAGAGGAGTACCATGCGTTCACGACAATGTCGCAGCAGGAGTTCCTTTTCCATCTCGTGAAGAACTGGGCCGTCCATTGCATTGCAGAAAAATTAAAACCAGGATGCCCACTACAAGTAGTAGAACCAGAGGAAGTTCTCCGAAAATGCTTCCTAACACGGACTGTATAAATGCTGGAATAACTTAGAAGATTGTCTGGAAGGTGCTTAATAGTCCAGAACATATACTTTTAAATAGGTGCACAATGCAGATACGATGAACCATTTCCCCATAAAGGAGTGGGAAGTTTGCACAGACTAGTGCCAGTATCTCAGATGAAGACCTTGCAACCTGGAGATCAAAAGTCCCTCGGGCTGAAGTTAAGGTCACATCCTTCTGCAAAAGCATGGCTTTCAGTCTGCTCATAGAATTAAACCGTATAAAGGAAACATTCAATGAAGGCCATAGTGTAGACTCCCTAACTGTGTGGGTCGGTGGAAAAAATAATTGCACACAACAAGTAACCCTGGAACTTACTGTAACTAGATATACGATGCCTGGTACCATCCCACAACAGCCTTGATCATTAAGCATCAAATAGCTCCCATTCAAAAGCAGTACGAATGTCGGATGAATCACAGCAACTGGAGAACCCTTCAAGTGACATGACAAGTTAGCAACCGAAGCAGTACAGGCTCCGTGAAGCAGACTGTTTTTGTATACTAGAGAACCACTTAAGGCATTATCACAGTTCGAACCGCTGAGAAAAACTTCAGTGTCCCCATTCCTTCATCTATATCTGTATGATAATTCCCAGTACTCCTGTATGTATCCTTCTCCCAGCACTTCATATCTGCTTACCTGGTGATACTGTAGACAGTATTGAAATTGGAATGTCGCGACTGGCAGTGTAATATAGCAATGGATCAACCATTCTGTGAAAGGTGACTCAGCCACGGTGAAAGGTAATTGGTCCAATTTTTCAATGTGTAGCATTGTATATTTTGCATCTCTTGGTGCCATTACCATCTGTCTTTCTGTTAGATTATATGGGAAAAACAGAGTCGCACAGTTGATGTAACGATAGGGCATGTGACCAGAATGCAATGATTGTAGCGTTCAGCTCACTAATAGAATGGATCATAATTGCGATTGTCCATGTTGGAGAATAGACAAATCCTGTTCTATTATATCTATTGCAGAAGACACAATGTTGCCTAATGAATACATTCCAGTTCATAGTGTGGTCATACCATTGTCGACCACTGCCAAAGCCTTTTCTAGGATAACCCTATCAATTTCACGCAGTCTCTCAGCAGCTGCCTGTTGAGAGATTTTCCATAGCTCGTTATAAATAGCATCCAAAAATCTCTTGCGGCATGGCTTCTCAGGACCTTACAAAAATCCCTAAGATCCATGTCTTCTGAGAGAAGAGATAAGTGTTGTTTCACCTGGGATAGTGTTGATGTCTTTAGCCACTCTCGGCATAACTTCCTGACACTGTATGATGTCACCCCGAGTGTTCTAAATGTACATAGCGTTGTTCAGGCAATGGATTCTAAACCCTTCAGTGGTACCCCTGAATCATGACTAACACCTATTTGTGTTGATAGGCCAAACCAACCATCCCATCCATTTGGGGTCAGATGAATTGTACGAACCATTGTGTAGAATGGCACCTAATGTATCCTCACTGTGTTGTATGTAACTTTGCCATCCATCAATGTGTGTAATTGAGGGAATCCGAGTTAAGTTCAAATTCAAATCCTTAATCTTGGCTAGCACAAGACAGGAAGTCTGTTGCACTGTCTCATTCAGGAAAATCATTTGATATTGTATGAGGCATGCTCTAAATAAGACCTCAGTTCCCCGAACTTGCCATTCTTTAGACCCCAGACAGATTTTGTGTCTATAGTGTCTTTCCAAAAGTTGAAACAATGTACAGACAGCTGGGCAATAAAGGAAGCATAATATCTCTGTTAGTGAGCATATTTTTCTTAGCAGGTGTAGATGCAAGCTTATAATAATAAGAGATCGGGTCTGATGTTTTAAACCCTAAAAAATAAGCAAACATCTGCAAATGTAGTTGAACTAACCTTTGGGGGTGTTGGGCAATGTTCCCATTGATGGTAAGTGAAACCAATATGTGAGATACTTTCTTTGTGCATGTTATAGTGAACATAGTGTCGGTAACAAAACATGGTGTCAAAAATAGATGTACCATCAGACAATTCATCATATGAAATGCAGCAGATTGATCTAAATCAGATAGCATAGTATACACAGTTTCAATGTCCCCATCATCAGAAAGAGTACTAGAGGTGATGATATCAATAAGATACATTTTAAATAAATGTTGTATTCTTAAAAGTTCAGTAGGAACATACACATCATAAGAAACTCTGGGCCATATTACCAGGTTCTGGTGTGAATCTGGGCTTATATGGGAATTCACAAGGGCATATTATCAAGCCCATTATTGCTGCTTTAGCTGCAGTTTCCTGCCGCTAAAGCGGCGATAATGTTATCGCCGGTCCTTGATAATATGGCCCTTAGTACCATACTATCCCTTCAGGAACTGGAACTGCTGTAATGTTCGCTAAGGACAGGCCCCTCTGTTCATGGTGTGATGATGCATGTGGTTTCAGGACCAAGATCACATGTTGTACTGCAGAGCGTTCTGGGAGATGATGTCCATTCAGGAGCAAGAAGAAGACAGTCACTATACCGATCCCAAAGACTAGGAACAGTAGAGCAATTGCAATGCAGAGCTGTAGCAAGGAAAAAACTAAGTAAATCTTTTTCAGCCAAAGGCAGAAATTATGAATTCGCTAATTGTGGGAAACAGGTGGTGGCCATCGCTCTGGTTCACATGGACGGGATGAGAAGGCATCAAAATCGATGAAGTAGCCAGACGCAGTTTTATCTATCTTTGGTAGATCTGCAGGATTTGGAGAACTGGCAGATGCCTCCGTTTGAGACATATTCACATAGATGTTGGTGTTAGGCCGAATTGAGATCTGTGTTTCATTTGTAGTTTGATGTTGTTCACTTTCAACAGGTACAAGTTGCAGTTGGTTGTTGGTAATTACTTCACTTCGTGGAGTGGAATCATCAAACGTAATTAATCTTTCCATCTGAACTTCCTGTAAGATAGTCAGAGGACATCTGTTGATACCCAGGAGCCAACGCGGCCTACTACTGAGTATCGGCCACTTAGTGTGGTTTGATCAGATCAATTGAGATGAATCTCTTGTCATTGCAGCCGGCAAGAGGCGGACAAAGTACTTTTCTTGTTCCTTTGACAGCCACGACAGGTATGGCCCAAATTCTTTTTTGTCCCCCATTTTTTCTCTGACCAGCTCTCTAATCTTCGTGATACAGACAGGTCTTATTGGAACAGCTTTCGTTTCTCCAGTGGCAGTGCACTGTACTTGGACGTTGCTTTGTAATGCCTACAATTCATTGAGTTCTTCACATTCCAATCCCAAACAGGACTTCATATGGAGTACGGCCCCCAGGGAACTTTTTTGACATATTGCTTAGTGTCCTCTGGACCCATATTTTGACCAATTGACCCAACTGCCACCCAAGCCTAATTCTCTAGCTGTTAACGATTGCTTCAAGTCCTGGTTCTTCCTCTCCACAATCGAATTTCCCTTGGGATGATACGGAGAGGAGTATGCAGTGCTACACCCAACTTCCATTGGCTTCTTTGTAAGCCCATGAGCTAAACGCAGGGCCACTGTTGGAATGTAAGGTGCCAGTTGCGTATGTCCCTATGAAGACTCACAAATCCTTTATAACAGTTCGGGCATCAGCTGAGCACTGAGGCCAAACCCACAGGAATCTAGAGCATGAATCCACTGCCACCAAGATGTACTTGTAAGCCCCGTCAGATTGTAAGGGGCTGCAGTGGTCCAAATAGACACATGCGAGTGGTCTGTCTGATATCAGTAGCAGTGTTTGAGGTAGACGTGCTACGGTGGAACCTTTCATCTGCTGACAGATGTCGCACTTAAGGACATAACCCTTGGTCTGTTTAGTGAGACCTGGCCACCAATAACGCTGCTTTAGTACTGAAACAGTTGCAGCGATACCTGCGTGTTCTGAGCCCAGACCCTCGTGTCCAGCTAGAATTAATCCTTAGCTGCGATCCATGTTTGGTATTACTCTATCCCCCACTCCTGGAATTTGAGTTTACGGAATGTTTTGCACATCTAACTTCTAGGAGTACTTGAGTGGAAAGCCTTTTGGCAAGGCTGAGTTGTTGCGCATAGCGTTCACAGCTATCATTATCTGTCCGTCTCTCCTCATGCTAGAATGAGTGATTGCAGCAACGGCAGCAGTTCACACTGACGCCTTGGTGGCTTCATCGGCCAATGAATACCCTTCAACGTGCACCCCAGCACGCTGATGACTCAATGTATGAATTACTTGAGCCTGTGGCAAACATTTTTTCAGCTCTGCCACCTGTTCTCAAAACAGTTTGTGCTTTATTGTGCAACCTTTGGAATCTCTAAAACAATTCTGGCCCCAATAGTGAAGATATTCATTGTGCGACTGAACACAATAAAACAATTCATACAAAATGAGTGCGGGGAATTCCCGATCCATATTTTTTAGTGCCAGTATCAGGGTTTTAGTTCTGCCAGCTGTGCCATGCAATCTCCTAGAGACTGCGTCTGTATATTGCTATGATGGAACATGTCGTCCCGCATACATCCCTTCACAATCACACATGCTGTGCTGCATTGCTGTTTACTTCCTTCAGCAGGCTGGGCAGATCCTTCAGTGTAAATGATGTATTCATACTGATCAAGAGGCATTATTTCATTTGGGCGAGGGTATTCTTGTTCATACTGTAGGAATGTTGTGTTTTTAATGTAGAATCAAATTTGTAGTCTACATTTGTTGCAGTGAGAGAATTAGCCCAATGTATCCATCTTGGATGCAGTGCTTTTGTGTTTGGAATGCTTGTTTTGGTAACAGCCTCTAAGGTTGGTAATGGAGTCACAACAATCATGCGTTTCCCTGTGCCAGTGCTCTTTTGCTTACTACAGCAGTTTGTACTGCTGTCAGTATTTATTCTGTAGATGCGAAACGCATTTCAGCGTTTGTGTACAAATGAGATGTGTATGCTATGGGTACTGTTTCGCCTTCACTGAGGTGACGTAAGTGTACCCTGATTGACCCACGACCTCCAGGATCACAAAATTAGTACTATCTACACATGTGTGTGTTTTGAAGCTATCGAGTCAGCTTGTACGGAACTGAAAATTTCTGTGTGTTACTGTGTCCAATGTTGGACCGAAAAATCAGGTCTGATTAGGTCATAGAGAGGTTTTACCTTTTCTGCGTAATCCAAAATGTATGTTCTGCCAAAATGTACGAATCCTAAAATGGATTGTAAACCTTTCAGAGTCTTTGGAGGTAGGAGTATTGCACATTTTTCTAAAAAAGGCTTTTTCCTTCACTTGATAACTCGTATTCCAAAAACAGACAGTGAGTTTGGCAATTTTGGATTTCTTAAAGTTAAATTTGTAGCCAACAGTGGGAAACCCCAAAATTATGTTATTCACCCTGTTTGAGTGTTTCGAAAACTCATCGTCCATCAGATAAATATCATCTACATAGGACAATGCCTCCTCATCACAATTTTGAAGTAAATCGGTAACACTTGCTGAGAACAACCTGTGGTTATTCTTATACCCTTGAGACAGTCTACAGAATTGGTGCTGAGAGCCAAGGGCCAAGAATGCTGTCAGATATCTGCCTCCAGGTGCTATATATTGGCAGAAGAATCCATTTGAGATATCTAGTGTTGTTTTGTATTTCTTCCGCACAGTGAGATTCATTAATGTGGCACTGTGTGCATTTTGTACTGCAAATACTCATGTGCATGTGTTAAAATGCCTGTAGTCTAAAGCTAATTGCAAAAAACAACAGTTTTTTGGCTCACCAAGCCATTCCAGTTTGAACCCAGCCAAATGCAAATCAATCTTGACCCTGTGCCTCATGGGTACAGTCCAGCCCAAACTGCCAAGCCAGGTCCTCCCTGGACTGGAAACAAGCATCCTAGGACCGGTTTCGGGGTTTCACCCCTCTTTAGCCAGGATAGCTTGATTCCAGTGACATGGAGAGCACGGGGCCCACGTCTGGGCATACCCTTCCCACTCGGGTGACAATTGCAAAAACAACAGTTGATGGACAGAATGCAGAACAATGTCATACATTCACCCCAATATAGAGATCTGGGCCTAAACCCATCATTTTTTTGCTCACCATGCCATTCCAGTTTGAACCCAGCCATAAGCAAATCAGTCTTGACCCTGTGCCTCATGGGTACAGTCCAGCCCGAACTGCCAAGCCAGGTCCTCCCTGGACTGGAAACAAGCATTCTAGGACCAGTTTCGGGGTTTCACCCCTCTTCAGCCAGGATAGCTTGATTCCAGTGGCATGGAGAGCACGGGACCCATGTCTGGGCATACCCTTCCCAATCGGGGTGACAATTGCAAAAACAACAGTCGATGGACAGAATGCAGAACAATGTCATACATTCACCCCAGTACAGAGATCTGGGCCTAAATTCATCATTTTTTTGCTCACCATGCAGTTCCAGTTTGAACCCAGCCGTATGCAAATCAGTATTGAACTTGTGCCTCGTGGGTACAGTCCAGCCCGAACTGCCAAGCCAGGTCCTCCCTGGACTGGAAAAAAGCATCCTAGGACCGGTTTCGGGGTTTCACTCCTCTTCAGCCAGGATAGCTTGATTCCAGTGGCATGGAGAGCACAGGACCCACGTCTGGGCATACCCTTCTCACTCGGGGTGACAATTGCAAAAACAACAGTTGATGGACAGAATGCAGAACAATGTCATACATTCATACCCCAGAATGGAGATCTGGGCCTAAATCCATCGTTTTTTTGCTCACCGTGCGTTTCCAGTTTGAACCCAGCAATATTCAAATCTATCTTGACCCTGTGCCTCATGGGTACAGTCCAGCCCGAACTGCCAAGCCAGGTCCTCCCGGGACTGGAAACAAGCATCTTAGGACCGGTTTTGGGGTTTCGCCCCTCTTCAGCCAGGATAGCTTGATTCCAGTGGCATGGAGAGCACGGGACCCACGTCTGGGCATACCCTTTCCACTCAGGTGACAATTGCAAAAACAACAGTTGATGGACAGAATGCAGAACAATGTCATACATTCATCCCAGTACAGAGATCTGGGCCTAAATCCATCGTTGTTTTGCTCACCATGCCGTTCCAGTTTGAACCCAGCCATATGCAAATCAGTCTTGACCTTGTGCCTCGTGGGTACAGTCCAGCCTGAACTGCCAAGCCAGGTCCTCCCTGGACTGGAAACAAGCATCCTAGGACCGGTTTCGGGGTTTCACTCCTCTTCAGTCAGGATAGCTTGATTCCAGTGGCATGGAGAGCACGGGACCCATGTCTGGGCATACCCTTCCCACTCAGGGTGACAATTGCAAAAACCACAGTTGATGGACAGAATGCAGAACAAAGTCATACATTCACCTCAGTACAGAGATCTGGGCTTAAATCCATCGTTTTTTTGCTCACCATGCCGTTCCAGTTGGAACCCAGCCATATGCAAATCAGTCTTGACCCTGTGCCTCATGGGTACAGTCCAGCCCGACCTGCCAAGCCAGGTCCTCCCTGGACAGGAAACAAGCATCCTAGAACCAGTTTCGGGGTTACACCCCTCTTCAGCCAGGATAGCTTGATTCCAGTGGCATGGGGAGCACGGGACCCATGTCTGGGCATACCCTTCCCAATCGGGGTGACAATTGCAAAAACAACAGTTGATGGACAGAATGCAGAACAATGTCATACACTCACCCCAGTACAGAGATCTGGGCCTAAATTCATCGTTTTTTTGCTCACCATGCACTTCAGCCAGGATAGCTTGATTACAGTGCCATGGAGAGCACGGGCAGTTCGGTCTGGACTGTTCCCATGAGGCACAGGGTCAAGACTGATTTGCATGTGGCTGGGTCCAAACTGGGGTGGCGTAGTGGGCAAAAGAACGATGGATTTAACCCAGATCTTTTGACTGGAATGTTTGCATTGTCAGCATTCCGTCCATCATTTGTTTGCTGTAAAACTGTAGTCTAAAGCTAGACGGTATGAATTGTCTGGTTTCATTACAGGAAACAAAGGATTATTCATGAAAGAAGTGCAATTCTCAATCACACCTTCGTATTCAAGTTGATCTAAGATCTCCCTGACCTGTATCTTTGTCTCATGTTTTATTGGCTACTGCCTCTGTGGAGCAGGAATAGATTTTAATAGGATTCCATGGTGAGGTGACTCAACATCCCAGCCTACATGATTGCTGTAAAGTGATGGAGCTAGCGCTAACGCCCACTCCTGCGAGTATGAATGTTTTAGTGACTCTGGAACGAGGTTGGAAAAAGCCACCAAAATTACATCTTCCCCCTCAGGGCACTACACCATGAACTTAGGCAGGTTATCTTTTTCAGCCAAAAGGATATTGTATCCATATGTCAGGTTCTCCCAAAAGAGACCTTTCACTTTCCTGGGTATGTCCCTCTCCAGTTGGAGCTAAATTTTGTATGAACGATTAGGGACACTCACCCTTGTATCCTTTGTTTCCACCGTGATATGTTCATTCAACGCTGCTGTAACCAGAAATTCCATCAGGTTCTGGCAAGCTATTTTTACTTCTGCTGCTCTGTCTAGCATCATCAGGGTCCATTCCCCATTTAGTAGTAGAGCCCTCAGTAGCCTGGGCAGTTTTTATTTTAAGGCCAGCTATCTTCTTCTTTTTAAATTGAGGTTTTGTTTTGGGTTTATCCTCTTGTTTGATAATGTAGTCTGAAGTACGATGTGTGTCTTTTGGCTTGACCCACTCTTCTGATCTGTAGTCTTTAGGCCTGGGCGGTAAATACCGATTCGCTTGCGGAATTTGCGGAATTTGGGTAATTTCGCGTTCCGCTGAGAACGTGGAATTGCCCAAAATTCTGCGTTCCACGGCTTCGCGGAATTTTTTCCTTGTTTGCGTTCTCAAAGTGCGTGTTCGCGAGATATTTCCACCCGAGCATGCAAACAGCGTTCGCGAACAGGAAAAAAGCATCGCGAACAAGCACGACTACGCAAATTCCACCCACCCCTAGTATTCTTTCCATCCTTCCTTGTCCGAGTGTTATGATGAACCCTGAAAGGAACAAGAGGAATCCTGATACCTGTCAGGTTTTTTATATCATCACGGTTCCGAAGATTGTATTTTCTCTTAGTGGGCTCCTGTTGAGGAGACCCACGCTGGGATCGTGATGCATTCTGCTTATTACTTTTTGATTGATTGTATCCCATTTCTTTTTAGAAGAATCGGGTGCTTGCTTTCAGGACTTCTCGTTATTTTTGGTTTTCCAGGTCTAGCTCCCAAGTAATCTCCTTCCTGTGAAGCATAGGATTCTTGAATAATCTTAGGTAATTCTCGCTCCTGTTGTGCAGGAGTGACTTCCCTCAGGCGTTGGCATATAGACACCGCTGCTGCCTCCCCTTTGATGCTACCTAAAATAATTGTTGATATCTGGGTAAAATTGGCTAGCAATTTCATCCCTAAGTCTAGGGCAGGTTCTGCCCCGTACTCATTCTGTATTTGTTTCAATACTTCCGTTATGACTGCTATTGAGGGGGTTTCATGATTTCTGGTATAAACGGCAGCAAAGACTTTACCCCAGGTGGTAAAATCCTACCCCCGTTGGCAAGCAAAGTGTTAGTATTTTTCCTGTGGGCTCATGTGGGAAAACACTGCGTCAAGCTGTGCTATTTTCTGTGCTATCCAGAGCGGCATCTGCTCACCCCTAGTGGGCATCCGTCCCATAACCGTGTTCAGTGTTTGTGGACTTATTTGTGTCGAAGTCCCTTGTGGTTGACCAGCTTGAGTGTCCCTTGTAGGTTGATTGGTAAGTGTTTGTTTTACTATCTCTTTGTAAAGTGTAAGTACGTCTGCTGCAGGCAATTTATCAATCTCTGGATGTGGTGTGTAAGCAGCTAGGACCGGTGAGGTCACTCCTTTTCTGCTGAGCAGACAGAGTCATACATTTCCTGTGGTGTGGGAGAGGGTGCCTTTCAACCGATTAATATGTTCTTGGTAAGTTAACAGGACTTCTAAGTCCTCGTATGGAGAGTATTCTTCAGGAGTGCCATTCAATGTAAGTGTGAAACAAATTTGTGCGTGCATCTGCATGTGAAAATTTGATCTATGAATAGAATACCTCTTTCCTGAATGCCTTGTGTGCCTTAATCATGAATGTAACATTTGCACCCAGTGCTAGGAGGCCATAATCTATTAATTTCATAGTGATTGCATGTCTGCAATTTTCTGAAATGTTAAGAGTACTTTCTGGCTCAGCTTCCTCTGCACTAGCGCTATTCATACCAGTGTCCCCATTGTTAGACATTATGGGAGGAAGTATTAAGAAAAAGATATAAGGTTTTACACAATGTGGGAAACTATAATCCTTCAAGCTTGAATATACCTACAGCCAATACATATACCTACTTAGCTGCGGCAGATTTCCCTTCCCACTCCAATCGTCTCTGGTTAAATAGGAGTAGGGGTTTCAGAAATTACAACTGAACTACTCAGATTTGACCGTTGAATAAGAAACAAACCAATGTTGGTGGATCCATTTGGTGTAATTGCTAAGAATACATAGAATCTACACGTTTAGATAACATAAACTGAGGGATTGGTGTCCAGACTGATTCCAGACACCCCCAAAGGAGATGTTAGCCTTTAGACCAGCTAGCTCACAGTGCCACCAAAAGCCCCCTAGCCTTACCAAGCAGTGGATAGTTTCTGGCACCTATCAAACATGACAGCCCTTAAACCTTCAAGGATCGTGGGTACAGTACTTTTTGCTCAGTCAATCATGCTCATTAGTCGCAGAGAGGTACACAGAGCAAACAATGGGGACATGTTCGATAAGCATTTATTGAGCCAGCATGATTCTAGTTTAAAACATGTTTTCTGCGACAACCATTAGACACAAGCAAATGCATAAGATTAAAAGATTAAAAGCAACAACAAATAAAAGCTATAATTGCACCATGGTGCTAAAACAGTGAATATATGCAGGCATATAGATAAATGATGGTAATCAAGCGTAACCCTACGATGCAAATCCTAACTAGGTATACCTTAAGGTCCATGCTAGGTGCATGTATATGGGTGTAAAGCCAAGAATCCCCTAGGAAAGAGCCAACCCCATTACCTGATGGGAGACAACAAAGGACCCCGTCTTGGTCTCGAGTTGGACACCTCACAAGGGATGTCAGACCACTGCATGCTGGAGCTTCTGCGTGCAGGGACCTCAGCATCAAGTGTGGACGTTTCCCCTCTGCCTATCTAGTGTTGGTATGGTTCTTTTATACCATAAAGATAGCCTTGGCGGTTCCTTACACAATCAATATGCTGTGAGTATGATTATGTAAATGAGCCTAAATCAATACCTGTAATTATGCAAAGTAGTTCTTTCGCCCTAGGATGAAGATGACCATGACTTTTATAAAGTGTATGTTAATCCAGTTATATACGTCAAGTGCAGGGACTTTTCTAGCAATCCTCATGCATAATAAATGAGGCTAGTTTCAAGGAAACTGATTGACATTTATTCAGCACATAACTGGGAAAAAAAGTCAGTGCTAAAACCGTTATGTATGTTATATTGACCTGAATTCGTGCCTAGGTCCTGGTGAGCTACAAGCAGTGACTACCGATTGGTGCTTTACTTTTTCTCAGTGCTTTTTGACTTAAATCTTTAAAAAGTATTATCTTTGGTTTCCTGCATTGGATGTGTCACATTTTGGTGTCATTTTGTTTTTTTAAACGTTCTTCTATTTTTATAAAGTGAGTGAGATATTTATCATGTATTCGACTTTTTAATTTTTTTTTACTTCTAAATGCTCAACATTTTCTCAAACACCTGCCTGCTCTGTGCCATAGCTACCAGGTGTATAATACTGAAACCTTTTACTGGACCTAAAACGTCGATGAACTTATTACTTTTGGTGGACAATCATCGAGTAGTAATTCCCTTTCTTACATGGAGAATCACAGATTTAGATGGTCCACGGTAACATGAACTATTATTATTATTTATTGCTATTTAAGTTTTTAATCATGTTTACCCATCAGGTAAACTGCAGCCACCAGTCATCAGCCTGTTAATACATACATGCAATATTTAGCCATCATAAGTTTTTGGTACCGCCAATGTTTTGACATTTCTCTGCAGTTTACCTGATGGGGAAACGTGGTTAAAATTAGCTTTTTTTCCCCTGTGTGAGTGGGTTGGTGGTAGGAGTCCACCGTGCAATCACTGGGTAATTATGGCATAAACTAGGCATACTTTGCTGAAAAAACGGTGTGGCAAGGTCACCACCAAACACTATTTTAATATGTGTTTTTTACATGTTTGGCACAATCTTTCTTTTATGTTGTTTGTCAACCACCACAGAATGTTTTTGAAGCATCAGCAAGGTGGAGATGCGTCCCCGAGCCCTGATGAGATTGCCAAACATTTGCAATGAAACACGTCGGCCAATCTAATTAAGATGGTCTAAGCATGCTGCTCTTTTTAATCTGAGTGCGGTCACTGTGAAAAGTAAAGTATGTATAACTGAATGTGAGCCACAACTCATTTTAGCTTGGAAAAGTGTTTTCTTTTTTGCACGTGACAGATTCCTGATTGCTGCTACAATCATCAACACCCTATTTTTCTTCACCTTTTCTCACACAATCTCGAGATTTGGGCATGAATCTCTCACTCTCCCTTTTCTGTTTTGGTCATGAAAGTTAACAATGAGGACAACGTGAGCCAACTGGTGAGTACCAACCAGTAGCTCCTTGGTTGTTGCTTACGTGAGGTACTTTCTGACCTCTCACACCTTTATCCCTTCTCTATTTTTGATGTGAATGTGTGTGTGGTAGGTGGACAAACTCTTAAATGTTT